>NC_090843.1:36473568-37886901 GCF_028021215.1 Eschrichtius robustus
ATGAAAATATTCTAACATTTTCTACCACTTAGATTGTGGTAACGGTTGCACAGTTTTCTGAGTATACTAAAAATAACATTGACTCATACATGAATTTTATGATGCATATGTTATATCTCAATAAAACTTTAAGAGAATAGATCCATGTGAGAAAGCATATTTTAAAAATAAAAGACAAATCAATCTCCAGTCATTAAACAATGTGTTGTTTTCCTAAACAACAGAGTAACAGAGATGAAATAGCTAAATTACAATGAGGAATGTAAATATATTAAAATAAAAGCTTATATGTTATAGTGTCCCATAAGAGCAAAAAAGAAGTAATGATAATATGAATTCTGCTTAGTGTTAATCATGGAAGAACGAAGGAAGAAGGATCATATCTGAGTTAAACCTTAGATAACTGGGAGAAGAACGTCCTAATTAAAGGGACCAGAATTATCTAAAGTGTGGAATATTAATGAAATGGTTACTATAGAAAAATGTAAGGATAGACATGGCCATCATTGTAAACAAAGGGATCTTGGAGGCTTTTGGAAACCTTGACAAATCTGAGATTATCCTACAGGCAATCATGATAGAATAAAAAGATAACTGTGACACAACTAAATATAAATGTTCTTTATATTGTATAGTGGTAACTGTCATGGAGTTACAAATGACTGAAAAAAAGAAGATTGTGAGAAACATTTCCGACACTATTTCACAAATCAAGAAGAGAAATTATGAGGAACTGGTCCTGGAAATTGCTTTGGGAATGAAAAGGATGTGATGAAGTCAACAGAATTTGATGCTTCAACTAAGTTTAGGGAGTGATGGAGCATTAGACTACAGTGACACTGAAAATATTAAAACCTTGTAACTTGGAGGAAAATGGTCAAACAAGAAACATAGGAGGTGTGAGTTGTATGAGGATAATAATGACAGGGTAATGTCATTTATTTTATTAAATATATATATGTCTATAAAGTATACTCATGCATTTTTATCTGTATAAAATGGAAAAGATGAATGCAAGCAATTGTGAATAAACCAGATCATCTTGAAAAAAACAGGAATTAAACTAAGATCAAGGAAGACTGATAGACATTAGCGAACACATGAAAACCAGATAAAATGAGTGCCAACACCATTCTGATAAGTGATGAATAAGCCAGAAGTTTCAACTGAACCCTATTTACTGAGAGATAAAATTTCTATCTATTATGAGATGCTGAGACAAGTAAAATAAGTAGTAAACTGGTGTGAGACATTTAGTAATAAGGACTTAATGGAAAATGGAGGGTACTGGATGAGGAGTTATAGGCCAGAGACTCTGTTTTGTTTAAATTAGACTCCCAAGATTATTTTTGAGTCTAAGATAGACTGCACCTGGTGATGAACTCTCTTGGAAGATAAGGACACTCAAGGTGGAGTAAAATAAAAGCAGCTCCTGACTCTTATTTCCAGTTATTGCTAAGAAGATGGCTGGCTGCATATGAGGAGACTAGAAAATAATTAATCCAGAATTAATTAATCATGAATAATGTTAATCATATGCTAATGACAGGTACCTGGCACAGTTCTCTGTGCATCAAAGACATCATATCATGTATTCATTATGAAAACCTTAGGAGGTAATAAATCAGTGTACAGTTGTGTAATTGTAATCATCACATCCTCAGCCAGTATTGGAGGACCTTAAATTCAAAAAATAAAAACTAAGGTTAAAGTTTGATGCTTTGTAATTATTGCTAGAGAGCTTATAGATGAAATCATGATGTTAAATGAGGAAATAATAGTGAGGAAAAATCAGGTGCAGAGGCAGAGCCTTGAGGAATTTGTAATTTTTCTGAAGCTTTTAGGAAACACTGTAGACAACAATTAGGTTTTTACTCTTAAATGTAAATAGCCTGTTGTGATGACAAGTTCAGAGTTGTTCATCCACTACTGATGAAAACTTGGCTTATATAAACATTAACTTAGCCTTCTGAAGTTCTTGAGCAGATGTTATGCCAACTTCAGTAATTTTCTTGACAACTTCCTGGTTGACACTAAGGTTGGTTAAATGTTGTGGTCACAGGAAGTGGAAGCAAGAGACTAAAGAACTTCCAGAAAGGTTTGAGGAGGCTAGGAGAGGACCAGCATCCCAAAGCTGATAACCAGTTTCAAATATTACAAAGAAATCAAGAAGACTGAGGATTAAGAAAAGATTTTTAGACCTTTCAAGAGAACATCTTCTGTGGAGTGGTGGAGGATGAAGCCAAGCAACAACAGATGTAAGAGTGAATGATCTAGAGGATCATCAGGAATTACAGACAATGTGTGATTACCTATGGCATTTTTTTTTTTTTGACAAGTTTTTGAAAGGACTGATTCTTATCGATCCTTCGACAGGAAGAGTGGAGATGTTGCTCACAGATTTAGAGTTTCTTCGGTCAAGACCAAAAAGAATAAAAGAGAGAGAGCAAGAAAACTAACAGTCTTATCCACATCTAACACCAAATCCACGATACCTGGATCAAAACAAGAGTTGTCAGCATTCTCTTTGACTAGGAAGAAAAGTGAGGGGAACATTTACTAAAGAGCTCTCCATCCCTTTGAATCCCTCACGTATCTTCCCTACTATCCTTTATCAGACTAAAAGGGAATGCTTATCTGTATACTTTACATTTCTATTTAGTTTATGGGTGGTAATGAAGGAAGAGGAGGTTAAAAACAATAAAAATGCAAAACTGTAACACTCCACAAAATAAATAAAAGAATACTTAAAAGGAGTAGGAAGAATTTTCTAAGTTCAGGAAATGTTATGAAATTCTATAGCTGTAACAAGGTAGGTATGCATTAACATCCCCACCGTTATCATATAATTAAATACAAGATGACTAGAGTACAGAATTCTGAAGTGAGCAGGCATATATTCCGCTCGGCTCTCTTCCAGCTGAGCAAATGTTTCTCTTGGATTGAACACAGACCTTCATTTATTTTCTTTGTGAATCATTTTCCTGGAAGTCACTGTTGTGTAAATGGTGCTTCCCTGACTCCTGATTAACCCAGACAGCCAGAATCAGTAAGTGTGCAAATGAGCTCATAAGCAAGTTTCTTTTCCAGGAAATTTCTTTGTCTATTTTCTCATTCTGGACTGTGTGATGGTCTTTCTGTGAGGATCCCCAGACAGTAGCCATTGTATTAAGCCTGATAATCCTTCAGTACTCTGTTCACTGCTCACATAACTGTATTCTAGACCTCCCTAGAATCTGGAGGGAATTCCTCATTCACCCTGAGATCTGACGGCTGGTGTTTTCCTTCTGCTCTTCCCACCCAATGACAGAACCTGGAGAGATGCCAAAGAACTTCTAGAAATATGCAGAAAACAATTTAAAAATCACTACAAAACTTTGGGGACCAGATGCAGCTACTTATATAACCAAAAAAAAAAAAAGATTTTGTTATGAAAATATCTTGTAAAATATTAGGCTGGCCAAAAAATTCTTTAGGGTTTTCATAACATCTTACAGAAAAACCCAAACGAATTTTTTAGCCAACCCAATATCACTTCCTGTAAGATTATGGGAGAAAACCGAACAAACAAAAAATGCTAAAATGTTGATTACTTATCTCTGGAATATATCATTAAAGGTAACTGTTATTTTTCCTTTTTGTAAGCATTGGTAGTGTCTAAAATTTCCACAGTGATCAATAATTTGACTATAACTTTTAAAAACCATTTTAAAAATCAACTTTACATAGGAAGTATAAACATGTGATCAAGGAACAGTAGGTCTGAAAGGAGCTTCAGAGATCATGTCTTAATCTTATTATTTTATAGATGAAGAAAATGAGTTCCAAGGCTGGGTGAAATGATTTGTCCACTGTCAGATACTCACATTACTTGAGGTAATTACATATCTCTTACCTTAAAGATAACCTCAAGCTTAGAAATATCTCTATTCTGATTGAGTTCAAAGCTCAGTTCCACTGTAAGAGTGAAATACTGACCTGGAAAGTCCACTAGTCGGAGAATCACTTAAATATTTACCAGAGTGTCTGACACATAATTGGTGCCTCATGCCTAGGATAAGTTAATGATAAATGGATGAATGATAATAAAAGTTGTTCAAAGGGAACACTAGGGATCATTGTCACACAATGTATTTGTCCAAGACAGGGATCCTTATATTACAACAAAATAGGGGGGAGGGGCATCACTTTGGAAACTGAGGACTCATGCCTTTTTTTTAACCTGCTGCCTGGGATAAATGAGGTTACCTCAAAATGGAAAAAAAAAAATAGAAAAAAAATTGAAGAAAGAAAAAAATCACCAGTCATAAATAAAGGAGACTGCTACCAAATTAGTAATTATGTCAAGCAAATAAAGCTGTCCAGTATTATGCTTCAGCCACATTTGACCCATTTAGAAAAACAAAAGAGGAAACAATAAGAACAGAATGAAGTAATATATTACCCTACAGAGACATTTCTAGTTCTGAATATACATCTAATTCTGTTTTTACAAAGTTTCCAACATAAACTGCCTCTTTCAGCATATTGGAGGGTAAAGCCACATGCTGATACCAATAAATTGGATTTGTGTTTGGGAAATTTATGTGTGCGTACATAAAAATATTTGCATGCAGTCCCAGATGGAGGAGCCTTAGTTGCTAAGATAACAGTGTATACATTACACTGGAAGATGCAATTTATGTGTAAAACTATTCAACCACTGATTATGAGAGTGACACATTCTGGAATGATATGCCTTTAAATCTGGCATTAAACTTGAATATGGGGTGCCTACGTTTGGCCAGCACAATCTTCCACCTGTCTGGTTTATTTTCACATACAGCTTCTTAAGGCACTCAGTGTGTATTTTATTTACTGATTGTTCATCAAATTTAAAAGAATAAAAACCACACAAGATATTTATAGAGTATTATTTTTTTTCACAATTAAAAACACTTTATTTTGGAAATTTTCAAGCATAAGGAAGTAGAGAGACTAGTACAATGAACTTCCATGGGCCCATAAAGCAGCTTTAATAGTTATCAACATATGGCCAATCTTCTTCATTCCTACACTCTCGCACATCCTTCCCTACCCTCCCTACCCTGCTCACTGGCGGATTATTTATTTTATTTTTTTGTGTTGCTTTGTTTCTTTGTTTTGTTTCTTTTAACATCTTTATTGGAGTATAATTGCTTTACAATGTTGTGTTAGTTTCTGCTGTATAACAAAGTGAATCAGATGTATGTATACATACATCCCCATATCCCTTCCCTCTTGCACCTCCCTCCCACCCTCCCTATCCCACCCCCCTAGGTGGTCACAAAGCAGAGAGGTGATCTCCCTGTGCTATGCAGCTGTTTTCCACTAGCTATCTATTTTACCAAATGGTAGTATATATATGTAAATGCTACTCTCTCACTTCGTCCCAGCTTATGCATCACCCTCCCCATGTCCTCAAGTCCATTCTCTACGTCTGCATTTTTATTCCTGTCCTGCTCCTGGGTTCATCAGAATCATTTTTTTTGAATCCATATATATGTGTTAGCATACGGTATTTGTTTTTCTCTTTCTGACTTACTTCACTCTGTATGACAGACTCTAGGTCCATCCACCTCATGACAAATAACTCAATTTCATTTCTTTTTATGGCTGAGTAATATTCCATTGTATATATGTGCCACATCTTCTTTATCCATTCATCTGTCGATGGACACTTAGGTTGCTTCCATGTCCTTGCTATTGTAAATAGTGCTGCAATGAACATTCTGGTACATGTCTCTTTTTGAATTATGGTTTTCTCAGGGTGTATGCCTAATAGTGGGATTGCTTGGTCATATGGTAGTTCTATTTTTAGTTTTTTAAGGAACCGCCATACTGTTCTCCATAGTGGCCGTATCAATTTACATTCCCACGAACAGTGCAAGAGGGTTCCCTTTTCTCCACACCCTCTCCAGCATTTATTGTTTCTAGATTTTTTGATGATTGCTATTCTGCCCAGTGTGAGGTGATACCTCATTGTAGTTTTGATTTGCATTTCTTTAATGATTAGCATCCTTTCATGTGTTTGTTGGCAATCTGTATATCTTCTTTGGAGAAATGCCTGTCTAGGTCTTCTGCCCATTTGTGGATTGGGTTGTTTGTTTTTTTTGTTATTGAGCTGCATGAGCTGCTTGGATATTTTGGAGATTAACCCTTTGTCAATTGCTTCATTTGCAAATATTTTCTCCTATTCTGAGGGTTGTCTTTTTATGTTGTTTATGGTTTCCTTTGTTGTGAAAAAGCTTTTAAGTTTCATTAGGTCCCATTTGCTTATTTTTGTTTTTATTTCCATTTCTCTAGGAGGTGGGTCAAAAAGGATCTCGGTGTGATTTATGTCTTAGAGTGTTCTGCCTGTGTTTTCCTCTAAGAGTTTTTTAGTGTCTGGCCTTAGATTTAGGTCTTTAATCTATTTTGAGTTTATTTTTATATATGGTGTTAGGAAGTGTTCTAATTTCATTCTTTTACATGCAGCTGTCCAGTTTTCACAGCACCACTTATTGAAGAGGCTGTCTTTTCTCCATTGCATATTCTTGCCTCCTTTATCAAAGATAAGGTGACCATATGTGCATGGGGTTATCTCTGGGCTTTCTATCCTTTTCCTTTGATCTGTATTTCTGTTTTTGTGCCAGTATCATACTGTCTTGATTACTGTAGCTTTGTAGTATAGTCTGAAGTCTGGGAGCCTGATTCCTCCAGCTATGTTTTCCTTTCTCAAGATTGCTTTAGCTATTTGGGGTCTTTTGTGTTGCCATACAAATTGTGAAATTTTTTGTTCTAGTTCTGTGAAGAATGCCATTGGTAGTTTGATAGGGATTGTATTTAATCTGTACATTGTTTTGGGTAGTATAGTCATATTCACAATGTTGATTCTTCCAATCTAAGAACATGGTATATCTCTCCATCTGTTCGTATCATCTTTAATTTCTTTCATCAGTGTCTTATAGTTTTCTGCCTACAGGTCTTTTGTCTCCTTAGGTAAGTTTACTCCTAGGTATTTTACTCTTTGTTGCAGTGGTAAATAGGAGTGTTTCCTTAATTTCTCTTTCAGATTTTTTGTCATTAGTGCATAGGAATGCAAGAGATTTCTGTGCATTAATTTTGTATCCTGCTACTTTACCAAATTCATTAATTAGCTCTAGTAGTTTTCTGGTGGCATCTTTAGGATTCTCTATGTATAGTATCAAGTCATCTCCAAACAGTGACAGTTTTACTTCTTCTTTTCTGATTTGGATTCCTTTTATTTCTTTTTCTTCTCTGATTTCCATGGCTAAGACTTCCAAAACTAGGTTGAATAAGTGTGGTAAGAATGGGCAACCTTGTCTTGTTCCTGATCTTAGAGGAAATGGTTTCGGTTTTTCACCATTGAGAACAATGTTGGCTGTGCGTTTGTCATATATATCCTTTATTATGTTGAGGTAGGTTCCCTCTATGCCTACTTTCTTGAGAGTTTTTATAATAAATGTGTTTTAAGTGCCTTATGGACTGTGCTACATGAAAAAAAAAGGCAAAAGCAGAATGCAAAATTGTTAAGAACCAACAGGCAAAGTAAAGTTTCTAGGTATGTGCTAGGTTCTAATAATGCAACCTTAGCAATTTACTTATTTCATGGTAGTTACATCAGTTTCATAATTTGTACAGTAGACATGATATTACTACTTATTTCATTATCTGTGAGGATCTAATCAGATAATTTATATAAAGAACTCAATATAGATTTAGCAAATGGTAAGCTCTGAATAATCATTATTTTTTATCTTTTTCTAAAAAACTGACATTTTAAGATCAAAGGTCTCTCTGAAACTGTGCTTACATATTCAGAATATTGTATTAAGCATTCCTTTAATAGTGAATGCCACTGGCAATTAAAATAGGAGAGATGGTGTGGATAGTTTGAAATGAAGCTGACTGTTCAGAAGGCTGAATGTTACTAATGACAGAAATAGTAAGTATGAACTTTGTGTAGGAGGAACACAGATAAAAATCAATTTGAAGGAGAGATTTAGACTTTGCAGAAATATTTCTCAAGGAAAGATCCTGGGGAGAAGATTTGGGCCCAGTTTTAAAACCATAGGGTCAGAAAATGACTTTTTTGTTGCTTGTTTGTTTTCTTCCCTGAATATAGCCTGGGTCTTTCATTTAACGTTGTCACTGGCCCAGCTCCCACTCATTTAATTGCATTTTTGGCTTTAGTAGAATGAAGACCAGAGGTCAAAAAGGAAGTCACCATGCTATATAAAACTCCTTAAGACTCTTAGGCACAAACAGCACTGCTTCTGTACCTCCTTTATAGAACCAATTAGAAAAGGGAGAAAGACATAGCTCTGTCCTTTTGCCATTGACTCTGTGCACCCCTGGCATTTGAAAGGCATCCACATATCAGTGGTCTGACCACTCCCCAAGCAGGTGGCAGAGAGACTGTGGTGCTTGGTGGGCAAGGGTAGATGGGAATAGGAGAGGCAGTGGCAGTACCCAGAAGGAGTGCTAAGAATGTCAAGCACATAGTAAGCCCTCAAGAAATATTTGTTTAATGGCTTCATGTTTTCTGTACTGAGCTGAACTGTGTTCAGAAAGGTATGTTTAAATCCTAAGCCCTGGTAACTATGAATGTAATCTTATTTGGAAATAGAGTCTTTGCCAAGGTCATGAAGTTAAAGTAAGGTCATACTGGATTAGGATACACCCTAATCCAATTATTGATATCTTTATAAGAAGGAAATCTGGACAGAAATGTATACAAAAGGAGAATGCCACATGACTATAGAAGCAGAGATTAGACTGATGCACCTACAAGCGAAGGGGTGCCAAAGATTGCCAGCTACTGACAAAAGCTAGGGACACACATGGAAGGATTCTCCTTAGGGCATTCAGAGAGAGCACAACCCTACTAATACCTTCATTTCAGACTTCTGGCCTACAGAACAGGAAGAGAATAATTTTTGTTTTTTAAGGCACTTAGTTTATGTCAGCCTTAGGAAAATAACACAGTCCCCCAAAAAAATGTATTTTACCAAGACCTAGCAAAGTCAATGGTGCTTAGTGGGGAGCTAAAAAACACCTACTAGAAGGATCTACATTGCCTGGTAAAATGGCAATAGTAGAACAGAGCTTAGCAGAATCTACAAAAAAACTCTGTTGTTGGCAGGTGAAGGTTGCTCACACTACTTAAAATGCACTTGCAGAGATGACCATCAAGGGGCTGTCAATAGAACTTGAATAAAAAAGGCAAGAGGGAAAGAACTGTAGGGAGCTGGTGTTTATGGGCAGGTAAAGGCAAAATCCATTTCCCAATGGCCTCATTTTTAGCTCCACACTTGGGAGGCCTGAGGAAACATAAGCTATAATATAGAACAGTTTCCTTTTGATTATATGAAGAATTGCATTAGATGTCTTTTCCTATACGTAGATATCTTTCAGTTTTAAATGTTGGGTCACTTATTACCCAGAAATGTGTTTTTCACTAGAATGATTATGCCAACTGTTCCACTTAAAAGGCGCTTGATCACTGAACACAGTGAAAAGTAATTTAGAAATGCTAACTCTGGAGAAATGTTTTGATAACAAAAGTTGTGAAGGCAAGCCAGAATGAAAGCATTTCTTAACGTCAGATTGAAAATATTTAAAAGAACCATAGTGAGGGGGAAGCTTCAAGATGGCAGAAGAGTAAGACATGGAGATCACCTTCCTCTCCACAAATACATCAGAAATACATCTACATGTGGAACAACTCCTACAGAACACCTACTGAACGCTGGCAGAAGACCTCAGACTTCCCAAAAGGCAGGAAACTACCCACGTGACTGGATAGGGCAAAAGAAAAAAGAAAAACCAGAGACAAAAGAATAGGGACGGGACCTACACCAGTGGGGAGGAGCTGTGAAGGAGGAAAGGTTTCCACACACTAGGAAGGCCCTTCGTGGGTGGAGACTGCAGGTGGCAGAGGGGGGAAACTTCAGAGCCACGGAGGAGAGAGCAGCAACAAGGGTGCAGAGGGCAAAGTGGAGAGATTCTCACACAGAGGATCGGTGCCGACTAACACTCAACAGCCCAAGAGGCTTGTCTGCTCACACGCCGGGATGGGTGGGGGCTGGGAGCTGAGGCTCTGGTTTCGGATGTCAGACCCCAGGGAGAGGACTGGGGTTGGCTGCGTGAACACAGACTAAAGGGGGCTAGTGCACCACAGGTAGCTGGGTGGGAGTCCGGGAAAATGTTTGGAGCTGCCGAAGAGACAAGAGATTTTTTCTTGCCTCTTTGTTTCCTGGTGCGCGAGGAGAGGGGATTAAGAGCGTGGCTTAAAGGAGCTCCAGAGATGGGCATTAGCTGAGGCTATCAGCACAGACACCAGAGACGGGCATGAAACTCTAACGCTGCTGCTGCAGCCACCAAGAACCCTGTGTGCAAGCACAGGTCACTATCCACACCTCCCCTCCTGGGAGCCTGTGCAGCCCGCCACTGCCAGGGTCCCGTGATGCAGGGACAACTTCCCCGGGAGAACACACTGCATGCCTCAGGCTGGTGCAACGTCAAGCTGGCCTCTGCCACCACAGGTTTGCCCTGCATTCCATACCCTTCCCTCCTCCAAGCCTGAGTGAGCCAGAGCCCCCAAATCAGCTGCTCCTTTAACCCAGTCCTGTCTGAGTGAAGAACAGACACCTTCAGGCAACCTACACGCAGAGGCATGTCCAAATCCAAAGCTGAACCCCAGGAGCTGTGCGAACAAATAAGAGAAAGGGAAATTTCTCCCAGTAGACTCAGGAGCAGCAGATGAAATCTCCACAATCAACTTGATGTACCCTGCAACTGTGGAGTACCTGAATAAAAAACGAATCATCGCAAATTGAAGAGGTGGACTTTTGGAGCAATGATATATTCATTTTTTTTCCCTTTTTTCTCTTTTTGTGAGTGTGTATGGGTATGCATCTGTGTGTGATTTTGTCTGTATAGCTTTCCTATTACCATTTGTCCTAGGGTTCTGTCTGTCCGTCTTTTTAATTTCTTTTTTTTTTTTTTTAGTATAGTTTTTAGCACGTGTTAACATCTGTGGATTTGTTCTTTGGTTTGGTTGCTCTCTTCTTTCTTTCTTTCTTTTTTTTATTACTTAAATTTTTTTTAATAATTATCTTTTATTTTTTATTTTATTAACTATTTTATTTTACTTTATTTTATCTTCTCTCTTTCTTTCTTTTCTCCCTTTTATTCTGAGCCATGTAGATGACAGGCTCTTGATGCTCCAGCCAGGCACCAAGGCTATGCCTCTGTCCCAGCTCCATGGAATATCAAATGGCAAAAATCTCCCAGAGATCTACATCTCAATGCCAAGGCCCAGGCCCACTCAACGACCAGCAAGCTACAGTGCTGGACACCCTATGCCAAACAACTAGCAAGAAAGGAATACGAACCCATCCATTAGAAGAGAGGCTGCCTAAAATCATAATAAGGGCACAGACACCCCAAAACACACCACCAGACGTGCACATGCCCACCAGAAAGACAAGATCCAGTCTCATCCACCAGAACACAGGCACCAGTCCCCTCCACCAGGAAGCCTACACAACCCACTGAAGCAACCTTAGCCACTGGGGACAGACACCAAAAACAATGGGAACAACGAACCTACAGCCTGAGAAAAGGAGAGCTCAAACACAGTAAGTTAAGCAAAATGAGAAGACAGAGAAACACATAGCAGATGAAGGAGCAAGGCAAAAACCCAGTAGGCCTAAAAAATGAAGAGGAAATAGGCAGTCTACCTGAAAAAGAATTCAGAATAATGATAGTAAAGATGATCCACAATCTTGGAAATATAATGGAGAAAATACAAGAAACGTTTAACAATTACCTAGAAGAACTAAACAGCAAACAAACACTGATGAAGAGCACAATAAATGAAATTAAAAATTCTCTAGAAGGAATCAATAGCAGAATAACTGAGGTAGAAGAACGCATAAGTGACTTGGAAGACAAAATAGTGGAAATAATTACTGGAGAGCAGAATAAAGAAGAAAGAATTGAGGAGAGTCTGAGAGACCTCTGGGACAACATTAAATGCAAAACATTCAAATTATAGAGGTCCCAGAAGACGAAGAGAAAAAAAAAGGGACTGAGAAAATATTTGAAGAGATTATAGTTGAAAACTTCCCTAATATGGGAAAGGAAATAGTTAATCAATTGCAGGAAGCACAGAGAGTCCCACACAGGATATATCCAAGGAGAACCACGCCAAGACACATATTAATCAAACTATCAAAAATTAAATACAAAGAAAAGATATTAAAGGCAGCAAGGGATAAACAACAAATAACACACAAGGGAATCCCCATAAGGTTAACAGCTGATCTTTCAGCAGAAACTCTGCAAGCCAGAAGGTAGTGGCAGGACATATTTAAAGTGATGAAGGAGAAACCTACAACCAAGATTACTCTACCCAGCAAGGATCTCATTCAGGTTTGATGGAGAAATTAAAACCTTTACAGACAAGCAAAAGCTAAGACAATTCAGCACCACCAAACCAGCTTTACAACAAATGCTAAAGGAACTTCTCTATGCAAGAAACACAAGAGAAGGAAAACACCTACAATAACAAACCCAAAACATTTAAGAAAATGGGAATAGGAAAATACATATCAATAATGATCTTAAATGTAAATGGCTTACATGCTCCCACCAAAAGACACAGGCTGGCTGAATGGATACAAACACAAGACCCATATATATGCTATCTACAAAAGACTCACTTCAGACCTAGGTACACATACAGACTGAAAGTGAGGGCATGGAAAAAGATAATCCATGCAAATGGAAATCAAAAGAAATCTGGAGTAGCAATTCTCATATCAGACAAAATAGACTTTAAAACAAACACTGTTACAAGAGACAGAGAAGGACACTACATGATGATCACGGGATCAATCCAGAAGAAGATATAATGATTGTAAATATTTATGCACCCAACATAGGAGCACCTCAATACATAAGGCAAATACTTACAGCCATAGAAGGGGAAATTGACAGTAACACAATCATATTAGGGGACTTTAACACCCCACTTTCACCAATGGACACATCATCCAAAATGAAAATAAATAAGGAAACACAAGCTTTAAATGATACATTAAACAAGATGGACTTAATTGATATTTATAGGACATTCCATCCAAAAACAACACAATACACATTCTTCTCAAGTGCTCATGGAACATTCTCCAGGATAGATCATATCTTAGGTCACAAATCAAGCCTTGGTAAATTTAAGAAAATTGAAATTGTAGCAAGTATCTTTTCCGAACACAACACTATGACATTAGATTTCAATTACAGGAAAAAAACTGTAAAAAATACAAACACATAGAGGCTAAACAATACATTACTAAATAACCAAGAGATCACTGAAGAAATCAAAGAGGAAATCTAAAAATACCTAGAAACAAATGACAATGAAAACACAATGACCCAAAATCTATAGGATGCAGCAAAAGCAGTTCTAAGAGAGAAGTATATAGCAATACAATCCTACCTTAAGAAACAAGAAACATCTCAAATAAACAACCTATCCTTACACCTAAAGCAATTGGAGAAAAAAGAACAAAAAAACCCCAAAGTTAGCAAAAGGAAAGAAATCATAGAGATCAGATCAGATATAAATGAGAAAGAAATGAAGGAAACAAGAGCAAAGATCAAGAAAACTAAAAGCTGGTTCTTTGAGAGGATAAGCAAAATTGATAAACCATTAGCCAGACTCATCAAGAAAAATAGGGTGAAGACTCAAATCAATAGAATTTGAAATGAAAAAGGAGAAGTAACAACTGAAACTGCAGAAATACAAAGGATCGTGAGAGATTACTACAAGCCACTATATGCCAATAATATAGACAACTGGGAAGAAATTGGCAAATTCTTAGAAATGCACAACCTTCTGAAACTCAACAAGAAAGACAGAAAATATGAACAGACCAATCACAAGCACTGAAATTGAAACTGTGATTAAAAATCTTCCAACAAACAAAGGCTCGGGACCAGATGGCTTAACAGGCGAATTCTATCAAATATTTAGAGAAGATCTAACTCATATCCTTCTCAAACTCTTTCAAAATATAGCAGAGGGAGGAACACTCAAAACTTATTCTATGAGGCCACCATCACCCTGATACCAAAACCAGACAAAGATGCCACAAAGAAAGAAAACTATAGGCCAATATCACTGATGAACATAGATGCAAAAATCCTCAACAAGATACTAGCAAACAGAATCCAACACATTAAAAGGATCATACACCATGATCAAGTGGGATTTATCCCAGGAATGCAAGGATTCTTCAATATACGCAAATCAATCAATGTGATACACCATATTAACAACTGACGGAGAAAAACCATATGATCATCTCAGTAGATGCAGAAAAAGCTTTTGACAAAATTCAACACCCATTTATGATAAAAGCCCTGCAGAAAGTAGGCATAGAGGGAACTTTCCTCAACATAATAAAGGCCACATATGACAAATCCACAGCCAACATCGTCCTCGATGGTGGAAACCTGAAATCATTTCCACTAAGATCAGGAACAAGACATGGTTGCACACTCTCACCACTATTATTCAACATAGTTTTGGAAGTTTAGCCACAACCATCAGAGAAGTAAAAGAAATAAAAGGAATCTAAATCGGGAAAGAAGAAGTAAAGCTGTCACTGTTTGCAGATGACATGATACTATAGAGAGAGAATCCTAAATATGCTACCAGGAAACTATTAGAGCTAATCAATGAATTTGTTAAGTAGCAAGATACAAAATTAATGCACAGAAATCTCTTGCATTCCTACACACTAATGATGAAAAATCTGAAAGTGAAATTAAGAAAACAATCCTATTTACCATTGCAACAAAAAGAATAAAATATCTTGGAATAAAACTACCTAAGGAGAAAAAAGACCTGTATGCAGAAAATTATAAGACACTGATGAATGAAATTAGATGGTACAAATAGATGGAGAGATATACTATGTTCTTGGATTTGAAGAATCAACATTGTGAAAATGACTATACTAGCCAAAGCAATCTATGGATTCAATGCAATCCCTGTCAAACTACCAATGGCATTTTTCACAGAACTGGAATAAAAATTTTCACAATTTGTATGGAAACACAAAAAACCCTGAATAGCCAAAGCAATCTTGAGAAAGAAAAACGTAGCTCGAGGAATCAGGCTCCCTGACTTCAGACTATACTACAAAGCTACAGTAATCAAGACAGTATGGTACTGGCACAAAAACAGAAATACAGATCAATGGGACAGGATAGAAATCCCAGAGATAAACCCACACACATATGGTCACCATACCTCTGATAAAGGAGGCAAGAATATGCAATGGAGAAAAGACAGCCTCTTCAATAAGTGGTGCTGGGAAAACTGGACAGCTGCATGTAAAAGAATGTAATTAGAACACTCCCTAACACTATACACAAAATAAACTCAAAGTGGATTAAATACCTAAATCTAAGCCCGGACACTATCAAACTGTTAGAGGAAAACATAGGCAGAACACTCTATGACATAAATCACAGCAAGATCCTTTTTGACCCACCTCCTAGAGAAATGGCAATAAAAACAAAAATAAGCAAATGGGACCTAATGAAACTTAAAAGCTTTTGCACAGCAAAGGAAACCATAAACAAGATGAAAAGACAACCCTCAGAATGGGAGAAAATATTTGCAAATGAAGCAACTGACAGAGGATTAATCTCCAAAATTTACAAGCAGCACATACAGCCCAATATCAAAAAAAACAAACAACCCAATCCACAAATGGGCAGAAGACCTAAATAGACATTTCTCCAAAGAAGATATACAGATTGCCAACAAACACATGAAAGAATGCTCAACATCATTAATCATTAGAGAAATGCAAATCAAAACTACAATGAGATATCATCTCACACTGGTCAGAATGGCCATCATCAAAAAATCTACAAACAATAAATGCTGGAGAGGATGTGGAGAAAAGGGAACACTCTTGCACCATTGGTGGGAATGTAAATTGATACAGCTACTATGGAGAACAGTATGGAGTTTCCTTAAAAAACTAAAAATAGAACTACCATACGACCCAGCAATCCCACTACTGGGCATATACCCTGAGAAAACCGTAATTCAAAAAGAGTCACGTACCAAAATGTTCATTGCAGCTCTATTTACAATAGCCGGGACATGGAAGCAACCTAAGTGTCCATCAACAGATGAATGGATAAAGAAGATGTGGCACATATATACAATGGAATATTACTCAGCCATAAAAAGAAACGAAATTTAGTTATTTGTCGTGAGGTGGATGGACCTAGAGTCTGTCATACAGAGTGAAGTAAGTCAGAAAGAGAATAACAAATACCGTATGCTAACACATATATATGGAATCTAAAAAAAAAAAAAAAAAAGCTCATGAAGAACCTAGGGGCAAAATGGGAATAAAGACACAGACCTACAGAGAATGGACTTGAGGACATGGGGAGGGGCAAGCATAAGCTGGGACGAAGTGAGAGAGTGGCATGGACATATATACACTACCAAACGTAAAATAGATAACTAGTGGGAAGCAGTTGTATAGCACAGGGAAATCAGCTCGGTGATTTGTGACCACCTAGAGGGGTGGTATAAGGAGAGTGGGAGGGAGGGAGACACAAGAAGGAAGAGATATGGGGACATATGTATATGTATAACTGAATCACTTTGTTATAAAGCAGAAACTAACACACCATTGTAAAGCAATTATACTCCAATAAAGATGTTAAAAAAAAAAAAGGATCCTAAAAAAAAAAACCATAGTGAAAAACAGTAATAATGAACCTTCAAAACTGATGATAAACATATATTAACAGTTATAATTAAATGAATTTTGTCTAAATAAGATCCATAAAGCAACTAGTACAAGGTCTGAGTCCATTATAGGCATGGTTGACAGCCATAAGAGTATGATAAATATAAAATGATAAGTTGTATATATATTTTTTGTTCTTAAAATTGTCTATGATAAGTGATTGTAATAAATACTTAGTCAGCTAAGACCAAAATCATTACAAAAATGTGAAGGCAGCCTTTGTAGGGTCGTTAGAAAAGTTGCATGTTAAGGGTATGACTCCTAAATAATCGCTGTACACACTGTATTGATTCCAGCAGTTTCTAGTTAGACCCACGTATATTGTTTAGGAAGAAAGCTTGTGGGTACAACAATACCATAGAGTATACTAAAACTAACATTATTATTTTAGTTCTTCCATGAACAAGGGCCAGGTCTATATATTTTAAATATATTGACTTACCAAGTTTATGTACCATAAAACCCACTGGCACACAGAGTTTAGTAATGTGGGGCTGCGAGTTCAAGCTGCATACTGTAGTTCTAGAGATCTGCTTTTAATCGGTACCTGTATCAGGGTGGAAACAGATCAAGTGTCAGAGAAAGCAGGTAGTTTGTGTCATGGAGTCCTTCAAATGATGAAAATTAGAGGTCTTTGATGGCTTATGGAATATGTGGCATAAAGTATGTAAGTATATAATATGTAGAGAGAAAAGTAGGCACATATTCATTTTCAAAACTGTTTGGAAGAACGTGGTCTCTACTTATCTAAATGTTCAGAAAACTGTTTCTGGTCCTGGAGAAGACTGAGAAAATGAAGGAGGATCTTGATATTTTTGGTGTCTTAATCAGTTTGCGCTACTTAGTGGAATACCATAGACTGGGTGCCTTAAACAATATAAACTTGCTTCTCACAGTCCTGGAGGCTGAACAGTCCAAGATCAAAGTGCCAGCTGATTCAGTTCCTGGTGAGAGCTCTCTTCTTTATCTCATCTATATATATATGAGAGAGACAGAGAGAGAGAGAGAGAGAGAGATTTATTTTAAAGTACTGGTTTATGCAGTTATGAAGGCTGGCAAGTCCAAAATCCAGGGAAGAGTTCATGCTGTAGATGGGGTCCAAAGGCAGTCTTCAGAAATAACTCTTTTCCATGGGGCAACTCAGTCTGTTTTCTCTAAAGGCCTTCAACTGATTAGATGAGGCCAACCCACACTATGGAGAATAATCTGCTTTACTCAAAGTTGACTGATTTAAATGTTAACTCATCTAAAAATATCTTCATACCAATATCCAAAGTGTTGTTTGACCAAATATCTGGGAACTATGGGTTAGCCAAGTTGACACACAAAATTAAACATTGCACCCACCTATCCTAAAGCTCCATGAGGGTAGAGACTGCATTGTTCATTGGTCTATCTCTGTCTTCTACACACTGTCTAGTATAGTGCCAGGAATATAAAAGCCCCAGTATTTCTTGAAAGATGCTTTAGAAGATTGAAGCTAAATGGTCCACAACCCAGAATATCACATAATACTAAACAGCAGTTGTGGCAGACAAAGACACAAGAGGAGGCTTGGTCAGAGGGCAGGCACTATTTGTCTGACGTCACTTGGAGGAGATATTGTGTGTACAAATAAGTCATTAATGAGAAAAGACAGCTGGAGGCCTACGGGTCACCTCTATTCCTGATCAGTATAATGGCCAAATTGCTGGTACACTTGGATATTCTTAGAATTACAGTAAATAAAACTAGGTTAACAATTTACTTCTGTTATATGAAAAAAAATCAGAAGCCTGTGTGAGCTTGAGTCATACTATCTCTCATGCTGGGGAATATACTGATCTGTAGACGTAGTGTGATGGATTTTCAAGGTCAAGGGTACATGTAAGTATTTGAGCTGAGATTTAAATACTTCACATCTCTGTTTTGTCATTGCTATATATACAAATGAAAATATTTTCTTGGAAAACAAGTCAGAATTTCATGTTAACCTTTATTTAGATGCAATTAATATTAAGCATTGCTAACACAAATGCAATTTTTCTATCTTTGTCCTGATTTCTAACTCTCTTTTGTCCTGGGATCCATGACCTTTCTAAAAATCATGGTAGTGAAATCATCTCTATCTCTTTTGAGAAAATAGAGTTCTGGTGCACTCTGTATTCTGACTCACAACTTGAGGTTATGTGGAAATAGGCTTTTAAGTCATTAATTCTCATCCCTTCTGCTTCTGCATCATTTGGGAAAGCTTTTCACAATGCACTTCTTTAACGCTAAGTTTTGCTTTGTTTGGTTTCTTTTGCTACATAGTGCTAGAAACTGCATGAGCTACTGGACGGTCAAGTAGGCTTAAGCAGGGTTAAGGAGAATTTGTTTCCAATTTTGGATCATGTCTTCTTTCCTCTATCTTTTTCTTTTGGACTACCACCAATCTTGTGTTGTTGTTTTCACCAGAAAAATACCTTTATTCTTGTTTCTAAATATAAAAATTATATCCATCTAGTAAGGAAAAAAACTACACTGAAAAGTATAATGAAAGTAAAATTCATTTCAAATCTCACTTTACCATAGTTAATAACCATAGTTAATAACCATAGTTATTAATACTTTGATAAATATAATGAGGACAGGCAGATATCTCCCTTTCTCTTGTTTTTGTATGTGTGTGCATGTGTGTACACACATGTGTATACACACACTATGTTGGATATCCTCTTTGTGTTTCTCCGTATCCTTACTTTACCCCGAAAGGCTACTCTCAATAGGCTTCCTTAGCGCTGGCTTCTAATTCGATTGGGCCAATAGAAGCTCCAGAAAGAAGTCAGAAGTAGGGATGAGAATGAGGGGTGAAGACTTATTTATCTAGTCCCCTCCCTTTTGGCTTACTTGAAGCAGGCTTTGTTCTTCTATGAGTCCTCTCTCAAGACAGACACCTCTATAAGTCTCTTAATTTCTAGATTTTGGTAGCTCCTTCCTGCTGCCTCTCAGGAAGTTTAGGGATTGTAAGTGTTCCACTGAAACTAGCCCCAGAGCAATTACTATTCCTTGTGCCCCTGTACCGTGCTCACTGCTTTAAAACGATCTATTATCAAACAGTCCTCAAATTATCCTAATTTGAATGTGCCACCTGTTTCCTGACAACTCCCTTATACAACACAACACACCTTATATTACTGAAATAGGATGGATGGTGATTGCTATTCAAACATTTTTTTTTTAATTATGTACCATAATTTGTTTTTCTAGTCTCATCTTGGTGGATATTTAGAGTATTCCATTTTTTCATACTGTTAGCACTGAAGCCATTAACAACCCCATTTACATATTTTGCTAAATTTTTGCAAGGTGATTTTATAGTAAACTCCTAACAATAGAGTTTCTTAGTCAAAGGGTATGTGTCTTTTCAAATTTGATAGAAATCATTTTTCTTTCTTCTAGATAGTTGCACCAATTTGGATCAGAATGAACATTTCTGTCTCCTCTACACACTCATCAGTATTGTATTTTAACAAACGTTTTAATTTTTGCCAATGTGAAATACAAGAAATGTCAATAGCATTTTAATTTTTATTTCTTTAATTATGAGCAATATTGATCTTTTCATGTATTTATTTAACCATTTACATGTCTTTTTCTGGGAACTTCCTATTCACACCCTTTGCGCATATCAATTATAATACTTATTTTAAAGACAAAGAGTGTGGTCTACAGTGGAAAAAAATATGTAACCTTAGAGCCTTCCTAATTTCATCCTAAAAGATGTTTTAACGTCCATATTATTCAATTGTATTTTTTTCTTTAGGTTTCTAAGTTATGTTTTTGTAAATTTAATGTGATAAGAGTTCCAAGATGGGGAGTCACATTTTATAGGTCCTCTGAATAGTGGGGGCTGCCTTGCTGCTTCTCAGATTGTGTGATGACCTCAACTTTAAATACTAGCCATAGTTTTATTTGTGTGCTCCTCCTCACATTGAGCTTCGGACATTTGTCTTACATTTCTTAACTTTTATTTTGCATTTTCGAAGTGAAATTTAACGGATAAAGTTTGTCACCATCTTTTATTGTCCCCATCTGTTCATTTTAGTGGTGTATCTATACAGTACAAGTAAGAGGTGGCATAGAATACACATCTAAGCATGTGAACAGTGAGGTCTCTATTCAGAAATAAGTAGGAATATTTGCAAAAAGAAAAAAAATGCTTTAATCAATCTGAGTAGGTTTGAATTGTATCCAGATTTTCATTTGAAGTAACTTATGGACTGGAGCACAGGGAATAAGATTATGACTTTACCGATGTTTAGAGCTTGGTTGGAAAGAAAAGTCAAATTCATGGAAGCATGTTAGGGAGGATTTAGGAAATCCTGTTTGGCAGTTGATTTATTAGACTATGATTAAAAGATAATTAAATGTTAAATATACACATACACATATAGTATATTATGGTTTCTCTATTTTATCCAGAGAATTTCAACTTAGAGTTACTAATTGTTCTACTTCATGGTCACATTAGAAAGTGTGTTGTTTCTCCTAGAAGACTAGATTTGCCCATGCTGGTGGTGGTGGCTGCCTAGTGGGAAAGAAAGTACAGGAAGTGAAGTTAGTTGGATACCTGTGAAGCACTGGTGAGTCACTCTGTTATTTGTTGTCAAGGAATTCCATTTAATATTCTCACTACCCTCTGGAATAAAAATTTCCATCTCCATTTTTTGAAGTCAAGCAACATCCTCAAGATCACATGAAATAAGGAATATGGTGTGGGATTTGAAATTAGGCCTTTCTGATTCCAGACTCCATGTTGCTGCTGCTATACCAGTGTTTCTCAAACTATCTGTGATACAGAGTGTTTTGTTTTATTTTGTTCTGTTTTGTTTTGTTTTCTGTCATAGATCTATACATGGTCCAACTATGAATGACTAGTATTAAGCTTCTGTTCTATGGAACTCATTTACAAGTTCAACAACATCCAAATTGCTCTAGACTCTTTTCAATGAGAAGAGTCCACTGACCACAGGCTTAGATGTCATGATAATGTCAATTGCTAGAAAAGTTTTTAAAACTTGTAATCTTTGTACTTACTACATTCTGGTAACAAATATCTTGCAGAACAGCCCTGTCTGCAGACCCTACTCTGTGTTGCACATCTCTAGAAAATACTGCTAATGCCTAATTTATCATCTGCTTTTTAAAGATCACACATTATTATTGAAATAAAAGTATGGAAGTTAGAATTCTGTTTTTATGGTGAAGTAGATCTAATACAAAATTGTAATTCAAAGCTTTAATAAGAATAAATTATTCCCTGAGGAATGTACTTGGTAAGTTACAAACATGGAAAGCCATTGTTTGTTCTCCATTAGGCAGAGGGAAATTAATTTCACAGTTTGTTGTAGCTGAATGTTTGGCATTTGTTATCTTTATTCATATTCTATGTTGTGGATATTTAATCTTTCCCTTGGAAAATTACTTTTTGTTTAATGAGATATTTTGCTCAGTCTTTTTGTAAATAAAGCAACCATATTCAAATAATTCTGATTCCTGTGGTTCTCATTTTATATCTGATTTCCTTCTTAGCTGATCTGCCTGTCTACATGGCTTGATTATTTTCCTAAATGATCTTGCCAGGAGTACTCCACAAAGTCTTTCCTATGGAAACTATATTAAACTTTTAATAACTCAGCAATTTTGTCACTATCACTCCTTCTCCAAAGTACACTTATCTGGAAGACATTCTTTCATGAAGAGCATAAAGAAAATCACTCTAGTATCAGCATAAGTGGTATAGGAGTGATAACTGGGTATTTAAAGAAATGCCTTTAACTAATTAGGAGGATGTTTTAATATTTGTTTCCAAATTGTTTCTCTTCAATGTGTTTTGACCTAAACAACATACATGTATATAAACGTGTTCTTGCTTTAAAAATTAATCTATTTTTTAAAGAAAACAATTCACATTTCCCTTCTTTTGTGTGTTTTTTTCTGTTGGTTGTAAAGAACAATAAAGAGAGTTTGTTATAACAGCATCTCTTTATTAAGATAATGTCTAACTTTTGTAAATAGTGTAATTAATAATTGCTCTTTTTTGGTGATCACCAGAGCCATTAATTTTTAATCCATTGTGAAAGTTCTCAATTTGGAGGGTCAGGATGCAGTTAGCCATTTTTTTTTTTTTTTTGAGAAAATAGTAATAAAGTATTTGAATTTGCTTAAATCATCATTTGGACTAATGAGAGACTAAAAATGTAATAAAGAAAAATGTCTGAAAACATCTTCTATTTGGTGAAATAATAGGATAAAAACTAAAACATAAATAAAGGGAAAATATTCAAGATTAACCCAATTCCTCACACTCTTTGTAAGAGAAGTGCTGTGATCTCTGTCCTTTGTGGGATATATGTCATGTTTGCAGTTGTCACCCTAGAGTTGGTGGCCTTTAGGTGGTTGGGAACCACATCTCTTTGAGTGATTCGACATAGCCAAGCAGAGTTCTGAAAGCTATTCCCCCACTGATTTCTACTCTTTGTATCTAACTTTTAAGTCTGTATTTGTTTCCTAGGGCTGCCATAACAAAGTGCCAACAGACATTTAAAAAAATAACAGACATTTATTCTTTCACAGTTTCGGAAGCTAGAAGTCCAAAATCAAGGTATCAACAGGTCCATGCTCCCTCTGTAACCTGTAAGGATAATTCTTCCTTGTGTCTTTCTAGCTTCTGCTTCCCAGAAATCTCTGGTATTCTTTGGCTTGTAGCTGGATCACTGCCAATTTCTGTGGTTATTGCCACATGGTATTCTATGACCATCTTCTACTAAAGACATAACTCATACTGGATTAGGGGCTCACCCTACCCCAGTATGACCTCATCTTAACTAATTACATCTGCAATGACCCTATTTTTAAATAAGGTCACCTTCTGAAGTAATGAGGGTTAGAACTTAAACATATCTTCTTGAGGGGACATAATTCAATCCATAACAAGGCCTGAATGATAATTTTGTAATTTCATATAAATATTCTGACTAAAGCAATGTTTTCTCCTGTCAAGCAAGTATTTGGTAAAGCCTATAGAATTTCCTGAATGCCAGATGCTGTAACACTACCTCCCTCACCATACACACACACACACAACACACACGCACACACACACACACTCTCATTAGAGCATTACCACCCTAGTTATTCTTAATTTTTCTATTTGGAAATCATAAAGGTCACAACATTGTTAATCAACTATACTCCAATATAAAATAAAGTTTAAAAATTTTTTTAAAAAAAGTTAAAAAAATGAAATCATAAATGTTCTTTATAAAGTTTGAGTGATTTTCCCAAGGTAGAATTTTGGGCTGGGGATTAGGATAGAGCTTCCATCACACATTTCTAGGTTCTGAGCACTGTGCTGACCACATTCATTATCCTATGTTTTTTCTCACAAAAATACTAGAAAGTAGTATAATAATCAAATTCTGTAAACAAGGAAAACATGACCCAGAGATAATAAATTAACTTGTCCTAGAAAGGCATATGAATAAGCCAGTATTCAGACTATAACACACAATGTTCTAACTTCTCTGGGACCAGAGAAAAATTGTTGACAGTAGTTGAAGAAATTATACATGACATGATAGGTAGTTTTTCTCAGCAAAGTCTATAACCACCAAAGCGAGTAACTTCATAGGTTTCTTAATATTGCCCAGGGCATGGTAACTGTCACATTTTCTTGATTTATCTTTGGAACATTTGGTAACTTTTATTTGCATAGTAATAAATTGCCTTAATTTAACCTCTAATATAGAATTGAATAAGGTTAACTGAGGTCCCAGAGCACATATAAAAATTTGGAGACTTAAACACAAAAAACCTTTATCCCACCCAAAACAATGAACATATAACAGAACTAATGATAAGATAATGATCGTTGTATTATAACAACTGTATACTAGTAATTATTTCAATGCCTTATTGACCATCTAATCAGACACTATCAATATGTCAAAAGTTGGTTGTACTGTATAGCCTTCACAGTAGGCTAGCTGATACTACAATCTTTATAACTATTGTTGTGGTTGTAGTAAAGGATCAACACAGCCCTTGATCTCGAAACACTTTGTCTTTCACCTAGCCTCACTGTATATTGCATGCACATATTACATGCTACAACATACTCTGGGTTATTCCTATTTCTCCACAGCAAAAGAGTTAACTGTGCATTTCTCAACTATATGAACAACCCAATTTCAGAATCCCATTTAAGGATACATTTGTTGGGGGCAACAATAACACCATTTATTGTATTTTGTCATTATTGTAGTGGGAAGCAGCTTACTCAAAGTTGGCAATTTGGAAAAGTTATTTACAAAGCTATGGACAGGGTGTAGGGAAACCACAAGGTAGAATACAATACCCTAGGACTAGAGCATCATGACCACGCCTAGGCTTGAAATAACAAAAGCAAAGAGCAGTTAACAAAACATAGAAAGTAAAAGAACTGTGTAGAAGGCCACGTAACAGATCTTTAGGGGAATTTTAGTTAAAGAATATAGTAGTGCACACAGAACCCAACGGGAGAGCAACAAGGAAAGTAAATATTGTGTCCTCATTCTCCTCTTCCCCTCCAATCTCCTGTTGACCAAACCCAACCTGAAGCTGGAGGACAAAGGATGCAGTTTACATAAGTCAGCCACCCAGGGCAAAGAACAGGGTAGAGAAAGATGGAAAATAGATCTACAGGTGCAAAAGGAAGATACGTAGTGCACACCTTCCAACAAGGCAAAGCATTTCCATTGGTATCAGTGGAAGTCAAGGACACAGACTCTGTAAAGAAACATTTTCTGTCACCATGTCAGATTTCCCCCAAATTTAGACCTTATATCTCAGAGCCCAGAAGTAAGAGTTTATGTATATATTTCTTCATCTTAATTTATGCTTCCAGACCCTTATTTATTTCTCTCCCTCCTCCTCAAAAATGCTTCTTAGAAGCAACTACCACCAAGTATTCCTCACTAATAGTATCAGTCATCCCTCATTAATGCAGATTTATACTAACCTTTGTGTCACCCTTATTGAAGATTTTAGTACGAGCCTTGCTATACTTCTGTCTACACTACTGCTGCTATTATTTTTGCCTTAAATATTTAACACTTTGTCCTCTCACTTTCTTAACCTCCTTAGTCCCAATCATCTTTTTGCTGCTGTTATAACTAGTCTTTCATCACTGATCACTACATAATTTCCAATATATAAATCATGCCAATTTCAAGTGTCTTGCTCCTCAACTGATCCTTTCTATATGTCCAACTCATCTTCTCTAATACTTCAGTTCCTGCAATTCTTCAACCTCACTAGGACTTTCAACCCACTTATCTACTATGTGAGCTCCCTTGTATTTTGCATCCTGTATCTTATCACCATAATACTTCCTTGCACACACTCTCACTACCTTGACACTCTATCCTCACATTGTACTTGTGTAAAATAATCATTACCTTGATTGCACGTAATTCTCTATATTCACACTATATCTCTATCCAAACATCTAAATATGACTAGAATAGAATATACAGCATGCTGAAAAATATCACTTTAGATTTATGACCTCAATTCTCAAGTAGACTCTCAGCACTGCTTAGCAATCCTATCATACTATCTTAGTGAAATTACTTTCCCACTCTGTAAGACTATTACTTCATACCTTTTACTCTCCTTTCAATCTCCAACACCCTCTCTTTCTTTCTGAACGTCAGCTGATGGCTTTGGATCTTTTTAAATAAAATATTGAAACAATAGGAAAAGAATCTCCTATGATTTCCCCTCTAAATCAACATCCAAACTTCGTCTGCACTCATATATTCTGTCTTCCATCTTATAATTGCTGAAGTGTCCCTGCAACTACCTAAATCCAACTCCTTCTTCTGTGCATTGAATTCCATCTCCTTGTGCCTACTCAAAAACATTTTTTCCGTAATCATCTCTCTTCTTCTTCATTTTAAATGTTTCCTTTTTATGGAATACAAAGGAAATAAATACCTTCTGTGGTTTCTGACCTCCTCTAACTACTGCTCCTTCTTATAATAGAATAACTCAGAAGGAGTTGCCTAGATTGACTGTCTCCATTCCCTTACCTCGCTTTTCCTCTTGAATCATGCTAGCCAAGCAGTCTCCCATATCTCTCCACTTAAACTTTCCTTGTCAACATCAGCAGCACTCTCTACAATGCTAAATTCAATGATCCTTTCATAATTTCCATCATACACATCCTCTCACTGGCATCTGATCTTTCTTGAAATTGTTTCATCACTTACCTTCTGGGACAACAGAATCTCCTGGATTTCCTCTGACTGCAGGAGCTACTTCTCAGGGTCTTCTTCCTTGACCTTTTAATGTTGCATTTCCACTAGAACTCATCCTCAGACCCCCTTTTTATTGATCCAAGTTTATTCTTTAGATTATTTCATCCATTCCTGTGGCTTTAAACACCATATATTCACTGATGATTCTTAGGTGTGTACATCACCAACCTGAATCTCTAGCCTGGATGTCCAAAACAAAACTGTTGATACCTTCCTTTCTCATCCTCTAAACTGCTCTCCACCAATCTACCCAATCTTTGAAAACATCACCACCATGCATCTAGTTGCCAGGCCAAATCCTTCTCTTCTCCCAGAACCCACATTTAAACTATTAGCAAGCTTTTAGGTGTAGCTTAAAAATTTTCCAGGTGTGACCATTTATTGACACCTATATGGCCTTCAAGTACTATAATTTACCAGCTCCCCTCACCTGGGTTATTGAAGTTGATAGTTTACTGGTTTTCTTACATTTATTCCTCATTCCCTATATTCTACTCTCTACCCAGTAGCTGGAATATTCTTCTTAAAACATCTCTCAGATCTTGTCACTTTCACATTCAAACTCTCCAAGTGTTTCCAATCATATTTATGGTAAAATATAAATGCCTTACCTAACAGTCAATCTTACCTTCAACATCTCTCCCTTAGCTCACTGTGCTTTTTGGAATTTTTGCTGCTCTTGTACATCCCAAGTTCTTCCCTGCCTTACAGACTTTAACTTAGCATTCCCTTTCTTGGGACTATTGTTTCTTAGATATTCACTTGACATATTTTCTTCCCATATTCAGAACACTGCTCCAGTATTCCTCTTAAGAGAGAACTTCCCAAACCACTCTACTAATATAGAGCCATCTTCTCAACTTATAAAAATTAGAATCAAGCGTCTTTTGTTGTTGTTATTTTCTTGACCTAAAGTAATAATGGT
Source organism: Eschrichtius robustus (assembly GCF_028021215.1). Taxonomy (NCBI): domain Eukaryota; kingdom Metazoa; phylum Chordata; class Mammalia; order Artiodactyla; family Eschrichtiidae; genus Eschrichtius; species Eschrichtius robustus. The sequence goes on from NC_090843.1 coordinate 36,501,702, forward strand.
GCTCAATTCTGACTATCCAAGAAAAGTAAGATAAACCCAAGTAAATAACAAGGATTATGACATTGAAGTAGAATAATGTCTTATTCTGAGAAATTTCATATCAATTTCATATCTAATTGTCATACTTCACAACATCACATGAAGGACTGAGGGGCATGCATTACAATTATCAATGTAATCATATTAAACATAATAATTATAAAAAAGATTATGCTATAAATTCTGTGGAATCAAATTTTTTATACGAGGTAAAATATGATTATCACACTTCAATTGTTGTGACTTTTAAGCTATGCTTCCATTGATTTGAATTTTGCTGTTATAGGCCTGAGCCATGTTTCAAAGAATATTTCTCCTTGAGTATTAGTTTTACTTCCAAAGGCAATCAAAGTACTGGAGCATTTATGAATGGATTTGAAGTATCAAGCATCAATCATTGTCAGAATCTTATCAACTAGAAAACTAATTCCCCAAAAACATATTTTTGTTGAAATACTATTAGAATTGAGTCTTAAATCAAAATAGCAGACATGAAAAATATGTCCACTTTTGAAACTGTAGGAACACAAGCAATGTATCTTACTCTGCAATTGCACTAAACATTGATTCAACTGCTGGATGAGAGGTTCACTTAATCTGGGGATGCTTAGTGCAAAAATAATGAGGCTATTACTTTTTTAGCTTTGCCTCCAATCCGAATAAAGAGAATATTATTTTCCACTGTCAGGTGTCTCATTATTAGATCACCAACATTTTCAAAAACGTTTCTGCATAAAGATGAGGTTAAAGCAATTCATACATAGCCACAAAACTTTCCAGTTATAATATATGAGAGACAATAATGAGTTTATCAGAAGCATTTTCTTCCCCCATTTTGATGCCAGTTTTCTCACTTCATGACTCCATATAATCAGAGTTATTGTAATAGAAATAAACCTGCTCTTTAAAGGGAGAAATAAAAATATACACAACCTGTATCAGAGGTTCCTGAGTAGAAAATAAGAAAAACAGATTTTGGAAAAATAAGGTTTACATAGCTCCAGGTTAGGGAAAGGAAGAATAGTCTAGCAGGTAAGAATGTATATTTAAATCATTTTGTACTTCAGAAAATGTCACCTAACACAAATCTATGGGACAGAACTTTGCTAAATCTATTCTTTTAACTTTTTTCAATCACAGATTTGGGACTAGAGCACTTTTCTAACAGATCTGAGTCTATGAATGATCACTGTAGTAAATGACGGTCTGTGCTGTGGGCTCTTATTCTGTCCTTTACTTCAGCCAGAACATGCCGAGCATATGATGTGCACTGAACAACAACTTGTCAATCACCTTATATTTTTTCACCCAAAATACATTTCAACAACAAAAGGTGATTGAGTAGGTCATTGTTTCTCTAGGTGCAATTCACAAAACACTAGTGACATATTAGGAAATTTTATATAGTATGCTGACCAGCTATTTTTGTTTCATTTTAGAAATGCTCATGTTTTTAAATGTATTAAAATACTTATTAATCATCTTATTTCATGGACATTAAATTGATGTATATTTATTAAATATCAAAAGAGAGTCATGGAAAAAGATTAAAGTTCATTAAAGATTATATTAGTATGCATTAATGGCACAAACATAAAACATCCTCTCTCTCTTTACTGCCCCAGTGTTGGTCAGTGTTGAATTATATTCAAATCAAGTCATTAACTAGTCATTTTGTGAGCTCTTAATACTTGTAAGTTATTGTGCTAAATGCAAAGCTGTACTTGCACTTGTACTTAAGGAGCTTAGAGTCTAAGACAGAAAAAAAGGTAAGTACATATTTGAGTATATCAAGAGTTCTAATGTGAGCAAACACAATTCAGTGGTAGTTCAGAAGAACTATAAATCACATTCAATTGGAGGACCTTAAAGAAAGGTTTTATTGGGTAGGTAGACGTGAAGGGAAACTTGAAACATAAATTCTCACCGTTTGGGATAAGATGAGGAAGTTGTATTCCTGGCAGCAAACGGCATAAACAAAGCATTTGGAGTCATTCTCAAAGAGGGGAAATTCATCTTTAAATACTACATAGGGTCAAGAAGGCTTAAATGTAGTTATATTTCTAGAGAGGGCCAAAAAATGGCACTTCACTTATTAGAACAGAATTTTTCTTAACTGAGATTTTGCACTGACGTTATTTTACTTATTTGGCATCTCATTTGACTACAGAGACTTTTTTTTTTTAATGAGTGACTCATTTGAAATCTATACTTGGAAATGTCATATTTCCTAAGACTCAACAGGGATTACTACATTTTTAAAAATGAATTTTTAGGAGAAAGTGTTTTTATATATAAAATTTAATCCCTTGACATACTACACAAAGATAAAATTCCTTTAGTATCCATGATGTTTATTTGTACATTTGACATTTTTATCTTTTAAGGTGGCTTCCTTAATCAGAGTACAGTAAATGGCCTCAGTTAATCACCAAGTAATTTTTAATTACAGGTGTGTTAAGAAAACTCTTCTAACATTCAGCTGCAGAGTTTATGCCAAAGATCTTTGACAATGAACTGCCAATTGATGGATTTATCTTTTACCTTGATGTCATTTTTCTATAACAGTGTCCTAAGTAGGTAGGGAGATTATGCAGATCCTAAAGTAAATTGCAATCCATTAAAAATAGATTTAATCTGTTTGTAATCATCTCTTATCAATGTGATACATTAGATATATTGAGAGCATGGATTTTTCCAAGAAAATGTATTGATAAACTGAAATTCTCCCGGGAGTTTTTCTACTTAGATACCGCATCAGCAACTGTCAACAGGGAATGATGCTGGGAATTGTTTTATAAAGCTTGAAATATTGAGCAGTATTGAGGGTCTCAAATTAATCCCTTTTACTGCTGGTTTTCCTGAAACTACACATTCTTACCCAAATTGTGTTTTGAGGAGCACTGGTTCTTAACAATGTTAATCAGAATTTTAAATAATTTGGGGTAAATATTGCACGTGATATTTTTCTTTTACAAATTCCAAATATAAATTAACTTATTTAAGGAGCTGAGAATTTCTAAAGTTTATTATATCATTACTTCTTTCATATATACAGAGGAAGGTACATATTAAAATCCTCATTCTATATTCCCCCAATAAAGTTTTGTATTAGTATTATTAATATTTAATATGTGTCCTCAACCCCTTAAACCAATTTGCAAAGAACACTACTAACCTATTTAACTAACTGTAGTTTTTCATTCATCTTAAGATTTAGAAATCAGTCAACAGGAATAACCAGCAAATCAAAACCTAAGTGTAAAGTAACTGTTTGTTTTGAGAATTCATATCTCTTAAATAATTTTTAAGCTCTATTAAAGACAGAACAAAATTAAGATAAAATATGAGTTGAAATTCAAGATTACTGGATAATAGTAATTCAAATAAAGTGAACATAGTAATAACTATTGAGAGTAGTTTTAAATGATATTGCATAATTTTCTACTTTTGTGTAAGGAAGGGAGGAATATGAGTATATATTTGATTTCCCTCATATTTTCACAAAGAAAAACTGACAATATACACATATAAGTAGTAAAATTGTTACCTATAGGGAGCCAGGTGTAGGACAGAGGAAAGGGACAAGGGTTGGAACAAAACTTCTCAAAGTACAGATTTTATAGTATTTTGATAATTAAATTACATGAATGTTTCAAATTAAACTTAATTTTTCAAAAAAAAAAAGCACTGTTGCATTTTTAAATGGAAACAGAGTTTTTAGTTGATGAGAGAGTTCAAAGTTGTAATATATAATGGTACATAAGTGTTCAGAATTTCTTTTCTTCATAGCTAAGAGAGCAATATGTTAAAAGAGGGAAAGAAAAGAGGAGAAACTGGTACACTGTTTGTGGAATAAACATTACTGAGTTGGGGGGACTGATAATACAAATTTCTGTTGACTCTATGAGAGTTTGCAGTGGTTCACTGTGAATGGACAGTCACACACAGGCATAGCAAATAATACAATGAATAAAGAGGACAAACTGATGGAAACTATTCCCTTTTTTCAAACATTTAGGCATTTAAATTTTTGAAATGATATATCCTTTAAAGAATCTGATATAAAAGATAAATGTTCTTCCCACAGTGGAAAGTGCACTTAAACACATACACAAAATTATGCATGTAATTTAGAAGTTAACACTGAAGTCCATGGATCTCAGGAGATAAGCCTCCATATTTTAATAGGTAAAAGTAGACACTCTAAGCCAAAGAGAACTTGGATTAATTCTCACCTTTGCCACTGATGGTTAAGTGACCTTGGAAAAATTACTTAATCTCTGTGAACCTGTCTCCGCATCTTCAAAATGGAGTTGCTGAGTCTGTTACTACAGGCAAATAGGAAAAATTCAACAATTATTAAATGTTATTATTGTTACTATAATATGATGGCTGTCAAAATAGAATTAGGAATTCCACAGCTGTATGAAAAGATAGTTTGCCAGATCACATCAGACTAGGTGACATGTCCTATTTCAACAACTTGGTAAAAAACCAAGATTTCTTTTGATATTCAGATGTGAGTACTCTGTCATAGAATGTCTTTTTGTTTCCCCACCCTGGTATCTTTCTTCTCAAATACTTTCAAGGAAACTAGACAGCATCCTTAATCTATTGATGTCAGTCCTGGCTTCACTTGTTTCAAGGAGAGGAAGCTGTACAGTTCATTCAATGAGGAAAGGCATTCCATGTTCTGGGCTTTGTTTCTATTGAAGTTTTATGGAGCACTTGATGGTCTTACAATCTAATTGGATTCTTGAGGCCCATTCCACCTTTGAGAATTAGGAAGTAGTTTCTAAGTGTGCAAAGAACAGTTTAGGTTGAGAACATTTGTTGAGGCAGTGGTATTTTGAGTAATATAAATCATATAATTATGATTATATGAAATCATGATTTCTGTGTCACAGGTAGCTTCAAGATATAAGGTGTACTACCAAAAGACAGTGTGCTAAGGTGTTCCTTATTTGAAATAAAGAGAGGGAAAAATCATGTCCCTTTGGAATAATGAAAAGATTAATCAAAAAGCTGTCATTTTTCCTGAATGTTTTAAATTATCAGGGTATTTTTTTCACTTTATCATTAAGATAATATCCATTTTAACAAACAAAGATTTAGAAAAGCCTACTAAGCATTAATCTATCAATACCTTTGCAGTCTTTCACCCACTTTGTATAATTATACAAAGAGAAACTAAAAATAAGTTGATAAATCAAGCTCAGCATAAGCCTGAGCATTTGCTTCCTGATTGTCATCCTCTTAGGAATTTTATTCTAGTTGTTCTTTCGATCACATCCTACTTCCTTGGTGGTTTTCAAAGATGAGATAAAATGATTAAACTTAACATTTAATGGCTTCAATTGTGAGGATTCTTGAAAAGACGTGAGTAATTAGCATACTTTCATTCATTTTCTGTTCTACCATACTATTCGTCATCAAAAAAAAAAAAGTTTGAGATTTAAATGACAAGTAACAAATTGATGACATGTACTCCTGACTAATTAGGTGAAGTCCTCATTCTATATGCTTTTGACCTTTGATAGCTGTAATAATATCAGCATCGTATCAATAACCTGCTACTATGCATTCAAAGTGTCCACTTCACTGCCATTGAATATAACAATTAAGAGGAAAGAAACTAATGATAAGAATGTTTCAGTGACATAAACCTTTCAAATCTATTCATCATCACCTCTCTCCTTCCTGAGAATGGCCTTTTTAGGTATCAATTCACTCTTTTAAAAGCTTAGTGGCCTTCAAACTTACTTTATTCAGTTAGTTCTGTATAACAATAATCATATCCAATGTTATTTTTAGGACACAGTTCCAAGATTTGCTTTCTCACCCTTAAGCTGCTATCTCAATGTAATGGCCATCACATAAAAGTTACTAGGTGAGAAGGCTATACTCCGAGTCTGATTTTTTAGCCTTTAGCCCATTTTTAATAATTTGAGGCCTCAAAACATTTTTAAAAATATTTTAGGCTCTTGAATTTATAGAATGACTATGGACTTTCATTTCTGCATGCATCCCTGCCAACCCTCTCCTAGGTCATCTCTTTCATATAACACTTTGCTGAATCCTTCCAGTAGCAACTAGTCCATGTTACTAAGGTTTAGTTTTTAACCTCTTCCCTGGTGCTATAGCATGAGGAAGAGCACAATCTGCCTTCCAAACTACTTCAAGCAAAAGTTTTATCAAATGTTTTGCTACTATATGATATGAAACTTCATCTTTTCAGTCTCCAATGTTAGTTATTTTTCACTAGGCCAACGTTGTATATTTTAGATTTTATTACTGTAGCATTCTACTTCCAGAACAAATTTCTCTTCTTGTAGGGTTAGGTTAGGCTATGCTGAGATAACTGAAAATTCAGTAATTAAACGCATTAGAATTGTTCCATGCTACCCTATGTCCCAACAGGTTGGTGCAGGGCTCTGCTACACAAAGTTACTTGGTCATCCAGGGTAAACAAGCTCTGCAATGTCACAGTTGTGCACCATCTGAAACAGCTTCTTTGGGATTCTCACCAGAAGAACCCAGAACATAGGAAACTGACACTGATTTTCTGTGACTCAGCCCATAAATGACACATTCACTTCTGCTCATGGCCCATTGGTTGGGACTAGTCTCTTGATCCTGTGTAAATAAAAGAAGACTGAACTATGTAGGACTATTCATTGAGCAGTAAAACCTACTGACCAATTACTAGGTAACTATTTCATATGTTTCTTTTGACCTCCTAGTTTTCATTAGGTGATTGTAGTTCCTTTGATATTTCATTAAAATTCTATCTGAATTTTCAAACTTCCTTATAAGCCTCTTATATCCATAGATATTTTACTACTTTCATTGATTAAAGTCTAAACCTCATCACTCTGATCATTTTAGAAATGGTTTAATATCTATAGTTATATAAGAAAATATCTGATAAAAGACAAAATGCTAGATACATGTAAGTAAATTATATATATATATATATATATATATATATATATATATATATATATATATATATATATATATATATAAATGAAACAATAGTTTCTAAGCCCTGAAGCTGAGATGACAACAGCTGGAATATGTCATACTTTTAAAAATATGAGCAAAAAAAAATGAATAAAGAGAACGGTTACTGATGTTTCATGTTAATAATAGATTACAATATCTTTTTTAAAGTTTTAAACTTTTTCCTGTCAACTAAAAACATTGAAGTAAAATACTAAGGATATAGCCACCTCTACAATCTATACATAATTAATAATTATGACATTTATTACAGTCATGCACATGCTATAGATGAATACAGATGGGATTCATTTTTCAATCTTAACATATGAAAGAAATCTTACCAGAAAGAGAAAGATGGTCATGATAATACTGCCCAGAGCTGGAAGATGACTGAATTTGTTGCCCAAGTCCAATATCTCAAAGACTGACATAGAAGGAGCATAATAATAGCCTTAATATTCAGCAGCTATGAAGAATAAGAAGCTCAGAATAATCAACTGTTTTGGTTAATATGTTCACCACGGTATTATGTGTAGAATGTCAGTTTTTAAAGAATTAGGTTAAGATAGAACCTAACTTTTATTTAAGTAATGTAAAATAATTTAATATTTCTTTGATGGTTCAGAAAACACTTGAGGATCCCACAGAATCCACACAATAAATATTGGTCATTATTCTGAGGATTTAGATAAATGCTGGTTGACAGACTAACTCTAGTTAATAAAAGGTATTGTTTTGGAAGTAATGCAGGCCACAGTGCTCACGCCAATCCTGTCTTTTACTCACCCTATATCCTCAAGCAATGTATTCTCTCTGAGGAACTTTTCTTGTCATTACAATTAATTACAATTTTGTAAAATTATCTGGAATACTGTTTGATAGAGCGAATTCCATGCTTATATTAGAGTAATGCTTAGATTGTTCATCTTTTAATACTAATTTATTCTGTGTTATTCTATTTAATCTACTCTGGGTATTTTCTTATACCAGGAAGTGAATAGCCAGATTTAGCAGATCTAGTTCAGAGTCATAACATTTAAGATCAGTTGTATTCTGACTTACATCTCTACTCCTTAGAACTCATCTAGACTCCCCACTTGAAGAAATGAGATAGATTTTTACTCTTAACATGTTCCATGCTTCCTCAAATTCATATCTTTGTTTCTCAAAGTACTTCCTTTCAACTGGATTTCTTCCTTTCCTAACCCAGTCTTCCTCACCTCATTAAGTTCTATGCATATTTCAAGGTCAATTTCTAACATCAGGTCCTCCATGATCCTGCTCTCATTAGACTGTTGAGTGCATGCAGTGTTCCAGGTACAGTATCAAGGTGTGAAATAGCAAGGTGAATAAGACAAGGTTCTTTCCTTAGGGAAACCTATCGTATGGTGGAGGAAACTCACACAGAGATGATTTCCACATAAGAGAGTAAGTCCTGTGGTAAAAGTGTGCAAACATGTTATCCATTACTTATTTGAAGTCCCAAAGCAGGTTGCTGGTGTATTTCTTATGGCCTTACTCTTATTCAGTAGCAAAGTAAGGTGGAAAGAGAAACTTAATTAAACTGAATTTTAATCCCCCAATTTTTACTTATTGAGCCAAATTTTTAAATAGTTAAATTAGTATTTTTTGTATTTCTAATTGTGGTAAATGCACATAAGATAAAATTTACCATTTTAAAATACTTGAACTGTACAGTCAGGCGTGTTAAGTATATTCATATTATTATTCAACTAAATAAATCTCCAGCGCTCTTTTCATTTGGCAACCTTAGCATTTTTAATGAAGGAAATAATAACAGTTACAGATTTGTCCAAGAATTGAATAAGATAGCATACATGCAATACCTGGTTCAGAACCTGGCACATAGATAATGTTTAAAGGACAGTTGTTTTTTTTTTTTTCTCTCTCTTTTTCTGTACTTGCTCTATAAAGAGACAATATATTTTCTGAGTAGACCTATTTCAGATATAGAAATAATCTAATCTAAGTACTTTGTCTGATGTATTTGTGCCTTATGGATAATCTAATAGATGAGTGGATAGATGATTGTGTAGGTAACAGACTGAATGGATAAGTAAAGGTATGGATTTGAAGAATATTGAAAAAGAAGTTCCAAACCAGTAGTTTTGCTAATAAAAAAGATCAGTGAGAAATACATTAGAAAACAGGCTTACTGCACAGATTTTGAAACTGAAGTGTGATGAATTAATGTAAACTTTGAAACCAGGTCTTATTTTACTATTATACCTCCCTCAAAACAAACACACACTCACACAAATCATTAAATCACAGATAGCCGAGGAGTTAATTTAAAAAGGTCACACAATACTATCAATATTGAAACACAGCTTTGCTTATTTCTAGAACAATCTCATAACTTTGCCTCTTCCTATGAAACATTAAATTTTGTATTATTCATAAAAGTCACAATCTTGACTTCTTTTTACATATTACTATTAAAGTAATCTAAAAGGAATGCTACTAATCACTGTCATTTCCTCTCTACAGAATTTTATTAAATATAAAGGAAACAGCAAACACAAGTAATTAATTCTTCCTCTTCCTTTCTTCATATTACCATTGAGAGTAAAGCAAAGAGAAATGCTTTTAGGAAATCCCTTGACTTAAAATGCTTCACAGAACTCCAAGTAAGACTTACACATGGGGACTATTCAACTTCTGCCCAAATTATTTAATTGTATCTCAGGGCCTTGGTGTATTAAAAAATGTAACAAGGAGGTGAAGATGTATCATAAAATCTGTATTTTAAAGAAATCTCTAACTCAGAGTAAAAGAGGGGAACTGCAAATCAATTACACTTGGGTATGTAATTTGAATAAATGATAATGCCAGAATGATTGAAGCTTATATATTCAGGATGGTGGAATGAGTGTGATAGTGGGTGACTACATCTTAATAGTATGAATACAGGAAGAAAACAACAGCAACATAAAAGAATATATAGAAAGATGGAGAGGATAAAAGTTACTCATGCCATAAATATTTTGAAATGAAAAATTAGAGTGCAATTATACAAAAGATGTTATGAATGAAAAAGCTGGGATCACCTATAAAGGAGAATAGAAAGTCCACTTGAATTTGCTGGGCTAGCACAGAAACAATCTAAAAATGAAAACCATGGCACATTTTAAGACACTTTTTTAAGGAGATATGTTTATACATTAGAATCATGAACAATAGCTTAATTGAAGGTGGGCAATGATGTATTATCAAATTAATAGGCCAGTTCATAAAAAATTAAAAAGTAATTATCCCCTATATATTTATTTTTATTTACATCTCTGCAAACTTACAAAAAGACATCATTGACAGTTACTCACATACACACACATGCACTCTAACATGCCTATGTACCCACATGCACATATACATGCACATGTAGTTTGACTTATATGTGTTTATCAATACTTATGCATATATGTTCTTATTGGTAAAAAAGAGCTTTCTTAAATGTTTCTTCAGAGAACTAAATGATATCATACATGTAATGGGCTGAGAGAATACAAGTGAATTGGCAAGACATTTGTAAGCAGAAAGTTAAAGAGGGAATTTGAACAATACACAGGAGGACATTTTTGAGTTATATCAAATGTAGTACTCTTATTGTATTTGAGATAAACTTACTTCTGGGATTCCTGAGGACCAAGGCCAGAGGAAAATTATGGGGAATAAACTTGCTTCCATGTGCTAATCAAGAGAAGCTTAGCAAACATTTTCTATTATAAGCTGTATAAAAATGTATTATTTTTATTATACAAAGGGGTTTAAACAAGATAATATCATCCATAGTACACTTATAAAAATACACTTGAAACACATATAGTTGGATATAAAAGTTAAGGAGAAAAAAATAGCAATAATGGTTATTGGATCATTTTGCCCAGAGCTAGGGTAGGCTGAGCAGATGGAAATAATGTGATACTGCACCTAAATCTTATGGTAACTGAAGTGTTTTGGGGAATAATGAAAATAGAGTCCTTGATATTCTTTGCATATTGAAGGTAGCCTTTGTATTTTTACTTACTTGTTAACTTTAGAATAAATTCTATAGAAGTAGACAAAAGAATCTGCAATATTGTGATTTATAATAAAAATACATATTTGGTCATTCAAATGACCAAAATACATTTCCTGTGTATATTTGGTCTTCCTCCATGGTTCCTTACTCACAGCTCCCCAAATTCTTGGACTTTCCTAAATTTGGAGAGTGATAAAAAATATCTTTTATTATGTTAATGAGGTGGTCTTTGGACCTCACCTAAGGATGGGAGCTGTTTGCCAGTGGAGCCAACTGTGTTATTAGAGGGTTGGAATTTTCAGCTCCACCCTTTGACCTCCAGGGAGGGGAAAGGGACTAGAGATTGAGTTCAAACATCAGTGGTCAGTGATTTAATCAACCATACTTATGTAATGAAGTCTCCATAAAAACCCAAAGAAAACAGGGTTTGGAGAGCTTCCAGGCTGGTAAACAAGTGGAGATCTGGAAAGAGCGGAGTGCTTGGAGACAACATGAAAGCTTGGCACCTTTTCCCCATACCTTGCTCTATGCATCTCTTCCATCTGGCTGTTCCTAAGTTATAACCTTTTATAGAAAACTGGTAATCTAGCAAGTAAATGGGTTTCTTGAGTTCTGCGAGTTAACTGAACCCAAGGACTCTGTCGTGGGAACCTCTGATGTATAGCACAGAAGCACAGGTGACAACATGGGCTTGTGGTTAGCATCTGATGTGGGATGGAGGCAATCTTGTAGGATTGAGTCATTAACATGTAGGCTCTGAGGCTACTCCTGGGTAAATAGTGGCAGAATTGAATTCAATTGTAGGATATCCAGCTTGGGGTGTTGTGGGCGGGGGGGACCTCCCCACACATGTTGGAAATTTGGGTCCCAGAGCACCCTAAGAGAAGTATTCCTAAGAGAATGCTAAAGTTTGCAGAGCACACAGAATATAGCAGCCATAGAACAAAGCAGGGGGTTCTGCCATGAAATATTCGGAAGGTTTTCTGCTAAGAAACCAGAGTACTTGGGCAATATGCTGTCATTTATAAGGGATTACTGTGGGTAATTCATTAGGGATCAACATGGCAGCTCCTAGGATAAGAAGTCTATCTGTCCTTTTCCTCTCCAATGTCCATGTGTTTTATGAAGATGTGCAGATAGAATAATAATGGTACTCTATGATTTAGCCTTGATGTATAATCTGCAGATGCAGAGATCATTACGTGTTTTTTCAATTAATTAAATTACCACCTTTAAACTTAACATGCTCATAAAATGGCGGGAGGAAGGGCAAGGAAGGGTAAGCCAAAGTTTTACTATAGTAGATATTTTTAAGAGTGTTAGAGCTATTCTAATACAGTATCACGGCGACAATAAATAAAATGAAAATTACACATGAAGATATTCTTTGTATTGCTTCTACCATTTATTGCTAGAATACACTCAGTGTATTCACAATTACTTTATTCACCCAATAAATATTCATTGATTATCACTCTATGTCCACCATTTTTGTAGAAATTAGGGATATAAATGGGAGTAAAACAACCTCAAAATCCTATTCTCATGAGTCTTTCATTCTAAAAGGGGAGACAGACAATAAACAAGGCAAACTTGCAAAATACATTAAATGGTAAATGTGAATAAACACAGGAAAGATGGAGGATAAGAAGTATTAGAGTATTTAGAAAAAGCTTATTAAAAAATGGTGTCATTTAGGTTAAAACTTGATGAAAGGGAGAGAACAAGCCATGTTGATACTCGGGAGAAAAACATTCCAAGGAGAGGAACTAGCAAATTCAAAGTTCTGCTCACCTTACTATATAAACAGCCCCATGAGAGTTTGGAATAGTGTGATATTTTATCCACTCCCTTCTATCACCAATGCCTAGCATTATATCTGGCACATATTAGGTGTTTAATATGTATTTGTTTAAATAAAAATGGATTGATATTGAATAAACCTTTTCATCTTGCTAACTCCTAATTTTATCTCCATTCAAATATTACACACTTACAGAGCCTTCACCAGTCTCCCTTACTGTGTTATGTCTTTTGTCATATACACTTATAGCAGTGCATGTCCTTCCTTCAAGCATATGTATCACAATTAGAATTAATTTGATCTAATGTGTGTTTATCAAACTTTACCAGAGATCTGGTTTTACACATCATGATATCTCCAGTGACTAATTCTTGATATATAGTAGGTGCCCAATAAATGTTTACTGAATAAATGCATGATAACAATGTTCTAATGCTTTCCTAAATATTTACATCTCCTATTCTGAATTATTAGTAAATAAACTTGCATCCAAATTTACATAGAAAATAGAAAACATATGATTGGAACTCTTCATCTGCATAGTACCTACACCCGCACCCATCCTCATTCTTTCATCTTGCAAAAGCAAGCTTCTACTCACAGATATTTTCCTTAATGTAATGCTTACAATGGTGATGGCACTATTGATAAAAACACTTTTTTGTCACTCACAATGTACCAGACTTTTCTCACTGTTTTTAGGAGATTTACATGATCTCTCATGTAATTATACACACTCCCACAGCTCAGTTAGTTTTTAAATGTTCTCATTTACCTCTCATTAAAAATAAAATAAAATCCTTATTTAAATCCATATACCTTTCAGATATTGCTTTATTTATTTTCATCCACAGCTAAATATCTCAAAAGAATTTAAGGATTAATCTTTTACTTCTCCAACTTCAATCCTTTCCAACACGGCTATCATCAGAAAATTCAGTTTAAGTCACCAATGGCTTTTATGGCATTGAAAAAAATGTATATTTTTTCCTATCTGCATCTTGCTTACTTTTTTGCTGAATTATGTTCTCACCAAGAATGATGAAACTTTCTCTTTCTTTGTCTTCTATCAATATAACACAAAACTCTCTTGGTTTTCCTTTATCACTCAAGCCCCTCCCTCCCTGACTGTTTTGCACCAATTCAACCTGGCAATTAAAGTTGCAATGCTTCAGGAAAGACCCAGTTCATGGAAATATTTCTTCTTTATATTCTCTTCCAAATAAATTTTACCTATGTTCATTTTAGGTAATATTTATATATGAAAGGAAACAAAATTCTATCCATCGTCCAGACTTCTCTTTTGAGATCTCTTTCAAACTCATATTTCAAATTTCTACTTAATATCTCTACACAGATGACTTAATGTCACCTTAAAATTAGCATGTCCAAAATCCAACTCATATTTTTACACCAAAACTTGGTTTATTCGCATATTTCTTGTATCATTGAATAGCAATATTATCCATCTAGTCATTCCAGACAGAAGCTAGAAATAACTAGTAAGATCTTAATTTTTCTTACTATGGCTTTCAAAATGTATCTTATATTTATCTATTTCTATCTACACCAAGGTAACTGTGCCTCTTGCCTGAAATGCTGAAATAGTCTATAAGCCAGAATATCTCTTTTCACTTTCCTCCAATATGTTTTATAAATCACAGAAAAAGTGATATTTATTATCAATAATTTTATCATTATTTCCCTGTTTAAAACACATTAATGATTTTCCAGTGCTCTTACCATAAAGACAAAGTTCCTTAATATGCTTAACAACCTTGCAAAGTGTGCATCCTACCTTGTATTCTAGCTCCACTCCATAACCCACACTGTCTCTGAATTTCACCTTTAACAATTTTGGCCTTCTTTCATCTTCTTTGATCTTTACTATCTCTGAACACTCGTACATACATGTCTAAGTGCGTGAAACATTATTTTACCTTCTTCACTGTGATAGATTCTTACCTGGTGGTCACACATAAACCAGAGAGCTAAAATTCATATCCTTTTGTAACCCCTTCCCACGCTGATTCTAGATGAGTCATGCAGTTTACTTTGACCAATGAGACATTAGCAAGCTAAGGTCTAATAAGTTCTTGCACATTAGAGCTTGTCCTCATAGAACACTCTCTGAGAAAGATAGCCACCATGCTGTAAAGAAGCTTGGGCTAAGTTATTGAATAGACAGAAGTTACATGATGGAACACCACTGCACCTAACTTGTGAGTGAAGGCTTCTTAGAGCATTTATCCCAATCTAGGTGCCAACTAAATGCCATCAGTTGATTGTCTCCAGTAAATATCATGCACAACAAGTAATCTCCATAGTTATAATTCTTGACCTATAGAATCACAAAAAATAATAAATTATTATTGCTTTAACCCACTATATTTTATTTTAATTAGGGGTCAGGAGAAGCTACATGGTTCTTATAAAGCAATAATAACTGATATTTACCAAGTTAACTCTTATTTCTCTTTCAGAGCTAAACCTAATCAGTGAAGCTTTCCCTGAGTTACTAGACAGTTAAATAATAATGTTAATAATAATAATAATACTCAGCACTAATTCAGTATCTACAATATACATGGCACAATTCTAAGTACTCTTCAGGTATCCCCTCATTTAATCTTGAAGTGGTGGCAGGAATAATGATAGGGTTAGGGCTCTGGTCCAAGATGAAAATGTAGGAAGACCCGGAACTTAACTCTTCCCACAAACACACTCTATTTACACCTACATGTAAAGTAATTCCTCCTGAAGAAGAACTGAGGGCTGATTAAACAGCTTCAGCACAACAAACTATAGAGGCACCACATGGAGACAGGTAGGAGAGACAAAAACATGATATCAGTGGGAACCCCACCTCTGGTGACCTACATTAGGGAGGGATATCACTGAGGGGCTCATGTGAAGACCTACTCCCACTGGGGCACAGCAAGAAACAGTGGTTTAAAGGGTACCTAGACAATACATGAGGAAAATCCATATACTAACCTTAGAACATCTACCAGAAGGGTGGGAAACTGCTGGAACTCTCTCTGGGGTCAGAGCCACCAGAGAGCGTCATTTTTTGCATTCTCCCTCCACCTTGATAATGCAGGCAGGATCATAATCCAGGTGCTCTGGTCAGCCTGCCACAGCCAACCCAGCAAACCTCAGGCCCCTGGCCCACATCAGCTCCAGCCACTCCCTCAAGGAGGGCCACCCAGCCTCACCTGACTCTGCTACAGCATTCCCACCAAGGCACCCTGGTGTGGTAACACCAGGACCTCTGGCTTTGGCTTGTGCCCACTCTAATTCTAGCCATCCCACTAGGGCAACCCTGACACAGCACACCATGGGACCCTCCCAGCCCATGCCTGCTCCAGCTCCATCTGTCCAGGTAAGTAGCCTGGATACAGTGCACCCCAGGATGTCCCTGGTTTATACCTAATCCAGCTCCAGCTGGCTTGCCAAGCCCCCTGGTACACACAGTCAAAACAGGGGTTGCCTACACAAGGCCACACCTTCAAGACGAGGAGAGATAGAAATAAACACATATACATAGAAATAAGCACAGAAAGTCAAACAAAATGACAAGACAGAGGACTGTATTCCAAATAAAATAATAAGATAAAACTTTAAGAAAAGCCCTAATTAAAGAGAGGTAAGCAAAGACAAGGCTTTAACCAGATAAGGAGGTCAAAATTGATCATAAAAGTGCTTACCAAACTTAGGAGAAGAATGGAGAAACACAATGAGAAGTTCAACAAAGAACTAGAAAATATTAGAAAGAACCATTCAGCACTGAAGAATACAATTACTGAAGTGAAAAATAAACTAGAGGGAATCAACAGCAGATTAGATGATACAGAGCAACAGATCAGTGATTTGGAAGACAGAATACTGGAAATCACCCAATCGGAATGACAAAAAGGAAAAAAAAATTAAATGAGGATAATTTAAGGGATCTCTGAGACAATATCAAGCATACTAACATTTGCATACAGAGAGCCCAGAAGGAGAGCAAGTAAGGAGCAGAAAACTCATTTGAAGAATTGTGGCTGAAAACTTTTCTAAACTGGAGAAGAAAACAGATATCCAGGTCTAGGAATTACAGAGAGTCCCAAACAAGCTGAACCCAAAGAGATACATACCAAGACATATCACAATTAAAATGGCAAAAGTTAAGATAAAGATAATAAAAGATAAAGATAAAGATCTTTAACTTTAATAAAGATAAAGTAACGATAATTTCAAGGCAGCAAGAGGAAAACAACTAGTCACATACAAGAGAAACTTCATAAAAGGTTGATTTTTCATCAGAAACTTTGCAGTCCAGAAGGGAGTGGCATGATATATTTAAAGTGCTGAAGGAAACAAAAACAAAAAACAAAAAAAACCCCAACACACCAGAATACTCTACCTAGCAAGGTTATCATTCAGAATTAAAAAGAGAGATAGTTTCCCAGACAAGGAAAAATTAAAGGAGTCCATTAAGATTAAACTAGCCTTAGAATAAATGTTAAAGGGAAGAAATCCATCAATAAAAATAAGAAAATATATGAAAAAAAAACTCACTAGTAGAGGCAAATATATAGTAACATAGTCGATCAGCCACTTAAAAAGCTAGTATGAAGGTTAAAAGACAAAATTTTTAAAAAATCAGCTGTAACTACAATAAGTAGTTAAGGGATATATAAAATAAAAAATATGTAAAATATGTCAAAAACAAAACATGGAATGTGGGGAGTAAAAATGCAGTGCTTTTAGAATGTGTTCAAACTTAAGCAACTACCAGCTTAAAATACATACACACACACACACACACACACACACACACACACGCATACATACTACATGGTAACCACAAACCAAAAACCTATAATAGATACACAAAAATAAACAGAAAGAAACCAAACATAACACTAAAGAAAAACATCAAACCACAAGGGAAGATACCAAGAGAGGAAGAAAATAGCAGAGGAGAACTACAGAACCAGCCAGAAAACAATTAACAAAATGGCAATACATACATACTTATAAATAACCACTTTAAATGTAAATGAAATAAGTGCTCCAATCAAAAGACATAGGGTTGTTGAATGGATTAAAAAAACAAGATCCATCTATATGCTGCCTATAAGAGAAGCACTTCAGATATAGAGACACACAGAGACTGAAAGTAAAAGGATGGAAAAATGGAAATGAAAACAAAAAGAAATCTAGGGTAGCAATACTCATATCAGACAAAATAGACTTTAAACAAAGATTGTAACAAAAGACAAAGAACATTACCTAATGATAAAGGAGTCAACCCAAGAAGGATATATAACGTTTGTAAAGATTTATGGACCTAACATAGAAGTACCTAAATATTAAAAGCTATTATTAACAAAAATAAAGAAAAAAATTAACAGTAATATTATTAGGGGTCTTTAACATACCACTTACATCAATTGGACAGATCATCCAGACAAAAAGTCAATAAGGAAACATTGGCCTTAAAGGAAACATTAGACCAGGTAGATTTAATAGATATATAAAGAACATTCTACCCCTAAATAGCAGAATATGCATTCTTGTCAAGTGTAAATGGAACATTCTCCAGGACAGATCATATGTGAGGCCACAAAATAAGTCTCAATAAATTTAAGAGACTGAAATCATACCAAACATTTATTTCCTGACAACAATAATTTGAAACTAGAAATCAATCACAAGAAAATTGGAAAAAACACTAGCACATGGAAACTAAGACACACTACTAAATAACCAATGAGTCAAAAAGAAATCAAAGAGTAATTCAAAAAATACTTTGAGAAAATGAAAATGGAAACACAACTTTCCCAAACCTATAGAATGCAGCAAAAATATTCTAAGAGGGAAGTTCATAGTGATACAGGCTTACCTGAAGAAGCAAGGAAAATCTCAAAAAATCTAACTTTAAACTAAAGGAACTAGAAAAAGAAAAGCAAAGCCCAAAATTAGTATAAAGAAGGAAATAATAAATATAATAGCAGAAATAATTAATATAGAAACTGAAAATTAAAAGGAGAGATCAATGAAATTAAGAATTGGTTTTTGAAAAGATAAACAAAATCAAAAATCCTTTAGCAAGATTCAGCAAGAAAAAAAGAGAAAGAACTCAAAGTCAGAAATGAAAGAGAAGTTACAATTGATACCACAGAAAAACAAAGAATCATAATAAACTACTATGAATAATAATTCTCCAACAAATTGTACAACCTAGAAGAAATGGATAAATTATTAGAAATATACAATCTTCCAAGACCAAATCAGGAAAAAATAGAAAGCACAAATAAACTGATTACTAGTAATAAAATTGAATTGTAATCCAAAAACTCCCAACAAACAAAAAAGTCCAGGACCACACAGCTTTACAGGTGAATTCTACCAGACATTTAAAGAAAAGTAAATGCCTATCCTTCTCAAACTGTTTTAAAAAATTGAAGAGGAAGGGAAGCTTCCAAATTCATACCGCCAGGCCAGAATTATCCTGATACCAACACCAAAGACACTACAAAAAAAAGAAATAGAAATAAGCTAATATCCCTGATGAACATAGATGCAGAAATCCTCAATAAAATATTAGAAAACAAAATTCAATAGTACATTTATAGGATGATGTGCCATGATAAAGGATGATTTATTCATGGGATGCAAGGATGGTTCAATATCTGCATATCAATCAGTGAGATAAAACACATTATCAAAAATGAGGGATAAAAATCGTATGATCACCTCAATAGATTCATAAAAAGTATTTCACAAAACTCAACATCCATTGAACATTTGACAAAATATTCAACATTCATGATAAATACTCGGAGAATTTAAGAAAGCAATTCCACTTACAATTGCATCAATAAATAAATAAATAAAATGCCTAGGAATAAATTTAACCAAGGTGATAAAAGATCTGTATTCTGAAAACATTGATGTATTCATAAAACATTGATGAAAGAAATTGAAGATGACACAAATAAATTGAAAAATATTCCATGATCATGGATTGGAAGAATTAATACTGTTAAAATGTCCACACTACCCAAAACAATCTACTAATTCAATGCAATCCCTATCAAAGTACCCCATAACATTTTATAGGACTAGAAAAAAATAATCTAAAATTTGTATGGTACCACAAAAGACCTAGAATAGCCACAGCAATCTTGAGAAAGAATAAAGCTGGATGTATCACAGTCTTTGATTTCAAACTATGCTACAAAGCCATAGTAAAAAATAGTATGGTACTGTCACAAAAACAGAGACACATAACAATGGGCTAGAAAAGAGAGCCCCAAAATAAATCCACACCTATATGGTCAATTAATTTAGGACAAAGGAGGCAAGATTAAACAATGGGGAAAAGACAGTCTCTTCAATAAATGGTATTGGAAAAATTGGACACCTGCATGCAGAAGAATGAAACTAGACCACGTTCTTAGACAATATACAAAAATAAAGTCAAAATGGATTAAAGTCTTAAATGTAAGAACTGAAACCATAAAACTCCTAGAATAAAACATAGACACTATGCTCTTTGACACCAGTTTTTTGGATATGTCTCTTCAGGCATGGGCAACAAAAAGTAAAAACAAACAAATGGACTACATCAAACTAAAAAGCTTTTCCAGCAAAGGAAACCATCAACAAAACAAAAAGGTAGCTTACTGAATAGGAAAAAAATTGTTGTAAATGAGATGTCCAATAAGTGGTTAATTGGACATTTTGGGTTAATACCCAAAATATATGAAGAACTCATACAACTCAATATCAAAAAAAAAATCCTAACAATCCAATTAAAAATGGGCAGAGGACCTAAACAGACATTTTTCCTAATAAGACTTACAGATGGCCATCAGACACATGAAGAAATGCTCAATATCACTAATCCTCATGGAAATGAAAATCAAAACCACAATGAGATACAACCTCACATCTGTCAGAGTAGCTATCATCAAGAAGACAACAAATAATATGTGTTGAAGAGGATGGGGAGAAAAATGCACACTTGTGCACTATTGGGATTATAAATTTGTGTAGCCACTATGGAAAACTATATGGAGGTTCCTTAAAAAATGAAAAATAGAATTTCCATATATATGATCCACCAATTTCACTTCTGGATATTTACCTGAAGAGAACAAAAACACTAATTCTAATTCAAAAAGATACATGCACCACTATATTCATTACAGCATTATTTACAGCAGCAACATATGGTAACAACCTGTGTCCATTGATAAATGGAGAAATTGTGGTGTATATGTATATGTGTGTGTGTATATATATATATATATATATATATACATATATGAATATACAATGGAATATTACTCAGCCATACAAAGAATAATATCTTGCCTTTTTGACAACATGGATGGATCTAGAAGGTATTATGTTAAGTGAATTAAGTCAGACTGACAAACTCATATACTGGATTATTTCAGTTATATGTGGAATATTAAAAACAAAACAAACATAAAACAAACTCATAGATACAGAAAACACACTGGTGGTTGCCAGCGAGATGGGTTCTGGGAGGATAGGCAAAATAGATGAAGGGGATTAAGCAGTACAAACTCCCAGTTACAAAATAAATAAGTCAAGAATATGTAATGTACAGAAGGTGTCCCCAACCCCTAGACTGGGGACTGGTACCTATCTGCTGCTTGTTAGGAACCAGGCCGCACAGCAGGAGACAAGTGGAAGGTGAGCAAGTGAAGCTTCATCTGTCACTCCCCATCACTCCCCATCACTCGCATTACTGCCTGAACCATCCCCCCATTGCTGATATTAATGCCTGAACTATCACTCACATTATTGCCTGAACCATCCCACGCCACCCCCCA
This sequence comes from Eschrichtius robustus, assembly GCF_028021215.1. NCBI lineage: Eukaryota > Metazoa > Chordata > Mammalia > Artiodactyla > Eschrichtiidae > Eschrichtius > Eschrichtius robustus. The sequence goes on from NC_090843.1 coordinate 36,523,459, forward strand.
TTCATGGAAAAATTGTCATCCATTAAACTGGTCCCTGGCGCCTAAAAGGTTGGGGACTGCTGATGTACAGCATAGGAAATATAGTCAATAGCATTGTAATAACTTTGTATGCTGACAGATGGTAATTAGACTTATTGGGGTGATCACTTTGTAATGTATAAAAATTGGATTTTTGAATTGAAAAATTCAATTTTTGGAATCTTGAAACAGTATGTTTTACACCTGTAACTAATATAATATTGTAAGTCAATCTTACTTCAATTAAATAAAAAAGTGATAGGAATCAACATCAGCTCCATTTTACAGATAAGATAAAATGAAAAAGCTAAGTTTTCGCAGATAGTGGTGCTTTTTTTGGTATTTCCTAACATCTACTTGAACCCTAAAATGTCCTAAAACATTATATAATTTATGTGAAAATATAAATTATCATTATGACAATATAGAGAATTAAAAACTTCCTGAAACACCTCCTGTTGCAAAATATCTAGAATTACCAGTTGAACTATAACAAATATCTTTTTAATTACACACTCAGGCTAAAATAAAGAAAGAAAGGATAAAATAAAAATAGAAAAAAAGGAAGATAAAAGAAATTTTTTAAAAATATCCAGAGAAAAGTTGATGGAGATACTTTAGCTTCCCTGGGAGCATTTCACCATCTTAAAAACAAAAGCAAACAAACAAAAAAACCAACAACAAAAAAAACAGCTTTATTGAGATATGATTGATATTCACAGAAGTCTACATATTTCATGTGTACAATTTGATGAGTTTGGACATACACAAATACCCATGATAGATACATCACTATAATCAAGATAATAGACATATTCCACTATATCAACAGATAAATCGATAACGAAAGTTAGTATATACACACAGTGGAATATTATTCAGCATTTTATTATCTTGACAAACAAAATGCTTGGTTGTAGATGTTACAAGAGTGTCAAGAAATAAATCCATAGACCTGCACAAGGTGTGGAATGGTCCAACATTTATGAAGAGAGAACTCATGTACTTTTGTGAAGTTATATATTAGAAATATCTATCTGACAGTAGAAAGACACATGGAAATTTGACTGTCTCAAGCCTGGCTATCCGTTAGACTGTCACTCAGAATAAAATATCTCCCTTGGAAATCTGAATTCACATGCCTCCTCTTACCTGTGCTTTGTGTTTTGATTTACAATCTCTGAAAGATATGGGAAATTCCATTCTAATAAAGAGCCATATAATAGTGGTAGTATTACAGTAGGAAAAACAACTATCCTCTAGAAGGACATATTTCCAGTGAAGACAAAATAATAGTCCCACAAATGAAGTCCCTCTAAATGTGAGTTTACAATAACACATTTTAAAAATACATACTGATTCATCAGAACCATTAAACAACAGAATTAGATAGAATGATACAATAAATTTTTGCAATAATTAAAAACATAAAAAAGGCACAAAAACTCAATAAAAGTGAAGCACTATATAAAAGTGGTAGATCTAGTGCAACAAAGGATATGACAAATTCTTTCTCTATTAGAAAGTATTCTACTAGGGAGGAAACAAGATGGTGGAGTAGAAGAACGTGCTCTCACTCCCTCTTGCGAGAACACCAGAATCACAACTAGCTGCTGGACAATCATCTACAGGAAGACACTGGAACTCACCAAAAAAATACCCCACATGCAAAGACAAAGGAGAAGCCACAATGAGCTGGTAGGAGGGGCAGAATCACAGTAAAATCAAATCTCATAACTGCTGGGTGGGTGACTCACAGACTGGAGGACACTTATTCCACAGAAGTCCAACCACTGAAGTGAAGGATCTGAGCCCCACATCCGGCTTCTCAACCTGGGGGCGGGCAATGGGAGGAGGAATTCCTAGAGAATCAAACTTTGAAGCCTAGTGGGAATTGATTGGAGGGCTTCGACAGGACTGGGAGAAATAGAGACTCCACACTTGGAGGGCACACACAAAGTAGTGTGTGTATCCGGACACAGGGGAAGGAGCAGTGACCCCACAGGAAACTGAGCCAGACCTACCTGCTAGTGATGGAGGGTCTCCTGCAGAGGTAGGGGGTGGCTCTGTCACACTGTGGGGCCAAGGACACTGGAAGCAGAAGTTCTGGGAAGTACTCCTTGGCGTGAGACCTCCCAGAGTCTGTCATTAGCCCCACAAAAGAGCCCAGGTAGGCTCCAGTGTTGCGTTGCCTCAGGCTAAACAACCAACAAGGAGAGAACCCAGCCCCACCCAGCAACAGTCAAGTGGATTAAATTTTTACTGAGCTCTGACCACCACCACAAGAGTCAGCTCTACCCACCAACAGTCCCTCTCATCAGGAAACTTCCAGAAGCCTCTTAGATAGCTTCATCCCCCAGAGGGTAGACAGCAGAAGCAAGAAGAACTACAATCCTGCAGCCTGTGGAAAAAAAAAACACATTCACAGAAAGATAGACAAGATGAAAATGCAGAGGGCTATGTACCAGATGAAGGAACAAGATAAAACCCGAGAAAAACAACAAAATGAAATGGAGATAGGCAACCTTCCAGAAAAAGAATTCAGAATAATGATAGTGAAGATGATCCAGGACCTCGGAAAAAGAATGGAGGCAAAGATCGAGAAGATGCAAGAAATGTTTAACAAAGACCTAGAAGAATTAAAGAACAAGGAAACAGAGATAAACAATATAGTAACTGAAATGAAAACTACACTAGAAGGAATCAATAGCAGAATAACAGAGGCAGAAGAACAGATAAGTGACCTGGAAGACAGAATGGTGGAATTCACTGCTGCAGAACAGAATAAAGAAAAAAGAATGAAAAGAAATGAAGACAGCCTAAGAGACCTCTGGGGCAACATTAAACGCAACAACATTCGCATTATAGGGGTCCCAGAAGGAGAAGAGAGAGAGAAAGGACCAGAGAAAATATTTGAAGAGATTATAGTTGAAAACTGCCCTAACATGGGAGAGGAAATAGCCACCCAAGCCCAGGAAGCACAGCGAGTCTCATACAGGATAAACCCAAGGAGAAACACGCCGAGACACATAGTAATCAAATTGGCAAAAATTAAACACAAAGAAAAATTATTGAAAGAAGCAAGGGAAAAACGAAAAATAACATACAAGGGAACTCCCATAAGGTTAACAGCTGATTTCTCAGCAGAAACTCTACAACGCTGAAGGGAGTGGCATGATATACTTAAAGTGATGAAAGGGAAGAACCTACAACCAAGATTACTCTAGCCAGCAAAGATCTCATTCAGATTCGATGAAGAAATCAAAAGCTTTCCAGAGAAGCAAAAGCTAAGAGAATTCAGCACCAACAAACCAGCTCTACAACAAATGCTAAAGGAACTTCTCTAAGTGGGAAACACAGGAGAAGAAAAGGACCTACAAAAACAAACCCAAAACAATTAAGAAAATGGTCATAGGAGCATACATATTGATAATTACCTTAAACGTGAATGAATTAAATGCTCCAACCAAAAGACACAGGCTTGCTGAATGGATACAAAAACAAGACCCATATATATTCTGTCTACAAGACACCCACTTCAGACCTAGGGACACATACAGACTGAAAGTGAAGGGATTGAAAAAGATACTCCATGAAAATGGAGAGCAAAAGAAAGCTGGAGTAGCTATACTCATATCAGATAACATAGACTTTAAAATAAAGAATGTTACAAGAGACAAGGAAGGACACTACATAATGAACCAGGGATCAATCCACAAAGAAGATATAACAATTATAAATATATATGCACCCAACATAGGAGTACCTCAATACATAAAGCAACTGCTAACTGCTATAAAAGAGGAAATCAACAGTAACACAAAAATAGTGGGGAAATTTAACACCTCACTTACACCAATGGACAGATCATCCAAAATGAAAATAAATAAGGAAACAGAAGCTTTAAATGACACAATAGAGCAGATAGATTTAAGTAATATTTATAGGACATTCCATCCAAAATCAGCACATTACACTTTCTTCTCAAGTGCGCACGGAACATTCTACAGGATAGATCACATCTTGGGTCACAAATCAAGTCTCAGTAAATTTAAGAAAATAGAAATCAAATCAAGCATCTTTTCTGACCCCAACGCTATGAGATTAGAAATGAATTACAGGGAAAAAAACATAAACACATGGAGGCTAAACAACATGTTACTAAATAACCAAGAGATCACTGAATAAATCAAAGAGGAAATCAAAAAAATACCTAGAGACAAATGACAATGAAAAAACGATGATCCAAAACCTATGGGATGCAGCAAAAGCAGTTCTAAGAGGGAAGTTTATAGCTATACAAGCCTACCTCAAGAAACAAGAAAAATCTCAAATAAACAATCTAACCTTACACCTAAGGAACTAGAGAAAGAAGAACAAATAAAACCCAAAGTTAGCAGAAGGAAAGAAATCATAAAGATCAGAGCAGAAATAAATGAAATAGAAACATAAAAAACAATAGCAAAGATCAATAAAACTAAAAGCTCGTTCTTTGAGAAGATAAACAAAATTGACAAACCACTAGCCAGATTCATCAAGAAAAACAGGAAGAGGACTCAAATCAATAAAATTAGAAATCAAAAAGGAGAAGTTACAACAGACACCACAGAAATACAAAGCATCCTAAGAGACTACTGCAAGCAATTCTATGCCAATAAAATGGACAACCTGGAAGAAATGGACAAATTCTTAGAAAGGTATAACCTTCCAAGACTGAACCAGGAAGAAATAGAAAATATGAACAGACCAATCACAAGTAATGAAATTGAAACTGTGATTAAAAATCTTCCAACAAACCAAAGTCCAGGACCAGATGACTTCACAGGTGAATTCTATCAAACATGTAGCGAAGAGCTAACATCCATCCTTCTCAAAATCTTCCAAAAAATTGCAGAGGAAGGACCACTCCCAAACTCATTCTATGAGGCCACCATCACCCTGATACCAAAACCAAACAAAGATACTACAAAAAAAGAAAATCACAGACCAGTATCACTGATGAATATAGATGCAAAAATCCTCAACAAAATACTAGCCAACAGAATCCAACAACACATTAAAAGGATCATACACCATGATCAAGTGGGATTTATCCCAGGGATGCAAGGATTCTTCAATATACACAAATCAATCAATGTGATACACCAGATTTAACAAATTGAAGAAGAAAAACCATATGATCATCTCAATAGATGCAGAAAAAGCTTTTGACAAAATTCAACAACGATTTATGAAAAAAACTGTCCAGAAAGTGGGCATAGAGGGAACCTACCTCAACATAATAAAGACCATATACGACAAACGCACAGCACACATCATTCTCAATGGTGAAAAACTGAAAACATTTCCTCTAAGATCAGGAACAAGACAAGGATGTCCACTCTCACCACTGTTATTCAACATAGTTTTGGAGTCCTAGACACGGCAATCAGAGAAGAAAAAGAAATAAAAGGAATACAAATTGGAAAAGAAGTAAAGCTGTCACTGTTTGCAGATGACATGATACTATACATAGAGACTCATAAAAATGCCACCAGAAAACTACTAGAGCTAATCAATGAATTTGGTAAAGTTGCAGGATACAAAATTAATGCACAGAAATCTCTTGCATTCCTATAAACTAATGACGTAAAATCTGAAAGACAAATTAAGGAAACACTCCCATTTACCATTGCATCAAAAAGGATAAAATACCTAGGAATAAACCTACCTAGGGAGACAAAAGACCTGTATGCAGAAAACTATAAGACACTGATGAAAGAAATTAAAGATGATACCAACAGATGGAGGCATATACCATGTTCTTGGATTGGAAGAATCAATATTGTGAAAATGACTATACTACCCAAAGCAATCTACAGATTCAATGCAATCCCTATCAAATTACCAATGGCATTTTTTACACAACTAGAACAAAAAATCTTAAAATTTGTATGGAGGCACAAAAGACCCCGAATAGCCAAAGCAGTCTTGAGGGAAAAAATCAGAGCTGGAGGAATCAGGCTCCCTGACTTCAGACTATATTACAAAGCTACAGTAATGAAGAGAATATGGTACTGGCACCAAAACAGAAACATAGATCAATGAAACAAGATAGAAAGCCCAGAGATAAATCCACACACCTATGGTCAACTAATCTATGACAAAGGAGGCAAAGATATACAATGGAGAAAAGACAGTCTCTTCAATAAGTGGTGCTTGGAAAACTGGACAGCCACATGTAAAAGAATGAAATTAGAACACTCCCTAACACCGTACACAAAAATAAACTGAAAAAGGACTCGAGACCTAAATGTAAGACCAGACACTACAAAACTCTTAGAGGAAAAGATAGGAAGAACACTCTTTGACATAAATCACTGCAAGAACTTTTTTGATCCACCTCCTAGAGTAATAGAAATAAAAATAAAAATAAACAAATGGGACCTAATGAAACTTAAAAGCTTTTGCACAACAAAGGAAACCATAAACAAGATGAAATGTCAACCCTCAGGATGGGAGAAAATATTTGCAAATGATTCAACGGACAAAGAATTAATCTCCAAAATATATAAACAGCTCATGCAGCTCAATATTAAAAAAACAAACAACCCAATTTAAAAATTGGCAGAAGACATAAATAGACATTTCTCCATAGAAGACATACAGATGGCCAAGAAGCACATGAAAAGATGCTCAACATCACTAATTATTAGAGAAATGTAAATCAAAACTACAATAAGTTATCACCTCACACCAGTCAGAATGGCCATCATCAAAGATCTACAAACAATAAATGCTGGAGACGATGTAGAGGAAAGGGAGGCCTCCTACACTGTTGGTGAGAATGTAAATTGGTGCAGCCACTATGCAGAACAGCATGGAAGTTCCCTAAAAAACTAAAAATAGAGCTACCATATGATCCAGCAATCCCACTCCTAGGCATATATCCAGAGAAAAATCTGGCTCGAAAGGATACATGCATCCCAATGTTCACTGCAGCACTATTTACAATAGCCAAGACATGGAAGCAACCTAAATGTCCATCAATAGATGACTGGATAAAGAAGATATGGTACATATATACAATGGAATATTGCTCAGCCATTAAAAAGAATGAGATAATGCCATTTGCAGCAACATGGATGGACCTGGAGATTATCATACTAAATGAAGTAAGTCAGACAAAGACAATATCATATGATATCACTTGTATGTGGAATCTAAAAAAAAGAAATGATACAAATGAACTTATTTACAGAACAGAAAGAGACTCACAGACTTAGAGAATGAACTTATGGTTACCGGGGGGAAGGCTGGGGGGAGGGATAGACTGGGAGTTTGGGGTTGATATGTACACACTCCTATATTTAAAAGTGATAACCAAGAAGAACCTACTGTATAGCAGAGGGAACTCTGCTCAATATTCTGTAATAACCTAAATGAGAAAAGAATTTGAAAAAGAATAGATACATGTATATGTATAAATGAATCACTTTGCTGTACACCTGAAATTAACACATTGTTAATCAACTATGCTCTAATATAGAATAAATTTTTTTTAAAAAGAGATAAAATATTTCAAGTTCCTTCAATTATGCTGATAAGGAACAAATTTTAATTATGCATGTTAGATTCTGAGGAGTTACTCTGAAAGAAGAGAAATAAGTGTATATTCTTTACATACTTTGGTGGGAAAAATAATTTTAAAAACACTCTATTTTTAAAAGCAGAAAAAAGTAAAGTAAAAAATATATAGAAAAAAATCAGGATTAATGAAGCACAGAATGTGAAAACAAGCTAAATGTATTAGTAAATGATTTATTTAAACAAGTTCAGCTTTCTGGCTAAGAACCAGGAGTGATCATATTGATTAAAAATATATCCAACACCACACATTTTGCAAGAGTATTTTAAAAAACACAGACGTAGAAAATGTTTAGAAATAGACCCCCCAAAGTGTGAGCAGAATTTAATGACTTAAAAGAGTATCTTTCTATGTTTTGAAGTAACCCTAGCAGTAGACACAAATTACTTCACATCAGGGTGACCTTGATTACTCCTTGTACTATATATGTATTTGAAATCTCATCTTTAAAAGTATATATTTTATTTTTGTGTGTATTTGTTTTCACATAAAGTATAGTGTTTCCCCAAATTCTTTCCTATTTCATTTTTTTCCCATTTGAGATATTAGTTGCTTTATTTATTTGTTTACTATCTATCTCACTCCAGTACAATGGAAGCTCTAAGAGGTCAGAAGTTTCTGTCTGCTTAATTTATTGCTACATCTCTGGGGCCCAGAAGAATGCCTGGCAGAAATTAGATATTCAACAAATTTACATTAATATGATTATTGGCTAATCTATAAACCTGGTTACCAGTAATAAATCATTTCTAGGTGTTGTTACTTATTACGCAAATGTATGTATATTCAATCTTTGCAGCACAACTAAATTTCTGCATTATGGCATTTAAATAGATATTCATAAAGGAATGATGGAAGGTTATGAGTGCAATCTGCCTTTAGTTTGTATATTCCCCTTTTATTCTGTGCTAATTATCTGTACAAATACAGTACTGAACTCTTACTTAATAAGACATTTCTAAAGAGACAGAATATCTTGATGTTACAAAAAGAGACATGAGAAATACATTTCATATTGCTGTAGCCATGGTAATGATAATTCCTCTTGATTTTAACAAGTATTACACTGCAATTTGCAGATATGACTCTGGCATTTAAAAATCTGGAAAATCTAAGATATCTTAGGCAGCTCTAATAAAACTGAAACCCAGACAATAAATATGACTCTGATAAAACCTCTCCAGAATTCTAGCTCTGTTTTAGCATTTAATGCACTTTGTTCACAGTCCTGAAGTGCTTAGTATCTCATTTATACTCTTTGTATATTCAATTCCTGTGTTAGAATAATTTATGAGGATTAAAAATCCAAATGTAATATATTTTAGGAACTATTCACAACCAGGAGCCCACACCTGCATACACTAAAGCTTAAAAACTATGGCATACATATTTTAAATAGAATCTATCTTTCCTCAACACAATTAAAACTATTAACTCAAGGAATAAATTATGTTTGATTTTGTCATTTTGACCTATAGATGAATACATACACGTATAACCAAGTAATAATTTAGTTATGCATTTTCTTAACCATTTCCTGGTTTATTATCTTTTTCTCTTATTGGCAAAATGAAGATTACAATGTGTGTTCAATGTCTTTGGCCAACCGTTTTATTTGAACACACTGTCAAGTGAATGTATTAAAACTGTAATAGCACGAGTTCTATATCTGCTATTTGGTCCTGAATAATTTCCATTCCCTTTTACTTTAAGGAACAGCCACTTGACTTTCTGTTGTGGACCCACCAGCCTCTACTCTGGGTTTTCATAATTGAGTAGGGATGAGTACCACCCTCTGGCCACAGGGGTTGGCACAGGGCCAGGGCCTGGCCAGTTAGAGAACTGGCATCCCTGATCTGTTTTTGATTCAAACGTGAACACATGATTCAAAATGAGCCAATGAAAGCCTTCTATCAACTTATGCTAGAAATATTTGGAAGTGGAAATTTTGTTTCCACTTAAATTATTAGTCAAATAGGAGATAGGCCTTTTGTTGGTGGTGGCTATGTTTGCAAAAATCTACCTGAAGATGGATGCAACACAGATGAAAACAGAACAAAGAGAAAGAAAAATAATGATATATGTAGCTTTCTTCTCTCACTCTGGTCCATCTACACTGCCTTTATTTTTATTCTTCTAACATGCACGACATGGCCCTTCTTTAGGGCCCTACACTTCCCAGTTCTCTGTCTATGATGCTATTCCATTAGATATCCATATGGCTATCCTCTCACTTCTTCCAGGTCATTACTTATATACAAATAAACAAGTGGCTGTTACTGAGGCTGTCACACACATCGCCACTTTCCCTGCTTTATTTTTCAACATAACATTTATTGTCATATAATAAATCACGGGTTTAAAAAAATTTATCTTGTTAATGGTTGGTTTCACCCAATAGAATGAAAGCTACTTGAAGTAAAAATATGTCTAATTTTTTAATTAGAGAAATAAAATGCTTTAATATGTTTAAAAGGAAACAGAGTGTACAATTTGGAAAAAAAGTAAACAGGTTGTGCCTTTACTCAGAAGGATTTTGCAATTTGGGGTCATATATATAGAACACCCTGTGTAGAATATACTGAGGAAACAAAATGTGCTGGGTAAAGAGGTATGTGACTAAGAGTAAATATGAGACTATAGTATGCTCTACACAAGAGAAACTTTTATATTCTGTTGTAGAGAACTTAGTGGGTAAGTGTGGTGTAAGAAGGGGGCTGACATATTGATAATATGTGTACACACACACAGAGGAAATTATGAGCCATTTGAATGACTACATGAGTGTGCCATTCCTGTGTCACATTTAGGATTCGAGGCTGTTTTATATATAATATATATATACAATATATTATATATATTACCACTGTAAAATTATCTACTGAGCTATTCACTTGAGTAACATGACTTAAATTCATATACTATGTTAGTGATATTCAGAGCCTCATGATATTGCTGGAGGAACTTGTGCAGCACAACCTTGATTACAGTCTCAATGAAATTATATGACAAGCTGTTGAAGAATAGGGGCTAATTGAATTTCAAATTTACACTATGAGGATATTTAACACTTTTGAATGAGTCAATGAATGATTGAATAGATCAATACATGAATATATACATTTGTATACTCTCATGGTTTAATCTTACTTACATTTATAAAAACAAATTGTAAAATCTATTAAAAATAAAGCCAACATTCATGACATTTCTGAGAGTAATGGATTTTGATGTATTGGTATATTTTCAGAGGTATCAAGATTCTTTTCTGGTTATCTTTAAACTTATTTCTTTAAAATAGAAATCCTAATCATATTCTAACAAGATTTTTTTTTCTAGATAAGTCATAATTTTTCTATGATAAAAGACCGGGAACAAAATAGCATGTCTTTGTATACCAAAATATTGAACACCTTGAAAAATAGGGGACTGTAATTTCAGCTAGCCTTATTATATGCCACACAGTACTTTAAACACATATTTTTATTCTCTTGGAATAGTTTCTTGTGGTTCTAAAAACAGAATTGATAAGTTTTACAAACTAGCTCTTCTAACTCCTAAATCCACTTGGTTTTTAAAATACAATCTAAAATATAGGTAGGTAAATGCTTCCTTTCAGGAAAAATATTTTCAAAGAAAAAATAGAGAACTTAATAAAAGGAATGAATTGGCAGCCATGTGAGGTTTTGTTTGTTTCAATTTGTTTTGTTTTCTTTTTAATAATGACATATATTGAACACTATTCCAATAGGATATTTCAACAATATTCCTGCTTTAAAGGTTTCCAATTAATTTGCTTACCTTTGAGAATGGATTCTGAACCAGTTGACTAAACATAGAACCAATACACAGATATACATACACAGAGAAAGCATAGTCTAGTGCTATGCTTCTCAAATTGAATGTGCACCTGAATCACTTGGGGATCTTGTTAAATGCAGATTCTGATTTAGTAGGTCTGGTTCAGGGCCTGGATTCTGGATCCTTAACAAACAATATCCATACTGCTGCTCCACGGACCTCACTTGGCTAAGTATAAGGCCCAATATGTTTTCACCTCAAAGTTCTTTATATGATTTCTCTATTGTCCTCTTCTTTTTAATATTACAGAAGAAAAAGCTGAAAATGTTATGTTCCCCAATCTTCTTATTGTTCTTCCTGATTAATATTTTTCTTATGAAGAAAATATTAGGTTTCTTTATCTCAAAACCTTAAACTAATTCTACCTGTTAGTCAAATAGAGTTTTATCTATAGAATCAAAGCTTTCCAATTTTTCCTTAATACTTTTTGAATATGTTTTCTATTCTTTCTCAATATTCTGCAATTTCATTGGATTGTCAGGTACTGTCTTTCAGGTTGTTTGCCTTTTTTTTGTTGTTTTATTGTTAATTTTTTTTCTTGAGTTCTAGGAGAATTGAAGAAATATGACTTTTCATTGAATCTTTCACCATTCTGCATTTAGTAAATTTGTATTTTCTCCCTGCTCTCTTATTTTCTTCTTTGTAATTATCCTAGTACGGGGACTAGTGTTGGTTTGTTTTCAATAGATTAAATTTTTTTCATAAATGTGAGATTAAAACAAAAGAGCAAACACTATATATTTTATATATATTATTTATTAAATTTATTCAATCATTTGTATACATTCATTAATTATTTTATTTATGTAAACATTCATTGGATTGCACTTATTCTTCAGCAGCTTATGGTATAACTGATTCCACAGGCAGAATAACTATTGAAATCCTGGGACTCCTGGGTAGATAGCCTCATTTACTTACCTTTGCTTGTTGATGCTACTGCCCCAGAGTCATCTGTTTGTTGCAACTGCTGACTCTTAAAGAAGATATAATTTCCCAGCCTCTGATTATTAAAGCCTCCAATCAGGAGAGAACACCACTGATGGTTTTTTGTTGTTGTTGTTGTTCTTTTGACTGCTACTTTGAAGAGTAGTTCCACAGATGTGACCTTCATATTCATACTAAAATCATAACATAAGAAAAAACCTTACAGTGAATAGTTATGGGGAGCTGGTGAGGCTCCATTCTTACTATCCAGCTGGAGGTCTGAACAGTTCAACTCTTTAATTCTGACCTATTGCTATTATATCTCATAGACATTTCTGAACATTCTAACAAGCAGATGACACTCTCCTTGGTTTCCATTTGTACCAAAAAGAAATTGCTCTTGCATTTATGTTTCATTGGTCACAATCATGAGAATCTGGGAGCAGGGCTGGGAAGCCTGAGTGCATTTTGCCATCTTAGTATGAAGTCTGTTCTGTCCCTGTATTGTCCCATGCAAGACTGTACCAGAGCGCTATACATCCTGTGAAGATGTATTCAACTATTAAAGACATGAGTTCTGTATAAACATAGCCTGAGAACCACGGGGTATACTTCTAATGCTTCAAGGATTACAAAAATATAAATAGCAATAAATATAGAAAAAAAAAGTATTTTCAGTTGCTAGAATATCATCTCTTTGACTTTATGACCAAGCATGTGTCTTACGACAAATCAATTTCTCATCAATATATCAATTTCTGATTCATGAAGATAAGAAGTTGATAACTGAAACAAATACACAAATATGTTGTTAAAGTAAATTTTAAAAATTGTTTTTTAAATTGATAAAATAATCTCACAAAAGTATAATAGCTACTTGGATATATGAAATAACATAAAACCATTGCATAATTACTTTTTCATTAAATATACTAAAAATAAAAACAAAAACCTGTGAATACAAATAAAAACTTTTAAAGAATATAACATTTCTCAATAGCAGGAGTATAAAATACTAAGTATTTATTCATTTGTTGTCAATGACATCTGTGGTATGAATTATTTGCTTTTCTTTCTGCATTCATCTCATTTTTGTTTTTAAGAAATACATATATATATTTCTATAACTTTGCATTCTCTTTAAAATATTTCAGTCTTTTAACATTTGTTGAGACATGTTTTACTTAACATATGGACTATCCTGGAGAATGTTCCATGTGCAGTTGAGAAAATTATGTATTCTGTTGTTGATGTGTGCAGTGTCTTTTCCTTCTGGAAATCCCACTATTCTCTGTTGGTATGATTCATGGTGTCCCACAGGTATCTTATCTCTGTTTGTTTTTCTTCATTCTTTGATCCTCTGCTCCTCAGACTAGATAACTTCAATTGACCTATCTTCAAGTTTGTTGGTATTTTCTTTTGCCTGCTCAAATTTGCTGTTGAAATTCTCTAATGAAATTTTATTCTATTGTACTCTTTGGCTTCAGAATTTCTGTTTGGTTCCTCTTTGTAATTTCTGCCTTTTTGTTGATATTTTCTATCTGTTTATATATTGTTCTATATTTTCTTTAGCTATTTGTACATGGTTTTCTTTAGCTTTTTGAGTGCATTTAAGACCATTAATTTTAAGTCTTTTTCTTATAAGTCCAATATCTGTGTTTCCTCAGGGACAGTTTCTGTTCATTTCTCCTGTGAATAGGCCATAGTTTCTTGTTTATTTTCATTTCATAGTTTTTGTTGCAACTTGGGCATTTTGAATATTATAATTCAGTTACTCTGGAAATCATTATCTTTTCCTTTCTCAGGGTTTATTTTTATTGCCTTCTATGTGTTGTGGTTGTTTGTTTAGTGAGTTTTCTAAACTATTTTCATAAACTTTGTATTCTTTGTTGTGTGTGGTCTGAATTCACTGTTGCTGTACCTTGTGGTCAACTAATGTTTTTACAGAGATTTCCTTGAGCAACTAAAGCCAAAAAATAGAAATTAAAAAAATAAAAGAGAAAAACTCTCCTAATCTTAGCAAATTTGGCCTGTGTTGAGGCATTACTTTAATACTTAGGCAGGCATTTACAACTCTGCCTATGTCTTCAGTTCCTGCTGCTCTAAGCCTAGAGATTAATTAACCTGGGGTAAAGGTTTAGGATATTTTCATGTCTTTTCTGAGCATGTGTCTGGTTCTGGCCTTGAACATGGCTTTCTAAATTCCCTGGTATAAGCAGGTGTTTTTCAATTCTCTAATTTCCCAAAGGAACTCTTTCATCAGCTTTTCCTCCCAGGCTTCTACATGTCTATTGTTTGCCTCAGCTATAACCTTCTGCATGTAGCAGTGGGTTGTTCATTTGTTTTACAATGTTTCCAAGGACTCTAGTCGTTTTACTGTGCTGAAAGAATTCAGAGTTAGGTGAAATAAAGGCAGCACCTCTGTCATGCCTTCAGGTAGCCCCTGATAGGACAAACTAGACCGCTACAATCCTTGTAGAATAATGCCTGCTTTGCTCCCTCAATAACCTAGGGTCAGAATCCCACACTCAGAATGTAGGCTGTCTCTGAACCAGGGAGGTGGGTGTGGCATTGGAAAGTAAAACTATCACAAAGATTTTCCTATCATTTTTAAATTGCAATTTTTTGATTCAGCATTCCATTGGTTGCTGTAACCATTGAATATTTTCCAACATTCTGACAACTAGATCCATACAGTTTTTGCTTAATTTTTTGGTGTTTCTATGGAGGGACAAGTCCTTGGAACTAACTACTTTGCCATTTTTTGCTGATGTCACTCCTCACTGAGTATTTTTGTAGATAGAATATTATTGGAACAAAGCTACACTCTATTTTTTTTATGTACTCTGTGACTGCTTTTGAACTACAGCGGCAGAGTTGAGTATGTTCAATAGATACTTTCTGAACTGCAAAGAATAGAATATTTACTACCTGGCCCTTTATAGAAAATGTTAGGTCACCTCTGCTCTAGGCTAAGGGAGTCCAGAGATATATAACTTCTATCACAGAAGTGAGAGTGGTCTCTAGCAAAAAGGCTACAAAGTTTTGGCAACTGATAATAAAAAGAATGAACCAGAGAAATGCTGACTTTGTTTAATGTTGTATATAATATTTTCCACCTGGAAAATGGGATTACAGTAGATTAGCTTGGTGCTTTCACACTATGTAGTGTAGAATGCTATGGTTCTCCAGGTTTGCTGGGGTTGACAGCTGGTGTAAGTCTCTGTGGACCTCATTGTATTTTAACCAGAACAGTCTCACTTTATTTGTCTTGTATTATATATCAGGTTGTGCATAAAATTTCATTTGTAAAGAAGGTTATTTTGCTTTAAAAAATTAAGAAAATCACTTGTTTGATTAATTTTATCCTTAATCCATAAAATTTATATCTAATTACAGAATTGTAAGCACTGAACTCATAATTGTCGTATCCTTATTTTACATTGTTACTCTTCTGTGACCCCACAAATAATTTCCAAATTAGATACCAATCAATATATTGACATCTCATAGAAAAGAGTGTTTTGATCATATATTTAAATTACTGCTTATTTATACAATGATTTGTAAGTCTTCATATAGTAGAGGCTTTCTCAGATAATTATAAATTCAATTATTGCAATTGTGTAATTTGATACATGATAAATCTCATAGATTATTCCAAAAAGGATTTTTCAGTTTATAATTGGCTATATACAGGGAGGGAAAAAAACAGGCAAATATAGAGAAAGAAAGGGAGGGAAAGAGAGAGCTGTAATGGAAGAAAGTGTGACTCCTTTAAGTCAGGGTACTAAAGGGGGTTATTTTAGGAGAAAATGGTTGAACTTTCAATTTTATGGTCTTGTTATTTCAGCCTTAGTGCTTTTAAGAACTTGGACCATTATTATATATTTTTACAAATGTTGGAAAAGAATGTACAAGTGATCATATTAGGAGAGAAAAAAACACATATATCTACTCGCTAAAGAATTTTGGATCTGAACCAGGTAATTATGGGTCTTAATTATGGGTCTGAACCAGGTCTTATGGGTCAAGTAATTATGGGTCTTAATTATTTAGAATTATTCACCATCAAAATGTCTACAATGTCTTGTTTGTCTTATTTGTGTGAAGACCCTTAATTTTGACAAAATTTTGTTGCTTTTCCCAAGCTTTGGTGTTCATCACCTATTAAAAAATTTTAAATCCTAATGTCTCAAAATACTGTTTTGTGAAATCAATGCTACGTTGGTTTTTAGGAAAATGTCCTGAGAGTTTCCTCAAATTGTAGCCACACTATTTTCTTATCCTTCAATAATAAATTTACTATCTGGTGCATATAAAATGGACATAACGTAAGAAAATAAAGCTCTCTAAAGCATGTAGATAAATGTTATCACAGCAATGGAGTGGTGATGTAAGCTCATGTAAAAGTCATTTAGAAGAACAATATGATCCCTAGTTCTTTTATCTTTGACATATGAATTGACTAATGTTCTTCTCACTTTTTTCTGTCTTTTCACAATTGCTACATATCCTAGACTGCCTGAGATGTTTGCAAGGTTCTAAATTTAAGAACTATAGTGAGCCCCTTACATAGGAATGAGTTCCATTCCAGGAGTATGTTCCTAAGTCCAATTTGTTTTTAAGTCCAACAAAGTTAGCCTAGGTACCCAACCAACACAACTGGCTATATAGTACTGTATTGTAATAGGTTTATACTTTTCACACAGATAATACATAAGAAACAAACAAAAAAAATAAAGAAAACATTTTTAATCTTACAGTACAGTACCTTGAGAAGTACAGTAGTACAGTACAACAGCTGGCATACAGTGAACAGGCAAGAAGAGTTACTGACTGGAGGAGGGAGAAGAGGTGGGAGATGGTAGAGCTGAAGGATCATCAGCAGTAGGAGATGGAGGGCAAGCTGCAATTTCACTCATGCCCGACATTGATGGCACAGGTTCTGGTTTCTTGCTGGATTCAATTCTATCTACCCTTTTGAAGAAACGATCCAGTGATATCTGGGTAGTAGCTCTATTTTTCTCTTCATAGATGACACAGTAGCACTGGACTGCATTCTGAACAGCTGCTGCAACCTTCCTGTACTGTTCTATGCTTGGGTCCTTTGCCTCAAAAACTAACAGTGCCTCCACAAATAAAGAAAATTGCGGAGCAGAGTCAAGAAGGAAGTGTGGGAAGACGTGGAGTTTACATCTCCCCACAGCTAGGGTGTCTGCTGGCCGCAGGTGTGGAACCTCGACTCCCACGGAGATGGGAGGAACCCCCAAGCAGAATGCTAGGATGTGGGGGGATAAAGCGGGGAGGAGAAGTGGAGGTAGGACAGGGCCAGCACCCTTGAGAGGTGGCTGGGGTGGGGAGAGGTTCACACGCCTGGAGGGACCTTTGGGGGCTCAGATCATGGGGGAACGTGCCGAGTGTTTCCCCTGCCCAATTGGACAGGGAAGTGTGCCCAGCTCTCGGGCTGGGTCCTATGCCCTCAGAGGCCCCCTCTGGGCTGAATTGGTCCTAGGGATGTAGGAAGGAAGCCAGGGGAGAACAGGAGAGGCAGGCAGGAGGGGCTCTCCAGGGCAAGAGGGGCAGGAGAAGCGAAGGATGTTTTCCCTGCCCACTCGGGTCTGGTAAGACTGCTGGGCTCCCAGGTGGGTCCCCAAAACTCTAAGACCAGAGGCACACCTAGGTCCTTTTTGTTGAGCCTAAGTCCCACAAGCCACACCCACCAGGGCATTTTCCAGCCCTGTGGGTCCTAAACATAGGCCCCACCCACGCCCAAACCCTGCCCCTGCTTAGGCTCCACCCTCCAGAGCCTTTTCCACCTTTTTTTTTTTTCATTTTTTGCCACCCTGCGTGGATTGTGGGACTTGCTTCATAAGCCAGGGATCGGGCTAAAGCTCCTGTGGAGGGAGCTTCAGGTCTGAACGACTGGACTATCAGAGAACCTCAGATCCCAGGGAATATCCATCAGAGTGAGGTCTCCCAGAGGTCCTCATCTCAGCACTAAGACCCAGCTCTACTCAACAGCCTACAGACTCCAGTGTTGGAAGACTCAGGCCAAACAATCAGTAAGACAGGAACACGATCCCATCCATCAAAAACACAAAAACCTGAGATGGCAAAAAAATATGTCACAGATGAAGGAGCAAGGTAAAAACCTACAAGACCAAATAAATGAAGAGGAAATAGGCAATCTACCTGAAAAAAAATTCAGAGTTATGATAGTAAAGATGATCCAGAATCTCGGAAATAGAATGGCAGAACGCATTGAGAAAATACAAGAAATGTTTAACAAAGATCTAGAAGAACTAAAGAACAAACAAACAGAGATGAACAACACAGTAACTGAAATGAAAAATACACTAGAAGGAATCAATAACAGAATAACTAAGGCAGAAGAAAGAATATGTGAGCTGGAAGACAGAATGGTGAAAATAACTGCCAAGGAGCAGAATAAAGAAAAAAGAATGAAAAAAATTGAAAAGAAGCAGAATAAAGGAGCAGAATAAAGAAAAAAGAATGAAAAAAATTGAAAACAATCTCAGAGACCTCTGGGACAACACTGAATGCACGAACATTGGAATTATAGTAGTCCCAAAAGAAGAGAAAAGGAAGGGTCTGAGAAAATATTTGAAGCTATTATAGTGGAAAACTTCCCTAACATGAGAAAGGAAATAGTCACCAAAGTCCAGGAAGCACAGAGAGTCCCATACAGTATAAACCCTAGGAGAAACACACCAAGACACATATTAATCAAACTAACACAAATTAAATTCAAATAAAAAATATTAAAAGCACAAGGGAAAACAAAAATTAACATACAATGGAATCCCCAAAAGGTTATCAGCTGAGTTTTCAGCAGAAACTCTGCAAGCCAGAAGAGAGTGGTAAGATATACTTAAACTGGTGAATGAGAAAAAACTACAACCAAGATTACTCTACCCAGCAAGGACCTCATTCAGATTTGACAGAAATCAAAAGCTTTTCAGACAAGCAAAAGCTAAGAGAATTCAGCACCACCAAACCAGCTTTACAACAAATGCTAAAGAAATTTCTCTAGGAGAGAAGCACAAGAGAAGAAAAAGACCCACAAAAGCAAACTCAAAGCAATTAAGAAAATGGTAATAGGAATATACATATTGATATTAACCTTGAATGTAAATGGATTAAATGCCCCAACCAAAAGACAGAGACTGGCTGAATGGATACAAAACCAAGACCTGTAAATATGCTGTCTACGAGAGACTGACTTCAGACCTAAGGACACATACAGATTGAAAGTGAAGGGATGGAAAAATATATTTCATGCAAATGGAAATCAAAAGAAAGCTGGAGTAGCAATACTAGTATCAGATAAAATAGACTTTAAAATAAAAACTATTACAAGAGACAAAGAAGGACACTACATAATAATCAAGGGATTAATCCAAGAAGAAGATACAACAATTATAAATGTTACATCTTTAAACAATTATAAACAATTATAAATACACCCAACACAGGAGAACCTCAATACATAAGGCAAATGCTAACAACCATGAAAGGGGAAATCAACAATAACACAATAAAAGTAGGGGATTTTAACACCCCACTTACAGCAAAGGACAGATCATCCAAACAGAAAATAAATAAGGAAACACAACGTTTAAATGACACATTAGATCAGATGGACTTTATTGATATTTATAGGACATTCCAACCAAACACAACAGAATACACTTACTTCTCAAGTGCACACGGAACATTCTCCAGTATAGATCATATCTTGGGTCAAATATCAAGCCTCGGAAAATTTAAGAAAATTGAAATTGTATCAGACATCTTTTCTGTCCACAACACTATGAGATTGGAATTCAATTACGGGAAAAAAACTGTAAAAAACACAAATACATGGAGGCTAAACAGTGCACTACTAAATAACGAAGAGATCACTTAAGAAATCAAAGAAGAAATAAAAAAATACATAGAAACAAATGACAATGAAAACATGACAACCAAAAACCTATGGGACTCAGCAAAAGCAGTTTTAAGAGGGAAGTTTACAGCAATTCAATCTCATCTAAAGAAACAAGAAAAATCTCAAATAAACAATCTAACCCTACACCTAAAGCAAATAGTGAAGGAAGAACAAAGAAAACCCAAAGTCAATAGAAGGAAAGAAATCATAAAGATCAGAGCATAAATAAATGAAATAGAAATGAAGAAAACTATTGCAAAGATCAATAAACTTAAAAGCTGGTTCCTTGAGAAGATAAACAGAATTGATAAACCCTTAGCCAGACTCAACAAGAAAAAAAGGGAGAGGACCCAAATCAATAAAATTAGAAATGAAAAAGGAGAAATCACAACTGACACCAAAGAAATACAAAGGCTTACAAAAGACTACTACAAACAACTGTATGTCAATAAAATGGACAAATTCTTGGCAAGGTGCAATTTTCCAAGACTGAACCAGGAAGAATTAGAAAATATAAGTAGAACTATCACAGGTAATGAAATTGAAACTGTAATTAAAAATCTTGCAACAAACGAAAGTCCAGGACCAGATGGCTTCACAGGCAAATTCTATCAAACCTTTAGAGAAGAGTTAAGACCAATCTTTCTCAAACTCTTCCAAAAATTGCAGAGGGAAGAACACTCCCAAATTCATTCTAAGAAGCCACCCTCACCCTGATACCAAAACCAGAGAAAGATATCACACAAAAAGAAAACTACAGGCCAGTATCACTGATGAATATAGACACAAAAATCATCCTCAAAATACTAGCAAACAGAATCCAACAACATATTAAAAGGGTCATACACCATGATCAAGTGGGATTTATCCCAGGGATGCAGTATATGCAAATCAATCAATGTGATACACTGTATTAACTAATTAAAGAATAAAAACCATAGGATTATTTCAATAGATACAGGAAAAGCTTTTGACAAAATTCAACACCCACTTATGATAAAAAACCCTCCAGAAAATGGGCATAGAGGGAACCTACCTCAACATAATAAAGACCATATATGACAAACCCACAGCAAACATCATATTAAATGGTGAAAAACTGAAAGCATTTCCACTAAAATCAGGAACAAGACAAGGATGTCCATTCTTACCACTCTTATTCAACATTGTTTGCAGATGACATGATACTTTACATAGAAGATACTAAAGATGCCACCAGAAAACTACTAGAACTAATCAATGAATTTGGTAAAGTTGCAGGATACAAAATTAATACACAGAAATCTCTGGCATTCCTATATGCTAACAACAAAATATCTGAAAGAGAAATTAAGAAAACAATCCCATTTACCTTTGCAACAAAAAGAATAAAATACCTAGGAATAAACCTACCTAAGGAGGCAAAAGACTTGTTCTCAGAAAACTATAAAACACTGATGAAAGAAATCAAAGATGACATAAACAGATGGAAAAATATACCATGTTCTTGAATCGGAAGAATCAATATTGTGAAAATACCTATATTATCAAAAGCCATCTGCAGATTCAGTGCAATTCCTATCAAACCACCAATGGCATTCTTCACAGAATTAGAACAAAAAATTTTACAATTCGTTTGGAAACACAAAAGACCCCAAATAGCCAAAGCAATCTTGAGAAAGAAAAACAGAGCTGGAGAAATCAGCCTCCCTGACTTCAAACTATACTACAAAGCTACAGTAATCAAGATAGTATGGTACTGGCACAAAAACAGAAATATAGATAAATGGTACAGGATAGAAAGCCCAGAGATAAATCCACACACATATAGTCACCTAATTTAAGACAAAGGAGGTAAGAACATACAATGGAGAAATGACAGTCTGTTCAATAAGTGGTGCTAGGAAAACTGGACAGTTACACATAAAAGAATGAAATTAGAATACCAACTAACACCATACACAAAAATAAATTCCAAATGGATTAAAGACCTAAATATAAAACCAGACACTATAGATCTCTTAGAGCAAAACATAGGAAAAATACTCTTTGACATAAACCACAGCAAGATCTTTTTTGACCCACCTCCTAGAGTAATGAAAATAAAAACAAAAATAAACAAATGGGACCTAATGAAATTTAAAAGCTTTTGCACAGCAATGGAAACCATAAAAAAGATGAAAAGACAACCCTCAGAATGGGAGAAAATATTTACAAATGAAACAATGGACAAAGGATTAATCTCCAAAATATACAAACAGCTCACAGAGCTCAATATCAAAAAAACAAACAACCCAATTAAAAAAATGGGTGGAAGACCTAAATAGACATCTCACCAAAGAAGACATACAGAATGCCAAGAGGCACATGAAAAGCTGCTCAACATCACTAATTATTAGAGAAATGCAAATCAAAACTACAATGAGGTATCACCTCACACCAGTCAGAATGGCCATTATCAAAAAATCTAGAAACAATAAATGCTAGAAAGGGTATGCACTGTTGGTGGGAATGTAAATTGATACAACCACTATGGAAAACAGTATGGAGATTTCTTAAAAAACTGAAAATGGAACTACCATATGACACAGCAATCCCACTACTCAGGGCATATACCCTGAGAAAACCATAATTCCAAAAGAGGCATGTACCACAATGTTCATTGCAGCACTGTTTACAATAGCCAGGACATGGAAGTAACCTAAATGTCCATCAACAGATGAATAGATAAAGAAGTTGTGGTACATATATACAATGGAATATTACTGAGCCATAAAAAGAAACAAAATTGAGTTATTTGTATTGAGGTGGATGGACCTGGAGTCTATCATACAGAGTGAAGTAAGTCAGAATGAGAAAAACAAATACCATATGCTAACTTGTATATATGGAATCTAAAAACAAAAAAGTGGTACTGATGAACTTAGTAGCAGGGCAGGAATAAAATTGTAGACATAGAGAATGGACTTGAGGACACATGGAGGGAGGGGCAAGCTGAGGTGAAGTGAGAGTAGCATCGACATGTGTTCACTACCAAATGTAAAACAGATAGCTAGTGGGAAGCAGCAGCATAGCACAGGGAGATAAGCTCGATGCTTTGCCATGACCTAGAGGGGTGGGATAGGGAGGGTGGGAGGGAGGCTCAAGAGGGAGGGGATATATGTATGCATATGGCTGATTCCCTTTGTTGTACAACAGAAACCAACACAGCATTGTGAAACAATTATACTCCAATAAAGACATATTTAAAAACTGACAGCTAAAAAATAAATTTAAAAAATTTAAAAAAAAGAAAAGAAAATCCCCTTGCCATTTCCTGCATTGTTCATCTCTTCTGTCCTCAGTTACTTCTTCTTCCTCTTGTCTCTCTTCATCTAATTCATCAGGAAGCTCCTCGTGTTGCACAGCCACAGTACTGCACAGTAAAGTAACCAAAAGCACAACCACTTGTAGAGGATGCATGCACATGACAATGTATTCCAGACACGTGAACTAATTTATGTGACTGGACAGGAGAACACACACTCGCATCTTTGATAGCTCACAACTTGAAGGTTCATATGTAGGGAACTTACTGTAAAAGTGATCCTGACCTTCTCTAGAGTCTCATTTCCAACGGTACTCATTTGTCTTCCCTATACATTATTACACACTAACTGCGAGATCAACTTGCTTCTTCTGCAAATATTCCATAAATATTTACTAAAGACATTAATTATTGTAGGCCTTGTGGGCCATGAGATGTGTGTTGCCACTATTCAAATCTACCATTTTAGCACAAAATTAGCCACAGGCAATACATAAACAAATAAGTGTGCCTGTGTTTCAATAAAACTTTATTTATGGATAATAAAATTTGAATTTCATATAATTTTCAGGTGTCTTGTAATATTATTTATTTCTCCATTTAAAATTTAAACACTATTTTTAGCTTGTGGGCCATACAAAAAGAGATGGCAGGCTGGATTTGTTTCATGGTCCATAGTTCGGACCACTATTTAATCTTACTTGCTATGTGTATTAGATTTTTATCTCTGTTGAAGATAATCTCTTCACTAAGGAACAAAATGTGCATATCTGCAGTAGCATTATTCTGACTGTGGGAAGAAAGAATCAGAGCTGGTCAGCTAGGTTCATCCTTTGCCCAAGACACCCATATTAACAAATTCAACAAAATTACAAATTGAAAATTACAAATTATCTGTTTTTTCCTCTTAGAGTTACTCAAAAACAATCAGAAATAAATATATTACATGTAAAAATCCCGAAGGATCTATCTATTCTTTGTGAGGAATCTGAAATGAAAACAATCCCAGGCCCTCTTATTTGATCACAGATTGCAATGAAATAAGAATGGGTGTCACCTGGGGAAAGTGTGCTGACATTAGGCTAAGACAATCCCTTACACTGATTTCAAATTAGGAGTGCTCCTCTCAATATGCATAAATGCACACAGTCCATTGACTAGCATGTCTCACATTCATACATCCACTCAACCAGCATTAAGCACTTATTATGTGGCAGACTTTGTGTTATGAGCAGGGAACAATGTTTGCCTTTAACATGCTTATTTTTCAGTGAAAGACTGGTCTAAAATAGAGAAAAGAACTTTTCCCCATAAAACAAATAAAGAGAAAAATTTACTTATAAATATTGTGTAGAAACTGAGTAATGGAAAAGAAGATAATAATAAGGTTGGAGGTCCTTTAGATAACATGGTTAGATGAAGCGTTTCCAAGGAAATGACAATCAAGGTAAAATTTTGCACCTGTTCCAATTAGAGATGCTCTTTGCAGTAATGATAATAACAATTGTAATGGCTTGCAATGTGACAATCTATGTTAACCACATGGATTATTCCTTTTAATTCTCATAAAAACCTTATGACAAAAAAGATATTAGAAACCAAGAACATTAAATAATTTCCCAATATCACAGAATAGTAAGTGCTAGTCAAATCATCATTTGAACACAGGTGACTTGATTCAAAGTGGACATGCTTAAGCTAACCCACCTCACCCCATTATTCCAATAGGACAGGAATTAGTCATAGACCATTATCTAGCAATAACTTTTAGATGAACTCTGTAACTTCTTGTTTCACATGGTTGCCATTCCTGATTTATGTCTATTCTAAACAGCACATTCCTACAATAAATATGTTATTCATTCTGTTGGTTTGAGTCTAGTCTTAGACTCAAGCAACATAACATATAAATGCTACAACCATTGTATGTTTCTTTTAAAGTTTAAATTTTGGAGAGAAATCTTATATGCCTTATTTCCAATATTATATGAGAAGTCAATCTAATACACAGTAGTATATTTTTCCAACTTTTATTCAAATCCTGTTACTCTTTCCAAGTAGAGTTCTAAATCTATGGTTCTCATTTATTTTCTGTGCATGTTATTGTATTCATTGTTCAGAAGGTTCTTAATATAGTTGCCAATACTGCATAGTAGTCACTGTCCTCAAAGTTACTACAGATGAATCTTAATGCTACCTCAAATATTGCATTGCTTTTATTATTTGTTTATATGTTTAATTGATCCTCCCTGCAGTGGCAAAAGTTAAGGTGCTGGTTAACTCTCCCTAGGTTACTATTTGAAGTTGTAGTTTTATCTATTTTGTTACTCCCTGGTTTGAATACACATTGATTTTGAGTTCACAGCCTCTTACAATTCCTTCTAGTTTATTATACTTGATGCTTAGTATAACAATATTGATTTCCTAACCAAGCATTTTAACTTCACTATGTGAATATATTGAGCAAAAGGCTTGGGAGCATATGTTTCTATTATTTCCTTCAGATAGTGGGCAATGGAAAATCAGTACAAGCACTAGGTTCCCACTTGTAATTTATTTATGTGATGCATCTGATACTCAGTTGAAGCAAACAGCAGCATTGCACATCCTGCAACATCTCAAGTTGGGTAAAAGTCTGAACAGCAGGAAAGTAGTGTATAATTCTGGGGCATGCTAGGTTACAGTACAAACTCTTTCCAAGGCAAACTCCATCCCTTGGTACCTTGAAAGTCAGACTGCATGCAACACACGAGAATTTACTATAATCTGCTCCCTGCTAGAGCATTTTCCATAAGGCTTGCACAGAATAATTTCAGAAGTTAAAACATTACACCAGAACATAAGCTGGCAAGAAGTAGCTTTGCAGAGTTCCCTCCCACAAGGAAAGAATAAGTGGATTGAAGGTGGACTATTTTTTTATTTTTTAATTGTTACAATTTCTCTTTCAGTTGTTGAAATCATGCAAAAAAAGAGTTCTCTTTGTCTCAAATTACTTACACAATACTCTTAAAATGTGATACTTTTAGCTTTCTTGCCTGCTCATAGAATTTGTTTTAAAGATCTTATGTAATATGAGTTCTTACATTTTAAATAATATTAAATATATACATTTTACAAATAATACAATAAAAAAATCTATGTTTATCCCATACCATAAGTAATGTGTACAAAATATGTGATATGTATATGGAAAGTCAGTGATCTGTGCATATATGCAGGCTGAGTTGTGTCTCCCCAAAATTTATATGTTGAAGTCCTAACCCCCAGTACCTCAGAATGTAACTTTTTTGGGAGATAGAGCCTTTACAGAATTAAGTTAAAATGAGGCCTTTAGAGTGGGACCTCATCCAATCTCATCAGGGTCCTTATAAGTAGAGGAAATTAGGGCACACAGAGAGACACCAGGAAGGACAATGGGAGGACAGAGCAAGAAGGTGGCTATCTGCAAGCCAAGGAGAGAGGCCTCAGGAGAAACCAAATCTCACCTCCAAACCTTTGAGAAAATAAGTTTCTGTTGTTTAAGCTACCCATTCTGTGGTATTTTGTTACAGCAGCCTGAACATACTAATAACACATATTATCTTCCAAAACAAATTTTTTCATGAGGTCATGAAATGACCTCTACCATGAATATGATAAAGGAGGTCAATAGTCCTGGGCCCTGAGAGTTGGGGAAAGATGAGAAGGAGCAGTAAGCCAAGTATTTAGCAAGTAGTTTCTGAGCTGGTCTGCCAGTTGGCAATAAAATCAGTCCAGGTGCATATAACTAGTGAGTTTCCAAAGTACCTCCATCATCTAGGCCAAAGAGGAGCTGCCCTGTCTCTCTTTATATTCCAACCCTTATTCCAGTTTTCCCTTTCATGAGCTCTTTTGCACCCTCAAGGATTATTTGAATGATTTTTATTTTAGCAGATTATACTTGCATAACAAATATTTAACAGAAAATAGGAACATCCCCAGAGGAAGCTCCACATGCAAGCCAGGGGAAATATTAGCATTCCTTTCTGTTTCCTTTAGGAAGATAACATGTGATGATTGGACAGTTTCTTGATGTACTGCTGTCACTTTTTGCTCATTTTCATTGAGTAATTAAGTCTGTAGCAGCAAAAAGATTTGGCATTTTATAATCAGAGTCAACATTTAATGAATTCACCAGGAGAAATATAAAATACTTTATAACTACAAATATAAGGTTCTGTCTCCTGTTATCTTAATTTTACTGAATGACCAAGACTTTTCAGAGGTATTATTTTTATGCTCTAGCTAGTGATGCTTGTTTCAATGGCTATATGGCAGTGACTTAAAAAAAGGAAAGAAAAATAGAGAGAGAGAGAGAAAGAGAGAAAGCAAGCAAGCAAGCAAGCAAGAAAGAAAGAAAGAAAGAAAGAAAGAAAGAAAGAAAGAAAGAAAGAAAGAAAGAGAAAGAGAAAGAAGGAAAGAAAGAAAGAGGAAGGGAGAGAGGAAGAAATAGGAAGAAGGGAAGGGAAAGGAAGGGAAGGAGTAAATTATAAGGTGGATTTTGAAACTATGCTGCCTACATTCCAATCCTGGCTCTGACACTTAACCAGACCTGTGGCATCTCTGACAAATAATAATCTTTCTGAGTATCTGTAAACATGGGGAAAATAATAGAAACTGTCTCTGAAGTTTATTTAATATTAAGTGAGGGAATCCCTATAAAGCACTCAGTATAATGCCTGACATGTGCTAAGTAATAAATATACCTGGGCTGTTAATGTAATTTTGCAAAAATAACTCCTATTTTGTCTTTTAGTGTCTATTATCAAAAAGACAAGAAATAACAAGTGTTGGCAAGGATATGGAGAAAAGGGAACCTTTGTGCACTGTTGGTGAGAATGCAAATTGGTGCAGCCACTATGGAAAACAGTATGGAGGGTCATCAGAAAAGTAAAATAGAATTATCCAATGATCCAACAATTCCACTTCTGGGCATTTAACCAAAGGAAACAAAAACAATGACTCTAAAAGATATCTGCACTCCCATGTTCATTGCAGCATTATTTACAAAAAGCAAAACATGAAAAACTTGTGTCCATTGATGGATGAATTGACAAATTATAGTATATATGCAATAGAATATTATTCAACCATAAAAAAGAATGAAATTCTGAC
The DNA here is from genome assembly GCF_028021215.1 of Eschrichtius robustus. Taxonomy (NCBI): domain Eukaryota; kingdom Metazoa; phylum Chordata; class Mammalia; order Artiodactyla; family Eschrichtiidae; genus Eschrichtius; species Eschrichtius robustus. The sequence goes on from NC_090843.1 coordinate 36,552,265, forward strand.
ATATATGAAAAGATGGATGGACCTCAAGGGCATTATAGCATCATGTAATAAATTAGACAGAGAAAGACAAATACTGTATGATCCCTCTTATTGTGGAATCTAAAAAAAAAACAAAAAAAACAAAAAAACCCCAAAATCAAATTCATAGATACAGAGAACTGATTGGTGGTTGCCAGGGGTGAGGGTGGTGAAAAATGGGTGAACTGTTCCATATTTTTTAGTGTAAATAAACTGAATAATAATAATAATAATGCAACATGTGTTCTATGGAAATTTTAGAAAAGTAAAAATTTATTTTAAAAAATAACAGTTAAGCACAATCAATCTAGTTATAATCATAGTTAAGACTTTCACATAGTTTCTTTTTTTTTAACATCTTTATTGAAGTATAATTGCTTTACAATGGTGTGTTAGTTTCTGCTTTATAACAAAGTGAATCAGTTATACATATACATATGTTCCCATATCTCTTCCCTCTTGCATCTCCCTCCCTCCCACCCTCCATATCCCACCCCTCTAGGTGGTCACAAAGCACAGAGCTGATCTCCCTGTGCTATGCGGTTGCTTCCCACTAGCTATCTATTTTACGTTTGGTAGTGTATATATGTCCATGCCACTCTCTCACTTTGTCACATCTTACCATTCCCCCTCCCCATATAATCAAGTCCATTCTCTAGTAGGTCTGTGTCTTTATTCCCATCTTGCCAATAGGTTCTTCACGACCTTTTTTTTTTTTTCCTTAGATTCCATATATATGTGTCAGCATACTGTATTTGTTTTTCTCTTTCTGACTTATTTCACTCTGTATGACAGACTCTAACTCCATCCACCTCACTACAAATAACTCAGTTTCGTTTCTTTTCATGGCTGAGTAATATTCCATTGTATATATGTGCCACATCTTCTTTATCGATTCATCTATTGATAGACACTTAGGTTTCTTCCATGTCCTGGCTATTGTAAATAGAGCTGCAATGAACATTTTGGTACATGATTCTTTTTGAATTATGGTTTTCTCAGGGTATATGCCCAGTAGTCGGATTGCTGGGTCATATGGTAGTTCTATTTTTAGTTTTTTAAGGAACTTCCATACTGTTCTCCATAATGGCTGTATCAATTTATATTCCCACCAACAGTGCAAGGGGGTTCCCTTTTCTCCACACCCTTTCCAGCATTTATTGTTTCTAGATTTTTTGATGATGGCCATTCTGACCGGTGTGAGATGATATCTCATTGTAGTTTTGATTTGCATTTCTCTAATGATTAATGATGTTGAGCATTCTTTCATGTGTCTGTTGGCAATCTGTATATCTTCTTTGGAGAAATGTCTCTTTAGGTCTTCTGCCCATTTTTGGATTGGGTTGTTTGTTTCTTTGTTATTGAGCTGCATGAGCTGCTTGTAAATCTTGGAGATTAATCCTTTGTCAATTACTTCATTTGCAAATATTTTCTCCTATTCGGAGGGTTGTCTTTTGGTCTTGTTTATGGTTTCCTTTTCTGTGCAAAAGCTTTTAAGTTTCATTAGGTCCCATTTGTTTATTTGTGTTTTTATTTCCATTTCTCTAGGAGCTGGGTCAAAAATGATCTTGCTGTGATTAATGTCATAGAGTGTCCTGCCTATGTTTTCCTCTAAGAGTTTGATAGTGTCTGGCCTTACATTTAGGTCGTTAATCCATTTTGAGTTTATTTTTGTGTATGGTGTTAGGGAGTGTTCCAATTTCATACTTTCACATGTACCTGTCCAGTTTTCCCTGCACCATTTATTGAAGAGGCTGTCTTTTCTCCACTGTATATGCTTGCCTCCTTTATCAAAGATAAGGTGACCATATGTGCCTGGGTTTATCTCTGGGCTTTCTATCCTGTTCCATTGATCTGTGTTTCTGTTTTTGTGCCAGTACCATACTGTCTTGATTACTGTAGCTTTGTAGTATAGTCTGAAGTCAGGGAGCCTAATTCCCCCAGCTCCATTTTTCGTTCTCAAGATTGCTTTGGCTATTCGGGGGCTTTTGTGTTTCCATACAAATTGTGAAATTTTTTGTTCTAGTTTTGTGAAAAATGCCAGTGGTAGTTTGAGAGGGATTGCATTGAATATGTAGATTGCTTTTGGTAGTACAGTCATTTTCACAATGTTGATTCTTCCAATCCAAGAACATGGTATATCTCTCCATCTATTTGTATCATCTTTAATTTCTTTCATCAGTGTTTTATAATTTTCTGCATACAGGTCTTCTGTCTCCTTAGGTAGGTTTATTCCTAGATATTTTATTCTTTTTGTTGCAATGGTAAATGGAAAAGTTTTCTTAATTTCACTTCCAGATTTTTCATCATTAGTGTATAGGAATGCAAGAGATTTCTGTGCATTAATTTTGTATCCTGCTACTTTACCAAATTCATTGATTAGCTCTAGTAGTTTTCCTGCAACATCTTTAGCATTCTCTATGTATAGTATCATGCCATCTACAAACACTGACAGCTTTACTTCTTCTTTTCCGATTTGGATTCCATTTATTTCTTTGTCTTCTCTGATTGCTGTGGCTAAAACTTCCAAAACTATGTTGAATAATGGTGCTGAGAGTGGGCAACCTTGTCTTGTTCCTGATCTTAATGGAAATGGTTTCAGTTTTTCACCATTAAGGATAATGTTGGCTGTGGGTTTGTCATATATGGCCTTTATTATGTTAAGGAAAGATCCCTCTATGCCTACTTTCTGCAGGGCTTCTATCATAAATGGGTGTTGAATTTTGTCAAAAGCTTTCTCTGCATCTATTGAGATGATCATATGGTCTTTCTCCTTCAATTTGTTAATATGGTGTATCACGGTGATTGATTTGTGTATATTGAAGAATCCTTGCATTCCTGGAATATACCCCACTTGATCATGGTGTATGATCCTTTTAACGTACTGTTGGATTCTGTTTGCTAGTATTTTGTTGAGGATATTTGCATCTATGTTCATCAGAGATATTGGCCTGTAGTTTTCTTTCTTTGTGACATCTTTTTTTGGTTTTGGTATCAGGGTGATGGTGGCCTCGTAGAATGAGTTGGGTAGTGTTCCTCCATCTGCAATATTTTGGAAGAGTTTGAGAAGGATAGGTGTTAGCTCTTCTCTAAATGTTTGATAGAATTCGCCTGTGAAGCCATCTGGTCCTGGGCTTTTGTTTGTTGGAAGGTTTTTAATCAAAGTTTCAATTTCAGTGCTTGAGATGGGTCTGTTCATATTTTCTATTTCTTCCTGGTTCAGTCTCAGCAGGTTGTGCATTTCTAAGAACTTGTCCATTTCTTCCAGGTTGTCCATTTTATTGGCATAGAGTTGCTTGTAGTAATCTCTCATGATCGTTTGTATTTCTGCAGTGTCAATGGTTATTTCTCCTTTTTCATTTCTAATTCTATTGATTTGAGTCTTCTCCCTTTTTTTCTTGATGAGTCTGGCTAATGGTTTATCAATTTTGTTTATCTTCTCAAAGAACCAGCTTTTAGTTTTATTGATCTTTACTCTTGTTTCCTTCATTTCTTTTTCATTTATTTCTGATCTGATCTTTGTGATTTCTTTCCTTCTGCTAATTTTGGAGGTTTTTTGTTCTTCTTTCTCTTATTGCTTAAGGTGCAAGGTTAGGTTGTTTATTTGAGGTGTTTCCTGTTTCTTGAGGTAGGCTTGTATTGCTATAAACTTCCCTCTTAGAAATGCTTTTGCTGCATCCCATAGGTTTTGGGTTGTCATGTCTCCCTTGTTTCTAGGTATTCTTTGATTTCCCCTTTGATTTCTTCAGTGATCCCTTTGTTATTAAGTAGTGTATTGTTTAGCCCCCATGTGTTTGTATTTTTTACAGATCTTTTCCTGTAATTGATATCTAGTCTCATAGCGTTGTGGTCAGAAAAGATACCTGATATGATTTCAATTTTCTTAAATTTACCAGGGCTTGATTTGTGACCCAAGATATGATCTATCCTGGAGAATGTTCCAAGAGCACTTGAGAAAAATATGTATCCTGTTGTTTTTGGGTGGAATGTCCTATAAATATCAATTAAGTCTATCTTGTTTAATGTATCATTTAAAGCTTGTTTTTCCTTATTTATTTTCATTTTGGATGATCTGTCCAATGGTGAAAGTGGGGTGTTAAAGTCCCCTAATACGATTGTGTTACTGTCAATTTCCCCTTTTATGTCTGTTAGTAGTTGCCTTATGTATTGTGGTGCTCCTATGTTGGGTGCATAAGTATTTACAATTGTTATATGTTCTTCTTGTATCAATCCCTTCATCATTATATAATGTCCTTCTTTGTCTCTTGTAATAGTCTTTATTTTAAAGTCTATTTTTTCTGATATGAGAATTGCTACTCCAGCTTTCTTTTGATTTCCATTTGCATGGAATATCTTTTGCCATGCCCTCACTTTCAGTCTGTATGTGTCCCTAGGTCTGAAGTGGATTTCTTGTAGACAGCATATATACAGATCTTGTTTTTTTATCCATTCAGCCAGTCTGTGTCTTTTGGTGGGAGCATTTAATCCATTTACATTTAAGGTAATTATCGATATGTATGTTCCTATTCCCATTTTCTTAAATGTTTTGGGTTTGTTATTGTAGGTGTTTTCTTTCTCTTGTGTTTCTTGCCTAGAGAAGTTCCTATAGCATTTGTTGTAAAGCTGGTTTGGTGGTGCTGAACTCTCTCAGCTTTTGCTTGTCTGTAAAGGTTTTAATTTCTCCATCAAATCTGAATGAGATCCTTGCTGGGTAGAGTAATCTTGGTTGTCGGTTTTTCTCCTTCATCACTTAAGTATATCCTGCCACTCCCTTCTGGCTTGCAGAGTCTCTGCTGAAAGATCAGCTGTTAACCTTATGGGGATTCCCTTGTGTGTTATTTGTTGTTTTACCCTTACTGCTTTTAATATGTTTTCTTTATATTTAATTTTTGATAGTTTGATTAATATGTGTCTTGGTGTGTTTCTCCTTGGATTTATCCTGTATGGGACTCTCTGTGCGTCCAGGATTTCCTTTCCCATATTAGGGAAGTTTTCAACTATAATCTCTTCAAATATTTTCTCAGTCCCTTTCTTATTCTCTTCTTCTTCTGGGACCCCTATAATTCGAATGTTGGTGCGTTTAATGTTGTCCCAGAGGTCTCTGAGACTGTCCTCAGTTCTTTTCATTCTTTTTTCTTTATTCTGCTCTGCAGTAGTTATTTCCACCATTTTATCTTCCAGGTCACTTATCCGTTCTTCTGCCTCAGTTATTCTGCTATTGATCCCATCTAGAGTATTTTTAATTTCATTTATTGTGTTGTTCATCGTTGCTTGCTTCCTCTTTAGTTCTTCTACGTCCTTGTTAAATGTTTCTTGCATTTTGTCTATTCTATTTCCAAGATTTTGGATCATCTTTACTTTCATTATTCTGAATTCTTTTTCAGGTAGACTGCCTATTTCCTCTTCATTTGTTAGGTCTGGTGTGTTTTTACCTTGCTCCTTCATCTGCTGTGTGTTTTTCTGTCTTCTCATTTTGTTTATCTTACTGTGTTTGGGGTCTCCTTTCAACAGGCTGCAGGTTCGTAGTTCCCGTTGTTTTTGGTATCTGTCCCCAGTGGCTAAGGTTGGTTCAGTGGGTTGTTTAGGCTTCCTGGTGGAGGGAACTAGTGCCTGTGTTCTGGTGGATGAGCCTGGATCTTGTCTTTCTGTCGGGCAGGTCCACATCTGGTGGTGTGTTTTGGGGTGTCTGTGGCCTTATTATGATTTTAGGCAGCCTCTCTGCTAATGGATGGGGCTGTGTTCCTGTCTTGCTAGTTGTTTGTCATAGGGTGTCCAGCACTGTAGCTTGCTGGTCGTTGAGTGAACCTGGGTCTTGGTGTTGAGATGGAGATCTCTGGGAGATTTTCACCATTTGGTATTACATGGAGCTGGGAGGCCTCTTGTGGACCAGTGTCCTGAATTTGGCTCTCCCACCTCAGAGGCACAGCCCTGATGCCTGGCTGGAGCACCAAGAGCCTTTCATCCACACAGCTCAGAATAAAAGGGAGAAAAAATAGAAAGAAAGAAAGAAAGAGGATAAAATAAAATAAAGTAAGATAAAATAAAGTTCTTAAAATAAAAAATAATTATTACGAAAAAAAATGTTTAATTAAAAAAAAAAACGAACTGACAGGACCTAGGACAAATGGTGAAAGCAAATCTATACAGACAAAATCTCACACAGAAGCATACACATACACACTCACAAAAAGAGGAAAAGGGTAAAAAATAATACATCTTGCTCCCAAAGTCCACCTCCTCCATTTGGGATGATTCGTTGTCTATTCTGGTATTCCACAGATGCAGGTACATCAAGTTGTTTGTGGAGATTCAATCCGCTGCTTCTGAGGCTGCTGGGAGAAATTTCCCTTTCTCTTCTTTGTTTGCACAGCTCCCGGGGTTCAGCTTTGGATATGGACCCGCCTCTGCGTGTAGGTCTCCTGAGGGCGTCTGTTCTTTGCTCAGACAGGATGGGGTTAAAGGAGCAGCTGCTTTGGTGGCTCTGGCTCACTCAGGGAAGGGGGAGGCAGGGGTACAGAGTGCGGGGCGAGCCTGCAGTGGCAGAGGCCGGTGTAACTTTGCACCAGCGTGAGGCCCACCGTGTGTTCTCCCGGGGAAGTTGTCCCTGGATCACAGGACCCTGGCAGTGGTGGGCTGCACAGGCTTCTGGGAGGGGTGGTGTGGATAGTGACCTGTGTTTGCACACAGGCTTCTTGGTGATGGCAGCAGCAGCCTTAGCATCTCATGCCCGTCTCTGGGGTCCGCGCTGATAACTGCGGCTCGCGCCGTCTCTGGAGCTCGTTTAGGCGGCGCTCTGAATCCCCTCTCCTCGCTCACCAGGAAACAAAGAGGCAAGAAAAAGTCTCTTGCCTTTTCGGCAGCTCCAGACCTTTTCCCAGACTCCTTCCCGGCTAGCTGTGGTGCACTAACCCCTTCAGGCTGTGTTCACGCCACCAACCCCAGTCTTCTCCCTGCAACCCGACCGAAGCCCGAGCCTCAGCTCCCAGCCCCTGCCCACCCTGGCGGGTGAGCAGACAAGCCTCTCGGCTGGTAAGTGCTGCTCAGCACCGATCCCCTGTGTGGGAATCTCTCTGCTTTGCCCTCCGCACCCCTGTGGCTGCGCTCTCCTCCATGGCTCCGAAGCTTTCCCCCTCTGCCACCTGCAGTCTCCGCCGCAAAGGGGCTTCCTAGTGTGTGGAAACCTTTCCTCCTTCACAGCTCCCTCCCACTGGTGCAGGTCCCGTCCCTATTCTTTTGTCTCTGATTTTTCTTTTTTCTTTTGCCCTACCCAGGTACGTGGGGAGTTTCTTGTCTTTTGGGTGGTCTGACGTCTTCTGCCAGCTTTCAGTGGGTGTTCTATAGGAGCAGTTCCATGTTAGATGTATTTCTGATATATCTGTGAGGAGGAAGGTGATCTCTGTGTCTTAGTCTTCCACCATCTTCTCCTCTCCCGCATAGTTTCTTTTATAATCAACTCTCCTTGCATTAACTTAAGGAACTTCTATGACATTCCTTTGTAGTAGTTACAATTATTCCTCTCATTTTGCAGAAGAGGAAATGAAACCTTAGAAAGCCTAAACAACGTCCTCAACACTCTATGTACGTGTGCTTGTGTATAATCAGTACAGTTGAAATAATAACGAATAACAACAAAAAAGTCATTGCTAGTGGGTTAGATTAAAATAACAATACTATTGTAGTTGTGTGGACTTCCATCTTTATTGAAGTAACTCCATGACATAGGAGTCTTCATATTCATGGTGGTTCTGGTGAGCCCACAGGCAGGTCTTAAGGGAGTTTTGTGAACAGGTTACTTTTGGACTCTGTCTCTGTCCATCCCTATTTGCTGTGCTCTCACCTCCATCACTGCTGCTGCTGTCCAATTTGGATTATCATGACTAGCGATGCCTAGTCATGCCTATGATGACTACCTGATGCCTTTGTTCCAAAATGACCCAGAGATTATAGCCTCTTATTATTTACTCATTTCATTTATTGTAGCTTCTTATCACCAGATTCAGACAAAGGACACATTTAAGGATGGGGTTCTCAAACCTGTGAGTTTTCTACCCCTCTGCCTCCTTAAAGATTACTGAGGCTCTCAAAGAGTTTTTATGTGATTTTTTGTTCTATTGATATTTACCATATTAGAAATTAAAACTAAAAAACAGTTTTAAATTAATTAAAAATAATGTTAAAATTACATGTTAACATATTTTAGAAAAAAAATAATCTTTTACAGAACAAAACCTCTACTCTGTGCTGCCCTACATCCTGGGGCTTTATACATACACTCTCACAGGTAATCCCACACAAACACACACATCTTCATTCTATCAGGAAACTTAGTCCTTTCTAATAAGTTAGAATGTACTGAGAAAGTCTTCCAATTCTTTCTCCCCTTAGGCAAAGCACCTACATTGCTTTTAACACTTGTGGAAGATGTTTGAATCTGAATGGAATAAAAACCAAGCACACTGCTTCTGCACCTCTAGCCTCACAAGCCTCTCCATATAGGGTTGAGTTCTCAAGTGAAATTAAAGATTTTTCGCACTCTCCCTGGTAGCTCTCTTGCTTAATTCTTTTTTCAATTGTTTTTTTGTCAGAACAATGTGCTTCTGGGGCTATTCTTTGCAATAGTAATAATTTTCTATAGTCTTATTTCTCTCCCACTAGATTTTGTCTGTTTAATTCCATGCTATTTCCTCAGTGTCTAAGATCATATCTGACATATAATAAGCACCAATAGAACTAATTGTATTAGATGAGGTATGATACTTCATTGTGAAGGAAGACTACTTTCCCTTGAATGAATTCAAGGACACCCTAGGTGAGGAAGAACACTTTCTTAATTCAGAAAGATAAGAAATATATAATAAGTAAAATGATTTTGCTAATAATGCCAATTGTACTAGTTAAATGAGTCAAGAGAGAATTCTGCATTAATATATTCATAGCTTAACTTAGATGATACTCAGTCTACTGCAACAATAATGATAGTGGCACATAATGGTCACAGAACTCGTTTGTAAAATAGATGCATTACTAAAGAAGGGTTTGTTATGCAATAAAAAATTGAATACTGAATCCTATTTTTTCATTTAATTTCATTAAACCATTTGATGAAATAGCTTTTTAATCTCTTAACAGACAAATTTTTAGAAAATGTTAATACTGAACCCTTAGGTATAAGTCATAGATTGTAAAGAAAGCACTTCATGTTTGTATAATTTTTGTAAAAAACGAACCATTGGTCCAATAATTTCAAGTCCAAAGGAAAAGCGTTAAACCTGTCATAACTAAATAGAACACAGTAGATTGAAAAGTCTATGTTTTTATTGGATTCTCTTTATAGTGTTTTCAGCAGAACTCTCCATCACTGCAAATATTCTGTAGGTAATTTAATTTAATCTGTAATTATGTTTATAGTTGTTGCCATTACTTTGATTGCAATATATTAGATAAAATAAATCCCCTGGCAGCCCCTCAGTAATGAAATATCTCTACAAATAAATGTTCTAGTGACTATATATTATCTCTTTTAATAGCTGGTCTGTGGGTGATTCACACTCTAACTACAAAACACACGTGTTATTGGCATAAATATGTCACCATGGAAAGTGTTATCCAAAATACAACAGGTTAGTTTGAAGAAAAAAACAATAATATTTAATTAATATCAAGAATAGTGAAAAGTTAAAACAACTCTAATGGTGAACAGGTAATGAAATTTCCTGCGGAAAAATGTGGAAATCCCAATTATCTATAGGAGACAATTATCTATCTGGAATTTGTAGAAGCCAGATTTCTTAGTAGAATACCAAATTTGAATTTTCAATGAATCTTTACTAACATTCCACATTTAATTTGTGAGTAACAAGTTGTATTATGTATTAATAACTCAGTAGCTTATTTATAAGTAACTTTTGATTGTCATTAAAAATAAGACTTTATGAAATTCCATGACTTTAATCTATGAAGAAGCTAGTGTTTATTACATGTATAAATTTGAGGCCCAAAACAAAACCAAGGACCAGGCTTCAAAGGCAATGCATAGCACACATTCATATAGGCTAGCCTTTGATGTAGTTGAGTGGGATTCCCAACTACCTGGAAGTAACAGTCAAAAGATGCTGAATGGATTTCTTGATTTAGAATCTTTCACCCCATGGTTTCTAAATCATTTTCTATAATTATCATATCATTAATTTCTTCAGTCTACTACCAAAAATTCTGTTTCAAATGGAAACTTTAATATCTATCTAGATATTAATAGCTATTAAGCCATTATTGATCATTAGTTCAGAAGCTCAATTACTTTATTATATCCTCAAAAAAGATAAAGTGGAAATAATGTAAAGCAAAGTAAAATTAGTTAGAAAGTAGATTTGGGGTTTGAATACTGTTTTGCAAATTCATTGTCCTATGATGAGCAATTTGGGCCTTCTAAATCTGTTTCCTTACATAAAAATTGAATATACCCCCACCTCAAATATTGTTTTTAAAATTTTATTTCATGATTAGACAAGATATGTGAGTGGTTCAGAAAATATTGGCTTCTCTTTCTAGCCTTCATATTTTACTACAGTGTGAGGGAGTAGAACATAAAAAGGGTGTTTTGATGAGAAGGTAGTATAATGTATGAATAATAGAAGTCTACCACCATTAAATTGAGGAATCTTTATAAATTAGGAGCAATTATGTGGGCATTAAGGGTCTTTGGAGACTTAAATGGATTATTAGATAAAGGAAATGGCACCAAACACGCAGAGAGAGATTTTGGTCTACTGAAGGATACTGGTTAGGAATATTTTTAAATGATCACACATGAATGGAAATCCCTGTGAATTCTTTCCTTATCCTGAATTAAAATATACATATATTCAATAGAAAGTTCAGAGTATCCATGTAACTATCCACGTAACTAGGTTTCAGATTAGAAAATATAATATTACATGCGAAAAGTCCTCCTCAAACCATCTTCCCTCTTGTTATATTATTTGTGTTTCAAGACTTTAGGGCCACCCTGTATACAGCTCAGGTCAAGTGTGTTAATTGTGCTGTTCAGATATTTTACATCTTGACTGATATTTTATCTGTTTATTCCATCAGTTATGAAGAAAGCCATGTTAAAAATTTCCCTTTACGGTAGTAGATTGCTATATTTTCCCTTTTCATTATGCCAATAGTTGATTTATTTTTTGAACCTATATTTTGGAGGTATGCAAATTTAGATTTATTATATATTCATTTAGATTCATGACTTTATCATTAGAATAGTCTTCTTTATCTCTAGTAATGCTTTTCCTTTAAAGTCTTCTTCGTCTAAAATTAGTTTGGTTATACCACCTTCCATTCAGGTAGCATTTTCATAGTCTTTTATCATTATTTAAATTTCAATTTTTAGGTTTTAACTGTATGTCTGTCCAGTTAGCTAGCTAGCTAGCTATATATTTAAGAGTATCCCTGCTAATAAAGTTTTTACTCTATATGTTATGGCAATCTTAATATTTCATTTGAAGTATTTAATTTATTTATATTTAACCTAATTACCATAGAATTGGGCTTATCAATTTCTCTTGACCTATTAGATTTTTATTTCTTTTTATTTCCTGAAAGCCAAAGAGAGAGACCTCAGAGAAACCAAACTTACTGAGACTTTGATCTTGTACTTCTAGACTCCAAAACTTTGAGAAAATATATTTCTGTTAAGCCACCCAGCCTGTAATATTTTATGGTGACCCTAACAAACTAATACAGATGACATTCCTTTGTCTTTGGGAGATTCCCTTTTTCTTTTTTTCTTTCTCTTTTGAGAAAGGTCTAATGTCTCATTTTCTCTGGCTATTTTTTAAGATTTTTAAAAATTTGTCTCTAGTTCTTACTATTTTAGTATTATATACCTATGTGTAGCTTTCTTGGGGTTTGCTGAACTTCTAGGATAGTTGGGTTAACCTCTTTTAGTAGCTTTGGAAACCTTTCAATTATTATTTCTTCAAATATTGTTTCTGTCCATTCATTGTCTTTCCTCTCCTTCTGGAATCTCAATTGCATGATTGTCAGCTCGCTTGAGAGTATTCCACGTCTTTAATTCTCTGTTGCTTTATTTATTCTATTTTTCTCTCTTTATTGTGGGTATTTTTCTATGATCTGTCCTTGAGTTCACAATTCTTGTTTTTTTCCTGTGTTCAATCTGCTGCTAAACACATGCATTGGCTTCTTAGTATCAGATATCATGGACATTTTTGCTTTTAAATCTGATTTGATTCCTTGTTTTACAGTTTCCAGTTCTTTTGTGAAATTCTCCATATGTTCATCTTTTGTTCAACTTTTCCTCTATATAATTTAACATAACAATTATAGTTATTTTAAATTTTTTGCCTACTAACTCCAATGTTTAACCATTTGTTGATCTGTATCTATTTTTCTTTCCTCTCAGTTTTTGGTTATATATTCTTGTCTTTCACATGTCTAGTGATTTTTTTATGTGTGTGATAGATGTTGTATGTAAACAAAAACTGTACTGGCTTCCCCTTTTCCTCTACTACTCAAATAGTTAATCTGAGTCACGAATAGGACAAGGTTTCAGTAAGGCTCATTTTATGCCTGGTTTGCTTCTAGGATGAGATCCCAGCAATCTCTGTCTCGTTAACACTAAAAAAATTATGAGAGTTCTAGTTCTTTTTCTCAGAGGTTCCCATATCAATATCTCATTGAGACCCCAGCAATCTCTATCTTCTGAGCCCTAAAAGATTGTGGGAGGTCTAGCTTTTACTTTCAGAGATCCTCATCCAGCATTCTTGATTTTCTTGACATGTAACTTCAGAATTCAGCAAGTATTTTGACAAATGGTACAGCATTTTCATGAGAAAGTTCCAAATTAATTAAGTACCACAAGTTTTTAGGGCACCTCACTCTGCCTTCTGAATGTGTTTACTGTATTTATGATGTCTCCTGCTCCAAACAGCTTCAAGATCTTGCAGTTGCCCAGAGAAGAAGGCCAGCAGTGTGCTTGAAGTAGATTTTTTTTTTTTCCTAAGCACTGGAAGACAGAGAGAGATTCACTCTGATTTTTAGAAGCTTTCAGTGTCCCACAGGAATCTAGAGTTCAGTAAACATCTTCTAGGGAAAACAGACTGTGTGTTCGAGTTCCCTCATTTTAAATTAGTCGCATTAACCACCAGCAACCTCTAAAAGTGCTATTGGTTTCTCTTTCTTCCAAGCAGAGGATCTTTGACTAATCAAGACCACCCCTGAGTCCATGTCCAATATTGGCAAAAGCCCCTGGAAGATGGTCAGCACATCTTTCCTTCTGGAGATTTCATTCATCTATTACTCATTGCTTCCACAGTTTCTTGATGAATGACAATATGATTTTTCTTTTAATGAACCAGACTCTTTCTATGTTTCAGTGGGATCATCAGCTTATCACTAGTACACACTAATCAGAAGTGCCAAAATTTTCTGGGGATTTTTTAAAGGGATCTATCTTTTCTTGAGGATCTATTTGTAACATTTGATTTTAAATTCGTGAAAACATTTTGTATTTATTCGAGAGTTAATTAAGTAGTTATTTCACAGTTACCTACAGTTGTTCATTTTACTTTTTTTATTTATTGTCTTTTTATCTTGTGTTGGTCTTTACTTTCAATCCTTAGCTAAGCAGAAACATTTCTGTGTGTTTAATATGAATCAATTTAAAACAACTACTTTGACTTATAAACTCCTATTTCCTTCTATCTGGACTGGAAGAAACCTCTACTTTGGGGATTCTGTTCCGTTCTTAACATTATGAAAGCCATATAAAGGGTTCTGGGACATACAATACCAGGTTTCAGATGGATGTAAAGGATACATTCTTCCCTTCCTTGATTTAGAGATCTAAATATTTTACAAATTGCTTTCACTATTTTTGTGTGTTTTCTTTAAATCTGACTTGTTCCTGAGCTCCAGGCTTACATTCTGTGTGCTGGTTAATTTTACCCAAACACCCTTACATTGCCTTAAACACTGTATTAGTCATATTACATAAATTACATATCACCTTTATTTCCAAACTTGTAGATTCGCCAAACTTTAACAATAATAAAAGTAACAGCAACAACAACACTTCTTCTGATCTGAACTAGCCTCCCCAAAGCATAGGTTGGATATCCTGGCTTCATCTTTGATTTCCGTCTTCTCTATTTGCCTGTATTAAATTATAGGCAAGAGCTATCCCTCTAGTTCTTAACAGCTCTGAGTCTGACACAATACTAATTTAGTTTTTCATTAGTATTTGGGCTGAAGTATTTTACTAACTATCAACTTGTCTTTTAACCTTAGTCTCTCTTCTCACCTCCAAAGTTGTAAAGATCTACCAAATTATATATCTGAAGATCAAATTTGATCATGAAAAGATCATTTCTCTCTGCTGGTCTTGGCTACTTTGGCTCAAGTCCAAACTATGTCCTCAAAATTTCCTTTCTGAAATGCTTACCTCAGGGTTCCTATTCCCTCATCTTATGTTCCAGCCATTTGAAATTTCAGTGTTTCTACTCGGGGTCCCATGCTTTCTGACCACAGTACAGATAATCGTTTGATCTTGCTACTTGAAAAATTATTCCCACTACCTCCTTATCTATCTTTCCATCAGTCACAGGTCCTTATTCTACCCAGTCTTCAATATCCCACTTGAATTCTTCTCTATGTAGTCTTCTTGACTTAACCCCTCTGAATCCCTACAGGTTAAAATTACTATAGTAATGTATCCATACTTCTCTGAGAGGACTTATACTGGCTACCTGATATTAACTTTGCATCTTATTTTCTATACTAGACCTTAAACATACAATGATAAAATAATAAAATCATAAAAATATTAAATAAATCTCTTTTAAAACATTTCACTGACTTAAAAAAGAACATAAAGAAATTATGGAAGTTTCAGAAAAGCCATTGTATTCATTTACTGGGACTGTCATAACAAAATGCCACAGACTGGCTGGCTTAAATAATAGAAATTTATTTTCTCACTGCTCTGGAATTTGGAAGTACAAATCAAGGTTCTGGCAGATTTGGTTTCTCTGAGACCTCAGTCCTTGTTTTGCAGATGACCATCTTCTTGCTGTGTCCTCACATGGCCTTTTCTCTGTGCACCCATCCCTGGTCTTATAAAGGCACCAATCCTATTGGATTGAAACCCCACTTTTATGACTTCATTTAGAATTAATTACCTCTTTAAAGGACCTGTCTCCAAACACAGTCACTTTCTGAGGTATACTGGGGGTTAGGAATTCAATATATGAATTTTGAAGAGACACACCTCAGTCCATAACAGGTATGAAGAACAAACAAATGTCATATGCAATCTCATCACAAAGAGAGAAGTCTATTCATTATAAGCATTCTGTATTAAGCAGTCTTATATTTGAACTTTGTGAACAAATTGCATTATTTTCTTCAGCCAGATTTCATATGGAGGAGAGTACAAAATTGGAAGAGAACTTTTTTGAGGGCTATTGAAACATTTTGCAAATTGATCTGCAGAAAATATTTTTATCACTTTATTTCCATGCAAACAATGAGAAACCAATATTATTACAATTTTAACTCCTCTTGGCTAACTGATGAGAAAAAGTGATATCTTGTACTAACTTTAATTCATTTACTTAATTTAAATGTTAACAGTTTTATTGATTTATTCCATAAATATTGACAAATATCTATTATGTTCCTGTTACTCTGCAAGAACTCAAGGTTCAATGCAGGACAAAACAGATGATAGTTCCTGCTCAGAAGAAACCTAAATCTAGGATAGCAAAAAAAAATTAAGATGACACAAAAAATGGTTTTGTAAATACAAAAAACAATACATGTTGCACAGTGTTAGGAATTTGTATAGGCAATTTTCCCTGAACTAATATTTATTCTTGTTAATTGGTTATTTAAACTTATTATTTGGGAACTAGCTTTTTGTTTCCTTTGCCTATTTTTTCAGTTGGGGTGTTTGTCTTTTTCTAATTGGCCACATTAAAGAAAATTTAAAAGAAAAATAAATCCAGCACAATGCCATAATCTAAAAGTTAGGGCTAAATTTTTTATTATGAATTGATTTCCATTCAATGCATATATGTGTATTTTTTAAAGTATTTATTTAATATGGTAATACAAGTTTAGACCCTGTTCTTTTCTCTAATAATAATAATCTGTAATTATTTACTTTGATTAATTATTTCCCTGTTGCTTCTATTTTCTATCTTTCTAACTAGAATGTAAGTACAAGAGTACATGGCTCTTGTCCATCTCATTCTATTTATTATTAATGCTTAACACAATTTGGCTATTACTAAAATATACAATGGATAATAAAGCATAAGTATTTTTAATGAATACAATTTTTATACTTAAGATTTTTGAAGATAGTGCAATATTACATAGACTGGATATATTGTTAATTATTCTAACTTTTCCATTTATTTGACAATGCTCTCAAATATTACATAATTAATTAATATGTTAATCAACACCAGAATGCATATGGATTTTTTTCATTTTCTTCTTCATTGTCTCCATAATGTGGGAAAATTGATCCAAAGAGGACTTACCAAATTTTCCAAGCAGTTTGGCATCGAGGTTAAGCTTGCAGACTTCAAAAAGACTGCTTCTGATTCCAGACCCCATCACTTACCAGCCTGTGGCCCTGTGCCTCTACTTCCTCATCTATGAAATGAGGGCTATAATAATACATACCTTACAAGGTCATTGGGAGAATTAAATGAGTTGTATGTTGTGTTTAAATACACATAATACACTTGATACACATAAAACAATATAAAATCATTCACTATTTTTGTTGTGGTGCTGTATTATTATATATAATGTAATATTTACTAATGGTGGCTTTAAAACAAAACCATAATTCTATAAATTATTATAATTACTTATAAATTTATTATAAAGTTATTCACAATTCTTTATAAATTATAATTTTTATAAAATAAAATGATTATAGCAGGCACTAGGTACTCTCAAAAAAGGATAAAGCTGTAAGAGCGGCTCTTGGGGCTGAGTATCTTGTATTAAAGTAATTTAGCAAGATGTAAATGAACAAACTCAAAACCAGAAAAAAACCTAGGATAAAAAGTCAATTCTTAACTACATGAAAGAAATACCAGGGCATGGTAGTCAAGTTTTGGGGTAATAAATTAGAGCTATGGGATGAGTTAGTATTACAAAAATGTATTGGGAACAGGGGCTTAGAGTGGGACCTTACGTAAGGCAATGGGACTACACACAACCACAAGTAGACAGATTTTAAAGACAGTGAGTTCCCTTAAGATTTCTTTATGTTATCCTTCTGAGTATGTTAGCCATACTTATGCACTGACACAAGATTATGCCATGTTGCTTTTAAAACAGATGTTCAAATTTAACTGTAAGATCCAGGAATTAATCTATATCTGATGTATGTTTAATACCCCACTGCTTTTCCCTTTGGTATTCATTAAGAAAGTGGTTCTGCTGTGAGACAAGATGCATAAACAATGTGACTTGGGTAAGATAATTTATCCCTTCAAACTTTGAAAACAAATTTTCATTTGAAAAAACGAGGATGCTAAAAGTGCTATCTTCATTGGATTGATATGAGTTTAAGTGAGAAAATCCATGCAAAGTGTTTAACAGAGTGCTTGACAAATAAGATGCCAGTTATTATTATATGAAAGAAAATATAGATGTTAAAATGCATTGACTCCATAGAGTTAAACTACCTCCATTTAAATCCAGCTCACTCATTGACATGATGTGAAATTAGATAAGATACTTATCGAAGATTATGTTACTGTCCACTCATTTCCACTTCTCTCCTTGAATAGACAAAGAGGGTTATACCTCCCTTCCCCACTGAGACTGGGTTTGGCCAATTAGATTTTAGCCAATCAAATGTGAATCGCATGCGTCATTTTGGGGCAAATGCCCTACTTGACCACTTATGCCCCCCAGTGTTCTCTCATTCCCTTTCCTTCAGATAGTGGTTCCTGTTTCAGCCGAGTTCCTGGAATGAAGATGATGCAAAGCAGAAGAAAATAGTAAGTGAGAAATTATTTGTTTGCCTGTCAGGTTGATCCAAAATTTAATCTCCATAGCCTCATTTTACTCATACATAAGAAAAGAATAATATTTTATACATTAAGGTTTTTGGTACCAAGCAAGTGAAACTGATAATTTTCTGTCTTAATAATTGATCATTATTTCTTTGAAATATTTTCTTCACATGACTATTAAGAAACTACCTTCCAATTTTCACTTTCTGAACTTTCCAAGTCCAGGCCATTAGTTTACAAAAGCTGCAGTGGTATGTCTGAATCTTAAATGGATTTCTTATTAGACCCAACTAAAAGGAACATAAAGAGATGGCTTTAATTCCCACTTGTCTGCATATAAATAACATGCGATCTGGCACATGAACTTCTTTTTCTTTAACTTTTCTGGGCTTCTATTTCCATGTCTATAAACTGGATTTAGTATTACTAACCTGTGATGGCCCCCAAGCTGTAAGCTTATTCAGCTTTCTGCTTTCCGGAGAACTGCTTGTCTCTTTCTTGGTATGCACTCCTGACGCTGCGGTATTGAGCGTAAAAAAGGAAAATGGCTTGCGGCCAGTTTCGTTCCAGGTGCCTGCTCTGGATCTAAGAGCCCCTGGTTGTTCCCCAGAAGAAGGACGTGCTGCCCTGAGGGGGAAGTCTGTATCTCCAAAGAATGGCCCATAAGGCATGCTGACGCATAGATAGTGGCGCATAGATAGTGGCGACAGAATTATGTGGAAATACAAGGTTTACTGATTTATTGTCTAATATTCGTTCCATACTAAACCTATATAAACATTCATGCTCTTTGAATAAACTTGCCTTGCAACCATCAGTTGTCTTGGCCCTTCTGACCCCATACAGGTGCTTTTCAGTTCCTTACCCCTCACCGCCAGGAACTTCTAGCTTTCTGCAGCCGGTCTGAGGCACTAACCTCTTGCAGTTATTGCAAGTTCTTAAAATATGGTGTGTGAAGAAATGCCAACCGTAGTTCTTGGCAGACTATAGTCACTTAAGAAGTAGTTCTTCACTCCCATTCCACAATATTAATCCATCCTCTTTAGGTGTGTACTTTAATGCAGTTCCTGGAGCACTGTGAGAGAATGTTTTACAGACTGTGTATTTCAGCAAAACCATCAAATTTTCAGGACCCACAAGGGTCCAGATTTCTTCATATCCAGAACATGCCTAGACTCACCTGACCCCAGGTAGCATAAGAAGTTCATCTTAAGTTAGAACTGAAGCCACTGTGACCTCCAGAAAAGGCAGATTCCACTAATTTATGCCAACATATTTCCTGGTATTTTGAACTTATTTTTGAATACGTATGTTGGTATTCTCCACTAACATTTCAAGGTTTGTTGAGGTTTATGAGCTTTGATGTGGGAAAACTTCTTGTTTTTTTTTTTTTTTAATTTTATTTTATTTACTTTTTATACAGCAGGTTCTTATTAGTTAACCATTTTATACATATTAGTGTATGTATGTCAATCCCAATATCTCAATTCATCACAACACCACCACCCCCTTGCCACTTTCACCCCTTGGTATCCATACGTTTGTTCTCTACATCTGTGTCTCAATTTCTACCCTGCAAACTGGTTCATCTGTACCATTTTTCTAGGTTCCACATACATGAGTTAATATACAATATTTGTTTTTCTCTTTCTGACTTACTTCACTCTGTATGACAGTCTCTAGATTAATCCACGTCTCTACAAATGACCCAGTTTCGTTCCTTTTTATGGCTGAGTAATATTCCATTATATATATGTACCACAATTTCTTTCTCCATTTGTCTGTCGATGGACATTTAGGTTGCTTCCATGACCTGGCTATTGTAAACAGTGCTGCAATGAACATTGGGGTGCAAGTGTCTTTTTTGAATTATGGTTTTCTCTGGGTATCTACCAAGTAGTGGGATTGCTGGATCATATGGTAATTCTATTTTTAGTTTTTTAAGAACTTCCATACTGTTCTCCATAGTGGCTGTATCAATTTCCATTCCCACCAACAGTGCAAGAGCACTCCCTTTTCTCCACACCCTCTCCAGCATTTGTTGTTTGTAGATTTTCTGATGATGCCCATTCTAACTGGTGTGAGGTGATACCTCATTGTAGTTTTGATTTGCATTTCTCTAATAATTAGTGATGTTGAGCAGCTTTGTATGTGCTTCTTGGCCATCTGTATGTCTTCTTTGGAGAAATGTCTGTTTAGGTCTTCTGCCCATTTTTGGATTGGGTTGTTTGTTTTTTTAATATTGAGCTGCATGAGCTGTTTATATATTTTGGAGATTAATCCTTTGTCTGTTGATTCGTTTGCAAATATTTTCTCCCATTCTCAAGGTTGTCTTTTCATCTTGTTTATGGTTTCCTTTGCTGTGCAAAAGCTTTGATGTTTCATTAGGTCCCATTTGTTTATTTTTGTTTTTATTTCCATTACTCTAGGAGGTAGATCAAAAAAGATCTTGTTGTGATTTATGTCAAAGAGTGTTCTTCCTATGTTTTCCTTTAAGAGTTTTATAGTGTCCCATCTTACATTTAAGTCTCTAATCCATTTTGAGCTGAATTTTGTGTATGGTGTTAGGGAGTGTTCTAATTGCATTCTTTTATATGTAGCTGTCCAGTTTTCCCAGCACAAGGTATTGAAGAGATCTATTGTATATCCTTGCTTCCTTTGTCATAGATTAGTTGACCATAGGTTCATGGGTTTATCTCTGGGCTTTCTATCCTGTTCCAATGATCTATATCTCTGTTTTTGTACCAGTACCATATTGTCTTCATTACTGTTGCCTTGTAGTATAGTCTGAAGACAGGGAGTGTGATTCCTCCAGCTCCGTTTTTTTTTTTTTCCTCAAGACTGCTTTGGCTATTCGGGGTTTTCTGTGTCTCCATACAAATTTTAAGATTTTTTGTTCTAGTTGTGTAAAAAATGCCATTGGTAATTTGATAGGGATTGCATTGAATCTGTAGATTGCTTTGGGCAGTATAGTCATTTTCAAAATATTGATTCTTCCATTCCAAGTACATGGTATATCTCTCCATCTGCTTGTAACATCTTTAATTTCTTTCATCAGTGTCTTATAGTTTTGTTCATACAGTTCTTTTGTCTCCCTAGGTAGGTTTATTCCTAGGTATTTTATTCTTTTTGTTATGGTGGTAAATGGGAGTGTTTCCTTAACTTTTTTCTGATTTTTCATCATTAATGTGTAGGAATGCAAGAGATTGCTGAGCGTTAATTTTGTGTCCTGCAACTTTACCAAATTCATTGATTAACTCTAGTAGTTTTCTGTTGGCATCTTTAGGATTCTCTATGTATAGTATCATGTCATCTGCAAACAATGACACTTTTATTTCTTGTTTTCCGATTTGTATTCATTTTGTTTCTTTTTCTTCTCTGATTGCCGTGGCTAGGAGTTCCAAGACTATGTTGAATAATAGTGGTGAGAGTGGACATCCTTGTGTTGTTCCTGGTCTTAGAGGAAATGCTTTCATGTTTTCATCATTGAGAATGATGTTTGCTGTGAGTTTGTCGTATATGACCTTTATTAGGTTGAGGTAAGTTTCCTCTATGCCCACTTTCTGGAGAGTTTTTATCATAAATCGTTGTTGAATTTTGTCAAAAGCTTTTTCTGCATCTACTGAGGAGATCATATGGTTTTTATTCTTCAATTTGTTAATATGGTGTATCACATTGATTGATTTACATATATTGAAGAATCCTTGCATCCCTGGGATAAATCCCACTTGATCATGTTGTATGATCCTTTTAATGTGTTGTTGGATTGTGTTTGCTGGTATTTTGTTGAGGGTTTTTGCATCTATATTCATCAGTGATATTGGTCTGTAATTTTCTTTTTTCATAGTATGTTTGTCTGGTTTTGATATCCAGGTGATGGTGGCCTCATAGAATGAGTTTGAGAGTGTTCTTTCCTCTGCAATTTTTTGGAGGAGTTTGAGAAGGATGGGTGTTAGCTCTTCTCTAAATGTTTGATAGAATTCACCTGTGAAGGCATCTGGTCCTAGACTTTTGTTTGTTGGTAAATTTTTAATCACAGTTTCAGTTTCAATACTTGTGAATTGTCTGTTCATATTTTCTATTTCTTCCTGGTTTATTCTTAGAAGGTTATACCTTTCTAAGAATTTGCCCATTTCTTCCAGGTATTTGATTTTATTGGCATAGAGTTGCCTGTAGGAGTCTCTTACGATGCTTTGTATTTCTGTGGTGTCTGTTGTAACTTCTTTTTCATTTCTAATTTTATTGATTTGAGTCCTCTCCTTCTTTTTCTTGATGAGTCTGGCTAAATGTTTATCAATTTTGTTTATCTTCTTAAGGAACCAGCTTTTAGTTTTACTGATCTTTGCTATTGTTTTCTTTGTTTCTATTTCATTTATTTCTGTTCTGATCTTTATGATTTCTTTCCTTCTACTAACTTTGTGTTTTTTTTGTTCTTCTTTCTCTAGTTCTTTTAGTTGTAAGGTCAGATTGTTTATTTGAGATTTTTCTTGTTACTTGAGGTAGGCTTGTATTGCTATAAACTTCCCTCTTAGAACTGTTTTTGCTGCATCCCATAGGTTTTGAATCTTTGTGTTTTCATTGTCATTTGTCTCTAGGAATTTTTTGATTCCCTCTTTGCTTTCTTCAGTGATCTCTTTGTTATTTAGTAATGTATTGTTTAGCCTCCACGTGTTTGTGTTTTGTACATTTTTTCCTCTGTAATTCATTTCTAATCTCATAGCATTGTGCTCAGAAAAGGAGCTTGATATGATTTCAATTTTCTTAAGTTTACTGAGGCTTGATTTGTGACCCAAGATGTGATCTATCCTGGAGAATTTTCCGTGTGCACTTGAGAAGAAAGTATAATCCGCTGGTTTTGGATGGAATGTTCTATAAATATTAATTAAATCTGTCTGGTCTATTGTGTCATTTAAAGCTTTTGTTTCCTTAGTAATTTTCAGTTTAGATAATCTGTCAATTGGTGTAAGTGAGGTGTTAATGTCCCCTGCTATTATTGTGTTACTGTCGATTTCCTCTTTTATACCTGTTAGCAGTTGCCTTATGTATTGTGGTGCTCCTATGTTGGGTGCATATATATTTATAATTGTTATATCTTCTTGGATTGATCCCTTGATCATTATGTAGTGTCTTTCCTTGTCTCTTGTAACATTCTTTATTTTAAAGTCTATTTTATCTGATATGAGTATTGCTACTCCAACTTTCTTTTCATTTCCATTTGCGTGGAATATCTTTTTCCATCCCCTCACTTTCGGTCTGTATGTGTCCCACAGGTCTCTTAAGCTGTCTTCATTTTTTTTCATTCTTTTTTCTCTATTCTGTTCCATGGCAGTGAATTCCACCATCAGTTTTCCAGGTCACTTATCCATTGTTGTGCCTCAGTTATTCTGCTATTGATTCCTTCTAGTGTAGTTTTCATTTCAGTTATTGTATTGCTCATCTCTGTTTGTTTGTTCTTTAATTCTTCTAGGCCTCTGTTAAACATTTCTTGAATCTCCTTTTTGCCTCCATTCTTTGCCTCCATTCTTTTTCTGAGGTCATTGATCATCTTCACTATGATTATTCTGAATTCTTTTTCTGGAAGATTGCCTATCTCCACTTCATTTAGTTGTTTTTCTGGGGTTTTGTCTTGTTCCTTCATCTGGTACATAACCCTCTGCCTTTTCATCTTGTCTATCTTTCTGTGAATGTGGTTTTTGTTCCACAGGCTGCAGGATTGTAGTTCTTCTTGTTTCTGCTCTCTGCCTTCTGGTGGATGAGGCTATCTAAGAGGCTTGTGCAAGTTTCCTGATAGGAGGGACTGGTGGTGGGTAAAGCTGGCTGTTGCTCTGGTGGGCAGAGCTCTGTAAAACTTTAATCCACTTGTCTGTTGATGGGTGGGGCTGGGTTCCCTCCCTGTTGGTTGTTTGGCCTGAGGTGACCCAACACTGGAGCCTACCTGGGGTCTTTTTTGGGGCTAAAGGCAGACTCTGGGAGGTCTCACACCAAGGAGTACTTCCCAGAATTTCTGCTGTCAGTGTCCTTGTCCTCATGGTGAGACACAGTCACCCCCCGCCTCTGCAGGAGACCCTCCAACACTAGCAGGTTGGTCCGGTTCAGTCTCCTATGGTGTCACTGCTCCTTCCTCTGGGTCCAATGTGCACACTACTTTGTGTGTGCCCTCCAAGAGTGGAGTCTCTCTTTCTCCCTGTCCTTTCAAAGTCCTGCAATTAAATCCCACTAGCCTTCAAAGTCTGATTCTCTAGGAATTCCTCCTCCCATTGCCGTGCCCCAGGTTGGGAAGCCTGACGTGGGGCTCAGAACCTTCAATCCACTGCATGGACATCTGTGGTATAAGTGTTCTCCAGTTTGTAAGTCACCCACCCAGCAGTTATGGGATTTGATTTTATTGTGATTGGGCACCTCCTACCATCTTATTGTGGCTTCTCCTTTGTTTTTGGAAGTGGGGTATCTTTTTTGGTGAGTTCCAGTGTCTTCTTGTTGATGATTGTTTAGCAGTTAGTTGTGATTCCAGTGCTCTCACAAGAGGGAGTGAGAGCACGTCCTTCTACTCCACCATCTTTAACCAATCTAAAACTTCCTGTTTTTATTAAACACATTTTAATAATACAATACTTCATTGCTACTTAGCATAATCATCTTTTTTAAATGTATGCATTTTGAATTGGTATAACATTGTAATAAGTATCCCATCATTAGCCTCAATTACACCTTATAGATGTAAAGGGTTCTACAAATCTGCCAATAGTGGTTGGAATCATGACAACAATTAAACACTGTACTCTTGATTTGTTATTATCTTCTGCAGTGATCAGTTTCTGCAGCCATCTTTGTGAATTCTGAATGTGTGGTAAAAGGCACTCTACTATAGCACCATTTTATGACTCTGTATCATAAAAGCGCTACCTGAGTATATTGTGGGCTCTGTACCCATGGTTCCTGCCCAGTTTTGTTAACCTCCATATGTGGAACAATATAGTCTCAGATCTTAGTTTCTTTGCAATGTGGATGAGTTCTTCCTGGAAAGAATATTATGTATCACCTCTCATTTTATACAATGTTGTATTTCTCTGTTGACATTTATTAATTTGTTGAATATTAGCTGAGGTTTCCTATGGGTAAATCAATAGACTAAGTTCTAGAAATATCTGGTACAGAAATAGTTAAGACCCAGAGCTTATCAACTCTGCTTGAGTATGGCAAGTAAAGCTCTAGAGAACAGGATATACTTGGGCTGAGTCTTACAGAGTGAGGCATTTTCAAATAAATGAAGGCGGATAGCTTTTCAAGGAGAAGGAAATATGTGTTAAAATAGATCAGACATGAGTATGGTGCATTTGAGGAACTGTGACTAGATAAGAATGATAAGAGTGTGAATTGTATGTTTGTAAGGAAATAGCTAGAACCAAAAATTGATAGCAGCCAAGAGACAGGTTAAAGATTGCCTATATAAAATGATAGGAAATTTAGAATTCATGGTTTATGCAATATGAAGCTATTCAAGACTTTAAAAAACAGAAGTGCCATGAAGTTTTGTGTTTTAAAAGATTATTCTGTAATAGTGTAAAAGGTGTAATTAAGGGAGGAGGAAGAACAGATAAAAACTAGTTCTTTAGTCCAGAAGGATCATGATGGCTGCACCATGCTTGGAGTAGAGAAGAAGACAGAGAAGGAAAACATGCATACAGAATTAGGGAGGTACAATTAAGGTTTGGTATAAAGGAAAGATGGAGAGGCAGGAGTAGCTTGACTCCTGTACTGAATGATTTAATGGATAGAGGAGGAATGAAGTAGGATAACATTGCAGAAGAAGCAACATTTTTGCAAGGGTTTTGCTTTGTTTTGTTTGTCTTTATTTTATTTCTCTTTTTCTTCTGTAGTTGATGGTGTGCAAAGAGGTGCTAATGGTGACCTGTATCTGTGAACATACATATGGTTTCTCCTATTGAGAAACAGAATATATTCATTCCTCCCTTGACCTGAGCTTGCCTCATGACTTGCTTTGAGCTATAGAATATGGCAGAAATGATAAAACACTTATGAGCTCCAACTGCTTCCACTTTTGCTCTCTTGAGCCTTGGAGCTATCACGTAAACTTGTCCAAATATAGTGCTAGAATAGAAGGCTTAGAGAATCTTAATGATGTGAGGAGAGAGGCAGAGACAGAGACAGAGAGACAGAGAGAGAAGCCTGCTCCTAGCCATTCCAGCCACTCCAGCAGAGACAGAAAACAGGTGAATGAAACCTTCCTGGATACCCCAAGTCAGATCTCCCCAGTCAACATCACATGGAACACAGACACTCCATCCAGACTGAGTCTTGCCCACATTGCCGATTCATAAGCAAATATATTATTGTGTTTTAAGCTATTCACTTTTGGAATAGACTTTTTGTATGCAGCAATTGATAACTAAAAGGCCTTCCCTTCCTCCCACCCTCCTTTCTTTCTTTCTTTCTTTCTTTCTTTCTTTCTTTCTTTCTTTCTTTCTTTCTTTCTTTCTTTCTTTCTTTCTTTCTTTCTTCCTTCCTTTCTTTCTTTCTTCTTTCTTTCTTTCTTTCTTTCTTTCTTTCTTTCTTTCTTTCTTTCTTTCTTTCTTTCTTTCTTCCTTTCTTTCTTCCTTTCTTTCTTCTTTTTATTTCCTACCTTCATCCCTTCCTTCCTTTCTTGTTTCCTTCTGAAGCAAGGTAATAGAGGTGTAAACAGATGAAAACATGGCAGTAACTGGGCTAGGATGATTTCCAGAAGATCAACAGATCCTTATGCTTTCCTTTGAACAAATTTTTGTGCTGTAAATTTCCTCCTATAATCTCTGAGGCAGACCATAAATATACCATAATACAGCATCCATATAAGAAACTCACAAGCAGCAAGTCTTTGATGTTCATGAAAAAACCCCTGGTAACCTGCAGATTTTCATAAGATATGTGAATAAATCACAATATCTATGAACAATTTCTTTATGTATTCAAGCAAAAGATAATTAGCAATATATATGTCTAGAGAAAAAAAAATAAAAGCTACAAGACCAATGGAAAGAATAAAAACAAAAAGTAGAAAATTTTGTCTAATGAATGCCATTTGCCATGCTCCAATACTTTTAATTATTTTTCATTACAACTCAGAAATGCAATTATGAAGCCAACATTTTCCCCCATAGGTGGGCAACTGGTAAATGATTTTTAGCATCTTTAAAATTACATATAAATTTCTTAGACATTGAGATTAATAATCCTGTTTTGTTTTTGTTTTTGTTTTGTTTTGTTTTTTTTAAACATCTTTATTGAAGTATAATTGCCTTACAATGGTGTGTTAGCTTCTGCTTTATAACAAAGTGAATCAGTTATACACATACAATATGTTCCCATATCTCTTCCCTCTTGCATCTCCCTCCCTCCCACCCTCCCCATCCCACCCCTCTAGGTGGTCACAAAGCACCGAGCTGATCTCCCTGTGCTATGTGGCTGCTTCCCACTAGCTATCTATTTTACATTTGGTAGTGTATATATGTCCATGACACTCTCTTACCCTGTCACATCTCACCCCACCCCCTCCCCATATCTTCAAGTCCATTCTCTAGTAGGTCTGTGTCTTTATTCCCGTCTTGCCACTAGGTTCTTCATGGCTTTTTTTTTTTTTTTTTTCCTTAGATTCCGTATATATATGTTAGCATACTGTATTTGTTTTTCTCTTTCTGACTTACTTCACTCTGTATGACAGACTCTAACTCCATCCACCTCATTACAAATACCTCCATTTCATTTCTTTTTTATGGCTGAGTAATATTCCATTGTATATATGTGCCACATCTTCTTTATCCATTCATCTGTCGATGGACATTTAGGTTGCTTCCATGTCCTGGCTATTGTAAATAGAGCTGCAATGAACATTTTGGTACATGACTCTTTTTGAACTATGGTTTTCTCAGGGTATATGCCCAGTAGTGGGATTGCTGGGTCGTATGGTAGTTCTATTTGTAGTTTTTTAAGGAACCTCCATACTGTTCTCCACAGTGGCTGTATCAATTTACATTCCCACCAACAGTGCAAGAGTGTTCCCTTTCCTCCACACCCTCTCCAGCATTTATTGTTTCTAGATTTTTTGATGATGGCCATTCTGATCGGTGTGAGATGATATCTCATTGTAGTTTTGAGTTGCATTTCTCTAATGATTAATGATGTTGAGCATTCTTTCATGTGTCTGTTGGCAATCTGTATATCTTCTTTGGAGAAATGTCTATTTAGGTCTTCTGCCCATTTTTGAATTGGGTTGCTCGTTTTTTTGTTATTGAGCTGCATGAGCTGCTTGTAAATCTTGGAGATTAATCCTTTGTCAGTTGCTTCATTTGCAAATATTTTCTCCCATTCTGAGGGTTGTCTTTTGGTCTTGTTTATGGTTTCCTTTGCTGTGCAAAAGCTTTTAAGTTTCATTAGGTCCCATTTGTTTATTTGTGTTCTTATTTCCATTTCTCTGGGAGCTGGGTCAAAAAGAATCTTGCTGTGATGTATGTCATAGAGTGTTCTGCCTATGTTTTCCTCTAAGAGTTTGATAGTGTCTGGCCTTACATTTAGGTCTTTAATCCATTTTGAGTTTATTTTTGTGCATGGTGTCAGGGAGTGTTCTAATTTCATACTTTTACATGTATCTGTCCAATTTTCCCAGCACCATTTATTGAAGAGGCTGTCTTTTCTCCACTGTATATTCTTGCCTCCTTTATCAAAGATAAGGTGACCATATGTGTGTGGGTTTATCTCTGGGCTTTCTATCCTGTTCCATTGATCTATATTTCTGTTTTTGTGCCAGTACCAAACTGTCTTGATTAATGTAGCTTTGTAATATAGTCTGAAGTCAGGGAGCCTGAATCCCACAGCTCCATTTTTCGTTCTCAAGATTGCTTTGGCTATTCGGGGTCTTTTGTGTTTCTATACAAATTGTGAATTTTTTTGTTCTAGTTCTGTGAAAAATGCCACTGGTAGTTTGATAGGGATTGCATTGAATCTGTAGATTGCTTTGGGTAGTAGAGTCATTTTTACAATGTTGATTCTTCCAATCCAGGAACATGGTATATCTCTCCATCTATTTGTATCATCTTTAATTTCTTTCATCAGTGTCATAATTTTCTGCATACAGGTCTTTTGTCTCCTTAGGTAGGTTTATTCCTAGATATTTTATTCTTTTTGTTGCAATGGTAAATGGGAGTGTTTTCTTAATTTCACTTTCAGATTTTTCGTCATTAGTGTATAGAAATTCAAGAGATTTCTGTGCATTAATTTTGTATCCTGCTACTTTACCAAATTCATTGATTAGCTCTAGGAGTTTTCTGGTAGCATCTTTAGGATTCTCTATGTATAGTATCATGTCATCTGCAAATAGTGACAGCTTTACTTCTTCTTTTCCGATTTGGATTCCTTTTATTTCTTTGTCTTCTCTGATTGCTGTGGCTAACACTTCTAAAACTATGTTGAATAATAGTGGTGAGAGTGGGCAACCTTGTCTTGTTCCTGATCTTAGTGGAAATGGTTTCAGTTTTTCACCATTGAGGACAATGTTGGCTGTGGGTTTGTCATATATGGCCTTTATTATGTTGAGGAAAGTTCCCTCTATGCCTACTTTCTGCAGGGCTTTTATCATAAATGGGTGTTGAATTTTGTCGAAAGCTTTCTCTGCATCTATTGAGATGATCATATGGTTTTTCTCCTTCAATTTGTTAATATGGTTTATCACATTGATTGATTTGCGTATATTGAAGAATCCTTGCATTCCTGGGATAAACCCCACTTGATCATGGTGTATGATCCTTTTAATGTGCTGTTGGATTCTGTTTGCTAGTATTTTGTTGATGATTTTTGCATCTATGTTCATCAGTGATATTGGCCTGTAGTTTTCTTTCTTTGTGACATCTTTGTCTGGTTTTGGTATCAGGGTGATGGTGGCCTCGTAGAATGAGTTTGGGAGTGTTCCTCCCTCTGCAATATTTTGGAAGAGTTTGAGAAGGATAGGTGTTAGCTCTTCTCTAAATGTTTGATAGAATTCACCTGTGAAGCCATCTGGTCCTGGGCTTTTGTTTGTTGGAAGGTTTTTAATCACAGTTTCAATTTCAGTGCTTGTGATTGGTCTGTTCATATTTTCTATTTCTTCCTGGTTCAGTCTTGGCAGTTTGTGCATTTCTAAGAATCTGTCCATTTCTTCCAGGTTGTCCATTTTATTGGCATAGAGTTGCTTGTAGTAATCTCTCATGATCGTTTGTATTTCTGCAGTGTCAGTGGTTACTTCTCCTTTTTCATTTCTAATTCTATTGATTTGAGTCTTCTCCCTTTTTCTCTTGATGAGTCTGGCTAATGGTTTATCAATTTTGTTTATCTTCTCAAAGAACCAGCTTTTAGTTTCATTGATTTTTGCTATTGTTTCCTTCATTTCTTTTTCATTTATTTCTGACCTGATCTTTATAATTTCTTTCCATCTGCTGGCTTTGGGGTTTTTTTGTTCTTCTTTCTCTAATTGCTTTAGGTGCAAGTTTAGGTTGTTTATTCGAGATGTTTCCTGTTTCTTGAGGTAGGCTTGTATTGCTATAAACTTCCCTCTTAGCACTGCTTTTGCTGCGTCCCATAGGTTTTGGGTCGTCGTATCTCCATTGTCATTTGTTTCTAGGTATTTTTTGATTTCCCCTTTGATTTCTTCAGTGATCACTTCGTTATTAAGCAGTGTATTGTGTAGCCTCCATGTGTTTGTATTTTTTACAGATCTTTTCCTGTAATTGATATCTAGTCTCATAGCGTTGTGGTCGGAAAAGATACTTGATACGATTTCAATTTTCTTAAATTTACCAAGGCTTGATTTGTGACCCAAGATATGATCTATCCTGGAGAATGTTCCATGAGCACTTGAGAAAAATGTGTATTCTGTTGTTTTTGGGTGGAATGTCCTATAAATATCAATTAAGTCCATCTTGTTTAATGTATCATTTAAAGCTTGTGTTTCCTTATTTATTTTCATTTTGGATGATCTGTCCATTGGTGAAAGTGGGGTGTTAAAGTCCCCTACTATGATTGTGTTGCTGTCGATTTCCCCTTTTATGGCTGTTAGTATTTGCCTTATGTATTGAGGTGCTCCTATGTTGGGTGCATACATATTTACAATTGTTATCCCTTCCTCTTGGATCGATCCCTTGATCATTACATATTGTCCTTCTTTGTCTCTTGTAATAGTCTTTATTTTGCAGTCTATTTTGTCTGATATGAGAATTGCTACTCCAGCTCTCTTTTGATTTCCATTTGCATGGAATATCTTTTTCCATCCCCTCACTTTCAGTCTATATGTGTCTCTAGGTCTGAAGTGAGTCTCTTGTAGACAGCATATATTGTTTTTGTTTTTAATCAGGTAGATTTAACTAATGTATGTCTTTGGGTAAATTTGTTATTTAAATATTTTATTTATAATATCCTAACCTATTTAACAATCACCTAGCTTTAGCATGATGGTCATTTTCTCTAAATGTAAACCCAATTCATAAAATGCTATGTCATTTGCTCTAAGGAAAACCATTTGAAAGAGAAGATTTTTTCATTATGGAGGAAAAAGTCAAGGGGTTATCAGAAGCCACCTGGGGAACTTTAAAAAAATTATTCCCACACCCACCAGTGGCAGAAGTGAGCATTTATTTGCACAACATCCACAGCTATGCTGCACTGCCCCACAACCTCCTTGAGAAGGAGAAGGTAAAAGAAGGGTGCTCCCTTTTTTCTTTTTAAATTATTTTTTTCCATTAAGCTATCATCTGAATATATGTCAAGTATCTTCGCCCCTCTCAAATTTCCCATTGTCTGATCCAAAAAACCTGTCCAAATTCATCTTCTATCCCACATCCCTATGTCAACTTTTGTTAACACAGCTTCCTATACTTTGATTGTTGTCTTCCACAAGTTCAAAATAATTTATTCTACCTCATTTTCAGGGACCCAATCATACCTTACATCTTATTTTTCAGTGCACCACCACAACAAACGTTAACATTTCCCCTGTATTAATGTTTAAATACTTACTCTCCTCATAATAAAAGAAAATATTTGCAAAACAAAAGAAGCAGTTCAATTAGCTTCTAAGTCCTTGTCTACTCTTCCGGCCAATGAAATTAGGTATAGTATTTGTACCAAGGAAGAATTCAGTAGTTTCCTAGTCTTGGAAGGATGAGCAGGGAATAGGATTTATATGAAAGATATGTGGATTTTCTGACTCTTTGCATGTGTGACCTTGAGTATGAGCCTAAACTTTCAGGTTAATGTGTAGGTCTCTAAAAACCCTTTCAGCTCTAATATTTCATAGCTAATAATCTCTGAGATTGTTGGCTGGAGTTCATCTGTGTGCTTTCTATTGTCAAGCTGTATTGATACATTGTTACAATAAACATTTATTATGTCTCTATTACAGGTAGGCATATTTTTGTGGCATAGTAGTCTCCCCTTATGCATGGGGGATATGTTCTAATATCCCCAGTGGATGCCTGATACCATGGGTAGTACCAAACCCTATATATACTATTTTGTTTTTTCCTATATATACATACCTATGATAAAGTTTAATTTATAAATTAGGCATAGTAAGAGATCAAAAAAAAATGCTACTAATAAAATAGAACAATTATAACAACATACTACAGTAAAAGTTATGTGACTGTGGTCTCTTTCTCTGTCTCTCAAAACATCTTATTTTACTGTACTCACCCTTCTTCTCTTGTGATGATGTGTGATGATCCAATGCCTATATGTTGAGATGAAATTACGTGAATGACTTAAGCATTGTGACATAGTATTAGGCTACTATTGACTTTCTGATAATAAGTCAGAAGGAAAATCATCTCCTTGAGGTGATCCTGGATCATCAAGCCATTATGATGTCCATAGTTGGAAGTCAGGAGTAGACAGTGTCCATGGCTGAGGATTCAGGCATGAAGGATCAGGACAACATAAGATTTTATCATTATACTCAAAAAGGCATGCAGTTTAAAACTTATGAATTGTTGATCAACCAAGATGGCAGAATAGAAAGACCGAGAGATCACCTTCTTTCATGGGCATGCCAAAATTACAACTATTTATAGAACAACCATCAATGAAAAAGACAGGAACCTACTAGAAAATATCTTCTACAACTAAAGATATAAAGAAGGAACCACAACAAGACTGGTAGGAGGGGCAGAGTTACAATATAGTCAAGCTCCATACCCATGAGTGGTCAATACACAAATGGGAAATTAATTAAAATTGCAGAGGTCTTCCCCAAGGAACAAGGGGGTCTGAGCTCCGCACCCAGGCTTCCAGCCTAGGGATCCTGCACCAAGAAGGCAAGCCCCAGTACATTTGACTTTGAAAGCCATCAGGGCTTGAGGAGTCCCAGAGGGCTGTGGGAAATAGAGACTCCACTCTTAAAGGGTACACACAAGATCTCACATGTTCCAGGACTCAGGGCAGAAGCAGTAATTTGAAATGCACCTGAGTCAGACTCACCTTCTGATCTTGAAAATCTCCCAGAGAGGCAGGAGGCAACTGTAGCTCACCCTGGGAACATAGACAGTAGTGACAGCTATTTTGGGGAGATCATTCTACCACATTGACACTGGTGCTGACAAGTGACATTTTGGAATCCTCCTTGTAGCTTATTAGCCTCCAGACTTAGCCCTGCCCTTGCCAAACAGCCTGTAGGCACAAATAATGAAACACCTCAGGCCAAGCAACTAACTTGGCAGGGACACAGACCCACCCACCTGCAGATAGGCTGCCTTGAGATCTTCTGTGTCCACAGCCTCTCCTGGACATAGTCCTGACCACAAGAGCACCTAAGACCTGGTACCACACACCAGTGCACAGGCACTAGACAGAGGACCCCCAAGGCCCTACAGCCAGAGACCTTAGGACTTAGCTCCACATACCAGTGGGCTGGCAGCAGCCCTAGAATCCATGGCCCACCCACCAGTGAGCCTTCTCTAGCTTTAGGCCCAGCCTCACCCACCATGAGGCAGAAAAACTCTTCAAGACAACTGTAACCCTGCAGCCTGTGGACACAGTCCATGCACAAGCAGGCCAGCATCTGCCCTGGGACCAGCTGGGCTCTGACTCTGCTCACCAGTGAGCCTTCTGCAGCCTCAGGCCCAGCCTCACCCACGAGTGGGCAGACACAAGCCACAGGCCTACTGCAGCCTTGCAGCCTAGAGCCGTAGGCCACCCATGAGCAGGCCAGTACCCTGGGATGAGCTGGGCCATGGCCCTGCTCACTAATAGGCCAACACAAGCTTTGAGACATCATGGACACCACAGCCAGCTGTGTCAGGAACTGACCCCACTCAGCAGCAGTATGTCATCAGCTTTTGTGCCCCTGAGCCCTACAACTAGTAACCAGGAACCGGCTCTGCCCAGCAGTGGACCAGCACTAGCCCCAGGACCTGTCTTCTTATATATAATAATTTCATGGTAATCACAAACCAAAAATCTACAACAGATGTACACACAAGAAAAGAGAAAGGAATCAAAACATAACACTAAAGGTAGTAATCAAATCACAAGAGAAGAGAACAAAAGAAGAAAGAAAGAAAGAAAGAAAAAAGCCTACAAAAACAACCCCAAAACAATGAACAAAATGGCAATAAGACCATACATATCAATAATTACCTTAAATGTAAATGGACTAAATGCTGCAATCAAAAGACATAGAGTGGTTGAATGGATATAAAAACAAGACCCATATATTTGCTGCCTATAAGAGACTCACTTCAGATCTAGAGAAACACACACTGAAAGTGAGGGAATGGAAAAAGTTATTCTATGCAAAAGGAAATTAAAAGAAAGCTGGAGTAACAATACTTTTATCAGATGAAAGAGACTTTAAAATAATGCCTGTTACAAGAGACAAAGAAGGACATCAAGGGATCAATCCAAGAAGAAGATAAAACAATTGTAAATGTTTATGCACCCAACTTAGCACCACCTAAATATACAAGGATAATATTTATGGACATAAAAGGAGAAACTGACAGTAACACAATAATAGTAGGAGACTTTAACACTCCATTTACATCAATGGACAAATCATCCAAAGAGAAAATCAATAAGGAAAAACTGGTCTTAAATGACATCTTAAAACAGATGGACTTCCAAAAGCAGCAGAATATACATCCTTTTCAAGTGCACATAGAACATTTTCCAATATAGATCAAATGTTAGGCTGCAAAACAAGCCACGGTAAATTTAAGAAAACTAAATCATATCAAGCATCTTTTATAACCACAATGCTAAGCTACTAGAAACCAACTACAAGAAAAAAACTGCAAAAAATACAAACTCATGGTGGCTTAACAATATGCTACTAAACAACCAATGGATCACTGAAGAAATCAAAGAGGAAATAGAAAAATACCTGCAGACAAATGAAAATGAAAACACAATGATTCAAAATCCATGGGCCACGGCAAAAGCAGCTTTTAGCAATACCACAGGAAACAAGAAAAATCTCAAATAAACAACCTAACTGTACTCTTAAATGAACTGGAAAAAGGAGATCAAACACAACTCAAAGTTAGTAGAAGGAAAGAAATCATAAAGATCAGAGCAGAAATAAATAAAATAGAGACTAAAATAACAATAGAAAAGATCAATGAAACTGAGAACTGGTTCTCTGAAAAGATAAACAAAATTGATAAACCTTTAGCTAGATACATCAAGAAAAAAAGAGAGAAGGCCCAAATCAATAAAATCAGAAATGAAAAAAGAGAAGTTACAGACACCACCACAGAAATACAAAAGATCATAAAGAGCTTACTATGAACAACCCTATGTCAATAATATGGACAATCAAGAAGAAATGGACAACTTTCTAGAAATGTACAGTCTCTCAAGACTAAAGCAGGACAAAATAGAAAATATGAACATACCATTTACCAGTATTGAAATTATATCAGTAATTAAACTAAAGTCCAGGACCAGAGGGCTTCACAGGTGAATTCTACTGAATACTTAGAGAAGAGTTAACACAGAGTAGTTCTCAAACTACTCCAAAAAACTGCAGAGGAAATAACACTTCCAAGCTCATTCTATGAGGCCAGCATCACACTGATGCCAAAACCAGACAAAAAGATATCATGAAAAAAGAAAGTTACAGGCCTCTATCTTTGATGAACATAGATGCAAATATCCTCAACAAAATATTAGCAAAGTGAATTCAACAATATATTAAAAGGAATATACATTACAATGAAGTGGGCTTTATCCCAGGGATACAAGGATGGTTCAAATCCACAAATCAATCAGTGTAATATATCACATTAACAAACTGAAAAATAGAAACCATATGATCATCTCAATAGATGCAGAAAAAGCTTTTGACAAAATTCAATGTCTATTTATGATAAAAAAAGCTCTTCAGAAAATGGATGTAGAGGAAACATACTTCAACATAATAAAGGCTATATATGATGAGTCAACAGTTAACAGTGTACTCAGTGGTAAAAATCTTAAAACATTTCCTCTAAATGAATAAGATAAGGATGCCCACTCTCACCACTTTTATTAAGCATAGTATTGGAAGTACTAGCCATAGCAGTCATAAAAGAAAACAAATTTAAAAATGGATCCAAATTGGAAAGAAAGAAGTAAAACTGTCACTGTTTGCAGATGACATGATAATATACATAGAAAATCCTAAGGATGCCACCAATAAACTACGAGCTCATTAGTGAATTTAGTAAAGTTGCAGGATACAAAATTAATATACAGGAATCTGTCACATTTATATACACTAAAAACAAACTAACAGAAAGAGAAATTAAGGAAACAATCCCATTTACAATTGCATCAAAAAGAATAAAATACTTAGGAATAAGCCTTTGTAAGGAGGAAAAAGACCTGTACTCAGAAAACTATAAGACACTGATGAAAGAAATTGAAGACAACACAAACAAATGAAAAGATATACCATGTTCATGGATTAGAAGAATTAATACTAATCACTAAGGCTGTAAAACTGTCAACTGAAGGAAAAATACTCAACTTAAGATCAGTGAGTTTCAGTTTTATTCACCAACATTACTGAGGACTATAGCCCAGGAAATAGTTTCTCAGATACCTCTGAAGAACTGCTTTGAAAAGGTAGGGAAGGAGCCAGTACAAATACATGAATTTTTTGGCTAGGAAATACATGTAGTCAAACACACATCTTGGTAAAAGATTATTACCAGTCACAAAGAACAGATATCTCAAAGGTAATGATTTTTGTGTTTTTCTATGTATGGGAAGATGTAAGAACCTTTGGTGACTGAAATTCTTGAGATATTCATCTTATCTATCTAGCCCAGTGCTTATATCCAAGGCACAGAATGCCTTATCTTATTTACTCCCTCCTGAATTCCCCTTGGGATGTACCGTCAGCAGGAGACTGCAGTGAGTTAGGACTTAACTCATTGTAAAAAGGAATGAGTGATACTCTGTCCTTTTTGTTCATAATACAAATAAAGTAATAACATAAAATTGAATATATAATACTTTTAGTAAATGAGAGAGAATGCTTACTAATAAAAGGAATTATTTGAACATTTGAATTAACTGACCTTAATCAAATTGTCATGAATAAGACCTTCCACACAACAGTCAGAGAATCACATACTAATCACACACACTTGAAACATTTAAAAGTATTAACCAGGCCAGAAAGCAAATCTCAACAAATAAAACATAATTAGTATTATTCAGACTGGGTTCACTGAGTACCATGTAGAAAATTATAACTTCCTACACCCCTCATGGGCACTGAGCCAATCTATGTGTCAAATATTAATACATTGACTATATCAGAATTTAACACTTCTGTGAGTTAATCATAAACATATTTATAAGATATTACTCAGGTGATGGTGATGATGATTATTTTATTGCAATCCATTTGACTGATGTAAGACTTGCATCCAAATTTAAGAAGTCCTGATAATCTGTAAGAAAAATAAAACCAAATAGGCAACGTAGGCAACTGAACAAGGGGTATAGGTAAGTAAGGAAGTGGAAATAAGAATAACCATTAAACACAAGGAAATGGCTTAATCTGGCCAGTAAACAGGAAAATATATATCTGATGTACATTTAAATAACGATTACATTCAGATCGGGGAAAAATGTCAATACCTAATGATTACCGAGTACAAGAGATGATGGAGGGAATCGGGAACTTTTGCATACTGCTAATGGGGATATAAATTATATTTTAGAGAGCATTTTGACAATTTCTAGTAAAGTTAAAGATGGACATAATCTAAGATTATCTAAGGCATATATTCTAGAGAAATTCTAGCATAGGTGCACAAAGGGATATATATAAAAAATTGTTTATGGTAACATTGTTTCATAGTAGCAAAAGCTCAGAACAAAATTAAATAACAATTGAAATAAAAATGTATGAATAGATTGTGGGAAATCCACATAATGGAAAACCATAATAGAACTACGTTAAAATTAATTAAAGCTATATATCTCTGAAAACCACAATGTGACCCCAAAAGAAATGTTGCACAAATAATTTTATACACTTAAATTGTTACTCAACTAAAAAAAAAAAAAATTACATATCTGTAGAGACTTAATGGCCACACAAATTCATGATATTGGTGACTGCTGGGGAAGAAAAGAGATAACTTTCGGAAAGGCAGCGTGAGGAGCTCCATGGACCACTGCCCAGAAAACAGCTGTAACTGGTGGGAAAAAAATTAAGTCTCTGGAAATTTTCCTGAGCACATAAGTCAAATGAAGAAACATGTATTCAAGAAAATCTACTAAATCTCAGAAGACTGTGAGTCTGTGGCACCGGCTCCCTTCCTAATCCCTCTCCAACTGGCCAGGATAACAGAAGCTCTAATTTACGCAGGTATAATCAAGAAAAAGGGTACCTCTTTTCCTCAGCCCCCAGGCAAGGGATAGGCTAACTCACTATCTTACTTGGAAGGGCAGGCTGCCAGGGTTTCTCATCTCCCATCCCCTAGCTCCAAGTTACAGAGGTTAAATTCTTGGCAAGTGTGGCCAAGATGTTGAGGTCTCTCTTCTTCTACCCATCTCTAATTTATAGGGCAGAAGACAACCCTATAGGGGAAGCAAGCCAAAAAAAAGAAAAAAGAAAAGAAAAAAAAAATGGATACTGTCCCATCCCAGTGTTCTGCTTAATAAGTCAAGGGCCTCACTCCAAGAGAAGAGGCCACAGTCCCCATACTCAGCTCTAGAGTAGGGGTTCACAGATTTTGATAGGAGAAAATCTACTACCAAAAAAAGTGTTTGAAGCTCTCCCTAAAAGACCCAGCATTATTTGAAACAGTGTGGAGTATTTCAAGCCTAAGGTTACATTCGGAAACAATAGATATTTTGGTAGTATGCAATTAAAAGCAACAAGCTAAACCAAAGGTCAACTAATTTACCAGAGAGAACAAAGGAAAGAGACAGCTAAGAATAGCCCTCCTGCATTCAGAACAAGTTGCAACGACTTACCTAAAGAAATACCTCTCTATATGGACCCCAGTTTTATTGGTTCAAACTTGGAGTAATTTATGACTTCATAACAAAAAATGGAGCTTTCAAGAGGCAATTAATACAGCCTAAAAGCTGGGGTGATACCAGAAAAGGAAATTGGTTTAATAGAGATATCAGGGAAAAAGAGAACCAAAGAGAGTCCTACTAAAACCACTGCCATCCCAGCATGACTGCGTGCATGCCTGAGTGTGCCCTTTGTGGAGTGATGTCAGATGCTTAACATTGAGCAGACAGACAATAAATTTCAATGAAATAGTCCAGCCATGTCACTAAACAAGTAAATGAGCAAACAACAACAAAACCAAATCCCAGAGTTTGGGAGGATCAGTATCCAGAGTTGCTACAATATACTCCTTGAAATAATAAGTTTACAACAACAACAGAAACATGAGAAATGCAAAGAAAAGGGAAGTGTTATCCATCAACAGGGGAAACAAAACAAGTGACAGATACTGCCTGTGAGAGAGTCCAGACATCAGATTAATAAGACAAAGACTTCAAGTCAGTAAACATCCAAGGAACTAAAGAAAACCATGCTTAATGAAGTAAAAAAAACAAAAAAAACAAACAAAAAAAAACATGATGACAATGTCTTATCAGATAGAGAATATCACTAAAACGATAGAAATTAGAAAAATGAACCAAATGGAAATGTCCCTTTACTATGTTCTCATGTTAGAGATTATGATGGTTTTAATCAGAACAGACTCAGGTGGTTGTTTATTTAGTGTCTGTCTGAATTGAACTGTAAGCTACAAGGAAACATCAACCATATCTCCTTGTGGTTATTTTTATACACATATCCCCCTAGATCTTGCACAGTGTCTGGCATATATAACACATCAAACACACTTATTTAATAAAAACAAATGATTCTAGAGCATCAAAGAGAGATTCAGGTATTGGACATTTTGTATTTACAATCTATCTAACCATATTCCAGTGAAAGGGAAGTAATACTTAATGAGCACCTCTCATATGCCAGACTTTGCACTAGGAAATTATGAATACACTATAATTTTCATCTTCATAACTTTATGAAGGAAATAGTTTTGTTCATTTTGTAAGTTAAGCAAAAAGAGTCTAAAAGAGATGAACTTACTCAAGGTCATAAGCTACTAAGTGCCAAGGCCTGGAATTAAATTTCTGTCTGTTTTATGTTATAGGCCTTTGATTTTTGTCCAGTGCTATTTAGTAGTAGAAAAAAAAATAAAACTCATTCAGCAATAGAAGAAATAGCAAGAATAACAACCATAAAGCTGTATTTACCTTTTGAGTTTGAGGTTAGTATAACTTCCTAATTGCTTGCTTATTATCAAGTCAGACCTAACTCATCTGAGAAGAGTCATGGTGCTGTTGAATGTTTGGGCCCTCCTAAAATTCATATGTAGAATCCCAATGTCATGCTATTTGGAAATGCAGCCTTTGAAAATTAATTAGACCATCATATCATGAATGGGATCAGTGCCCTTATATAAGAAGTGACACAAGAAATATGATGTCCTTCTCCGCCATGTGAGGGCATAGAAAAAATGTGGCCATCTGTGAACCAGGAAGAGGGCTTTCACTAGAACCCAACCATGCTGGTATCCTGATCTCAGACTTCTAGCCTCTAGAACTATAAGAAATAAATACTTGTTGTTTAAGATGCCCAGTCTATGACATTCTGTTATAGCAGCCCACACTAAGACACAGAGGCGTCCATGCATTTATTGTGATCACAAATTAATATGAATTTCCTAATCCAGACTTTCTCAGGAAAGAAAGTGAGATAAAGACCAGGTAAATGCAGAGGCTGGGGATGATCTGTGATGGTGAGAGTGGGTTTAGTTGAGGATGAGGAGTCAGGATATGGAAAAGGGAAGAAGTAGAGATAAAAAATTCACTGGAGGGTGTGTATGTCTGTGGGTGGGGAGAAATACAGATGTTAGTTAAAGGAGAAATTTTCAGGTCACCACAAGCAACTAACTAATACCATTCTAAAGAGTAACCAGAAAAGAAATTTGTTTCACAAACTGATACATTAAGTCCCCTACATACGAACGAGTTCCGTTCCAAGAGCACGTTCGTCAGTACAATTTGTTTGTAAGTCCAACAAAGGTAGCCTAGGTACCCAACTAACATAATCAGCTGTATAGTACTGTACTGTAATAGGTTTATAATACTTTTCACACAAATAATATATGGAAGATACACACAAAAAATAAAGAAAACATTTTTAATCTTACAGTACAGAACCTTGAAAAGTACAGTAGTACAGTACAACAGCTGGCATACAAGGGCTGTCATCAAGTGAATAGGCAAGAAGAGTTACTGACTGGAGGAGGGAAAGGAGGTGGGAGATGGTAGAGCTGAAGGATCATCAGCAACAGGAGATGGAGGGCAAGCTGCAATTTCACTCATGCTTGATGTTGATGGCACAGGTTCTCATTCCTTGCTGGGTTCAATTCTATCTACACTCTTGAAAAAACGATCCAGTGATGTCTGGGTAGTAGCTCGTTTTTTCTCATCATGGATGACACAGTAGCACTGGATTGCACTCTGAATGGCTGCTGCAACCTTTATGTACCATTCTACGTTCAGGTCATGTGCCTCCTCAAATAAAGACAATCCCCTTGCCATTTCATGCATCGTGAATCTCTTCTGTTCTTCAGTTACTTCTTCTTCCTCTTGTCTCTCTTCATCCTTTCTCTGGGCCTCCAATTCCATCAGGTCTTTACTAGTAAGCTCCTTGTGTTGCACAGCAAGGAGCTCAATATTTTAAGAATGAGTAAAATCTACCATCTTTTTGTCTTACTCCACTCTTTCAATTATTTTCACTTTTGTTTCCATCATTATCAGTTGGTGCTTCTTAGCAGTACCAGCTACATCACCATTGCCTTTATGCTTGCTTCTGGACATCCTGGGCTTGAAATAAAGATACTGTACTACTGTAATCCATACAGTACTGTACACAAAAGCAAAACCACTTTGTAGAGGATACAAGCACATGACAATATAAAATGTATGTCAGAAACGTGAAACATAAAACATGAAAACGCATGTTCGCATCTTTGAAAGTTCACAACTTGAAGGTTCATATGTAGGGGACTTATGGTATTAAGTGAATCAAAATGAGAGGCTGGGGACTGGGACCTGGGACTATTTGCTGCAGTGCTTGCACATAAACCAATATCTCCTTGAGTAACAAAATACAAAGAAGCTATGAGGGACTAAAAATGACTGCATGCATGCACAGTTGGGGCAAATTATGGACAACTATATACAAAAAGACCAAAAACCCAACTGCCACTTCTGAAAAAACAAGGTGTTGGGAGTAAAAGCAGAGTACAGCACATGCCCCCTGAACTCAATACCACCAAAGGGGTGGGCAGACCACCTAAGCCACCCCTCTGGCCCACCCCCTGGACACACCCCTCCCTCACCCCATATAAGGAACCAGCTCGCCCCCCTCGGGGAGCAAGCAAGGGAACGTGTTACTTGTTTTTGCTCCCCCCTGCTGCAGCAGGGGCCCCTTGCCTGAATTTCTTGTCTGGCCACTTATCAATTTCTATGAATTAAGGAAGGCCAAGAACTCTGGTCAGTAACAAAATGAAGGAAATCTGCACTACTATCCAGGAAATACGTGATAAATAGATTTTCTTAAACGTTGCCAAATCTATCCCTGATATTTCCTGTATAAACTCTTACTCAAATTATAAGTTACGCTATAAACATTTCCTGGCAAACCTGCATGGTATATCTTTCCTTAGGGGCATATCTGTGAGGATATAGAGAAGTAGCTTATCACTGTTGTTGTAATATGAATATTATGGTTATATGTCCCACCTTAGGTGGTCATCAATGGTGATTTTGGACATTCTGGGGTCCAGTTTCCTCTTAAGTAAAATAAAATTTTAAGTTTAAATATATTGTAAGGTTTTCTTACAAAAAATCATTCTATTTTCATTTAACTTAATCACAACCCACATTAACTGGAGAAAAGTGAAATGGCCCCCCAAATCATGGGGGTGGGATTAAAGATTAAATGCAGGAGAAATTTGGAGGCTGGGTCAAGGGGAGCAGGAGTTTGAATGAAGCAAGACATTCAATAA
The DNA here is from genome assembly GCF_028021215.1 of Eschrichtius robustus. Lineage (NCBI taxonomy): Eukaryota > Metazoa > Chordata > Mammalia > Artiodactyla > Eschrichtiidae > Eschrichtius > Eschrichtius robustus. The sequence continues at coordinate 36,595,979 of NC_090843.1, forward strand.
TCAGAGTATTTTTAGAATTAACTTAGGAGTCTAGAAGATTTTTTTATACATACGGCTCTATTTCACTATATGCTGTAGTCATCATTCTTTATTTTAAAATTTTTATTTTATATTGGAGCATTGTTGATGAACAACATTGTATTTGTTTCAGGTATACAGCAAAGTGATTCAGTTATACATATACATGTATCGATTCTTTTTGTAGTCATCATTCTTTACTAGAACTTCCCATCAGACTCATCGAAAGAGCTTTTTGTGAAAAACACACAGATGTAAGACCTCACTAGTGAAGATTCTAATTTATTATGATATTGTCTTTCTTTATTATTTATTTTAAAACTCAAATAAAAATTCCCGTCACACACCATTCACCATTACTTAAGATTCTCTCCAAGAAGATTTGGGTCAGGAGGTGGTGTTTTCATTTTGAAATGGATGTTATTGGCCAGAGGATATATTTAAGATACATAGCCTGGTTTTTGAAGGGGGTGATAGGGTTCTTTAACCTTCTGCATGGGCATAGTATTTTTGTATGGGCTACTGCAGAGAGAGAAATGTTAGTGTTATGCCAAACAGTGGCACTCATTAGGCAGAAATTCTTTGGTTTAAAGCAATAATTTTAATTAGCACAAGCTTATGCAAATATCAGTTTATATAAATGACTTCTTGAATTCCAATAAGAAGTAATAATGTCCTCAGTTACCAATATCTGAAAAGACATCATTAGGTAGCAATTCAAAATAGAGAGAAAATTAAAGGATTCAGTTGTATCATTAGCTCCAGCATATTTCTTAAATATTAAGATATTTTGTTGTAGAAACTCCAAGTTCCCTCCAATCAGTGATTTGTCTTACAGTATCTTAGATTTAGCAAAAGTTGTTGACAAAATAAAATTAAACTATGTTTCTAAGAGGCACTGAAAGATTAAAAAAGAAAATCCTGATCAACTACTTAAAATATAAAATTATTCTAAGATAATTGTCCTGTTGTTCAAAAACAAACAGTCACGGAAAATTATTTCAAGAAATGTGGCAAAAGTTTAACATAATGATTACATAAAAGATACACAAAAGTATTACACAATAATATTAAGAAATGAATGTTTAAATAAGCAAGAAAAAAGAAAAAAACCGATGAGAATATATAATAAATTTGAAGAAGATTTCTGTAAACTATTAACCCTATTTTAACGAAATAAATGTGCATTTAAATAAGATATAATTTATTGTCACTAAATATGGAAAATCCAATTCTTAGTGCTGGTGAGGATACATGAATTTGCTATTGTCATATGTAGCTCAGCACGTGGCAATAAAAAATTTTGTGACATTTTTGGAAAGAAATTTGCCATGTATTTCAAAATCCATGAAACAAGTCATATGTTTTGCCTAAGCAGTTTATTAGAATTGCATTAAATTAATAATCAAAGAAGTTAAATTATTGTAAAAGATAATTATGAATATAATACAATTTAAAACATGCATACAATGAATGTCCAGCAAAGATGCCAAAAATAAGCATATGAATATTCTATTTTTGACTATGCCAAAATAGTTATTCATATAAAGTCTAGAAGACAACTGATACAAAAGTAAAAACAATGATTGTGTTAAGATTGTGGTATCATGTGGGCTCCTCTCATTTGCCAAGTTCTCCCTAATAGTGTTGTATAAGTCTGATAAGGGTGACATAGACACAAGAAGACAGCAGAGGTTCCAGGTGGTTTTTTCACTATACTCACTTACTATGTGAGATAAAGGGCAATGGCAAAAGGGTGTGAGAAGAGAATGAACACATTCCTTAAAATTTTACAGAGATGTCAAACTGGTCAGAAATAATTTGCTAAAATGTACCGTGAGCCTTTTCTTGGTTTATTTTTTATTGTTTCTACCACCTGCGGATTTGACATAACAAAATTATAATGATTCACAGCCATGCTGCAGAGAGGTTTATAATGTATATGGAAAAATCTTCATAATGTTTGGAGCTTGGGGGTCTGTGCGAAACCATGGGAAATTGCTTCAGAGACCACACTGAAATATGAATCTCATTTACAGAGACTAAGTGTGGGGGATACTATGGATAAAAACAACTGAAATACAGTATTTAGAGTGACAGGTCACCATAGAAGTTAAAAAATGCATTTAGCTTATCCAAGTGTGCTGCATATACTCAATTTTGAGCAACTGTTAGTAAGCAGAACACATATTATATTACGCTTTTTGGTGTTTTCATTATTTGTCTAGGGGGTCAAGTAGAAATTTTCTCTTGAAAGAGAAAGTGTGTTAAACGCATAAAAATAAACCAGGTTAAGATTCATCTCTGCCAGGTGAAAGTCAGTATTAATATCTAATGGGATATTGAGCTCAAAAAGACAGATACTTCATTGGATGGATAGAAAACCAAGTCTACATCCTGTCAAAGCACAAATTGTATCAATATAGAATGAGCTCCCACCTCTGGGTAGAGGGGTTTTTAGATTGAATTCCAATGAAAACTGGTATCTCTTGGGCAAGTTTATACAATAGCCATTAAGGTGTACAAATACAAGAGGAGAAATAATTTAGTTTAATTTCCTATTAGATACTTCTCAATTGCAAATCTCTTTTGGTCTAGAGTGAAAATTGTTTCCAGTCTTTTCGCCCAGACTTTTGGCCCAGAAAATTGATGATTTTATGAAGTAGAAGAGGATTCTAAAATTTGCAATCAAAAGTAGTGTTGGACTGTCAATACCAGAGAATTTTGTATTTTCACTTGTTGGAAAGGTCAACAGCGAAATTCTTTTGGGGGTTAATTTTACAAATGCATAAATGGGAACAGAGTGGTGAAATAGCTTGTTCAAGTTTACACGTCTAATTATGGTATAAGGAGGACTAGAAACTTACAACTTTTTCTCTAAATTAATTAAACTTTGAAAACTCTTGTATGAATTTTTTAAAAAGTACATTTATGTGGGACTTAGCTTCAGAAAAAATAGGCTGCATTTTGCTTGTGGGGGATGAACAGGGATTGTCATTGACTGGTAACTGGCTTTATGATAAAGATAAGAAAAACGTCTCGTTTCTCTGGACTGGCAACAGTGGACTTTCAACTACAAGCAGACATATTTATTATGTTAATAAAGAAAGAACAAACTCTCTCCACTAAGCCACTAAGGTGGCTCTTAGTTACCACAGAGAGTAAAATAAAATCCAATGGGGTGAAAGTCAGAAGGATTTCATGATTCTCCATGAAGATATAAAAAAATGGTTGGAGAGGGACTTTCCTGGTGGCACAGTGGTTAAGAATCCGCCTGCCATTGCAGGGAACATGGGTTTGAGCCTTTGTCCAGGAGGATCCCACATGCCACGGAGTAACTAAGCCCGTGAGCCACAACTGCCGAACCCACGTGCCACAACTACTGAGCCCTGCATGCCTAGATCCCATGCTCCACAACAAGAGAAACCACTGCAATAAGAAGCCTGTGAATTGCAATGATGAGTAGCCCCCACTTGCTGCAACTAGAGAAAACCCGTATGCAGCAATGAAGACTGAACACAGCCAAAAATAAATACATAAATAAATATATAAATTTATTTAAAAAATGGTTGGAGAAAATCTGCAATACTGGCAAATAGAAGACACATTTGAAAGGTAAACTAATTAATATATTCATGATGATGAACTCAGAGCTATCACTTATGGCATGAGAAATAAACAAAGGAGTTACCCACAGACCCCTTCCTAAAGACATTGTTTTGTGAATTATTGTGACCCAATACAACTGGTAAAATTCCAGAAATCACCACAGTAACTGTTAGAGACTAAAGAAAAATCACAGTTCTCCCATATATAGGCTCTCCTTACCAATTATATTTTCATTCAATGACTTTGCAATGGACAGATATTCAACAAATATTTATCAAGCATTTTCTGTGTTGGGTTAGGCACCATAAATACTAAGAGTGAAAAGTGCACAGTTTTTGACCTTAAACTTATATATTTATCTGAATATTTGTAAATAATATATGAAAGGGAGAAGAAAATGGATAATTGAGGAATAATGGGAAGCACTGAGTTATAAAAAAAAAATGTGGGAATGAGATGAAAACAAATGAAGCTGACTAAGAGGATCAAAGAGAAAGGAGCAGATGAACTCAATCTGTCAATTATAAGGCCACTGCAACTACAACATATTCTAAGAGAAACATTGGTACTCACTGCTTAAGGCACAACCCTACAATGATTATTCAAATCATTTCACCTGAATACTGTTTATTAAATCAGAGTTTGCCACCTGAGCCAAGTGTAGTTACTCAATAAGATAGCCAACTAAATATGATGTGAACAATGAAAAAGAATGAGCTGAGACAACCATATTCTCTCCTTGGAATTATATTAGGAAAATCAGAAATTTTTAAGAAATTAACAACATGAACTAAAAATTCCAGAGAGAGGACAATGAATTGAATTGGGGCTATTAATAATTGTGATACACCAAAGCAATGAGGAAACAGACACTATGGAGTGGTACTTGATATGAAGAGTAGAAGAGAAAAAAGTCAGTAGACAATGAGAAGAAAATAGAATCAACAAGCAGAAACTTCCTTCCTTCCTTCCTTCCTTCCTTCCTTCCTTCCTTCCTTCCTTCCTTCCTTCCTTCCTTCTTTCTTTCTTTCTTTCTTTCTTTCTTTCTTTCTTTCTTTCTTTCCTTTCTTTCTTTTTCTTTCCTTCTCCTTTCCTTCTGTCCTTCCTTTCTTTCCATCCTCCCTTTCTCCCTTCCTCCTGTCCATTCTTCCTTTCTTTTCTAATTGTGGAATAAAAACCCACACAACATTAAATTTTCCATCTTAACCATTTTTAAGTATACAGTTCAGTAGTGTTAAGTATTTTACATTGTTTGCAACATAACTCTAGAACTTTTTCACCTTGCAAAACTGAAACTCTATACTCATTAAACACTATTTACCCCTCCCCCTGCCAAGACCTTGGCAACTACATTTCTACTTTCTGTTTCCATGATTTTGACTACTTTAGATACTTCATAGGAGTGGAATCATGAAACATTTGTCCTTTTATGTATCTATAGATTTTGTGAGTTGTGTGCTTTTCCAGTGACTGATAAAATTTGGGTACATATGCATCCTTCGAACAGGTATGAAAATAAATATACACCCTTGAGATGTAAAACAATACCAAATAAACCCAAGTAGTATCCAAGTAGCAAGATTTTCCTATTAAGTCAAGGAAATAATTGAAACATAAAATTTGAAATGCTTATTTATTCAATAAAATAATATTTGGGGGGCAGTACATGGGCCCAAAAGATATATTAGGTATTGGGTTAGGGAGATTAAAATAAACATATCCCACTTTTGCTTTGTGCCAGGAAAAAAAAAAAAACTTTTAAAATTCCGTATTGATTTTAAAATAAGTTTAATGTATTTTAACTGAGCTTGGAGACCTGAGGGAGAATGCAACTAATGATGGATTTTTTAATAATATTTTCATAAAACATTAAAATAGGTCTTAGTTCCACACATCTTTCACAATGACAATATTCCTTGCTAGATTAATCTTAAAATAAACTTGATGTATTGTAATCCTGTGTGAAGGTTTCAAATATGCATTGTAATGTATTTTAATAAAGTATATAAATGATGACATTTTTATAAACAGTTCTATACAGAGAGAGACACTGCTGAACTCACCAGCTATTACAGGACTGAGCTTATCAACTGTCTTGCAAGCTTTTAAAGATTCCTCCTTTTCATCATGCTAAACATTTTAAATCCCCTCTGCTTTGGGGAAACTAGACTATCTCACACACTGTGAGAATTTATAATTAAAGTTTACTTAGAAAACATATTAAGTGCTATTAGAGAGCTTTTGTGCAATGCTAATGAATATACTGTATTTAACCATCATCAGACAGATCAGATACAAGAAGCTAATATTCTAAAGTAAGCAATTTTTAATAATGCAGATGTGCTCAAAATTATGGTATTGGCATTATAAGAAGTAGAATTATTGCACGTCATTTATGTTAAATTGATTTTTTTAACTTCTCGCTAGTGACATAGTTGTAGGATAGCTGTTAAAGCAAAGTTCTAACACACGACCTTTGGGGAAACTGTATGAATTATAATGATAGAAAAAAAGAGTTTGTAAAGAAAAAGTATTATTTAATTATGTGAAAGACTTTCCACAAAGCATTGACTGCTAAATATTTGGAAGGTCTTGTTCTGATCTTTTTAGGATCATTGTGAGCCTATTCAAGTGAATGACCTCTAGACCTGGAACTGTTGGGCCAGATGATAAGGGAAAGAGAGTAGCTAAATTTAGGTAATGCAGAAGATCAACTGTGCATGCAGATGGATGGTATAAGCTAGTGGGGATGGGTCAGAGAGAAAGAAATGCTGAGATCAGCAGAAATAATGTTTGGCTCCTTCTGGGACATCATATCCTCTCCTGAGGAATCAAGGTCAAAAGGGTAAGATTCTCTGTAATCAGAGAAGTAAGTAGTACACAGATTCTCTGACCTACTGGACTAGGGAACGTTTCATGCAAAAATAATCCATACTCTCAATAATTTTTGAAAAAATGTATCCCTAAATGAGACATTTATCCTCTGACACTTGCTGCTCTCTCTAATTGTTAAGAAGTGCTGCTCATAAATGCTACACTCAGGGCCCAAGTCATTATCCTCCTATTAGAATAGAAAGTCTGGCATGGGGTCTAGAAGAGAACTGTGGCCCCAGGAGCTCTAAAATATTGATTATCGAGGACCTCACTTTTCCTTTTTTTTGGATAATTCATTCATATACAAGTGGTTTGTTCTTCCTGTGTTTGATGTAAGATTAAGGCCTATACACTCATAATGGCATCAGTTTTATTTTGCCATCATAGACTTTTCATGCTAACAGGGGTCTTAGAAGCCAGTTGGTCTCTACTTCTCACCTGAGTGATACTCAGGCATGCTAATACTCCCAGACCTAGAAATCAAGTTCCTCTCAATTCACTGACCCTACCTTATTACTCTTTCTCCAGAAATGAGAGTAAGAAAAAATCTTGAAAAGCTCAGAGATGAGTATTGGACTCAGTCCTCTAAATGTTGTGGCTCTTATAAAAGATCTTGAAGAGAGAAAGGCGAGATATATTTGGGCAATGGCTCAGGCAAGTTAATCAAACATAATAGAATATATAGGTCAATAAAAAACTTCTCTAAAGTACAAACTGTAAAAGTACAAAGCCCTATTCTGAAATATAGTTATGCTAGGCGTAAGCAAAATGAACACTAAAATGTTTATTTAAATTAATTCCATACTGCAAAGAAATTGCTCTGATAAGTGCAAAAATGTAAACTTAACTTACGTGTTGATTTTTTGCAAACTATTAAAAGAAAACATATTTGTAAAAAGAAGTGGAAATCATCAGACAAAGTTGTTTGAAGAACCTAAGGAACACTGTAGAAACTAGTCCAATTCTTTCACTTTATTCATAAAGACGTTAAATCTCTTAGATGTAAAACCAGTTGTCCTAAGTCACAACAAGCCAGAATATAACCCTAAGTTCCCCGACATTATGCTAAGACAAAATCAATCAAGGTATTTTTCTTTTAAAAATACAGAAATGAGGAAGAGGAGTATGAAAGAAGACACAAAGACACAGTGTAATGCAGGAGCAAGGTGGGTAGCATCAAAACCAGGACTTTGATAAACTTAGAAAGATCTGAAAAACTAAAGAAAAAGAAAATTATGTTAAGAAAATTAAGGCAAAAAATCATAAGAGGTCTTAATTAAAGATGTTGGGAAAATTTCCAGAAAATATGAATCAGTATAAGGAGTAATAGAGCGCAAGAATGCAAATCCTCATTCTGGGCATTTTTTTTCTCTCTGCAGCCCACAGATACAATAAGAGACAAGCTCAGAGCCTCTGAATTTGAATGTCAGTTCTGTCTGAGCAGGAATTAAAGTGTATAGAATTCTTGAGTCTACAATCAGTTAGAGGACTCGGGAAATCAGAATTCAGAAATTCTACACACTGTTAATTACTAAACTAGAAACAAAATACATTAAAGAACAAAGTTCCTCTTTTTTTTTCCCCTTTTACTCCATAAGAAAAGAACATGAAATAGCTATACATGCCAGTGTATGTTTGCCATAGTATTTATGTAGACATAAGTCCTCTATGCTAATAAGAAACTAAAAAAAAATTTTTGGAAATAAAGAATAGCCAAATAATTATAATTATTTTCTTGTTTTGTTGCAAAATATAAGGACTTTCATTCAGAACAAAATTTTCTATTTTTGTATTGAATTTAAAAGATATACTTTTTAATAAAAATCCTGAGAGTCAACTAGTTTAATTTTTAGCTATAAATTCTGTGATGAATTTGCAGGGTTTCAATTTTCAAAGGGCAATAAACATATATAATTCAATAAAACTTTTATGTTAACTTTGGTATAATAAATACCACTGTAATAGTTTCAGAAACACCTCCTGTCAATCTGCAACCTCTGGGGTAGGTTATTATTAAAATACACAATATTATTATATGTCATGTTAAAAAAATGACATATAATATATTGATTCGAACTCCAGCATCTATAATTGTTTGACCACAACTGAACTAAAATTTACACAATCACACATGCTCTTACACACACACACACACACACACACACATGCTTTCACCCTCATCTTAGGAATAAGAATTATTCTAAGCAAATTAATAGGGTAAACTAATTTATGGAAGAAATGACCACTTCGTGTATACTGCCTTTTAGAATTTCAGCATACAAATTATTTGTATTCAAAGAAATATTCCACATGAAAGTCTATTATATCTAAGGAAAGACTTCTACTTAGTAACTTGTAAGTGCTTTAAGCAACTATGTATCTTGAAAATATAAATCAACTGTCTTGAATAATCTCTTAAAATTCATTCCCTCAGTTTTCATGGATTTTTTCAGGTTTCTTATGATTCCAAATTGCTTCTTAATTTTCTTAAGATGAATAATAATTTAGAAATACATTAGAGCTTTCAATTTAAATATTGTTTAAGTGTTAAATACTTAAGGCATTTTTTTTTCTTTTTCATGATATCCTGGATATGGGAAAACAAAATGCTGTCTATGAAGTCACATTAGAAACAGTTGCTGGTTATGCTTGCTTTACAAAATAATGAATGAGTATGGTTTCTGTGTGATTGAGACACTCTTCCTTGGTATTTTTATCTAGAGGAAAATTCTAAAAGCAGCTACATTTTATGTCATGACTCAAAATCTTAATATCAGTGAGAGACAAATGGAAGTCATCCTGATGTCAAATTCTTCTCTTACAGTCTCAAATTGTATTAAATGATGGGGTTAACAATAGGAAAGTGCTCAAAAAGAAAGAAAAAAACACGAATTTTGGAAGTTTAATGAGACTAAAATCTCTAAAAATCTGTGTATTTTACTCAATTCAAATATTTTGGGCATGTTCTTTTTATCTTCAGTGCACAAATACTTAGTCATAGGCTCAATGTAAGTGCTGCATATTTTACAGAACCAGAAAAGCAAATTTAGCCATGATCAAGTATTTTGGCACCCAAGATAATTTATTTTCCTCAAAGGTAGAATTAGATAAAAGAATGATGGAGTACCAGCATATCAGTCTATTATCAGATCTTATAAATATATTGTCTACATTGATTTTGTTCTCTATAGGAGCTAATGCACATTTTCAAATTTATCAAGAGGACTTTAAAAGGAAATATAAAATCTACAAAATATATATCTCCATGAAATTTAATACCAGCAAATCCATGGTCACTGAATTGAAGAAATGACAGTCTATATTTTATATGATATTTAATTTAAGTCCTCCATTACCCTTTAACACATAACACCCAACCATAAAGTCTAATTTTCTACTGTTTCAATAATTTTAACATGGTAAAGAACAAAAAGTTACAACTATTTATATCGCCTTAAGAATAAAAATCAATTTGCCTTAGTCAAAGACAATATAAAACTAATTAATTGAAATATGATTTAAAAAAAAAAAACTTTTGGTATCAGTAAACGAGGTTTAAAAGAAAAGATTTCTATGGTCTCATAGCTGAAATACCAACTAAAACGTCTTTGAAACAAATTCTACGTCTAAAACTTAAGACATCTTGTGACTTATTTAAGATTTGGAAAAGAATGGTGTAATCTAAATAGTCATATTAATTAAGGTATATTAATAAAAAAGAATGGATTTTCTAGAGAGTGAATAATTAAAAACAAAGTTTTCGTACTTCTGATTATATGGCACTCTTAAAGTCTTTTTCACTTCAAATGTGGAATTAGACTCTACATGAAGCATAGTTTTATTACATATTACGGCTTGCAGGAAGTAAAGTATCAACCTTCCTTCCCCAGAGGGCTGGGGAATGGTATCTGAGCAGGGAGCAGTAAAAACATGCAGTTAGGTAATCTTGAGGGAAAATATTTATATAATACCTACTGTTATTCAAAGACTGAGCTATAAGTCAGTGGCAAAATGGGACAACTGTACTTAAAACTTCTCTTCTTCCACTAAACTGGGGAAACTAAAAGGACCCTAAAATGGTCCCCACTTTAGTAGCAACACCATGAATCCTAGAAGAAGCAAAGGGTTAAGAACATCATTTAGGCCGCAGGGATTCCCATGAGTTTTAATGAACCAAATTTGCACTAACAATTTTTAAAAAAATAGGAAAAAGCAAGTAAAAGAGTGAGTGAGATTCAACAGGAAAATAAGTATACTGAGACTCAGGATACAAACTCATTTAAAATACAACAGATTTCAGATTAAAATATAAAATAAATGGGTTCAGAGTTATTTGCAATATGAAAGGAGAAATACCAAAAGTGATGAAGCAGCAAGAGTCTACAACTAATGAACAAAGATATTTGAAAAATAATCAAATACAACTTTTGGAAGAAAATATGATTATTAATATGAAGCAATAAATGGATGGGTTAACAACAGATAAGTTAAGCTAAAAAGAGAATTAGTGAACTAGACTACAGAGAATTACTACTAGGAATGCATTAGTCAGGAAGATGTAAAATATAAAAATAAATGTAAAAGATGCAGAATAAAAGTTCTAATCATCATGCAATCTCAGAATATAAGAAGAGATGTTGAGTTTTACTTTATTTGTTTAAAACTAGTGAAGTACCTTTATCAAAAAATAAATATATATTATATATATATATATATATATATATATAATAAGACCATAATATAAGCAAAATACATAGAAAAATCATTCCAAAAATATTCCATTAAAAATGCAAAGCATCAGAGACGAATGGAAAAATCTAAACTTGAAGCCAGAGAGGAAGAGGGACAAATAACAAAAAAATCAGATCACCTACAAAGCAATGACAATTAGACTGTCAACTGACTTCTTAATAGCAAAAAGAAACAAATAGGCAATAGAATCCAATCTTCGCATTTAAGAGTGAAAGTCACTATCAACCTGGAATTCTTTACTAGCAAAGTTATATTTTAAAAATAATACTTATCATTTTTAGGTAAATAAAATAATCATGATATGTAATGAAGTGTAGCTTAGAAGGAAACTCATAGCATGAAATGTTTATATTTAAAAAGAACACAGAAAACTAATAAGCTAAATGTCTGGACTGAGATTTTAGGAAAAATACAGAATAAACCTTCAGAAATCAAAAGTAAAGACACATTAAAATTATGAGCAAAACTGAAGAAAACAAAAAGAGTATGTAATAGAGAGAATGAACAAAGTTAAAAAGTGGTTATTTGAAAGACTAACAAAATAAGTGAAACAGTGGTAAAATTTATTAAGAATAAAAGTGGAGTATAAGTACATAAATAATGAGAAAGAGCACATAACTAGAAATATGCCACTGATTAGAAAGATAATAAGTTACCACAAAGAACAACTTTTACACTTAAGTTCTAAAAATTAGATAAAAGTGTATGAATTCCTAGAAAATTTTACTTCCTGTAACTAACTCAAGAAGAAATATAGAGGCAGAATAAATATAAAGCCTGAAGTAATAAAAAGTCAAAAATATTTTTACAAAAGTAACATCTCACTGAGAACTTTACAAGTAATTTCTATTTTTAAGAAACTTTAAAGATACAGATCATTTCAATGTATACATCATCTATGTAATAGAAAATGAGAAGATTGTCTAACGTGAGGCCACTGTAAACTTGAAACCAAAATCAGACAAGAACAGTAAGAATTTAAAACATCACAGATAATTCATGAATATGAATATGAAACTAAATCAAATAACTTGGAAGACAGATTAATGTCCATATCCTTCTTAGTCCTCAAAATTGGTATATTACATAACAGAAATTTTACAGATATGATTTTAAGAATCTTAAGAGTGGCACACATGCTCTGCAGACTCAGGCTCCACAGCAGCTCCCGAGTGCCTCTGTAGGTCAGTGGAGCCACCACTGTAGTGACAGCAGCCACACCCTGGCCCCCAGAGCCACTGTAGCTCCATGCACACCTGCGATCCAGACTGGGGCTCTGCAACTGCTCCACAGGCATCCATCCTCACTCTAGACCCTGATTCCGCGGCCACTCCATGGATGTCTGTGCATCAGACACTCAAGCCACAACCACCACTAGTGTGTCTGTGAACCAGTCCAGGTGTACAGAGGGAGTCCCTCAGCCATGAATTTTCCCATGAGAGAAAAAGAGATCAGGAGGACCCCAGCAGCCTTTGCCACCAACAAGCCCAACAGTCCTTTTCCACAGCCTTGGCCACTGAAGATCCCTGCAATCTTCACCAATACTGACCTTAGCTGATGGAGTTGCATGGAGACTAAGCTGCTGTACACACCCCAAGCCAGAACCACAGCACTCCATGCAGCAGGGCCCTCACACCCACCTGTAGCTGAAGGCTTTCCTTCATAGCTCTCAGAAGAAGGAATGTTTTTGGGTTATCTAGTTTACAATGTGGCTAAAATTAAAATTGCTCATTCATTCTTCAGTCACACCAATGTAGTGTCCACCACACTGAGACTGCGTGTACTGGAATGTTAATTACAAGCGCTGTGTTGTTAAATGTGATCAGGACTACTCTGTTCTCCTTCACATGAGGAATGGACAGTATTCAAAGGCTTTGGCCTTCTTTTGTTCCTTCTTGAAACACTCCTTTCCTTGCTTTAATGAAAATACTTGCTTCCAATTTTTATTCTTTTTCACCTGCCCATCTTTCTCAGTTTTTTTTTTTTGCCAATTTCACTTCTTCTTTTCTCTACATTCTTACCCAAGTTAATATCATTTATTTTTCACAATTTCATGCCATCCAAATGCAGATGACTACCAACTTTACATCTTGAACCTATTTCTCTTCTCTGAGCCCTAAACTCATATTTCCTACTTTATACCTTTCAACTTTTAGATCTGATATCTAAATTTCTATTCTAGCACCTACTTTTTACCACTTAATTCAGATTTCCCCTTCCTGGTAAGTGATAGTACCATAAACATACTTTGGTTAAAGCAGAAACCTGAGGTTTATACTTGATTCATTTTTTTTTCCTTTATCCTCTAAGTCACTAGTAAATCTTGCCTTTCTACTCCCACAATAAACCTACATCTATCCAGTTGTTTCCATCTCCACCGACTCTGAGATCCAATTCCATCATTTAATCTTTTGTAATTTTGAGACAACGATTTTAGAACAATGTTATTGTATATTATTTATAAAAGCAGCATTGTGCATTGAGATGCATAAATGAAAAACATCACATGGAAAATTATCTTTGGGAATAGGATTATAGATTATTTTTATTTTCTGTTTTGTTTTTTCTTAATTTTTATAAATAATATAATAATTATAATCAGGAAAACAGATGATTAAAACAAATTCAAAACTTTTCTTGAAACCAGATATCTGGGGTATCATTCCTTTTCATAACTTAACCAATGTCACACATATCCCCCAGCTCAACTGGTTTAATGCCTAGACATATATGGTAACATGAGAAAAACAAAGTATTTACATTCTCACATGTGAATTGAGGATTAATGAAGGTCTAATCCTAATTTTCAAGATTTGGGTTTGATAGTATAGATGGAAATGGGTTACCTTTGAAAATCAGAATTGTGACATGTGTGATTGACTATATGCATGTGGTTAAACAATTAGGAAAATCATGAAATTGGTTGATTTACAAGATCATATGTGGCTTGAACATTGCTCTGTTCTTCAGTTATATTCACTAAGATTGTATTCTCCATCTGACAGTGGTCTTATGATGTTTATTTTATATTTATGCATGTTAGCTTCAAAAGACCAATGTTGATTATTTTCATTGCCTATAATAGTCTTTTAATGGAAAGCATTATTTTGAATTATAAGCAATCTATTATATATTTTGAAATGCATTGCTTTAAACGACTGCTAATAATTCTGTGGCAGTTCATTTCAGATGCTGAAATATATGACAGTTGTTATATTAGAATTGAATGATATTGCAGGCACTTGATAAGTTTATTAAATTCCAAGAAGCTTAAATACTAAATATGTGATTGGTGGAATAATTTACTTAATGTGGTGAGCCAGTGTGAAGAAATGGAACACATGTAGATGTTGATAAAAGACAGATACGGATTTGAATCCTACCACTTATTGTCTGTGTGACCTTAAGCAGGTTACTTAGCCTCCCTGATCATGTCTATAAAATTTAGAAAATAATTCTTACATTTTAGCATTGTTATAAGAGTCAGAGAAAATTTATGTAAAATGCCTGGTTTATAGTAATTTACACCTTCCTGACTATTGCTAATCTATTAATTTCAATGATGCCATACATGTAACTCTAATACACTGGCACCTACCATCTCATTAGATGAGCATATTATTAGTCAATCCTCACTGACTGTGTTGATATCTGCCTCTCCTCAGTAGCTTCATGGCACTTTAGATGAAGACTGTGTTGGATATTTGAGAGAAGGAAAGGAGAGAATTACACATATAAACACACTCAGTCCAGTGTAATAGGGAGGAAGCCCATGTATACTCTAGAGACTTTTTCTGCAGATCTTTCACCAATATACAGGGTTATGTAACCTTATCTCTGCTCCTAAAGATAATACCAAGTCATGCCCTTTAGAGCAATCTTACTTAGCATTGTCATTTTTATCTCTCTTATACCCACAGCCTCTTTCTAAAATAATGTCTCTTCCTATTTCCTAAGGCAATACCAATCCTTTTTTCTTCACAACCCTTCATGTCCTCATTTTCTTATTTACAATTGCCAACATAATCATTCTTATAAGGAATTGTAATACCAACAAGCCATTTGTCTAGTCAAAATGATATTGATAATTTTTTCTATGCTTTATAATATTCCAAATATCTTTACGATTTTAGAACAAACATATCCTTTATCCCCAATCCTGCACCCTCCACTGACCCCACCCTAATTACAAGCTTTTTTAGCCCTTATTGTAAAGATGACGATTCACAAACTAGGTTAATCACAACAGGTGAGTATAATCTGCTAGAAAGGGGAAATTTATATGCAAGTCTATTAGCAAAGTGTGCAAATGTTTCAATAAAATATGCTACTCAGTTAACAAAGAATAATGGGGTAATAAGAAAAGTGAATACAGTTTTGGCTAACTTATGCCCAGTTGATGTAAAATGGCATGTTGCAGATACTTTAGAGAACATAAACAATTCTTCTTATAACAGCTTCAGCTATTGTCTGAATCATCAAACTCTATAAGCATATTCACACATAAATCTACATTGGAGAAACATGAAGCAGAATTTGAAATTATTGATCAGGGAAATGTTCAGCATAGTTATTTCACAGTACTTCATAGCATTTGAGAATGTAAAATGTTTCACTTCATTACAAAAAAATTCAATCCGAACAATAATATATACAAATTTCTCATTTGACTTTAAACATAATGGGAAAATTTTAAAATTGGAACTGGAAGAGGCATTTAAATGTCATTTTGGTTATTCCCCTGCTACAGAATTGACTTAATTCAGTTTACATAAATCATTATTGATTCTAGTTCTACAAAATAGGAATGAAAAAAATCACATGTGGCATATTTTAAGGTCCACAATGCCAATATTTTTTCTCCCCTATATAACTTCAGTTTGTTGAAATGCAAGAAAACAATGTAAAAATGTATTTTCTAGGTCTTAACTTATAACTGGCTAATAATAAAATTATGAATTATATTAATATTGTACTTCATGCAAAACATGGATGATTTCTTAGAGTTTTTTTGGGAATCTCTCAAAGTACTGTCCAGAGATAATCATTGTTTATGTTTTTATGTGTTCTTTCAGAGCTGTTTCTATTCTGTATTTGGTTTTCTTACATTTTATAGAATATGTATTGCTATAATCATTACTTAACTTGGTTTATAGTGTGGTTCTAAAATTCAATATGCATGCATCAGAATCACAAATCAAGCCTATTAAGGGCAAAACTTACCTAGCCTCTTACATGCCCACATACTCACTCTCACTCATCTCAAAGATTCTGATTCTGCAGGAGTGAGTTAGAGTCTAGAAATAAGAATTTTAAAAATAAACCTTCAGATGGTTCTGAGGTGAGTAGATTGTATAATTGAAAAACACAGGTCTGTAATTTTCTTTTTTTTCCCTAAGATTTAATTATTATTTATTTATTTATTTTTGGCTGTGTCCGGTCTTAGTTGCAGCACGCAGGATCTTTGTTGAGGCAGGCAGGATATTTCGTTGCAGTGCACAAGCTCTTCACTGTAGCACGTGGGTTTCTCTCTTGTGATGTGTGGGTTTTCTCTTTTCTAGTTGTGGTGTGCAGGCTCCAGGGCGCATGGGCTCTGTAGTTCGTGGCATGCAGGCTCTATAGTAATGTGCATGAGCTCAGTAGTTGTGGCGCTCAGGCTTAGTAGCCCTGTGGAATGTGGGATCTTAGTTCCCTGACCAGGGATCAAACTCGAGTCCCCTGCATTGGAAGGCAGATTCTTTACCACCAGACCATCAGGGAAAACCCTGTAATTTTCTTTTTTGTGTTATTTTTGTGAGGACTGTGTATCCAAGTACCCTAAACTTGTGCTAATTTGTTAAGAAGTTTTTCTTTTTCAGGATTCCAAAGAATTTTGATGACAGAAATGATATATTTGTTGCAATTTTCTGATGACTTTTGAAGAGAATAAATCATTCACTAAATTTTCAAGATATTCTAGTTATATTCTATTCAATTTTTCTACTCCTCCTTTAGTCAATTTTCAAAGATAACTTTTTTTCTAAAATACTGGCCATTGTATTGTAAATTTTATTTTTGTTTATGATGTGGAGGGATTATATCTTAATGGAATAATATCAGCTTTTATCTGTTTAAGTCTCTTCTTTCTCCTTCATTTTTGTTTATTCCTATGTCCAGTTTCCTCAGTTTAATACTTGATTTTTGGGGGTTTTTTGGTGTTTCTTTTATAGTTTGGCATCTTCTAACTATGGATATGGTATAGCTCTGTTTTGATTTATGTCTATTTTTATGTATATTGATAATTTTTTTTTACTCCTTAGGTATCATTTTGTTAAATTTATTTCTAGTTTTCATATAGATTTTATTGCTGATATGAATAGATTTTTTTATTTTCTAAATGTTTATTTTTGATATATTTTAAGGACTTTCATTTTTATTTACCTATGTTTATGTAAGGATTCTTATTTTCTACCTAGTAAATTTGCTGAATTCCTATTAATTTTGCCTGACTGATGGTCTGACCATTGATGGTCTTGTATTTTCTATATAGATAACAATACTATGTATACATAAAAAAATTTTCATCTTGCCTTTCCATTTTTTATTTTTCTCATTTCACATTTCCTTCCTCCCTTCCTTCTTTCCCTTCTTCCTTCCTTCCCATCTTTCCTTCTTTCTCTTCTTTATCTCTTCTTGTTCTTCTAGGACAATGCTGAACAACAGTGAGTGAAGACAGTAACTTTATCATGTAGTGACTAAAGAAACTTCAAAAGCCTCATGATTAATACGGTATTTGTTGTACTTATTATACAAAAAAATAAGATAGGTTATTTCTCTGAAATACTTTTATGAGTAAAAATTATCAGTTCTGTAAAATTTGAATTCATTTGATTTAAACTGCCCATGAAATCAGCTGGACCTGGGATGTCTCAGGTCATGAAACCTTTGATTACCAATTCAATGTATTCTATCTCTTTACTTCCAAACTTTCTGAGTGGTTTTGTATTAAACATACCTATTTTTTAAATTATTATATAATTTTTTTACTGTAATAGGACAGGTACTTAATGAGACACGTGTTTTTCTTGGCTCTATTTTTAGTCTTCCCTTACCTCTGCTGAACTGATATAATTTTTAAAATTCTTTTTCTTTTTGATGATATATTAGAAGCAATATATTCAGATTCCCTCCTTTGGAAGCTACACTTTATATATATTTTAGTAGACATATATATATATATATATATATATATATATATATATATATTTTCCCCCTAGAAATGTTTAAAAGATTCAACATTTCTATTTCTCATTCAAACACATGAAGAGCTTTAACATACTTCAACAACTCATTCACTATTTCCCAATCAAGTTTTAGTTAAAGACTTTCCTCTTTTTTTTAATGTAAAAATAAACTAAACATATTTTGATACTCACTAATCAATTTGATTTCCTAAGATAGTTTGTCAATTTTTAGGACCTTCCATTCTTCCCTGGAACCTATGTCTTCCCTTAATTTGTAATTTTCCTCTCTGCCTATACATTTTTGTAAATCATGTGGTGAGATTTGTTAAATAATATTTTTATAGTGTTTGTATGAAGCTATCAGGAAAGCTTTTGTATTAACTTGGGAATTATAGTAGCCTGACAACCAACTGACAGGACATCAGCTATGCCAATACAACATTACCAACTTCAGTTTGCAGCAAAAGTCGAGACTCCAGGCCCAAGATGATCAGCTGTCTTCCCAGTGTTGCATTACACTGTGACAGGTAATCTGGGGACTTTGATAGTAGAAAAACTAAGCAGGTAATTTGTTAACCAAGATTGGTGGATTCTGTCAGAAGGTATCAGGACTCCAGCATCCATCAAGTTGGGATTCAGAGACAAGACTGGCAAAAGCCAGGCAGAGCTCCATTTCTCAGAGGGGCCTGAAAAACTAGGAAAGCTATCCCACCAGTTCTCGGAAACAGAGATCTGTGCAAAGCCCATTTGTCAAACTAAGAGCATAAACCAAAGTTGCTGTTCACAGTGATGGCATATTTTGGACCTGCAACTGCAGAATTTCTAAGGAAACAAAAAGGTGACCACGTAGAACCCCAACTCTGTAGAATTAAGACAAACCTTAGCTTTACAATTTTGTCAAAGCACACGTTTCTAATTTAAATGTTCATTTTGTGGAGCACTATGATATTCATTTGTGGTGCAACAACTTTGTAACTGCAGGAAGAACTGTCAGATTAAATCTGAGCTTTCTAGGCTGTTTATGTTCATTGAATGGACTGTGTTTGAATTTTTAGCTTTCTCTTAAGTATCTAGATAAAATACAAACAATTTGTTTCTGAAGAAAAGGCCACAAATTAAGGAAATTTTATTCCAACTTGAATGTCTCTGTATTCACAAGAAAAAGAAATCTAAAGGTGCTTAATTTCTTTTATCAGTGTCTTATAGCATTCTGCATACAGGTCTTTTGTCTCCGTAAGTAGGTTTATTCCTAAGTATTTTATTCTTTTTGTTGCAGTGGTAAATGGAAGTGTTTCCTTAATTTCTCTTTCAGATTTTTCGTCGATAGTGTATAGGAATGCAAGAGATTTCTGTGCATTAATTTGTATCCTACTACTTTACCAAATTCATTGATTATCTCTAGTAGTTTTCTGGTAGCAACTTTAGGATTCTCTAGGTATAGTATCATGGCATCTGCAAACAGTGACAGTTTTACCTCTTCTTTTCCAATATGGATTCGTTTTATTTCTTTTACTTCTCTGATTGCCATTGCTAAAACTTCCAAAACTATGTTGAATAACAGTGGTGAGAGTGGGCAACCTTTTCTTGTTCCTGATCTTAGAGGAAATTGCATTAGTTTTTCATCCTTGAGAACGATGTTGGCTGTGGGTTTGTCATATATGACCTTTATTATGTTGAGGTAGGTTCCCTCTATGCCTACTTTCTGGAGAGTTTTTACCATAAATGGTGTTGAATTTTGTCCAAAGCTTTTTCTGCATCTATTGAGATTCTCATATGGTTTTAACCCTTCAGTTTGTTAATATAGTATATCACATTGATTGATTTGCGTAAATTGAAGAATCCTTGCATTCCGGGGATAAACCCCAATTGATCATGGTGTATCATCCTTTTAATGTGCTGTTGGATTCTGTTTGCTAGTATTTTGTTGAGCATATTTGTATCTATGTTCATCAGTGATATTGGTCTGTAGTTTTCCTTTTCTGTGACATCTTTGCTTAGTTTTAAACTATAAGGCACTGATGAAAGAAATTAAAGATGTTACAAACAGATGGAGAAATATACCATGTTCTTGGATTGGAAGAATCAACATTGTGAAAATGATTATACTACCCAAAGCAATCTAAAGATTCAGTGCAATACCTATCAAACTACCAATGACATTTTTCACACAACTAGAACAAAAAACTTTACAATTTGTATGGAAACACAAAAGACCCTGAATAGCAAAAGCAGTCTTGAGAAAGAAAAATGGAGCTGGAGGAACCAGGCTCCCTGACTTCAGACTATACTACAAAGCTACAGTAATCAAGACAGTATGGTGCTGGCACAAAAACAGAAATATAGATCAATGGAACAGGACATAAAGCCCAGAGATAAACCCATGCACACATGGTCACCTTATCTTTGATATAGGAGGCAAGAATATACAATGGAGAAAACAGCCTCTTCAATAAGTGGTGCTGGGAAAACCAGAGAGCTACATGTAAAATAATGAAATTAGAACACTTCTTAACACTATACACAAATGTAAGGCCAGACACTATAAAACTCTTAGCAGAAAACATAGGCAGAACACTCTATGACATAAATCATAGCAAGATCCTTTTTGACCCACCTTGTAGAGAAATGGAAAAAAAAACAAAAATAAACAAATGAGACCTAATGAAACTTAAAAGCTTTTGCACAGCAAAGGAAACAATAAACAAGATGAAAAGACAACCCTCAGGGGGCTTCCCTGGTGGCGCAGTGGTTGAGAATCTGCCTGCCAATGCAGGGGACACGGGTTCGAGCCCTGGTCTGGGAGGATCCCACATGCCGCGGAGCAGCTGGGCCCGTGAGCCACAGCTACTGAGCCTGAGCGTCTGGAGCCTCTGCTCCGCAACGAGAGAGGCCGCGATAGTGACAGGCCCGCGCACCGCGATGAAGAGTGGCCCCCATTCGCCGCAACTGGAGGAAGCCTTCACACAGAAACGAAGACCCAACACAGCCAAAAATAAACATAATAAATAAATAATAATAAAAAAAAAAGACAACCATCAGAATGGGAGAAAAATCTGCAAATGAAGAAACTGACAAAGGATTAATCTCCAAAATTTACAAGCAGCTCATGCAGCTCAATATCAAAAAAACAAACAACACAATCCAGAAATGGGCAGAAGACCTAAATAAACATTTCTCCAAAGAAGATATACAGATTGCCAACAAACACATGAAAGAATGCTCAACATCATTAATCATTAGAGAAATGCAAAACAAAACTACAATGAGGCTTCCCTGGTGGCGCTGTGGTTGGGAATCCGCCTGCCAATGCAGGAGACACGGGTTCAGGCCCTGGTCTGGGAAGATCCCACGTGCCGTGGAGCAGCTGGGCCCGTGAGCCACAATTGCTGAGCCTGCGCGTCTGGAGCCTGTGCTCCGCAACAAGAGAGGCCGCGATAGTGAGAGGCCCATGCACTGCGATGAAGAGTGGCGCCCGCTTGCCGCAACTAGAGAAAGCCCTCGCACAAAAAAAAAAAAGAAAAAGAAAAAAAAACGAAGACCCAACACAGCCAAAAATAAATAAATAAATTAATTAATTAAAAAAAAAAAAAACTACAATGAGATATCATCTCACACCAGTCAGAATGGCCATCATCAAAAAATCTAGAAACAATAAATGCTGGAAAGGGTGTGGAGAAAAGGACCCCTCTTGCACTGTTGGTGGGACTGTAAATTGATACAGCCACTATGGAGAACAGCATGGAGGTTCCTTAGAAAACTAAAAATAGAACTACCATATGACCCAGCAATCCCACTACTGGGCATATACCCTGAGAAAACCATAATTCAAAAAGAGACATGTACCCCAATGTTCATTGCAGCACTATTTACAATAGCCAGGACATGGAAGCAACCTAAGTTTCCATTGACAGATGAATGGATAAAGAAGATGTGGCACATATATACAATGGAATATTACTCAGCCATTAAAAGAATTGAATTTGAGTTATTTGTAGTGAGGTGGGTGAACCTAGAGTCTGTCATACAGAGTGAAGTAAGTCCGAAGGAGAAAAACAAATACCATATGCTAACACATATATATGGAATCTAAAAAACAAAGAAAATGGTTCTGATGAAGCCAGGTGCAGGACAGGAATAAAGACGCAGATGTAGAGGTTAGACTTGAGGACACAGGGAGGAGGTAGTGTAAGCTGGGATGAAGTGAGAGAGTAGCATTGACATATATACACTACCAAATGTAAAATAGATAGCTAGTGGGAAGCAGCTGCATAGCACAGGGAGATCAGCTCAGTGCTTTGTGACCACCTAGAGGGGTGGGATAGGGAGGGTGGGAGGAAGAGGCAAGAGGGACGGATATGGGAATATAAGTATACATATAGCTGATAGACTTTGTTATACAGCAGAAACTAACACAACATTGTAAAGCAATTATACCTCAATAAAGATGTTAAAAAAAAAAAAGGGTGCTTAAGCATGTACTATAGGTCTAGCATGCTATAAGGCATTTTACCTATTTGGCTTTATTTAATTTTCAACCCCTAATCAATGAGCAAGTATAATCATCTCTAGATGGTAAATGAAGAAATCAAGACTAAAAATGACTGCATAAATTTCCCAAGGGTACATAACTCATGTCTGATCAACTCTGAAACTCTTGTTGTTTCTCTTCCATCAGGATGTCTTCTGTAATCAAAGCATGTTGACATGTCTGGGTCTTAAGAAGTTAATTCCTCCATTTGAAGAATGTTATGTATCTTAAACATGAAAACAGTTATATGTGCTAGAATTAGCTTTAATATTGCAGTCTTAATTTAAATAAGGTAGTATACACAGTATAGAGAAGTTACTACCCACTCCATATCAAACGTCATATGCCATCATGTATTTTTTGAGCAGGTTGGTGAAGATAATATTCTTTTACCTAAAACTAAACAAATCATTCTTGTCAACATGTTTTTAATGTAAATTCAAAATAAATCTGACCTGATGGTTAGATGTCAAGATGCTAATATTGATTTTTATATTATATGCATTTAGGGCAAACTAATTAGGTCCACAGGTTTCCACTCAAAATATTGATCAAAACTATATGTGACTTTGTAGCTGAGGACACTTATGGCTTTTTCCCCCCAATTAAATAGGAAGAAGGTAATATATTCTAATATATTTGATTGTAACATTGTTTCCAGATTTCAAAGTATAGTAAAAAAAACTGTGATTTAGTATAAAAAGACATTACTTTGCATTAGTATTCTTTTAAACTTCAGAGACACAAGTTCTCTCCAAAACAGCACAAGATTTAGGTTTTAAAAATTCTTTTTAATCTTCCCTATAGTTCTGTTAATCAATAGCTGTAAACTTAGCATAGTGCAGGAAAAGTCAGCAGTAAAAAAGAACATGAGAATTAATAATATTGATGGTCTCTGAAAGATTTGGGTCCATATCTCCAACTAAATACAAAAATCAGTGAAATTTGGAGTCAAATGGATGAATACAGTCTTCTTCAGTTCACCTACATTTTTTAAAGGCAAAGCTTACAGCATTCTCTCCAGGAAATCATTCTATTTTGTTTTCACTTTCCTTATTTTTTTCTCAAAATTTTAGTAATTTTTTATCATTAAAATTCTAGTTTGTGATTGTGAAAAAATGCATTAGGATGCTGAAGTACTTGTTATTTCTTGAAGCATAAAAATGTGATGGAATGAATGTTCATTCACAAATTATTTCAGTCATTCAGCAATAACATTACATACTGAGTACTATAAATTTAATGGCATTTCATGTGTGTGGAGGAAAGGTTACAAAGATCACTAAGATCTGATCAATGACTTTAAGTACACAAATTCTATTATTTTCAAATTGTCATAAATAAATTATTATATTTAAATCATTATAAGATCCCATCAACTGTGAAATGTATGTCTCTTGCAGGATATTAAAGTGTGAAAATCTAAATACCTTGGAACTAATGAAGGATGGTATGCTGCAGAGTCTGAAACCAAAACTCACCTAGTTGTTTTCGTATCCTCATTTCACTTAACATCAAACTATAATATTTTTTGTAGGCAACTAAATAGTCTTTGAAAATACATTTATAATGACTTCATATTAATCTATTATATGAGTATGCCATATTTATTAATAAGGTGTCTAGTCATTGTTCTTATTTTTTTCTATATACTAATTAGTGCTTTCTTGAACATCATGCTCACCAGTGAGTATTTCCTTAGGATAAAACGTTTTGTGCTTATTAATCTGAGATCAACAATTATACTACTATCATAACATACAATACTCTGAGCTGACACATATATTTTCAATCTGAAACATTTTTGTTTGCATAAAATATTTTTATGATTTTTTTCTTTAGGAAGGGTATTTAGATAAGGCCTTTTCTGAACCTGCCATGTCTGAGAAATATTTTTTCTACAGAATGACTAGGTCATGTTTATTTTTCCTTCATGAATGTTACTCAATCTTCTTCTGACATTTTAGTGTCACTGAGATTTCTGAGGCCAGCCTCATTTCTGTTTTTTTCCTCCCTCCAACGAACATTTATTGAACATTCACAGGGTGTTAGGTGCTGGCAAACAGTAACCAAGGTGGCAGGGTTATTACCCTTATAGACTTTTTTGTCACATAGAGGCTACATTTTATAGACAGCTACATTTATTCAGGCTACATATTTGGAGAAATAATATTTCCTTGTCTTCTAATCCTTAAAGTTTATGTTAAATTCGGTGTTGGCAAGAAGATTTCATCCAATCTTCTAATTTCTAATAGGCCGGCTCTTGGGGTATGTTGAAGAATTATGATATTGACCTTGAATTTGTTGGGAAAAGAGTTCCATGATCAGTCACTATAATGTGTCAGGGCTGCTGAGTATTTTCCAGTGCAAGTTAAGGAAAGATTTTTCCTAGATTTTTTCTAGATCTTTGTGTCCATTTCAATTTGCAATTTCTTTTTTCTTCAAGTCAGCTTTCGTATTATTTCTTTCATGACTGATTTTTTTTACCATCTCTGTTCTTTCCTTTGAAAATACAGATTTTATACATAACACATCTCTATGATCTACATACCCTATATTTTATCTTTTCTTATTTTTATCTCTAACTTCTCCTTTGAGTTTTGGGAAGTATTTCAGAATTATCTTCTATATTCAATGATCTTTCTTCTTTCTCTTTGTAGTCCCCATTATGATGACTTTTGTTTTGTTTGTTTTTAATGAATTACTTTGTGTATCAGTCAGGGTTGGCAGGAAATGTATGGCATTCTCAAATCTGATATGTTTAGGAAAAGTTTTAAAAAGGGACACATGTTTGATCTGGGTATAAGTAAACTACAAGGAAAAGTGGGTTCTCTGGCACTAATAACAGCAATTTGCTATTCCCCTACCCCAACTGAAGTGAAGCAGCAGTTACCAAAACCTGGAGCCAGAACCATGTGTAGTGGGCCACCTGGTATTAGCTAATGGCTAAGAGCAGCAGAAAGTCCATGGCAACACCATAGGGAGTAAACCAAAGAATAATCAATATAATGGTCTTTTAGAATAAAAATATAATCCTCTCTATTTACTGAGAAAATACAAAAAAAAAGGAAAAAGACCAACCAACAGTGTGAAATAACTTTATATTAACACATAATGATAACATGATATGGCAGAATTGAGACCAAGCATAGTAACCATATTAATAAATCTAAATGAGTTTAACTCAGTAAGAAAAGACTTGTCTGATTGGAATACACAAATCAAAACTCAGTTCTTTACTATGTACATGAAATATAGTGATCCAGATGGCTAAAGAGAAATGGATGGGAAAATATACCAGGAAAATGATAGAAAGAAAGCAAGGGAAGACTTCCTTGGTGGCACAGTAGTTAACAATCCGCCTGCCAAGGAGACACGGGTTCAAGTCCTGATCCAGGAAGATCCCACATGCCGCAGAGCAACTAAGCCCATGTGCCACACCTACTGAGCCTGCGCTCTAGAGCCTGCAAACCACAACTACTGAAGCCCGCGCACTTAGAGTCCCTGCTCCGCAACAAGAGAAGTCACCGCTGTGAGAAGCCCACGCACCCCAACGAAGAGTATCCCCCGCTCACCTCAACTAGAGAAAGCCTGCGCACAGCAACGAAGACCCAACGCAGCCAAAAATAAATAAATAAATCAAAATAAAATGTTTAAAAATCCTTAAAAAAAAAAAAAAAAGCAAGGGAAATGCTTCTGATATCAAACAAGACCTTCAGTCCAAAAAGCATTAAGTAGTACAAAGAATGTAAGAATGACAGATTTAGCAAATGAAAATACTGAAATCTCAGTTAAATTTGAATTTAAACAGTGAATATTTTACTATACTAATATTCCATGCAACATTTTAACACTACTTAAAAATTATACATTGTTTATATTAAATCTAAATTTTACAAGGATTCATGTATTTTTCTAACAATCCTACTCTTTTCCCAGTGAATAATGTTTACCTGAAGAAGCACAATCTATGGGATGTAATCATAAAACAGCTTTATATTTGTCTCTTACTGTCCTTTAAATCTGCTGTTTTCCCAACAGGTCCTACTCCACACCAATAGTTTCTAACTGCTCCAGGGTTGCAGCTTGAGGAAGAGGAATAGGTAAGAAGACTTGACAGATTTGACTGATACTGTGTTGGTTATTAGCAATATCCCTCTTAAAATATGTTCAAAACTGACTAATCATTTCAGTCATGGTTTCTTCAGAGATCTGCTTTCCATCTTTGGGGATATCTCTGTTACAGCTTCTTTGATATGGGTGAATGCATCTCACTTCTGGCTGGAAGTTACTCCTTCCTTGGCTTGTAGTAATACAGAATTACCTTCAGTTTATCTCTGCTGATTTTGCTTTGCCCCTCCAGGTGGTCTTTTTGGATAGGACCTAAGACAAGTTGTAAGTGGCTGGTATCTCAATCATAGGAAGCACTCAAACATTCTTTGCTCCCATTAATTCTGAGAGGCTAACCATCTTTCCTTAACTCAGCCATCAAACTATGTAGACAGCTCATTTCTAGCCCTTTGGATTTCCTAGGGGGAAACAGACATCATTTTGCTCTCTTCTTTTTGTTGCAAAGGACACATGCTATGATCTCTGAATGGATGCCACAAAACCTCTCTCTAATTCTTTCTAATCCTTCTCTTGCACTTTGCCTATTGAAAATATATTTGAAACATATATAACATCTTTTAAAAACCCACACAAAGTATTTAAAATAAAAATATATTTTAATAAGTTAGCAGTTACAAATTGATATAACCTCAAACTACAAGCTTTGAAGGAATATAATTAATAGCTTACAATATGGTTGTATAATTTGACTCAGTATTTCCAACGTTTTAAACGAAAATCTTCTGAAAGATCAAAGCACCCACTACAAAGTCTCAGCTTTTCTTAAGTTTTTTTTTTTTTTTTTTCTTTCAGAGGTAAAGATGAGAGAAAGTGTCATCATGTGTTATTTTGTAAATACTTTTTTTATTAAAAAAGAATATATTTTTATTACAGCAATATGGCAAATTGACAAAATAGGAAAACAAAAATGCATGTAATTACCCTTATTAGAAATAACCATAATTACCACTTTAGCTTATACCTTTCTATCATTTTTCTAGGTATAATTGTGCATATTTTTATACAATGATACACAAACTGTACATGTGCCACAACCTATTTTTTCACTTAATTGTACAGCATAAACATTTCTCATCCCATTAAATATTCTTTCTCATCAAATTAACATTTCAATGTATAGTATCCTATAATTATGTGCTCAATCTTCTATTTTAGGCATACTTTCTGTGATGAATATCTTTGCGTGCAAAGTTAAGCAGTTCATCTAATTTCCTTAGGATAAATTCATAAGAACTAATACTTGGGTCCAACAGCTTAAAAGTTTTAAAACTTCCTGTATTATGTATCAACAAATGTCAGACTTCAGGTTCTCAATTTGTTTCCTTATGGTGGAAATGTTTTATATAATAGGAATTTTATTCTTTTTTAATAATAAGAGCCCAAATTCAAGTTGAAAAATAGTATCTTTTGAGCTGAAAGTTGCCTGTCATTGTATTAGTCATTATTCAAATTATCTTTCCTTTAATGTTGTTCTTTTTTTTTCACAATTGTCTGCATGCTTAAAGTAGCTGGAGATAAATCTGTTTGGGGACAAAAAAAAGAAAAAACTAAGTTTTGCTACTAATTTTATATGAATTATTTGTAAACAATATAAATTATATTTCCATATTTTGTGGTCTAGTAATATAACCATCCATTTTTTGTTCCAGTAGAAGATCAAATCAGCATTAAAATATTTCTTGAGAATATTCCTAAAATTTTTACCTTTAGGTAATTGTAACTTAAACTATAAACTTTATTTTCTGAGAATAATTTTACCATCTTTTTAACCTGAAGTTTTTCCCCACTGATGCAACTAAAGGAACTGAGTATTATTCAAAGGGTTTTGTGCTATTATATCAAAGATTCCTAGAGAAAATTGACCAATCATTCAAGCACTCTCAGAGTTTTCAATCTTGTTATAAAATAAAGATATATTTTAAAGGTGATTGTGTCTGGAATTCTGTTTTAAAGTTGCACATTATAGATAGTGTGCAAAATGAAATAGTGCACCTTTTTGATAAAATGCATAAGATGTTGAGTTTGCCGGTGTTTGACCAAGCCATACATGAAACCCAAAAGCAACTTCTTGAGGTAATTAGTGATATTTCTTCATATTCTATCAAGATACAGGACAAGTGAGATGGAAAACATTCAGGTTGTATAAAAAGGGGTCTGAGCATCCTTTTTTTCTTAATGTTGAAAACATAGAAAATATTTTATTGATACTAACAAATCATGAAATTCTAATAGGAACAGTGAGCAGAGATTTTTTTTTTGAAGATAAGAAAATAAATTGGTAAAAGCCTGTTAATAATCAACAGACTTATTAATGGAAAGAAGTTACTTTTTTGGGGGGAAGGCCATGCAAATTCCTGCTTTTTCAGAACCTTAATAAAAATCATATATGTGTTTTAAAAAATGTTAACAGTTCAGTTGTTAGGGTAGGTGTCCATTCAGCCCAGTAACCATCATTTTGCTATTTGTTTTCCTTATGTATTATGACTTTTTTGTTCCTCTATTCTTCCTTTTGTGTTATATATATATATATATAAATTTTTCTAGTATACTGTTTTAATTCCTTTGCTTTTTTTAAATTTTACTTTTGAGTTGTGTCCTCAGTAGTTTCCCTGAGTTACAATTAGCATATTAATTTACAATTTAGTTCGTGTAAAATCATCTTAATTTCAAAAGTATACAAAATATTTGCTCCTCTATAATACCACATCCTCCCTCCTCCCTTGTGCTATAATTGTCATACAAATTATATCTTTGTATACTATAAGTCCATCCCCACAGCTTTATAATTATTGCTTTATGTTATTGTCATTTAAATTAGGTAGAAAAAAAAGTGTTGCAAATTAAAAACGCACCTGTACTGTATTTTATATTTATTTATGTAGTTAATTTTACTAGTGCTCTGTACTTGTTTCATTTCAGTCTGAAGTATTCCCTTTCATGTTTTTATAAGGAAATTTTGCTAGAAACAAATAGTCTTGGTTTTTGTTTATCTAGGAATATCTTAATTTCTCCTTGATTTTGAAGGATAGTTTTGCTTGATATAGAATTATTGGTTGACAGCCTTTTTCTTTCAACACTTTATATATGTCATCCCACTGTGTTCTAGCATTCATGGTTTATGATAATCAAGCAGTTATTAGTCAGCTACTGAAGCTCCCTTGCCTGTGATGAGTCATTTTCTCTTGCTTTTTTCAAGATTCTTTACCTTTTGCTTTTGCTAGTTTGACCATGATGTGTCTCAGTGTGGACCTCTTTGAAATTATTCTACTTAGAGTTTTCTGAGCTTCTCAGATGTGAGATTAATGTTTTCATGATTTTTGGCCACTATTTGTTCAAATATTCTTCCTGTTCTTTTCTCTGTCTATTTTCTTTCTGGAACTCCCACTACACGCATGTTGGTTTGCTAGATGGAATCCCACAGGCCTCTAAGGCTGTATTAGTTTTTTCTTTACTGTTTTTTCTTTCTGTACATCAAACTGAATAATCTCAATTGCCCCATTTTCAAGTGCACTGATTCTTCCTTCTTCCCATTCAAATTTTATGTTGAACCCCTCTAGTTAAATTTTCAATTCCAGAATTCCTTTTTTTTTCTTTTCACAATTCCTATCTCTTTATTGGCATCCTCTATTTGGTGAGATGTCATTTTCATGGTTTCTTTGCACATGATTTCCTTAAACTCTTCAGCATATGTAAAATAGTTGGTTTAAAATCTTTGGCTAATAAGCCCAATGTCTGGGGCTCTCCAGGGACAGTTTTTATTCATTTCTTTGTTTTTCTTTTCTGTGTAGGTGTCATGTTCTTGTTTATTGCTTTTTGTTGTTGTTGAAAATTGTTTTTCAACATAATTTTTTGTTGTTGAAAACAGGACATTTTGAATATTACAATGTGGCAACTCTGGAAGTCAGATTTCCCCCTCTTCTGAGTTTTGTTGTTGTTCTGTTTGTTGTCATTTTTTTGCTGTTGTTTTTGTTATTATTGCTGTTTGTCTAAGTGTCTTTTCTGCACTAATTTGGTAAATTCTACATTCATGTTTTGTATGGTCATGAAGTCTCTGCATGGTTAGCTTAGTGATCAGCTGAGGACCAGACAGAGATTCCCTTAAATGCCTTGAACCAGTAAGTCTCCCAGTCCTTGCAGAAGGGCCTGTATGTGTGTTGGGATGTCTCTCTAATCTCCAAAAATGTTGTCTTAATCTTCACTTCCTGCTTGCACCAGCTACAAAGTCAGGCAGAGGTGAGATCAGAATGTTCTTGTGCCTTTCCTGGGCATGCACACAGTCTTGTGCATGTTTGTGGTCTTCTTGATCACCGAGAATATTCTAGAGCTTTTTGGAACTTCCTAAAGGAACTTATTTCCTAGTTTTTCCCTTTAAATATTTTGATCAGCCTCTTATTAGCCACAAATGATATTGCTGCCTCAGGCAGCTGTGATTATAAATAATTCTTATGATGGTTTTGCACAAATGCCCTGAGGATAGAGTTGTTTACATAGAGCAAGCTCTGAGTCTATCCTGTGTTGTCTTCTCCAGCAGCTGCTGGCCTTCTGATTTTCAGAGCTATCATGACTTATTGTGTAGCTTTTGTTTTTCAAAGCTACTTGCAGAGCTTGGGAGAGGATGATGGGTATAGAGCCAATTAAGATTTCATAAAGCTTGTTGTTCTTAATGAAATTCAGCCAGTTTTCTTGAATAAACACTCCTTACATTGTTGCAAACCTATGGTTAATTTCCAGATTTCCAAAATAATTGACTTTGACAATTTTTGCTTTTTTTTTTTTTTTGACAATTTTTGCTTTTGTTCCTTTTGCTTTTATGGATTTTAGAAGGTCCTTACTCTATTATTTCAGGAGTACTTTCTAAAGCAATTTTGCAAGTTTATGACAGTTTGTGTGTGAAACTTATCTGTGCATTTAGATAGATATATGACATTTGCCTCACATTTTCTCTCCCTGAATATCAAAAATATTCATTATCTCTGGCATTGTGTTATTATCAATAAAAATCTGATCACCATCTTATTTTCTTTGTCTTTTAAATGACTTAATTATTTTGATATTTTGTCCAATTTTTTGGTGGTTTATTTTTCTTTCAGGGCTTCATTTCAAAAGAAGCATTCTGGTAACATTTTCCCTAAGAGATACTGTCCTTTCAATGTGTAATTTTGAGGGTTTTATTTCTTTTTAAAATTTTAGTAACATTTTTCTGAATTCATGTTATAGTATTTGTCTTGTTTCATCGATTTCACTTTCTTCTTTGGTGACACATATATATGCTCAATTCACTTTAATTATGTTCTTTATCTGTCACTTCATTTCAATATTTTATTTTATTTTTTCTTGGTGTTTAAATAGTCTTTCTTTTTATCTTAAGGCATTCACTCTTGTTTTTCTTTTAGTTTAGTGTTTATTTCTGAAATGAATTTTTCTTTTATTTCTTATCTTTCTAGAATTCTATCACTTTATGAGTTTTTGTAATTCTGATTTACATTATTATTTCATGTTTTGGATCACTTTTCATTTGTTTTGAAATATTAGATTAGAACTTTATATTTTATATGCATATATTTGTTGCATGATCTCATTGTCTATAGGGATAATATTCCACCCCCTATCCTTTCTTTTGGTACAATAACAATGTTGTTTATGTATACATTAAATTAGCTTTCTAAGACTCTGAGAGGTAAGAAGAGATTTTCTAGCTCTTCTGCTCTACTAGTCCTTCTCTTGTTTCTGTGATGAGTTTAGAAATATTACCTTACAGTTTCTTTGATCTCCTGGCTCTGTGCCCCTTCTCTTTTCTGTGTATTCTGTATTTTCTGCATTTTTTTTCCATTTCTTTTCTACTATTCTCTCTATTCTCCTTAATTTATCCAACTCCCAACAATTTCTCTCCAGTGGAAGAGAGAACCTTCTGGTTAGTTTTGAGAGCTCATAGTGTTCTGGTTACTCCAGACCTTATATATTTCACTCTGGACCACTTGCATAAACCCATATGTTAAAGTATGTAAGACACAACCCAGTGTTAAATGCTCTTCTCAAATTGTCCTACTGTGTTTCCCATGAAGTCTGTTGGCTCTTTGAGGGTTCTCACCTTCTGTGATCCCTCAGATGTCCCATTGATTCCCTGAGAATATAAAGGGCTTGTGGCTGTCAGTGCCTTGTTCCCACTCACTCACACTTTGGGGTTGAGGGGGGAAACTATAACAGATCAGGGCTTATGGGACCTTCCCAGGACAGAACCCTCTGTCAAGGTCCTCTCCTTTGATGCCTCTCTGAAGTACCTAGATAACAGTATCTGATGCACATTCCTGAGTTGTTTTACAGATACTAAAACCTCCACCAAATGGAAGAAGTTAACTACTTAATGACCATGAGCACATAGCCCCCAGACTTACTGGAGCCTGAAGATTGATAATGTTAACCATTGTGACAGCACCCTGCTACCTCACCATCAACCCATCAGAGAATTATACAGGAACTGATCACATACCCTGCAACTCCCCTCCCTCACCTTGCCTTTAAAAATGCCTCCCTGAAATCCATCAGGGAGTTCAGGCTTTTGAGCATTAATACTGTTCTGGACTCCTTGCTTGGCATCCTGCATCCTTCCCTTCACCACAACCTAATATCAGTAGATTGGCTTTACTGAGCATGAGTGAGGGCACCCAAGTTTAGATCACTAACAAAACTTGTCAATTTTTATTTAAGATACAGTCTGTATATCTGGGTATTCTGCCTTTTTATGGGGAAAATTTGGAAATATTCCAAAAATATTCTACCATCACCATCACTTTTACAAAATATATAGTGCATAAAGATTTTTTTCCACTCACAGGCTTTCCCTCTCAATACTCCAGAAATTGTGCCTGTATAGTCTAGCTTTCAGAGTTATGAAGATGATGAACCTGATGCCAACACTTTTTTTCTCTTTTCTTTAAGACTTTTTGTTTGTTTCTGCATGTAAGATTTAGAATTTTTGTTTTTGCTTTAAAGTAAAAAGTTTCACCTGTGTATATCTATGTTTACCTAGTCTCTTTTAATCCATAGTACTGAAGCCAAATCTGGCCTCTGTACCCTGACACTGAATTCAATCTTGGAGACAGAGTTTTGGGTGAAGTAGAAAAGAATAGTTTTATTGCTTTGCCAGGCAAAGGGGGCCACAGCCAGATAATACCCTCAAAATCGTGTGTCCCAACTTGGAGAGGGTAGTGAGAAATTTTATAGTAATGTTTCAAAGAGGGCATGATCAGCTCATGGACATTCTTGTGATTGGTTGGTGGTGAGGTAAGTAGGAGTCAGCATCATCAACCTTCTGGTTCCAACTGGTCTGGGGTCTACATGCTTGTGGGCAGCATACCATCATTAATCATTAACTTCTCCCACCTGGAGGAGGTTTCAGTATCTGCAAAACAGCTCACAGATATTGTTGTGTGCATTGATGGGGAACCAGGACCTTGCTCCAAGGCTGCACTCTTTTTACTCTTGACTATTTCTCCCTTGTCTTGCATTCCCTCCTTTCCCTAATTAACAACTGCTTGAATCTGCCACTGGGAACTCAGGGAAGGTCATGGAGGTTGAATAAAGGCTATTTCCTGTAATCAAAGAAATAGGAGACACAGAAAGGTTTTGTGCCCAGGAGCCCCATAAGGCCTTGCTCTGTATTAGTACCTGTTATTCACTGAAACTTTTCTCTTCTTACCTTTCTCAGGCAAAATTATATAAATCTGAGAAAAATATATTAGACAGAAAAGAGAAGAACAATACCTGACAGAACTATATTAGCTCTCAAGGCTGAACAGGCTCCACATTCTGTAAGGATGACAAAGAAAAATGTAAATCATTAGGATATCTTAGAATATCTTTCTTTTGTCTCCACAGGTATAGCGAAGTTTGTGTTCACTGATTATTTTTCTTTATTGTGTCACTTAGTCTGCTCTCATCTCTAATTCTGCATCTTCTGGCTCTGTCTTCTAGTCTCTTATTTCTTCCTTTTCTTTTGAATGTGAGAAAGATTTCTTGATTTGTTTTTTTAATGTTTTGTTTTTTGCAGCAATCAATGTGTTACTTATCTGTGACCATTTTATTTTTTACTGAAAAAAAACTTTCTTATTTGATATTGTTCATAGTCGGGCATTCTGAATCTTATTATATGTTTGATTTTTTTGTAAATTAAATTTTTCCCATTCTTACTGTTACAGAACTCAGATTTGGCTGTTTGCTGCTCAATAGTCAATATTTGAGAGACAAGTGTTGGTTGGAAAAGAAAAGTTGCTTTATTCAGGAGGTTGGCAACCTGGGGAGAAGGCACACCTGTGTCCAAGAAACAACTCTGAAGATTCTGCTCTACCATGAAAGTTTTTAAAGGGAGAATCATTCGAGGAGGAGATCAGAGTGTTTATTATCTTCCACAGTGTGCAGACTTTCTGCTGATTGTTTGCTGGTGAGGTAACAGGAAGGGCAGAGTTCCAGGAATCTTGTGCTCAGCCTGAAGTTACCATCCTCCACCTGGGTGACAGCCTTAGTTCCTGCAGAAGAACTCAAAGATATTGTTATACATATTCCCTGAGGAGGAACCAGGACGCTACCCCATCCTGCACTATTGTTTCTTGACTGCTTCTCCTTTGTTTCTGATTCCTTTCCTCCCCTGATTAACAACTGTTTGAATCTGCTCTTTGGAACTCAGGGAATGTCAAGGAGGCTGACTGAAGCCTATTTCCTATTAACAAGAAAGAGGGAACATGGAAAGAATTGTACCCATGAGGGCCCCACAGGGTCCTGCTCAGTTTCATTACCATTTGTGTCTTTCAAATGGGAACATTGGCTCTGGATATTGTTTCCCTTGTCTTTAATTACTGAAGTTAACAAATTCCTCTTGTTCCTAGTCTGATGATATATTTGCAAAAGGTGGTATATGTGAAACTAAGATGGGTCAGATATTTTTTATCATTATCTGTTTAAATTATTCAAATCTGTACAAAGAAAATTGGCATTTTTTTCATTTGTCAGTATAGGAAGTTCACTTGCTTGAAAGAGATATAAAGGAAGATACGACCTGATGAAGTTACAGAGTAAAAATTTTGCTGTCAAAGGAAATGACTTTTCTTGCTTATTTTTATGCTTGTTCTGTTTGTGTGACTATGATTTATTGGGATATAATCACACCTTGCCTAAATGTCATAACTACTCTCATTTGGAGTCTTTTGAGCTCTTTGGCTTAAAATACTCTCTGAGTCAGGGTAAGATGAGTGTGACTGCAGCATCCAGCAACTTCCTCATGATCACCCAACCAACAGTCCATGTTATACTTGAAAGTGTGTGGTACCCTGGCCAAGCCAGGCTGTGTAACTGAGTAGAATTCTAATTATCTGTATAGAAGTAACTAATACAGGAAGAGTTTGTGATAGGTAAATGGCTGTATTACTAATTTTTAAGTAACAATCAAATTTAACAAGAGCCTGATTCCCCTCTCCAGCTGACATATTGTCTAGTAATGTAATACATCCCTCTTTATTTAGTCTACTGTCCTAGGCAATTCTTGAATGAAAGTGAGCACTACAGCCAGAGTTCTGCATGCTGCCATCCAATGAATTTCCTGAAATCTGTAAATGTAAGACTTATTGAAACTGATAAGTGTCACTTTGGAGGGGTCCTAGGAGCCGGTCCTTTATGTCCCAGCACAGAAAGAATTCAGCAAGAGGCAAAGTGATAGATAAGAAGTGATTTGTTAGAATAGAATGCTTGTGAGGCTTACAAGCGGGTGGGTGAGAGGGTGCTGCCCTGAGAACTTAGTGGGCTACAGTTTTATAATCAAAGGAAAAGTGGGGAGGGGAAAAAGACCTTCTTTGTCTTGTTTGAGTAGTCATCATGCTTCCATCATCAGCTCCTCCTCCAGGTTGGGGAGGGGAGTTTTTTTGTCCCTACATGGTCAAGCCAGGACTGTAAAAATTATTTCAGGTCTCTGTACAATGAGCACCTTTTCATAAATTATTGTTTTTCATGTGTGCTGAGAGCATGTCCTAGGGATCATTAACTTACTGAGCTCACTGGGCAGGATGTGGGTCTCATGCCACTATTGTTTTATTGTTTTGGGGCATGTCTCATGCTTCTGTCACTTGGTTTTGTTGCTAGGCAAGCCTGCTTGGTTTTGTGGTTAAATAAACCTGTTTTCTTGAGTGATCATTAACTTACAGCAGTCTCCCATATTTTTTCTTTACTTACAATCCCCTAGTTGGATTAACAATTTAAATACCTACTTTGCCCATTTACGCTGTCCTTATCATTTTTAGGGACTGGTACAACATAATTTTAAGAAGCTGATTTTAAATCCTGGTTATGCATTAGATTTCAGAAATTTTTGTTTTTGAATACTGATGTGCAGGCCCCACTCCAATCGAATTAAAATAGAATGTCTATGGAATTGCTAGTTTAAGAATTCCCCCAGGTGATTCTAATATGTAGCAAAGATTAAGAATCACTGTTTTAGAGCCTATATCTGTATCATTTCTTTTCCCTTGACCAACTGTATGACTAAGTCGCATCATCTGGGTTTATCTTAGAAAGGGGGTAGTAAGAATGACAGCATGATAGGTTGCTATACCTAAAGTTGGGGCTATGGGGTGTGCAAGGTCAGTCATATTCTTCTTGAGAGGGATCTATTTGCCTGAGATAAGTTAATAATTATTTATTTGATTCAATCAATATAATGTATTATTATTATTAAACCTATCCTTACTTTTACAGAAGAGAGATGCTCTCAGATTATTAAAATGTTAATTTTCTAGTGTCTCACTTAAAAGGCAGCATGTATGGGACTTAATAAAGTAAGTGGGGCTGGAGCAAATTTAAAAAAAAAAAAAGGTATAGTTCCTATTGTCATGGAATTTAGGGCTTACTTGTCAAACTAGTGGGGAAAACCCCAAAAAGTACTATGATTGTTATGATGAAGAGAAGTCTAGAACAGCATACACTTAACTCAGATTTTACATGTTTATGTAAGTGGTTGGGGAGCAGGGCAACCACTCCCTGTGGTTGTGGGGCATCAACAAAGCCTTGTTATAAAGAGCATAGTATAGAAAGCACCAAATAAAAGACAGAAGCCATGGAATCCAGGTATAACTCAGAAACTTTCTAGTTACATAATCGTGGCTGAATTCTCAAGTCTCCCTGACTATCCTTTCCTCACACTTAAAATTTATATGATAATAATTGGCATCTGTAACTTTTCAGATATAGTGTGAAACATAATCACGTAATCATGTATTTGAAAGTAATCTGGTAATTATCAAGTGTTATATAGATATCATATAGCACTTTTATTTATAACTTTGTGCTTTCTTTTAATGTCATGGCACAAATTTGTTAATAACAAAATATAGAAAACATGATGGAAAACTTGGCAATCAAATATAACAGGGATGGCATGTTATATTTCAATGAACACTAACCATCTAGTTGAGTTGTGTATATCTTGATTTTGATTTTCATGATGTAGTCAAATTAACCTTTTTGGTGATTGATAGAGTGATACTTATTATCCTATGACACATTTACTCAGAGGGAACAATACTGTACCAGTATCTAGGAGGAAAGAGGACCAGAAGGGGAATATTACAGATTCTTCTCTTCATTTCACATATCCAGTCCTCCTATGGAAGAACTCTGAACAATTGATACAAGGTGATTGGCAAACTGAGAGGATGAGACAAAGATACTTTTGAGTTTCCTGACAATTTATCTTTTATTTTTTAACCTCCTCCTCCTCACAAGTCACCAAGTCCCTAATATGGTCTTAGTTTGGTAAGAGTATATGGGTTTGCATTGTACTGTGCCCTGGGTTTTAGAATCAAATTTTGCCCAATTATCATTAAATCCATAATTATGTAACATAAACAACACACCAGCTTACAATTGTTGCTTCAGGCAAAATTGCTGTGGTAACAAATAACGTAAGTAATCAATGGTTGAAAGCAATAAATGTTCCTCTCTCCTATTACATAAGCTTTGACTCTGCTTGTCTCTGCCCCATTCAAAACAAGATGTTTATTTTCATTCTGAGGTCAAGCTGATTGGTTCCTAACTGGAACATGCCATTCTCATGCCAGCGATCAAGAATGGAAAACAGCTTAATTTAAACATATATTCACCCTTAAACTTCCACTTGTTAATGGAAAGCATCATTATTTCCTTATATTCAATTGACCACATCACATGTTATGGCAAAACCCTAAGTCAATGAAGCTGGGCTGTGTAATCTGCCTACAGAACACATATGCAAATCACATGACTGTGA
The DNA here is from genome assembly GCF_028021215.1 of Eschrichtius robustus. NCBI lineage: Eukaryota > Metazoa > Chordata > Mammalia > Artiodactyla > Eschrichtiidae > Eschrichtius > Eschrichtius robustus. The sequence continues at coordinate 36,635,400 of NC_090843.1, forward strand.
GCAGAGAAGCATAATCCTAGTATAGGGAAGGAAAAAAGATCCAATTTAATATTGGCCAGGTGGCATTTGCTCCAGAAGAAATTTAAAATCTAATCAACTGTCTGAACTGTCTAAGGGCCACTCGAATGAGAGAATGCAGAACAAGAACTGGGAATAGAAAAATTTGGAATTTAGTTATTACAGATTCAAATTTATGAAAAATAATGGAATTTTATTTTTCATTTTAATTTTTCCCTAGGCATTTAATAATAGAAGAAATTCCATGTTCTTCAAAACTAAATGATCTATTGTAATGCATACCAGTGCCTTGGGTGTGACACCACTCCCTGGTCCTAGGAAGATGTACCAATGTTTACATTTGCTATTTGGGGAGCACCTAACTGAAAATAGGAGTAAGGTTGCATTAGCCCAGAGTGATGTCATGTTTTATACACTTCTCTCTCATATGGTAAATAGACAAGGAGACTTTTCATGAAGAAGCAAGGGGAGCCTGCAGTTTACTTGCTGCTTTTCTCCTTGCTCTGTTAAACATCCCTTCCCAAGAGGGGCATGTTATCTGTCTCACTGTTTCTCATGATACCTTCTCTGACTTGCTCTTGTATTGACAAACTGTGAAACAGGCTATGACCCCTAGGCAGTAGGTTAGTCAAAGTGCTGAGAATTTTGTTTACAGACCCAGAGGCTCCAGGTGCTACTCTTCTAAGGTCTAGAGCAGAGCTTTTCAATAGAATAGAATAGAATAGAATAGAATAGAATAGAATAGAATAGAATAGAATAGAATAGAATAGAAACCACATGTGTAATTTTAAATTTCCTAATAGCCGCATTAAAAATAAAAATATTAGGTGACATTAAATTTGTTAATATAGTTTATTCAACCTAATATATTCAAACTATTATCATTTCTACATGTAATCAATATAAAAAGTATGAAAAAAATCTTATCTTGGTTTTCTTTATTAAATCTTTGAAATCCAACACATATTTAATACTTAGAGCACATCTTAGTTCTGACGAGCCACACTCTCAGTGCTCATAAGACATGTGTGCCCGGACATACTTATTAGACAGTGCAGGTCTAGAATACTGTTTTTGTATCCATTGGAGGTTGGAAGAGGTCATACTTTCTTTTTTATTATTTATTTATTTATTTATTTATTTATTTATTTATTTATTTATTTATTTATTTATTTTATTCTTGGCTGTGTCAAGTCTTAGTTGCAGCACGCGGACTATTCGTTGTGGCACACAGGCTTCTCTCTATTTGTGGCATGCGGGTTTTCTCTCTCTAGTTGAGGTGCACAGGCTCAGTAGTTGTGGCCTGGGCTTAGTTACCCCTCAGCATGTGGGATCTTAGTTCCCCTACCAGGGATTGAACCCACGTCCCCTGCATTGGAAGGCAGATTCTTTACCACTGGACCACCAGGGAAGTTCCTGAAGAGGTTATAATTTCTTGAATAACTTTCTTAATCAAAGCAATTCTGAGGTGCATATTATAAAATAGCATGCCAGCAGAACTATATTTTGTTATTTATGAAAGGAGAGCTTATACTCTACCTTCAGCCTCATCTGCTTCTTTGCATTTGTTTTCACTTAGTTCAGCATACCACTTATTAAAATTGAGAAACCTGACTTATATTTTACCCGGATGAGAGACATCATAGCTTACCAGGCCAATGGATCCATAGTCTCCTGAAAGGTCAAGCCAATAGGAGTTTTGAGCTCAAGTCTTATAAATTGTAAGAGTCAATAGATAAGTAAACTACTCATGGGTAAAGTTTGCTGCATTTTTAAGGGTATGGAATATTTCATAACTATTTAGCAGAAAAATTCAACATATATTTCAACTTTGGTAGGAATCTAACATCTTTACAATTATATTTCTTATACTTTTAATAGCAAATTATTATTTATTAATTTATATTCTATCTAAAGTGCAAAGCTCAGCTAAAGGTGTTGTATACACATAGTGCAATAAAAAGGGACATTTTACATTCCAATAAAAAAGTTTACATACCATTGACCTTTCACTTGATATACTGTCCAATAAAGATAATTACTTTTCAGTTGTAATGTAATGTCATAGTGTGTTACCATTCACGGTAATAGAGAACTTTATCTGACTGCCAATAAAATAGCAAAAAAAAACCCAATTAATTAAGTTTCAAGGTCTCATAATAATAATTATCACAGCAAAGGGATATCTTATTTGATAAAGTCTTACATAGAGACTTTAGCAGTAATTTCAACTATTCTATCAGCTATCAACTGTAAAAAAAGAAAGATGCTTTGAACATTCATACATGTTTTTACCCACTTTATATTCTCATCTAAATCTTTAAAACACAAGAAACTAATTGTATGTTTCAATTATAAAATGCTCTACAATATTATGGAACTCAGCAAATATACTCAGTCACTTAAAATTCAGATCTCTATAATTGACCACAGATTGCCCTTATTTTGCTTTTCCATACCATTAATTAATTCTGGAAGTATTTTTAAATTTTTATTAGAGTATAATTGATTTACAATGTTGTGTTAGTTTCTGCTGTACAGCAAAGTGTATCAGTTATACATATACATATATCTAGTCTTTTATAGATTCTTTTCCCATATAGGTCATTACAGAGTATTCAGAATAGTTCCCTGTGCTATACAGTAGGTCCTTATTAGTTAGTTATTTTATATATAGTAGTGTGTATTTGTCAATCCCAGTCTCCCAATTTATCCCTCCCCCCCCACCCCAGTAACCATGTTTTTTTTCTACATCTGTGACTCTATTTCTGTTTTGTAAATATGTTCATTTGCACAATTTATTTAGATTTCACCTATAAGCGATATCATATGATATATGTCTTTCTCTGTCTGACTTATTTCACTCAGTGTGACAATCTCTAGTTCCAACCATGTTGCTGCAAATGGCATTATTTCATTCTTTTTTATGGCTGAGTAATATTCCATTGTATATATGTTCCACATCCTCTTTATCCATTCCTCCCTTAAATGTCCATTGACAGAGGAATGAATATAGAAGTATTTGAATAAGACATGTTCAAGGCAGTATGAAATAATCATTAAAAGGATAGGTGCCATAGCCAAGAATATCTGGATTCAAATCTTAGCTACATCACTTTCTAGCTCTATAATCTTGAACAATATATTAAGATGTTTTATGCTTTGATTTTTTATCTGTAAAAAGGAGAAAATATTAACCCATAAATTTGGGTCAGGATTATGGTAATTAATGGATGTAAAATGATTCAGAACAGTGCTTGGTATAAAGGAAGTAATCAGTAAACATTTGGTGATAGAGTTTTAGTAGTAGTAGTAATATTAATGTCATTATCTGTAAATCTGCACATACAGTATTTTGGTTTTTGTTTGTTTGTTTGTCTGTTTTTGCCCATGCAGAACTTCCTGTGAGATCTTAGTTCCCTGACCAGGGATAGAACCCAGGCCTTTGGCAGTGAGAGTGTGAAGCCCTAACCACTGGACTGTCAGGGAATTCCCAGTGCATATAGTATTTGGATCACCCTTCAATTAAGAAATAAGAATATCTGCATTCCAGGATTTTTTAACTTAAATTCCTTTTCTTCAGTTTCTATAAAAAATTTCACTGTGGAAAAAAAAATGTTGTTAATCAAAAAGGATGAATTAAAAGATATGCTGCCTATCTACTCCATGAGACCATTCTATAAGAGTTCCTCAATAAATATCACATATTACTCATTTTATTATTAATTATCCACCTATCTACATACTCTGGGCTTTAACCTTTGAACAACTTAAAGAGCCATAAAGCAATAAACCAGTGGTCATTTTATGCATCCCCACTGAAATACTTTGTTCTTTATTATGATCAATATAAATAAATATTATTCATTAATTCAGTCACTCTACAAACAATATTTACAACAAAGCTGAACACTGTGCAGAGCACTGAGGTTAAAAACAAAGTCTCTGTTCTCCAGGACTTTACAGTTAAATAAATCAATGATTTCCAGAACAGGGTTTGACATTGAGAAAATATTCACACTTCTCTTTATATGTTTATCTCATCCTTTTTAATGTCTATTTTGTGCATATTTTATATAGTGCAAATATGTATATAGAGAGAGTTGTACATAAATATTTTTGAGAAATAAAAAAGTTCATATATTAGAAAAATTTAAAAATTATACTAATGCAGGCACATGATATAACTTAGATCATAGTATAAAGAAATCTAATTAAGTATGAAAAGTATGATAACATAAATACATAAAGTAGAGAGTGATAGAGAAGAAGACAAGTCTCTTAAGCCTGGATGTTTAGGGAACACTACCTCCTGGTGATCATACTTGTGTTTTATGAAAAATGAATTGTCCACCTTCAGGTTGAAAGATTGGAAAAGATGAATGAGATCTGCAGATATTTAAGGCTGAGTCTGCCACATCCAAATGGCATGGAATTAGGGACTATGAACGACAATGTTTGTGTGATTAATATGAAGAGGATGCAGGGAGCAGGTACTCTGAGCAGTAAGCAGTAACTTGCCCATGGAGAACTCTGCATGTCATTCTTAGAAGTTGATATTTCATTCTGTGGGGAGTTGAAAATTATTGGCATTTAAATAATGGAGCAATGTGTTCAGATTTGAATTTTACAAAAACTACAATATTGAGATTTAACATTTATCTAGTGTTTATTGTGAGTTGGGCACAATGCTGTATATTTCATATACATTATATAATTAAATTTAATGTTCATGTTCTATGAGATAGGGACTATTACTAGGCTTGTTTATAGATTAATAAAGAATAAAGAAGATAACTAACTTGCCCAAGGTAAAGAACTAATAAATGGTGGTTCTAGGACTCAAAACCAGGTCTTATTGGACTCAAAAAAAAAAAAGTGTGCTCTCTCCATTGTGATAGTAGGCTGGAGTATGCTGTAAGACTAGAGACTATTAATAAACAGTTGTAAACACACCAAGAAGAGTTGGTGAGAGTACAAAGCTACTGTGCTGAGCCAGGAGCAGGCATTGAGATTAGGAACTGAAATCAGGTCAGCAAATATTTAAGGAGTGTCTCCTGTGTGGACAGGTAGAATTCAATGTGGGCCACTGCTTATACTAGCCACAAAATTATTGGATATATTGTCCATTATGACATTCAATATTTCCCCTCTCAAACAAAAATTAAGAGATTAATTTTCATGAAAATGTATGCATTTCTTGATAAACAGTAAGATTTCTTTTATGAAACCATTGGAATGATATAATTTAACAAGTTTACCTTTATGTTTCAGGATTCAGGAAGCTGGGGGTCAAAGTTAATGATGAATTACATTGCTTATATTAGCCTAACATTTCTATGTTCTTATTTTTACTCATCTTTTGTGTTTTAAAAATGTATTCTTTGTGGTAATTCAATTTTTATTAAAAGTCATATCAATTTTTGGAAAGAATATGCTATATTATATAAATAGTTGTGGAATAAAATAATTTTAAAAATGGTGTACTCCAATTTATAAAAATGTGCAGGTTTCCCTCCTTGAATTGAGGATTTTTTTTTTTTATCATATGAAAAACAAAAAGGAAAACAATTGAAAAAGTTAAAATATTTTCTAATCACATGAAGTGTTCTAAATTCCAAGCAAAATTAATTACCAAGACTCCTTAGTAAACATACTTCTTTACACCCTGACCCCTATATTTTTTACTGGAAGATTAATAACATGTATCTTAGCAACCACACCTGGACCCAAGGCACTTGGGAAAGTCTTGGCAGAATTCAAGGTCAAAATGCTCTAAGCTTAGATTGAATGCCAAGAAATTATATGCCTCTTTGCTTCTCAAATGAATTAATAAATTTGTATAGATGGAAATTTAAAGAAAAAAATTAAAAAGAGGAAAAAGGAAAGAAGGAATGAAAAATGCCTAATGGATGGGTAAATAACTGTTCAAGTATGATAAAGCAGAATGATCTAATTTAATCAAATATGAATTTAGGTACCCATCTAATGCAAATAAATAGTTGGCTGACTTTTAGGCTTGGGATCATAACTATGGGAAGAAATTAGTATATAATTAATGATTACAGAAGATAAAATGAAGATGATGTTTATAAACATAAACAAACCTTATTAATGTCTACACATATATTGGAGACAATACCTACATAGCATTTCATAGACAAAAGGATAAGAAGCACAGGGAATGTAGATTTTCCTATTGGAGTTAGATATTAATAGTCAAATGCCTCACTAGCAAAATCATAAGAATGAAGTTAGAGCAAAGTGGTTGGAAACGTTGATAGGTATTATGTTTACTCTTGTTTCTATACATATAGAAATTAGAGAACAACTCTAAGGGGAGACTTTAAATTTCCAATGGCTATAACAAAACCAGAATCTCTAACTGTACTAAGGGTGAAACAAGACAGAGAATGTGTATAGTGGGATTGCCCTAAAATTTGGGATTGGCTCATGAAGTCCAGAAAAGATTAAAGGGGTGAGACATTCTAGTGAACGTTGCTGAGATGGAGTGCATGTGTATTAAGTACCTGATGAATCCTAAGGCAGGTTAAAATTAGCAACCCATATTTAATTACTTTAACTTAGATTAAAAAAAATTAAATTATAGTAGCCTGGAACCCATTATAAGAATTACATAATCTATTCATTTTGACTCACAATTTTGATCATTATGTTCACATTCTGTTAGAGAAAATGAAGTGCCCTAAAATTTTTATAATCAATATGCTTCAATAATTTTGAGTGGAACTTAATAAAATATTAATAAAGTTAAGTAGCTGACTCACATAAGGCATGGGGAAATGGTTTGAGTCTTTAAGGGGAGTCACAGAATTTACCCTCAAGCAGGAGCACTTTGCTAATAAAGAGATTTATTTTTACTTTTTAGCTTGATTGCAGGGGTTAAAAAACAGGGTGTGAGTCTGAAAATATGACCCCAAGAGCATTTCAGGGGAAACACACACACACACACACACACACACACTTAGAATTTTTCTCCAGGAGGAAACACTAAGCAGTAGAATAATACATATGCATTTTTTTTTACTGGCAGAAAGGTATCTTAGAAGTTATTCTGTTTTTATAGCAAAGAATAAAACATAAAAAATTATGAACTGGGACAAAAACCCTTCTCTCCTGATTCCAAGTAGAGTACTATTGTATTTTCCCCTTGTGTCATTCAATTACAGTTGATAAAAATAAACTAATAATATAAGGTAATGAATTAACATAAAGATTTAGGAAATTAATAAGGGGACAGAACTTTAGATGATCAGAGAAGTTTTACAGAGGAAGAGGGACTTGTGCTGTATCTCAAAGAATGTAAATTTCAGAGAGAACAACTCTACTGGAGGGAACAAGCTTGGATAGTAGAATATTTCTACTCTATTTCATAGAAGGGAGTAGAGGGCAAATCTCTAATCATTTTTCCCCTAACGATACTGCAGCAAAGGTTTTAGTATCCCTCTCAGCAAGGTATTCTCATTAATATCTTATATTTTTAAGCAAGAATGAGTATTTCCAAGACGCTTTCACATATATTAGGTCTTTTGACTAACACAATTGCCCTGTGAGATATTGTTAACATTTTATCTATGAGAAAATTGAGGCTCAAACATTTTACCTGATTTATTCGCAGTCATATAGCTATTTAGCCACAAAGATGAGTTTGAATGCAGGTCTTATGACTCCATGCCTTGTGCTTTTCTATCATATCACAGCTAGGACTTATCCAGCCTGACACTGAAACAGTTCTTGGACAATGGAAAATTCTGGAAGAAGGTGTAAGGGCATTTTGGAAAGATTGCTACTCCCTTTTCTCAAGGAGATGATTGTAACTTTAATCTGGATTTAACTGCAAGGAATTCTAGTTCAACTGTCTCATATATCTGTTTCCCTCATGGCTACTTATGTGTCCTCAGCTTTTTCTGTTGGCAGAAAGCTAGGGATTAATGTTGCTGAGATATCACCAATGTCCCACATGCATTATATGGCTCTTACTTGTACCATCTAACTCTATTTAGTCAAGGGTAAGGGAAGGATATGATAGGATTTCACTAAGTTAAAAATAAGTACAGCTTACTGATAATGATATTATAACTCTATGATAGCAAAGGCCACAGTAGAATGTTTTTATTTTTCAGTGGAAACCAAGTCACCTGTGTAGGGGAGGAAAAAGTTTCCTTTTTCCTCTTCTAGATTCTTTGTCTGGTCTAATAATTAAATTGACATGAAACACATTAATAGGAGAAAAACAAATTTAATTTGGACCTAGGGGAGCTCATAGTAATATGAGGCTCAAAGAAGTGACCAGAGCAGATGTTACCTGAGAGTAGGTTCTTGTCTTGTCACAGAAAGAATTCAGAGATGAGAAATGAAGTAAGGAAAGCAAAGCAAGTATTTATTAAGCTATATACACTCTCAAGGCGAGAGTGGGCAGACTCAGGTGAGTGGCTGCCATGAGCTTCTTTCGCAAGCTGGTTATATAAGGCATGAAAATCAATGGGCAGAATATTCAATGAGGAGGGAGGGGTATGGTTCATATTTCCTGATTTTCATCCCAGTTCCACCTTCCCGAGGGCAGGAGGGATTTTTGCCCTTATTTATTCTTTTTTGTTCTTTTTGAATTTTATTTAATTAATTTATTTAATACAGCAGGTTCTTATTAGTTATCTATTTTATACATATTAGTGTATATATGTCAATCCCAATCTCCCAATTCACCCCACCACCACCAACTGCCCCCCACTTGCCCCGGCTTGTGTCCATACATTTGTTCTCTACAACTGTGTCTCTATTTCTGCCTTGTAAACCAGTTCATCTGTACCATTTTTCTAGATTCTACATATATGTGTAAATATACAATATTTCTTTTTCTCTTTCTGATTTACTTCATTCTGTATGATAGTCTCTAGGTCCATCCACATCTATACAAATGACCCAATTTAATTCCTTTGTATGGCTGAGTGATATTCCATTGTATATATGTACCACAACTTCTTTATCCATTCATCTGTTGATGGGCAACTAGGTTGTTTCCATGACCTGGTTATTGTAAATTGTGCTGCAATGAATATTGGGGTTCATGTGTCTTTTTGAATTATGGTTTTCTAGGGTATATGCCCAGTAGTGGGATTGCTGGGTCATATGGTAATTCTATTTTTCGTTTTTTAAGGAACCTTCATACTGTTCTCCATAGTGTCCATATCAATTTACATCCTCACCAACAGCGCAAGAGGGTTCCCTTTCTCCAAACCCTCTCCAGCATTTATTGTTTGTAGATTTTCTGGTGATGTCCATTCTCACTGATATGAGGTGATACCTCACTGTAGTTTTGATTTACATTTCTCTAATACTTAGTGATGTTGAGCAGCTTTTCACGTGCCTCTTGGCCATCTGTATGTCTTCTTTGGAGAAATGTCTATTTAGGTCTTCTGCCCATTTTTGGATTGGGTTGTTTGTTTCATTGATACTGAGCTTCATAGGCTGCTTGTAAATTTTGGAGATTAATCCTTTGTCAGTTGCTTCATTTGCAAATTTTTCTCCCATTCTGAGGGTTGTCTTTTCATTTGTTTATAGTTTCCTTTGCTGTGCAAAATCTTTTAAGTTTCATTAGGTCCCATTTGTTTATTTTTGTTTTTATTTCTTTTACTCTAGGTGGTGGGTCAAAAAAGATCTTGCAGTGGTTTAAGTCAAAGAGTGTTTTCCTCTAAGAGTTTTATAGTGTCTGGTCTTACATTTAGGTCTTTAATCCATTTTGAGTTTATTTTTGTGTATGGTGTTATGGAGTGTTCTAATTTCATTCTTTTACATGTAGCTGTCTGGTTTTCCCAGCTCCACTTATTGAAGAGACTGTCTTTTCTCCATTGTATATCCTTGCCTCCTTTGTCAAAGATTAGTTGACCAGAGGTGCGTGAGTTTATCTCTGAGCTTTCTATCCTGTTCCATTGATCTATATTTCTGTTTTTGTGCCAGTACAATATTGTCTTGATTACTGTGGCTTTGTAGTATAGTCTGAAGTCAGGGAGTCTGATTCCTCCAGGTCCACTTCTTTCCCTCAAGATTGCTTTGGCTATTTGGGGTCTTTTGTGTCTCCATACAAATTTTAAGATTTTTTGTTCTAGTTCTGTAAAAAATGTCATTAGTAATTTGATAGGGATTGCACTGAATCTGCAGATTGCTTTGGGTAGTATAGTCATTTTCACAATGTTGATTCTTCCAATCCAAGAACATGGTATATCTCTCCATCTGTTTGTGTCATCTTTGATTTCTTTCATCAGTGTCTTGTAGTTTTCTGAGTACAGGTCTTATACTTCCTTAGGTAGGTTTATTCCTAGGTATTTTATTCTGTTTATTGTGATGGTGAATGGTATTGTTTCTTTAATTTCTCTTTCTGATGTTTCATTGTTAGTGTATAGGAATGCCAGAGATTTCTGTTCATTAATTTTGTATCCTGCAACTTTACCAACTTAATTGATTAACTCTAGTAGTTTTCTGGTGGTATCTTAGGGATTTTCTAGGTATAGTATCATGTCATCTGCAAACAGTGACAGTTTTATTTCTTCTTTTCCAATTTGTATTCCTTTTATTTCGTTTCCTTCTCTGATTTCCGTGGCTAGGACTTCCAAAACTATGTTGAATAATAGGGGCCAGAGTGGACATCTTTGTCTTGTTCCTGATCTTAGAGGAAATGCTTTCAGTTTTTCCCCATTGAGAATGACGTTTGCTGTGGGTTTGTCATATATGGCCTTTAATATGTTGAGGTAGGTTCCCTCTATGCCCACTTTCTGGAGAGTTTTTACCATAAGTGGGTGTTGAATTTTGGTGAAAGCTTTTTCTGTGTCTGTTGAGATGATCATATGGTTTTTATTCTTCAATTTGGTAATATGGTGTATCACATTGATTGATTTGAGTATATTGAAGAATCCTTGCATCCCTGGGATAAATCCCACCAGCTCATGGTGTATGATCCTTATGATGCTTTGTATTTCTGCTGTGTCCATTGTAACTTCTCCTTTTTCATTTCTAATTTTATTGATTTGTTTCCTCTCCCTCTTTTTCTTGATGAGTCTGGCTAAAGGTCTATAAATTTTGTTTATCTTCTCAAAGAACAAGTTTTTAGTTTCTTGACCTTTGCTATTGTTTTCTTTGTTTCTATTTCATTTATTTTTGCTCTGACCTTTATGATTTCTTTCCTTCTACTAAGTTTGGGTTTTGTTTGTTCTTCTTTCTCTAGTTTCTTTAGGTGTTATGTTAGATTGTTTATTTGAGATTTTTCTTGTTTCTTGAGGAAGAATTGTATTGCTATAAACTTCCTTCTTAGAACTGCCTTGGCTGCATCCCATAGGTTTTGGATCGTCATTTTTTTCATTTTCGTTTGTCGCTAATTATTTTTTGATTTCCTCTTTGATTTATTCCGTGATATCTTGGTTATTTAGTAATGTATTGTTTAGCCTCCATGTGTTTGTGTTTTTTACTTTTTTTTTTTCCTGTAATTTATTTCTAATCTTATGACGTTGTGGTTGGAAAAGATGCTTGATATGATTTCTATTTTCTTAAGTTTATTGAGGCTTGATTTGTGACCCAGGTTGTGATCTATCCTGGAGAATGTTCCATGTACACTTGAGAAGAAAGTGTAATCTGCTGTTTTTGGATGGAATGTCCTATAAATATCAATTAAATGTATTTGGTCTATTGTGTCATTTAAAGCTGTGTTTCCTTATTAATTTTCTGTCTGGATGATCTGTCCATTGGTGTAAGTGAGGTGTTAAAATCCCCCACTATTTTTGTGTTACTGTCGATTTCCTCTTTTATAGCTGTTAACATTTGTCTTACGTATTGAGGTGCTCCTATGTTGGGTGCATATATATTTATAGTTGTTATATCTTCTTGTTGGACTTATTTAGTCTTGATTAGAAGTGTCATGACATTGGTGCATGATGGGAACTTCTTATCTGAAAGGTTAATTTTATTGTAATGAGGGCATAATGGGCAAATGGTTACATTCTGATGCCAGAGATTCCCTTTTCCCACCTTTCTTTGTCTGCCTCCAGGACACTCATCACCCTAAAATGTGTGGTTTCCTGTCTTTCTGAGGTTCCTGCTTTTGTTTGTCTGCCCAAGGACCCCCATTGTTCACAAGATGTATGGTTCCTGTCATTTGACCCATGTCCCCCTTTCTCTGCTCATATGTAGCTATCTGCCTGCTCTAACACAGGCAATTTTACATCATTTAGACAAAGGAACAAAATATTTGTGAACAAGACAATTGACAAGACAAAGAAGTTTGGGCTTGGGATAGTAAATTAGTGTAGAAATAACAAGGTTTGTTTATACAGCCTTCTCAGCCCTAAATTCTCTATCTCTGGTTATGAGGATGTCTCTACTTCCTGGTTAGTACAGGGCAAGTACCTTTCACATGGGAGATTTATTTCCTGCCTTCATGAAAACAAATGTGTTCCTCTTGCATTTGCTGTTTCTTAAGTTTAATTCAAAATAATCAATATGCCAATATGGCATTATTTTGGAGTGGCCTGTCCCAAACCCATTACCTTCTTTACCTGGGTCCAAGTTGAGTTCATAAATGATTTTACAAATCCAAAGTAAAATCAGTTTTGTAATGAAAAAACAATAACAACCAACACTAACCAAATAGTTAAAATATAGTCAAGTAAATGATGTTTTATGTTATACTATTGTAGGGGAGGAAAAATAATTTTCCCTTTACCCATATAGATTTTTGGCTGAGACACCTCCTGTAATAAAATATAGATTAACAGTAGAAAAACAAACAGAATTATAATACTATATATACCTCTTGTATACATGGAAGATACCCAGGAAAACTGAGTAACTCCCTTAAATGGCCCAACCCACCACATTTTAAATACCACCTCCAGCCAAAAGCAAAAGATGCTGGTGGGGCAGGGGGAACCAGTTATGGGAAGTTATCACAGTTAACAAGGGTATGTTTGAAGAGGAAGCACAGTTAACAACGGTATGGTTGTTATGCACATTTAGGTCATTGCCCTCTCCATTGATAAGAGTTTCTAGAGTTTTAGTCACCCTCCTCTACCTGGTACGGATAGGAAGAAACCCTCACAAATGGAGATTTTCCATATAAATGTAAATGTCTCTTACAAAAGGGTAAATTCTATTGGTTATCTCCTGTGTTTGTTTTTTTTCTTAAAAATAACCAGATCAAGATAATCCTAATGCCAAAGAGACATATTTTGGGGTGGCAATTCTGCTCCCTTTCACTATAGAATAATTATTAACATATTAACCAAATGGACTGCAATGATTGATGGATTTTGCATTATACAAATTTAACTACTCCTTTAGGTGCTGTGGCAGATATGCAGTCAGGATACTCAGAGTCCCCTTCAAGAAAGGACACACTTCCCAGAACTGGGGAAAGGAGTTTAGCTGACAGCCTCCAGCTGGTAGCTGTTGGCCTCAGATTTCAAGATAAGGTCACATAGTAGGGATGGCTTCTGGCCAATGACTAAGAGAGGTACTGGTGAAATTGAGCAGGATGCTTTGGGGTCCACTTGGGCACAAAAGCCTTCCTGAGTCCCCCATTTCTTGTTTGTAGGAAACAGGCTTCATTCAGCCTCCTGACCTTCCCTGAGTTCCAAAGGGCAGGTTCAAACATTTGCTAATCAGGGAAGGGAGCGAATGCAGAAACAAAGGAAGAGCAGTCAAGAAACAATACTGCAGCCTTGGGGAAAAGTCCCAGTTCCACCTCAAGAAATATATATAACAATATCTTTGAGCTCTTCTGCAGGAACTAGGGTCCCCACCCAGGTGGAGGATGGTAACTTCAGGCTGAGGACAAGATTTCTAGGACATTTCTTTGTTACCTCACCAGCAACCAATCAGAAGAAAACCACACATCCTGCTGCCCTCACCCCAAATTTTGCCTATAAAAACTTTTCCCCCAAAACCATCAGGGAGTTTGGGGTTTTTGAGTGTGAGCCACCCATTCTCCTTGCTTGGCCTTGCAACAAAATTTTCTCTGCTCCAAACTCTGGCATTTCAGTTTGTTTGGTCTCACTGTACTTTGGACACACAAACTTGTGTTCAGTAAAAGTGGCAGCCTAGGGCATGCTATTTTGGAGGCACTAATGACTGAGCAAAGTTGTGGTACAAGGGCCTCGACATTTTCTCCCAGTGCAAGACTCTTCTACCAGGTGGGAATGAAAAATGTTGCCTGCCATACCAGTAAACAAAGGATGTTGGAGCCATCAAGCCACTACAGCCATCCTGGATGATGAGCTCTGAGGGAACTCAGCATGGAGACAAATGGGCTGTCCACTGCCAAGCCCTTAGCCACTGCAGGCACCCCCAATTGTGCACCCTGTGGGGGACTCAGGTTTGGAAAAGAACAGGATACTGGCTCCAGATAGCTGAGGAAAACATATCAAATTGAAACTGACCAGGACCATGTGGGGCTTCTGGACACAGAAGCCTTTCTGTCCCCTGTTTCTTGACACCAGCCTCCATGAGCTTCCCTGAGTTCCAAATGTCAACTTCAAATAGTTGCTAATCCAGGAAGGGAAGGAATGCAAAGACAAGCGAGAGGCAGCCAGGAAACAATAGTGCAGCCTTGGAACAGGGTCCTTGTTCCACACTAAGGGATACACATAACAGTGTCTTTAAGCTCTTTTAAGAGATCAGCATTCCTCATACCAGAGAAAGATCACCTGAGGCTACATTAAAGGAACTGGAGAAGCTCATCAAGATTACCTGAGACCAGATTAGAGGAGTGGAGGCCCTGCACACATGCTAATCTTATCAGCAACCCCACCCTTGAACTGTTGCCATAAAACTCCTCACCATATAAAGATGTGGAAATATATATATATATATAACGGTAAAAAAAAAAAAACTCCTCACCAAACTCCGTTGGGTTGGGACACACAGTTTTTGAGGGCAGGAGTCTGCCTGACAAAGCAATAAAGCTATTCTCTTCTACTTTACCCAAAAGTTTGTGTCCAAGATTCAATGTGGCACTGGTGTACATAGGCTGAGCTTTTGGCATCAAAAGGAATGATTTCAGTGAGCCCAGACGTTTGTATCTTTCCACATATAAAAAAGCACTAAATTCCTTAACTTGAGATATCTGGTTTTCTTTAACTAACAGTAATCTTTTGATGTTCTGACTACCTGGTCTTTGTTGCAAAAACTCTTATATATCCTGGCTCTTCCCTTAACTCTATGGAGCAGTCTCTCAGAGCTATCTGAGATGCTGTGTCCCAGGCTTAAGTCCTCAGTTTTGTCTGCCAGATAAAACATAATCCTCAACTTTTAGGTTGTGCATTTTTTTCAGTCAACATAGACAATGTGTGATCCAGAGCTCCCAATGGACTGGCAGAGATTTGGTGGATCTTCTTTGCTGACAGGTCCCCTGCCCCATCCTGATATCTCTCATTTCCTTTCACTGGCGTTCTCCAGTAAATGTAAAATGCAATAACTTAAAAAATTCATATAAGAAGTGATTGAAAATTCTTATCAGAATAAAGGTTGAGATTTTTCAAAGATAAAATGTCATGCCCTCCATAAAGTCTCTGACATCTTCAGGCATACGTACTCAAGTTCCTCAGTTCCACACATTGTTCATTTAAAATTATAACACAGTGTAATTGTAATTATTTGGTGTGATTACCCTCTCTAAATCCACCAAATGAAATAGTGTTTATTTTTCCCTCTTATATCTCTGTTGGATTTACTAGTTGTCTCTATATACATTTAGAAAGGGGCATTGCTGTTGCCAAAATCTTGGCTCCCTGTACACTGATGCCAAAATGAGATACAGAGACAGAGTTTTGGAGAAAGAAAGGATGGCTTTATTCTTTGCCAGGCAAAGAGGGGAACACAGCCAGGCTAGCACCTCAAGAACTGTGTCCCCCTCCCTGGGGAATAGGGAGAGGTCCTATAGTCAGGGCTTGTGGTCAAGGGTATGCGATAAGGATCAAGGCAGTAACAGTCCTGCATTCTTCTTTCTTCTGCAGAGTTTCAGAACGCTGGGGTTGCTGACAAGATTAAGGCCTGTGCAGGGTCTCAGGTGGGCAGTCTCCTAATCTTGATGAGCTTCTCTGGTCACTTTAATCTTGCCTCAGGTGGTTTCCTGGCTGCTCCTCCCTTGATTTTCAACTGTTTGTATCTGCCCTTTGGAACTCAGGGAAGGTCATGGAAGCTGGAGTCTTGCCTACAAGAAATGGGGGACAAAAAGGCCTCCGTGCTGGGGAGCCCCATGGGGCCCCACTTGGTTTCATTACCTCAGGGAAACTTTGCCATTTTAGAACAGTAGATTGTGAGAGATTGGGCATTAAAGATGGAGAAAATGTCTCAGAATTGCAGTCAGTCTCTCTTTGCTGGATGGTCCACCACTTTACTCCCATAAAGAGATGCTAATAAGTGAAATATATACTGACTTTATGCTCAAATCCTAGCACAGAAATTCACATAAATATATGTCATATTCAGTGATATTTAGTACCTTTGTGGAGTGTTTAAATTAGAAATCTTTCTTGAACTCTACATTTCAACAACATTTGCCTATAAAAAGAATAAACATGCAAAAAAGCAACATCTTATAAAACAATTGAATTCTGAGAAATTATGCAAAAGCACAGCACCCACATTTTGTAGAAAATCCTTAGTAGAGCCACAAATAATGTAAGAAAAGATAATGAATACATCAGTTTCCTTTGGTTATAATTTGGTTTCTAAAAGTTTCTGAAGTAAGGTTGATAGCTTCCTTCAGTAATTATGTTGAGATATTGTAATGTATGGCATGTATGGAAATAATTTTTACCAGTAAATGAGGTAAATTTATTATATGATTCTAAATCTCTAGACGTAAATAATAAAAACAAAAATGTGTACCAATTTTTTTGGGGGAAGGGGCACATTGTTTTTTAAATTCTGCTTTAATTAAAATAACTAACGAGATAACTTCCTTAAGTCTGTGTCATAAAAATTGAAAGTTATGAAATTCAAGTATGTTTTTTTTGAGAATAAAAACAGTGTCATTTACTGGAAGGCAATAATAATGAAATAAAACAAAAAAACTAAATTCAAACGTTTATATACTTAGTGTGGGAGAGGGGAAATTTCCCCTCTTTTCCCTCTCAGTTCTTTTGCCTCGCAATTAAAATGACATAAGGCAGGTTGACAGGAGAAAATCAAAAAACTTTAATAACATTGATACATGGGAGAGACCCAGGAAAACTAAGTAACTCACCCAAAAGGCTGAAAATCCTCACCTTAAATACCATCTTTAGCTAAAGACAAAAGGGGATGTTGAGGGTAGTGATTTCGGACTTCAAAGGGGAGGAAGGCAATTCATATGGAGATGGAAAAGCAAATGTTTGATAAATAAATGTTTGCTAGGCCAGGTCGAAGAGTGGACTCTGATCTCTAAGAGTTTCTCCTACTACACCCAGCCTGTATTTTTTGCAGGTATCTCTGGTGATAGCTCTATTCCTATAACAAACCGTCTGTCTAAATTCTTCAGGCAGTTAAGGGGAAGATCAAAGTTTCTTCCTGAATCTTAAAGGCCTTGATTGTTTTCAGCTTGAAATAATCCTCATGACAAAGAGACATTTTGGGGTGACAAATTTTGCTACCCTACATGAGGAAGAACAAGAGAATTATAAATACAGAATATAAATTTATAAATGATGCAAATAACATCATTAATATTCTTTTCATATATGAGCTATTATCTCATTATTTTGTCTTAATAGATTTTTTTTTCTTTTTTGGCCATACCACATGGCTTGCAGGATCTTAGTTACCCAGCCAGAGATCAAACACATGTCCCCTGCAGTGGAAGCGCAAAGTCCAAACAACTGGATTGCCAGGGAATTCCCTTGTCTTGATAGTTTTACTAATACAGAACTATACTAGTGGAAAAAGGAAGGCAAGAATGGGGAGCCACATTTTGCCATCAGAGAGTCAAGAATAAGCTGGTGGCTAGCCAAGAAGCCACCTATTCATAGCTTGTATCCAGGTTCAGAATCCAATAGACAAAGTGGGCCAAATTAAGATCAAATGAACATAAGTACTGGATAATACGTAGAGATGCTTCTCTACTTCTATATCTCCAAATGGACTCTGAATTCTGGGAGGACAAAGTTGCATTTGTCTTTGGGTACTCAGGACCTAAAAGATATATCCGGCATATTTTGGTCCCTCAATCTTTGTTAAATAAAAGAGTAAACATTTTAAAGAACAACAGTTTGCATTTGTGAATAAGATATTACCTATGTTCTCGTAACTGATTATCCTTACAGTAGCATGACAGACAAGTTACTGATTGAATAATTGTCCACTGAGGTATGTTTTTGTTTTTGTTTTTTTGTCTAAGCTACATGTTTGGGTTTCATGTGCTCACACATAGAAGGCTTCATTTTCATATGTTTGGGAGGTGAGATGTTCAGAACATTTCATCAGTGTTTCTAATAAAAAGGAAAAAAAAAGGAAATGACACAATTGGGTGTATCTCAAGATATTTAAAACAGTTGCAGAGTATAAAGGGCAAATAAGTAGGTTAAGTGTGACATTTTATTTCAGATGAAGAGAAGTGTTTGTTTTTTTTTTTCCCTCACACCAACCAATTTTCCAATTCTTCAATATCAATAGGGTGTCGTACAATTCAATTTAATTCTGACACTAACTACACAGATTTACCATGAGATCCCACAGGTTTAAGAGTCCAGTCCCAAAACAACTGTCCTTACTTCAGACACCAGTTGCAAATATCAGGTCCTCAGGTTACCCACACTTCTGTCCTACTTGGCTACAAAGCTGGAGGTACCACCCACAGGTTCAAAAATTTGCTAGAATGATTCATAGAACTCAGGAAAATGCTATACTTAGCTCTTATAGCTTATTATAGTTGATACAAATGAACAGCCAGGTTAAGACTTATATAGGAAGAGGTCCAGGGTGTCTTGAGCACAGGAACATCTTTCTCCTGCAGTTGGGGTGTGCCACCCTCCAGGAATGTAGATGTGTTTGTCAATTCATAAGCATGTTAAACCTTGTCATTTGAGTGTCTTTAATGGAGGTTTTATTACGTAGGCATGATTGTGATCATTGGTGATTAACTCAATCTCTAGTTTCTCTCCCCTCCCAGAGGCTAAGGGCTGGGGCTGAAAGTTCAAGCTTCTAATCAAGGCTTGTTCTTTCTGGTGGCCAGCCCTCAGCCTGAAGCTATCTAAGAACCCACCAAGAGTCACCTTATTAGAACAAAAGATACTTTGATCATCTGATCACTCAGGGAATTCCAAGGGTTTTAGGAGCTCTAAAGGTTACAGGAGCCGAGGATAAAGGCCAACTATCTTTCTTATTGTACCACAATGACAAGGAACTTATTACTGTGGAAATATAATTTCATAGAAAAAAAGGGAGTGGTTGGAATCCATAAGGATTCAAGTTCCAGTCCCATTCCTTACTAGCTATATGATCTTGGGCAAAATTTTTAAACTGTTTAGTGCTTGGTATTCATTTATTAAAAAGGGAGTAAGCAGAGATAAATGACTTTAAATTTTTTTTAAATTTTTTTTATTTATTTTTGGCTGTGTCGGGTCTTTGTTGCTACACGTGGGCTTTCTCTAGTTGTTGCAAACGGGAGCTGCTCTTTGTTGCGGTGCGCGGTCCTCTCATTGTGGTGGCTTCTCTTGCTGCAGGGCATGGGCTCTAGGCACACAGGCTTCGGTAGTTGTGGCATGTGGGCTCAGTAGTTGTGGCACCTGGGCTATAGAGGGCAGGCTCAGTAGTTGTGGTGTACAGGCTTAGTTGCTCCACAGCATGTGGGATCTTCCTGGACCAGAGCTCGAACCTGTGTCCCCAGCATTGGCAGGAGGATTCTTAACCACTGCGTCACCAGGGAAGTCCATAAATGACTTACGGTATGTAAAACATAGAGCACAGAGCTGGTGCATGGCAAAACAAACATTAAATAAGAGAGAATTATTATCTGAATCAGGGGTCTGCAAACTTCTTTAAAGGAACAACTATTTTATGCTTTACAGATCATCAAGTTTCTGCTGCAACTACTCAGCTCTACTATTGCAATGTGAAAGCAGCCATAGACAAAATATGAACAAATGAGCATGGCTGTATTACAATAAAACTTTATTTACAAAGGCAAGTTGCAGTCCATATTTGTCCTGCAGGCCATAGTTTGCCCAGACCCCTGATTTACATGATGCAAAATCAGAATTAAGATTGTATATATTGTATATCAATTCTAAATTTACACACTGACCACATAGAATGTACTTTGCTAAAACAATTGTGTATTATCTCCTCAAACTCTAGTGACTTGAAGTTTAAGGTTGAATTGTGTCCCTCCAAAATAGATATGTTTAAGTCCTAACCCTCAGTACCTCAGTATGTGACCTTATTTGTAAATAGAGTCTTTACAGAGATAATCAAGTTAAATGAGGTCATTAGGGTGAGCCCTAATCTAACACAGCTAGTGTTCTTATAAAAAGGGGAAATTTGGACACAGATACACACAAAGGGAAAGTGATATAAAGAGAGGAAGGGAGAAGATGGCCGTTTACAAGCTAAGTAATGCTTGATGCTATTGGAAGCCAAGAGAAAGCAACATTCCGGGGAGAAAAAAAGCCAACCATTCTGTCAGTCCAATTAAATTCTGCCTAATAACGTTTGGATACTAGGTTGTATCCCCTGAATTAGTTTTCTT
This sequence comes from Eschrichtius robustus, assembly GCF_028021215.1. Taxonomy (NCBI): domain Eukaryota; kingdom Metazoa; phylum Chordata; class Mammalia; order Artiodactyla; family Eschrichtiidae; genus Eschrichtius; species Eschrichtius robustus. The sequence goes on from NC_090843.1 coordinate 36,656,146, forward strand.
TTCTAGTCGGCAAGAGCCTAAGGGCAAAGAGTTACACAAAGTCTTCGTTTCCTCACCTTAGATTGTGCAACAACAGGACAGCTGCAATTTGACCATAACTTTAAATACCTGTCAGTGTGGTGCAAGCCTTTGACAGAAGGATGGTGAGGAACATCAGCAGAACCTAGTAAATTTGAAGGCCTCCTGCCTGGGACCTGCTCTGCTGCTTACTTTATTTTGTGAGGAAGAAATATATTTAAACTCATAGTATTGTTTTATTTGTTCAAATAAGCAACAAGCCTCCTCCTAAAGGAACCATATCTCTTTCCTAATGACAATTTGGTATTTATTAATATATCATTATGAATAGTTTCACAGTCTTACCCTTATTTCCGTCTCTTACTGGGATATAAAAATCTCATATTCTGATAAGAACTGCTGCTTTGACTGGACAGGATAACAAATATTGGTTTCATTTTTCCCTATGTTTCAATCTTAATAAAAATCAAATTCTTTATATTCAAGAAGATGCTTCTTAAAATCCATCAGTATTTGGTGGTCTCTGCTGATTTGGAATGATCAAGTAAATATCCAGCTTGTTCCTGTTTAAATTACAAATGGAAATGTAATTTGGCTACTAAGCATTACATATGCTTTGAAATTGGGAATGAATGGCTGGCAGAGAAGCGTTACAGTGCCGTATATACACAGTATTGTAGAGTGAAGCTCTGTTTAAGAGAGGCAGAATCAGCCCAGACTCTCAAAGGCTTGAGGTAGAAGAATAATGTTTCTGGCAGGCTCTCAAATTACAGCCTATGGAATGTTTGAGACTCCTCTATGCTCAAATAAGAAAAAAAATGAATTAAAAAAAAAAAAACAGATTTTAACAAAATAATTTTCCTGATTTCCTAATTTAGCAATAAGTCCTACATTGGGCATTGAAGACGTAATTAAAGTCAACTTTGAAAACATTAAAAGGGAAGACATAATGCTCTAGAGTATGTCATATTTAGTATACCATGTTTAATATGATTTTGAGGAAAGAATTGAAAAATGGAGTGTAACAGATAAAGCATACTGTTTTGTATCACCTTGGCATTTTTTAATGCACTTTTACCTGAAATTGCAAAGCACCTTTACCTGTATATTAATAGTACATCATTCAACTTTAGGCATACCCTGGATTGGACCTTCATCTTAACTGAGTCATCAAGGATATAGGCGTTTATAATGAAATATAGCCTTCTTCCTAAAGGAAAGATCTGAATGACTTTTTTTTTTTCCCAATTGTAAAAAACAAATAACATAAAACTTAACCATCTTAACTATTTTTAAGTATACTGTTCAATAGTGTTAACTATATCCACATTGTTGAGAAACAGATCTCTAGAACTGTTTCATCTTGCAGATTTGAAACTCTATACCCATTAAACAACAACTCCCCTTCTCCTTCCTCCCTCCAGCCTCTAGTAACCACCATTCTACTTTAGACACCTCAAATAAATAGAATCATACAGTATGTGTCTTTTTTTGACTGGCTTATTTCACTTAGAATAATGTTCTCAAGGTTTATCCATGTGTAGCATGTGACAAAATTTCCTTTCTTTTCGTTAAGATTTAATAACATTCTTATTATATAACACATTTGTTTGTCCATTCATTCACTGATGGACATTTGCATTGTATCCATCTCTTGGTTATTGTGATTAGGGCTGCTATGAACATGGATGTAAAAATACCTCTTCAAGACCATGCTTTCAGTTTATCTGTGTATATACCCAGAACTGTTTTCCAAGCAGTTGCACAATTTTACAATCCTATCAACAGTGCATTTCAATTTCTCTACATCTTCACCAAAACTTATTTTGTGTTTGTTTGTTTGACAGTAGCCATCCTAATGGGTGTGAAGTGATATCTAATTATTGTTTTGATTTGCTTTTCTCTGATGATTAGTGATGTTGAGCATTTTTTCATATGCTTGTTAGCCAAATGTCCTTTGCCCATATTTTAATTCGATTATTTGACTTTTCTTGTTGAGTCGTAGGAGGTATTTATATATTCTGGATATTAACTCCTTATCAGATATATGATTTACCAATGTTTTCTCTTATTTCATAGGTTGCTTTTTTACTCTATTGATTATGTCCTTTGGTGCACAAAAGTATCTCTAAAGTTTGATGTGGTCTCATTTGTAGATTTTTGTTTTTGTTATCTCTGATTTTAGTACCATATTCAAGAAATCATGGCTAAGTCCAATGTTATGATTTTTCCCCTTATATTTTCTTCTAAGAGTTTATAGTTTTAGATTTTAGATTTACATCAATTGTGATGATGGTGTGTGTGAGTGATTTTTTTTCCCCTTTATCTGTTAGAGCAATGTATTACATTGATTGATTTTTGTATGTTGAACCATCTTTGCATTACAGGAATAGTCCCACATGGTCATGGTGTGTAATCTTTTTAATGTATTTTTGAATTTAGTTTGATAGTATTTGGTGGAGAATTTTTGTGTCAACCTTTATCAGGGATATTGGTCTATAGTTTTCTTGTATTGTCTTTGTCTGGTTTTGGTATCAGGGTAATGCTGGCTTCATAGAATGAGCTTGGAAGAATGTGGATTTGAGGAGTGGAGAGCAGAACACACTTCATACTTCATAGGTCTCTGAGTGTGTGTTTTTTAGAAAAGAGAATGCTTGGAGAAGTAGGTCAGGAACAGATATATAGAGGGAAATAAAATTGCTTGGCACTCCAGTGTCTGAGTAACCGGGAGTGGTTCCCAAAGACTGGTCTATGGACCAGTTCAGACACTCAGATTTTTCCAGGTCTGTGATGAAATGGTAAATGGCTCATGATAAAAATGAGTATAAATTCATTTATATTCTTCAAAGAAGTAAATGTCTTCAAAGAGCTAAAGCTTAAAATAAATTGTCTATCCTCAACTTCTTTTTTTTTAATTAATTAATTTATTTATTTATTTTTGGCTGCATTGGGTCTTTATTGCTGTGTGCGGGCTCTCTTTAGTTGCGTTGAGTAAGGGTTACTCTGTTGCAGTGTGCAGGCTTCTCTTTGTGGTGGCTTATCTTGTTGCAGAGCATGGGCTCTAGGTGCATGGGCTTCAGTAGTCATGGCACACAGGCTCAGTAGTTGTGGCTCGTGGGCTCTAGAGCATAGGCTCAGTATTTGTGGCACATGGGCTTAGTTGCTCTGCGGCATGTGGGATCTTCCCAGACCAGGGCTCAAACCCATATCCCCTGCATTGGCAGGCAGATTCTTAACCACTGCACCACCAGGGAAGTCACAAATCTTCTATCCTGAGATGAAAACCTTTCTAATGTTTTTATGGTAAATGATATAATTTTTAGTGATATAATGACAGTAGCATTTACTATTGAGCTATAAACGGTATGTTCATATAAATTCTGGAAGTGCTTAAGCAAAGGGACCAAATGTGGCCCACCATTGTGTGAAACATTATCTGGTGTGGCCACATAGTGTTCATTCCCCCTTTTCCTAAAAACAGCCTGATCGCCTTTTCATAAATATGTCTTCTTCTTTGTGTAGTTACCTCTTTTGGCAGGATGGTAAATCCAGACACCTAGTTCCAGCTCCAAGAGTGTTTGGCTCCAAATCTCTTCTCTCCCTATCCGAGTACAACTATGGGGCAGATGTATGACAACTGGAAACTTCTTTTTTTTAGAATGACCCTGACCAGATGCTTACTGCTCTGCTTCCTGCTTCTAGGCTCCCTAGAAGCACTCCTATCCACTCCCTGAGCCCAATTATCCTTCCAACATGTAACCTCTTATTTAATTTATAAAGACTTGTCTTATTTTTAATCACTAGCATACCAGAAACTAGCTGATATTATTTACTAAACAGCTTTGTAAGCTTGAGGAAATTACATTCTTTCTGGAGATGATAGTAGTACCTGCATTAGAATGTTGTTGAAAAAATTAAACAGGTTATTATAAGTTAAGTGCTTAGCACATGGTTAGTTATTTTATTAGCATTATTGTTGTTACTGCCATAAAGAATGCACAATCACAAGCCACAAAAACATTACAAAAACATAGGTGCCTGCCCTGTGGCCATCAGGCATTCTTACAAAAGCCAAGAGAATGAAAGGATAAAAGTCCAGGGCCTTCTTCTCACATACCCAGCAACCACCTTTAAAATCAATTTCCAAGCATAAAACCTGACCTTGGTTTAGAAATAAATGGAATTAGTTTGCAGTACCTGTTTCTAAGCCTTGCTTCTTAATGCTGACTCTCACTCACCAATTATCTTTAGTGGTTTTCCTTATTTCAAAATCCCTATAGTATTCATTCAAATAAAATTCTCCAGGACATCAAATTGTTCAGTTGTAGTGGACTTCGTCGACAGTGAATTATCAGTCACAAATTTCTATCTCAAACTGCATAGAAATTAGAGAAAGGACATCTTTCCCCCAATTTAGCAACTATCCTAGTCAGCAACCAAAGAAAGCACAGTATGTGATGAGTTGCTGAATATATGATAGAATTTATTATAACCTGATTAATCAATCAATCAATCTTTTCTGATAATCCCTTGTCCCTAAGTAGTAAATCATCAAGTGAAAGCAAAAAATGTGAACTTAGTCTAAAAAAGAAACAATATATTATTTCATCTACTTTACACATTTTTGCCCTTTAATCTCATGCCATTTTTTTTTAACATCTTTATTGGAGTATAATTTCTATACAATGGTGTGTTAGTTTCTGCTCTATAACAAAGTGAATCAGCTATACATATACATACATCCCCATATCTCCTCCCTCTTGCATCTCCCTCCCTCCCACCCTCCCAATCCCACCCCTCTAGGTGGTCACAAAGCATCAAGTTGATCTCCCTGTGCTATGCAGCTGCTTCCCACTAGCTATCTGTTTTACCTTTGGTAGTGTATATATGTCTATGCCACTCTCTCACTTCGTCCCAGCTTACACTTCCCCCTCACCGTGTCTTCAAGTCCATTCTCTACATCTGCATCTTTATTCCTGCCCTGCCCTAGGTTCTTCAGAACCATTTTCTTTGTTTTTTAGATTCCATATATATGTGTTAGCATACGGTATTTGTTTTTCTCTTTCTGACTTACTTCACTCTGTATGACAGACTCTAGGTCCGTCCACCTCACTACAAATAACTCAATTTTGTTACTCTTTATGGCTGAGTAATATTCCATTGTATATATGTGCCACATCTTCTTTATCCATTCATCTGTCAATGGACACTTAGGTTGCTTCCATGTCCTGGCTATTGTAAATAGTGCTGCAATGAGCACTGTGGAACATGACTCTTTTTTTTTTTTTTTAATCAGTCATCAATTTTATACACATCACTGTATACATGTCAATCCCAATCGCCCAATTCAACACACCACCATCCCCACCCCACTGCAGTTTTCCCCCCTTGGTGTCCATACGTTTGTTCTCTACATCTGTGTCTCAACTTCTGCCCTGCAACCCGGTTCATCTGTACCATTTTTCTAGGTTCCACATACATGCGTTAATATATGATATTTGTTTTTCTCTTTCTGACTTACTTCACTCTGTATGACAGTCTCTAGATCCATCCACGTCTCAACAAATGACTCAGTTTTGTTCCTTTTTATGGCTGAGTAATATTCCATTGTATATATGTACCACATCTCCTTTATCCATTCATCTGTCGATGGGCATTTAGGTTGCTTCCATGACCTGGCTATTGTAAATAGTGCTGCAATGAACATTGGGGTGCAGGTGTCTTTTTGAATTATGGTTTTCTCTGGGTATATGCCCAGTAGTGGGATTGCTGGGTCATAGAACATGACTCTTTTTGAATTATGGTTTTCTCAGGGTACATACTCAGTGGTGGGATTGCTGGGTTGTATGGTAGTTCTATTTTTAGTTTCTTAAGGAACCTCCATGCTGTTCTCCATAGTGGCTATATCAATTTACATTCCCACCAACAGTGCAAGAGGATTCCCTTTTCTCCACACCCTCTCCAGCATTTATTGTTGGTAGATTTTTTGATTATGTCAATTCTGACTGGTATGAGGTGATACCTCATTGTAGTTTTGATTTGCTTTACTCTAATGATTAGTGATGTTGAGCACCCTTTCATATATTTGTTGGCAATCTGTATATTTTCTTTGGAGAAATGTCTATTTAGGTCTTCCACCCATTTGTGGATTGGGTTGTTTGTTTTTTGATATTGAGCTGCATGAGTTGCTTGTATATTTTGGAGATTAATCCTTTGTCAGTTGCTTCATTTGCAAATATGTTCTCCCATTCTGAGGGCTGTCTTTTCATCTTGTTTATAGTTTCCTTTACTGTGCAAAAGATTTTAAGTTTCATTTAGTCCCATTTGTTTATTTATGTTTTTATTTCCATTTGTCTAGGAGGTGGGTCAAAAAGGATCTTGCTGTGATTTATGTCATAAAGTGTTCAGCCTATGTTTTCCTCTAGGAGTTTTATAGTGTGTGGCTGTATATTTAGATCTTTAATCAATTTTGAGTTTATTTTTATGTATGGTATTAGCGACTGTTCTAATTTCATTCTTTTACATGTAGCTGTCCAGTTTTCCTAGCACCACTTATTGAAGAGGCTGTCTTTTCTCCATTGTATATACTTCCCTCCTTTATCAAAAATAAGATGACCATATGTGTATGGGTTTAACTCTGGGCTTTCTACCCTGTTCCATTGATCTATGTTTCGGTTTTTGTGCCAGTACCATGATGTCTTGATTACTGTAGCTTTGTAGTATAGTTTGAAGTCCAGGAGCCTGATTCCTCCAGCTCCGTTTTTCTTTCTCAAGCTTGATTTGGCTATTGGGGGTCTTTTGTGTTTCCATACAAATTGTGAAATTTTTTGTTCTAGTTTTGTGAAAAATACCATTGGTAGTTTGATAAGGATTGTATTGAATCTGTAGATTGCTTTGGGTAGTAGAGCCATTTTCACAATGTTGATTCTTCCAATCCAAGAACATGGTATATCTCTCCATCTGTTTGTATCGTGTTTAATTACTTTCTTCAGTGTCTTATAGTTGTCTTCATACAGGTATTTTGTCCCCTTAGGTAGGTTTATTCCTAGATATTTTATTCTTTTTATTGGAATGGTAAATGGGAGTGTTTCCATAATTTCTCTTTCAGATTTTCCATCATTAGTGTATAGGAATGCAGGAGATTTCTGTGCATTAATTTTGTATACTGCTACTTTACCAAATTCACTGATTAGCTTTAGTAGTTTTCTGGTAGCATCACTAGGATTCTCTAGGTATAGTATCATGTCATCTGCAAACAGTGACAGCTTTAATTCTTCTTTTCTGATTTGGATTCCTTTTATTACTTTTTCTTCTCTGATTGCTGTGGCTAAAACTTCCAAAACTATGTTGAATAATAGTTGTGAGACTGGGAAACCTTGTCTTGTTCCTCATCATAAAGGAAATGGTTTCAGTTTTTTACCATTAAGAATGATGTTGGCTGTGGGTTTGTCATATATGGCCTTTATTATTTTGAGGTAAGTTCCTTCAATACCTACTTTCTGGAGAGTTTATATCATAAACTGGCGTTGAATTTTGTCAACACTTTTTCTGCATCTATTGAGATGATCATATGATTTTTCTCCTTCAATTTGTTAATATGGTGTATCACGTTGATTGATTTGCGTATATTGAAGAATCCTTGCATTACTGGGTTAAAACCCACTTGATCATGGTGTATGATACTTTTAATGTGCTCTTGTGCTCTCGGATTCTGTTTGTTAGTATTTTGTTGAGGATTTTGCATCTGTGTTCATCAGTGATATTGGCCAGTAATTTTCTTTTTTTGTGACATCTTTGTCTGGTTTTGGTATCAAAGTGATGGTGGCCTCGTAGAATGAGTTTGGGAGTATTCCTCCCTCTGTTATATTTTGGAAGAGTTTGAGTAGGGTAGGTGTTAGCTCTTCTCTAAATGTTTGATAGAATTTGCCTGTGAAGCCATCTGGTCCTGGGCTTTTGTTTGTTGGAAGGTTTTTAATCACAGTCTCAATTTCAGTGCTTGTGATTGTTCTGTTTTTATTTTCTATTACTTCCTGGTTCAGTCTCGAAAGGTTGTGCTTTTCTAAGATTCCGTCCTTTTCTTCCAGGTTGTCCATTTTATTGGCATAGAGTTGCTTGTAGTAATCTCTCATGATCCTTTGCATTTCTGTCGTGTCAGTTGTTACTTCTCCTTTTTCATTTCTAATTTTAAGGATCTGAGTCTTCTCCCTTTTTGTTTGATGAGTCTGTCTAATGGTTTATCAATTGTGTTTATCTTCTCAAAGGACCAGCTATTAGTTTTATTGATCTTTGCTATTGTTTCCTTCATTTCTTTTCCATTTATTTCTGATCTAACTTTATGATTTCTGTCCTTCTGCTAACTTTGGGGTTTTCTGTTCTTCTGTCTCTAGTTGCTTTAGGTGTATGTTAGGTTCTTTATGTGAGATGTTTCTTGTTCCTTGAGGTAGGATTGTATTCCTCTAAACTTCCCTCTTAGAACTGCTTTGGCTGCATCCCATAGGTTTTGGATCGTCATGATTTCATTGTCATTTGTTTCTAGGTATTTTTCAATTTCCTCTTTGATTTCTTCAGTGATCTGTTGGGTATTTAGTAGTGAATTGTTTAGCCTCCATGTGTTTGTATTTTTTACAGATTGATATCTAGTCTCATAGTGTTGTGGTCAGAAAAGATACCTGATATGATTTCAATTTTCTTAAATATACCAAGGCTTGATTTGTGACCCAAAATATGATCTTTCTTGGAGAATGTTCCACGAGCACTGAGAAGAAAGTGCATTCTGTTGTTTTGGGATGGAATGTCCTATAAATATCAATTAAGTCCATCTTGTTTAATGTATCATTTAAAGCTTGTGTTTCCTTATTTATTTTCATTTTGGATGATCTGTCCATTGGTGAAAGTGGGGTGTTAAAGTCCCCTACTATGATTGTGTTACTGTCGATTTCCCCTTTTATGGCTGTTAGCATTTGCCTATGTATTGAGGTTCTCCTATGATAGGGGCATAAATATTTACAATTGTTATATCTTCTTTTGGATTCATTCCTTGATCATCATGTAGTGTCCTTCTTTGTCTCTTGTAATAGTCTCTATTTTAAAGTCTATTTTGTCTGATATGAGAATTGCTACTCCAGCTTTCTTTTGATTTCCATTTGCATGGAATATCTTTTTCCATCCCCTCACTTTCAGTCTGTATGTGTCCCTAGGTCTGAAGTGGGTCTCTTGTAGACAGCATATATGTGGGTCTTGTTTTTGTATCCATTCAGCCAGTCTATGTCTTTTGGTTAGAACATTTAACCCATTTACATTTAATGTAGTTATTGATATGTATGTTCCTATGACCATTTTCTTAATTGTTTTGGGTATGTTATTGTAGGTCTTTTCCTTCTCTTGTGTTTCCTGTCTAGAGAAATTCCTTTAGCATTTTTTATAAAGGTGATGTGGTGGTGATGATTTCTCTTAGCTTTTGCTTGTCTTAAAGTTATTAATTTCTCTTTCAAATCTGAATGAGATCCTTGCTATGTAGAGTTATCTTGGTTGTAGTCTTTTCCCTTTCATCACTTTAAGTATGTCCTGCCACTCCCTTCTGGCTTGCAGAGTTTCTGCTGAAAGTTCAGCTGTATGTTATTTGTTGTTTTTCCCTTGCTGTTTCTAATATTATTTCTTTGTATTTTATTTTGATAGTTTGATTAATATGTATCTTGGTGTGTTTCTCCTTGGATTTGTCCTGTATGGGACTATCTGCACTTCCTGGACTTGATTGACTCTTTCCTTTCCCATATTAGGGAAGTTTTTGACTATAATCTCTTCAAATATTTTCTCAGTCCCTTTCTTTTTCTCTTCTTATTCTGGGACCCCTATAATTTGAATATTGGTACGTTTAATGTTTTCCCAGAGTTCTCTGAGACTGTCCTGGATTCTTTTCATTCTTTGTTCTTTACTCTGCTCTGTGGTAATTATTTCCACTATTTTATCTTCCAGGTCACTTATCTGTTCTTCCGCCTCAGTTATTCTGCTACTGATTCCTTCTAGAGAATTTTAAATTTCATTTATTGTGTTGTTCATGATTGTTTGTTTGCTCTTTAGTTCTTCTAGGTCTTTCTTTAAAGTTTCTTGTGTTTTCTCCATTCTATTTCCAAATTTTGGATCATCTTTACTATCATTACTCTGAATTCTTTTTCAGGTAGACTCCCTATTTCCTTTTCATTTTTTGGTCTGCTGTGTTTTTACCTTGCTCCTTCATCTTCTGTGTGTTTCTCTGTCTGGTCATTTTGCTTAACTTACTATGTTTGGCGTCTCCTTTTTGCAGTCTGCAGGTTCGTAGTTCCCATTGTTTTTGTTGTCTGCCCCCAGTGTCTAAAGTTGGTTCAGTGGGTTGTGTAGGCTTCTTGGTGGAAGGCACTAGTGCCTGTGTTCTGGTGGATGAGGCTGTATCTTTTCTTTCTGGTGGGCAGGACCACGTCCGTTGGTGTGTTTTGGGTGTCTGTGACCTTATTATGATTTTAGGCAGCCTCTCTGTAATGGGTGTGGTTGTGTTCCTGTCCTGCTAGTTGTTTGGCAGAGGGTGTCCAGCACTGTAGCTTGCTGGTTGTTGAGTGGAGCTGGGTCTTAGCGTTGAGATGGAGATCTCTGGAAGAGCTTTTGCCATTTGATATTATGTGGAGCCGGGACGTCTCTGGTGGACTAATATCCTGGACTCAGAGGTCCCACCACAGAGGCACAGGCCTGACACCTGGCAAGAACATCAAGACCCTGTCAGCCACACAGCTCAGAAAAAAAGGGAAATAAAATAAAATAAAATAAAATAAAATAGTTATTAAAATAAAAATTATTTTTAAAAGAAGTAATTAAAAATTTTAAAAAGTAATTAAGAAAAAGAAAGAAAGAAAGAAGAAAGCAACCAAACCAACAAACAAGTCCATCAATGATAACAAGTGGTAGAAACTATACTAACAAAAAAAAAAAAACCAAAAATACGGACCAACAAAACCCTAAGACAAATGGTAAAAGCAAAGCAATAAAGACAAACTCACACAAGGAAGCATACACATGCACACTCAGAAAAAGAGAAAAAGGAAAGAAAAATATATATCTATATATTAAAGAAAAAGGAAGAGAGCAGCCAAATCAATAAAACAATATACCAAAGATAATAAACTCTAAATACTAAACTAAGATAAACATAAAACCAGAAACAAATTAGATGCAAAAGCAACCCCAAGTGTACAGTTGCTCCCAAAGTCCACCACCTCAATTTTGGGATGATTCATTGTCTATTCAGGTATTCCAGAGATGCAGGGTATATCAAGTTGATTGTGGAGATTTAATCCACTGCTCCTGAGGCTGCTGGGAGAACTTTCCCTTTCTCTTCTTTGTTCGCCCAGCTCCTGGAGTTCAGCTTTGGATTTGGCCCTGCTTCTGTGAGAAGGTCACCTGAGTGCATCTGTTCCCTGCCCAGACAGGACAGGTTTATAGTAGCAGCTGATTAGGGGGCTCTGGCTGGGGGGAAGGAGGTGTACAGAATGTGGGGCAAGCCTGCAGCAGCAGAGGCCAACGTGATGTTGCAAACAGCCTGAGGCATGCCATGTGTTCTCCCGGGGAAGTTGCCCCTGGATCACGGGACTCTGGCAGTGGCAGGCTGCACAGGCTCCCAGGAGGGGAGGTGTGGATAGTGACCTGTGCTTGCACACAGGCTTCTTGGTGGCTGCAGCAGCAGCCTTAGTGTCTCATGTCCATCTCTGGTGTCTGCACTGATAGCCGCAGCTCGCACCCTTCTCTGGAGCTCATTTAGGTGGTGCTCTGAATCCCCTCTCCTTGCGCACTTCGAAACAATGGTCTCTTGCCTCTTAGGCAGTCCCAGACTTTTTCGCAGACTCCCTTCCAGCTAGCTGTGGTACACTAACCCCCTCAGTCTGTGTTCACACAGCCAACCCCTGTCCTCTCCCTGGGGTCTGACCTCTGAAGCTGAAGCTGAAGCCGAAGCTCCCAGCCCCCACCTGCCCTGGCGGGTGAGCAGACAGGCCTCTCAGGCTGGTGATGCTGGTCAGCACTGATCCTCTGTGTGGGAATGTTCCTACTTTGCACTCTGCACCCCTTTTGCTCTGCTCTCCTCCATGGCTCCAAAGCTTCCTCCCCGCTACCCTCCCCTGTCTCTGCTAGTGAAGGGGCTTCCTAGTGTGTGGAAACTTTTCCTCCTTCACACCTCCCTCCCAGATGTGCAGGTCCCGCCCCTATTCTTTCATCACCGTTTTTTTCTTTTTTCTTTTGGCCTACCCAGTCACGTGGGGAGTTTCTTGCTTTTTGGGAAGTCTGAGGTCTTCTGCCAGCGTTCAGTAGGTGTTCTGTAGGAGTTGTTCCACATGTAGATGAATTTCTGATGTATTTGTGGGGAGAAAGGTGATCTTCACGTCTTACTCCTCTGCCATCTTGAAGGTCTCTCCAATCTCATGCCCTTTCATGTGCTGTTTGATTCCAGTGGAAAATTTGAATATGTGGATGGATTTTTTTCCCATAGAAGTAATTAGGGTGTTTGAGACAGTGAGCCAAGGTGATGAGTACATACTGATTAAAGTCCTCTGCCTTTAGTTATAGAGAGCGAATATTAAATCTCCTCTCCTCCCTATAGTGCAAACTGAACATTATTAGGAATGTTCCTTACAGCAACCAGAGAAAACATTTGTTATGTAGGTTTTTTACTGTTTAGAGCTCACTGACCTAGGACTGCCTGGCATGTTTATGGCTCATCCACAAGGAGTAGAAGTTTTCTGGCTTCTCATGATGCTCAGCTATTATACAAAGAGCTGGGTGAGGCTGCAGAAGAAATACAGTGATATTTGTGCCCAGCAGGCTTGGTACCATGCCTATAAATGTAGAAAGACATGGGTTTGGATTACTATTTTACCTTGCAAAATGTCCTCAGATTTTTCCTGACAAGAGATCTTTTTATTACACACAGAGATCAATAGCTTATATTCACAAACAATGTTTCATTGCTATGGCTCAGAAACAAGCTCTGTTTGCTGCATGTTTCCTCAAAAACTGTCAAGTTTGGGGAAGGGAGGAAGGGAAGATGGCCATATTAAAAAGAGAAAAAGAAAAAAAAGAAAGAAAGAAAATCTCTATTATTTCTGTGTCATGTTTTCATGACTGCTTTTGGCTTCATGTCTATATGGATTTCAGTTAAGAACACAGGGTAAAATGGGCCTGGTTATTTTTCTAGTTATCAACTTCAACTGGCATAGCCTTTTCATCAGGTCTGAGCAGACACAGGGAATGCATCACTTTGGAGGTATCAGCCTCAGCTTGAGTTGGAACGCACTTTCTGCATTCAAAGAGTGCTATTTTTTCAATACACCAAACAATATAGTTGTCACTATATTTTTTTTTTTTTTGAAATTTCATGTAATGTCTGAAACATTTATATTAACATATTTCCATACATATTTCCATACAAATACAAATATAAGATTTTTAGATATTTCATGTAATGTCTGAAACATTTATATTAACATATTTCCATACAAATACAAATATAAGATTTTTAGAAATTTCATGTAATGTCTGAAACATTTATATTAACATATTTCCATACAAATAACCCAATGAAAGTTTAGTATCAGTTGTTTTGTTTGTTTTTTTATACTGCAGGTTCTTATTAGGCATCAATTTTATACACATCAGTGTATACATGTCAATCCCAATTGCCCAATTCAGCACACCACCATCCCCACCTCACCGCAGTTTTCCCGCCTTGATGTCCATATGTCCATTCTCTACATCTGTGTCTCAACTTCTGCCCTGCAAACTGGCTCATCTGTACCATTTTTCTAGGTTCCACATACATGCATTAATATACGATATTTGTTTTTCTCTTTCTGACTTACTTCACTCTGTATGACAGTCTCTAGATCCATCCACGTCTCAACAAATGACTCAATTTCGTTCCTTTTTATGGCTGAGTAATATTCCATTGTATATATGTACCACAACTTCTTTATCCATTCGTCTGCTGATGGGCATTTAGGTTGCTTCCATGACCTGGCTATTGTAAATAGTGCTGCAATGAACATTCGGGTGCATGTGTCTTTTTGAATTACGGTTTTCTCTGGGTATATGCCCAGTAGTGGGATTGCTGGGTCATATGGTAATTCTATTTTTAGTTTTTTAAGGAACCTCCATATTGTTCTCCATAGTGGCTGTATCAATTTACATTCCCACCAACAGTGCAAGAGGGTTCCCTTTTCTCCACACCCTCTCCAGCATTTGTTGTTTGTCGATTTTCTGATGATGCCCATTCTAACAGGAGTGAGGTGATACCTCATTGTAGTTTTGATTTGCATTTCTCTAATAATTAGTGATGTTGAGCATCTTTTCATGTGCTTCGTAGCCGTCTGTATGTCTTCTTTGGAGAAATGTCTATTTAGGTCTTCTGCCCATTTTTGGATTGGGGTGTTTGTTTCTTTGATATTGAGCTGAATGAGCTGTTTATATATTTTGGAGATTAATCCTTTGTCCGTTGATTCATTTGCAAATATTTTCTCCCATTCTGAGGGTTGTCTTTTCGTCTTGTTTATGGTTTCCTTTGCTGTGCAAAAGCTTTGAAGTTTCATTAGGTCCCACTTGTTTATTTTTGTTTTTATTTCCATTACTCTAGGAGGTGGATCAAAAAAGATCTTGCTGTGATTTATGTCAAAGAGTGTTCTTCCTGTTTTCCTCTAAGAGTTTTATAGTGTCCAGTCTTATATTTAGGTCTCTAATCCATTTTGAGTTTATTTTTGTGTATGGTGTTAGGGAGTATTCTAATTTCATTCTTTTACATGTAGCTGTCCAGTTTTCCCAGCACCACTTATTGAAGAGACTGTCTTTTCTCCATTGTATATCTTTGCCTCCTTTGTCATAGATTAGTTGACCATAGGTGCGTGGGTTAATCTCTGGGCTTTCTATCTTGTTCCATTGATCTATGTTTCTGTTTTTGTGCCAGTACCATATTGTCTTGATTACTGTAGCTTTGTAGTAGAGTCTGAAGTCAGGGAGTCTGATTCCTCCAGCTCCATTTTTTTGCCTCAAGACTGCTTTGGCTATTCGGGGTCTTTTGTGTCTCCATACAAATTTTAAGATGATTTGTTCTAGCTCCGTAAAAAATGCCATTGGTAATTTGATAGGGATTGCATTGAATCTGTAGATTGCTTTGGGTAGTATACTCATTTTCACAATGTTGATTCTTCCAATCCAAGAACATGGTATATCTCTCCATCTGTTGGTATCATCTTTAATTTCTTTCATCAGTGTCTTATAGTTTTCTGCATACAGATCTTTTGTTTCCCTAGGTAGGTTTATTCCTAAGTATTTTATTCTTTTTGTTGCAATGGTAAATGGGAGTGTTTCCATAATTTCTCTTTCAGATTTTTCATCATTAGTGTATAGGAATGCAAGAGATTTCTGTGCATTAATTTTGTATCCTGCAACTTTACCATAGTCATTAATTAGCTCTAGCAGTTTTCTGGTGGCAGTTTTAGGATTCTCTATGTATAGTATCATGTCATCCGGAAACAGTGACAGTTTTACTTCCTCTTTTCCAATTTGTATTCCTTTTATTTCTTTTTCTTCTCTGATTGCCGTGGCTAGGACTTCCAGAACTATGTTGAATAATAGTGGTGAGAGTGGACATCCTTGTCTCGTTCCTGATCTTAGAGGAAATGCTTTCAGTTTTTCACCATTGAGAATGATGTTTGCTGTGGGTTTGTCATATATGGCCTTTATTATGTTGAGGTAGGTTCCCTCTATGCCCACTTTCTGGAGAGTTTTTATCAGAAATGGGTGTTGAATTTTGTCAAAAGCTTTTTCTGCATCTATTGAGATGATCATATGGTTTTTATTCTTCAAGTTGTTAATATGGTGTATCACATTGATTGATTTGCGTATATTGAAGAATCCTTGCATCCCTGGGATAAATCCCACTTGATCGTGGTGTATGATCCTTTTAATGTGTTGTTGGATTCTGTTTGCTAGTGTTTTGTTGAGGATTTTTGCATCTATATTCATCAGTGATATTGGTCTGTAATTTTCTTTTTTTGTAGTGTCTTTGTCTGGTTTTGGTATCAGGGTGATGGTGGCCTCATAGAATGAGTTTGGGAGTGTTCCTTCCTCTGCAATTTTTTGGAAGAGTTTGAGAAGGATGGGTGTTAGCTCTTCTCTAAATGTTTGATAGAATTCACCTGTGAAGCCATCTGGTCCTGGACTTTTGTTTGTTGGAAGATTTTTAATCACAGTTTCAATTTCATTACTTGTGATTCGTCTGTTCATATTTTCTATTTCTTCCTGATTCAGTCTTGGAAGGTTATACCTTTCTAAGAATTTGTCCATTTCTTCCAGGTTGTCCATTTTATTGGCATAAAGTTGCTTGTAGTAGTCTCTTAGGATGCTTTGTATTTCTGCGGTGTCTGTTGTAACTTCTCCTTTTTCATTTCTGATTTTATTGATTTGAGTCCTCTCCCTCTTTTTCTTGATGAGTCTGGCTAATGGCTTATCAATTTTGTTTATCTTCTCAAAGAACCAACTTTTAGTTTTATTGATCTTTGCTATTGTTTTCTTTGTTTCTATTTCATTTATTTCTGCTCTGATCTTTATGATTTCTTTCCTTCTGCTAACTTTGGGTTTTGTTTGTTCTTCTTTCTCTAGTTTCTTTCGGTGTAAGGTTAGATTGTTTACTTGAGATTTTTCTTGTTTCTTGAGGTAGGCTTGTATAGCTATAAACTTCCCTCTTAGAACCGCTTTTGCTGCATCCCATGAGTTTTGGGTCGTCGTGTTTTCATTGTCATTTGTCTCTAGGTATTTTTTTATTTCCTCTTTGATTTCTTCAGTGATCTCTTGGTTATTTAGTACCGTATTGTTTAGCCTCCATGTGTTTGTCCTTTTTACGTTTTTTCCCTGTAATTCATTTCTAATCTCATAGCGTTGTGGTCAGAAAAGATGCTTGATATGATTTCAATTTTCTTAAATTTACTGAGGCTTGATTTGTGACCCAAGAGGTGATCTATCCTGGAGAATGTTCCATGCGCACTTGAGAAGAACGTGTAATCTGCTGTTTTTGAATGGAATGTCCTATATATGTCAATTAAATCTATCTGGTCTATTGTGTCATTTAAAGCTTCTGTTTCCTTATTTATTTTCATTTTGGATGATCTGTCCATTGGTTTAAGTGAAGTGTTAAAGTCCCCCACTATTATTGTGTTACTGTTGATTTCCTCTTTTATAGCTGTTAGCAGTTGCCTTATGTATTGAGGTGCTCCTATGTTGGGTGCATATATATTTATAATTGTTATATCTTCTTCTTGGATTGATCCCTGGATCATTATGTAGTGTCCTTCCTTGTCTCTTGTAACATTCTTTATTTTAAAGTCTATTTTATCTGATATGAGTATAGCTACTCCACCTTTCTTTTGATTTCCATTTGCATGGAATATCTTTTTCCATCCCCTCACTTTCAGTCTGTATGTGTCCCTAGGTCTAAAGTGGGTCTCTTGTAGACAGCATATATATGGGTCTTGTTTTTGTATCCATGCAGCCAGTCTATGTCTTTTGTTTGGGGCATTTAATCCATTCACGTTTAAGGTAATTATCGATATGTATGTTCCTATGACCATTTTCTTAATTGTTTTGGGTTTGTTTTTGTAGGTCCTTTTCTTCTCTTGTGTTTCCCACTTAGAGAAGTTCCTTTAGCATTTGTTGTAGAGCTGGTTTGGTGGTGCTGAATTCTCTTAGCTTTTGCTTGTCTGTAAAGCTTTTGATTTCTCCATCAAATCTAAATGAGATCCTTGCCGGGTAGAGTAATCTTGGTTGTAGGTTCTTCCCTTTCATCACTTTAAGTATATCATGCCACTCCCTTCTGGCTTGCAGAGTTTCTGCTGAGAAATCAGCTGTTAACCTTATGGGAGTTCCCTTGTATGTTATTTGTCGTTTTTCCCTTGCTGCTTTCAATAATTTTTCTTTGTCTTTAAATTTTGCCACTTTGATTACTATGTGTCTTGGTGTGTTTCTCCTTGGGTTTATTCTGTATGGGACTCTCTGTGCTTCCTGGACTTGGGTGGCTATTTCCTTTCCCATGTTAGGGAAGTTTTCAACTATAATCTCTTCAAATATTTTCTCTGGTCCTTTCTCTCTCTCTTCTCCTTCTGGGACCCCTATAATGCGAATGTTGTTGCGTTTAATGTTGTCCCAGAGGTCTCTTAGGCTGTCTTCATTTCTTTTCATTCTTTTTTCTTTAGTCTGTTCCGCAGCAGTGAATTCCACCATTCTGTCTTCCAGGTCACTTATCCGTTCTTCTGCCTCAGTTATTCTGCTATTGATTCCTTCTAGTGTAGTTTTCATTTCAGTTATTGTGTTGGTCATCTCTGTTTGTTTGTTCTTTAATTCTTCTAGGTCTTTGTTAATCATTTCTTGCATCTTCTCAATCTTTGCCTCCATTCTTATTCCGAGGTCCTGGATCATCTTCACTATCATTATTCTGAATTCTTTTTCTGGAAGGTTGCCTATCTCCACTTCATTTAGTTGTTTTTCTGGGGTTTTTTCTTGTTCCTTCATCTGGTACATAGCCCTCTGCCTTTTCATCTTGTCTATCTTTCTGTAACTGTGGTTTTTGGTCCACAGGCTGCAGGATTGTAGTTTTTCTTGCTTCTGTTGTTTGCCCTCTGGTGGTTGAGGCTATCTAAGAGGCTTGATGGGAGGCTCTGGTGGTGGGTAGAACTGACTGTTCCACTATATTATTAATATTGTTTATTTGAGAGCCTTCCAATAATGCAAATAAGTAATGCCCAGTTTCTATTATCATTGTAAAAACATTAACAGTGGCCAGTGGAAAAGAGATAAGGCAAATAGGTTTAATGTAGAAATGCAATTAGCATAGTTGCTGACATATAGCTCCATATATGTTAGTTAAAATAATGATAACTCATATTGTTATAATATTCAAATTTTGTTCTCTTAAACTAGATATGAGTGATCACCTCTTATAGTTCCAGTTACTTCCTCTATGGTGATAAATCCCAAACCTACATCTTTAACCCAAATGTCTTAACTGAGTTCCAGATATAAAGTACTGATCAATTGAATCCAATATTGCCTTCGGGCACCTCCCACCCATCATACCCAAAAGAAAGATCACCATCTTCACTCTTCCTCTAATACTTTTTGTCCTGGCTTATCAAAGTTGAAAACCTGGGAGCCCTCTCAGATTTCTTACTCTCTCCTCATTGCTAGTGGGTCACGAAGTCACTTGATTTCAGCTCCAACATCTCTCTAGTTCATCACTTCTCTTGTTCCTTTACACTTCCTATTTCCTTTCCTTGCTCACATGTACATTTTTCTCAAAGAAAATATTGCAAAATCTTTGGCACTTTTCCATTTGTTCTCCTTAAAACTATAACACACACCCATAATATAATAACATATATATTAACATACATAATATATGTTTGAAGTAGGGTCAGCTACATAATTTGTGAGGACGTGTGCAAAATTAAAGTGAGAGGACCCTTGTTCAAAACCTGGCAAAATGTGCTGTGAAAGGAACTAAATATATAAAATTTTCCTTTTTCCACAGTCTCTCTGTCTCTTTCTTTTCTCTCCCTCCTTCAAGGTAGTTTTTATTTGCTATATAATGTCACACTCCCTCCAGCAAGGGGATGTTTGCAGGGTACGTAAAGAAATTCAGAGGCAACCAGGGCCAGCTCCATGATTCTGTATGCAGCACTTTCATGGCCCACCACCATCTGGGTTCCCCTCCTACCTCTTACCACTTGCCAGACCTATGTGCCATGTCCTAGCAGGATCTGGGAAGGCAATAGCCCCTTTCCTCGGACCTGGCACATAACACATGGTAGACCAATGCTCTCCAAGGGATCAAATCTCCATGCTCAGATGTTATTGGTTCCTGGAGCAAGGATGGGTGACAGTCTCTTCCCTGCCTAGTCACCACCAGAATGAGCAATAACTCACAATAAAATATTCTTAGAGGATTCCAAATTTTCCCTTTAAATAAGACATAATCCAATGATTAATTATATAAACTTTGGAGTCACAGAGCTTTGGCTCTACCATTCATCAGTTTTGTGATATTGGATACATTTCTTAAACTCACTGAGCCTCCAATTTTCACAGACGAGTCTGCAAAAATG
Source organism: Eschrichtius robustus (assembly GCF_028021215.1). Taxonomy (NCBI): domain Eukaryota; kingdom Metazoa; phylum Chordata; class Mammalia; order Artiodactyla; family Eschrichtiidae; genus Eschrichtius; species Eschrichtius robustus. Next base: position 36,676,326 of record NC_090843.1, read on the forward strand.
AAATTCTAATAATACCAATTTTACAGGATTGTTCATAAGGGCTAAATGGAACTATCAATAAATTGCTTAGCTAATACTAGCTCTAATTGATATAAAAGTCTACCTTATCCTATTTATTGCTTCCTTCTATAATTCTAAATTATCTCATTAATACACCATTGATTTATTTTGGTAGCATTTTCCTGTTGTGATTTTGCCCATCTTTTTAAAAATTTATTTATTTATTTATTTATTTTTGTATCATTTTATTTGTAGCGTGTCTTGAGAAAACAGCGTGTAGCTAAATTTCTTTATAACCATGGAGGAGTTTCATGGGGAAATTTAATCTAAATAAATTTATTTTTTACTATTTACCATTCATTTTTACAATTACTTTTCTTTTTCTCATTTCAGAGTTTTGCTGGATCAAAAACCTTTAATTAATTCCTTTTTACTACTTAGTGGTTTGGAAATTATACTTTCTTCAAAACTCTTCTATTAGTTTCCCTTAAATTTTTAATAAACATCTATTAAGTGGTATGTTTTTCTATCTACTCTCAACCCTGAAACAAAACAAAACCCTTAGACCTTTTTCACTTACTATCTCCACCTTTTCCTTCCATGATTCTTAAGTTTGAGTCCCACTATTCCCTATACGTCATTTCCTTCTCTTTTTGGAATTTACTTTTTGTTCTTTTGGAGTGCATGCTCCATTTTTTCCCCAGATACATTTTATTGGCCATTAAGTATCTGAAAAAAGCATTCATTCCCTCCCCTTAATTGAATGCTATTATATTTAGGTATCAATCTCATTTCTCTTCCTATCTTTGCAAACACTGCTTTGCTGTTTTTCTTCATTCTATTGCAGACACTGCTTTGCTGCTTTTCTTCATTCTGTTACAAATCTAAGATGGTCTGAGTCTCATTCCATTGTAAGTAAGTAGTTTTTGCTGTAGGTTTTATCTTTTCTTTCTGGAAAATTTAAAGATTTTATTTGCATCATAGTTGAGGTTCAAAAGTTTCACCAGAATAAATTTAGATGTGAGTGTCTCTTTTTCTTTTGCTCAGCTTCTGCCAGACCCCTTTCATCTGAAGACTTAAGTCTTTACCAAGAAATCAGAACATCAAGAATCAGTAGAGTGTTGAGAAAGAGTCTTCTCTGAAGATGGTAGTAGATGTCCAGTCAGTTGTAATTAAAACTTCCACAGCTTTGCCCCCACTTTTATGCCTTAACAAATCCTTCTTAATCATTCATTGTGCCTAATTATTTATAGCCATTAATTTCCATCAAATACTTTCCTTAAGGGATAAGTTAAGGCTTCTCTCACTCAACACTCCCTCTCTGTGTTAAATCTCTCAAGGGCTAACTAGCCAATGAACACCCAGTGACATATCACCCCCCTTTATTAATTTGACACAATTTTATCAAAGATTCATTTTGTACAAACCCCTAGTTGGGTAAGAATTCTGTGTAAATGTACATGCTGAGTACATATGGTATGAGGAAGTAAAGGCCTCTTTAAGAATTTGCCACCGGACTTCCCTGGTGGCACAGTGGTTAAGAATCTGCCTGCCAATACAGGGGACATGGGTTCGATCCCTGGTCTGGGAAGTCCACAACTACTGAGCCCATGCACCACATCTATTGAAGCCCATGCACCTACAACCCATGCTCCACAGCAAGAGCAGCCACTGCAATGAGAAGCCCACACACTGCAATGAAGAGTAGCCCCTGCTTGCCACAACTAGAGAAAGCCCATGCATAGCAACAAAGACCCAACACAGCCAAAATAAATAAATAAATAATTTTTTTAAAAGAAGAATTTGCCACCATAATCTTATGAAACATTTTGTTTCTCTCTTGTCCTTCAAACACTAAATCATGACCTGACCTGATTGTTTTCCTGGAGTTTTATTTCTCAAGTTGATTATACCCTCATTGATCTGATTCTCATTATATGAACACCTCTATCTACATCTCTTTTTTCTGTGTGTGTGAGTGTGTGTTTACTGCTCCTTGTGAGATTTCTGACTGCCTGAGTCATTGGCTCTGGCTGCATAAATTGGTGGTGAGCTGAAACTGCAGATATGGAGCTGTTCCAGCCTCACTCTCAGGGTTATAAATGATGCTGTCTGGCTGAGGACACTGCATTAATGGGCATTATGGATAGGCCTGCTTTATTTCAGAAATGTGCTTTTCAAGCCAATTCCTGTGTCTGAGACCAAGGAGGCATAGAAGACTGTGATAGAGGGACACAAGTTATCCCTGTTTCAGATGAAAAATAAATGTAAAATAACCCATAAAGTGACTAGATATGTTAGTAATTGAAGAAAGTCAAGGCATGCTGGTGAAAAAACATCAGACAAACTAATTTTTGCCCAAATAGTCTATTAAACATCAGTCTCATTTTACTTTATGTAATAAAAACAAAACAAAACAAAACTCTCTTCTGTTATTTTTCAATCTGTGTCAAATTATTTCTCTATTGAGGGACTAGATTGAAAATGTATTGTTTATAAGGCTCAAGTACATTTTAAAGTTAAAGGGAAGTAGAGGGAAGCTATCCTGGGGCAGAGAGGGATGGAGAAGAGGGAAACAAGATAAATGGCTAAGTCTGCTTCAACACATGTCAAAAAAACTGGTGTCGGAGGGAGCTATTAGGTGTAATGAAGAGCCGTGTGACAGTGACTTGCCAGGTCAATAACTTTATTTTACCTACATTATTATTTTGTTTTACTATCTTTTCTTCACAGTAAAACTATAAAAATATATCTTAAGAAAATATATAATATTGATAACTGAGGGAGAAGGAGAAAATAAAACTGCTTGGAGTTTGGAGCCTAAGCCATCAGAACTCTGTTTCCTGCCCTTACACTGAGTTACTGTGTGATCTTAAGCAACTTATTTTACCTTTCTGGACCTGATATTTCCTTATTGAAGAGGAATGTGACAATAGTTATTGTATATTGATGTTGAGAAGATTAATGCAATGATGTGTTTAGTACAAAGCACAGTGCCTGGTATACTGTAAGTGATGAATAAATACTTGCTTTTTCTTTCATTCCATCCTTTCCTTTAGACCACTTCCCATCAGTTCTGCTTGCCACTGGCTTCCTTTTTAAAATATATGTTTCATGAAGGTTTTTTGATATTTCAGTCAAGTGTTTATAGTCAGCACTTGAGATTCATATTACCTGTCTTCGAAATTCTCTCAGTTTCCCCTCGAGATAGTTGAGTGCAAGAGAGGCTTTGTAAACCAGCGCAGCATCCATTAATTCCAGCTTTATACGTGGGGAGAAAATACTGAACCATTTTTATCCTGACAATGTCTGAGGCACCACAGCTAATACTAAAATAATTTGAGAAGGCAGATTGTGTGAAGTTAATGTCATTCAGTCATATTCTCAATTTAGAGACTTTCCTTTTTTTTTCTAAAGAGAAATTTTTTTAAAAAATAAATTTATTTACTTATCGTTGGCTGTGTTGGGTCTTCATTGTTGCATGCGGTCTATCTCTAGTTGCGGCGAGTGAGGGCCACTCTTTGTTGTGGTGTGCAGGTTTCTCATTGCAGTGGCTTCTCTTGTTGTGGAGCATGGGCGCTAGGCATGCGGGCCTCAGTAGTTGTGGCATGTGGGCTCAGCCGTTGTGGCTCATGGGCTTAGTTGCTTCGTGGCATGTGGGATCTTCCCAGACCAGGGCTCGAACCTGTGTCCCCTGCATTGGCAGGTGGATTCTTAACCACTGCACCACTAGAGAATTCCCAATTTAGAGACTTTCTACTATCAATTACAATTCACACTTCAGAGAGGGTAACAAATCAACCCATTTTCAGATCATTTGATATAAGAGAAAAAATTACTAGAGAGTTTTATGTAATTTTCATTCTCATTGCTTAAGTCAAAGAAGGAAAATGATAAAGGATCAGAGGCTAAAATCTAACCTAATCAGTGAAGTTCCTCTTGGCTAAAGAACTGGAGACTATTGTAAAATTCTTAACCAAGGAGCAATAAATTCTCATAGTTAAGTTTTTTTAGGCAACAGAAACTTAAACATTAAGAAGAGCAGGGCATGATCAACCCCCAAAAGGGTTTACAAAGATTCCCTGAATTGGTCTCACTTCTAATTTCTTCCTGGGGCCTTGGGAGGGGAGTGTGATTATCTAAGAAGTGATGAAGCCTCCCCCTACAAAGCAAGCACGCCCAGGCCCAGTGCAGGTCTTCACCAGGGAACTAGGTTCAATGAGTCACATTGGCTGTTGTTGAGGCAATGTTACTATGTTAAACAAACAGGTAACTGGGACCATTTGATTGAAATGTTCATCTCCCTTACCCCTTGATGGCACCTCTCATTTGTAGAGAAACACCTCTGAGAGAAGACTTGGTCTATGTATTTTTTGCAGATCTGAAGTGAAGGCAAAAGTGTTTATTTGTGGATGAATTTTCTGGGGCAAAATCACCTGGTGGCACTACAGAAGAAGCCGCTATGGATTGCTTCTATATATCGTTAACACTGGTTGACATCTGCCACAGATCTTTACAGTCAGACCATGGAACTGCAAGCAAGTGACTTAGGTGTGCATGAGACTCCTTTGGCTCCTTATGGGCATTTTGGCTTCAGTCAAGATACCACTGTCCAACCCACTCCCAGATGTACTTTAACAACTCTCATGTGAAGGGCCCACAGTGTTACTTCATCCTGATATATACTGAAAGTACAGTGATGGCCAGTGGCTGTTTCATAAGCAGTATTTATGGAAGCCATGGATCTCACAATGATCATGTGATCATTGGTGCACTGCTTATGATGTGTCATCTGGGTCCTGAGCAGGAAAATCATAATCCCATAGTGTTTAAATGTTCACTTTTTAAAACATGGGATTTATTCACCAAGACAAGTTAAATTCAATGAGTATTAAATCTTTGCTAGTTTTTTGTTTTATTCAGTTTTTTCTTTTCTTTCTTCCTTCCCTCCCTCCTGTCTTTCCTCCCTGCCTTCTTTCTTTTTTCCCCTGCTTCCTTCCTTCCTTCTTTCCTTCCTTCCTTCTTCCCTTCCTTCCTTTCCCCCTTTTTATTTTCTTTTTCACTTTATTTACCTAAAGGTTGTGAGTGCTTTAAGCCAAGTAGATGATGATAGTAAAAAGTACCAACTTGTACAAGGCATTATGCTAAGCACAGCAAGGGATGTAGCTACAGCCTTAACAAAGTCCTTATCCCTTATTCTCAAGGAACTTACCCAAGTTCACAGTGCACATATGCAAACAAATGTATACAGCAAAACAATGATGGCAATGCATACTAAGGGACACTGTGGGTGCTTAGGTGGAAAAAAGTTTACTCTCTTCTTGCAGAGAGAAATTTACATAGAAAAAATGGCACTTGAATGGAAGAATGAATAAGGTTTTGCAGATGGAAATAACCTGAGAATAAAAATTCAAGACAAATGAAATAGTGTAGATAAACAAACAAGGAAACTGGGGGATCAGGGGATGAACCACTGAGTTTTTAAATATTTTTTTAAAGAATAGTGACAGAGGTTGGTAATATAATTAGCAGTAAAACCAAAACAAACAACACAGGAAAATCAGCACATGATAGATGATTTGGGGCTAGAAAGATGAATATTCTATATATTTATATATTGATTTTTAGATCAGACATGGAAATTAATAACCAAATTAGAGGATAAAGATTGGAGCCATACACTCAAAATGTTCAAATCCAGAGATAAGAACTAACACTTTGATAGGACAGGAAGCCAGTGCTTTATGACCTCATAAATTAATAATGCTTTAGGAGAAAGTAGATATAGACCATGTAGAGAGTTGTGAGAAGAGAAATAAGTCAAGACCTTGGGTACACACAGCCTTTGGAAGCTGGAGGAGGAAAACAAGAGGACAGCTAGGTTAATGAATAATTAAGAAAGTCAAGGGAGAAGAGGTCATCATCTCTGATGCTGCAAGGGTCAAAGAGGATGAGGACTTAGAAAGAACTAGAGTGTCTGATTAGACAGAGAAGAGAGCATAGGGATTATGTGTACATATTTTGGGTCTGTACCCTTGTTCTACTACTTACTAGCTGTGTGATCTCAGGCAAGTCACTTACCCTTTCTGGTCCTCTATTATCTTATTCATAAAATCAAATTGTTGTTGGGGGTAGACATGTAAAATAATTTGAACAACACCTGGAAAGTAGTAAACAATATAAACACGTTCACCATCTCCTTTCTCTTTTTGCAAACTCTCTTTCTCACTCCCATTTTCACAAGGTGCATTAAGACTGATCTAATTGGTGGTCTCAAGCCCAGAGTCCACATGGCCTTTCAGCTCAAGCACACCTTACACTGATCAACTCTGCTTCCGTAATGTTTTGTTTTGCTTTTCTTCTCCCAATTCCACAAAAAAAGAACCCAATTGACCCACTTTTTTAGATTCCCTCCCCCAGGACAGTCATCCTTGGCCAGGGATCAGGATCAGGAAGTACTAACACTGCCCCATTGGAGCTTGGGACATGCAGACTGTCTAACACTGGGGATGTGGGCAGGGTGGGAATGATTGCTGTTTCTGGTGTAGAGAGAAAAGATGAAGGCTAGAAAGGGTCAAATGTAAATCCTGAGCTCAGACTGCCATCTTCTCCTTTTATGCTCCTAGTACATAGGATGGGATCAAAAGCCCCATGACTGGTCATAATCAAGTTATAGCTTACAGCTCTAGTCAAGTGCAAGGCTCCATTTACCAAAACTTAACAGAGACAGAGGAGGTGGTAAGTTATATCACTCCTGTACACATTCCCTTTTCTGGAGTTTATGCCATCAACCATTACTATGAGCTTGCTGAACTCTCCAGCCAGAGAAGAGACTCTAAATTCAGACAGATCCGTGTTCCAAGAATGACTCTGCCACTTCTTCTATGTGTGCTTTGGTTGAATTTCTTATATCTATGCCTCAGTTTCTTTGCATGTTAAATGGGAACATATCAACTAGCACATAGATTTGTTACGCCTAGCACAGTGTCTAACGTGAAGTAGGTGTTCAATAAATGTTATATCCTTTTGAATAGGGAACAGAGGGTGGAAACATCTACTATATGAGACAGAGTGAAACAGACGAAATGATGCTTGAGAAGAAGTCTTAAGACTCCATTTCTTATTCTTTCTCTGTACTTCTCTAGCCGTGCGATGTTTGAACTCCAACTTTCCTTTGAACTTCAGATTTCTTATGTACAAACAGGGATATTCTTTTACTGCTCTGAATATTTTACTGGATGTTCAAAGGTCCAAGTGAGCTAAGGTGTAGGAAAACACTTTTCAAATTACAAAACACTAAATGTAAAGTGTCAGTAAAACCTTATTTTAATCATTATTCTTGAATAACTGAAATTTTAAAATGTAGTCTATATATATTTCATTTAAAAAACGCCATTAAAGTAGATTCTGGGACAAAACATGTTCATCTTAATCTCCTAAACAGAAATGTCCCATGGTATGGGCCAAATATGATGAATGGATGGACATAATTTAATCCATATACTGTTTTAAAAATATGTTTAAAATGTTTTTAAAACATGTTTAAAATTGGAGATTTCATGTAAAAACATGTATTTGCATCTTTTCTTGAAAAATAAAAGGAATATCTTATAATACAGAGACAGCATTTAATGTGGCCAGTGATTTGCCATAGCTGATAGCAGTACCTACTTTCATGCACTCTCTGCTTTGCCACAGTCCCCACTACTCCTTATTACCACCTCACACTGAAGCTGAGTATCACTTATCTTCATCGTCACACACTATTCTCTTCTACTTATACCACAGTATTCTTTGTATGCCAGGTACTCTGTTTTATTATTTACTTTATCTGCCTGATCATTGTAGAGATAGTCTGTGATCCCTGTCCTAAAATATGCATAGTTCACTTGATAGTAATACAAAGTGAATCTCTTTCCTAGTTATAACACCAAGGACAGAATCTGAAGCTCCAATAAAATGTTATGACCAAAGGCAGAAAAGTGAATTATTATTATTTAGAAAAAAATTCTGCATATAAAGGTGCAACAAATGTTGCTAACTTCTTATTATATAGAAAATTCCTAAATTTGAATATGACACTCTCAGCAAATGCCAATTAATCTAATTTTTCCTACACTTGACATGTATTTTTTCTTCTTACAAAACCAATGATTTTGAGATGAAAGCACCTGTGAATATGACTCTTGGAGTCTGTAATCTCTGACACTGTACGTAACATTACCTGTGTGTTTGCCTTTGTCCAAAAAGAGGCTCCTTAGCTTTACATAAATTCATATATAGGTTGGTGACACCAAAAGTTAATATGAAAAGTTGCTCAACATCACTAATAATCAGAGAAATGCAAATCAAAACCACAATGAGATATCACCTCACACCTTTTAGGATGGTTATAATCAAAGAACAAACAAAAGATAACGTGTTGACAAGGATGTAGAGAAAAAGTAATCCTTTTATATTACTGGTGGGAATGTAATTCGGTGCAGCCATTATGGGAAACAGTATGGTGGTTCCTCAAAAAATTAAAATCAAACTACCATGAGATCCAGCAATCCCACTTCTGGGTATCCACCCAAAGGAATTTTAATCAGGATCTCATAGCAATACCTACAATCCCATGTTTATTGCAGCAGTATTCACAGTAGCCAAAATATGAACAAAATCTAAATGTCTATTGACAGATGAAAGAATAAAGAAAATATTGTATATGCATATAGTGAAATATTATTCAGCCTTAAAAAATAAGGAAATCCTGCCATTTGTGACAACAATGGATGAACCTGGAGGACATTATGCTAAGCTAAATAAGTCAGACACAGAAAAACAAATACTATATGATCTTAAGTGTGGAATCTAAAATAGTCAAATTCATAGAAGCAGAGACTAGAATAGTGGTTACCAGGGGCTGGTGGGAGGGTGGGATGGGGAGGTGATGGTCAAAGGGTGCAGAGTTTCAGTTATGCAAGATAAGTAAATTCCAGAGATCTGCTACACAACACAGTCTTTATAACTAACAATAATATATTACATATTTAAGATTTATTAGAGGGTAGATCTTATGCTAAGTGTTCTTACCACACACACACACAAATAATGATAATAAAAATAAAGAGCCAAAAGGAAACTTTAGGAGGTGACAAATATGTTTATGGCCCTGATGGTGGTGATGGTTTCATGGCTGTACACGTATCTCTAAACTCATCAAGTTGTATTCATTAAATATGTGCAGCTTTTTTTTTTTTCACACACACACACTGTATTTTATTTTTACAAGAGATAAATAGACTGACACCAAGCATTGTACATGGATGACCACAACAAAAGCAACAATGATTGCAATTACCAAACATGAAACACACTCATACTATGTCATAATATTGACATTCAGTCCAGTAATCCTCCACTGTAACAGCTCCTTTACTTTGCAGTGAAAATTGATTTGTATATTCTTTGCCTCTGAGTCCTTGTGGGATTTTTTTTTTTTTTAATTCAGACAGAAAGTCACAAAAATTGTACTCATCCTCATCAGTTCACTCAGTCCCATGTAATTAATTTTTTTTTTCATCTTGATCTTTTGTTAACACTTTTTTGAGTTCATCAGTTTTTCATTAGAGTTCTGAAAATGCTTATTCATTCAGTTCAGCAGTACAGTCAGTTACCAGAAACCTGTACTTGTCAGAGTCTTTTCCATGAATTTCTTGAAGATGAAACCCTTTTATAGGAACATATTTGCAAAAGCATCAGAGTACACCCAGAACTGTCTGTAAATGACAAAAGACTTAAAAATGACCACAGTTAAAGATTTGATGAAAGTTCATAATAATGCAGTTGACAAGAAAATTAGTTATTTCTGAGATATACATTTTAAAGTAATAACTAGGATTATTACTTATAACATTATACCAGAACATATAAGATTTTTAGAAATTTCATGTAATGTCTGAAACATTTATATTAACATATTTCCATACAAATACAAATATAAGATTTTTAGAAATTTCATGTAATGTCTGACACATTTATACTAACATATTTCCATACAAATAACCCAATGAAAGTTTAGTATTAGTTGTTTTGTTTGTTTGTTTTTTTATACTGCAGGTTCTTATTAGGCATCAATTTTATACACATCAGTGTATACATGTCAATCCCAATCGCCCAATTCAGCACACCACCATCCCCACCCCACCGCAGTTTTCCCCCCTTGGTGTCCATATGTCCATTCTCTACATCTGTGTCTCAACTTCTGCCCTGCAACCCGGCTCATCTGTACCATTTTTCTAGGTTCCACATACATGCATTAATATACGATATTTGTTTTTCTCTTTCTGACTTACTTCACTCTGTATGACAGTCTCTAGATCCATCCACTTCTCAACAAATGACTCAATACAGCTTTTTTAAGTGAACCATGCCTTAATAAGCAGTTTTGGAAAAAAAAAAACAAAAAAAACACTTTATCAGAGAGAACTGAATACGGTACTTTTACTGGACTAGCTGAGCCTGTGTTGAACTTTAACAATTATTGAAAGAGGGAATAAGTTTTCTTAATCAATCCTGATTTTGAACTACAGTGAGTTGAATGCAGGGATATCATAAAGAAAGAAATCTGTGCATGTGTATACAAGTGTGTGCACAAGAGTGTATATGTGTGTGCATGTATTCTTAAGATATTATCATTAACACAGGATGGAAACATCTACCATATGCAGACGTATACAACATCTACATTTCTGAAAATGTAATGAAAATATGGGAGAAATACTGAAATAAGATTGTGTCCAGTGTGATCTCTCTCAGATGCTGCACACACACCTTTGGGAGACAATTCTTCACTGGTCTCTCATGTTCCATCAAGTCTTGGGAGCAGAGGCTCTTCTCCTTCTTTGTTTCTGAACTCTCTTTCCAAGGACGCTTGTATAGAAAAAAGTCTTGGAAGATGGAGATCGTGTCTCCCTCTGGAGCAGAGGGTGTTTTGTATACTGTCCAGTGTAATCAAGAGAATTTCTCCCTTCAGAGCAGAGCTTACTCCTTCTTAGTTTGCAAGTAAGGTACAAACATCAGGCCCTTCACATTTTTTGATAGCAAGCAGCCCCTTCCCGGTCTTTCTTAGAGCCCTTTGTCTCATTCCTTAGCCTTTTCCTGACTTCTCTGCTTCTCTGGGGTCAATATTTCCACCTATCTCAGCATAGCCCACTATCTTGGGTCACTTTTCCCACTGAGAGCCTGGAGCTAAGTTACAATTTAAACTTTCCAGGTGATTCCTTAGCCCATCAAGGCATTACTGACATCTCAGAAATTTAATATTCCAATTGAGAAAGGAAAAAGAAAGGAAAAAAAAAAAACACATCTTTATTTAAATATTGATTCTTGAGTTAAGAGTGGAATAGAAACTCAGAATCAGTAAATCTTGGGCACTCACCCTCTCCCCCCTCCAAAAAAAAGTATATGTGGTAATGGGGATGACAAATTTATTCAGCTCTTACAGAGGTGGGGTGACAGGCTAGGGTCTCAGACTATATGAAGTTCTCACCTGAAGCAAAAGGATATGAATCTTCCATACAAAGTGGGAGAGTCTTATTGATTTTTTTCCAGTGTAGTGAACCTTCTGCTTCAGAAACACTTTAGTGACTTGAACTTAAGGATAATAAATGGCTGGTTACTGAAGGCTTACTCTGACATAGCTATTCTTACTTATATTAAGGCACAGGGGAAGTCGAAGTAGGCCAAAGCAAAAATGGAAATAAGAGATGAAATTCGCATTAGGAGGCTGTATTAAGTTGCTTTCTGCTTACTTTGTTTATGTTATGTCAGGGAGACTTGCTAAGACAATGGAGAATATGAAGTTTTTAAAACCGAATTTAAAATTAAACATGTTTTAAGTGTAAGTTGAAGCTAAGAAGACAGATTTCTCTTGACGTTTTACACACACACATTCACACACACATATGTATATATACATCTGTGTAAGAAAATTTTGAAAAGATATCTTGTATAGATAATGGAATATTCTCAACAAAAATTTATTTATCATTTTTCCCTTTGTATTTCCTACCTGTTTTCTTTCTTATTAAAAACTTTATGTAAAGTTTTGCCTCTGAATGTCTACAAATGGTGACCCAGGAATACCAAGATGCTTAATCAGAAGGTTGCCTTCCAAATACAGGGACAGTGTAATCAACTGGAGAAATACCATCAAGACAGAATCTTCCCCCTTTGCCCTTTGAGTGGTGTGATAGCCTCTTGTTCAATTTTGCAACACTGCTGGTGTTTTATTTATTTTTGGCTAGTTAAAACGAATTAAAATTTAACTTTATGTTGAAAATTGTTTTGGAAATTCGAAACACGTTGAGGTAACTGGAGATGCTCTACAAAGCTATGACAAAGGGGCCAGAGGTGGGAGGTAGAAAACAGGCAAGGAGAAGGTAAGTTCAAAACCAGGAGTGAAATGCACAGCATTAGACTTCTTTCTCAAGTATACAAATTCCTTCCTGGGGTGGACAAAACTGGGGCTTCTGCACATCAAATAGATACACTTTTCAGACCCTTTGGGAATAATAAAAGTAGAGTTTGCAAAGTAGCTTGATAAGTAGCATCAGAGATGCAGGCCACTATGTATACCATCCTTCACTCAAAGAAAAATCACATAAGAACCAAATATTAGATCATGGCTCTTTCTATTTTTTTTGTTTATTGGGGTATAGATGTTTTACAATGTTGTGTTAATTTCTGCTGCACACGAAGTGAATCAGCTTTATGTATACATATATCCCCTCCCTCTTGGACCCCCTTCCCACCATCCCACCCATGTAGGTTACCACAGAGCACCGAACAGTGCTCCCTGTGCTATATAGCAGGTTCCCACTAGCTACCTGTCTTACACATGGTAGTGTATATATGTCAATCCCAATCTCCCAATTCATCCCACTCCCCCTTCCCTCCCCTGTGTCCATGCATTCGTTCCGTATGTCTGTGTCTCTATTCCTGCCCTGCAAATAGGTTCATCTGTACCATTTTTCTAGACAGATATGTGTTAATATATGATATTTTTTTCTCTTTCTGACTTACTTCACTCTTTATGACAGTCTCTAGGTCCATCCACGTCTCTACAAAGCTATGACAAAGGAGGCAAGAATATAAAATGGAGAAAAGACAGTCTCTTCAATAAATGGTGCTGGGAAAACTGGACAGCTACATGTAAAAGAATGAAATTAGAACACTCCTTAACACTACACACAAAAATAGGCTCTTTTTATTACAATTTGTGCTTCTTTCTCCTACACTGGAGCATCAGGTGAATGCTTCAGCAGAAGTTGGAAGTGTTGAACAATTTAACAGATGTTTATGCTGTTATATTATTAGACAATGTCATAAAAGAAAGCATATTTCTTAATTTAAGCAAATTTTATTGAGAGACTCAAACTTCAGACATGGTGCTAGGTGCTGGGAACACGCTGGTGAATAGAACAGACAATATCCCTGCCCTTGTAAGTCTTTCAGCCTAGTAGCCAATCTGTACACAGGTTTTGGGAGCAGGGAAGAGAGGAAGCAGGGTGAAAGTTTAAGGCCCACCTAGATCTGAACTAGAACAGGTAAGTATAAGAGGCTAGTGGCAGGAAGAGAAGAGGAAATTGGGAAGATGCGGTAGGAAATTCTTGTTCTGAACCCGATTTAGTTTTCCTCTTTTCTTGGGCACAGGGCAAGATCACTATCCCCAATCTCCTTTCAGCTAGGCAGGGAGATGTGCTTGGTTAAGGTCAGTGGGCTGTAGGGAGAAACTGTATCTGTGACTTCTAAGCCAAATTACAGACTAACCAGGGCTTAACTCTGTGATGACCTCTTTCCTGCCTGAGCAACCTAAGAGAACTATTGATGAGATGGTAGAACCATAGGGTTGAAGTAGCCTGGACTGTTGAGTTGCTACATGGACAGAGGTTTTCCTGGACACTCACCCTGATATGCAGTGAACTCTGTATGGAAAAGAAACACATTTTGTTATGTTAAGCTTTGAGATGGTAGTGACCTTTCTGCAGTATAACCTACCATGCCCCAACCATTACAAGGGGGCTTAAGGACACATAACACATGGGTATCTGGAGTCACATATTTCTTGAAGGTAGATATCAGGTGCTGTGAAGAGAGCATCTGTGAAAGAAGAGAAATAATAGGGGATTTTTTGCATTCTTGAAGCCAATAAATGGAATTATAGAAATTCCTCATTGCTTTACAGAAGAGCATCTCTAACCACACCTCAGTTTGTTTGCCAAATAAGAAACAGATTTGAAAATTACTTAGAATACAACTATTCTTAAAGAGTCTGTCATACAGAGTGAAGTAAGTCAGAAAGAGAAAAACAAATACAGTATGCTAACACATATATATGGAATAAGAAAAAAAAAAAAAAAGTCATGAAGAACCTAGTGGCAAGACGGGAATAAAGACACAGACCTACTAGAGAATGGACTTGAGGATATGGGGAGGGGGAAGGGTAAGCTAGGACAAAGTGAGAGAGTGGCATGGACATATATACACTACCAAACATAAAATAGATAGCTAGTGGGAAGTAACTGCATAGCACAGGGAGATCAGCTCTGTGCTTTGTGACCACCTAGAGGGGTGGGATAGGGAGGGTGGGAAGGAGGGAGATGCAAGAGGGAAGATATATGGGAACGTATGTATATGTATAACTGATTCACTTTGTTTTAAAGCAGAAACTAATACACCATTGTAAAGCAATTATACTGCAATAAAGATGTTAAAAAAATACTTTAAGAAAAAAGAAATCTCTAAGTTCAAAAGAATATAGATAAACTAAATCTGATAGAGTGTTTTTGTTTGATCTATAACAGGTTACTATTTTATCATATTAGAGATTTGATTTCATTCATATGAAATGTGCAAGTACAACATTTTGTGTTGTCCATGTGTGTGTTTGTGTGTGATATAAAAATAAGTTAATTTTCTTTAGATCCACCAGGAAAATTTCAACATAATTTATCAACTCTATAATGAAATGAGCTTTAGGTGGGTAGGCTCAGATCTCTACCTTATATAGGAAGAGAAATTTTTTGTTTTGCTCCAAAGCCTGGAAATAAAATTTTTAAAAAAACATGCAAACTTAAAAAGGAATGAAATTGAGTTATTTGTATTGAGGTGGATGGACCTAGAGTCTGTCATACAGAGTGATGGAAGTCAGAAAGAGAAGAACAAATACTGGATGCTAATGCACACATAAGGAATCTAAAAAAATGGTACTGATGAACCTAGGGGCAGGGCAGAAATAAAGATGCAGACATAGAGAAGGGACTTGAGGACACAGGGTGGGAAGGGGAAGCTGGGATGAAGTGAGAGAGTAGCATTGACGTATATATACTACTAAATGTAAAACGGATGGCTAGTGGGAAGCTGCTGCATAGCACAGGGAGATCAGTTTGGTGCTTTGTGACCACCTAGAGGGGTGGGATAAGGAAGGTGGGAGGGAGGCTCAAGAGGGAGGGGATATGGGGATATATGTATACATGTAACTGATTCACTTTGTTGTACAGCAGAAACTAACACAACATTGTAAAGCAATTATACTCCAATAAAGATATACATAAAAAAAAACCACATGTAAACTGTACAACACATAAGAAGACTAGTAATATACATTACAAAAATTGGGTTTTGCCTCAGCAGTGGAAAAAAAAAAATAGATTCCCTGTGTAAGAGTAATTTAGCAGCTAGAGTTAGTGCCTAGTTCTTCTGGCTCTGAGAATTCATTCATTTATTAATTTATTCAATTATTCATTCAGTAAATATATATTGAGTGATTACAATATGTCAGACAGCACTGGAAGGTCTGAGAATTTATGAAACCAAGACAGACATGGTTCATGCTATCATAAAGCAAGCTTTCTAACAGGAGGGAGACAGAATACAACTAATAAATTAAAAAGAAAATATTGGGGGACCTTCAAGATGGCAGGGGTGTAAGACGTAGAGGTGTATTTCCTCCCCACAAATACATCAAAAATACATCTACATGTGTAACAACTCCAGCAGAACACCTACAGAATGCTGGAAGAAGACCTCCGACTTCCAAAAAAGCAAGAAACTCCCTATGTACCTGGGTAGGGCAAAAGAAAAAAGGAAAAACAGAGACAAAAGAATAGGGATAGGACCTGCACCTCTGGGGGTGGGTTGTGAAGGAGGAAAAGTTTCCACACACTAGGAAGCCCCTTCACTGGCAGAGATGGGGGGTGTGTAGGGGGGGAAGGTTTGGAGCCACGGAGGACAGCACAGCAACATGGGTGCAGAGGGCAAAGCGGAGAGATTCCCGCACAGAGGATGGGTGCTGACCAGCAGTCATCAGCCTGAGACACTTGTCTGCCACCCACTGGGGCAGTTGGGGGCTGGGAGCTGAGGCTCCGGCTTCGGCTTCGAAGGTCAGACCCCAGGGAGAGGACAGGGGTTGGCTGTGTGAACAAAGACTGAGGGGGCTAGTGTACAATAGTTAGCTGGAAGGGAGTCTGGGAAAAAGTCTGGGACTGCCTAAGAGGCAAGAGAACATTGTTTCGAGGTGCGCAAGGAGAGGGGATTCAGAGCACCACCTAAATGAGCTCCAGAGAAGGGTGTGAGCTGCGGCTATCAGTGCGGACACCAGAGATGGACACGAGACACTAAGGCTGCTGCTGCAGCCACCAAGAAGCCTGTGTGCAAGCACAGGTCACTATCCACACCTCCCCTCCTGGGAGCCTGTGCAGCCTGCCACTGCTAGAGTCCCGTGATCCAGGGACAATTTCCCCGGGAGAACACATGGCATGCCTCAGGCTGTTTGCAACGTCACGTTGGCCTCTGCTGCTGCAGGCTTGCCCCACATTCTGTACACCTCCTTCCCCCCAGCCTGAGTGAGCCAGAGCCCCCTAATCAGCTGCTACTATAAACCTGTCCTGTCTGGGCAGGGAACAGATGCACTCAGGTGACCTATTCACAGAGGCAGGGCCAAATCCAAAGCTGAACTCCAGGAGCTGGGCGAACAAAGAAGAGAAAGGGAAAGTTCTCCCAGCAGCCTCAGGAGCAGTGGATTAAATCTCCACAATCAACTTGATATACCCTGCATCTCTGGAATACCTGAATAGACAATGAATCACCCCAAAATTGAGGTGGTGGACTTTGGGAGCAACTGTAGACTTGGGGTTGCTTTTGCATCTAATTTGTTTCTGGCTTTATGTTTATCTTAGTTTAGTATTTAGAGTTTATTATCATTGGTATATTGTTTTATTAATTTGACTGCTCTCTTCCTTTTTTTTTTAATATATAGATATATATATTTATTTCCTTTTCCTCTTTTTCTGAGTGTGCATTTGTATGCTTGTTTGTGTGATTTTGTCTTTATTGCTTTGCTTTTACCATTTGCTCTAGGGTTCTGTCAGTCCATTTTTTTTTTGTTTATTTTTTTTTTAGTATAGTTTCTACCACTTGTTATCATTGATGGACTTGTTTTTTGGTTTGGATGCTTTCTTCTTTCTTTCTTTCTTTTCTTAATTACTTTTTAAAATTTTTAATTACTTGTTTTATTATAATTAATTTTTATATTAATAACTATTTTATTTTATTTTTTTCCCTTTTCTTCTGAGCTGTGTGGCTGACAGGGTCTTGGTGTTCTGGGCAGGTGTCAGGCCTCTGCCTCTGTGGTGGGACCGCTGAGTCCAGGACATTAGTCCACCAGAGACCTCCCGGCTCCACATAATATCAAATGGCAAAAGCTCTTCCAGAGATCTCCATCTCAATGTTAAGACCCAGCTCCACTCAACAACCAGCAAGCTACAGTGCTGGACACCCTCTGCCAAACAACTAGCAGGACAGGAACACAACCGCATCCATTACAGAGAGGCTGCCTAAAATCATAATAAGGTCACAGACACCCAAAACACACCAACGGATGTGGTCTTGCCCACCAGAAAGAAAAGATCCAGCCTCATCCACCAGAACACAGGCACTAGTCCCCTCCACCAAGAAACCTACACACCCCACTGAACCAACTTTAGCCACTGAGGGAAGACACCAAAAACAATGGGCACTACGAACCTGCAGACTGCAAAAAGGAGACATCAAACACAGTAAGTTAAGCAAAATGACCAGACAGAGAAACACACAGAAGATGAAGGAGCAAGGTAAAAACACACCAGACCAAACAAAAGACGAGGAAATAGGGAGTCTACCTGAAAAAGAATTCAGAGTAATGATAGTAAAGATGATCCAAAATGTGGAAATAGAATGGAGAAAATGCAAGAAACGTTTAAGAAGGACCTAGAAGAACTAAAGAGTAAACAAACAATCATGAACAACACAATAAATGAAATTTAAAAGTCTCTAGAAGGAATCAGTAGCAGAATAACTGTGGCAGAAGAACAGATAAGTGACCTGGAAGATAAAATAGTGGACATAATTACCACAGAGCAGAGTAAAGAACAAAGAATGAAAAGAATTCAGGACAGTCTCAGAGAACTCTGGGAAAATATTAAACATACCAACATTCGAATTATAGGGGTCCCAGAATAAGAAGAGAAAAAGAAAGGGACTGAGAAAATATTTGAAGAGATTATAGTCAAAAACTTCCCTAATATGGGAAAGGAAAGAGTCAATCAAGTCCAGGAAGTGCAGAGAGTCCCATACAGGATAAATCCAAGGAGAAACACGCCAAGACACATATTAATCAAACTATCAAAATAAAATACAAAGAAAAAATAATAAAAACAGGAAGGGAAAAACAACAAATAACATACAGCTGAACTTTCAGCAGAAACTCTGCAAGCCAGAAGGGAGTGGCAGGACATTTTAAAATGATGAAAGGGGAAAAGCTACAACCAAGATTACTCTACCTAGCAAAGATCTCATTCAGATTCGTTGGAGAAATTAAAAACTGTAAGAAAAGCAAAAGCTAAGAGAATTCAGCACCACCAAACCAGCTTTACAAAAAATGCTAAAGGAACTTCTCTAGACAGAAAACACAAGAGGAGGAAAAGACCTACAATAACATACCCAAAACAATTAAGAAAATGGTCATAGGAACATACATATCAATAACTACATTAAATGTACATGGATTATATGCTCCAACCAAAAGACATAGACTGGCTGAATGGATACAAAAACAAGACCCACATATATGCTGTCTACAAGAGACCCACTTCAGACCTAGGGACACATACAGACTGAAAGTGAGGGGATGGAAAAAGATACTCTATGCAAATGGAAATCAAAAGAAAACTGGGGTAGCAATTCTCATATCAGACAAAATAGACTCTAAAATGAAGACTATTACAAGAGACAAAGAAGGACATTACATGATGATCAGGGGATCAATCCAAAAGGAGATATAACAATTGTAAATATTTATGCACCCAACATAGGAGAACCTCAATACATAGGCAAATGCTAACAGCCATAAAAGGGGAAATCGACAGTAACACAATCATAGTAGGGGACTTTAACACCCCACTTTCACCAATGGACAGATCATCCAAAATGAAAATAAATAAGGAAACACAAGCTTTAAATGACATATTAAACAAGATGGACTTAATTGATATTTATAGGACATTCCATCCCAAAACAACAGAATGCACTTTCTTCTCAGTGCTCGTGGAACATTCTCCAGGAAATATCATATCTTGGGTCACAAATCAAGCCTTGGTAAATTTAAGAAAATTGAAATCATATCAGGTATCTTTTCTGACCACAACACTATGAGACTAGATATCAATTACAGGAGAAAATCTGTAAAAAATACAAACACATGGAGGCTAAACAATTCACTACTAAATACCCAACAGATCACTGAAGAAATCAAAGAGGAAATTAAAAAATACCTAAAAACAAATGACAATGAAATCATGATGATCCAAAACCTATGGGATGCAGCCAAAGCAGTTCTAAGAGGGAAGTTTAGAGGAACACAATCCTACCTCAGGGAACAAGAAACATCTCACATAAAGAACCTAACATTACACCTAAAGCAATTAGAGACAGAAGAACAGAAGACCCCAAAGTTAGCAGAAGGAAAGTAATCATAAATATAAGATCAGAAATAAATGAAAAAGAAATGAAGGAAACAATAGCAAAGATCAATAAAAGTAAAAGCAGGTTCTTTGAGAAGATAAACAAAATTGATAAACCATTAGCAGACCCATCAAGAAAAAAAGGGAGAAGACTCAAATCAACAGAATTAGAAATGCAAAAGGAGAAGTAATGACTGACACTGCAGAAATACAAAGGATCATGATAGATTACTAAAAGCAACTTTATTACTAAAAGCAACTCTATGCCAATAAAATGGACAACCTGGATGTAATGGACAAATTCTTAGAAAAGCACAACCTTCCAAGAATGAACCACGAAGAAATAGAAAATATAAACAGACCAATCACAAGTACTGAAATTGAGACTGTGATTAAAACTGTTCCAAAAAAGAAGAGCCCAGGACCAGATGGCTTCACAGGCGAATTCTATCAAACATTTAGAGAACAGCTAACACCTATCCTTCTCAAACTGTTCCAAAATATAGCAGAGGGAGGAACACTCCCAAACTCATTCTATGAGGCCACCATCACCTTGATACCAAAACCAAACAAAGATGTCACAGAAAAAGAAAACTACAGACAAATAACACTGATGAACATAGATGTGAAAATCCTCAAAATACTAGCAAACAGAATCCAAGAGCACATTAAAAGGATCATACACCATGATCAAGTGGGGCTTATTTGAGGAATGCAAGGATTCTTCAATATACAGTAATCAACCAATGTGATACACCATATTAACAAATTGAAGGAGAAAAACCATATGATCATCTTAATTGATTCAGAAAAAGCTTTTGACAAAATTCAACAGCCATTTATGATAAAAACTCTCCAGAAAGTAGGCATGAGGGAACTTACCTCAACATAATAAAGGCCATATATGACAAACTCACAGCCAACATCATTCTCAATGGTGAAAAACTGAAACCATTTCCTCTAAGATCAGGAAAAGACAAGGTTGTCCACTCTCACCACTACTATTCAACATAGTTGAAGACCTAAATAGACATTTCTCCAAAGAAGATATACAGATTGCTAACAAACTTATGAAAGGAGGCTCAACATCACTAATCATTAGAGAAATGCAAATCAAAACTACAATGAGATATCACCTCACACCTGTCAGAATGGCCATCATCAAAAACATACAAAGAATAAATGCTGGAGAGGGTGTAGAGAAAGAGAACCCTCTTGCACTGTTGGTGGGAATGTAAATTGATACAGGCACTATGGAGAACAGAATGGACGTTCCTTAAAAAAATAAAAATAGAACTACCATACGACCCATCAATCCCACTACTGGACATATACCCTGAGAAAACCATAATTCAAAAAGAGTCATGTACCACAATGTTCATTGCAGCTGTGTTTACAATAGCCAGGACATGGAATCAACCTAAGTCCACAGACAGATGAATGGATAAAGAAGATGTGGCACTTATATACAATGGAATATTACTCAGCCATAAAAAGAAACGAAACTGAGTTATTTGTAGTGAGGTGGATAGACCTAGAGACCGTCATACAGAGTGAAGTAAGTCAGAAACAGAAAAACAAATACCATATGCTAACACGTATATATTGAATCAAAAAGAAAATTTTTTTTCTGAAGAACCTAAGGGCAGGACAGGAATAAAGATTCAGACATAGAAAATGGACTTGTGAACATGGGGAGAGGGAAGGGTAAGCTGGGATGAAGTGAGAGAGTGGCATGGACATATATACACTACCAAATATAAAATAGATAGCTAGTGGGAAGCAGTCACATAGCACAGGGAGATCAGCTCGGTGCTTTGTGTCCACCTAGAGGGTTTGGTTAGGGAGGGTGGGAGGGAGATACCAGAGGGAGGAGATATGGCAATATATGTATATGTATAGCTGAACCACTTTGTTATAAAGCAGAAATTAACATACCATTGTGAAGCAATTATACTCCAATAAAGATGTTAGAAAATAAAATAAAATAAAATAAAATAGGTAGCTAGTGGGAAGCAGCTGCATAGCACAGGGATATCAGCTTGGTGCTTTGTGACCACCTTGAGGGGTGGGATAGGGAGGGTGGGAGGGAGACACAAGAGAGAGGAGATATGGGGTATATGTATATGTATAGCTGATTCACTTTGTTATAAAGCAGAAACTAACACAACATTGTAAGGCAATTATACTCCAATAAAGATGGTAAATAAAAATAAATAAATAAATAAAATTTTAAAAAAAGAAAATACCATGTAGTGTTAAGTGTTAAAAAGAAAATAAAATGGGAGATAGCATATTGAACATCTACTGTCTAGTGGCTTCTTTTGGTCATGAAGTGCTTTCCAGACTCTTTTTAAGCAAAGACATTAATGGCACCCTTGCAAAGATCTTGGGGAATCTTGTTTTCAAGCAAAGAGAATCATAATTACAAAGGCCTTAAGCAGGAAAGATCGTAGCATAGTTAAGAACATAGTTAAGACAAGTTAAAACTTGTGGACCCAAATAGAACAAACAGTTAGGGGAAGGGCAAATTCTCACTCTTTCTTCTTGAGTTGAGACTTTCATTTCTACTGCCCTTGGACATCAGAGTTCTTGGTTCTCAGATTTTCAGACCTGGACTGAATTATACCACCAGCTTTCCTGGTTCTCCAGCTTACAGATGGAAGATTGTGAGGCTTCACAGCCTCCATAATTGCCTGAGCCAATTCTTATAATAGACCTCCTCTTATTTATCTATACATATCCTAGTGGTTCTTTTTCTCTGGACGATTTTGACTAATTCCTCCTCATTATTATCCACACCTCATTACTCAGCACTTCAATGTAAAGTTGTGATTTCATTTTCTGTGCCGTGAGAAGTCACTGAGAGATTTTAAGGGGTGTTGTCACTTGACTGGAATTAATTTTATTTTTAACCTACTGTTAATTCTGTACAGAATAATAAAAGAGGTTAAGAAAGGAAGGCTACAGACCAATTAAAGGGTTATTGCAATAGTCCAAGAGATAGAGTAGTAGGGATAGAGATGGAGAGAGATGACCCATTTTGGAAATAAATTCAACAGGATTCTGTAAAGAACTGGAACTAGTGATTGAGGGAGAACTCAAGGATGATTCATAGATTGTTGGCTTAAGCAACAGAGTAGTGGTTACTCATTTACTGATATGGAGATAACTGAGGGAGATGAAATTTTTGGTTGAGAAAATAGATGCTGTGAAGATAAAGCTTTGTTTCAAATATGTTAAATTTGAAATACCAATTTGACATTTGAGAAAAGATAACAAGCTGGCAATTAGATAGTGACCATCTGAAAATGAAGGGAAGAAATTATGATTGGAGAAAAAATGAAGGGACTACAAAAATATGTGTAAAACTATGGGGCCAAATGACACTATCTAGGGAATGAGTGTGTCCTGAGTGAGAAAGTATGTAGACCAGAAGAAATAATCTTTCACTGAGCTCTATGACCCACCTGTGTTTAGAATACTGAAAAGGAGCAACAATGAGGAGAGAGGAAAACCAGGTGAATATATATGTTGAAAGGCAGGGGTAAAAAGTGTTCTAGATTAATGGTATCAATTGTTACTGAGAGATTATATAAGAAGAAAGAGAAATGACTGTGGGATTTGGCATTATGGAGTTCATTAGTGACCTTAATGAGAACAACTATCAAAAGATTATATGAACAGAAACTCAAACTGAATACACTGGGGAATGAATGTGGGTTGTGACAAAGTAGAGAAAGTGACTATAAACAATTCTAGGAAAAGCTGCTGTGAACCTAAGTGGAAAAGTCATATTGTAGTTACAGGGGCAATATGAGGCTAATGAAAGCGTTTATTATTTCCTAAATGAAAATTTCTGAGGCATGTTTTAATGTTTATAGGAGTCATCCAAGAAGAAGGGGGGAATTGATGACACAATAGGAAAAAAAATTATTATAGATGAGAAATCCTTGAGAAAGGGAGAGGGATTAAAATTCAGAGCCTAAGTTTACCTATAATAGGAGCAGTTATAATTAATCCATTGGAACAGGAGGAAAATCAGACTATTGACTCTTGGCTGGGTTAAGGAAGGAAATTGGACACGAGAATGATGGATAATGAAAAGGAGTAGTCAGTGGGTTTGAAGATCTCATTGAGATTAAAATAATGCTCCACCAACCTGGACCGGACCCTGATCCAGGTCAGCAGGCACCCCCACCCCATGGTGTTCAATATAGGAGGGGAAAAAAAAGGAGGTAGGGGGGAAAAGGAAAAGGAGATTTTTTTTGGTTGAAGGAGGTAGGGGAAAAAGCTGGTCTAAATAACTTCGGAAAACAGTGTTTGACTGGATATTTTTAGGCTAAGTATAAAAATATATAAACACCATACTCCAGTTGGAAAGTTTGTTTCTCACAGGGTTAGCAATTGTGAAACTACTTTAAATGTATATAAGGTTACAAAAATAAGTAAATAAGCTATAGATAATGAAAGATAGCTCTCTTGCTATAAGATAAAGAAGTTACAAAGTGAGCAAGGGGGGGAAACTGGAATGAAATTTTGAGGGCTGTAATAGAGTTGGAGATAATAGTTATGAACAGATATATAAAGAAATAAATACAGATATGCGCATATACATAAGTTAGTAAGCATGCATATATTTCCTGGTTCTATTCACTGAAAGGGCCTAGAAATGATGATACCACAGTAGTAATGAGTATACCCAGCACCTTGATCTTAACTTCTAAATACCATTTTCCAAAAAAGGGAACTGAGACTCCTTAGGGAAATGGCTATTTCTAGAGTTGGAGCAGGGAAATTACAAGACAAACGTAGAGTATCATATAGTGCCAAAAGATAAGCTAATGAAAAAAAATATATTTATGGGGTCATGTCATAAAGATACAGAACCTAACCTGAATGAGCTCACAATGGACAAAGCTGGAACAATTTGAATGGCAAAATACAAAATGGTAATCCTGGATTATAACCCAAAGAATAAAACCAATTTAATGAGTCCATACACATATAAATAAATAACTAAAGAAAGAAATGGGAGGGAGGGCACAAATCTCCCATAAAGAAGAATTCCAAATAATATAACAAGAATAAGAGAAACAGAAAATCACCATTAGAATGCTACAGTAGTAACTGCTCCAAACAAATCCCATCAATAAATGCTAAAATTAATGGGTAACACTTGAAGGAAAATAGGACTATTACATAACCTCTAAGCATCTCCCACAAAATAGTTTTTGATGACTATGGTGGGGTTAACATTAAGTCCACAAGTTCTTCATATTTCTTCCTCCAGGATTTGGACTGTAATTGTCATTCTCTTAAGAGTGAACTAGACTTAATGACAAATAGAGTATGGAAAGAGGACAAGAGTGACTTTACAATGGAAAAATCTGGCAGCCACTATTTTAGCCAAGTAATCAAGGTTAATATCACCTGTAATTAGTTGTGTTGATATCATGTACTCCCTAATAGAATGAGATGGAAGGACATTTCACCTCTGTGGTATTTTCCCTCAAAATCCATAATTTCAGTCTAATCATGAGAAAACCCAATTAGATAAACTCAAATTGTGGGTCATTATATAAAATATATGATCAGTACTTTTCAAATATGTCATGAAAAAACAGAAATTGTCACAAGTTGGAGGAAACAGGGGGATATGATGACTAAATGCAGCACGATGCTCTGGATTGGAGGCTGGAACAGAAAAGGGCACTCTTGGGAATACTGGTAAAATACAAATAAAGTCTGTAATTTAATTAATAGCAATATACCAATGTTAACTTTGTACTTTTGATAAATGTATCAAGATTATGTAGGTTTTAATATTAGGAGAAGCTGGGGAAGAATATACGACAATTTTCTGCGCTATCTACCTTAAATCTAAAATTATTTATTTATTTTTTAATAAAAAGCAAGCTACATCTTTTTTCCAGGCATAATGCAGTGTAAACCTGTTGGGGATTTGAATCCGTGGCCATTTTCCATGTTGGTTGTTTTTATTATGCCTTAGAATTTTTCCCAAGTTAAGAACTGTTTTTATTATGCCCTAGAACTTTTCCCACTTTTAAGAACATGGACCCTCGAGTTAGACAAATGACTGGCTGTGTAACCATGCACATGTGACTAATGCCTCTAAGACTCAGATCTCTAATTTGTCAAAGGGAGATAATAACAGTACTTAACTCATAAGGCTGTTGTAAAGATGCAATGAAATGATACCTTTAAAGCAACCAACACTGTACCTGACACATAAAAAACAGTAAATGAATTTTAGCTATTGTCACTATTGCTAGGACTATTACCGTAATACTTACTGTTAGTAGGGTTCAGTAATAAAACCCCTTATACACATAGAACCTATGGACATATGGTTGTTTGGGTGTCAGTGAAGGGCAGATTTTAGGAAATGTAGAAATCAGGAAATGGGAAAATGATAACTACTTTAAATCATAATAAGGGTAAAGCAGTTTAATCCTCAGAGCCTGTGTAAAGGAAGACAGAGGCGTATGGCATAAAGATTTTAGTGGAGAAAGTAGTATTGCCTCTGGTGACTGGTGCATCATCCATCATTTCCTGAGTAAGCATTTGCCATTTATTTTTCTGCTGGTGGCCTTCTGTTAATTAAGTAAAAGAGAATGTTAAATGTTCAGAGGCTTGTTAGGAACGTAATAGATCCTCAGTAAGTGGTAGTTTCCCTCCTTCTTTCTACTTTCTCAATTTTATATGGAAATATTTATGAGACACTTACTATGTATCAGTTTGGATGCTGGTGCTTGTAAAACCAAGATGAAGAAGATATTACCCTTACTATCAAGAAACTCTTGAGCTTCCACATAGAATCACACTAGTAAGGGAACATAAAGGATTAAAAAGACACACTCCCTACACTCAGGGGACTAACAAACTGTTTCTAAACTAACCTGAAAAAAAATCAATTACTTATTATTAACCCTTTTAAATGGAAAAAACAACTACTTGAGTAATTAAACATATAACTTTGTCTTTCAAAGTGTCCTTTGAGGGAAAGAGAAGGCTTTGGAAAATGGTTTCATACATGCTTTATTAAGAAAGCCATTATGCTAGGTGTTAGGTTTTTATCCTGTGGCTACATATAAATGTTTAATAAATATAACTAAAACATGCTATTTGGGGGTCTTTCTATGCAGTAGAGTTTACACAAAAAGCTTTTGTTATTTGGCAGTAAAGAGGAAGCAGCCAGTGGGGTCAGATTTCAGACTGGATATGAAAAAGTCCACTTTCCAAGGCTAGGCTCACAGAGTAAGGTGTCCATATAAACACACGGTGTCCAGGGTACTCCTTGATAATTCAAAATTTGTTTGCCTCACTTCAGTGATGAGTATGCTCTGACTTTGAAATGCAAATAACATTAACACTAACAACTAGCATTTACTGAGTACTTACTGTGTACTAGACAATTCAAGACATATTTTATCTGCATTATCTCATTGAATTCTGAGAACCCTTTTTAGCATTATCATCTTCTTTGAGAAGAAAAGAGCATGGTAGACTCTGCTAATAGTCATTCTCCCTTTTTCCCTTATAATCAGAACTCCAATTTTTAAAGAAGGCAATGTACACAGAAAAAAAATTACCTTCCCTGTTTTCCTTGCAGGTAAAATTGACCATGTTACTCAGTTCTACTCAGTAAGATGTAAGTAGAAGTTACTCAGAGGTGCTTCTAGGAAAGCTTTGGAAAAAAAGAAAAGATTGGGCAAGCATATTCCCCTCAGTCCTTTGCCCTTAACTCTTCATCATTCCTTTTTGTCCTATCTGGGATATGGAGACAATGTCTGGAAGCCCAGCAGCTATACTGTATTCATAACAGTTACATAATAAGGATGGAGGAGCAGCGAGGTAAAAGAAGCCTCATTTCTTGATAAAACGAGACTGCCTACTCCCATGTTTTTTGTTGCACAAAATAAATAATCATCTTATATATTCAAACCACTATGCTTAAAGTCTTATACAATATTGCCAAAAATCATACAGCTGTTGATTGCTGAACTGTGCTGTTAACTATTATGTTGTACCTGCTTCAATAAATGCTAACTTATATTTTAAAAAGCAATAATTCTGATATCTATTTTTAAAGGCTAATATTGTTTATTTTAAGTGGACTAAAAGTTGTTTTTCTTCCCTCCACATCTAAAATAGGTTGATCATTAGATCTTTTTTCTAGAGATACAACA
Source organism: Eschrichtius robustus (assembly GCF_028021215.1). Lineage (NCBI taxonomy): Eukaryota > Metazoa > Chordata > Mammalia > Artiodactyla > Eschrichtiidae > Eschrichtius > Eschrichtius robustus. The sequence continues at coordinate 36,704,581 of NC_090843.1, forward strand.
CTGGCCATGAATGAAATATCCATGTTTCTCCAATTATGCACCAAATCACAGCCCTTTTCATCTATTAAGGACATCACATCAGCATTTCTCTCTCTCTTCTTCATCATCATTTTTTCCTTCCTCTCCTGGATCATGGTCATAAACATGTAAAGACATATAAAACATCTCTTGACTCACTTTCCCACCAACTACCACTCCATTGCTCTGCTCCTCTTCATATAGCAAAACTCCTAGAAAGAGTACTCTGTACTCTCTGTCTCGAGGTACTTCCCTCCCATATTTCTTAAACTTTCTCTAATAAGGTCCCTTTCACCTCTCTTCTGAACCCACCCCTGTCAATGCCACCTATGACATACTCACTGGAATGTCAATAGTCAATTCCAGATCTTTAATCTTAGACAACATTGATCACTGTTTCTTTCTTACAACATCTTACTAACTTGGCTCTCAGGACCTCATATTCTCCTTTGCCTCCTACTCACAGGCTGTTCCTTCCCAGTCTCCATTGCTGATTTCCCCTCATCTCTCTGACTTCCTAGTGATGGAGTGGCCCAAAGCTCAGCCCTTGAACCTCTTGTCTCCTTTATCTGCACACATTTTTGTGATGATTTTTCTACCATCTTATGACTTAAATATCATCTCTTAGCTGATGACTCCCCAAATTTAATCTCCAACCCAAACCTCTCCCCCAAATCTATACTGTTATATTTAACTCCTATCTCCACTTGGATGCCTAACCAAATATTTTACATCTACCACATCCAAAACAAATCTTGATCTAATAGCAAATTTATATTTCTAGTGGTTCATAAGAAAACCCTTGGTTCATCCTTGACTCTGGTAAGAGACAAGTCCAAATGGTTCTAGAAGCTCATTTCCTTCTAACTTTTGGTAGTAGTTCAGCAGACAGCTAACTCACTGGGACTGAAACCGTCTGATGTTATTCCTGGCACCTAAGGCTATTCCAAGGTCCTTAATGTGCAGACCTTGTCACTTTGCATACACAATCCCTAGAATTGTTCCTGGCCAGGAAGCTCCTCGTTACCTAGAGAAAATATGTATTCCCTAGCCTCTCTTAAACTAATCTATAAATATGTAACAAGCTGTGGGGTTGAGGTCCCTTCTCACTTTCAAAACTCTCAGATTCACATCCAGCCTGTTTGCTAAGGCAGGCCCTTTCTGCTGGGACCTTGGTGCATACAGAACATCTATACTAGGCCCATGTTGTGAAATAATGAGAGTTCAGGGCAGTATGAGGACTCTGCTAATTCTCTGCCTGTAAGACTATCTCCCATAAGCTCTATGTTATATCTGCAGCATGTGGCACAAATTCCTGACAGGCAATGGTCCATAAAGCCTGACCTGATCCACATCCCCCTGAGCTCTTGGATCTCATTTCTTACCACATAAACCTTTGTTCATTGTATTAGTTTACTATGGCTGCCATAACAAAGCACCACAGACTGAGTGGCTTACACAACAGAAATTTATTTTCTCACAGCTCTTGAGGCTCAAAGTCTGAGATCAAGAGGTTGACAGAAGTCAACAAGGATGATGTCTACTGAGGCCTCTCTCCTTGACTTGGAGATGGCTGTCTTCTTCCAGTGTCTTTTCATAGCCTTCCCTCTGTGTGTGTCTGTGTCCTAATCTACTCTTCATATAAGAATACCAGTCACACTGGATCAGGGCCCACCCTAATGATTTGATTTTAACTTAATTACCTCTTTAAAGACTATATCTCCAAACAAAATCACCTTCTTGGGTAGTAGAGATTAGGATTTCAACATATGATTTTGGAGGGGGGAACACAATTCAGCCCATAATACTCACTCTGCACAGACCCACTAGCCTTCATGCAAGTCCCAGAGCTTATGTCTGGAGTGTTCCTGCCTCAGGCCCAGAAATGTATGTTTCTGGTTTGGGACGCAGGCAACAGTAAGTTGTAGCTTGCAGCAAGCAGCAGCGAGCAGTAGCTGGAAGCAAAACATTAGCTCCCTGACCGGGAATCGAACCCAGGTAACCTGGATGGAAACCAGGATCTTAACCGCTAGACCACAGGGCCAGTGGCCAGAAACCAAGTCCCCAGTCCTTTGTCTACCTTGAAAGGAAGAATCTGACAAGGTGACAGAAGGTATGTTTATTAGAAAAGCAGAGTACATGCAGAAAGACACACGGGCAAACTCAGTGAGAGAGTCTCAAGAGTCGCACCTTTGGGAAGTTTAAATCCTTTTTAAGGGGGTAGTTTTCCGGGTCTTTGTCTTCTTCTTGGCCAATCGTATTGTTTTGATCACATGGCCAATTTGCCTCTGGACCCACCCCTGGGTGTGCACATACCCCTCAATCAAGATGGATTTCATAGCAAAGGCCTCTGGGAGGGAGATAGCAGGACTTACTATGGTCTGGCTTCCCCTGCCATTTTGACCCCATGAAGGCTTTTGCGCATGCGTAGTCTCCCTTGCCCCAGTGATGGGAAATGTATGACCTCTTGATCTTTTAACAGGGTTTAGCCCCTCCCTGTCCCTGCCATGGAAGTGCCCGAAGTGCGGTTACTTACCCTATTCCTGTTCCTGTTTTTATATCAAGGTGCAGATCTCGAAATATAGACAGGAGTCCACTCATAAATATGTGGTCTCGGAGCCCATTTGTCTCTCACCTCAGGAAATGTAAACAGGAGGCTGGTAATGAATGTCCAGCCTAGAGCTGATCTTCTTCTCACCCAAGGAGGTGTGAACAGGAGGCCAGTTGTAAACACCTAGCCTGGAGCCCATCTATCTCCTGCCTCATTTCTATCTTCCTGAAAAACACTTCCTCTAGATATCTCTATCTATTTCAAAACTCATTAAGGCTTTATGAATATACCATTTTATCCAAAAGTTGTCTGCCCAACTTTTTAAAACTCCCAGCCCTTGAACCCACATCCCCCCTCCATTCAATTCCCTCCGTAGCACTTATTATTTTATCATCTGTCTCTTCTAATTAGAATATAAACTCCATGAGGACCTTTATTAACTGCTGAATCTCCATAGTCCAGAGTAGTGCCTAGCACATAGTTAGCATTCAGTAAATATCTGCTGAAAATTGAAGTCATCAGTGTCTGAATTAGTTGGTTTCTGAATATGGAGTAGACGTGCAAAAATCTGCTCATTCCCAAATCCAATTAAAAATAAGTTATTAATAAAACGTCTGAATTCATGTAAAAATACAATGCTATTAATAACTAGAAAATGTATTTAACGGTAAAAATAAATAGTATAGAATATGAAAAAAAGATAATGATAAATGGAAAACTTCCATTACATTTTCTCTTTTCAAGCCATTCTATTCTATGGAATTCTATAAGATTAAGCACAAACTTGCATTATTATTTTCTAACATTAAAAAAAACACTTTTCTTTCCAGTTGGATAGGTACTTCTGAGAAAAAAAAAAAAAAGACCTTTTGTAAATGAGCCAGTGCTTTTGCCCAGGCTCCAAAGCAGGTGTGAGAATCTCCTAACTGAGTCTCTGAAATCACCTGTCTACTCAAGTGGGAGAGAAGGGGCTGCTGGAACAGACAAAGCCCAGAATTGTGCCAAAGGCAAATGCAGAGGCATTTTCCCTGTTGAGTTTAGCTACTGCCTTATGCTTCCTGGAAGCGGAGTGTGGTTGTTAACACATCAGAAAGACTGGGGGTCACAAAGAGGAGGAAGAGCTGGAGCACTTCTCAGTAAATACTTTAAGTGCCCCAGGGATTGAGGGAAGTGCCTGGAGTAAGTGAGACTGTTTACCAAACAAAGCTTATATCATCACATTTTCATATTTTGCCTGGCTCCGGCTACGTGAGCTACATAAAAACTCATTCGACTGTAGCATTCCCTTGCTCCACTGGCTTTAATTAAACTTGATTTGTGCTTAGGAAATTAGCAAACTATCTACAGTAGAGAGGAGAAAAACACGGGTTATTCACATGGGTAGATTTTTCCCTTTAACTCACACAGCTCAAATGTTTGTCATATTCAGTGATTCTGGTGGCTACAGCACAGTGCCAGAATCCTTTAGCAGTGTCTGCTCACCATGCCTGTGGAATGGAATTGCCACCTAACTCTAGTGCACGTGATTGATGGCAGCAGAGAAGAAGGTCACTGGATTCTGACCTTTATCAGAGATCTGTCACTCTGTAAAATGGCCCCACAACGAGTAAAAACAACAGATCCCCTTGTTGGACCATCCAAGGCAGTGGCCTGGGGATTTCCTGGCCTTTCCAGTTTACAATACTCCATTTCATGTGCAAATGACTGGCTGGTGTTAGAGGTCTGAGCCCAGAACACACTACCTTTCATTCGTTACAAAGAAATAACATTATTGTCAGGCATGAAAAATTCTTTGGTGACAGCAGTATACAATATTTCAGGTAAGAGGTAAGGAGAATCTGAGAGTGAAAAGAAAACAAAACACTTCTTTTCAGAGACTGGGACTTGATTTTACTTCACTTAAGGGGAAAACACAACACTAATAAAAAGTGATTAAGGCACGTTACAACATTGATTCTAGACCAGAAATCTGAAACTTCAGGGGCCTCAAGTCTGTTCGAAGGCAAAAATGATTTGGTGACATGTGCTCTTAAATTAAAGTCACAGAAACTGCAAATTGCCCTCCTGCAGCAAATCAGACTTGCCCACAGTCACAGAAGACCACAACCTATGAAATGAAATGCCAAAGCTTTCAGAAAAGATGACTAACCATTAATTACTTCCCTTACCTAATTACTACTTCTTGGATTCCTTGAATAATTTCTTAATTCACTCATTATACTCTTTCTCTGCTCCAGTCTCCTCTTCCTGGAATATTCCAATGCCTTCTTGCTGTTGCATGTGCTTTGTCTGGATAGAAATTTTCCCAAGCATGGCAGCAGTTGTTGGTAGATTTGGGGACTTCAGATGAGCCTTGTTCTATATTCATGTGACATTGCTATCGCTAGTTCACAGCAATGAGTCAAGCAGCCTTAGGGTGGGTCCTAGGTCTGACTGATTAATGAGTCATAATGGTCATCTTGGAATTTCATGGAGTAATATCTAGAAGCTGCTGGGCTCAAGGTTTGAGTCCTAACATTCCAGTATGAGTTACCTATGTGCCTTGCCTATGCATTTGTCTTCCATTTGACATGTTTGCTTCCTTATATCTGGATTCCTGTTCCTGAGCAGATGGTGTATTTCCAATTTTTGGTACAGATTGTATCAAAAATGTCACCCTTTACCTCTGCTCAAAGCTCTGGAAAGAGACAGGCATGCAATTTTGAGGTGAGTAGAAAGTGCTGTCTCCAAGGAAAGGATACATTGCCTAAGACACACACATGTGAAGTGAATGCAAACTAGTATATAAGACATATTTCAAGGGGCTCTAATCCCAACATTCCCATGCCTTAATGGGACATTTCTTTATCCTTCACATCCTACTTTGCTTAATAAATATTTACATCTATTTTAAGTCACAACCTAAATATTACATCCTTGAAATGGTATTCTCTGACCACTGAGTCAAGAATAGAATCTCATATTGTACCCTTTTACGTCATCCTAATCATTTCCCCTTTTGTAGTCTTTTCTGCAATTGCAGACGTGGATTTTCAACACTTCAGATGGGAAAAACCTGCCTGTTTTGTTTACTGCTGTATTCCTGCATCTATCATGATTGCTTGCCTATAATGAGCAAATATTTTGTTAAATGAATAAATGAACAGATTAAAATGCAAATATCTCTTAGGGGAGGGACACACAGATATTCAAAACAATAATATCACCTTCCCTAAGAGCAGGTTCTGATAGGAAGAAAGCACTATCTCTAAGGGTGGAGGACAAGGACCATTTGGGCTGTGGCTAGAGTGTCTTACCTATAGCAATCCCTGCCAGCAAATCACTTTACCCTTAAGACTATTTACTTATCAGTTAGCTAGGGTTGTTATAAAAATGGCATAACCAATGCACGTGGAAGTATTGTGCATTATACTATATCAGTTATTATAAGGATGCTTCTTTATTCTGACTATTGGCTCTTAATCCCCAGAAGTGTTGGGGTCTAAATGATTAGCTCCAAAGACTAGTCACAGTTAGCAAAGAATGATAGAGGGCTACAAGGTGAGAGTTAGGTGTCCTTCTCTCTGGTTGTTTGAAATTAATATTTTAGAGTCCCTTGTTGAGTATGGGGAGCTAAGTGTGTCATGGTTGATAAAGGAAACATCACTAAAGATGATTAAAGTTTATGCCACAAGGAAAAGAGTTTTGAAGCACCAAACACATTGAAAGTTTGACCACAAAACCTTGAAAAAATTTTTAAAAAGGAAAGCTTGAATCCAAAGTTAGGTACATGATAAAGAAACAGAGGACAACAATTCATCACAAAGAAGTTTTCTGAGGTCCAGGTCTTAAGAGTGTCATTGTTAAAGTGATAGGTACCCTGACCTGGACTACATGGGGTTGAACTAGTCTTTATTCACAATGACTCAAAACTTACATATTAACTCCCTGAATTTGGGCCTTCCCAAGACCACATATAAGCATGAAGAACAAGAATGAAAAATGTCTTCTAATATTTCTCCTCACATCTCAGTAAATTAAACGTACAATTCTTACTTATTTAATGCTGGTTTTCAGGATATGGCCACCTCATCCATTTCCATGTTCTTGAGACATTATTTGAAATTGTATAGAATAGGATGAGACCTAACTGATAAGAAAGGTATAATATAATGGTTAACAGAGTAAGGTTACCTTAGAACTTTGGACCACAACTCAATTAAGTAATTGACATAACTTAAGTGCTTAGGGGAGAGGTGTTTACAATTCTAAACCAGGTGTTCAGTGGAAACGTCACAAAAGTGACTTTGTTCAGCAATGGAAGGATTCCCCAAGACAGGAAAACACAATGTGCAAAAACATAGGCACAAAGACTTCTGATTATTGCATATTTCTACCTGTGTCAATAGTTCAGTATGGATTAGCAGAGAGTTCTGGTGGTGGGGGAGTAGGGCAGATGAAAAATGATGAGTCTAGAACCTAAACACAGAATCATATAATAGAGATTGTATTTCATAACTAACCACCAAAAAAGGATTAACACAAGAATAAAATAAATAATGGATGAAAGCACTTTAAAAAGAAATAGAATGTGAGAGCATTATCATTATTATGCACTGTATGAATGAGGGTAAGTTAATCCATTCTCTAAAATCTTCAGTTTTACTCTTTTGTCAAATACAAAAAATAATAACTTTTTAGTGTCTTGAGACTACCATGGAAGAAATTAGATATTTAAGCATTAGAAAATGCTTTGACAAATCCATACTCTTTTGCACGTATATGGTATTGTTATCTATCTTAGGAAAGGATAAATACATCTGGTATAAGTAAATGTTTATCTATATATTTCAGAGGACTTTTAACTTTTAGAGAATTCCCAGGGTTGGGTGGAGGCATCTATTTTCTATTACAAGCAAGAGAAGATTTCCTCTTATGGGACTATATATTAAAAAGAGACAACAAACAAACAAACAAGCAAAACCCAAGAAAAGAGCTTCTAGGCTGAGGCTCTAAATTAAGCACAGGTTGGAAAGAGTCCTGATCTAGAAGAATGGTCTGGATATCAGATAGAGTCCTAATTTTGAGGTGTACCTCAAAGTTTGTTTTTCAGCATCACACAGGTATTAGGCCTGAAACAGATCAAGGTGTGTGGGGAGGATACTCCAGCCCTTCACCATCTACTAAGCTAATAAACTCTCCACTTTTCCCAGATTGTTCTTGGGGAGTTTGCACTTGTTGTACTAATCCTAAAGAGAGTCTTATCCACATGGTACTAACTTGTGAAATGACCTTCAGCAGTTCCTCAAATTTTCTAACTCTGTTTTCTGTTTGTGTATTTTTTTTATCTCAGTAGGAAAATTCAACACCAATGTTCAAATTTCTTTGTTCAAATGGTGAGCATATCTGGAAGATAGGTTCTTTCTGTGATTCCTGCCTTTGTTTTTTCTAAACAAGCAAACAAAAACAATTGCTTAGTCCAGAAGAGAATAACTCAGAGAAACTTAAGCTTTTTGGTTGGTGGAAAAGATTTACTGAATATTTATGATGATAGCCCCAAGACACTAAAGGTGATCCCAAACTCTGAGGTGTTTTGTTGGAGAAACAAAAAGTGTACTCTTGTATATAAAAGACCTTATGGATACTGAAAAAATATACAGTCTCATTTACTCCTCACCTTAAAACTATGAGGTAAAGAGTATTTTGAAGATGAAGAAATTTAGGCTTAAAGAAATTCAGTAAATTTCAAGATCATATAGCTAGTTATGTGACAAAGATGAGATTCCATCTCAAGTTTGACCTATTCAAAACCCATGATCTTAGCTATTAGGATAAACAACATTTACTTAAAGAAAAAACTAAGTAAATAAAACATCCTACCTCTGATGAATCTGGTGCTTTACATTAAGGTAGGAAGCAAAGCTTACTATCATGATATCATGATGAATATAATGAACAGATTGAATGATATTCAATCATGATATCACATGGCTTGCAGGAAAATTTTTTGAGTAGGTAGTTGAGCCATTTACCAGGTTACCTAGAGTTAGGTCTTACCTAGGTAATATTTATATTTGGCTGAACTGCTACTGGTTCTTAAAAAAAAAAGATCCATCCATATCTGTGAACAAAAAGATCTCAAATCCAAACAAATTGTGTAGGGGTTATTCACCCTTTCCATTATCCAATTCCAAATTCAACTTACTAGTGGAGTTTTTAGAGCCAGGTCTAAAAATCTTTCTCTTAAAATTCATCAAGTTTTTCAGAGATAATTAAGTTATTAAACTAACTATTTATCAAAACTTATCAAAATAGAAATGCATTTCTCCTTATATACAGTAATTCTTCTAGGAGTTCATTTTCAAAAAAAAAAAGAAAAAATTACATATATATTTAAAGATATATAGAAGGATGTTCATCAAAGCATTGTTTAAATAACCAAAGACAAAAAAAACAATGTAAAGATTCACCAGTAGGGAATGGTTGAAACCATATTTCTCATGCATTACTATGTGCTAAGCACTATTTTGGGCTCTGGAGATATATCAATGAAAAGAGCTGACATTCTATAAATGATGGTACATCCGCATAATGGCAAACCATGCATCCATTAAAGAACATTTGTCTTTCTTGGCTGGTGGTCTGAACACTGTGTTTAGTGAAAAGGAGAACCAAGTTAAAGAACAATTTTTATAATCATCTGTCTGTGATATTGAATGTGTGTGGGGGTGTGGGTGTGGTTATGTATATGTGTGTGGGTGTGGGTTTTTTCTGTTTGTTTTAGGTTGGCCAAAGGTAGGGGAAGTGCTCCTCTTTCTGGGGTAAACTTTATTTTGATGCTTAAATCACAATGAGATGAAAATTTCAGGACAGCAAGAGATAGAACACTTTCAAAGGATTTCATGGAAACTTTATTTTCTCTCAAATGCATAAAACAAAAAAATAGATATTACCAACTCTACTTCTTGGCTTCTTTCTATTGATGAGAAGATCAATCATTTCATTGTTCTTGGGCTTTTAATTTGGTATTCATCCCTGATGACACATGACAGAACTGGTACCCATAGCTTATAACTAAATCAAGTCACCAGAGGGCTTGACTGGGTCTGGTCCCAGCACAATGCGGGTAGGTGATGCTGGTGGTTGTCCAGTCAATATCCTGGACTTTCCGTGGATTAGAGTAGGTGGCCTCAGGCAAAATTCAATCACACCCCCTCTATGCTGAATTCCATTACAACTTGCCCGGGTTTAATTTTGTCTTCAGAAGGGTGAGTTTGGTCCTATTTAGTAAGACATAAAGATAAAAAAGAACAAGGAAGCAGGATTCTTAAAACAAACAAAAATAAACCCTAGGGTTTGAAGATGCACTTCAATCGTCTTCATGTCATTATGCAGATGACTCAGAGGAAAGTGTCCAGCAAACTTGTTTGGCATATCTTGCTTAGGAGCAGTGATCATACTCTATCTCCCTCTCATCACTGTCTACAGAAGGAAACACCATTGTGTGCTGTTTGGCAATATGAAAGGGTTAGTTTCTCAGCCCCACTTGGGAATTTTCTAGAGAATTTTCACTCTGTGTGTGTCTGTGTGTTGTTTGTGGAAATGTTTCCAGTAGTTGCTTCTGTGGAGTGGGCCTAAGAATTTAAGGTTTTGTTTGTGAAGGAGACTACTTTTTTACAATCAACTTTTTATTTTGCCATAGTGTCAGATTTATGGAAAAGTAGCAAAGATAATACAAAGTTTTCATATACCCCTCCAGTTTCCCCTTTTTTTTCAAATTTTTTTTTTATTGTGGCAAACTGTACATAATGCAAAATTACCATTTAAATCATTTCTAAGTATACAATTCAGCAGAATTAAATGCACTCATAGTGTTGTGCAACCATCACTACCATCCATCTCCATAACTCTCTTCATCTTGTAAAATTGAAACCCCCATTCCCTCATCTCCCCAGTTCCTGGCAACTACCATTCTACTTTCTGTCTCTGTGAATATCACTGCTCTAGGTATCTCATATAAGTGGACTCATACAATATTGTAACATATTGTAACATATGTCAGAATGTCCTTCCTTTTTAAGGCTAAATAATATTCCATTATATTTATATGCCTCATTTTGCTTATCCGTTCATCCTTTGATGGACACGGGTTGCATCCACGTTTTAGTTATTGTGAATAATGCTGCTATGAACATGGGCATACAAATAACTCTTAGGGTTCCTGCTTTCTATTCTTAGGGTTCCCACTTTCTATTCTTTTGGTTATTTACCAAGAAGTTGAATTGTTAGATCATATGGTAATTATATTTTAAAATTTTTGAGGAATTACCACAACTGTTTTCCACAGCGACTGGACAATTTTAATAAATTTATTTATATATTTATTTATTTTTGGCTGTGTTGGGTCTTCGTTACTGTGCGAGGACTCTCTCTAGTTGCGGTGAGCGGGGGCCACTCTTCATTGCGGTGTGCGGGCCTCTCACTGTCGTGGCCTCTATTGTTGTGGAGCACAGGCTCCACACGCGCAGGCTCAGTAGCTGTGGCTCACGGGCCCAGTTGCTCCGCGGCATGTGGGATCTTCCCAGACCAGGGCTCGAAACCGTGTGCCCTGCATTGGCAGGCAGATTCTCAACCACTGCACCACCAGGGAAGCCCTGCACAATTTTATATTCCCACCAGCAATTCACAAGGATTCTAATTTCTTCACATCCTTGCCAACACTTTTTACTTCCTGTTTTTTGATAGGCCCTTATTTTTAACATCTTTCATCACCATGGTACATTTGTCACAACAAAGAAACCAAAATCAGTACATTACTATTAACTAAACTCTATTTTACTCAGATTTCACTAGTTTTTTTCACTAATGTCCTTTTACTATGAGATTACATTTTTACTTTATACTGTTTTGCTATGACTCACATTGTTAATTTTATGTATCATTTTTCCAAAGCTAAATGTTAAAATACAAAAAATCCAACCATCTCCAGTTTATGATTGCTTTTCATCATTCAAAATCTGTTCAATACTTATTTACCAGGCACCTAAAATATGACTAAGCCACTCTGAGGAATTGAGAAGAGATAGGTGCAAAGGAAAATTCAGTCTTTTCCCTTAATTTGCTTGAAATGCATATTTTGTAAATTATATAGATTTTTGAAAACAAATACTTTACTTGAAATTATAAGTAATTGAATTATGAAGATTACTAAAAACTATATTTTAATGTTAAAGGACATTCATACTTTATATTCCAGGCATTGTACAAGGCATTTCACGTGATTTGCATGCATTATCTCACAACTCAAAATAACTGCTAACAGACAAGTGGGTATTATTTCTACTTATCTATGAAAACCTGAGGAACCAAAGAGTTGAATGACTTGTATAAGCAAAAACAGTATGTAATAGAGCTAGAATTTAAACCCATTTCTTTTCTTTTTTTAAATTTATTTTATTGAAGTATAGTTGATTTACAGTGTTGTATTAATTTTTGCTGTACAGCAAAGTAATTCAGATATACATATATTCTTTTTCATATTCTTTTCCATTATGGTTTATTATAGGATATTGAATATAGTTCCCTGTGCTATACAGTAAGACCTTGTTTTTTATCCATTCTGTATATAATAGTTTGTATCTGCTAATCCCAAACTCCCAATCCATCCCTCTCCCATCCCCTTCCCTTTTGGCAACCACACAACTTGAACCCCTTTCTTTATGATTCCAAAGTCTCTATTACTTTTCATTCTGCCATGTGGTTTCTGTTAATGAGTTATGCTAGACCATCATAAGGTCAAATAAGTTGACTTTGCTATTTCTGAACTCAAGATAACTGACAGGGCAGGTAAATTAAGGCAAGAAGGCAGAGGACAGCAAAATAAAAAAGGAGATCCACCAAAAGGAATTTCAATGTACATTAATTTTGCACATTTTGCATAATCTCTAATGGCCACTTTAAATCACAGTGTGCTTAAGACATTAGGAATATAGAGCACACTCAACTTCAGTGTCCCTTAATGTGCTGGTAGCTCATAACTGGAACTGCATTCCACTATGATTTGTTCCCTTTTTCATTAAATCTTGGGCTTTAAAAAATTTTTATTCTTCCTACGGTAGATTCACCCATAAAGTGTGCTGAGGAATCATATCTTCTCTTGAGGCCATTTTTTTCCAGGTACTGTATATTTCAAAGTGATAACCCAGAGGTGGAATAGAGATTAAGTGGAGGAAGATACATTAAGAGAGAGGATGCAACTGCAGTTAAAGAATAAAGCAGAGAGAGATTTGAAGAGGAAATAGGATCTTGGCTTAAAGTGTCATCTTCTCTTAATATGGGTGAGGGTTGGTACTTTTCACCAGTTATATTTTCATGAAACCCTGCAGTACTTATTCACAGGTCTTTAAAGCTTTGCAAGTAAAGACTCAGCTAGAAAGTCTGAAAACTTATTGAAAATCAGACTTCTCTAGAAGCTCACCTTTTTCTAGATGGAGTGTACATTTAAGATTTTGTTAAATACTTATTTAGCTTAGGTTTACTCACTATTCTGACTCTGGAGGGAATGTTACAACAGTTACTTATGAGATTAAGGCAGTATAAAAATCTTGAATATAACTATGGCTATTTTACTAAGGAAGCAAGTATAAACCCAGAGTAATCAAATGCCAATGCCTAACAGTAGTATTAATACAGGAATATGTCTTCTAAATCTTACTACTGCAGATTCTCATTTCTTGAGAAAAAGCTACCCAAAGGAAGATTTGAGATTCCTTGGGGTGTAAATGAACATATAAATAAATACAACTAAGATGAATAAAATTTCTATCTTCATTATACTTTAAGTTGCTCAAGGCAAGGAGCATGCCCCCTTTTTCGTGTATCATCCACTTACCTTGAGACCTTCAACAATGTTCTTCCCTGATGAACCCATTATTTGTGATACAACACCTACAACAGGAAAGAATAAGTTTATTAATTTGTATCATTGCTTAGAGAAATGATCCAAGAGTTTAAATTCAAAATATTTAGGTTCTGCTTTCTAGCAGTTATTCAGTAATCTATGATTTCGAAAAGTAATTTACAATACAGAGTTGTGATGACATAAGAGAGAGTACTTTAAAAAGTATACACCAATATATAATGTTTTGTTATGAATAGTCTAATATATAGTTCAATAACTTAGCTACCCCTTTGTTACTTGATTATTTATATTATCTCTACCCAGAGTATGGATAACATTACAATTATTGTATAACAGGTTAAACCAGAGCCTAGGGTGTGTCATTTATCAAACATTATTCTGGTCCCAAAGGAGACACATGTTTCAATGCAAACACATAGCACAGAATTTACTTATTAGTAAGAAAGCTGGTTTACAGTTAATACATCAGATTTAATCTGGTTTTCAGATTAAAAGGTGTAATAAAGCTTTAATTGCTTTTCTTCCAAGGTGAGCTTTAGAATGAGGTAATTCATCCCTGAAAACTTCAAATGGTACATAATGATAGTTAGCAGTTCACTCACTTTACTGTGTATAATTATCTACTCTGTCCCTAGCCTTTGCAAGACAGGCCATTGTTTTAGGATGAATTATCCCAGATGCAGACCTTGAGCCAAGGATTTGAGTGCTAGTGATTTATAAAGTAAATGCTCCTAGAAGAAGGATAAGGATGGTAAGGGTGGGGGAGAAGCAGGTTATAAATGGGGAGTAAGCCAAGAAAATGTGCAATGTCAGAGGAAGTTTCATCCTCAGCTCCATCCCACAGGGAGCTATATCCCAGAATGTGTGTCCCCCGGAGGCGAGGGAACACCAGGCAGTCATTGGCTGCAGGCTGCAGTGCTGGGGTATGGATGGGAGACTGACTCTGTGGCAGGAGAAGGAGGATTGAGAGGATGGTCACACCCCAGGTGTGGGTGAATCCCGGGGACTGACTGCCGAGTGAGGGTCCTTCGCTTAGCTCAAGGAAGAATTCAAGAGCAAACCAACTAAAGTGAAAATGGGTTTACTGAAAGGCAGATACACTTTCCAAAAGCAGAGTGCAGGCCTTCTTGAAGGGTGAGAATGCCCCCAGGGTATGGGGGTGGTTAGTTTTTATGGGCTCGGTAATTTCATATTCTAGTGAGTGGGAGGAATATTTTATTATTTGGGGGAAGGGGGGGATTTTCAGGAATTGAGGCAGGACTCATTATTGCCCTTTATGGTCATCCTTGAAACTGTCATGGCACTGGCACGAGGATGAGTGACTTTTAGTATTATAATGAAGGTATAATGGCCATCTCGATGCAGTCTTGGTTTTAGCTGATTCCAGTCAGTGTTTCTGGAGGGCTGTGTCCCCCTCCTCATTCTTTTAACTGCTGTGCCCTGTCCCTTTCCTTCCTGTTTCAACTCTGTGGGAGGCAACTTGACTTGGCAGAAGAATCCTCTTTCTTTCAGAGTTTATTATCTGCCTGCCTGAGTCAAAGATCACTTGTTTGGTCACAAGTAATAAACCTGTTTAACCAAAATAAATAAAAACTTTTTTAACCAAAAACATTGTATTAAACTACTATGTGACTGTGTCATGGAACACTAGATAGGCATAACAGCCTGGTGATACGAGCGACTGAATATGGAAACTAGAAAGCCAAAATAAACCAAAGCAAACTTTCATCTTCTGTCTCTTTCCCCAGCATCTCTGTCTCTTCCTAAAGAAACACTCTTCTTGCTGCTC
Source organism: Eschrichtius robustus (assembly GCF_028021215.1). Classification (NCBI taxonomy): domain Eukaryota; kingdom Metazoa; phylum Chordata; class Mammalia; order Artiodactyla; family Eschrichtiidae; genus Eschrichtius; species Eschrichtius robustus. The sequence goes on from NC_090843.1 coordinate 36,719,839, forward strand.
ATCTGCTATTTGGACCTCCAAACAACTAGTCTCCTTCTTAAGTCTTCATGAACTGTCACTTCCAAGAAAATGCTGACTGACTGAAGGCTTCTGGGTCTCTTAGTTCAAGGTCTTGAAAGAGGGAATCTGACTGGGTCAGGTAGCAATCTCTGCTTCCATGACCTTTGGCTGGGGAGGAGACAGCTAGTGTAACAAAACATGACTTGAAGAACCTACCTGTTTACCTAAGGCTTGAGTGTGACAGCTCTCAGAGAATCAATAAAGGCTGGGCAAGTACCTCCAAAGCATGTCTATTATACTATATAACATACACTTACCCCACCTTTGGAAGAGTGTGTAAGAGGTGGCAATTAAATGCTATGCTTTTAAATGTATTTATTTTACAGACTTGGAAAGAAAAAAAGTAGATTACAAGATCTATTTACTGATATTTTAACTATCCCCTATTACACATAATATGAATAAAATGTGGAAATACAAAGATGCATAAACTAGCATCCTTGACTGTTGCCTTAATAGTGATTATCCTTAAATAACTGAGTTCTACACATACTTAGTAGCACTATACATTGGTATAATCTCTTAGAAAGTAACTTGATAATAAGCATAAGACTATAAAAATGTTCATGTCCATTGACCCAGTAATTTCACTTGAGAAACTATCATAAAGAGTTCAAAATAGGGGGGGAAAGCTTTATGCCCCATAAGCTTATTGCAGAAGTATTTATAGAGAAAAATAGAAAATAATCGGAATATGCTTCCAAAAGGGAATAATTAAGTAAATTACTGAAATAGTTTTGACTCATTAAAATTCTGGTTATGAAGAGCATGAAATATCACAGAAAAATGTTTATGTTCTCATAAGTGAAACAGCAGAATGCAATACTGTTCTCAGGCAAGAATGAGGGTAAAACTGCACAGGGAAAAAGGAATTACTCCAAGACACTAATCATGATTGGCTCAAAATAATGAAATTATATGTTTTTCCTCTATTTCCTGAATTGCTTCCAATGTGTTTGTATTATTTTTATATAATGAAAAATAGTTTAAAAATTGCTGAAGTACTATCACTACCTTCTCCATCAGATATAGTTTATATTCTCTGGAGCTGTTTCTTAACACTTTCATTGGGCTACCAGCTCTCTTGAAACCTATTACTTTTTGAAAGGATTTTATGAGTTAAAGATTTCATCTCTAAGTGCTTGGAGATTACTGAGAGGTAAATAGAAAAGCCAGCTTAAGTAACTACTGTGGAGAACCTTTAGAAGGTGGCTGTTAAAAAAAAAATGTTTACTGGAAGTGGAGGGGACCTATAAATCCTCAGAATTATCTGAAACAGTCAGTTATAAAGCACCAATAATGATAGAAAGATCTACGGCATTTGGTATATATCTTATAAAGCATCCTGGAAAGCTACACAAGGGATAGTAATTAGCAAATGCTCAAGTAACCATCAGCAATGTAGATATTCTTTTTTAAGTGACTATTACTCTGATTCACCTGCCTGTTAATGGGAGGCTGGAGTATTATAAAACCACACAGAAGTAAAATACAATTACATCTGCTATGCTCAAAATAAGTAAATTGTGGTTTTATTATAGAAATTGTTTTGAGAATATATTGCATGAAAGGAGAATTAAATTATTATGACATCATTGTGGGTTGCAAGTTTTGAGGCAACAATGTTTCCAAATTATGTTCTGCAGAACACCAGTCCCGAGATGCTCCTTTAATGAAAGCAGTTAAGGGTTGAAATATATGTTGCACACATGTCCTTTTTAATAACTAGTATATTCCTGAAAAAGTTCCACAGTAAAGATAGCTATATTATCAGCATTTCCTAAACTTAACTGTTCATGATATCTCCCTCTCTGTCATATAATAACTGTTGTCATTGAGTAAAAATGTGTGTGGTAAAATCTAGTTTGGAGAATGCTGTGTGATGTTGGCAGATTTCATAGACTACTAGACCTAGGTTTAAATCCAATTTCTACCACATACTAGCTTCAGGAATCTAAGTGAGTTACTTAAGCTGTCTTATTTGACCCAAGATCTTTAAATAGTTTTGGCTCACTTAAATAGTCAGAAACATGCAAGAATCTATTAGGGACAAAAATCTCTTACATCTGGTAATTTCTGTGATTTTGCACTCCTGTAGAAGGTACTTGTTTTTATCCTAGCTCTTGCTCCTCTTGGTCCAGACCCCAATATTTATCTTGGCCTCCCTTGTGTTTGTAACTGACTTTGATACACATTTCCAGGTCTGTTTAGGGACCACAAATTCTGGGCACAGGGCTGGGGCAGAGTACCACAGAATGTCCACACTTTGCACCACTGAACAACAGTGTAGCAGCTAGAACCAGCAAAACAAGCTCCCTTCTCTTGTGGTTACCTCTATATCCCTCTACCAAAAAAGTCTAACATCCTGCTCACTGAAGAGCAGGAATACTATAGGAATCCAACCCAATATTGAAGAGCAGGTATTGAAGGGTAAATCTGATTCTGAGAGGTAAAAAATAATAACTGGTACAGTACTGGCATTTATTGTGGTTTTAATTTGCATTTTTCTAATGACTAATGATGTTGAACAATTTTTCTTTTGTCAACTCTGTATCTTCTTTGGTGAAGTGTCTCTTCAAATCTTCTGTGCCCTCTGTTTTTAATTGATTTGTCTTATTATTATTTAGTATCAATAATTCCTTATATTTTTGGAATACATATTTTACAATACATACTGCAAATACATACGGAATACATATTTTGCAAATACTTTGTCCCAGTCTGTTTGCCTTTTAATTCTCTTAACTCTATCTTTTGAAGAACTTTTTAAAAATTTTTGATGAATTTTAGTTTATTTTCTTATTTGTAACAGGTTACATATAAGAAATGCTTTGCCGTACTCAAAGTCACTATTACTTTTTTTAATGTTGTCTTCCAGAAAAGTTACAGTTTTTTTTTTTTTTTTATATGTTGTTACCCAAGGGTTTTAGCTGGTTACTGCACACTAAGCAAAGATATTCATCATCTCTATTTTTTTTTTTAATTATTAGCACCTTTAATTATTTATTTATTTATTTATTTATTGTTTCTGGTTGTGTTGGGTCTTCGTTTCTGTGCGAGGGCTTCCTCTAGTTGTGGCAAGCGGGGGCCACTCTTCATCGCGGTGCGCGGGCCTCTCACTATCGCGGCCTCTCTTGTTGCGGAGCACAGGCTCCAGACGCGCAGGCTCAGTAGTTGTGGCTCACGGGCCCAGTTGCTCTGCGGCACGCGGGATCCTCCCAGACCAGGGCTCGAACCCGTGTCCCCTGAATTAGCAGGCAGATTCTCAACCACTGCGCCACCAGGGAAGCCCCAGAAAAGTTACAGTTTTAACACTTACATGTAAGTCTATGATCCATTTAATTTGTGTATGTGGTATGAAATAAGGTCAAGGTTTGCAGTTTGCATAAAAGACAGTGAACACAATTCTATGATGAAAGTGAAAGCAGGTCCCAGGATAGCTACACAGAAGCTAATCTACCTAGTTTGGAGCAAGGGTGTGCAGGGCTCCAGGAGTGGTATCTCCAAGAAGAAAATAAAGTAATAGAATATCTGATGTACTTGACTATATTGAGATAAACTTTACATTTTTGGCAAAGAATTTAAGAGAAGAATTAATGATAGGGCCATAGAAAACTAAGCAACAAAAAAAGTAATTATCAACTCTAGGAAAAACAAAAAGATTTTTGTTTTGAAGAATTATATAATCTTGGTACACTATGTGACACAACTGTATGTAATATCTTCTTAGGAAACTATTGATTAAACCATAAACTGTCATAGAACTATACTGGGGAAGTGAAGGAAAGGAAATGCCTGCATATAGGCAAGAGTGTGTAATGTTTGTATGTGAATGCAAAATCCTTCCTTCTGTGGAAGGCTGGCAAGAGATACTATTTATAATTGAAAAGAAAATGAAGGAATAATAATATGAATATATTATCTAGAAATTATAGACATAAATAGTCAAAACAATAATTAAAAGAAGAAAGTGGCTGCTAGGGAATGGGCAGAAATTGGGGCTTGGAAGGGGTTGGGCAGGAAAGTGCCATTATTTAAATGTCTAGCTGAACTTTTAAGCCATGTATATGGATGAATTTAGTACAGGGAAAAAAATTTAAAGAAAACTTATGAGGAAATATAAATAATGTGTAAAAAAGGACTTCTTATCTATTAGAAACTTTCAAAAAATTTCCTAACAAATACTTGGTAATAAGGGAGATTGTTTACATATTTTTCTATAAATGGAAGAAAATCTAGATAGATAAAATACAAACAAAATAATAACCCACTAATAACAAAATTGACTGGCAAATAAAGGACTTAGTTTGTTAAACTCAGCTCCTAACATCCTGAATTGATGTAGACTGCATGAGACCACGGTAAGATTCTGAGATTTACTCCTTGTGCTCATTCACAATAAGTCTCGATAACTTGCAGCCCTCAGAAGATCAACAGAATATCAATTATTATCTCACTATATCTTAGTGAAAATATTGGTCAATTAAGAAATCTAATATAGAAAATAACTTTTGGTTATTATTAGCAACAAGAAATTTTTTACTCCTATAATTTTCAGATTTTCCCCTATCTGAAAATATATAATGCTAACTTCTGGTAAAATTAGAAGTATTTAGCACTAATTTTAAAGAAAACATTATACTTCATAGAGGATTAATTATATGTGAACAAAGATTTATTTTAAAAAATGTTATCTTCTTAAAATACTTAATAAAATATTTGAATTCACATTTGAAAGCTAGGTAGTCTCACTGAAATGTATAACATCAAAGCACTGAACAGATTAGAGGATACAGATTCCTTCTATCATCTTTCAAGCTATTGAACATCAGTAACCAAGGGATTCTTAGGAAAAAAATCAAATATCAGCATTCTCACGTGTGCAAATCATTTCTGAAACTTTATGATAATGCTGATGTTAAAATCCATTTATATATTATTGAATTTTAAAATATTGAAATGTATCTACTTAATAAAAGCATGAAATTAGTATTTTTGACATTTTTAAAGCTTCTAATATCTTGCATTTTCTGGAAAAGAAGTGACATTATTAAAATGTTGAAAAACTGGATATTCAGAGTTGACTCAGTCACTTTGCTCCAAGGACTAAATCGCTTAGGTCAGGAAGTCAAGTGAGGTGGGAAAAATTCTGAAGCATTACAGAATTAGTTTTCATGGAGAGCTGAAATGTTATGGAGGACCCAGGTTTGTTCTCATGTCCTGGCTATCTAGTCTGTCACTAATAATAATAATAGGCATCCCTTGCCCTAAAACTCCACCATTAAAATGACTGAGGTATTTTCCAACTTACCTCTATGTTCCAGCCAGTAGTGACTAATTGATTGAGATATTTTGATTGGTTAAACCAATTTTCATGCAGAACTAGACAGAACATGGCACCAGATCGATTTATATGCTGTTGGCCAGACACTAGAAGAAAGCCATTACAGGTGGTCTTTGCATCAGGCTCTTGGATGTAGTCACCTTTGGTCAAGGTAGGAGGTTTATAGTATACTAAGCATGGTAACCTACAGGCAAAGAAGGAAAAAAGCAATATGGCAGCTACTATGGATTTCTCAAAGAGGAGCATTTAGTGGGCAGGTATCTTTCTTGCCCTGACAAGCAACAAAATTCTACATCCTTCAAAATTCAGTTCAAATGCAAACAACTCTTATGATCTTTTCTTTATCCCTATTCAGAATTAATGGTAAGCAGTGAATATGCCTATCACATTTTTATGATTCTATATATCGCCAACTTGTGTTGTTTATTATGGTCTATTATTTATGTTGTAAATAATGTAAGATGCTCCAAAAGCAAAGTTCCCAGGCCTTCATCAAGTTGTCTCAATTTGCTTCCTGATTATCTTTTATCTGTCCTCTTTTCTTCATATCCACTGAGAATATGTTAATCCAAGTTACCATCATATGTTTTCTTATTTCAATAAGTCTCCTAACATGCTACTTACCCCTAAAATCCATTATCTCACCTGTGAAGGAAAAACTTAGTTTTTCCTTCCTATATAAGGAAAAAACTAATTTCCCTACCATGTATTTCCTTCCTTACTCATATAAAACACACACTTTTCTTCTGGTCACTAAATGTGTGGGTTTTTTTCCTTACACTAAGCAATGTTCTGTGACACCAACTGGATGTTCTAAATTTTAACTCAATTCTCACACTATTTACTTGGAGATAGTGTCAGATCCCACAGGTAAGGGATCAGTCCCCCAGACTGCTCCCACCCTACTTCAGAAGCCAAATGCAAGTGGTAGGTTCCCAGGTTACCCACAACTGTCCAATTTGGTTACAAATCAGAGGTTCCCATGATTCCCTCCTCAGGTTTGATTAATTTGCTGGAGTAGCTCACAGAACTCAGGGAAACTTACTTATGTTTACCAGTTTATCAAAGGATATGATAAAGGATACAGGTGATCAGCCATGTGAAGAGATATATGAGGTGAGGTCTGGAAGGGTCCCAAGCACAGGATCTTCTGTCACCATAGAGTTGGGGTGTGTCACTTCCTAGTGTAGATGTGTTCACCAGACTGGAAGCTGTCCATACCCTGTACTGTTGGGATTTTATAGAAACTTCTTCACATAAGCATGATCAATAACTGACTCTATTTCTAGCCCTTCTCCTCTCTCTTGAGGATGAGGGTTGGAGCTGAAAATCCCAAGCTTCTAATCATGGCTTGAATTTCTCTGTGATCAGCCCCCATCCAGGAGCCCACACAGAAAAAAGATGCTCCTCTTGCTCTCATCACTTAGGAATGTACAAAGTTTAAGTAGCCCTGTGTTAGTGACAAGGTCAAAGACCAAACACTGGAACAAGATATCCTCTTTGTGTTCTTACCACTTAGGAAATTACAAGAGTTTTAGGAGCTCTCTGCCAAGAACCTGGGGCAGAGACCAACATATGCAGTTAACCCTTGAACAGTGCCAGGGTTAGGAGCACCAATTTCCACACAGTTGATAGTCTGCATGTAACTTTAGAGTCGGCCCTCGATATCTGTGGTCTGTACCCACAAATTCAACCAACTTTGGATTGCATAGTACCATAGTATATATTTATTGAAAAAATCTGCATTTAAGTGGACTCATGCAGCTCAAACCTGTGCAGTTCAAGGGTCAACTATATTCTATTATCTCACACTCACCCTTATACCAGAACAATCCTTTCTCAAAACATTTCAATTAATCAAAGATACACTTCTTTATTATCCCATTTATGGCTCTGTAGAGATAGGTCTTCATTTCTCCAGTTTCGTCTCCCACCACAGTCTTGCTCACAGTGGTCTAGCCACAGAAACCTTCTTTTAATCACTAATTCTCACCATGCTCCCTTCTGCAATGGGGCCTTGCACTTGCTGTAAACCTGGAATGCTGTTTACAAAGTAAATCACTCTCATCCATAATCCCACTTACATGAGCACTTCCCTTCTAAGGCCAGGACCCAGAAGTGGCACATATCAATTTCATTAACATTCCCCTGCCCAGAATTTAGACCTAGTTCCATGGCCATGGCTACCAGCAAAGAACAGGGGGAAATGTATTCCTTCCCTGGGCAGCCATGTGCCAAGATAAAAATTCTATTACTATAGAAAGAAAAAGAAGAATGAATACTGAAGGGACAGGGAGCAGTTTTCTACACACCTGATTTCTAAGGATTTAAGCTAAAATAATTTCCCACAGGAACGTGAAAGAAAAGAAAAAAAAAAAGATTGAGGTGAGGAATTTAAGAAGCAGGATGAGTACAAAAAAAATGTTATTTAAAAAATTTAAATACTAAAATACATATTTTTGCCAATAAAAAGGCAAGACAGTGAAAAAAAAGGTTCACATTATGTTGGTGAATGAAACGACTCTAAGGCTTATGGTCTCCAATCTTACTCACCAATGTGGCACTCGAAATCTAGAAGTGGTGATGGATGTGCAAGGCACATAATTACCTAATAGCATCACTGAGGCTGAAGTTCAGGCTATCTGCCTCTTTTTGCTTTCCACTTTGCCTTAGAAATATTCAGGAACATTAGTTTCTCCCTTTCACCCCCCAAAAAAGATGTAATTACAAGTGTGGTAGATGCTGTGGCTATATATTTGTTTTCATCTTTATCATCAAACATATCATCTTCATCCAATAAATATTTAATGAGTGCCAAGTATGGGCCAGACTGCATTCTAGGAACTATGAATATAACAGCTTTCAAAAACAAACCCCAATCCTCCACTACATGGAGCTTATTTTCCATTGAGGAGAGACAAAAAGTGAATGTAATAGGAAATGTGTCATGGTAAATGGCACAATGAACAGCACTGAGAAAGATAAAGCAGTCAAAAGGGATAGAGACTTCTCAGGAGGAGGGTTGCAATTTTAAATAAAGTGACCTTGGAAGACCTCATTGAGAGGATATGCAGGGGAAGCATGATCCAAGAGAGAGGGGGCAAATGCAGGTGTCCTGGCCTTGCTGAGGAACAGTGAGGAGGCCTGTGTGACCATAGCAGTGAATGGGAGATGATTTCAGAAAGAAAAGGGAGTGGGACAGAGATCAGGGTAAACAAACTGTAAGAGATCTCTTAGCATTGTCAGAACTTTGGCTTTTCCTTTAATTGAGATGGGGCACTTGCATCCTTAGAGACTTTTGAGCAAAGGAGTGACATGATCTGATTTTTATTTTAACAGATTAATAACACAAAAATTAACTCAATTTACTGCTAATCTGTTCTTGACATTATAATAAGTGTTTTATGTACGTCATTTCATTCTCATAGCACTCAAAATAGCTTTTATTATCCCCATTTTTACAAATGAAGAAACTAAGTCTCACAAAGGTTGAATAAATTTCCTCACTAATAAACGTCATTCTTAGGAGCAAATCTCAGGTATATCTGTGGGCAAAATCTCCATTGCTATTCATATGGTTTTATTTCTTTTTCTTTTTTAAAATAAATTTATTTATTTATTTTTTTGGCTGCGTTGGGTCTTTGTTGCTGTGTGCAGGCTTCCTCTAGTTGCGGCGAGTGGGGGCACTCTTTGTTGCAGTGTTCAGGTTTTTCAATGCAGTGGCTTCTCTTTGTTGTGGAGAACAGGCTCTAGGCACGCAGACTGCAGTAGTTGTGGCACGCGGGCTGCAGTAGTTGTGGCACGCGGGCTTAGTTGCTCAGCGGCATGTGGGATCTTCCCAGACCAGGGCTTGAACCCGTGTCCCCTACATTGGCAGGCGGATTCTTAACCACTGCGCCACCAGGGAAGTCCCTCATATGGTTTTATTTCTATCACTACCGTGACAGTTCACTTGAAAAGTTTATGTGTTCTTGCCTCCCCATAAAATTTTTTCCCATTATATTCTGTCCACTGATATCATAAATAGATGTGATAAAGAGGAATTCTATTGTGCCATTATGAAGAGTAGTATTACTTATGATAGCAATTATCACTCATTAGCATTCGATGAAAACAAGCTCTGTGCCATGGCTCTCCTAATCTAAAGAGTGCATCATAAATAACATGCCCCTGCAATTGGAGTAGAATTTATCTGGGTGTTTCCTTTTGAATCCCAATAATGAGGCATTTAAATTTATAACTCATTTGCATAATTATATGAGCTTCTCTCAAGTCCCTTCCCTTTGTATCTTCCAAATCTCCCCTCTTTCTAGAAGCCTTCCTCCATATATGTCCATTTTCCTGATTTGCATCCCTCCCTATGCCCATGGCCCCCACACAAGTGTCAGGTACAGTAGTCGCCATATACAGGGAGGATAGTTGCTGGTGGATATTCTGGATGTTGCTACTCTCTTTATTACCATCACCTTTCTCCTAGCTGCAGATCAACCACTAAATTGTGTGGGGCCCAGAACAAGAGTACAAATGGAGACTTCATATTTTTGTCTATTTAAAAGTTATAAATCAAGCTAACAAACTAATATTAAATAAAATATGTTCTATATGCCTACATTGACAACAGTAAGAATGCACTTATCTTTTGTTCTTTAAAAATTCTTTTCTGAAGCCCTCTTTCATGTTTTCATTTTACGCATGATTTCAACTTATTCACAATGTTAGATAAGAAATAAAAAAAGTTAAATGGAACTGTATTAAAAGTGTACAAAATTTAACGTATGTTATTCAAATATAACAAATGTAAAAAATTATAAAATTAAATTTATTTTCATATACATCTTCTAAGAAGTTATTTTATCTAGTCAGTGTATTAAAATTAAAAGGCAAAATTATATAATTAGAGATATATTTTATATATTAATTATATTATAGAACAAACCAATAAACATCAATATATTAAATAAGTAAGCACAATCTGTTGTTTATTTTTTTAAAAATTTATCAAATCATAAATATTTTAAAAAACTAAAGCTGTTCTCAATTCTAGCCTTCAGTATTCATCTAGTTGCATATATAAACACAATCAATGCTGATTTGCAGATTCTGTATTTGCAGATAGGCTTACTTGTGAAAATTTATTTGTAGTCTCAAAATCAATACTAACTGTTTTTTGCAGCCATTCCTAGACATGCATGCACATTCCACAAAATAGTGAAAATTTGAGCCACCTGAGGTGCAAGTTCCCTCCCAGATGACATCAACAAGGCAAAGCTCTGCCTTCTTGTTTCAATCCTCACACAGTAAAACGAGTACCTTTTTTGCCTATTAAGTCTATTTTGTGTCAACTTTTTCCCTCTTTTTTTTTTTTTTTTTTTTGCTTTTAATTGGTGATTTCACTGTTTAAAATGCTTCCTAAGCCTAAGAAGGCTGTGATTTGTCTTCTTGGTTCCTATTAGGAGAAAATATGTGTGCCAAATGAGTTTTGTTCAGGCCTGAGTAATAGTGTTTTGGACCATGAGTTCAATGTTAATGAATCAAGAATGTATAATAAATAAGGTGTCTTTAAACAAAAACACACATAAAACAAGGTTACATATGTATTAATCAATCAATAAAAGTGTGACCAGAGGCTTGTGGAAACCTAACCCTATATTTCACCTAGAAGCAATGATTCAGTATTGGCTAATTCAGTGTTCAAGGCAATTTTACATAGAACACAACTATTGCAGAAGCATTTTCTGTTTTGTTTTATACAGCAAAGAGCATGTATGTGTTTCATGTGTTAAAGCAGATGTTGTATGAACATCTATCATAGCTTTTGTGGAAATGATTTTTGGAATATATAAAAAAAAGTTATACCTGAAGAACTCTTAGTTCCCTTCCATTTAACCAAAGATAGCAGAATAGAGATTCTAGGTAAAGATAGAAGAATGAAAGTTAATCATTCTATAATAAAGTAAATAAAAAATAGTGAAACACAAAAAGTTATTTATTAGTGGCTGTGAAACAAGAAAAGGGACTCAGTCTCTGCCATAAATTCAAAAATGGTGGCCAAGGAAAGAAACAGAAGATTCTGAAAAGTTTCTTAATCCTAATATCACAGTCCAAAAGAAATACAGGAAAATAAAATTTGAGGCAAAAATCATGAAAATTCCTACTACTGGCCTTGATTTCAAGGGAAACAGGTACTAACTATAGATTCCAGTAAGTAGTATGAAAACAAATGCTCAGAATTTTCCAGGAAACTGCTTTGAACTTGTGAACTATAACAAACACAAATATCCCTGCCTCCTGGAGTAAGATAAACCCACAGCTGGGGAGGGAGGTGGGATGAAACGTGGTATAGGATATTTCACAAAATATAGGTCTAGCTCCTCTTCTTTCTTCCCCTTCACAACACCACAAACCATAGGATACTGAAGTTATAGTAAAGTGGACAAAGAGCAATATTCAATTTAATAATGGTAGATCAGAGGGGAACATAAACAACTGAGATGAAGTAGAAAAAATTCCAAGGAAGATCCACCAACAAAACATCAAAGCAGAGAGTCATTCTGAATGGAAATGATGATAAAGTACAGCTCTTTTGCTTCTCTCCTGCAACTAAGATGGGCATTCTCACAACTACTCTTGCAAAGATTATCTCAAGGGAAGGGGATGCAATAAGTATCCTAAACAATTTAAAGTTCCATCTATGAGAGTAGATCTTGAGTTCTCATCACAAGAAAAAAAATGTGAATAAATATGGTGATGGACGTTAACTAAACTTATTGTGGTGATCATTTTGCAATATATGCAAATATCGAATCACTGTTTTGTACATTTGAAACTAATATGATGTTGTATGTTGACTATAATTCAATTTAAAAAAAAAACAGAACTCCACCACCAGAGGGACAAAACTCAGCTCTACCCAGCACCAGTCCCTCCCACCAGGAAGCTTGCACAAGCCTCTTATATAGCTTCATCCACAAGAGAGCAGAAGGTAGAAGCAAGAAGACCTACAATCCTGCAGTTTGTGGAACAGAAAACACAATCACAGAAAGTTAGACAAAAAGAAATGGTGGAGGATTATGTCCCAGATGATGGAACAAGATAAAACCCCAGAACAGCAACTAAGTGAAGCAGAGACAGGCAAGCTTCAGGAAAAAGAATTCAGAATAATGATAGTGAAGATGATCCAGGATCATGGAAAAAGAATAGAGGCAAGGATCAAGAAGATGCAAGAAATGTTTAACAAAGAACTAGAAGAACTAATGAACATACAAACAGAGATGAACAATACAATAACTGAAATTAAAAATACACTAGAAGGAATCAATAGCAGACTAACTGAGATAGAAGAACAGATAAGTGACCTGGAAGACAGAATGGTGGAAATCACTGCCGTTGAATAGAATAAAGAAAAGGATAATGAAAAGAAACGAGGACAGTCTCAGAGACCTCTGGGACAACATTAAATACACCAACATTCGCATTATAGGGGTTCCAGAAGGAGAAGAGAGAGAGAAATGACATGAGAAAATATTTGAAGAGATAATAGCTGAAAAATTCTCTAATGTGGGAGAAGAAAGAGTCACCCAAGTCCAGGAAGCACAGAGTCCCAGGAAGGATAAACCCAAGGAGCAACACGCTGAGACACATAGTAATGAAAATGACAAAAAATAAAGACAAAGAAAAAATATTAAAATCAATAAGAGAAAAAAGACAACATGCAAGGGACCTCCCATAATGTTATCAGCTGATTTCTCAGCAGAAATTCGGCAGGCCAGAAGGGAGTGGCATAATACATTCAAAGTGATGAAAGGGAAGAAGCTACAACCAAGACTACTCTACCCAGCAAGGCTCTCATTTAGATTTGACAGAGAAACTAAAAGTTTTACAGACAAGCAAAAGCTAAGAGAATTCAGCACCACCAGACAAGCTTTGCAACAAATGGTAAAGGAACTCCTCTAGGTGGGAAAGAGACCAGCAACTTAAAACAACCTTGTACATATATAGACTACTATATCAAAACCTCATGGGAACAGCAAACCCAAAAGCTACAATACATACACACATAAAAAAGAAAAAGCAACCCAAACAAAACACTAAAGATGGTCATCAAACCACATGAGAAGAGAACAAAAGTCAAAGGGAAGGAAAAAGACCTACAAAAACAAATCCAAAACAATTAAGAAAATGGCAATAGGAACATACATATCAATAATAACCAAAAATGTAAATGGATTAAATGCTCCAACCAAAAGACATAGACTGGCTGAATGGATACAAAAACAAGACCCATATTTATGTTACCTGCAAGAGACCCACTTCAGACCTAGGGACACATACAGACTGAAAGTGAGGGGATGGATAAAGGTGCTCCATGAAAATGGAAATCCAAAGTAAGCTGGAGTAGCAATACTCATATCAGACAAAATAGACTTTGAAATAAAGACTGATATAAGAGACAAAGGACACTACATGGTGGTGAAGGAACAATCGAAGAAAAACATATAACAATTGTAAATATATATGAACCCAACATAGGAGCACTTCAGTGTACAAGTCAAATATTAACAGCCATAAAGGGCAAAACTTACAGTAACACAGTAATAGTCAGGGACATTAACACCACAATTTCATCAATGAACAGATCATCCAGACAGAAAATCAATAAGGAAACACAGGCCTTAAGTGCCACATTCGACCAGGTGGACTTAATTGATATTTATAGAACATTCCACCCAAAAGCAGTAGAATATGCATTCTTATCAGGTGCACATGGGACATTCTTCAGGATGGAACACATGCTGGGCCACAAAGTGAGCCTCAGTAAATTTAAGAAAACTGAAATCATTTCAAGCATCTTTTATGACCACAGCATTATGAGATTAGAAATAAACTACAAGAAAAAAAGTAAAAAACACAAAGGTGGATGCTAAACATTATGCTACTAAACAATCAATGGATCACTGAAGATATCAAAGAGGAAATTAAAAAAAAAAAAAAAACCTAAAGACAAATGAGAATGAAAGCACAATGATCCAAAACCTATGGGATGCAGCAAAAGCTGTTCTAAGACGGAAATGTATAGCAATAAAATCTTACCTCAGGAAACAAAATTTTCAAATAAACAACATAACCTTACACCTAAAGCAACTAGAGAAAGAAGAACAAACAAAACCCAAAGTTAGTAGAAGGAAAGAAATCATAAAGATCAGAGCAGAAATAAATGAAATAGAGACAAAGAAAACAGTAGCAAAGATCAGTGAAACTAAGAGTTGGTTCTTTGAAAAGGTAAACAAAATTGATAAACCTTTAGCCAAACTCATCAAGAAAAAAAGGGAGAAGACGCAAATCAACAGAATTAGAAATGCAAAAGGAGAAGTAACGACTGACACTGCAGAAATACAAACGATCATGAGAGATTACTACAAGCAACTCTATGCCAATAAAATGGACAACCTGGAAGAAATGGACAAATTCTTAGAAAAGCACAACCTTCCGAGACCGAACCAGGAAGAAATAGAAAATATAAACAGACCAATCACAAGCACTGGAATTGAAACTGTGATTAAAAATCTTCCAACAAACAAAAGCCCAGGACCAGATGGCTTCACGGGTGAATTCTATCAAACATTTAGAGAAGAGCTAACACCTATCCTTCTCAAACTCTTCCAAAATATAGCAGAGGGAGGAACACTCCCAAGCTCATTCTATGAGGCCACCATCATCCTGATACCAAAACCAGACAAAGATGTCACAAAGAAAGAAAACTACAGGCCAATATCACTGATGAACATAGATGTAAAAGTCCTCAACAAAATACTAGCAATCAGAATCCAGCAATACATTAAAAGGATCATACGCCATGATCAAGTGGGATTTACCCTAGGGATGCAAGGACTTTTCATTATCCCCAAATCAGTCAGTGTGATATACCACATCAACGAATTGAAGAATAAAAACTATATGATCATCTCAATAGATACAGAAAAAGCTTTTGACAAAATTCAGCAACGATTTATGATAAAAACTCTCCAGAAAGTGGGCATGGAGGGAACATAACTCAACATAATAAAGACCATACATGACAAACATACAGCTAACATCATACTCAGTGGTGAAAATCTAAAAGCATTTCCTCTAAGATCAGGAACAAGACAAGGCTGTCCACTCTCGCCATTTTTATTCAACATTGTTTTGGAAGTCCCAGCTACAGCAATCAGAGAAGAAAAAGAAATAAAAGGAATCCAAATTGGAAAAGAAGAAGTTAATCAGTCACTGTTTGCAGGTGGCATGATACTATACGCAGAAAATCCTAAAGATGCTATCAGAAAACTACTAGAGATCATCAATGAACTTGGTAATGTTGCAGGTTACAAAATTTATACACATATATCTGTTGTGTTTCTATACACTAACAATGAAAGATCAGAAAGAGAAATTCAAGAAACAGTGCCATTTACTATCTCATCAAAAAGAATAAAATATCTAGGAATAAACTTACATAAAAAAACAAAAGACCTGTATTCCAAAATCTATAAGATGCTGATGAAAGAAATCGAAGATAACACAAACAGATAGAAAGATATACCATGTTCTTGGATTGGAAGAATGAATGTTGTCAAAATGAATATACTACCCAAGGCAATCTACAGATTCAACGAAATCCCTATCAAATTACCAATGGCATTTTTCACAGAACTAGAACAAAAAATTTTTAAATTTGCATGGAGACAAAAGACCCCAAATAACCAAAGCAATCTTGAGAAGGAAAAAACGGAGCTGGAGGAATCAAGCTCCCTGACTTCAGACTACAGTATACTACAAAAGTATAGTCATCAAAACAGTATGGTACTGGCACAAAAGTAGAAATATACATCAATGGAACAGAATAGAAAGCCCAGAGGTAAACGCACATGCCTATGGTCAATTAATCTATGACAAAGGAGGCAAGACTATACAATGGAGGAAAGACAGTCTTTTCAATAAATAGTGCTGGGAAAATTGGGCAGGTACATGCAAAAAAATGAAGTTAGAACATTCTTTAACACCATACATAAAAATAAGCTCAAAATGGATTAAAGACCTAAATGTGAGACCAGACACTGTAAAACTCTTAGATGAAAACATAGACATAAATCACAGCAATATCTTTTTCAATCCATCTCCCAGAGTAATGGTAATAAAAACAAAAATTTAAAAATGGGACCTAATTAAACACAAAAGCTTTTGCATAGCAAAATAAACCATAAACAAAATGAAAAGTCAACCCACAGAATGGGAGAAATATTTGCAAATGATGTGACCAACAAGGGATAAGTCCTCTAAATTTACAAACAGCTCATGTGGCTTAATATCATCAAAACAAACAATCCAATCAAAAAATGGGCAGAAAACATAAATAGACATTTCTCCAAGGAAGATATACAGATGGGCAAGGGGCACAGGAAAAGATGTTCAACATTGTTAATTATTTGATTATATGCAAATCAAAACTACAATGAGATATCACCTCACACCAATCAAAATGGCTATCATCAAAATATCCACAAACAATAAATGCTGGAGAGGGTTTGGAGAGAAGGGAACCCTCCTACAGTGATGGTGGGAATGTAAATTGGTACAGCCAGTATGGAGAACAGTGTGGAGGTTCCTTAAAAACCTAAAAATAGAGCTAACATATTGTCCTGCAATCCTGCTCCTGGGCACATATCTGGAGAAAAACATAGTCTGAAAGGATACATGTACCCCAATGTTAATTGCAGCACTGTTTACAATAGCCAGGACATGGAAGCAACCTAAATGTCCATCAGCAGAGGAATGGATAAAGAAGGTGTTGTACATATATACAATGGAATATTACTTACTCATTAAAAACAATCAAATAATGCCATTTGCAGCAAAACGGATGGACCTAGAGATTGCCTTACTGAGTGAAGTAAGTCAGACAGAGAAAGAGAAATAAATGATACCACTTATACGAGGAATCTAAAAAGAAATGATACAAATGAACTTATTTGCAAAACAGAAACCAGGCGGGAAGTGTGGGGGGAAGGGATAGTTAGGGAGTTTGGGATTGAAATGTACACACTGCTATATAACCAACAAGGACCTATTGTATATCACAGGGAACTCTGTTCAATATTATGCGACAACCTAAATGGGAAAAGAATTTGAAAAAGAATAGATACATGTATATGTATAACTGAATCACTTTGCTGTACACCTGAAACTATCACAACACTGTTAATCAACTATACTCCAATATAAAATAAAAAGTAAAAATAAATTTCTATTAAAAAAAAAGTTCTCCATTAAGACCCCAAATTGTAATCGTCCCTTTCAGGTAATGTTCAGTCTCTGGAATATAAATATTCTCATGAAGTGGAAAGAAGGATATGTTTTCTTGAATAACATACAGTAGTAAAGAGGAGTCAAAATCCTCAGGTTTGATATCTTCTATGTCTTCTGGCCTAGAGATAATTGCTCTTATCTACCTTGGTACTGCTTGCCCTGCTGATGCTGGCAACTTCTCTTAAGTCTATTGTTGGTCTCATCTATGATTTGTTATCTCTACAATTCATCAAGGCCAAGTATAATTAGATGCCTGAAATGGCAGCTATTTTCATGCTCTTGTTTGTTAATTCTATCATCTCTGTCCCTTCCGGATCAGTTTCTACTGTTTGGATTTTTTTTTTTTCTGGTTATGGATCATATTTTCTGCTTCTCTGAATGCCTGGTAAATTTGATTGGATACACACATTATTAATTTTACATGTTTGGGTGTTGGATTTTTAAAAAAAATATTATTGGCCTTTTTTTGGTGGGAGGGGCATATATTTCAAATCATTTGGATCATGTTAAGGCTTGTTTTTCAGCTCTGCTAGAACTGGTCCAGAGCAGATTCTAGTCCACGGTTAATTTGGTCCTTTACTAAGCAACACTCTTCTGAGGAGTCAAATGCCCAGTGTAAAAGGAGTTCTTTCTATTCTGGACGATGAAATTAGGAACTCTTCCCAGCCCAGTGTGAGCTCTGGTGGTTGTTCCACTTACATGTGCTCATTGGTTCTCAGAGACTCAAGGGCAACCCTCTGCATATCCCCAGCACTCTCTATTTCTCTCTGTGAAACTCTCCAGAGCTTTCTTCTCTGGTGATTTTGTCTACAAATTCTAGCAGCCTTGGCCTGCCAAAATTCCAAATTCTGTTTTCTTAACTCAGCCAGACCACCAGGCTTTATTCAGCTTCCTTCTTCCCTGTGCTGTGCCTTGGAAAACTCCAGGTAGTAAGTTGGGACGATAACAGGGCTCACCTTTGTATCCCTTGTTTCAAGGATCTGTATCCTGCAATGCCTGTGGCTCAATGTCTGAAAACAATTTCATATATTTTTTCTAGTTTTTTAATTGTTAGATCCATTTCCATTTTGGAAATATTTGTTAATTGACATGCTTCCTAAGTGCAATTGATGAACATTTCAAAAAGTGAATGTGCTCTCCATCCTGAACATTCCATTTCAGAAGAACAAGACTGACAAAGTTTCTTAAAGAGATTCTGATGTAATCCACATTTGGGAATCATTTGTTTATTTTCTTGGTTATCCTTTTAATGTTCTTTTGATCCGCATTCTAGTTTTTAGAACTGTCTTTGAATAGGGGTGTCCATAATATAATCATAATAGGTGCTGATATTAATGACTGCAAAATCATAAAATGTCCTCTTGGAGATCAAAGCATGATTATTTTGTATAACTTCTACATTAAATCCTTTCTTATTCTTATTTTGAAAATTAGCAAATTTATTGTAGAATATATACTAATTCTTCTTTTACCTAAATACTGGGGAACTACTCTTTCCAATATCAGAGTGGATAACAGAGTTTCTTTACGAAAATCTAGATTCGTAAACAGATAAACAACATTTCTTCATAAAAAAAAAATCAGGAGGGTTCCTTTACTTGATGACATCTCAAGCATGAAAGACTGGTTTATAGTTTAATTTATTCATATACGAATGTATAGTATTTCAGGCACTGAGCTTAGTGCTGCAGATATAGATTTGACTGAAACCTAATCCTTGCTGGCAGAGAGCTAACAAATCACAAAAGATCAGAGGATTGTTAGTGGAAGCTAATGGAGTTAAAGATGTCCCTAGCAAAAAAAATATCATTTATTATTTTAAAAAATTCAATTTAAAAAGTCTGCTTTGTGTCAACTAACTTTTGACATAACTTTAGTGTAATTTAACACATTTTAAAGTCAAAATGAGTTTTTTTAGAATGTGTAACTACATCGACACCAGCACCACCAGAGATGTTTATTTCAGACCTTTTACAATACTTCTCAGACATGTACTATATTTCCCCCCAGCAGCCACAGAGATGCTACAATTGGAAGAAAAATGCTTTGCAATTACAGGTTTGAGTTGTTCACCTCTGTGACAGATATCTTTTGTAGACATGGTACTTTGAAGGTACAGGGAGATGCCCTCTTAAGTACTTAAAACTCAGATTGCACTCTGTCAAGCAATGGGCAGTGAGCAAAGATAAAGATATGCAAAAACCAACTTAAAGAGACAGAAGGACTCACAAGTCAGAGACTCCTCAATAATATGATGACTTTAATCATTTGTTCTTCAAATGTGTCAGTCAGAAGAGGAGGCTAGCTTACCTCAAAGAAAGCCACAGAGAAATTAAGATCTCAGTGTCTACCCCAAATCCATCCAGGAGAAGATAAAAAGTTAGCTAGCAAATTTTACAAGACCATCTTTTTAGTGAGATGGGTGTATTAAGCTACTAAACAATCAATGTACCTAATTCCTTTTACTCTGATTCTCTTTAAGCAGGATTCTGGTCATAATTTAGTTTTACATATAGGTGTGTTCACAGTGAGAAAACGTGTGAATCATGCAAATCAAAATGATTCTGACCCTTTGACAGTCTTTTCTCATTATAAATGAACACATTTTCATTATGTCTCAATAGGTAATTTTTATGAGTTCAGTTGAGCCTTTGCCTGAGAAATGGGTCCACTTTTCATGAGAAGGTCGTATTAGGTTTCTGAGCCAAAAAGACTGGTAAATTCACTTAAGCAGACAATACACACCATTCAGTATGTTTAACACTATCGATCTTTGTTCTCTTGAACTGTCAGGTAGAATGGTCAGTGATGGTCTTTTCATTAATTCACACTTACAATGTCCTACTTTGTTTTATCTATTGCAAAGGCCAATTAAAACAGGGGATGCATCTAGGCTCAGAGAGATGCCTTTAAAATATGTCACTTAAATGTTAATGAAGTGCTACAACATGGATGAACCTTGAAAAAATTATGCTAAGAGAAAGAAGCCAGACCCAAAGGCCACATATAATATGATCTCACTTATATGAAGTGTCTACAATAGGTAAACCCATACAGACGGAAAGTAGATTAGTGTTTGCTAGAGTCTGGGGGTAAGGAGATGGGGGGGTGAAGATTAATGAGTACAGAATTTTGTGGAGGTGATGAAAATATTCTGGAATTATATACTGGTGATTGTTGTACAGCCTTATAAATATACTAAAAGCCAATGAATTACATACTTTAAAGGGATTAATTTTATGGTATGTGAATTCTATCTCAATTTTTAGTGTTAATGGAGGCTACTTAATTGAATTTCAAGTGATTTTTATTTTTATTTTTTACATTTCTGTATAGATTATTTATTTTTACAATGAACAAAATCAGAAATGAATGATAAGGCAGGTTTCATTAGAAGGTGGAAAAAACAGCTAAAACCAGGTCACTTAGAAATTCATATATATGTATCTGACCAATACCATACATGGCCTTAAAAAGTAAAAACTTTAAAACCCTATTTCAATTCTTTTTAGCTGGCACTGGTTCTTATTAACAACAAAGTAGAAAGTCGTATAAATCCTTGATCTGCCCCCATATGGAATGGTATATGCTATATTGAGATTTATATGGGGTTACTAAAATTTAAGGGCTTATTTAGTCATTCATTTCTTCAATAAATAATTCTTGGGGACTTCCCTGGTGGTACAGTGGTTAAGACTCCATGCTTCCACTGCAGGGGATGGGAGTTCAATCCCTGGTCGGGGAAGTAAGATTCTGCATGCTGCGCTGTGTGACCAAGAGATTTTAAAAATAAAATAATAATAATAATAATTGAGCAGCTACTATGTGACAAGAACTGTGTGAGATAAAAAACAGTATGAGCAACCACTAGGTTCTTCCCCCAAATGGTCCTTGTAAAAAGGGTCAAAGATGAAGAACTAGATTGGAAAACATATTGAATTGACATGTCATAACTTTTCATACAACTTTCCATTCTTAATGCAAATGCTAAGGAAAATGAAATATTTATTTTGCTTTTCTTCCCAACAGCACGCACTTTATATAGACATTGAGGTAGATATGTGAAAAAACCTCTTGGGTGAATACTAACACATTTATAATGAGAGAAAAATCTTCAGAGATGAATTTTCACGTTCTGTGGTGTTACAGAAACCAGGAAACTAATAATGTTTAAGAGTTATTAACCATTTTCTGAACTTCACGCATCTTGTCCCACACAGTTGGGAGAGGCCATCAAAGCAATAATCTGTATCAGTGATTCTTATCCACTTTGAGATTTGAAGAACCTCTTTGAAAATCTGACTGTATTACCTCCTTCTTTTCTAGAAAATGAGGACAGGCACCTATAGTTGAAAAACTACATAAATTTCAAGGAGTTGGTATTTTTCTTGAAAACCATCCATGGATTCCTGGAGCATCATAGAGACCTTAAGAACAGTTCACATGTAAGAAGAAGACTTTGTTAATATAAATTAATATATTTTTATTTAATTCATTTAATCAATTAAATGAGTTATTACATATAAAATGCTTAGAATAGTGTCTGGATCACAGTGAGTATTCAGTAAATGTTAGATAACTTTCTTTTTATTGTAGTTACATTGAGTTTCTCACGTACTATGCACTTCTTCAAATGCTAGGCTAATAATAGTTAACATTTTCTGTGTTTGTTATAGACCAGGCATATATTTAATTTAATATTTCTAATTATCCTAAGCAGTAGATATTTTAATGCTTAATGTTTTACAGATGAAGAAACTGAATCTACAGAAGTGATCATGCCCAGTGCCATAGGGTTTGTATTCAAATCTAGCATTAATGATTCCAGAGCCCAGCCTTTTATTCCTTGTAACACGCCACTGTTGGTTGATTCCATGCATCCTACTCAAAACTTGTCTGGGATGATTCACTTATATCACCAAGTTGAATACTTTTATCTTATAGGAGGAATTTTAGTTAGTATCAACTCAGATCAAAGGTAAAACCAGAGAAAGGCAAATTCCCTACTTAAACTAAATGTCATGTATTGGCATTGGCAGTGTCCTTCAAGTGTTATCTTTTCATAAAGTCAAAGAATATATAAATTTTCATAAATTTCCCTAGTCAAGTGACCTCTACCCCCTACTCACCTTGCCAGAAAAGGCTGATTATTTCAATTCCTATACTTTTAATATTAAGAATTCTAGGACACATTTGAAAGATTATATAGTTTGGGAATGGAATGAGGCCTTAAACCTTGCTTTTGCCTTATTACAGAGCAAGTCAAAGGTGCTATAGCCTAAAATATTCTTAGTTAAATCTTAGAGCTGGGAATTTAAAATCTAGAGAGATGATTAACACTCTTATTTTCCTTAAGAGTCAAGACAGGTTTTTTAAACTTGTCTAAGATGTTTTGGTTTTAAATGTTTCTTAGATAAAAAAGTACCTGAGTCTTAAATGTTCAGATACAAGAAAAAAAGGGGAGATCTATTTATGTTTGAATCCCTAAGAAGGCAGAAAGATTCATAGAGGCATGGTTTTTAATCACGTTTCTGATCCAGTGATGAAACTAAAATACCAGTGGAAAGATTACCTAGCTTATCAATCACTATCAACTGAATCTCCAGGAATCTGAAAAGTTTGGACTTTTAGATTTAAAGCGTTGGGGAAGAAAGGGACAAAATCTTCTGTGTTAAGTAGAATCTGCCTTTTGAAAAAAAAATGTTTTCCTATTAAAGCAAACACTAATGGAACTCCTTTTTTCTCCTACTACCTCTCATTCTTCCCAAAACACATTTGTAATCCCACCTGCCAAATCAACTAAACTGTTATTATCTTCACATATTCTACGAGACATTGCATTTTTAAACAGTCACTGGAACAAATAGTTTTGTGAGATTCAAAAAGACAAAGGACCTTAAAATGTGGTGAGAATCCCAGGAAAATACCTGTGTATGGACATGGGGCGGTGGGGGCAGGGAGAGACAATGAGAAGAAAAACAATGAAATCTTCCACCACAGTCCTCCTTGTGAAACACATTTAATGAGTTTAGAAAGGTGCCTACCACCAGGGAGGGAGGTGAGCACACAATATGCCCCAGAGCATCAGATTTTCTGGCATCCTTTCCCCCAGGTCCTACCCTGAGTTGTGTCTTGGGCAGAGTCTGAGCTGGACTGGAGAGGGGCGGGGCAGGGCTGCTGTAGCCACTTCTCTGGACTATTTCCTTGGTTTAGTGGGTGTGTAAGTAAAAAAGGAGTCTGAAAATAAGGAACTGGATGTTTTTGAGTGTCAGTGAGGCAAATAGAGATTTACCATATACTATTCTTTACCTTTCTTCCCAAACAGTGTACTATGACACTCTGGTCTGACCCAAATTGGTCCCAGATGTGCCTAGATACAGACCCCCCCCTCAGCCCCTGAGGCAGCCGGATGACTTTTACTCCAGCAGGTCACAGAAAGATGGCCATTTTATATGAGACCAGCCATGCGAAATCTGTTGGGAAGAACTTACTACATAGCATATGGCCCATACCTCGATCATAGCTCTAGGTAATTTCTATTAATCAAGCACATTAATAGTGCATTCCAGGGACTTAACATGTTCATTTAGCCCTCATAGCAACTTAACAAAATATTTATTACCCTCATTTTATATATGAAGAAATAGAAGCCTATAAATGTAAAGAAACATTCTTAAGGCCAGACAAGCAGAAGAGGGGAACTCAAGTTCGTCTTATTCCAGATTCTGTGATCTCCCCACACTCTTCATAGTCCCAACTCTAACAAACTGCTTCTTAGAACCCTTTCTTTACCCCTAGACTCTGAGCATCTTCAAAAGAAAGAATGTGTCACGTTCATATTTGGCTCCTTAGAGCCTGGCACATAAATCAATGTTACTTAAACACTGAAGACTTGTTATGTGAAGCCTCCAAGCATTCAAAGAACAAATTGTTTCCTATAGATGGAACCAACAAGACATTTCCCTACTATCCAGGTTGCAGGAATATGAGGACACTTTCCTCCTTTTTTCCCCTATTTGTCCTCTCATCACAGCTAAATAAGAGCACACATGGAAAACTGCCCTGGAATATGGTTATACCCTGAAATCTGCTGAAGAGGCTTCCCGTTCCAGACAGCCACCACACACACACACACACACACACACACACAGATATTCAACAAAAAGAGCTATTCCTCTCACACATTCTGATATCCACTGTGGGGCACTGCCCTGGGAGGGAAAACCTGTGGACCCAAAAAAATGAGAAAATTCAAGAATACACACTCCTGAGAGTTATTCCCAATGCAGCAAAATGAGTTCAGGTAAGAAATACTCCAAAGGTAGTATCTTATTTCAGCCAAGTGGTAAGTATATGGCAAGAATCTAGGTCTTATCTACCTACCTCTCTTCTAGTTAAAATTGAGTGGTAAAGTAATTGTCAAAAGGAGATGCATATTGACACATATATCTGCCTTGAAAATTGAACATAGTCAGAAAATGACTCTGATTTGGCTGAATGGTTGGCCAATGAGGTTTGGCTTTTTTTCCCCCTTTGGATTAATATGGTAATTATTTCCATAAACTGAATGAGGGAAGTGTACAGTACAAAGTTTTAAGAAAGATGTATTTAACAAATATAAAAAGTATGCTGGGAATTAAACATTACAATTTGTAATTATTGAGAATTAGGTAATCTACTCCATGGTATTGCTTCCTCAGCATCAATCTGTTTGGCCAAGTGGCCTTTGGAGGCCTTAAACTGACATTAGCCCTCATGCAAGCACATGTCTTAGATGACACCTTGCACAATCACAGGTAAATGTAAGTTCCTCATATGACTTCACCAATGACCCCTGTGATAAACAGTGTCTCTCCTTCCCAGGGTTTTCCCTTTGTGCACCCCCTCCCCCGAGGAGCTTAACAAAATCCCACTCCTTTTGGTGCGAATTGACAAATCCAGTGTTAGCCCAGGGAACGCTAATAAAGGCATGTGCCCCAGGTCCTTCCACTCTCTCTGCCTGCACCCTACCTTGACCTTCTTGTGTGACCCCCCTACAGACATGTCATGTACTTTCTCCAGGACTTGTGAGAAATAAACTTCTCCATTTCAATTCCCTGTGTTGTCTTTTGCTGAACCCTGACTCACCATTAGACATCCTGGGGCTCTACTTAAGAATGTTAATTTAATAAAGTCACAACAGCAAACATAAAATTAGATGTCAACTTAAATGCGTGAAGGGGTAAATAGTTATTTAAAATAATATTTTATGCGATATACATGCAAAAAGATGTGTAGACAACTTGCCTAGACCAACTCTGACACTGCATTTATACCTGAGTGCCAAAATTTTTAAATGGTGCTAACAGATGACTTTTCAGAATAGCGTGGTCCTTATCATTCTTGAAATGGTTAAAGCAACTGA
This sequence comes from Eschrichtius robustus, assembly GCF_028021215.1. Lineage (NCBI taxonomy): Eukaryota > Metazoa > Chordata > Mammalia > Artiodactyla > Eschrichtiidae > Eschrichtius > Eschrichtius robustus. The sequence continues at coordinate 36,745,989 of NC_090843.1, forward strand.
AGAGTATTTAGCCATTTAGCCTAAAGAAGAGCTGACCCTGATAATTTTAAAGACTAGTTTTTGGAAATGGAATTAATCTTCTTACAAATTTTCTAGAAGACAGAACTAGAACCAGTAGGTTAATTACTTTCAAGAAAACAGACTTCTGCTTAATATAAACTAAACCCCCTGACTGTCAAAGCTGTCCAAAAATGTAGTGGATTTCCAGCCCTGAAAGGGTCTGAGCACAGGCTAGTGAAACATTGGAGGGAGTAGTGTGCTAAGCTAGGTCAACTCCAGTTTCCAGGCATGAGAAAACTTAGCAGGTACGGTGACTAGCTAGCTACTGAACTTGGCCTTAAACCTTAAGAAGGAAAGCAAATAAACCTCTTTTTAGTAATGGTCAGTTTTCTGTCTTTTCTGATGATCCAGTAGTGGAGGATCAGTGACATCACTTTTCTTTACTATATGACAATGGCTGCAGGCAAATTAATTTGATATTTATGAGGTCCTTGAAGATGCCCCAAAGCAGAAATACTTGGGATTCAATTACTTTTCTGCTGCAAAGAAACCTCCCAACAGCAAAGTGCCAGGCAGCACAATTTCACAACTCTTTTTTTTTTTGGTTATCAAAGAGATTTTCCAAGTTCAGTCCTCTCCTGTTTGGGTTATGTATATTATTTATTCCACTTGCTTAAAACAAAAATTCACAGCAAACATCTTCACAAGGGGGCTTTTATTCACTCCACTTTAACTATAAATAAATTCTCCCCTGGCTGCTACTCCTTGTCTGCCACCCCTGGAAACGTTACCACAACTGGCCCTCACTTTCCCCTCCAGTTTCAGAGCCTCTGTCTGACTCCTTTGGTGTTTTATTCTCTCAGAAGTTATTCCCACCATATTATTTTTTATCAAAGTGATGAAGGGAAAAGGGAAAGGATGAGAAAGCAGAGAGAGACAGAAAGAAACTGAAAGTTACCTCCTATTTTTAAAAGTGTTCTTTACATTGAAAAAATCTAAGTCATAAGTGTGTGACCTTGGATGATGCTACAACTCCATAGTTTTCCTTTTTTTATTTTTAATTTTTTTATTGGAGTATAATTGCTTTACAATGTTGTGTTAGTTTCTGCTGTACAATGAAGTGAATCAGCTATATGTATAACTATATCCCTTCCCTCTGGGACCTCCCCCCCCAATCCCCAATTCTACCCATCTAGGTCATCACAGAGCACCAAGCTGAGCTTCCTGTGCTTTATAGCATGTTCCGACTAGCAATCTATTTTACACATGGTAGTGTATATATGCCAATCCTAATATCCCAATTCGTCCCACCCTCCCCTTCCCCCACTGTGTCCACATGTCTGTTCCCTACGTCTGTGTCTCTATTCTTGCACTGCAAATAGGTTCATCTGTACCACTTTTCTAGATTCCACATATATGCGGTAATATAAAATATTTGTTTTTCTCTTTCTGGCTTACTTCACTCTCTAGGTCCATCCACATCTCTACAAATGACCCAATTTCTTTCCTTTTATGGCTGAGTAATATTCCATTGTATATATGTACATCATCTTCTTTATCCATTCATCTGTTGTTGGACATTTAGGTTGTTTCCATGTCCTGGCTATTGTAAATAGTGCTGCAATGAACACTGGGGTACATGTGTCCTTTTGAATTATGGTTTTCTCAGGGTATATGCCCAGTACTGGGATTGCTGAGCATATGGTAGTTCTGTTTTTAGTTTTTTAAGGAAGTTCCATACTGTTCTCCATAGTGGCTGTATCAATTTACATTCCTACCAACAGGGTAAAAGTGTTCCCTTTTCTTCACACCCTCTCCAGCATTTATTATTTGCAGATTTTTGATGATGGTCATTCTCACCATCAGCTGTGAGGTGCTGAAGGTAGGGCAATTTGATTAAATTTCTTTCTTTTTCTTTTGTCATAAGCCCAATGGGTAGACTGTGAAGTCCCTAAGAGACATGAGAGCATGGTATTCAACACAAAATAGTTATTTAATTTTAAGTACAGTAACTCTCTTACATACAAACCTTCAAGTTGCAAGCTTTCAAAGATGTGAATGTGTGTTCCATCAACATCAGGCATGAGTGAAATTGCAGCTTTCCCTCCGTCTCTTATTGCTGACAGTATTTCAGCTCTACCATCTCCCACCTCCTCTCCCTCCTCCAGGCAGTACTCTTCTTGCCTGTTCACTCGATGCCTGCCCCTGTATGCCAGCTGTTGTACTGTGCTTTTCAAGGCACTGTACTGTAAGAATAAAAATGTTTATTTTGCAGATACGTTCAAGATGGCTGAAGAGTAAGACGTGGAGATCACCTTCCTCCCCACAAATACATCAGAAATATATCTACTTGTGGAACAACTCCTACAGAACACCTACTGAACACTGGCAGAAGACCTCAGACTTCCCAAAATGCAAGAAAATCCCCAAGTACCTGGGTAGGGCAAAAGAAAAAAGAAAAAACAGAGACAAAAGAATAGGGAGGGAACCTGAACCACTGCGGGGTAGCTGTGAAGAGGGAAAAGTTTCCGCACACTAGAAAGCCCCTTTACTGGCAGAGACGGGGGTGGGGGGGCGCAGTGGGGAAGCTTTGGAGCCATGGAGGAGACTGCAGCAACGCAGGTGCAGAGGGCAAAGCGGAGAGATTCCCGCACAGAGGATCAGTGCCGAACAGCACTCACCAGCCCGAGAGGCTTGTCTGCTCACCCACCTAGACGGGCGGGGTCTGGGAGCTGAGGCTCCGGCTTCAGAGGACAGATCCCAGGGAGAGGACTGGGGTTGGCTGCGTGAACACATTCTGAAGGGGGCTGGTGCCCCACAACTAACCAGGAGGGAGTCCGGGAAAAAGTCTGGACCTGCCTAAGAGGCAAGAGACCATTGTTTCCGGGTGCCCAAGGAGAGGGGATTAAGAGCGCCGCCTAAATGAGCTCCAGAGATGGGCGGGAGCTGCGGCTATCAGTGCGAGCACCAGAGACGGACATGAAACACTAAGGCTGCTGTGCAGCCACCAAGAAGTCTGTGTGCAAGCACAGGTCACTACCCACGCCTCCCTTCCCAGGAGCCTGTGCACCCAACCACGGCCAGGGTCCCGTGATCCAGGGACAACTTCCCCAGGAGAACACACAGCATGCCTCAGGCTGTTGCAACATCACACTGGCCTCTGCTGCCACAGGCTCCACCGCATTATGGACCCCTCCCTCTCCCCCGGCCTGAGTGAGCCAGAGCCATCTAATCAGCTGCTACTTTAACCCTGTCCTGTGTGAGGGAAGAACAGACTCCCTCAGGCGACCTACACGCAGAGGTGGGGACAAATCCAAAGCTGAACCCCAGGAGATGTGTGAACAAAGAAGAGAAAGGGAAAGCTCTCCCAGCAGCCTCAGGAGCAGCAGATTAAATCTCTACAATCAACTTGATGTACCCTGCATCACTGGAATACCTGAATAGACAATGAATCATCCCAAAATTGAGGCGGTGGACTTTGCGAGCAATGATATATACATATTTTTCCTTGTTCTCTTTTTGTGCGTGTGTATGTGTAGTCTTCTTTGTGGGATTTTGTCTGTATAGCTTTGCTTTTACCATTTGTCCTAGGGTTCTGTGTGTCCGGTTTTTTTTTTTTTTGGTTGCTGTTGTTTGTTTTTGTTTTTTTTATTAAAGATTTTTTCTTATCATTGGTGGATTTGTTTTTTGGTTTTGTTACTCTCTTCTTTCTTTCTCTCTTTTGTTTTTTTTCATTTTTTATTATATTTATTTTTTTATTTTAATAATTTTTTTTTAATTTTTGAATTTTACTTTATTTTTTTATACACCAGGTTCTTATTACTCATCAATTTTACAAACATCAGTGTATACACGTCAATCCCAATCACCCAATTCATCACACCACCACCCACAACCCACCACTGCTTTCCCCCCTTGGTGTCCATACGTTTGTTCTCTACATCTCTGTCTCAATTTCTGCCCTGAAAAGTGGTTCATCTGTACCATTTTTCTAGATTCCACATATATGCATTAATATACTATATTTCTTTTTCTCTTTCTGACTTACTTCACTCTGTATGACAGTCTCTAAATCTATCCACGTCTTAACAAATGACCCAATTTTGTTGCTTTTTATGGTTGAGTAATATTCCACTGTGTATATGTACCACATCTTCTTTATCCATCCATCTGTAGATGGGCATTTAGGTTGCTTCCATGACCTGGCTATTGTAAAGAGTGCTGCAATGAACATTGGGGTGCAAGTGTCTTTTTTGAATTATGGTTTCCTCTGGGTATCTGCCAAGTAGTGGGATTGGTGGATCATATGGTAATTCTATTTTTAGTTTTTTTACGGGACTTCCATACTGTTCTCCATAGTGGCTGTATCAATTTACATTCCCACCAACAGTGCAAGAGCGTTCCCTTTTCTCCACACCCTCTCCAGCATTTGTTGTTTGTAGATTTTCTGATGATGCCCATTCTAACTGGGGTGAGGTGATACATCATTGTAGTTTTGATTTGCATTTCTCTAATAATTAGTGATGTTGAGCAGCTTTGTATGTGCTTCTTGGCCATCTGTATGTCTTCTTTGGAGAAATGTCTGTTTAGGTCTTCTGCCCATTTTTGGATTGGGTTGTTTGTTTTTTTAATATTGAGCTGCATGAGTTGTTTATATATTTTGGAGATTAATCCTTTGTCCATTGATCTGTTTGCAAATATTTTCTCCCATTCTGAGGGTTGTCTTTTCATCCTGTTTATGGTTTCCTTTGCTGTGTAAAAGCTTTGATGTTTCATTAGGTCCCATTTGTTTATTTTTGTTTTTATTTCCATTACTCAAGGAAGTGGATCAAAAAAGATCTTGCTGTGATTTATGTCAAAGAGTGTTCTTCCTATGTTTTCCTCTAAGAGTTTTATAGTGTCCGCTCTTACATTTAGGCCTCTAATCCATTTTGAGCTTATTTTTGTGTATGGTGTTAGGGAGTGTTCTAATTTCATTCTTTTACATGTGGCTGTCCAGTTTTCCCAGCACCATTTATTGAAGAGACTGTCTTTTCTCCATTGTATATCCTTGCCTCCTTTGTCATAGATTAGTTGACCACAGGTGCGTGGGTTTATCTCTGGTCTTTCTATCTTGTTCCATTAGTCTATGTTTCTGTTTTTGTGCCGGTACCATATTGTCTTGGTTACTATAGCTTTGTAGTATAGTCTGAAGTCAGGGAGTCTGATTCCTCCAGCTCCGTTTTTTTCCCTCAAGACTGTTTTGGCTATTCGGGGTCTTTTGTGTCTCCATACAAATTTTAAGATTTTTTGTTCTACTTGTGTAAAAAAATGCCATTGGTAATTTGATAGGGATTGCATTGAATCTGTAGATTGCTTTGGGTAGTATAGTCACTTTCAAAATATTGATTCTTCCAACACAAGAACATGGAATATCTCTCCATCAGTTGGTATCATCTTTAATTTTTTTCATCAGTGTCTTATAGTTTTCTGCATACAGGTCTTTTGTCTCCTTAGGTAGGTTTATTCCTAGGTATTTTATTCTTTTGGTAGCAATGGTAAATGAGAGTGTTTACTTAATTTCTCTTTCAGATTTTTCATCATTAGTGTAAAGGAATGCAAGAGATTTCTGTGCATTAATTTTGTTTCCTGCAATGTTATCAAATTCATTGATTAGCTCTAGTCGTTTTCTGGTGGCATCTTTAGGATTCTCTATATATAGTATCATGTCATCTGCAAACAGTGAGAGGTTTACTTCTTCTTTTCCAATTTGCATTTCTTTTATTTCTTTTTTTTCTTTGATTGCTGTGGCTAGGACTTCCAAAACTGTGTTGAATAATAGTGGTGAGAGTGGACACCCTTGTCTTGTTCCTGATCTTAGAGTAAATGCTTTCAGTTTTTCACCATTAAGAATGATGTTTTCCACCCACTTTACGCCTTCACATTGCCAGCCTGGTCCCTACGGATGTCCGTGTTTGCAAACGCTGTCCTGGACCAAAGGCTCCGGTGCCAGGCGGTGCAGGAGATGCAGTCTCCCACATCTGCACCCTCATGTCCAAGTAGCTGCAGTGCATGCAGCTCCCAGCAGTCTCCAGCGCTGTAGGGATGGATACTTTAATTCCTAGCTTCATTTTTTATACATTGTGTTTTATTAAAGCTTCTCAAAGACTCCTAAAAAAAAAAAAAAAGAATGATGTTTGCTGTGGCTTTGTCATATATGGCCTTTATTATGTTGAGGTAGGTTCCCTCTATGGTCACTTTCTGGAGAGTTTTTATCATAAATCGGTGTTGAATTTTGTCAAAAGCTTTTTCTGCATCTATTTAGATGATCATATGGGTTTTATTTTTCAATTTGTTAATATAGTGTATCACATTGATTGATTTGTGTATATTGAAGAATCCTTGCATCGCTGGGATACATCCCACTTGATCATGGTGTATGATATTTTAATGTGTTGTTGCATTCTGTTTGCTAGTATTTTGTTGAGGATTTTTGCATCTATATTCATCAGTGTTATTGGTCTGTAATTTTCTTTTTTTGTAGTATCTTTGGCTGGTTTTGGTATCAGGGTGGTGGTAGCCTCATAGAATGAGTTTGGGAGCGTTCCTTCTTCTGTAATTTTTTGGAAGAGTTTGAGAAGGATAGGTGTTAGCTCTTCTCTAAATGTTTGATAGAATTCACCTGTGAAGCCATCTGCTCCTGGACTTTTGTTTGTTGGAAGATTTTTAATCACAGTTTCAATTTCATTACTTGTGATTGGTCTGTTCATATTTTCTATTTCTTCCTGGTTCAATGTTGGAAGGTTATATCTTTCTAAAAATTTGTCCATTTCTTCCACGTTGTCCATTTTACTGGCATCAAGTTGCTTGTAGTAGTCTCCTAGGATGCTTTGTATTTCTGCAGTGCCTGTTGTAACTTCTCCTTTTTCATTTCTAATTTTTTTTGATTTGAGTCCTCTCCCTCTTTTTCTTGATGAGTCTGGCTAGTGGTTTATCAATTTTGTTTATCTTCTCAAAGAACCAGCTTTTAGTTTTATTGATCTTTACTATTTTTTTCTTTGTTTCTATTTCATTTATTTCTGCTCTGATCTTTATGATTTCTTTCCTTCTGCTAACTTTGGGTTTTGTTTGTTCTTCTTTCTCTAGTTCCTTTAGGTGTAAGGTTAGATTGTTTATTTGAGATTTTTCTTGTTTCTTGAGGTAGGCTTGTATAGCTATAAACTTACCTCTTAAAACTGCTTTTGCTGCAGCCCATAGGTTTTGGATCATCACGATTTCATTGTCATTTGTCTCTAGGTATTTTTTGATTTCCTCTTTGATTTCTTCAGTGATCTCTTGGTGATTTGGTAACGTATTGTTTAGCCTCCATGTGTTTTTGCTTTTAACATTTTTTCCCTGTAATTCATTTCCAATCTAATAGTGTTGTGGTCAGAAAAGATGCTTGATATGATTTCTATTTTCTTAAATTTACTTGGGCTTGATTTGTGACCTAAGGTATGATCTATCCTGTAGAATGTTCTGTGCGCACTTTAGAAGAAAGTGTAATGTGCTGTTTTTGGATGGAATGTCCTATAAATATCAATTAAATGTATCTGGTCTATTGTGTCATTTAAAGCTTGTGTTTCCTTATTTATTTTCATTTTTGGTGATCTGTCCATTGGTGTCAGTGAGGTGTTAAAGTCCCCCACTATTATTTTGTTACTGTCGATTTCCTCTTTTATAGCTGTTAGCAGTTGCCTTATGTATTGAGGTGCTCCTATGTTGGGTGCATATATATTTATAATTGTTATATCTTCTTCTTGGGTTGATCCCTTGATCATTATGTAGTGTCCTTCCTTGTCTCTTGTAACATACTTTATTTTAAAGTCTATTTATCTGAAATGAGTATTGCTACTCCAGCTTTCTTTTAGTTTCCAATTGCATGGAATATCTTCTTCCATCCCCTTACTTTTGGTCTTTATGTGTCCCTAAGTCTGAAGTGGGTCTCTTGTAGACAGCATATATTTGGGTCTTGTTTTTGTAACCAGCAAGCCTGTGTCTTTTGGTTGGAGCATTTAATCCATTCACTTTTAAGGTAATTATCAATATGTATGTTCCTATGACCATTTTCTTAATTGTTTTGGGTTTGTTTTTGTAGGTCCTTTTCTTCTCTTATGTTTCCCACTTAGAAAAGTTCCTTTAGCATTTGTTGTAGAGCTGGAAGGTGGTGGTGAATTCTCTTAGCTTTTGCTTGTCTGTAAAGCTTTTCATTTCTCCATCAAATCTGAATGAGCTCTTTGCCGGGTAGAGTACTCTTGGTTTTAGGTTCTTCCTTTTCATCACTTTAAGTGTATCATGCCACTCCCTTCTGGCTTGTAGAGTTTCTGCTGAGAAATCAGTTGTTAACCTTATGGGAGTTCCCTTGTATTTTATTTGTCATTTTTCCCTTGCTGCTTTCAATAATTTTTCTTTGTCTTTAATTTTTCCCAATTTGATTATTATGTGTCTTGGCATGTTTCTCCTTGGGTTTATCCTGCCTGGGACTCTCTGCACTTCCTGGACTTGGGTGGCTATTCCCTTTCCATGTCAGGGAAGTTTTCCACTATAATCTCTACAAATATTTTCTCTGGTCCTTTCTCTCTCTCTTCTCCTTCTGGGATGCCTATGATGTGAATGTTGCTGCGTTTAATGTTGTCCCAGAGATCTCTTTGGCTGTCTTCATTTCTTTTCATTCTTTTTTCTTTATTTTGTTCCACAGCAGTGAATTCCATCATTCTGTCTTCCAGGTCATTAATCCTTTCTTCTGCCTCAGTTATTCTTATACTGATTCCTTCTAGTGTAGTTTTCATTTCAGTTATTGTATTGTTCATCTCTCTTTGTTTGTTCTTTAATTATTCTAGGTCTTTGTTAAACATTTCTTGCATCTTCTCGATCTTTGCCTCCATTCTTTTCCCGAGGTCCTGGATCATCTTCACCATCATTATTTTGAATTCTTTTTCTGGAAGGTTGCCTATCTCCACTACATTTAGTTTTTGTTTATTTTTTTTCTAGGGTTTTATATTGTTCCTTCATCTGGTACATAGCCCTCAGCCTTTTCTTCTTTTCTATCTTTCTGTGAATTTTGTTTTTGTTCCAAAGGCTGCAGGAATGTAGTCCTTCTTGCTTCTGCTGTCTGCCTTCTGATGGATGAGGCTATCTAAGAGGCTTGTGCAAGTTGCCTGATGTAGGGACTGGTCAATGATTATTTTTTTATTTCTTATTTTAATTACTTTAGTTTATTTTTTCTTCCTTTCTTTCTATTTTTTCTCCGTTTTCTTCTGATCCATGTGCCTGACAGGGTCTTGGTGCTCCGGCCGGGTATCAGGCCTGTGCCTCTGATTTGGGAGAGCTAAGTTCAGGACATTGGTCCATCAGAGACCTCCTGGTTCCACATAATATCAAATGGTGGAAGCTTTCCCAGAGATCACCTTCTCAATGATAAGACCCAACTCCACTCACCGAACAGCAAGCTACAGTGCTGGACCCCCTATGCGAAACAACTAGCAAGACAGGAACACAACCACACCCACTAGCAGAGAGGCTGCCTGAAATCATAATAAGGTCACAGACACTGCAAAACATATCACTGGATGCCGTCCTGCCCAACAGAAAGACAATATCCAACCTCATCCACCACAACACAAGCACTAGTCCCCTCCACCAGGAAACCTAAACAACCCACTGAACCAAACTTAGCCACTGGGGACAGGCACCAAAATCAACGGGAACTATGAACCGGCAGCCTGTGAAAAGGAGATCCCAAACACAGTAAGTGAAACAAAATGAGAAGACATGGAAACACACAGCAAATGAACGAGCAAGGTAAAAACCCACCAGACCAAACAAATGAAGAGGAAATAGGCAGTCTCTCTGAAAAAGAACTCAGAGTAATGATAGTAAAGATAATCAAAAATCTTGGAAAAAGAATGGAGAAAATACAAGAAATGTTTAACAGGGAACTAGAAGAACTAAAGAGAGAACAAATAGAGATGAACAAATCAATAAATGAAATTACAAATTCTCTAGAAGGAATCTATCAGAATAACTAAGGCAGAAGAATGCATAAGTGACCCGGAAGATAAAAGAGTAGAAATAACTACTGCAGAGCCGAATAAAGAAAAAGGAATGAAAAGAATTGAGGACAGTCTCAGAGACCTCTGGGACACCATTAAATGCACCAACATTTGAATTATATGGGTCCCAGAAGAAGAAGAGAAAAAGAAAGGGACTGAGAAAATATTTGAAGAGATTATAGGTGAAAAATTCCCTAATATGGGAAAAGAAATAGTCAATCATGTCCTGGAAGTTCAGAGAGTCCCATACAGGATTAATCCAAGGAGAAACACGCCAAGATACATAGTAATCAAACTATCAAAAATTAAACACTAAGAAAAAATGATAAAAGCAGCAAGGGAAAAAACAACAAATAACATACAAGGGAATCCCCATAAGGTTAACAGCTGTTCTTTCATCAGAAACTCTGCAATCCAGAATGGAGTGGCAGGACATATTTAAAGTGATGAAAGGGAAAAAGCTACAATCAAGATTACTCCACTGAGCAAGGACCTCATTCAGATACAACAGAGAAAATAAAACTTTTAAAGACAAGCAAAAGCTAAGAGAATTCAGTGCCACCAAACCAGCTTTGCAACAAATGTTAAAGGAACCTCTCTAGGCAGGAAAGACAAGAGAAGGAAAAGACCTACAATAAGAAACCCAAACAATTAAGAAAATGGTAATAGGAACATACATATCAATAATTACCTTAAGTATAAATGGATTAAGTGCTCCAATCAAAAGACATAGACTGGCTGAATGGGTACAAAAACAAGACACATAAGTATGCCATCTACAAGAGACCCACTTCAGACCTAGGGACACATAAAGACTGCAAGTGTGGGGATGGAAAAATGTATTCCATGCAAATGGATATCAAAAGAAAGCTGGAGTAGCAATTCTCATATCAGATAAAATAGACTTTAAAATAAAGAATGTTACAAGAGACAAGGAAGGACACTACATAATGATCAAGGGATCAATCCAAGAAAAAGATATAACAATTGTAAATATTTATGCACCCAACAAAGGAGCACCACAATACACAAGGCAAATGCTAACAGCCATAAAAGGGGAAATCAAGAGTAACACAATCATAGTAGGGGACTTTAACATCCCACTTTCACCAATGGACAGATCACCCAAAATGAAAATAAATAAGGAAACAGCTTTAAATGGTACATTAAACAAGATGGACTTAATTGATATTTATAGGACATTCCATACAAAAACAACAGAATACACATTCTTCTCAAGTGCTCATGGAACATTATCCAGGATAGATCACATCTTGGGTCACAAATCAAGCCTTGGCAAATTTAAGAAAATAGAAATCATATCAAGTATCTTTTCTGACCACAATGCTGTGAGACTAGATATCAATTACAGGAAAAAATCTGTAAAAAATACAAACACATGGAGGCTAAACAATACACTAGTTAATAACCAAGAGCTCACTGAAGAAATCAAGGAGAAAATCAAATAATACCTAGAAACAAATGACAATGAAATCATGATGACCCAAAACCTTTGGGATGCAGCAAAAGCAGTTCAAAAGGGAAGTTTATAGCAATACAATCCTACCTCAAGAAACAAGAAACATCTCAAATAAACAACCTAAACTTACACCTAAAGCAATTGGAGAAAGAAGAACAAAAACCCCTCCAAGTTAGTAGAAGGAAAGAAATCATAAAGATCAGAGCAGAAATAAATGAAAAAGAAATGAAGAAAACAATAGCAAAGATAAATAAAACTAAAAGCTGGTTCTTTGAGAAGATAAACAAAAGTGATACACCATTAGCCAGACTCATCATGAAAAAAAGGCAGAAGACTCAAATCAATAGATTTAGAAATGAAAAAGAGAAGTAACAACTGACACTGCAGAAATTCAAAGGATCATGAGAGATTACTACAAGAAACAGTATGCCAACAAAATGGACAACCTGGAAGAAATGGACAGATCCTTAGAAATGCACAACCTTCCGAGACTGAACCAGGAAGAAATAGAAAATATGAACAGACCAATCACAAGCACTGAAATTGAAACTGAATAAAAATCTTCCAACAAACAAAAACCCAGGACCAGATGGCTTCACAAGGGAATTCTATCCATCATTTAGAGAAGAGCTAACACCTATCCTTCTCAAACTCTTCCAAAATATAGCAGAGGGAGGAACACTCCTCATCTCATTCTATGAGGCCACCATCACCCTGACACCAAAACCAGACAAAGATGTCACAAAGAAATAAACCTACAGGCCAATATCACTGATGAACATAGATGCACATATACTCAACAAAATACTAGCAAACAAAATCCAACAGCACATTAAAAGTCTCATACACCATGATTAACTGAGATTTGTCCCAGGAATGCAAGGATTCTTCAATATACACAAATCAATCAATGTGATAAACCATATTAACAAACTGAAGGAGAAAAATCATATGGTCATCTCAATTGATGCAGAAAACACTTTCATGAAAATCCAACACCAATTTATGATAAAAACCCTCCAGAAAGTAAGCAAAGAAGGAACTTACATCAACATAATAAAGGCCATATATGACAAATCCACAGCCAACATCGTTCTCAAATCAGGAGCAAGACAAGTTTGCCTATTCTCACCACTTTTGTTCAACATACTTTTGGAAGCTTTTGCCACAGCCATCAGAGAAGAAAAAGAAACAAAAGGAATCCAAATCGGAAAAGAAGTAAAGTGGTCAGTATTTGCAAAAGACATGGTACTATACACAGAGAATCCTAAAGATGCTACCAGAAAATTACTAGGGCTAATCAATGAATTTGGTAAAGTAGCAGGATACAAAATTAATGCACAGAAATCTCTTGCATTCTTATACACTAATGTTGAAAAATCTCAAAGAGAAATTAGGGAAACACTCCCTTTTACCATTGTAAACAAAAGAATAAAATACCTAGGAATAAACTCACCTAAGGAGACAAACGACCTGTATGCAGAAAACAATAAGACACTGATGAAAGAAATTAAAGATGATAACAACAGATGGAGAGATATACCATGTTCTTGGATTGGAAGAATCAACAATGTGAAAATGACTCTACTACCCAAAGCAATCTACAGATTCAATGCAACCCGTATCAAACTAGCAATGGCATTTTTCACAGAACTAGAACAAAAAATTTCACAATTTGTATGGAAACACAAAAGACCCTGAATAGCCAAAGCAATCTTGAAAAAGAAAAACGGAGCTGGAGGAATCAGGCTCCCTGACTTCAGACTATACTTCAAAGCTACATTAATCAAGACAGTATGGTGCTGGCACAAAAGCAGAAATATAGATCAATACAACCAGACTGAAAGCCCAGAGTTAAACCCACGCACATATGGTCACCTTATTTTTGATAAAGGGGACAAGGATATACAATGGAGAAATGACAACCTCTTCAATAAGTGGTGCTGGGAAAATAGGACAGCTACATTTAAAAGAATTATATTAGAACATTCCCTAACACCATACACAAAAATAAACTGAAAATGGATTAAAGACGTAAATGTAAGGCCACACACTATAAAACTCTTAGAGGAAAGCCTAGGCAGAACATTCTATGACATAAATCACAGCAAAATCCTTTTTGACCCACTTCCTAGAGAAATGGAAATAAAAACAAAAAGAAACAAATCGGACCTAATGAAACTTAAAAGCTTTTGCACAACAAAGGAAACCATAAACAAGATGAAAAGACAACCCTCAGAATGTGAGAAAATATTTGCAAATGAAGCAACTGACAAAGGATTAGTCTCCAAAATTTACCAGCAGCTCATGCAGCTCAATATCAAAAAAACAAACAGCCGAATCCAAAAATGGGCAGAAGACCTAAACAGACATTTCTCCAAAGAAGATATACAGATTGCCAACAAACACATGAAAGGATGCTCAACATCACTAATCATTAGAGAGATGAAAATCAAAACTGCAATGAGGTATCACCTCACACCAGTCAGAATGGCCATCATCAAAAAATCTACAAACAATAAATGCTGGAGAGGGTGTGGAGAAAAGGGAACCCTCTTGCACTGATGGTGGGAATGTAGATTGATACAGCCACTATGGAGAATGGTATGGAGGCTACTTAAAAACTAAAAATAGAACCACCATGTGATCCAGCAATCCCACTACTGGGCATATATCCTGAGAAAACCATAATTCAAAAAGAGTCATGTATCACAATATTCATTGCAGCTCTATTTACAATAGCCAGGACATGGAAGCAACCTAAGTTTCCATCATTGGATGAATGGATAAAGAAGATGTGGCACATATATACAATGGAATATTACTCAGCCATAAAAATAAACAAAATGGAGTTACTTGTAGTGAGGTGAGTGGACCTAGAGTCTGTCGTACAGAGTGAAGTAAGTCAGAAAGAGAAAAACAAATATAGTATGCTAACACATATATATGGAATCTAAGGGAAAAAAAAAAAAAAAAGGTCATGAATAACCTAGTGGCAAGACGGGAATAAAGACACAGGCCTACTAGAGAATGGACTTGAGGATATGGGGAGGGGGAAGGGTAAGATGTGACAAAAAGAGAGAGTGGCATGTACATATATACACTACCAAACATAAAATAGATAGCTAGTGGGAAGCAACTGCATAGCACAGGGAGATCAGCTCTGTGCTTTGTGACCACCTAGAGGGGTGGGATAGGGAGGGTGGGAGGGAGGGAGATGCAAGAGGGAAGAGATATGGGAACATATGTATATGTATAACTGATTCACTTTGTTATAAAGCAGAAACAACACACCATTGTAAAGCAATTATACTCCAATAAAGATGTTAAAAAAAAAAACTGAATGAACTTTTTGGCCAACTCAAGATAAGGTTAATCACAATTTCTTGATAATGTACTTTTTTTTCTATTTCAACATGCTGCAAAATGTAATCATTAAAACTGTTTTCTATAAAAATTCATTTATTCATCCAACAAATCCATGGAGAACTTAGGCACTGTTTTAGGAGACACAGCAAATGCAAACTGTTTACTAAAGCTCGGCTTTCATTAGTCTTCTTTTCTGATGCAAGAGATGAGACAGACAATAAAAAATAAAATAAATATATAATGTGTGTGATTTGTGAAAATTAAAGGAGGAAAAATGTTACAGTGTATGTGTGTGGGAGGGTAGCAGTGGGGACAGTTGAATACACCTTGCTGAGAATGTGCAGGAGGGAGGGGAACAAACTGTGTGGATATACAGGGGGAAGGGCATTGCAGGTAGTGGGAACAGCAAGTGCAGGGACCCTAAGGTAGAACACATGCAGCTTGTTTTTGGAACACAAGAAAGCCCTTAAAGCTGGGCTAAGATGAGTAAAGAGGAGAAAATAGAAAAGGATGAGTTAAGAGAAGTAAAGGAGAACTTGGTTGGACAGTAAAGAGTCTGGCAGAGTTTCTCAACTCTGCAAGAGAGCTATACCAGATAAAAATGATTTGAGTGACATTTTTGATCAATTATTTCTAGAATGGTACAGAGCTAATATATTCCAGATGCATAAAAAAATAAGTAAATTTGTTATATGCAGTGAATAACTTATAATAGCTCAATTTGTTCAGGGAATCCCAGTTGAGAAAGGTTGGCTTTCTAGGCCACTACAGGGTCTTGAATTTTACTGTGAGTTTTATGGAGAGAGGAGTGATGTTCTCTGATGTACATTTTAACATGAGTGTGGGATGTTTGCTAGGGTAGAAAAATTTCCCAAACCTCTAGTCATGTATTTTCATACATCCTATAAAGTGGAAGGACATCAGGTTTGCCCCAGCTAAGTCCTCAACATATCTCATAATTTTAAAGAAAGTTTCATTGCATGGGAATAAATTCAAAGAAACAAAAATATTGTAACTCGATCTAAATACTTATAGGGTATGTATATAAGCTATAATGGGTTTTATATACTTATTTTATTTATTAACTTATGTGGAAATATGTGAGACTAAAGTTCTACATTTTAATGGTACTTTAGAATGTCATGAGTCTTATTTATGTATTTATTTATCTGAGAGAAAAGGCACCTTGGTTCCAGCTCCTGGTTCCCATGTTTCCATGTTTCTCGTTGTTCACCTATATATTTGTGTGTGTGTGTGTGTGTGTATTTTAATCTCTTGGGTGTACCAGTATACTTTAGATAACTTTCCAGTTTTGCTTACTCTAGTTTATAGTGGGTTATTTTTACTACCCAAAAAGCATCTTAATGAAGACAACTCTTAGCAACTTTCATTCTTTGCAGAGCCACAACTTTACATGACTTCTACTTGTCATACTGGACAGATAGAAAGGAGTTAACTGAGTGTGTTGTTGTCTTCAACCCATTCATTCTAAAAGCAAGCTAATCCAATAACAAGATAATTGATTTTGTTGTGTCATAAGTTGCCATCAATTGCCCTCTTTGCTTTTCAGCTATTTGGAGAGCAATTTTCTTTGAATGGATTTCAAATGTTGTTTGTTGGATTTTTCTCCATCTTAAGTCCTTTCCAAATATTCCAGTGGTGGTCATTTGTCCAGCCATGATAATTTGTCATCATGAAGAAGGAGGAAATATTTTTGTAGCATATATATTTAAAAGATTCTGCAGTGTACAGATCTGTTCATGTTTGATGTGATGATGGCCTGGCTTACAATAAACAGCAGGGATATTCTATTTCTGAGCTTCTTAAAATGCCTGTACAGCCTTAAATTTTGGAGTCACTTCATTTTACTAAAGGCTATATTACCAAGTTTTGTTCTGTTTTTAATAAAAGTTTAGTGGAAAATAATCCACCTGCTAAAAACTGCACAGTCATGAGTGTACAATTTGATCAATATTCACAAAATGAACACTCTTGTGTAGCCAGCACCCAGATCAAGAAAAAGAACGTTGCCATTACTTCCCCCTCCAAGTGTAATTACAATCCTGTGTGCTGACACTTTACACTAGTTTTTCCTGCTTTTTAACTTTATATAAAATGCACTTTTCACTCAGCATCGTATAGATATTTTCTTTTGTGTCTGGCTTCTGTCTTTCGATAATAGGTTCACGAGATTCATATCGGTTGTTTTATATAGTCATCATTTGTTTATTCTGATGGCCATACAGTCTTCCATTGTATGAATATACTACCATGTGATTTTGAGTTATGAAATTGACATCAGATTATGAATCTGAGCAGGACACTGATGTCAGTAAGAGGGACGAAAAGATATGACACTTTGTTGCAGTTCAGTTTCACAGGAAAATGGCATCTGAGGTGGTGATTAGTGTATAAGAAGCTTACTGGAGTGTGTTCTCTCAAACAACACCTGTGGGAGAGGGGAAGGAAACAGGATGAGGCCTCAGCCAGCCGCACCTAGGATGATGGTCCTTTAGACTAGCCTTAGTTTCCATCAAGGGAGCCAGACCTCTGTGTCCCCACATCAACCAGTTATTAGATTTTTGCTGGCTAGGCTTTGGACCAAGCGGCCATTGTTAAAAGTAGAGTCCTAATCCAAATCTAACAGTTCTTTCCATCTTCTCTAGGCACAGGGCCTTCACCATGCAAATAAGTATGAAGATACAAGATTCAGTAAAGATTAGAGTCCTTCTGACTTGTAAACAAACAAACAAACAAACTCTAAATTGAGCTAAGAGAAAATCTGTAGAAAGAAATATAGTAAGCCCCCTACATACGAACGAGTTCCCTTCCAAGAGTGCATTTGTAAGTCCAATTTGTTTGCACTAGGTACCCAACTAACACAATGGGCTATATTGTACTGTACTGTGATAGGTTTATACTAATTTTCACACAAATAATAAGTAAAAAACAAACACAAAAAATGAACATTTCTTTAAACATTTTTATTGGAGTATAATTGCTTTACAGTGGTGTATTAGTTTCTGCTTTACAACAAAGTGAATCAGCTATACACATAAATATATCCCCAAGTCTCCTCCCACTTGCGTCTCCCTCCCACCTTCCCTATCCCACCCCTCTAGGTGGTCACATATCTCCCTGTGCTATGCGGCTGCTTGCGACTAGTTATCTATTTTACATTTGGTAATATAGACAAGTCCATGCCACTCTCTCACTTCATCCCAGCTTAGGATTTCCCAGCCCAGTGTCCTCAGGTCCATTCTCTACATCTGCGTCTTTATTCCTGTCCTGCTCCCAGGTTCTTCAGAACCATTTCTTAAATTTTTTTTTTAGATTCTATATATATGTGTTAGCATACCGTATTTGTTTTTCTCTTTCTGACTTACTTCACTCTGTACGACAGACTCTAGGTCCATCCACCTCACTACAAATAACTCAATTTTGTTTCCTTTTATGGTATATATGTGTCACATCTTCTTTACCAATTCATCTGTCGATGGACACTTAGGTTGCTTCCATGTCCTGGCTATTGTAAATAGAGCTGCAATGAACATTGTGGTACATGACTCTTTTTGAATTATGGTTTTCTCAGGATATATGCCCAGTAGTGGGATTGCTGGATCACATGGTAGTTCTATTTTTAGTTTTTTAAGGAACCGCCATAGCATTTTCCATAGTGGCTGTATCAATCTACATTCCCACCAACAGTGCAAGAGGGTTCCCTTTTCTCCACACCCTCTCCAGCACTTATTGTTTGTAGATTTTTTGATGATGGCCATTCTGACTGGTGTGAGGTGATACCTCACTGTAGTTTTGATATTCATTTCTCTAATGATTAGTGATGTTGAGCATCCTTTCATGTGTTTGTTGGCAATCTGTATATCTTCTTTGGAGAAATGTCTGTTTAGGTCTTCTCCCCATTTTTGGATTCGGCTGTTTGTTTTTTTGATATTGAGCTGCATGAGCTGCTTGTAAATTTTGGAGACTAATCCTTTGTTAGTTGCTTCATTTGCAAATATTTTCTCACATTCTGAGGGTTGTCTTTTCATCTTGTTTATGGTTTCCTTTGTTGTGCAAAAGCTTTTAAGTTTCATTAGGTCCGATTTGTTTCTTTTTGTTTTTATTTCCATTTCTCTAGGAAATGGGTCAAAAAGGATCTTGCTGTGATTTATGCCATACAGTGTTCTGTCTATGTTTTCCTCTAAGAGTTTGAAAGTGTCTGGCTTTACATTTAGAACTTTAATCCATTTTGAGTTTATTTTTGTGTATGGTGTTAGGGAGTGTTCTAATTTCATACTTTTACATGAACCTGTCCAGTTTTCCCAGCACCACTTAATGAAGAGGCTGTCTTTTCTCCCTTGTATCTTTGCCTTCTTTGTCAAAGATTAGTTGACCATAGGTGTGTGGGTTTATCTCTGGGCTTTCTATCTTGTTCCATTGATCTATGTTTCCGTTTTTGTGCCAGTACCAAACTGTCTTGATTACTGTAGCTTTGTAGTATAGTCTGGAGTCAGGGAGCCTGATTCCTCCAGCTCCATTTTTCGTTCTCAAGATTGCTTTGGCTATTCGGGTCTTTTGTGTTTCCATACAAATTGTGAAATTTTTTTGTTCTAAATGTGAAAAATGCCAGTGGTAGTTTGATAGGGATTGCATTGAATCTGTACATTACTTTGGGTAGTAGAGTCATTTTCACAATGTTGATTCTTCCAATCCAAGAACATGGTATATTTCTCCATTTATTTTTATCATCTTTAATTTCTTTCATCAGTGTCTTATAATTTTCGGCATACAGGTCTTTAGTCTCCTTAGGTAGGTTTATTCCTAGATATTTGATTCTTTTTGTTGCAATGGTAAATGGGAGTGTTTTCTTAATTTCACTTTCAGATTTTTCATCATTAGTGTATAGGAATGCAAGAGATTTCTGTGCATTAATTTTGTGTCCTGCTACTTTACCAAATTCATTGATTAGCTCTAGTAGTTTTCTGGTAGCATTTTTAGGATTCTGGAGGTATAGTATCATGCCATCTGCAAAGAGTGACAGCTTTACTTCTTCTTTTCCAGTTTGGATTCCTTTTATTTCCTTTTCTTCTCTGATTGCTGTGGCTAACACTTCCAAAACTATGTTGAATAATAGTGGTGAGAGTGGGTAACCTTGTTTTGTTCCTAATCTTAGTGGAAATGGTTTCAGTTTTTCACCATTGAGGACAATGTTGGCTGTGGGTTTGTCATATATGGCCTTTATTATGTTGAGGAAAGTTCCCTCTATGCCTACTTTCTGCAGGGCTTTTATCATAAATGGGTGTTGAATTTTGTCGAAAGCTTTCTCTGCATCTATTGAGATGATCATATGGTTTTTCTCCTTCAATTTGTTAATATGGTGTATCACGTTGATTGATTTGCGTACATTGAAGAATCCTTGCATTCCTGGAATAAACCCCACTTGATCATGGTGTATGATCCTTTTAATGTGTTGTTGGATTCTGTTTGCTAGTATTTTGTTGAGGATTTTTGCATCTATGTTCATCAGTGATATTGGCCTGTAGTTTTCTTTCTTTGTGACAACTTTGTCTGGTTTTGGTGTCAGGGTGATGGTGGCCTCATAGAATGAGATGAGGAGTGTTCCTCCCTCTGCAATATTTTGGAAGAGTTTGAGAAGGATAGGTGTTAGCTCTTCTCTAAATGTTTGATAGAATTCGCCTGTGAAGCCATCTGGTCCTGGGCTTTTGTTTGTTGGAAGATTTTTAATCACAGTTTCAGTTTCAGTGCTTGTGATTGGTCTGTTCATATTTTCTATTTCTTCCTGGTTCAATCTCGGCAGGTTGTGCATTTCTAAATATTTGTCCATTTCTTCCAGGTTGTCCATTTTATTGGTGTAGAGTTGCTTGTAGTAATCTCTCATGATCGTTTGTATTTCTGCAGTGTCAGTTGTTACTTCTCCTTTTTCATTTCTAATTCTATTGATTTGAGTCTTCTCCCTTTTTCTCTTGATGAGTCTGGCTAATGGTTTATCAATTTCGTTTATCTTCTCAAGGAACCAGCTTTTAGTTTTACTGATCTTTGCTATTGTTTCCTTCATTTCTTCCTCATTTATTTCTGATCTGATCTTTATGATTTCTTTCCTTCTGCTGTCTTTGGAGTTTTTTTGTTCTTCTTTCTCTAATTGCTTTAGGTGCAAAATTAGGTTGTTTATTCGAGATATTTCCTGTTTCTTGATGTAGGTTTGTATTGCTATAAACTTCCCTCTTAAAACTGCTTTTGCTGCATCCCATAGGTTTTTGGTCGTCGTGTCTCCATTGTCATTTGTTTCTAGGTATTTTTTGATTTCCCCTTTGATTTCTTCAGTGATCACTTCGTTATTAGTGTATTGTGTAGCCTCCATGTGTTTGTATTTTTTACAGATCTTTTCCTGTAACTGATATCTAGTCTCATAGCATTGTGGTTGGAAAAGATGCTTGATACAATTTCAATTTTCTTAAATTTACCAAGGCTTGATTTGTGACCCAAGATATGATCTATCCTAGAGAATGTTCCATGAGCACTGGAGAAAAATGTGTATTCTGTTGGTTTTAGGTGGAATATCCTATAAATATCAATTAAGTCCATCTTGTTTAATGTATCATTTAAAGCTTGTGTTTCCTTATTTATTTTCATTTTGGATGATCTGTCCATTGGTGAAAGTGGGGTGTTAAAGTCTCCTACTATGATTGTGTTACTGTCGATTTCCCCTTTTATGGCTGTTAGTATTTGCCTTATGTATTGAGGTGCTCCTATGTTGGGTGCATAAATATTTACAATTCTTCTTTCTTCTTCTTGGATCTATTCCTTGATCATTATGTAGTGTCCTTCTTTGTCTCTTGTAATTGTCTTTATTTTAAAGTCTATTTTTTCTGATACGAGAAATGCTACTCTAGCTTTCTTTTGATTTCCATTTGCATGGAATATCTTCTTCCATCCCCTCACTTTCAGTCTGTATGTGTCCCTAGGTCTGAAGTGGGTCTCTTGTAGACAGCATATATACAGGTCTTGTTTTTTATCCATTCAGCCAGCCTGTGTCTTTTGGTGGGAGCATTTAATCCATTTACATTTAAGGTAATTATCGATATGTATGTTCCTATTCCCATTTTCTTAAATGTTTTGGGTTTTCCTTCTCTTGTGTTTCTTGCCTAGAGAAGTTCCTATAGCATTTGTTGTAAAGCTGGTTTGGTAGTGCTGAACTCTCTCAGCTTTTGCTTGTCTGTTAAGGTTTTAATTTCTCCATCAAATCAGGATGAGATCTTTGCTGGGTAGAGTAATCTTGGTTGTAGGTTTTTCCCCATCACTTTAAGGATATCCTGCCACTGCCTTCTGGCTTTCAGAGTTTCTGCTGAAAGATCAGCTGTTAACCTTATGGGGATTCCCTTGTGTGTTATTTGTTGTTTTTCCCTTGCTGCTTTTAATATGTTTTCTTTATATTTAATTTTTGATAGCTTGATTAATATGTGTCTTGGCATGTTTCTCCTTGGATTTATCCTGTATGGGACTCTCTGGGCTTCTAGGACTTGATTAACTATTTCCTTTCCCATATTAGGGAAGTTTTCAACTATAATCTCTTCAAATATTTTCTCAGTCCCTTTCTTTTTCTCTTCTTCTTCTGGGACCCCTATAATTCGAATGTTGGTGCATTTAATGTTGTCCCAGAGGTCTCTGAGACTGTCCTCAGTTCTTTTCATTCTTTTTTCTTTATTCTGCTCTGCAGTAGTTATTTCCACTATTTTATCTTCCAGGTCACTTACCCATTCTTCTGCCTCAGTTATTCTGCTATTGATCCTTTCTAGAGTATTTTTAATTTCATTTTTTGTGTTTTTCATCATTGCTTGTTTCCTCTTTAGTTCTTCTAGGTCCTTGTTAAATGTTTCTTGCATTTTGTCTATTCTATTTCCAAGATTTTGGATCATCTTTACTCTCATTATTCTGAATTCTTTTTCAGGTAGTCTGTCTATTTCCTCTTCATTTGTTAGGTCTGATGTGTTTTTACCTTGCTCCTTCATGTGCTGTGTGTTTTTCTGTCTTCTCATTTTGCTTATCTTACTGTGTTTGGGGTCTCCGTTTCACAGGCTGCAGGTTTGTTTTTCCTGTTGCTTTTGGTATCTGTTCCCAGTGGCTAAGTTTGGTTCAGTGGGTTGTGTAGGCTTCCTGGTGGAGGGGACTAGTGCATGTGTTCTGGTGGATGAGGCTGGATCTTGTCTTTCTGGTGGGCACGTCCATGTCTGGTGCTGTGTTTTGGGATGTCTGTGGCCTTATTATGATTTTAGGCACCCTCTCTGCTAATGGATGGGGCTGTGTTCCTGTCTTGCTAGTTGTTTGGCATAGGGTGTCAGCACTGTAGCTTGCTGGTCGTTGAGTGAAGCTGGGTCTTGGTGTTGAGATGGAGATCTCTGAGAGATTTCCGCTGTTTGGTATTACATGGAGCTGGGAGGTCTCTTGTGGACCAGTGTCCTGAAGTTGGCTCTCCCACCTCAGAGGCACAGCCCTGATGCCTGGCTGGAGCACCAAGAGCCTTTCATCCACATGGCTCAGAATAAAAGGGAGAAAAATTAGAAAGAAAGAGGATAAAATAAAATAAAGTAAAATAAAGTAAATTAAGATAAAATAAAGCTATTATAATAAAAATAAGAAAAAAAATTATTAAGAAAAATTTTTTTAAAATATTTTTTTTAATTTTTTAAAATAAAATATAAGAAAAAATTATTACGATAAAATGTATTAAGAAAAAATTTTTTTTAATTTTTAAAATAAAAAAATAAGAAGAAATTATTAAGAAAAACATTTATTAAGAAAAATTTTTTTTAAATTTTTTAAAATAAAAAATTTTTAAGAAAATATTTATTAAGAAAAAAAAATTTTTAATTAAAAAAACACAACAAAATGTGGATGGACCGAACCCTAGGACAAATGGTGAAAGAAAAGCTATACAGACAAAATCTCACACAGAGGCATACACTCACAAAAAGAGGAAAAGGGGGAAAAAATAATATATCCTGCTCCCAAAGTCCACCTCCTCCATTTGGGATGATTTGTTGTCTATTCAGGTATTCAACAGATGCAGGTACATTAAGTTGTTTGTGGAGCTTTAATCCGCTGCTTCTGAGGCTGCTGGGAGAAATTTGCCTTTCTCTTCTTTGTTTGCACAGCTCCCGGGGTTCAGCTTTGGATATGGACTGGCCTCTGCGTATAGGTCGCCTGAGGGCATCTGTTCTTCGCTCACACAGGACGGGGTTAAAGGAGCAGCTGCTTCAGGAGCTCTGGCTCACTCAGGCCAGGGGGACGGAGGAGTACGGATGCGGGGCGAGCCTGCGCTGGCAGAGACCGTCATGATGTTGCAGCAGCCTGAGGCGTGCTGTGCATTCTCCCAGGAAAGCTGCCCCTGGATCACGGGACCCTGGCAGTGGCGGGCTGCATAGGCTCCCGGGAGGGGCGGTGTGGATAGTGACCTGTGCTCGCACACAGGCTTCTTGGTGGTGGCAGCAGCAGCCTTAGTGTCTCATGCCCGTCTCTGGGGTCCGCGCTGATAGCCACGGCTTGCGACCGTCTCTGGAGCTCATTTAGGCGGCGCTCTGAATCCCCTCTCCTCGCTCACCAGGAAACAAAGAGGCAAGAAAAAGTCTCTTGCCTATTCAGCCACTCCAGACCTTTTCCCTGACTCCCTCCCAGCTAGCTGTGGTGCGCTAACCCCTTCAGGCTGTGTTCACGCCGCCAACCCCAGTCCTCTCCCTGGGATCCGACTGAAGCCCGAATCTCAGCTCCCAACCCCTGCCCGCCCCAGCGGGGGAGCAGACAAGCCTCTCAGGCTCATGAGTGCTGGTTGGCACTGATCCTCTGTGCGGGAATCTCTCCGCTTTGCCCTCCACACCCCTGTGGCTGCGCTCTCCTCCATGGCTCCGAAGCTTCCCCCCTCTGCCACCTGCAGTCTCCGC
The DNA here is from genome assembly GCF_028021215.1 of Eschrichtius robustus. Taxonomy (NCBI): domain Eukaryota; kingdom Metazoa; phylum Chordata; class Mammalia; order Artiodactyla; family Eschrichtiidae; genus Eschrichtius; species Eschrichtius robustus. The sequence continues at coordinate 36,770,861 of NC_090843.1, forward strand.
CCGTGAAGGGGCTTCCTAGTGTGTGGAAACCTTTCCTCCTTCACAGCTCCCTCCCACTGGGTGCAGGTCCCGTCCCTATTCTTTTGTCTCTGTTATTTCTTTTTTCTTTTGCCCTACCCAGGTACGTGGGGTGTTTCTTGCCTTTTGGGAGGTCTGACGTCTTCTGCCAGCGTTCAGTGGGTGTTCTATAGGAGCAGTTCCACGTGTAGATGTATTTCTGACATATCTGTGGGGAGGAAGGTGATCTCCGCGTCTTACTCTTCCGTCATCTTGCCCAGACCCCCTCCTTCAGTTTTTAAGTAAAAATAAAAGACACATTTTTCATTTTCACCAAGAAGTTTGTTGAACAACGTATTCATTGTTTTGTTCCACTACCTTCTGCCATTTTCCAGGGAACTTCATAATTCCATCTTCCCAAAACTGTTTATCTTTTTGAGCAAAAAACTGTTCCAGGTGCCTTTTACAGTCTTCCAGGGAATTAAAAATGTTTCCACTAATAGAATTTTGTAAAGACCAAAATAAATAGAAATCCAAAGGTGCAATGACTGATGAATATGGCGGATGAATCAGAACTACTCAGCCAAGCTGTAACAGTTTTTGCCTGGTCATCAAAGAAACATGCGGTCTTGTGTTATACTGATGGAAGATTATGCGTTTTCTGTTGACTAATTCTGGACTCTTTTCGTCAAGTTCTGCTTTCAGTTGGTCTAATTGGGAGCAGTACTTGTTGGAATTCATCATTTGGTTTTCCAGAAGGAACTCATAATAGAGGACTCCATTCCAATCCCACCATATACACAACATCACCTTCTTTGGTTGAAGACTGGCTTTGGTATGGTTGGTGGTGTCTCATTTCACTTGCCCAAAATCCCTTCCATTCCACATTATTGTACAGTATCCACTTTTCATTGCCTGTCACAATTTGCTTTAAAAATGTTACATTTTGGTTATGTTTTAGTAGAGAATTACATGTGCAGATATGGTCAAGAAGGTTTTTTTTCACTTAACTTATGTGGAGCCCAAACATCAAAGCAATGAACATAACCAAGCTGATGCAAATGATTTTCAACACTAGATTTGGATATTTTGAGTATGTTGGCTATCTCCTGCATGGTATAATGTTGAGTGTTCTCTAATGTCTCAATTTGATCGCTATCAACTTCAACTGTTTGCCCGACCATGGAGCATCATCCAGCGAGAAATCTCCAGCAAATCTCTTCGCAAACCACTTTTGACACATTCGATCAGTCACAGCACCTTTTCCTACACTACACAAATCTTTTTTTTTTTTTGCATTTCAGTTGCGTTTTTACCATTCTTGAAATAAAGCATAATATGCCTGAAATGTTGCTTTTTTTCTTCCATCTTCAAAATGGCTATACAAAAATTCATCAGTTTTGATGTTTTCTTTTTTTTTTTTAATGCATGCTGATATGACAGCTGTCACAATACAATCTAACAAAACTGTTTCAAATGAAGTTAAAGACAACTAAGTGCTACTAGAGCCATCTTATGGAAAAAAACTGAACGAACTTTTTGGCCAACCCAATAGATCAAGTTATAGAACATCATTTTCTCAATGGCCAGTGACAAGAACAGTTCTGCTTCTAAAGTGATAGAACACAGGGTTTTTCATAGGCATTTATAACCTATGAGTTTTCTACCAAGGCATAAGGAACTTCTCTGTATAAATCCTTATTTGTCAGATGCAGCATCCAGCATCTCTTCACCAAGATTGCAAGCCTCTTCTAGTTCAGTGACTCCCTTTGAGGCCAAATTCATGCTGTCATCTCAGGTCCATTTGCCCAGTAAACCCATAAATCTGGGTTGTATATTCTCAGGCTGTGAAATGGCTGGAAACAGTGTGGGGACTGCCACCTCCAAGGGCAACCAAGAAAAAGCCTGCAATATCCTTTCTATTTTCAGACCATAAATTTAAAGGTGACTTCATTCTCATGGTAACTACTATTCAAAGTTGACCCCAATGCATTGCATCACATCCTTGCCCTTGTAGAATTCCTTTTCAATGTTGAATCTGTACATGGATACAAAAGTGTCTCTGCGAAAGTTCTGGGCCTAAGCTTTAAGAAGGACTAGAAGTCTCTACTTTCATCCTCTTAGCAGCCTTGAGTTGCCATGATAGAAGCCCAGCTAACTTGCTGGGGGAAAAAAGCACAATGAGAAACCACGAAGAGGAAGAGACCCTGGGACTACCTGGGGGGAGAGAGAGAGACCTAGCTATCCTAGTGTCCTAGCCTAGCTCAGCCTAATCTTGTGGCTGTCTGTCAGTACACCAGTGATGTGAATAAACCGTCTTGAATGTTTCAGCCCACTTGAACTCCCATATAATTTCAGCCCCAATCAATATCATATGGAACATAAAAACTATCCAGCTAAACCTACTCAATGTATAGAATAATGAGAAATAATCATTGATGATAAGTTGGTGGTTGTATTATGCCACTAATTTGGGGTTTTTTTTTGCAGCAACAAGGAATTTAAAATGATTGTAACTACTAATAACATACTTTACTGGGTGAGGAAGGCAAGGTGTCGGGCTCTCTTTAAGGAACATATAGGATTGTAAGACCTCTGCCTCCATCTCATTTCCTACTTCTCAGCATAGAAATTATGAATGTAGCTGAAGAAATGTTGGGATGACTACCTCTACAATGATTCTTCCCAAGTGGTTCTGTCTTTCATGAGAATGAAGATTCTGAATTTTAAAACATTAATTACTTCTTCTCTAATTATGTGACTGCTACTTGCTCACCATGGAGAAGTGCAGACTTCTTATATCATCTCAGATGGGGATGGAGAGCAGAAAAAGTTTTTAAGTCTGGTGTGGCAGGGCAACACAATTAACACCTGTATATTATCCTGCCACATCTCTTCAGACCAGACAGACACATGTCAAAGCAAATCCTCTTGGGCTGACAAACTATTTCAAAACAGAAAACTGCCCCCAGTTCTTACACACTGGAGTTGACCCAATATTTGGATTATTATAGCAAATATTTATTAGACTTTATTACCAGCACAAACAGCTTGTATCCTGAAGATATAAAATAAACTACAAAGAAAAACCTTAAAACAAGAATCTGTCTCTATGTTTCAATAAAAGAACTGAAAGATTTCAGGATTAGAGGTTTCACTCAGTAAGGTTCCTAAGTCAACTTCATTAAAGTTGAACCCAAGTGAGCAATCCGGGAGTCAGGAGTAGAATCTTACTCTTCTCAAATTTGTATTTACTTTCCTTTATATCGTATTTATCCTATAGGTTCTGGAATAGCTCTTCCAGTTGCTTTTGTCTTATAGCAAATAAATGTAACAATCTAATCTGCTCAAATTCAAACTGGAATTCACAAAGCTCATTATAAAAAGATGTGTTAAATAATTCAATGAGCAGATTATCATTACAGTGAATTAAATAAATTGATTTGGTATATCTCTAACACTCTTGTGTAAAGCCTGTTTAAATTCTATAATCCCAACTGGATGCAACATACTAAAATGAGCACTATTAACTTGCATCTTTTTCTATTCTGTTTAGAAACACAATAACAGTTGAGACATTTATTAAGAAAATATCAACTCTATTTGCACATTCTTAAAGAGAATATTACAAAAACAATTTTAATTTTCATGGGTATAATTTGTTAATATAATTAGAATGGAATACAATTAGGTACTTTAAGATCTTTCAGCGTTAATTAAAAAGCTAATAACTTGAATGGCTATAAATACTGAATTAGTGAGACTAATGCTCCAGGCAGTTAATCCTTTATTTGTCATTTACAGAAGATCACTTAACTGGGATGCCATCTTTATGTCAGGGATCCCTTACCAATGGAACTTCATGAATTGTAAGATTCCTAAATCTTAGATGATGTGTCTCTGAAATATGTGCTTTCATATATCCTTGCACCCCACTCTGGGGATTCCCTAACAATCACAACCACTGCCTTTGACTCATTCCATTAAGGAACTTTACTGTCAGCAATTTTCCTGCCTCCCTCAGCGCTAATGGTGATTTCTAAGCTTTAGAGAAAGGAAAAGTAGCTCCTCTAGAAAAATAAAAGTGAAGGGTTCCAGTTCTATGGTTTAAGAGGCTTATCAATATTGGATTTAAATAGAAATAACATTTTAAGAATAGACAATATGAGCCTAAAATGGATTAATATTACCAATTGGTGGAAGTACATCAAATAGTGTTTGATGTATATTTTTAACAATGAAATTCATGAGTATATAACACTTAAAACCAAATAAAACAAAATCTCATTAATCACCTTTGGATGATGCTAGGGAACCAGTCCATTATTCTTAAAAGTTAGCAAATAAAGTAAAAGAATTTTAAAAATTATCTGATGTTCTTTTATAAACTATCTCAGAGCACCTCCTCAGGAATTCTTCTGGGAGTAATACATAAACAAGGAATAACAGAACTTCACTACTTTGCAGACCACAATAAAATAAAGGCTGTAAGCAATAATCATCAATGGTTGCCAAAGCCATTAAATTAAAAAATGCCAGAGCAATCTGGTAACAATTCAATCCACTGATCAATATTATGTCCATATCATTAAGCTTTTGCTGCAATAATATTTTAAAAATTATTGCAAAACTCAGTAGCATACAGCAACAAACATTTCTTTCTTGGTTATTAAAAGATTGGGTCTGCGGGTCAGCTGATGTTAAGCTAAGCTTTAAACTCCAAACTGTATGTTGGTTTCAGGTCTATTCTGTCTTCACAATCTGTAATCAGAGATTAACGAAGCAGCCTGTATTTGGCAGGGGACAGGAATTCTAGAAGGTTAAGCCAGACGTTGCAAATACCTTTGAAGCCTTGGAAAAGATGTGGAGTACATCGTATCCATTCACATTCCACATGCTAAAGCAAGTCAAATGGCTAAATGGGGTGGAGAGGTACACTCTTCTTATGAGGGGTGGGGAGAAGAAAGTGTGAGGAGAGAGATTATTTGTTGAACAATAATAGGATCCACTACATCACTAAAAAAGAGAGACAACCAGACATGTGTCTCCTGATGTAATCAAATAAAAAGTAGGCAACAAAACCTCTGAAGTACTCTAACCCAGCCTCTATATCAAACTACCAATCTACAGTAAATAAAGGGGAAAAAGAAGATATTAAACAAATCACAAGGAAGTAATTGGCAAAATCTAGAATGTGGAAAACACTACAGAGCAATGACTGGGAGGGAGGGAAAAATTATTCTCACCAAACAGAAGTAAATGTGGTTAAGAGGTGGATACTTTTGAGATGGTGTTATATAGTCCTTTGCTTGAGTCTCCCTACTTATGCCATGTGCACAAGTCAAAATTTTTTTCATCTCACCGTGGTAACAGTGGTAAAAACTAAGGTCCCTCAATATGCATTTCAAAGATAAAAATGTGTCAATTATGACACCTTTTTTTTCTAAGAAATAAACGATAGATTCTAAGAACTTCTTCCCCTCTGACACAGCAAGGAAGACCTGAGAAGACGTCAAAAACAGATGTGTTTAGATTCTCCCCAAGAATGACTCTTAATGAGCTTAAAACTACTCTGTGTGAGCAAGGTACTTTAGTTAGGTGAGATGTTTCTTGGCAAAGGAAATCTCCTCAAATCCTTTGGTAGCTACAAAATATTTTGTTTCATACCCAAGGAAACAGAGACATTGAGCATGTTTTCATAAGTAAGTGAGGATGTGCTTGTTTTGTAGAGAAAAATACCAATATTATTTGAAATTATAATCAAATGGCAACATAGTTTTAGGAGTCATAAAGAAAATGGAATTTCAACAGATCCAGCATTAAAAAAACAAACAAACAGCTTGTGAATACGGAGCTCACATTATCTTCCCTTCAAGAAAATGGGCAATGGTTACTCCTGTGTGGCATTTCAAGCCACTGTGATTTACCTGAAGGAAATCATTAAATCTTCTGAGCATTTTAGAATTATAGCATGGCTAACATTTTTTTTAATTAATTAATTAATTAATTAATTAATTAATTTATGGTTGGCTGTGTTGGGTCTTTGTTTCTGTGCGAGGTCTTTCTCTAGTTGCGGCAAGCGGGGGCCACGCTTCATCGCGGTGCACGGGCCTCTCATGATGATGAGACACCTAAAAAGTACTCAGAGGAAAGACTAGTTGCAAGTGCCTGCCAAATTGTTTAATGTTTGTCAAACTTGAATTGCATTTGAAGGCTATGTTGCTAGTAATGGATTTCCAGTTCTATTTCCACCTAGGCAAGGCTTTGTAGTCATTACAAGATACAGTTTATTACCTTGCATTATGTATGAGAGTATTTTTGTGAGCAGGTACACAAACACAAAGGGCAAAAAATATAAGAAAGCAATTTCTTTTATTGCTCAATATACAGCAGTTAGAAATAATTTGGAAATTTTTCAAATAGCTGATTTGGAGAAATTCTTAGATCTACTTAGGAGTGATTATTTTTTGCAGTGTTACTAAATAATTTGGCTGTAGTTAAGAGGGGCATTAATTCCTAAGGAAGTTATGTCTAGTTGTAGAATAGAGGTAAAATGTCAAAAAACAGGTATCAAATTTTGAATAAAATTGTTTTTAACAATGATTAGCTGTGTGTGACTTTGGATCATACAACTGAACTTCTCAACCTCATTTTCCTCTTCACAGAACAAGAAATAATACAGCCTGCCTCACATAATTGTAGTGAAGATTACATGAGCCTAGTTCAATGATACTAAAAAGTAGACACTCAAAATTGTTAGCCTAATCCAAATTATTAAACTGGAGTGAATAAATGTAACTGAATTTTGTGAGTTAAAAGCACTATACAAATATAACACAAATTTTATAAAATTTGTTTTCAGATGTCTTGATAATGGTTTGCCAAAGATTGTTATTTTGGGGTTTTTCTTTATTAGTGAAAAGACCATGTGTCAAAACTGAAACCATTCTGTCTTTCTACCTTGATATATAATCAACCAGTTTGTGGAATCTCATTAAATAGGAGCTTGAACTTCTGTGTAAGAAACAAAGAACTATTATTAGTGGTGATACGGAATGGTTTCAAAATGATTGTGTGTTTTGATATGTAAAATGCTGTAGATAAACTGCAAAATGTGAAGGGAAATTCTTCTGTATAAAATCTAGCCACTGTAAAGTGAGCAACTAGCCTCTTACACAAAGTGCCAGAGAAGCTATGCCTTACCTCTGTTTGTACAACTGATTCACACACACACAATCTGTAATTTATGTGCAAATAAGTACAAGCAGGGGAGATGTGTATGTTCTTTATGATTTTGGCACACAGTTGTCACTTTTAGTCCAAAACACTCTTAAACCTGGCCAATTTTTCTCCACACTTTGAAAGAATCATTTTCTTTTGGCCAGAGACTCACTGTAAGAATTTTCAGGCCTAGAGAGAAGGTTTTGTTTACAAATTCAGAAGGGAGAAAGATCAAAATCCAGGCAAGAACAGAGGAGGTCTTGTAACCTTAGCTCCACATGGAGTCACACTTCCAACTTCAGAATGAGAGCTGGCTGCACTCAGCAAAAAGGTTAATTTTCTTTCAGGTGAGTGAAACAGTTTCCCAGTTAGAGAACACACTTCCAGTACTGCTGCATGTGTTCTTTAGCAGAATTTTGCTCAGAGACTCTAGTAGTGTCTGTGAGAGTGTACAGAAAAACACATTAGCTACAAGCAAGGAAAGGAAGGCTAAAATCCATGGACCCATTGAGGTGCATGAAGAGGAAGATCAGAGAAGGCTGCCATGCCAGATCCCATCTCAGAACCACATGACCCAAAGGATGGCAGCACAAGTCCTACCTGTTATTATCTTTCATTTCTGTGAATTAAAAATATCAGTTACTGACACTTTTGAACAATAATGAGACCCCAGTAAATATCATTCTGTTGTCATCTTCCAAACTTGTCAGGGTATACTATATTCTATTTTCTTCCATTCTTTTTCATAACAGAAGTTTCTTTCACTACAACACTTAGGGCATAAACTAGAGACATATGGTATGGCAAAAAACACGTTTAGAGTTGTATGTAAGCTCAAATCCCAGCCGCTGCTAGCAGTGAAGAATTATTGTCTCAGAGCCTTAAATTTCTTATCAGTTAAATGAAGATAGTAATGCCTCAGAGAGTTATAAAGTTGTTTTAAAAATTAAATATATATAATATATGGTATACACAAAATTTTATATAAAATATTTATATATTTCACACACTTGTATATATAATCATTATTTACATTATTTACATAAATATGTAAATATATTCATACAAATACATATGTGTGTATGTATGTACATGAGTGTGACTATATACATTTATTTTATATATCCATATATATATATAGAGAGAGAGAGAAAGAGAGAGACATACATGCCTAGACAGAGAGAGAAAGTAAGAAAAATACTTGAGAACTTGAGAACTTAGCCCAGTGTCTGGCACATAATAAAACCTCCATAAATAGTATCTATCATTATTAATTTTATTCATTGTTCATTCACAAATATTTAGTGGCACCTATGTGATATACTGGAGATAATATAGTAAACAATGTAGTCACTGCACTGAAGTTTATTTTGTATTGTAGAAAACATGCAAGTGGCAAATTCAGGATAGTGCTTCCTCAGAGATAAACAATGATATACATAGGAGAATTATCACTGCAATCTTAAGTGCTAAGGGGAAACTTCTTATGTAAAATAACATGTAAGTTATAAAATACCTGAAGCACACAAAGAAGGTAATCAAGAGAAACAGGGGAGATGAGGAGATAAGGGAGGTATGGAATTCTATGTAGAGGGGACACATAAGCAAAGTAAATAACAATTAGCCTTTTTAGAGAGCTTTCTATGGGTCACACACCATACTAAGTGATTTGCATATCTCATTTAAACCTCAAAATCAGCAACCAATCATTATTGAACCAATACTCTGTCTACCTGACTAATGCATGGGCTGCTTATTATAATGTCATAGCATATTTGGGTCTAGCACATCATGGGGTGGAGCACAGAGTTGGACAAGTGGTAAGAAGGTTGGAAAGGAAAGGATGGAGGCAACAGTGCCTAGAAAGGCATTGCCAGTGGGACTTCACGGAAGAGGAGACAGTGCCTTAGATATGCGGTTTAGAAAAGACTTAGGGTGGCTTAGTGCATGGAGTTGGCTGGTTTGAAGACAAGTCTGGAAGAAGAGGAACCAGTTAGAAGGTTGTTGCTGTAAGTTATATGAGACAATGGTGGCCAAATTAAGAGAGTAACAGAAGTAACAGTAATATGTGATTCAAGAGGTTTCCATGAAAGTAGAATTGACAGAACATAATGAATAATTAAATGAGGGGAACAGGAAGTAAGAGAAGAGCTAGGTGTAGAGGAGAAACAACTTTTGAAGGCAAAACTGTGTAAGATGTTTAGTACATCAGAGCCATTCAATACATAATAGATTTTTTTTTCTCACTCTGTTTCTGGTTCTTTTTGCCTTTACTAAGCTACTATCATGTATATCCTAGTTCCAGTTTCACCATTCAGCATTTTATCAGATACAGATGTGAATTACATTTGTCATTATTCTCCCAGCCAAGAAAAATATTGTAGGAATCTTTTAAACTAATCTCTAAAGTAATAGATCTAATCGTCATCCTTTTATATGCATAAATGTTTCCCACACAAGAGAAAATATCCTGTTTTAAAAATATAACTATATTAATTGTAATATATTTCATATAAACACTTTTTCCAGGCAAAGTGCATGCCACATGCAAGGTTATAATGTTAATGGTATGCCTAGTATGTTCCTGCACATAATATGTGTCCAATGAATGTGCATTGAATAAATGATAACTCTCAGTTCTACTGACCAGGCAGGTTCTCAAAATCCATCTGTTTCAACAAGAAAAATCTACTTTTAGTACTCAAAACAAGACAAAGTGAAAGGCAATAAGAATTATTAATTTCTCTCAAATCTAAAATTCTGTGATTCTACTATGAGGAATATCAAGAATCACATTTCTTCCAGATATATAAGTCTACAAAATCATTTTTTCACAAGTGAAAAATCCTAGAAAAAACAAATTAAAAGACAATCTGTAAATAAAGGCTATAGATGTCTAGAGATAAATCACATGTTGTGGGACATACAAAGCAGAAAGAGCCAGTATCCTTTTCAACCATTTCAACTTTTATCAGTCCTGAACATCTGCTATTACTTTTTATTTCTTGAATATATGTTGTCATCTTCTAAACTTGTCAGAGTATACTATATTCTATTTTCTTCCTTTCCTTTTCATAACAGAAGTTTCTTTCACTACAACACTTAGGCCATAAACTAGAGACATATTTTAACACTTTTCTTACATACAAAATTAATAAAAATTGATTGTGCCTCATTAAAGCATCACATAGATAATATAGTACTTTCAGTCTTTGGTAAATCATTATAATGGCTAATTTTTATTGGTTTGATAAAATTTATCTATTTAATTAATGAGACCAGTAATTATAACTCAAAATAAAACCTGATAAAATTGAGAATGTTTTCTCCTATACTATTTGAGATAGTTATTTTATATAATATTATGTTCTAATGAAATAAGAAACAAGGCACATCTCAAAGGTCCAATTTACAGTGTAGAAATATGCTAGGACAACTTCTCGCCATTCAATGTATTTTTCACTTTCAAATATTCTCTCCCCCAGAGGTAAATTTTCAATGAAATTCAATCAGCATTTTCTGGAAATATTTAATGAATCATCTACTATATTTCTCTAGTAGTTGGGACCATTTATCATGTTACTTACAGTTTTAAAAAAAGAAGGCTATGAGAATAATTTGATTACACACACACACATCTATACTCAATATACAAGTTTCTTATTCTGATTAAAAATATAATACTTTATAGATAAGTCCAAGACATTCATCTTGGTGAAACAAAAATAAGCCAAGGGGCCCAAATCCAGGTTGAAACCAAACTCTTTAATCTGTTTTTCACAGGACTGTATTTTACCATAAATTCTTCCTCCAGCATCGTTTAAGTGTGAGTGGGCAGCTGTAGAGGTGTCCATTAAACATACGTACTTTCTCAAACAACCTATAATCATTGCTTCTCTATCATAATTCAGCAAAGAAGTCTCATTATTAACCAGACAAACCAAAATTTACTTGTATCTCCTTTGGAATGAGGCTTAACTGTTTGCAAATTAGAAACATTCTTACTTAAGGGTCAGAGAAGAATTGAGAGATTTGGTCCAACCTCTCTTTCTTTCTTTCTTTCTTTCCTTCCCTCCTTCCCTCCCTCTTTCCCTCCTTCCCTCCCTCCCTCCTTCCTTCCTTCTTTCCTTCCTTCCTTCCTTCTTTCTTTCTGCAGATGAAGAAATGGAATTTCAGAAAAGTGGTGTTTCGTGCTGAAGATCAAATAAGTATCAATGTCTGAGCTGACAAACCTAGATCTCTTTACTTCAGTTCTAAGGTTCTTCATATTAAAGCTCTGTGGCTTGTTGGTACTCTTCCCTCACACAATGACAGTCTAATAGGAGAAACAGAGAATAAACAATAAATAAGCAAGTAAATAGAGTAATTCCAAAATATGGTAATAAAAAGAAACATTTACTAAGTTCTTAGTGTGTGCCAGGCATCATTCTAAGCACTTTTTTCATTAATTTGTATGCATTCCTCATACACCCCTCTGAGGTGGATACTACTGGTAGCTTTTACAGATGAATAAATCTGAGGCATAGAGAGATTGAGTAATTTGTTCACAGTCATAGAACTAGGAAGCAGTGGAGTCAGGATTCAAACCCAAGAAGAGACAAAGTCACACAGCTATTAAGTGCAGGACAAGATTAAGAAGGAGCCAGTCCCCAGTAAAGCAAGGTATGCAAAATTCTTGAGTCAGGAAAAAGCTGGGTGCATCAAAACACTAAGAGAAGACCGATGTGGCTGGAATATCATTTTTAAAAGGGAGAAAGAGTGACACGAGATAAGAGGGGGAAGAGTGGCAAAGGGCAAATTATGCAGGGCCTTGAATGCCATGAATAAAAGGTTGAGTTTTTAAGCACTGAAATGGAAAGCCATTGAATATTTTTTTAAAACATATCTATAACATGATCTGAATTACATTTGTCTTAAGTTCACTCTGGCTAGAAAATCCATATTGAGATTTGACAAATGATTTGACAATCATTTCTTTCTTCATTTATCCATTAATTCATTTACTTAACAAGAAATTGCAAAGTGCTAATGTTAGCACACAATCTCACCCCAAATTTCCTATCCCAGCAATATCCCTTATTTACCAAACTAAATATATATTCACTAATAGCAAATGATTGTATCTAGAGGTTTCCCAGTAATTCCTGAATCTTAGCGGCTTATACAACACTAACACATGTACTTGAAATATAAACTAATCAGCATGTCATCTCTATTAAGTCAACCGGTTGTTTAAAGGAAATACTTCTTCCCCAGAATCAACTGGTTATTTTGACATCATGTACTATTCCTTAGAATTTTAGTCTTCTTGCTTTGTATTTCCAGGTAAGAACATAAAAAATTGTTGCAAAATGGTAAATATACATTACTCTGACAGGCGGATACTAGGCTCCAACAATGATAAGTAGTGCTTATAATACTACCTTCAGAGATTATACTGAGACATAGCACAAACCTAAGGGTTTTCAGTCTTGGTATAACATTCACCTTATACACTTAGCAAATAGGAAAAAGCAATCAAAAAGCATGAGTACTCTGAAACATCATATATTTCCTTCATGCTATCCAAGAGTTCAATTTAACAAACATTTATTAAATATCTACTATGTACAAGGTGTTATTCTAAAACACTATGGAAGTTACAAAAATAAATGGTATGCCTTCATGCTTATAAAATTCCTTTAATGACATGAGGTTTTGATATCATGCAATTTTACTTCATGTTGTTAGAGAATAATACCAAAGATTACATTTTGCAGTAAACATTTTGCAGAAACCTAAAAGTAGCTTTCCCAGTAAAACTGCATTGTGTCACATTTGTGGAAGCAGGAGTATCTTCAAACATTCAAAAGACTAAAAAAGAAATTTCAATGGCCACAGATGTATGAAAGGATCATTCATCATTTTATTCACAGAACCACAGGTTCATAAAATCTCTGAATAGAAAGAGACCTACAGGGTATTCAATCCAGTGCTTTCTGGATTCACAGTAACAGAAGAATAACCTGGGGTGCTTTTTAGTAACATAGATCCCCAGGCTCTGGCCACTAGAGATTGATTCAGCAGGTCTGGGTGAAGCCAGGCAATGTGTACTTTGTATAAGATTCTCAGATGATTCCAATATATAGCCAGGTTTGAGAACACAAATTTAGCCCAACACCTGCATCTGTAATTTAAATATAGACCATATGCTCTCTTTCCTAACAAGTTGTCATTTACCATTTAGTCTCTGCTTTAATACACTTTAGAATAGGAGAATAGGACCCTGACTCTTAGATAGCTGTAGTTATTAGAATGTCATCCATATTATTTATATATATTTATACATATATATATTATACACACATGTGTAGCTGTTTGTTAATATATGTCTCTAAAAACAATGCTGTAAGCTGCCTGAGAACAGAGTCTAGGGCTATTTGCTTCACTATTTCATATCTAGCACTTAGCTCAGACCTTGACATTTAGGAGGCAGTCATTAAGGTTTGCTGAGTGCATATCTGATTGAATGAGGTCCTTCATTAGTTTGACCTTATGTCTCTCTAAAGCATCCATCTCCTGTGCTAGTTTTTATAATTTCAGGAAACTTGAAAAATCCATACTCTAGACACTGATTATAAAAACACAAAGTACACTCTTCCCTTCTCTCAAGGTCCTTAATTATTTACCTAGAAAGGCAGATGCAGATACTTTTAATCAAAAATGATTAAGTGTAATGTCAAAATAAATATGAAATAAAGGTGGGAATTGAGAGGAAGGCAACAAATCTACCTGTGATTGATTTAGAAGAAAGACGGCAATAGATGTCAAGGAATATTTTTCAAGACAAGTGATGCTAAGTTGAGTCTTGATGGCTTAGCACTTGAATTATTGAACATTCACACACATTAAATTAAATAGAACAAATTATATTCTTCTTCTATAGGTAACCTTTTAAGTATAGAGAAGTCTGTCTCTCAAACTTTTTCTAGGACAAATATCCAAGTTCCTACAATTATTTCTCACAAAACTATAGTGTTTTTTGTTTTGTTTTTTGTTCAAAACATATGGAAAAAGGTTTTTGTTCCATAGCAAATTAATTTAAATATCCTGACTTGCATAATCTAAAGAAGACTCTGAAGGCAAAGAATATAGAACATGGCTTTCAGGTAAAAGAGCTGTAGCTGAACTCCAAAGGCACCTGCTATATTCATGAGTAACATGATTTCTGTAGTTACAGTGTGAGTTACAAACAAGCACTGATATACAGACCATCAGCAAATCCCAAGCCTACTCCCTCAGCATCCTAAATCAAATTGAAAGCTTCAAGATGACCAACACAAATGGGTTTAAAATGAGACAATGACAATTGTTAGTCTTACCATCTTGGCTAACTTCATAGAATAACTTCCACAATCAACAGATATGTAGGAATCAAATAAATATCTCCGGGTAAGCAGTGCTATTTAATAAGCTGGGGAAAGATAGCTTGGAGTTGATGCCATTGTCATAGAAACAATTCCTGCCTATTAAATCAGTGAGATGGCTAGAAAAATGTGGACTTTTCTGTTCTGGTTAAGTGTAGTGCATGGGAAAAATGTTGAAATGTCAGAAGGCAGAGATAATAGCTGCAGTGGTAAAATATTATTCTCATTTTAAGTTAATTTTCCCCTTGTTTTCTAAAGGCATACACTTAGTAAGGCATCTCTCCACTCTTCAAAGAAGAAAACAAGAACTTTTAAATTGGAAATGACAAATTACATTTTTTCAAAGAGATTTGGGAAAATCTACTGAGCTCCTCTGAAGAACTAAAATCAAACTCAGATTGCATCCATCTACTGGAAAAGTACAGACCCCCAAGGTGATCAAACAAACAGAACAGCTGCTAGATGTCCATTAAAACAGTGCAAGAAAGGCACTTATTTGATGCATTTCTCCTGGGAGGTTTGTATCTAAAATGAGACTAGAAATCACATTCCCTACTGTAAAGTAACTCTGGCAGGCCCCAACCTGGGAATATGCTTGTAATTAATAGTGAAAATACTAAACTCATCTCCCATGCTTGCTTCCTTCCACACTACCCTATACTTCTCTATATACGTACAGCTTTTGAATAAGGGGGATTTGAAATGAAGTCACGATATATCAGTTGCTTGTTAAGGCATGGGCTTCTTAGTAAATACATAGAACAAAATGTGAAAGTAGTAACTTCCTTGAGGATAGGATTCCTTTGGCATAGGAAACAGAATGTGGTAAGCGTTTCACATATACTTACTGCTTGATTATTTTCAGTTAAAAAAAATATCATGGTGGCTTCAGTCTCTAATGTAGAAGAACTGCTCATCTACCAAATAAATGGCCATTGAGGCCATGGCCAACAATGATACCATGATTCATATCTAGGTCTTCACACTTTGACAAATGCTATATTTATCTTATTACTAAAGATTCACAGCGTTTTCTTAGGCGGACTGTTCCATTAGAATAAACTCTATAAAATGAGTGGGTTATATACATAGTATCTGAATTCTGAATTTTGTATTAGTAGATTAAAAAAAGATATTACTGCAATTGAAGTTCCAGATTATCAAAATTGTAAAAGCACTCAAATGACTCTCTACAGTTTATTGTTATGTTAACCTATGGGAATTTTTTCTGTAGTCACTACTGAAAATGAAGATTTTGGGTTTCCCTGATCAAACAAACCCAACTAGTAATAGATACTATCTCTTAGGAAGATGTCTCAGTTTAATGTTATTTTGCCTGATTATCATCAACAGGGTCAGAGAAACTTTTTCAGGTTGTCATATTTGAGATAGGTACTGAAGAGTTCAAGGAAATGAGGAGGTAGAGAGAGGCTATTCTAGTCAGAGCACTGAAAAAGTAATTCTCAATGTATGTGTCCCAGAACCAGTAGCATCAGCTTCACTTGGGAACTTGTCAGACATGCAAATCCTCAGTCCCACACCTCAGACTCACTGAATCAGAATCTCTGGGGTGGGGTCCAGCAATCTGTGTTCTAACAAGCTCTAAAGGTGAGTTTCATGTACCTTAATAGTGAGAACCACTGGACTAGATGTTAGTAATCTAAAAGAAAATGCTGTGTTTGAAGGACCTCAAGTTCTTCAGTACTGCTCAACTTCAGACTACGTGTGGATAGTGGTAAAGTTTGAGGATGAAAAAGTAAGGCAAGATGACAAAGTGCATGATGTACCCACTTGTGGAATTTGTACTATATCAATTAGAATGATGGAGAGCTACTAAAACATCTGTAAGCAGGGAATTAATAAGAAATTATCCATTAAAATAATTCTAAGGGCAATGTGAGAAATAAGCTGAGTTCCTGACTGGATGAGGTTGCCCAATGAAGCAAGGTAATAATTGGTTGGAAGATTAAAACATGTCACAGTTACAGAAGACTTCTAGAGGCTGGAAAAGGATTACCTAACTCCAAATCAGGATGGGCAGAGAGGGGGGGCAAGTCAAAGATCTGTTTCAGGCTTTTGTTAGTGGGTAGATGTTGAAGCTACTAAAGGCAATTAAAAACACCTGAGACAGATTGGTTCTAGATGACGGAGTAGAAGGACGTGCTCTCACTCGCTCTTGCGAGAACACCGGAATCACAACTAACTGCTGAGCAATCAATGACAGGAAGACTCTGGAATGCACCAAAAAACACACCCCATATCCAAAGACAAAGGAGAAGCCACAGTGAGATGGTAGGAGGGGCACAATCACAATAAAATCAAATCCCATAATTGCTGGGTGGGTGACTCACAAACTGGAGAACACTTATAACACAGAAGTCCACCCACTGGAGTGAAGGTTCTGAGCCCCACCAGGCTTCCCAACCTGGGGGTCTGGCAACTTGAGGAGGAATTCCTAGAGAATCAGACTTTGAAAGCTAGCGGGATTTGACTGTAGGACTTCAACAGGACCAGGGGAAACAGAGATTCCACTCTTGAAGGACACACACAAAGTAGTGTGCACATTGGGATCCAGGGGAAGGAGCAGTGACCCCATAGGATACTGAACCAGACCTACCTACTAGTGTTGGAGGGTCTCCTGCAGAGGCAGGGGGGTGGCCCTGTCTCACCATGAGGACAAGGAAACTGGCAGCAGAAGTTCTGGGAAGTACTCCTTAGTGTGAGCCCTCCCAGAGTCCTCCATTAGCCCCACCAAAGAGCCCAGTAGGCTCCAGTGTTGTGTCACCTCAGGCCAAAAAACCAACAGGGAGGGAACCAAGCCCAACTCATCAGCAGTCAAGCAGATGAAAGTTTTACTGAGCTCTGCCCACCAGAGCAACACCCAGCTCTACCCACCACCAGTCCCTCCCATCAGGAAACTTGCACAAGTCTCTTAGAGAGCCTCATCAACCAGAGGGCAGACAGCGGAAGCAAGAAGAACTACAATCCTACAGCCTGTGGAACAAAAACCATATTCACAGAAAGATAGACAAGATGAAAAGGCAGAGGGCAGGGTGCCAGATGAAGGAACAAGATAAAACCCTGGAAAAACAACTAAATGAAGTGGAGATAGGCAACCTTCTAGAAAAAGAATTCAAATTAATGATAGTGAAGATGATACAGGACCTCGGAAAAAGAATGGAGACAAAGATTGAGAAGATGCAAGAAATGTTTAACAAAACCCTAGAAGAATCAAAGAACAAACAAACAGAGATGACCAATACAATAACTGAAATGAAAACTACACTAGAAGGAATCAGTAGCAGAATAACTGAGGCAGAAGAACGGATAGGTGACCTGGAAGACAGAATGGTGGAATTCACTGCTGCAGAACAGAATAAAGAGAAAAGAATGAAAAGAAATGAAGACAGCCTAAGAGACCTCTGGGACAACATTAAACCCAGCAGCATTCTCACTATAGGGGTCCCAGAAGGAGAAGAGAGAGAGAAAGGACCCGAGAAAATATTTGAAGAGATTATAGTCGAAAACTTCCCTAACATGGGAAAGGGAATAGCCACCCAAGTCCAGGGAGTGCAGAGAGTCCCAGGCAGGATAAACCCAAGGAGAAACATGCTGGGACCCATAGTAATCAAACTGACAAAAATTTAAAAAGACAAAGAAAAATTATTGAAAGCAGCAAGGGAAAAATGACAAATAACATACATGGGAACTCCCATAAGGAGAACTCCCATAAGGCTAACAGCTGATTTATCAGCAGAAACTCTGAAGTTTCTGCCAAAGGGAGTGACATGATATATTTAAAGTGATGAAAGGGAAGAACCTACAACAAAGATTACTCTACCCGGCAAGAATTTCATTTAGATTTAATGGAGAAATCAAAAGCTTTACAGACAAGCAAAAGCTAAGAGAATTCAGCACCACCAAACCATCTCTACAACAAATGCTAAAGGAACTTCTCTAAGTGGGAAACACAAGAGAAGAAAAAGACCTACAAAAACAAACCCAAAACAATTAAGAAAATGGTCATAGGAACATACATATTGATAATTACCTTAAACATGAATGGATTAAATGCTCCAACCAAAAGACAGGTTTGCTGAATGGATACAAAAACAAGACCCATATATATGCTGTCTACAAGAGATCTACTTCAGACCTAGGGACACATAAAGACTGAAAGTGAGGGGACGGAAAAAGATATTCCATGCAAATGGAAATCAAAAGAAAGCTGGAGTAGCAATAGTCATATCAGATAAAATAGTCTTTAAAATAAAGAATGTTACAAGAGACAAGAAAGGACACTACATAATGATCAAGGGATCAATCCAAGAAGAAGATATAACAATTATAAAGACATATGTACCCAAATTAGGAGCATCTCAATACATAAGGCAACTGCTAACAGCTCCAAAAGAGGAAATCGACATTAACACAATAATAGTGGGGGACTGTAACACCTCAATTACACCAATGGACAGATCATCCAAACAGAAAATTAATAAGGAAACACAAGCTTTAAATGTCAAAATAGACTACATAGATTTAATTGATATTTATAGGACATTCCATCTGAAAGCAGCATATTACACTTTCTTCTCAACTATGCACAGAACGTTCTCCAGGATAGATCACATCTTTGGTCACAAATCAAGCCTCAGTAAATTTAAGAAAACTGAAATCATATCAAGCATCTTTTCTGACTACAATGCTATGAGATTAAAAATCAATTACAGGGAAATATGCGTGAAAAACACAAACACATGGAGCTTAAATAATACGTTACACAATAACCAAGAGATCACTGAAATAATCAGAGGAAACCAAAAAATACCTAGAGACAAATGACAATGAAAACACGATGATCCAAAACCTATGGGAAGCAGCAAAAGCAGTTCTAAGAGGGAAGTTTATAGCAATAAAAGCCTACCTCAAGAAACAAGAAAAATCTCAAATAAACAATATAACCTTACACCTAAAGGAACTAGAGAAAGAAGAACAAACAAAACCCAAAGTTAGCAGAAGGAAAGAAATCATAAAGATCAGAGCCGAAATAAATGAAACAAAGAAAACAATAGCAAAGATCAGTAAAACCAAAAGCTGGTTCCTTGAGAAGATAAACAAAATTGATATACCATTAGCCAGACTCATCAAGAGAAAGAGGGAGAGGACTCAAGTCAAGAAAAATAGAAATGGAAAAGGAGAAGTTAAAACAGACACTGCAGAAATACAAAGCATCCTAAGAGACTACTACAAGCAACTCTATGCCAATAAAATGGACAGCCTGGAAGAAATGGACAGATCCTTAGAAAGGTATAACCTTCCAAGACTGAACCAGGAAGAAATAGAAAATATGAACAAACAAATCACAAGAAATGAAATTGAAACTGTGATTAAAAATCTTCCAACAATCAAAAGTCCAGGACCAGATAGCTTCACAGGTGAATGCTATCAAACATTTAGAGAAGAGCTAACACCCATCCTTCTCAAACTGTTTCAAAAAATTGCAGAGGCAGGAACACTCCTAAACTCATTCTATGAGGCCACCATCACCCTGATACCAAAATCAGACAAACATACTACAAAAAAAGAAAATTACAGACTAATATCACTGATGAATATAGATTGAAAAACCCTCGACAGAATACTAGCAAACAGAATCCAACAACACATTAAAAGGATCATACACCGTGATCAAGGGGGATTTATCCTAGGGAGGCAAGGATTCTTTAGTATATGCATATCAATCAATGTGATACCCCATATTAACAAATTGAAGGAGAAAAACCATATGATCATCTCAATAGATGCAGAAAAAGCTTTTGAGAAAATTCAACACCAATTTATGATAAAAACTCTCCAGAAACTGGGTATAGAGGGAACCTACCTCAACATAGTAAAGGCCATATATGACAAACCCACAGCAAACATCATTCTCAATGGTGAAAAACTGAAAGCTATTCCTCTAAGATCAGTAACAAGACAAGGATGTCCACCCTCACCACTATTATTCAACATAGTTTTGGAAGTTCTAGCCACAGCAATCAGAGAAGAAAAAGAAATAAAAGGAATACAATTTGGAAAAGAAGAAGTAAAATTGCCACTGTTTGCAGATGACATAATACTATACATAGAGAATCCTAATGATGCCACCAGAAAACTACTAGAGCTAATCAATGAATTTGGTAAAGTTACAACATACAAAATTAATGCACAGAAATCTCTTGCATTCCTATACACTAATGATGAAAAATCTGAAAGAGAAATTAATGAAACACTCCCATTTACCATTGCAACAAAAAGAATAATATACTTAGGAATAAACCTACCTGGGTAGACAAAAGGCCTGTATGCAGAAAACTATAAGGCACTGATGAAAGAAATTAAAGATGATAGAAACAGATGGAGAGATATACCATGTTCTTGGATTGGAAGAATCAATATTTTGAAAATGACTATACTACCCAAAGCAATCTACAGTTTCAGTGCAATCCCTACCAAATTACCATTGGCATTTTTTACACAACTAGAACAAAAAATCTTAAAATTTGTATGGAGACAGAAAAGATCCCAAATAGCTAAAGCAGTCTTGAGGGGAAAAAACGGAGCTGGGAGAATCAGACTCCCTGACCTCAGACTACACTACAAAGCTACAGTAATCCAGACAATATGGTACTGGCACAAAACCAGAGATATAGATCAATGGAACAGGATAGAAAGCCCAGAGGTAAACCCACGCACCTATGGTCAACCAAGCTATAACAAAGGAGGCAAGGATATACAATGGAGAAAAGACAGTCTCTTCAATAAGTGGTGCTGGGAAAACTGGACAGCTACATGTAAAAGAATGAAACTAGAACACTCCCTAACACCATACACAAAAGTAAACTCAAAATGGATTAGAGACCTAAATGTAAGACTGGACACTCTAAAACTCTTAGAGGAAAATATAGGAAGAACCCTGTTTCACATAATTCACAGCAAGATCTTTTTTGATCCACCTCCTAAAGTAATGGAAATAAAAACAAAAATAAACAAATGGGACCTAATGAAACTTAAAAGCTTTTGCATAGCAAAGGAAACCATAAACAAGATGAAAAGACAACACTCAGAATGGGAGAAAATATTTGCAAATGAATCGACATACAAAGGATTAATCTCCAAAATATATAAACAGCTCATGCAGCTCAATATTAAAAAATCATACAACCCAATCCAAAGATGGGCAGAAGACCTAAGTAGACATTTCTCCAAAGAAGACATACAGATGGCCAAGAAGCACACGAAAAGATGCTCAACATCACTAATTATTAGAGAAATGCAAATCAAAACTACAATGAGGTATCACCTCACACCAGTTAGAATGGGCATCATCAGAAAATCTACAAACAACAAATGCTGGAGAGGGTTTGGAGAAAGGGAACCCTCTTGCACTGTTAGTGGGAATGTAAATTGATACAGTCACTATGGAGAACAGTATGGAGGTTCCTTAAAAAACTAAAAATAGAATTACCATATGACCCAGGAATTCCACTACTGGGCATATACCCAGAGAAAACCATAATTCAAAAAGATACATGCACCCCAATGTTCATTGCAGCACTATTTACAATAGCCATGTCATGGAAGCAATCTAAATGTCCATCAACAGACGAATGGATAAAGAATTTGTGGTACATATATACAATGGAATATTACTCAGCCATAAAAAGGAATGAAATTGGGTCATTTGTAGAGACGTGGATAGACCTAGAACCTGTCATACAGAGTGAAGTAAGTCAGAAAGAGAAAAACAAATATCATATATTAACGCATATATGTGGAACCTAGAAAAATGTTACAGATGAATCGGTATGTAGGGCAGAAATTGAGACAGAGATGTAGAGAACAAACGTATGGATACCAAGGCGGGAAAGTGTCCGGGGGTGGGGGTAGTGGTGTGATGAATTGGGAGATTGGGTTTGACATATATACACTAATATGTATAAAATGTATAACTAATAAGAACCTGCTGTATAAAAAAATTAATAAAATTAAATTTAAAAATTTTAAAAAAAGAAAAACACCTGAGAGGTTTGTCTCTCTCCTTCCCACTCTCTCTCTATATGTATGTATCTCCAAATAAAACAAATTAAACTTGGAAACAAATGAGACCTCTTAAGGAACTACTTAAGAGAAAATAGAACTAAAGGGGGGAAAAAACCCTGAAATATCTTAAAAGACCTTTATGGGTATGCTGGGCAGCAAAATAAACTTTAGTCTCTGACTTTTGCACTGTCACCACAGACCTAGTCATCTACAAAATTATTGGCTTAGTTGTAAAAATATGGTTAACTGGGCAAAGCCCTAGTTTGCATAATTTTGAGAGCAGGCTAGCTTTTTCAAAGGTAAAGGTTTAAAAAAACAACAACAACTATTAAGCACCTTAAAGCAGCAATGTTTTCAAAAATATAATTTAACTTAAAAAACAGAAGGATTAAAACATTTCCCTAATGCCCTTAAAACTAAGAAAAAACTGGGCTTCCCTGGTGGCGCAGTGGTTGAGAATCTGCCTGCCAATGCAGGGGACATGGGCTCGACCCCTGGTCTCGGAAGATCCCATATGCTGTGGAGCAGCTGGGCCCGTGAGCCACAATTACTGAGCCTGCGCGTCTGGAGCCTGTGCTCTGCAACAAGAGAGGCCACGATAGTGAGAGGCCCATGCACCACGATGAAGAGTGGCCCCTGCTTGCCACAACTAGAGAAAGCCCTTGCACAGAAACGAAGACCCAACACAGCCATAAAAATAAATTAATTAATTAAAAAATAAGAATAATAATTAAAAACTAAGAAAAAACTGATTTATAGTACAACTTTATATATCGATAATTTGGCAAATAAAATTAATAATTGTAAAAACACAACTAGGTAAAGCCCTTTCTCCAATCCCTCTGCTGACATTCAACATCTCCCTGAAGTGAGCACTACATACTTATCCAATAACACCCTCTCCAAACTTCTTTTCAAAATGTAAGCTTAACTAAATTTTTAAGTAAACTTTCCATTTAAAAGAAGTCAGTTGGGACTTCCCTGGTGGTGCAGTGGTTAAGAATCCACCTGTCAATGCAGGGAACAGGGGTTTGAGCCTTGGTCTGGGAAGATCCCACATGCCGCGGAGTAACTAAGCCTGTGTGCCACAACTACTGAGCCCGCCTGGCACAGCTACTGAAGCCCGCACACCTAGAGCCTGTGCTCTGCAACAAGAGAAGCCACCTCAATAAGACGCCCGCTCACCAAAACGAAGAGTAGACCCTGTTCGCCACAACTAGAGAAAAGCCCACGCGCAGCAATGAAGACCCAACGCAGCCAAAAATAAATAAATTTTTTAAAAAGTCAGTTTATAGTTAAGAACTTATTTCCATATGTTACTTGATCCTAGGGAGGGTTGTAAGGACACCATGATACTTCATGCTACTATGGAGCTGTCACTGCAATTACCCCCAGACTCACAGCCCAAAAGACAGTGTGGTACTTGGGGGAAAAGAAAGATGAACTTAAAGTGTCACCTTAATCCTCATGTTGTCCTCTCTGGCAGTTGATATAATCTTTGTTGTTTTTTGTAAATCATCCTACAGAAAAAATTGCAAACTTGCCAGAATATCCTGCCTCTGATCATTTTAGCTGCCTTTCCATCTCCCATTCCCCAAGCCCCCCTCCCTCCACCCACCCACACCAACTTCTTAAGGACACACACACATTGCAGGATAAAGAGGGGGTATAAGATGAATTATCTCTTTCTACCAAACATCATTCCTCTCCAAATTATGGATAATGAGGCCAGAAGTGTAATTACTGAAGGAGTTTGGAAAGGTAATTGCTGAAATAATCTCAAAAATAGTGGTGACTGCAGTGAGTACAACGACTCACTTTATAGCTGTCAGAGCCACTTGGAATGTGATAAAGAGCTTATGTTTGTAAACCCAAATGCTGCATCAAACGAAGTTCCATATTAGCAAATTACCACAAGAACCCCTTACAGTCAACTCATTTTGATTTCGTAATGAGAAATCCCATTAAAGAGGAATAACTTTAAGTTGTGACTGTTAAACATGTTGTGAAGCAGGGGAGGGACAGAAAAAAGATGGAAAGTTTGAGGGAATTTTTCTGGGATCCTCTCCTTGAAGCCTGTAATTTGCAGGCAGCTCTACCTTCCTTGTTCCCATTGATCACCGGAGGATTGTGAAGTTTAAGGTAGCATTCACTGGTTCTCAAACTAAAACACTTAGCTTTGAGATTGCCCGTCAAGACTGCAGGGGAGAATGGATATTTCTGAAGCTTAGGCACAAGTATCCGTGGAACACACACCCCATTCCCAACACTTATCCCTATGCTCTCAGTGCAGAGAACAATTTCTCTATTCCAGCTGCTTCTGCACCTAGCACCTAGCATCACGAACGACGTGATTTTTTTCCCACCACCTCTCATCCAGAGGCCCTAGGCTCTGCCGCCTCTTTTCCCCAGTGCTTTGTGACGAGAATGGCCCCAGGCCAAGCCCTAGTGCTCACAAAGGTAGGTGCAAACCCGGAGTGCACTCAGTGCTCTGGGCGCTTCAGTCTGGCTTGGGCTCAGGTCCTGCTGCTCCAAACCCAAGGGACCCTGGAGGCGAGCCCTGACCCCTCCATCACTCACCATGGCCGGCCAGTTATGCCTCCCTGTCTCCCCGCGCCTCTCTTCCGTGAAGCCCTTGAAGCCGCACTTCGGAAACATCCAAGTGGGCATCTGTGTGGCGATCCAGCGCAGCGGTGGGCGGATCCACCTCGTGGTGGTCACAGAGGTCAAAACACAAAACGCTTGGGTCACGGTAGAATGGGTCGAAAAAGGAGTCAAAAAAGGCAAAAAGATTGATCTAGAGGCCATATTCCTGCTGAATCCAGCGCTGGCGTCTGCTGAGCACCCCACGCCGGCCAGGGCGTTGCCCTCCTTGTCTCTAGCGCCCTCTTCGGCCATCGGGAACCAGCGGACGGCCACGCGGTGGAGTGCGAGGATCCCCCAGAAAAACGAAACGCCCTCGGGGGACAGTCCGGATGTGAGAGTTCCCAGCAGTCTTTGCCTGATGAAGCAGAAAAAGTCCCTGCCTACGGGAAATTGAGAAACTGCAAAAGCAGCGAGAGAAGCACAGACGGCTGCAGCTGGAGATCCGAGCTCAGCGCGCCCTGGCTGTCAACACGGGAAACCCCAACTACGAGATTCAGAGCATGATCGAGGAATGCCGCAGGCACCTGGACTGCAGCCAGTTGTCGGGCCCGAAGCCACTGGAGGACCACCGCATCTGCGTCTGCGTGAGGAAGCGGCCTCTCAACCAGCGGGAGACCACCATGAAGGACCTGGATGTCATCACCATCCCCTCGGACAAAGTGGTCATGGTGCACGAGTCCAAACAAAAGGTGGACCTTACTCCCTACCTGGAGAACCAGACCTTCTGCTTCGACCACGCCTTCGACGACACTGCCTCCAACGAGTTGGTGTACCAGTTCACCGCCCAGCCACTGGTTGAGTCCATCTTCCACAAAGGCATGGCTACCTGCTTTGCCTATGGGCAGACGGGCAGTGGGAAAACGCACACCATAGGTGGAGCCTTTTCAGGAAGGGACCAAGATTGTTCTAAAGGCATTTATGCCATGGTGGCACAGGATGTCTTCCTCCTGCTCAAAACTTCTGCTTGTAAGAAGCTGGACCTCAAAGTCTATGGGACATTTTTTGAGATTTATGGGGGAAAGGTGTATGACTTGTTGAACTGGAAGAAGACACTGCAAGTCCTTGAGGATGGTAGTCAGCAAATCCAGGTGGTCGGGCTGCAGGAACAAGAGGTGTGCTGTGTGGAGGACATGCTGAACCTTGCGGAACTCGGGAACAGCTGCCGGACTTCAGGACAGACATCAGTCAATGCCCACTCTTCCAGGAGCCACACAGTGTTCCAGATCATTTTAAAGTCTCGAGGGAAACTGCATGGTAAGTTTTCCCTTGTTGACTTAGCTGGGAATGAAAGGGGAGCTGATACTGCCAAGGCCAACCGGAAAAGACAGCTGGAAGGAGCAGAGATTAATAAGAGTCTCCTCGCACTCAAAGAATGCATCCGGGCTTTGGGTCAGAACAAGTCTCATACCCCATTCAGAGCCAGCAAGTTCACACAGGTGCTCCGGGACTCCTTTATAGGCCAGAACTCCTCCACTTGCATGATTGCTAGTATCTATCCAGGGATGGCCTCTTGCGAAAACACCCTCAACACTTTAAGATATGCCAACAGAGTAAAAGAAATAACTCTAGATTTAAGGCCTCACCATCGTTGTCTTTATCCGCTGAACGTGAGGTGCCAAGGATGTTGGAAAATCACATTAGAAATTCACAAATGTCCCTTCAAGGGAACGAATTTATTAAAATGCCTTGTATGCAGAGTGAGAAGGAGGAAGAGACTAAAGAAATCAAAGCACCATCCTCTCCATTAATGGAGGATACAGCAATCTCCTGGAAGGAATGAAGCCAACGGCCAGGGAATAACATCCAGGAGACAGCTGATGGGGTAAACTGTGATGTTGATTTTTGCATTGCCCAGTTATTGTCCATTTTGGAGCAGAAAATAGGTTTTCTGACTGAGATTCAAAGGAAACTGAAATTATTATGAGCTGACCTTCAAAAGAAGAGCAAGTATAGTGAAGCCAATGGTGAGAGATCAGACCTGAAATGATGGATACAGTGCTGCAGTTCCTAAGTCTCTTATAAAGGAAAGTTGCCTAAATTATCTAGATATAAAGATCCTCCTGGAAAGTTTAAAACCTCTTAAAATATGGTTATCAGAACTGTCCTCTTTCTTCTTCCTTTGTATTTCTGTAATTTGTTTTTATTCTGTAGGACAGTGGTTCTCAACTTGGAACCATTTTACCTCCTAGGGACATTTGGCAATGTCTGGAAACATTTTCATTTGTCAGAATTGGGTGTGAGGGGAGTGGTGATACTGGCATGTAGTGGGTAGAGGGCCAGAGATGTTGTTAAACATCCTACAATATACAGAATAGCCTCCTACAACAACTAATTATCTGGTTGAAAATATCAATAGTACTGAGGTTGAGAAACCCTGCTTTAGAAGAACCTAGCTGTGATGAAACCAGATTCCCTAAATTTGTGGCTAAGAAGGAAAAATATTGCAGTCCCTTTAGGACTAGAGTTGGAACACACCAAGGGGTGCACAATTGAGTAAATCTAATGATACCCACTCATGAGTCTTTTTCTGCTGCATTTGTGTGTACATTCAAATGGTTTCTAAGCTCTAGACATACTGTGGAGGTGAGAGTGGAGAAGGAAAAGGTTTTATTTAAGAGACTTTGTATGAGAGCCTAGAATTGAGAAGAATTTTATTTTTAATCTTTGAGTCGAAATTGCAAAGCACTGTGCTTCCTGAGAGTGATAAAATAAAGTGTGTGTGTTGCAAAGCATTGCGTTGCTAACTATGGTGTCTTTAAGCTTTTTTTTTTTTTTCTTCTCATGCTCTTTACCAAATTTCGTGCTTACGTGATTCACATAAAAAGATTTCCCCGGTCAAATTATGAAATTAGAGTAGGGAATAAGTCAGCAAAGTAGTAGAAAAGTTCTGTCCTGAAGTGGGGCACATCCCATAAAGACCTCATAGAGAATGTGATAAATATCAATGCCTGAGATTAATTGTATAAGGAGAATATTTTCCTGATTCAAGGATCACAAAGTCCATTCTTTTGCAAAAAGAAGAAAGAAGCAGCTAATCTGATATGCAAATATAAATATAATAAATAATTTAATACACATCTACCTTCAGCAAACCTATTTATGAAATGCTATAATAAAATAAATAAGGATCTTTTGGTTCCAAGTCTAGCAGTTCCAAACTCTTTTTTTGAGGAAAAAAGTGGAATGATTTGCAAAGAAAGTGAATGGTGGATTGGGGAAACTTGAAGACACAAAAATTGTGCCCAAATTTGTTACTACCTTTGGCAGACATGCCTATTCTTTTCAAATTTTTCCTCCTAAGTTGCAAAAGCCTCATTGGTACAAAGGGAAACTAACACATAACTCTACCACAGAAAAGCCATCCGGTTTCATCCTGGTTTCATCAGGATCATTGGAAACATATGGTCTTCAGTAATTAGTCAGTATTATGGCCTTTAAATATTTTTCCCTCTGCTGCTTTATCTATGCAGGTAAAGCTATATATTATTATTATTAAACCAAACAGAACTTTGGAATTCTGTCCTCCTTCAGCAAATGATAGTCTTCCCTTCAAAACAAGATGTTTTTAATCAGTATTTTTGTAAGCAATGAAAAAGTATGGGGTTAAGAACCTTATCCCAGTTAAGAATAAGAACTTAAGACTGGTCTTATGAATCCAGTCCCAGTTCTATTATATAGACATCTGTAATTTTAGGCAAGTAACAGCTCCACTGAGCTGTTTCCTTCTATATGAACCAGGGTAATTATATCACCTACTTCAGAAGATTGGAGGGTGGCTTTATTTTCTTCCTGCTCTCCATCTTTTATGCCAAAGACTAGTGCTCATTTATTATTCGTATTATTGTCATTGCCCTTGTTGTTCTATTACCACCCTCACATCTCCCCCTGCCCTCCACCACTCCTGCCACACACAAAAGTTTGGGTAGCCTACTAGGAGTTTCAACATTCTAATACCAATAATATCAATGTTTTTTGTATTTTATTTTTAAAGAGTATAACATACAGTGAAGTGCACAAATCTTAACTATACAGTTCCATGAATATTTACAAAGTGAATACTCCTATATAATGACCACACTTATCTAGATACAGAACATAACCATTGTTCCAGAAGCCTCGTTCCTGCCTCATTTCACTCATTCCCTGCATCAAAGGTAAGGACTATTCTGATCAAAATCATCATAGATAAGTT
Organism: Eschrichtius robustus; assembly: GCF_028021215.1. NCBI lineage: Eukaryota > Metazoa > Chordata > Mammalia > Artiodactyla > Eschrichtiidae > Eschrichtius > Eschrichtius robustus. The sequence goes on from NC_090843.1 coordinate 36,800,408, forward strand.
TGCCTCTTTAGGGAAAAAGTGTTCTTTTCTTCATATGAATGGGATCATATACTAGGTACTCTTGCATCTCTGTTTTTTTTTTTTTCTTTTAATCAAAATTATATGTGACCTGTTTTTTTTACATTATTCTATAATGTTCCACTGCATAATAACTCATAATTTATAAAATTTACTCTTGAAGAAAATAGTTATTTCTGTTTTAAACAGTTACTAATGATGCTATGAACATTCTTACATGTGTCCTTTGGTGCACATTTATATGTTAAGTAGGCCTAGGAATGGAATTCTTGGATCCATAATATGTGTATATTCAGCATCATAGATCATGCCAAAGAGTTTTCCAAAGGATGTGTTCCAATTTTATACAACCACCAGCATTTTATGGGTCCTCCATATGTTTGCCTACACTTAGTATTGTTATTTTTAAAACTTTAATTTTACACTTTCTGATGTGTGTGCAAAGGTACCTCATTATGGTTTTAATTTTTTGTTGTTTTTTTTCTCCTAATGGCTAATGCTAACATCTTTACATATGCTTACTGGTTATTTAGCCATTCTTTTTTGTGCAATATATGTATTGTCTTGAATTCTTCTTTAGATATATGTATTGCAGATATCTTCTTCCAGTCTGGAATGCTTATAGATTAATGAAGTTCAGCCTATCAATTTTTTATTTAATGATTAGACCCTATTTAATAAATTTCTATCTACTCCAAATCATAAAGGTATTCTCTGTTATCTTCTAAAGATTATTCTCTTGACTCTGATTGGAGCCAGAGGCTGCTCACCTGCATGCCTTCAGGGTCAGCAGCAGATGGGGCTAGTTGCAGGACCAGGGTCAAGTGGAACTAAATCCATGGGAACATAGGACTTCTTTCAGACTGCAACAGGGACCATTTTGGGCAAACCTGCCACCAGGTCATTGTCCTGCCTTCTCAAAGTGACTGTCCTTAGTCTTGGGCTTTACTGGAGTTTTACAAATCTCCCACAAAGGCGTTTTGTCTGTAGATGGCTGTCAAATCATTGTTTATTGGGAGCAACATCTTGCTCATCCAATGACTCCTATCTCACTCTGAGTTCTCTTTATGGGAAGATTTTACAGATTCAACATATTTAGTGTATGTAAGATTATTCAGATTTAGATTTAGTGCTTTTTCTTATACCAGCTTTAATAAGTGGTATTAATTTATTGTTAGAACTACAGTGTACTCATTATCTTTAATGTCCATATTATTGGTTTTGAATTTTTCATTCCTGATACTAAGTTGTGCCTTTTCTTTTTTTTCCCCTTAATCGGACTTATGATATGTTTATAAATTATATGGTCTTTTCAAAGAAACAATTTTATTTTCTCTATTGTATATTTGCTTTCTCTATTGTATACTTGCTTTCTTTTTTATTAATTCCATTTTCCTTATTTTGTTTAACTTCCACTTTTATTTCCAATTTTTTGAGCTCAAGAATTTAGAATTATAAATTTTCTTCCAAAAACTAATTCATCTATATTATAATGTTATACTTTATTAATCAGAAAATTAAATACTCAAATAGTCAAAATGTTCTTTTTTTTCTTATTTTTATTTTTACCAATGTGTTATAATTATAGGGATTGCTATATCCCTATGATTTTTAGGTCAAGTTTGTAAATCATGTTGTTCAAATCTTCTGTAACTCTTAGTGAGTTTTATTACCAAAAAAGATATTAAATTTTTAAACTTTGATTGTAGATTTATCTATGTCTCCTTTTAGTTATGACAGACTTCAGTTTATATATTTTGAGGCTATGTTATTAGTACATATAAGTTTAAGGTTATTATATATTCCTGTTGAATTCCTTCTTTGTCCCTTGTAATTTTCTCTGCCTGAAATTCTGCACTTTCTAATATTAGTATAGGTATAATAGTTTTTCTTAAGTTTGTATTTCCATGGTCTGTATTTTACCATTCTTTTCTTTTGAATCTTTCTGTTCTTTATAGTTAATGTTCATTTTTTATAAGCAATATATAGTGGGTTCTAATTCATTTTGTTTTATTTTAATCCAGATTGTAATCTTTGTCTTTTAATTAGAATATCTCCTCCATTCACATTTAATGTAACTTCTGATATCTTTAAGTTTATGGATATGAGAGTATTATTTGTTTCCTCTATATCCACTCTGTATTTAATTATTTTTCCCACTTCTTTTCTTTCCTTTGTATTAATCAAGTTATTTTTATTATTATTTTTTAATTATTTTCCCTCTAATTGTTTGTGACATATATTCTGAGCTCTTCACTTATGGTCATCTTGGAAATTATAGCATACATCCTTCTTATTAAGTGGTGTTTTAAAATATTTCCTTCTAGAAATGGAACTATTTTAAAATGCTTTAACTCATTTTTTCTCAGCTTTACTTTTTGTCATTTAATTGTACATATATTTCTATGCTTTTAATAAATGAATATAAACAGCGAGCATTCATTTAAATTATTCATTTGTTTATTTTTTCTGGTGTTCTTAATTCTTCAGTCCTTTACCATGCATCCACTTGAGATCATTTCTCTTCTAGAATAATTCATATATGTGAACATAAGAGTAGGTCTGTTGGTGATTTTTGCTCTCAGACTAAATTTAGTCATTATTTCACCTTCATTTTTGAAATGTATTTTTTGTTGTTTGTAGAAGTTTTGGTTGGCTATTATTCTATTTTTAAATTTTTTGCATTTAAAAGATGTCATTTTTTTGTTTTGTTTTACACATTCTGCCATTTCTAGTAAAAATTAACTCTCCTTTGAAGGAACTCTTAAGTTTTCCTGCTTGTCTTTGATTATCAGCTTTGTTTTTTCTATGATGTGACAAGATGTGGTTTTCTATTTTATTTCTCTTTCTTATGTTTTGTAGAACTTTTTAATCTGTCATTTTTGGGGGGTCAGTTTTGGAAAATTATTAACCTTCCCCCCCCCCCAAATATCTACTTTTGTCTCTTTCTATCTCTTTCCTATTTGGGCTTTAATTACAAATATGTTAGCAGTTTTCACTGTGTTTTACATATCTCATACTATTTATCTAGTTTTTATTCATTCAATCTGAACATTATCTAATGACCTTCATTTCACTAATCCTCTATTCCTCAACTATTAAACATATGCATTGAATTTTAAAATTTCAGCTTTTATTCTCATTTCTAGGATTTCCATTTGACTCTTTGAAAAATATATCTCTGATCTTTGGTGACATCTGGCTTACTTGTGGCCTTTTAAATATTTTTTCTCTTGTTGATTTCAGTTATTTGGTGCTTTTTGGTAGCATGTCTAGTAAGTTTTGATTGAATACTGGACATTATTTATGAGGTAATGTGGAAATTCTGGATGATGTTATGTTCCTTCAAAGAGGAATTCTTTTTCTTTCTGAAGACTCATAAAGTAAGTGTATATCACATTGATCCATATTTCTGGTTTATCCTTAATTTTAGAGTATAATATGTTTGACATCTTAACTGAAATTCTCCACCTTTATGAAAACTCATCTTCCCATAACTATGAGCTTGCTAAATTATCTGCTAAGTTTTTAAATCTCTTTTATACTGCTTTACGTTTTTTTTCCTTTTGAATATTCTTCTATGCATGCACAACTTTAGAATTAGCAAATATCTGAGGAAGAATCTGCACACCGAATGTATGTCTCACTTCTCTATGGCTCTCCTTTCTCCAAAATGAGCCCTGTTGGCTTTAGTAGGCCTGAACATCAATCTTGGGCTCCTATGAGCCTGTGTCCTTATGAGATTGCACCAATATTTACTTGACTACTGTTTGTTTGGGCTTACTTTTCACACTCAGAAATACGTAAATGTCCCAACAGAAGTGCAGTGAATGTAATGACCATCTAAATGTAGTTGTTTTCTCTAAAAACTTTTTTTAAAAATATCTTTGGTTTTTAGTATATTCAGAGTTGTGCATCCATCACCACAATTAATTTTAAAACATTTCATTACCCCCAAAAGAAACCCTGCACCCCCTAGGCATCATCCCTTAACCCCCCCCATTCCCCAGCCCTAGGCAATGCATTCTATCTCTATAGCTCTCTGACTCTTTATGTCCTGACTTCCTTTTGTTTTTTGACCCTTCCCTAGACTGTTGTATTTGGGTGTTTTATTTAACTTTGTCACGCCCTTAATAAGATAGCTTGCTACTCTATTTTGATGATTTGTTAATATAAATAACATAAACAATGATTTATGCATTTTATACATGACTTTGTAGAAAAACTACATATCTATAACATTTCTTATAATAAATTCTAATCAATCTCAACCAAATTAAGGAGACTTTTATTCTATGTTAAGCTTAGCAAGTAAGGAAGAGCAGCATATCAACATAGGTAATTAATGGCACCCATTGCTGAAAAGTGGATACAAAGACTACAGGATAATATTGAATGTATCATTGCCACATATATATATATACACATATATATATATATATACACACACACACACATATACACACACAAGTGTGTATATATATATATACACATATATATCTTATTAGTGGCTTTTTATCTAGTTTTTGCTTATCTGTTACAGATTTGGAAATTGGGCACAAATGGTAAGTTCTGAGAGCAATTCACAGGTAGATTTTCTTAGCTCTTCCATTGTAAAGGCTGTATAAACAGACTTATTTACGTTTGTGTACATGTACATACATATATACACACAGTTTTACAAATATAGTTATATATTTTTCCCATGGATTTTTACATCTGCAGAACACAACTTAAAATCTCTCTTTTAGTAAAAAAAAAAAAAAAACACTTGCTTGCTAACTAGTCTTAGCATAATTGTTTCTGTTGAGTTGACATTCTTCCTTAACAAGTGCACCATTATATTTCCACTGACATTAATTTTTTTCTGAGAATATACATGGTACTTGAAATGATCTCAAAACACATAAAATTTAATAGGAACATTAGAAAAGAAGATCTTATATAAATGAAAAAACTCAGAAAGTAAATTAATTGGGGTCCACTAAAAGAGAATTGCTAACAGTTCACACAGATGCCCTGAAGTTAAAAAGGAGGATTGTAAATTAATGCTTTAATAAGATTGTTCAGAAAATGTCAGAGCTTCTAAAGTGAGAAAAGTGAATACTTTCAGTTCTTTGGGAACATTCATTTGCACACAAAAAATTTGACATGCTAATTACAAGCTATGTTTATCTAGTAATTAAAGTAGCTTTTCTTGTTTGTCCATTCTTGTAGTGGACAAACTTATTTTGAATTGCTGCATGAACTTGCACTTAATAAAACTGTTTTTAAAAAACATAATAATTAAATACATAATTTCAAATTCTCCTTTGCACAATTAATCTGTGATAGTAAGATTTTACACTATTATTCTATTGATTTTCTCAGTAAAGTTATTTTTAACAATCTACATAATAAAATAGTATGAGAGCCCTAGATAAATATGTATGTGCTGGTTAAATGAATGAATGAATGATTTTTCCTTTTCAATTTGATTACTGATTTAAAATATCATTCTAATAGAAGAAACACAGTTTCTAGCATGTGTTGATACTAAAAAAAATGTAAAATTGTTATTCAAAGTGTAGAATATTATCCTCAGAATAAACCTGTCACTTATGAATATTTTGTGCAATTCTTTCTATTCTCCAAAAGAGCAACTGCTGATAGAAAATCTTAACACGGCTTTTTTTCTGAAATTTTTTTTTTTTCCATATTTAAGGCATTTCCTTTCTAATCTTAAATAAAAGTAATCTCAGAAATTAAAAAGAAGGTAACGCTTTATAGAAGATATTGAACCAAATCAATAATTGAACATAAAAATTGGACAGACCCAGGCAGCCTTCTGTACCTGTGTGTTTGAGGTGATACTGAACATGTCAGAGCTAGAATACAAGGGCTTAAATGGCAATGGAAGTAATGAATGAAATAATCAGGGTAGGAAAATGGAAGAAGACATCAAAGCAACAAGTACAGAGGGTTTTACTCTGAAATAATTAATTGAAAATAAAAGTTACAACATGGAACCAGTTAATATAGCATATTGAGGTTTAGGTTTGTCATGAGGTTTGTGAGGACAAGAAAGAGAAGACTGCTTTGGGCCACATGAGTAAATTTAAATTGTTAATCTTATACAACTATCTGGACACAGTTCTAAATGCCAAGATTGGAACCAAGTGAGCTAAGTGAGTAACAATGCAGATTTAGAGTCAGATATTTTTTGTTTGTTCAAAGCTTTGCCACCTCATAGCTATGTAACTTCAAACAAGTAATTTGACTGTCTGCATCCTTCATTATTTTCAAATCTGTTAAAAAAACAAAAGTCTAAAGAATACAACACTAATCATACAGAGTGATTCTGGAGAATCAGCATAAAAATTTTCAATAAAATAAGATTTTATTCATAATCTTCTATGTACTAGATGCTAAAGACAGAAAAAAATAGGTATATAACTATCCCTGTCTTTAAGGAGCTTATCATTTAAATGAGGAGACAAAGACTTGTACAACTGAGAAATATATTTTAAAATGTGCTATCCTATATAAAAAGTGCTATGGGAATATAGTAGTTGATAGTTAATTTAGCCAAAAGGGCAGGGGAAAACTGCACAAAATGATTCATCCCTAAGTCTCGAATGAGAAAGGAGAAGCCTGGTAGACTCAAAATGAAAGGATGGGACATTCAAAGCAGTAAATATGCTGAATACTTTGGTGTAATAAAAAGAAAATTAGCCAGAAGCTGGCTCAACATTGTCTTTTTCAATAAAATGTAGGCTCCTTGAGGGCAGGGACAAGTTCTTATTTAGCTTATATCATTAACATCTCCCAGGATCCCTGATGCTTTGTATGTACTCAACACTCACATGCAGATATTTCTATTTGTCCATCAATTTCACATAGCTAGAATAGGAGGAAAGTACAGCTATCTTTGTTTAAAAAATCTATTTTGAGAAATCACTCTGTCCAATGGCAGAAAGTAAAATTTTTGTGTGAGCAGTCGCCACAAGTGAATGCCTGGTTTTCAGCATTTGCTTGAGCTGGCAAAGAGTTGTTCTAGGGAAGGGGTCATCTCTTCACTCTGGCACCTACCTGGCCTCAGCTTTCCAACCTGACATCTAGAAAGAAACTCCATGGCACACCTGCTAATGCTATTCATTTGTCTTAGCCACAGGGCTCCCCCAGGTGCTTTGGCATCACTGTCACATCTCTGCCACCCTCAGCCCTACAGGAAAATACTTGACTCTTAGCTGCCACCTACCAGAGACCTGCCCTGAGGCTCTGTAAGTTTGGATTCAGCCATTACTTGGCCACATGCAGCTCTCTCTATACTTGTAGAAGAGTTGTCAGAATCTAGGAATCCAACCAGCAATCTGAACATAGGTTACCTCGCTCCTTGGGTGCTTAAATCATTGCAGTGTTTTACCACTACCCTTTAGGAAATGGCTCAAAGGGAAGAGGACACAGATCATGCCTCTATCTCTCTTGTTTCCTCCTATTCAATAGCCCTTGGGATCTTATTTGGGCAGGCAGGCAGGAAAAACTCTGTTGTTACAGAATTTACTTTATGCTTTAGAAAACCAAACACTTGCCCTCTTGCACTTCTAAAATCCTTTTCTTGCAAGACCATGTCTTTTATTGCCAGTTCCAAAAGTCTATTTAATACTTGAAAATAGTATTTTGACCCATTTCTTTTCCCCTGAATTTCGATGTTAATAACCCTCTCCTCAAATGTGTGATCCCATAATTTCCTAACTGCTAGGGTAGGGACTGAGAACAAGAAAATGTACTTGAAGGGTGAGGGCCTTGAAGGAGAAGTTGTAGATACATCAGTCAATTACTCAATATATTCCCACACATGCCCTTTTCCTAACTAATGAACTAAAAGACTAAAGGACTGAGGGAAGAGACAATAACACTTCCAGTGATTCCTGTGTCCCCAGCACCTGAAACAGTACCCAGTACATAGGGGAAATTATTATTTGTTGAATAACAATTGTACAGAAGGTAGCTCAAATGTTCCCCACCAACATAATCATTCAGAAAAGCATTCAGAGAGAAAAGGGTCAGAGGCAGAAATCTGAGAACACAAATATTTAAGGGACAGGATAGTGGAAAATTGTCAGAGAAGAAAAATAAGAAGAGGTCAGAAAGGTAGAAGAAAAACCAGGGGAAAAAAGTGGTACAGAAAGCATGGGAAGAGAGAAATTAAAGGAGAGAGAGTACTTTACCATATTAAAAAAAAAAAAAAAAAAGAAAAAGCAGTGATTGAATAGAATAAGGACTTAAGAGCAGGTTGGTGGTTTTTGACAATTTGTGGGTCATTAATAACATTTGAGAGATCAGCTTGAGTGAAATGGTTGTTCCAGAAGTCATTTTGCAATGGGTTGAGGAGTCAGAGAGCAGCCTGGATAATTAGTGTGAAAGTGCTTCATAAATCCTAAACCACTTTACAAATGCAATTAGGATATACAGCTTGTTAGATTTAGGGCCTGGTTGTTGCTCATTCACCAAACTTTCTGAATTCTTTTTTTTTCTTTTTTTGGCATCAGGCACACACTTCCTAGGACTTTGGCAGAATATGTTATGGAAAACTTAAGGAAGCAGATGTTAAATTTTAACAGTTTTCTTGTACCTTAAACTAATTTTTTTTCTATAATATGCCTCAGGTGTAAAAAAAAAAAATACACTATCATTAAACAATCTCCAAACACTCCCTACTGTTTCTTCCAAGTCACCTTCCTGTTGCCAGCTGCTTAGCAACTTCACCTTAGCTTATTGAAAACTTCTGATTTGTTTACACAAAATTAATATAAATTTGAATATGGCCTTGACTCCATCCATGAAATCTGGATCAGAGTCCATCACTTCTCCATCCCTCACAATTGGATCCAATTGCATTACTTTCAATATCTCTTCTTTCTTGGCTTCTCTACCCATAATTTCCATTTTGCATAGATTCCCTGTCAATCAAGTTAGCTTACTAGACATTACATGGACTTAAAATACAATTAATCATACTCTGAGAGGTTTCTTTCTTGACCTGAGCCTATACTCCTCAAATAACCTTATTCTAACTCTCTTTGTAATGACACCTAATTGTAAAAACATTAATATAAAGGCATAAAATGAACAGCTTTAAATTAGCTATATGTAAAATGATTCAGAAAGTAATGGATTTAATGTATTAATGTGTTTTTTAGAGAAAACACAACCAGATATTAATATTTAAAAGATGCTGCCACTGTTTGAGATTTTTCTACCAGAACCCTGTAACTTATCTGTTCAGCACAAGGATTGTTTATGAAGAAAAATAATCAAATTAAATAATTCTATAGTTATTTTTATTGGCCAGTGACATCTATTGTTCAATGTTATATAAAATGGAATTTAAAAATCAGAAAATATGCTATCTTTTTTACATGATTAGCTACAAAATAATAACTTTCTTAAATTTACTGTTTTAAACTGGTGGTATATAGGAATTTATTTTTAATTTAAAATAAAATCCAGCTGATTCTTTAGGAGTTCCAACATTTAATCACTATTCAAAAGGTCCAGGATCTGTCTAGTTGCTAAAAACAGGGATAGAGAAATAAGACAATAAAAATATGGAATACAATTCTTAAAGTTGCTTGCATTGTACAATAGATGTGTTTTTCTCCCCACAAATCACTCAAATACACACTATTGAAATCTGTGAAAGCCCAAGCTGAATGCTGAATTCAGGGCATGTTTCTGTTCTCATGTTTCATCTGTTGTCAACTAAATCTATGTATTTAGAAAGGTTGTTTACCATCTTAGCTAAAGTTTATTCTCTATGAAAGTATGGGGCTTTACCTGAAGGTGATCAGTTTCCTTCTAGCTCTTACTTTTCTCTAAATGTCATTCACCACCATTTGATTAAGCAAAATTTTTAAAAGTGAGTCTCTATCTAAATAAGTCTCTTTCTAAAGGGAGTCGTACAAATTGAGATGATTTAGGGAAGAAAAGAGTTTAATTTTGTGAAGAGACATTTATTAAATATATTTTAAAAAATAATTGGCCAATTCAATGAAAATGATTACACTTTTGATCATGTGTGAATACAACATTAATAATAAGCTCAGTTGTCATCAACCTATAACAAAAGAAAAACCCCCAAAATATGGCCCTTTAAAGGAACCTGAACATGACACTATAAGCATTTTCCAGTGTACGATATAACAGATAATGTTCCAAAGCACTAGAAACCAAAATCCTAATGTGACTTCAAAGAGCTTCTGAGCAGTGAATCAATATAGATTGTGAGATGCTCTGTTCGCCTGAAGCCCTAGGGATTGCTAATGGAGAAGGAAAAATCGGATGCTGCCCAATGTTACCTGGAGTCCTGGTCCTTGAAAGCAGTATTTTCTTCTACCATCAACTACTGTACTTTTAATAAATTTCTAAAATAATAAAAGTCATAAAACTGATAATCATCTTGGGGAAAAAGCATCCTTTGAAAATGTGAGACAAAGTGTAATATTAGAGAATAACAATAAAACAAGCTTTTATTTAGTCTCCTTACTCTCTTAAAGCTTTCTCTTTAAATTAAAATAGAAATCTATACATTCATTTTTTCTATAAATATTTTGAGCTTGTCTAACATTACAGCACTCAGTTGAGTGTGGTTGTTTCTTTCTGCTCACATGCAAATATGAAAGTATATGCCAAGGCTACTATTTCCTGCTCTGAGATCATGTAGAGGAAACATCTCACAGTCTCATGACATCTCTTCACCCTCTGCTGAGTCATTTGACCAGGGAAATATTATAAATCCTATAAAACAGAAGAGAGGTAGACTCAACAGCCAAGTAGTCAAGTCCCCATTGACATGCCCATGTGTGTAAAGAGCATTTGAGGTCAGAAGTTGGGCAGCACAGATCTATCTGAAGCACAGGATATATGTAGTTTCTGGCTTCGCATCCAGGTATCTCCAAGTATCTCCTTGTCCCTTATTTTAAAAATTTATCATTCACAGACAACTCTCAGAACTGTAGAAAATATTTGCAAATGAAGCAACTTACAAGGGATTAATCTCCAGAATATACAAACAGCTCATGCAGCTCAATATCAACCCAATCAACCCAATCAGATAATGGGCAGAAGACCTAAACAGATATTTCTCCAACGAAGACATACAGATGGTCAAGAGGCACATGAAAAGATGCTCAACATCACTAATTATTAGAGAAATGCAAATCAAAACTACAATGAGGTATTACCTCACACTGGTCAGAATGGTCACCATCAAAAAAAATCTACAAACAATAAATACTGAGAGGGTGTCCAGAAAAGGTAACCCTTTTACACTGTTGGTGGGAATGTAAATTGGTACAGCCACTATGGAGAACAGTATGGGTCTTCCTTAAAAAACTAAAAATAAAACTACCATATGACCCAGTAATCTCACTACTGGGTATATACCCTGAGAAAGCCATGATTCTAAAATATACATGCACCCCAATGTTCACTGAAGCACTATTTACAATAACCAGGACATAGAAGCAACCTAAATATCCATCAACAGAGGAATGGATAAAGAAAATGTGGTACATATATACAATGGAATATTACTCAGCCATAAAAAGGAACAAAATTGTGCCATTTGCAAAGACGTGGATGGACCTAGAGACTGTCATACAGAGTGAAGTAAGTCAGAAAGAGAAAAACAAATATTATATATTAACACATATATGTGGAATCTAGAAAATGGTGCAGACAAACCTATTTGCAAAGCTGAAAGAGAGACACAGATGTAGAGAACAAACATATGGACACCAAGTGGGTAACAGGGGATGGGATGAATTGGGAGATTGGGATCAACATATATACACTGCTATGTATAAAATAGATAACTAATGAGAACCTACTGTATAGTACAGGGAACTCTACTCAGTGCTCTGTGGTGACCTAAATGGGAAGGAAATCCAAAAAAGGGGGGATATATGCATACAAATACCTGATTCACTTCGCTGTACAGCAGAAACTAACACAACATTGTAAAGCAACTATACCCCAATTAAAAAAATAAAAAAAATTTACCATTCACTTTATGATTGACCATCATAACAATCAAATTAACAGAACAGTTGCAAAATGTTTAGTTTAGGCTTAATGTGTCTCTTTTTAGCCAACTTAAATTCACACCTACTGGAGAACTGAAAATTTGGTTCTCAGATTTTGTAAATGAAAGAAGATTCTAACTTTGAGGATAGTTAAATATTGTAATGAAACACAGTGAATGCCATAAGGCAATAGCAAGATTTTCATAGGAAGACAATATTGGATACGTAGAATACATGATGAAAATTATAGAATGCATCTATGTGGCAGACCTGGTGCAGTTACTGTCTACTGCCAAGGTTTCCACTACCGATGCAAAAAGAAAATGTCCTCGCACTTCCTGTTTGTCTGATTGGGCAGCCAAGATTGGATAGGAGACTACAGAGAAAAACATGGTAATACAAGGAAAAATATGGAGAGAGAATTTTTGCAACTCAGAAATAACCTTGTAAACAGTGAAGATCCTGTTTTACTCCAAAAAAGAATCCAAAATTTGAGTTAAAAATTAGAGCAAAAAGAAAAGCATACTGACTTCCCTGGTGGTCCAGTGGTTAAGAATCGGCCTTCCAACACAGGGGACATGGGTTCGATCCCTGGTCTGGGAACTAAGATCACACATGCCATGGGGCAATTAAGCCCACATGCCACAGCTACTGAGCCCACACACCACAACCAAGAGCCTGCACATCACAATGAAAGATCCCGTGTGCAGCAACTAAGACCCAATGCAACACAAAATAAGTAAACAAATGAATAAATAGATGAATAAATAAATGAAAAACACAGCATAATGCCATGTTATACCTTATTGTTGTCACAGGGTCAAATAAAACTGGTTACAGAAGCAATGTAGCTGTCATCAAAACATCACTTCTTTTTTTTTTTTTTTAAATGGTGTGAGGGTGTAAGCAATGGAGTGCTTTAATTAATTAATTTATTTATTTATTTATTTTTGGCTGTGTTGGGTCTTCGTTTCTGTGCGAGGGCTTTTCCCAGTTGCGGCGAGTGGAGGCCACTCTTCATTGCGGTGTGCGGGCGTCTCACTGTCGCGGCCTCTCCCGTTGTGGAGCACAGGCTCCAGACGTGCAGGCTCAGTAGTTGTGGCTCACGGGCTTAGTTGCTCCACAGCATGTGGGAACTTCCTAGACCAGGGCTCGAACCCATGTTCCCTTCATTAGCAGGCAGATTCTTAACCACTGCGCCACCAGGGAAGTTCTTTTTCTGTTTTTAATGCTTAAGGTATGAAAGAATTTGCACACACAAAAGCAGGACCTCAAGCAGATATATCTTAACTGAGACTCCAGAAAACTAGGCAGACAAATCTTGAACTGATTTTTTTTTTGGAATTTTATTTTATTTTTTATACAGTAGGTTCTTACTAGTCATCAATTTTATACACATCAGTGTATACATGTCAATCCCAATCGCCCAATTCATCACACCACTATCCCCACACCCCCATGTCTTTCCCCCCTTGGTGTCCATATGTTTGTTCTCTACATCTGTGTCTCAACTTCTGCCCTGCAAACTGATTCATCTGTACCATTTTTCTAGGTTCCACATACATGCGTTAATATACGATATTTGTTTTTCTCTTTCTGACTTACTTCACTCTGTATGACAGTCTCTAGATCCATCCACATCTCAACAAATGACCCCATTTCGTTACTTTTTATGGCTGAGTAATATTCCATTGTATATATGTACATCATCTTCTTTATCCATTCGTCTGTCGGTGGGCATTTAGGTTGGTTCCATGACCTGGCTATTGTAAATAGTGCTGCAATGAACATTGGGGGGCATGTGTCTTTTTGAATTATGGTTTTCTCTGCGTATATGCCCAGTAGTGGGATTGCTAAGTCATATGGTAGTTCTATTTTTAGTTTTTTAAGGAACCTCCATATGGTTCTCCATAGTGGCTGTATCAATTTACATTCCCACCAACAGTGCAAGAGGGTTCCCTTTTCTCCACCCCCTCTCCAGCATCTGTTGTTTGTATATTTTCTGATGAGGCCCATTCTAACTGGTGTGAGGTGATACCTCATTGTAGATTTGATTTGCATTTCTCTAATAATTAGTGATATTGAGCATCTTTTCATGTGCTTCTTGGCCATCTGTATGTCTTCTTTGGATAAATGTCTATTTAGGTCTTCGGCCCATTTTTGGATTAGGTTGTTTGTTTCTTAATATTGAGTGGCATGAGCTGTTTATATATTTGGAGATTAATCCTTTGTCTGTTGATTCGTTTGCAAATATTTTCTCCCGTTCTGAGTGTTGTCTTTTCATCTTGTTTATGGTTTCCTTTGCTGTGCAAATGCTTTGACGTTTCATTAGGTCCCATTTGTTTATTTTTGTTTTTATTCCCGCTACTCTAGGAGGTGGATCAAAAAACATCTTGTGGTGATTTATGTCAAAAAGTGTTCTTCCTATGTTTTCCTCTAAGAGTTTTATAGTATCCAGTCTTACATTTAGGTCTCTAATCCATTTTGAGTTTATTTTTGTGCATGGTGTTAGGGAGTGTTCTAATTTCATTCTTTTACATGTAGCTGTCCAGTTTTCCCAGCACCACTTATTGAAGACAACTGTCATTTCTACATTGTATATCCTTGCCTCCTTTGTCATAGATTAGTTGGCCATCCGTGTGTGGCCTTACCTCTGGGATTTCTATCTCTTTCCATTGATTTATGTTTCTGTTTTTGTGCCAGTACCATATTGTCTGGATTACTGTAGCTTTGTAGTGTAGTCTGAAGCCCGGGAGTCTGATTCCTCCAGCTCCGTTTTTCCCCTCAAGACTGCTTTGGCTATATGAGGTCTTTTGTGTCTCCATACAAGTTTTAAGATTTTTGTTCTAGTTCCGTAAAAAAAATGCCATGGGTAATTTGATAGGGATTGCATTGAATCTGTAGATTGCTTTGGGTAGTATAGTCATTTTCACAATATTGATTCTTCCAATCCAAGAACATGGTATATCTCTCCATCTATTGGTATCATCTTTCATTTCTTTCATCAGTGTCTTATAGTTTTCTGCATACAGGTATTTTGTCTCCCTAGGTAGGTTTATTCCTATGTATTTTATTCTTTTTGTTGCAATGGTAAATGGGAGTGTTACCTTAATTTCATTTTTTTCCTGTAGTTCATTTCTAATCTAATAGCATTGTGGTCAGAAAAGATGCTCGGTATGATTTCAATTTTCTTAAATTTATTGAGGCTTAATTTGTGAACCAAGATGTGATCTATCCTGGAGAATGTTCCATGCGCAGTTGAGAAGAAAGTGTAATCTGCTGTTTTTGGATGGAATGTCCTATAAATATCAATTAAATCTATCTGGTCTATTGTGGCATTTAAAGCTTGTGTCTCCTTATTAATTTTCTGTCTGCATGATCTGTCCATTGGTATAAGTGAGGTGTTAAAGTCCCCCACTATTATTGTGTTACTGTCGATTTCCTCTTTTATAGCTGTTAGCAGTTGCCTTATGTATTGAGGTGCTCCTATGTTGGGTGCATATATATTTATAATTGTTATATCTTCTTCTTGGATTGATCCCTTGATCATTATGTAGTTTCCTTGCTTGTCTCTTGTAACATTCTTTATTTTAAAGTCTATTTTATCTGATATGAGTATTGCTACTCCAGCTTTCTATTGATTTCCATTTGCATGGAGTATCTTTTTCCATCCCCTCACTTTCAGTCTGTATGTGTCCCTAAGTCTGAAGTAGTTTCTTGTGGACAACATATATATGGGTCTTATTTTTATATCCATTCAGCAAGCCTGTGTCTTTTGGTTGGAGCATTTAATCCATTCACATTTAAGGTAATTATCGATATGTATGTTCCTATTACCATTTTCTTAATTGTTTTGGGTTTGTTATTGTAAGTCCTTTTCTTCTCTTGTGTTTCCCACTTAGAAAAGTTCCTTTAGCATTTGTTGTAAAGCTGGTTTGGTGGTGCTGAATTCTTTTAGCTTTTGCTTGTCTGTAAAGCTTTTCATTTCCCCATCGAATCTGAATGAGATCCTTGCCGGGTAGAGTAATCTTGGTTGTAGGTTCTTCCCTTTCATCACTTTAAGTATATCATGCCACTCCCTTCTGGCTTGTAGAGTTTTGCTGAGAAATCTGCTGTTAACATTATGGGAGTTCCCTTGTATGTTATTTGTCATTTTTCCTTTGCTGCTTTCAATAATATTTCTTTGTCGTAATTTTTTGCTAATTTGATTACTATGTGTCTCGGTGTGTTTCTCCTTGGATTTATCCTGTATGGGACTCGCTGCACTTGCTGGATTTGGGTAGCTATTTCCTTTCCCATGTTAGGGAAGTTTTCAACTACAATCTCTTCAAATATTTTCTTGGGTTCTTTCTCTCTCTCTTCTCCTTCTGGGATCACTATGATGCAAATGTTTTGGCATTTAATGTTGTCCCAGAGGTCTCTTAGGCTGTCTTCATTTCTTTTCATTCTTTTTTCTTTATTCTGTTCTGCAGCAGTGAATTCCACCATTCTGTCTTCCAGATCACTTATCTGTTCTTCTGCCTCTGTTATTCTGCTATTGATTCCTTCTAATGTAGTTTTCATTTCAGTTATTTTATTGTTCATCTCTGTTTGTTTGTTCTTTAATTCTTCTAGGTCTTTGTTAAACATTTCTTGCATCTCCTCGATCTTTGCCTCCATTCTTTTTCTGAGGTCCTGGATCTTCTTCACTATCATTATTCTGAATTCTTTTTCTGGAAGGTTGCCTATCTCCACTTCATTTAGTTGTTTTTCTGGGGTTTTACCTTGTTCCTTCATGTGGTACATAGCCCTCTGCCTTTTCATCTTGTCTATCTTTCTGTGAATGTGGTTTTTGTTCCACAGGCTGCAGGATTGTAGTTCTTCTTACTTCTGCTGTCTGCCCTCTGGTGGATGAGGCTATCTAAGAGGCTTGTGTAAAACACCACTTCTTGACTTCTACTGAGGTTTTGACTCTCTCATTATGTAAAAGATATGGATAGGTTGTTCTCATAATATTTTCTATTAAATTAATTCTTTCAGTAGGTTTTGGGCATGGGAAAAGATTGTGATTTTGCCTTGACAATTCAACCAGAATTTTTAAGAAAAGCATTTTATAATATTATTTTAAAATTCCATATCATGCATCACATTATATCTTACACTAGTACTATGAGGTTCGTTAGTAATTGTTTTAGTCAGACTTCCCCAGAATCAGATCCTGAGATGTGATTTTGTATACAAAATATAAAGTAAGGAAAATATCCCAAGGAAGTGAAAGAAGCTGAGCAATGTTGTAATATCTGGAAAAAAAAAAAAAAAAGGTTGAGGGTAGGTTTAATGTCACCTGCACAGGCATTTTAGAGTATAAGTTATGCCTCAGAATTCTACTAACTTGAGGCAAAGGATCTGAACTTCCTTATGCCCACTGCCTCCAACAATGACTAGGCATCTTCAAGGGGAATGTAATTTTCCAGGTAACTGTCTCCTCACCATTTGTGAGCAAGATAGATTTCAGTAGCCCAAGGGCAGCCTTTTGCTCACTGCTATAAGCAAATGCACACAGAAGCTGGGAGTGGGGAGGGGGCCTTCAAAATAGTATTTAAAAAATTGAGCCAAAGATATATGAGTGGAACACAAACATTGTACACCACAGTCAGATTTTACTGTCATGCTAAAAGATTAGAAAACGGAAGTTCATAAAGGAAATATGATTTACATACAGACATCCACAGGTAAAACTGTAAAACAGATAATACAAGACCCTGGTTGTAAATCCTATGTTTCTCTTGCTGTTCCCTTCCTCCCTACCTTTCATCATGTTGCATGATAGTGTTATTTATTTTCATAATTAACATATAACCTTATAATAAAAAAGACCTGATATTTTATAGCATGCTACACATTTCTGATTATTTTGAATATTTTATTTTTCTTCATGTATGTAGTTTTATATCCAGTTAAATCAGAGGTCACAAACATAGGGTTCTGGCAGATAATATAAATCAATGAATCAGAACAGATGAGAAAGCCAGTAAAGAACTGAACCTCTCTGTAAAGTTGCTGCCTGTGTAAAGGAGGAAGCCACTTCTCAGACCCAGATTATTGTTGCTGCAGGGGAATAAAGATCCACTGTTGCTAGATCTTCCAGTTTTCATGCTCAGCCAGAAATCAGGATGTTTCACATACAGTCTCCTAATTTCTAAATTCTGGTAACTGACCAACCCTTCAGCCAACCCCATTTTTTTTTCAGTGGGAGCCAATTTTGTACAAGTTACAAAATACATACTCCTGTTACACTTGAGGTGCCATTTTATTCCTTTGGTATATGCCAGCAGGGTTGGTACAGCTTAAAGTATGTACTCATCTAGTCATTTAAATTAAAACAATTTTGAACTATGATGCTGGCCAAACCAAACTTTAAAAGAATAGGATTTAATTTGTGGGTCTTGAGTTTAGGGTCTCTAAATTAAACTAATGTTTCCATGAACTGTAAATGTTTTTCAATTCAATCACAAGAAATAGTTTCTTTTAAAGCAAATGAGGGTTTTTTTGGTGGTTTGTTTTTTTTGTTTTTTGTTTTTTGTTTGCCTTTTGAATGTTGGCATGTACTAAAAATGAGAGTGGAAGATTTCAAAATTCTTTAATGTTGTTCTAACTTCTGTCAAAGTGAGTCCACTCTGACGAAAGCAGTAACTTGCAACCTCATGACACCCAAAGTTCCCTTTAACAATAGTTCTAACACTACCTCTATTATCCTGGAATAAAATTCTTAGGGTACTATCACATAGCAACACATGTAAGTTATAATATAATCAGTATAAAGCCTTAACTCCAACATACAGGAGAGAGAAGAGAAAACTAACTTATAGTTAACTAATATGTGTTTTTTTTTATTGAATTAGAGTTGATTTACAATATTTTGTTAGTTTCAGGTGTATGGCATAGTGATTCAGTATTTTTGCAAATTATACTCCATTATAAACTATTACAAGATAATGGATATAATTCCTTGTGCTGTACATTATATCCTTGTTGCTGATATATTTTATATATAGTAGTGTATATCTGTTAATTCTGTACCCCTAATTTGGCTCTCCCCCTTTTCCCTCTCTCTTGGTAACCACAAGTTTGTTTTCTATATCTATGGCTCTGTTTCTGTTTTGCATATACATTCATTTGTATTATTTTTTAGGTAAGTGATATCATACAGTATTTGTCTTTGTCGGACTTATTTCACTAAGCATAATATTCTCTGAGTCCATTCACATTGCTGCAAATGGCAGTATTTCATTATTTTTTATGGTTGAGTAATATTCCATTGTGTGTATATATATACACACAATTATATATATATACTAACTTATCGTTAAATAATATGTATTTATTATATATATATATATATATATATATATATATCTTTTTCAGCCAAGTATCTGTTGATGGGCACTTTGGGTTGCTTATATGTCTCAGCTATTGTAAATAGTGCTGCTATGAATATTGGGGTGCATATATCTTTTCAAATTAGTGTTTTCATTTTTCCAGATACATACCCAGGAGTGGAATTGTTGCATCATATGGTAGTCTTATTTTTTAGTTTTTTGAGGAATCTCCATACCGTTTTCCACAGTGACTGTACCAATTAACATCCCACCAACCATATACCAGGGTTCCCTTTTCTCCACATCCTCTCCAACTTTTGTCATTTGTAGACTTTTTGATGATAGCTATTATGACAGGTGTGAGGTGATATCTCATTGTTGTTTTGATTTGCATTTTTCTAATAATTAGCAATGTTGACCATCTTTTCATGTACCTGTTAGCCATTTGTATGTCTTCTTAGGAGGAATGCCTATTCAGGTCTTTGCTCATTTTTTTATTAGATTGCTTGTTTTTTTTTTGATATTGAGTTGTATGAGATGTTTGTATATTTTGGATATTAACTCTCCATTGGTCTCATCATTTGCAATTTTTTTCTTCCATTCCTTATGTTGTCTTTTCATCTTTTCAATGCTTTCCTTTGATGTGCAAAAGCTTTTAAGTTTAATTACATCCCATTTGTTTATTTCTGCTTCTATTTATTTTGCCTTAGGAGACTGATCCAAGAAAATATTGCTAAGATTTATGCAAAGGAGTTTTCTGCCTATGTTGTTTTCTAGGAGTTTTATGGTTTCAGGTCTTACACTTAGGTCTTTAAACCATTTTGAGTTTATTTTTGTATATGGTGTGGGGGAATGTTCTAATCTCATTGTTTTACCTGTGGTTGTCCAGTTTTCCCAGCACCACTTGTTGAGAGACTGTTTTACTCCATTGTATAGCCTTGCCTCTTTTGTCATAGATTAATTGACAATAGGTATGTGGGTTTATTTCTGGGCTCTCTACTCTGTTCTATTGATCTATTTGTCTGTTTTTGTGCCAGTACCATGCTGTTTTGATTACTGTAGATTTGTAGTATTAGTCTGAAGTCTGGGAGGGTTATACTTCCAGCTTTATTCATTTTTTTCTCAAGATTGATTTGGCAATTCAGGGTCTTTTGTGTTTCCATAGAAATTTTAGAATTATTGGTTCTAGTTCTGTGAAAAATGTTATGGATATTTTGATAGGGATTGCACTAAGTCTGTAGATTGCTTTAGGTAGTATGGCCATTTTAACAATATTAATTCTTTCAATCAAAAAGCATGGGATATTTTTCCATTTCTTTGCATCATCTTCAATTTCCTTCCTCAATATTTTAGTTTTCAGAGTATAGGTTTTTCACCTCCTTGATTAAATTTATCGCTAGGTATTTTATTTTTTGATGCAGTTTTAAATGGAAGTATTTTTTACTTTCTCTTTCTGATATTTCATTATTAGTGTACATAAGTGCAACAGATTCTGTATATTAATATTATTTTCTGCAACCTTGTTGAATTCATCTATTAGTTCTAATTGTTTCTGGGTGGAGACTTTAGAATTCTCTATATATTGTGTTATGTCATCTGCAAATAGTGACAGTTTTACCTCTTCCCTTCCCATTTGAATAACTTTATTTCTTTTCCTTATCTGATTGCTGTGGCCAGGACTTCTAATACTATGTTAAATAGAAGTAGCAAGAGTGACCATCACTGTATTGTTCCTGAATTTAGCAGGAAGACTTTCAGCTTTTTATCAATGAGTATTAGGTTGGCTGTGGATTTGTCATAAATGGCCTTTATTATGTTGAGATATGTTCACTCTATAGCCACTATGATGATATTTTTTATCATGAATGGATGTTGAAATTTTCAAATGCTGTTTCTGCATCTACTGAAATGATCATGTGATTTTTATACTTACTTTTGTTAATGTGATGTATCATATTGATTAATTTGTGAGTGTTGAACCATTCTTGTGACCCTGGAATAAATCCAACTTGATCATGGTGCATGATCCTTTTTATGTACTGTTAATTTCAGTTTGCTAATATTTTGTTGAGGATTTTTGCATCTATATTTATCAGAGATATTGGCCTATAATTTTATTTTTTTTAGTGCCCTTGTCTGGTTTTGATATCAGGATAATGATGGACTGTAGAATAAATTTGGATGTACTCCCTCCACTTTAATTTCTTTGGAATAGTTTGAGGAAGATAGGTATTTGTTTTTCTTTATATGTTTGGCAGACTTCCCCTGTGAAAACATCTGGTCCTGGGCTTTTGTTTGCTGGGAGTTTTTGCATTATGAATTCAATTTCATTTCTAGTGATCAATCTCTTCAAATTGTCTGTACCTTGTTGACTCAGTCTTGGCAGACTGTATGTTTCTAGAAATACATCTATTTCTTCCAGGTTGTCCAATTTGTCATCATATAACTGCTCATGGTATTCCCTTATGATTTTTTGTATCTCTGTAGTATCAGTTATATTTCTCCTCTTTCATTTCTTATTTTGCTTATTTGGGTCCCTTCTCTTCTTAGAAAACAGCTCTTGGTTTCATTGCTCTTTTCTGTTGTTTTTTTTAATCTTTATTTTATTTATTCCTCTCTGATCTTTATTATTTCCTTCCTTCTGCTGACTTCGGGTTTTGTTTGTTCTTCTTTTTCTAATCATTTTAGGTTGTAGGTTAGGTTGTTTATTTGAGATTTTTCTTGTTTCTTGAGGAAGGCCTGTATTACTATCAGCTTCTCTCTTAGAACTTCATTGGCTAGTTCTCATACATTTTGGAAACTTGTGTTTCCATTTTCATTTGCCTCAAGGTATTTTCTGATTTTCTCTTTGATTTCATTGTTGACCCATTGTTTTTTAGTAACATATTGTTTAGTTTCCACATATTTGCTCTTTTCACAGTTTTTTTGTTGTTGATTTCTAGTTTCATACCATTGTGATCAGAAAAATGCTTGATATAATTTCTATTCTCTTAAATTTGTTAAGGCTTGTTTTGTGACCTTGTATGTGATCTATCCTGGAGGACGTTTCATGTGCACTGGAAAAGAATGTGTATTCTGCTAGATTTGGATGTAATGTCCTGTATATCAATTATGTCCAACTGGTATATTGTCATTTAAGACCACTGTTGCCTTATTAATTTTCTGTCTTGTTGATCTGTCCATTGCTGTCCGTGTGGTATTAAAGTCTCCTACTACTATTGTATTATTGTTGATTTCTCCCTTTAGGTCTGTTAGTGTTTGCTTTATATATTTATGTGCTCCTGTATGTGTTAAGGAGTGTAATATCCTCTTCTTGTATTGATCTCTTTATCATTATATATTGCTCTTCTTTGTCTTTTGTTTTGGCTTTTGTTTCAAAGTCTGTTTTGTCTGATATAAGTATTACTACTCTCACTTTCTTTTCTTTTCCATTTGCATGAAATATCTTTTTTCCTATCCTCTCACTTTCAGTCTGTGTGTGTCTTTAGCCCTTAGGGAGTCTCTTGTAGACACCATATTAAAAGGTCTTTTTTTTTTTTTTTAATCCAATTAGCCACCCTAAATCTTTTGATCAGAGCATTTAGTCCACTGACATTTAAAGTAATTATTGATAGATATGTACGTGTTGTCATTTTATTACTTGTTTTCCAGTTGTTTTTGTAGTTCTTCACTGTTCATTTAATTTTTTGTTTCTTTCATTGTGGGTTGATGATTTTCTTTTGTGGTAGGCTTGGGTTCCTTTCTTTTTTTTTTTTTTTTTTTTTTGTCTATCTACTGTAGGTTTTTAAGTTATGGTCACAGTGGGGTTCATATATGTTGACCCATAATTTTATCTACTTGATTTAAACTATTAGTTATTTACATTCAAACATATTCTAAAAGATCTACATTTTTACTCTTTCCCCCCACATTTTGTATTTACAATGTCATATTTTATATCTTCATGCTTATTCCCTATTCCCTTTACTGTTTATTGTAGTTATAGTTGCCATAACAATTTTTTGTCTTTTAATCTATGTCACTGGTTTATTTAAGTAATCTTCAGTCCTTACTATATATTTGCCTTTCCTACTGGGATTTTTCCTATAGATTTTTTGCTTCTTTTCCATTTAAAGATGACCTTTCAACATTTCTTTTATGGTGGGTTTTGTGTTGCTGAATTCTTTTAGTTTATTCTTGTCTGAGAAGTTCTGTATCTCTCCTTCTATTCTAAATGATAATCTTGCTGGATAGAGAATCCTAGGTTGCAAGTTTTTCACTTTCAGCACTTTGACTATATTATGCCACTCTCTTCTGACCTGTAAAGTTTCTGCAGAGAAATCAGCTGAGAGTCTTATGAGGATTCCCTTGTATATGACTGTTTGTTTTTCTCTTGCTGCCTTTAGAATTCTCTCTTTATCTTTTACTTCTGGCATTTTAATTATGATATGTCTTAGTGTGGGTCTGTTTGTATTCATCTTGTTTGGGACCCTCTGTGCTTCCTCTACCTGTATATTTGTTTCATTCTTTAGTTTTGGGAAGTTTTTAGCCATAATTTTTTCAAATACATTTTTGATACCCTCTCTCTCTTCTCCTTCTGGAACCCCTATAATGCAAATGTTGGCACATTTGATATTACCCCAGAAATCTCATATGATGCACTAGTTTTTTGTTTCATTTGTCTTTGTGTCTGTTGTTCTATTTGGGTGATTTCCTTTATTCTATCTTCCAGATCACTTATGCATTCTAATAATATGTATTTTTTTATGTCTAAGTGCTTGGAACTGACTATACTAGAAGATTTAATTAACTAGTGGATGTTTCCACCATAAATAAAAAGTGGCCATTCATATGTCAGCTACAAATAAAAACCAGTAATCTTCTGGGCACATGTGACCTAAATTTCAATGCATTGTTCTCAGTAAAATGTTTTCCAAAATATCAAATAATTATTGGTATAAATTTACAAAAATATAAATAAAACATATTCTTCCCTTGATTTTCACACTTGTTAAGTATCTGAAAAATGCAATATATATTAAAAAACTAGCAAAAATATCTGGATTTATATGTAAAAATGAGTTAGGTTCTGGGCTCAGATAGCTGTTATTACATTTGTAAACTACATGGTTGGCCAATAGAACAACTGAAAGTCATACAGAACATTCTTCATTATGTTCACTGTCTCTTACATTGAAGGGGATCTAGCAACGCTGGTCCCTTCCTAATAAAGGTTAGTGAAGTTTTCCAATAATTGTGACAACTCAGAGTCTTCCAGAGATGTCTAAATTGTTCCCTAAGGAGCAGTACTTTTCTCTTGAGAGCCAACATTCTAAAGTCATCATGAAGACAAAAGCCAGATGATTAAACTAACAAAAAAAAATGTTGAATGAAGCAGATGATATAGAATTCACTTTTTTTCCAAATGAAAGCTAACATGGTACTCAGGAGAGAGTACAATTTTGAACTCAGTATTGGCCAAAGTTGGCCAGTCCTAAGCAAAGGGCAAAATAATAATTTATTATCCATAAGGTGTTCTGTTGGTCACCTCAGGCTGAAAAAGCAGTAGACTAAAACACTCTTTGTGACCATGGTTATTACACATTAGATGTAATAAAGGTCCAGATGAATTAGGCCAAAGTCTTTCTCTTATTCAAACACTTTCATTCAGAGTTCTGACATGTTCCACTTGCTTCAATCTAGAGATAAGCAAACATCCTATTTAGTTGAAACTATGATGACTTATGGTATAGATGGACTTTAAAAACATGTGTCTTTGCTTTTAAAATTTTGAAGATATTAGCCAGTGATGATGACATCACCAATTTATGTATGAACACAGGACTAGAAATTAAACTGGAGCTCAGATTTTTTAAACAATTTGCAAATCACAGTCTCTGGTACATTGTCTTTTAAGGTAAATAATAAATAAATGTCTATTTTAGGACTTTTTCTATCAAATAATTTTGAGCAAATAGCAAAACATATCATTCTAAAATATAGTAACACAATGATACTGTCTGGAAAATTGGAAGCAGGGTTCTGCTTTTAAAATATTGATAGAACTGTTTCCAATAAAAGTCAATGAAAGTACAAGAAAATATTGAAAAAGAAAAAAACTAGCTTCTTCAGTCATACTAAATGACAGAGGGAGAGACATGAATGTATTCTCAAATCATCTTGCTAACAAAAACAAACATTGTTGAACCAAACAAAATTACAAGAAAAGTAATAATAGCTAAAGGATGGGGGGATTATTTAAACTAATTGTTGAGCTAATAAAGCTCAATAATCAAAGAATATAGAAAACACTAATTTATTAAATAAACTGTGTAGCCATTTGAAATGAGGCTAGAATCTTCATACTATGAGTTTACTGGGAAAGTACAAAAAGTAAAGAATTTGATATGGGAAAATCAATTTTAGTACCTGAGCAAATATTCTCCATATATTCAGTATATATATTTTCCAATTTTCTTCTCATCCCTCCTCAGAGTTAGCAATCAAAATATATTTCTTTGACAAGATTGTTGGCTGATAGTCCTTACAAATTAAATGAGAAGATAAAAAGTCAAGATTATACTCCTTACTCAACCCCTAACACATGAAGTATTGGGCAAGTCATTTAAGAACACTCAACACCAAAATTAATTTAATTATTTTTAACAATCTTTACCTCATAACATCTTATATTATTTCACTAAAGATTACATAAGTAAAGCATCAATAACCAAATTATCTTAATTCACCAGAAGTGTATCATCAAGAAGCTACTCAGATTGCTTCAAGATGGAGGAGTAGAAGGACGTGCTCTCACTCTCTCTTGTGAGAGCACCAGAATCACAACTAACTGCTGAACAATCATCAACAGGAAGACACTGGAACTCACCAAAAAAGATACCCCACATCCAAAGACAAGGGAGAAGCCACAATGAGATTGTGGGAGGGGCGCAATCACAATAAAATCAAATCCCATAACTGTTGGGTGGATGATTCACAAACTGGAGAACACTTATTCCACCAAAGAGTGAAGGTTCTGAGCCCCACATCAGGCTTACCAACCTGGGGGGCCAAAAACGGGAGGAGGAATTCCAGGAGAATCAGATTTTGAGGTCTAGCGGGGTTTGATTGCAGGACTTCAATAGAACTGGGGAAAAAGAGACTTCACCCTTGGAGGGCACACACAAAGTAATGTGTGCATTGGGACACAGGGGAAGGAGCAGTGACCCCATAAGAGACTAAACCAGACTTACCTGCTACTGTTGGAGGGTGTCCTGCAGAGGCAGGGGATGGCTGTGGCTCACTGTGGGGACAAGGACACTGGCAGCAAAAGTTCTGGGAAGTACTCCTTGGCATGAGCCCTCCTGGAGCCCGCCATTAGCCCCAACAAAGAGCCTGGAGCCTCCAATGCTGGGTCGCCTCAGGTCAAACAACCAACAGGGAGGGAACCCAGCCCCACCCATCAGCTGACAAGTGGTTCAAAGTTTTACTTGGCTTTGCCCACCAGAGCAACAACCAGCTGTGCCCACCACTATTATCTCCCATCAGGAAACTTGCACAAGCCTCTTAGATAGCCTCATCCACCAGAGGGCAGAGAGCAAAAGCAAGAAGAGCTACAATCTGGCAGCCTGTGGAAAAAAACCCACATTCACAGAAAGATAAAAAAAAAAGGAAAAGGCACAGGGCTATGTACCAGATGAATGAACAAGATAAAACCACAGAAAAACAACTAAATGAAGTGGAGACACGCAACCTTCCAGAAAAAGAATTCAGAATAATGACAGTGAAGATGATGCAGGACCTCGGAAAAAGAATGGAGGCAAAGATCGAGGAGATGCAAGAAATGTTCAACAAAGGCCTAGAAGAATTAAAGAACAAACAAGCAGAGATGACCAATACAATAACTGAAATGAAAACTACACTAGAAGGAATCAATTGCAGAATAACGGAAGCAGAACAACGGATAAGTGACCTGGAAAACAGAATGGCGGAATTCACTGCTGTGGAACAGAATAAAGAAAAAAGAATGGAAAGAAAAGACGACAGCCTAAGAGATCTCTGGGACAACATTACATGCCACAACATTTGCATTATAAGAGTCCCGGAAGCAGAAGAGAGAGAGAAAGAACACGAGAAAATATTTGAAGAGATTACAGTCAAAGACTTCCCTAACATGGGAAAGGAAAGAGCCACACAAATCCAGGGAGTGCAGAGAGTCTCAGGCAGGATAAAACCAAGGAGAAACATGCTGAGTCATATAGTAATCAAACTGACAAAAATTAAAGACAAAGAAAAATTATTGAAAACAGCAAGGGAAAAATGACAAATAACATACAAGAGAACTCCCATAATGTTAATAGCGGATTTCTCAGCAGAAACCCTGAAGTTTCTGCCAGAAGGGAGTGGCATGATATATTTAAAGTGATGAAAGGGAAGAACCTACAACCAAGATTACTCTACCCGGCAAGGATCTCATTTAGATTTAATGGAGAAATCAAAAGCTTTACAGACAAGCAAAAGCTAAGAGAATTCAGCACCACCAAACCAGCTCTACAACAAATGCTAAAGGAACTTCTCTAAGTGGGAAACACAAGAGAAGAAAAGGACCTACAAAAACAAACCCAAAACAATTAAGAAAATGGTCATAGGAACATACATATCGATAATTACCTTAAACGTGAATGGATTAAATGCTCCAACCAAAAGACACAGGCTTGCTGAACAGATAAAAAAACAAGACCCACATATATGCTGTCTACAAGAGACCTACTTCAGACCTAGGGGCACATACAGACTGAAAGTGAGGGGGAAAAAGATATTCCATGCAAATGGATATCAAAAGAAAGCTGGAGTAGCAATAGTCATATCAGATAAAATGGACTTTAAAATAAAGAATGTTACAAGAGACAAGCAAGGACACTACATAATGATCAAGGTATCAATCCAAGAAGAATATATAAAATTATAAATATATATGCTCCCAACATAAGAGTACCTCAATACATAAGGTAACTGCTAACAGCTATAAAAGAGGAAATCAACAGAAACACAATAATAGTGAGGGACTTTAACACCTCACTTATGCCAATGGACAGATTATCCAAACAGAAAACTAATAAGGAAACAGTAGCTTTAAATGACACAACAGACAAGAGAGGTTTAATTGATAATCATAGGACATTCCATCCAAAAACAGCAGATTACACTTTCTTCCCAACTGCGCATGGAACCTTCCCCAGGATATATCACGTCTTGGGTCACAATCAAGCCTCAGTAAATTTAAGAAAATTGAAAACATATCAAGCATCTTTTCTGACTACAATGTTATGAGCTTAGAAATCAATTACAGGGAAAAAAACGTAAAAAACACAAACACATGGAAGCTAAACAATATGTTACTAAATAACCAAAAGATCACTGAAATAATCAAAGAGGAAATCAAAAAATACCTAGAGACAAATGACAATGAAAACACGATGATCCAAAACCTGTGGGAAGCAGTAAAAGCAGTTCTAAGAGGGAAGTTTACAGCTATACAAGCCTACCTCAAGAAACAAGAAAAATCTCAAATAAACAATATAACCTTACACCTAAAGGAACTGGAGAAAGAAGAATAAACAAAACCCAAAGTTAGTAGAAGGAAAAAAAATCATAAAGATAAGAGCAGAAATAAGTGAAATAGAAACAAAGAAAACATTAGAAAGTATCAATAAAACTAAAAGCTGGTTCTTTGAGAAGATAAAAAAAATTGATAAACCATTAGCCAGACTCACAAGAAAAAGGGGAGAAGACTCAAATCAATAAAATTAGAAATGAAAAAGGAGAAGTTACAACAGACACCACAGAAATACAAAACATCGTAAGAGACTACTACAAGCAACTCTATGCCAATAAAATCGACTACCTGGAAGAAATGGACAAATTCTTAGAAAGGTATAACCTTCCAAGACTAAACCAGGAAGAAATAGAAAATATGAACAGACCAATCACAAGTAATAAAATTGAAACTGTGGTTAAAACTCTTCCAACAAACAAAAGTCCAGGACCAGATGGCTTCACAGGTGAATTCTCGAAAACATTTAGAGAAGAGCTAACATTTGTACTTCTCAAAGTCTTCCGAAAAATTGCAGAGGCAGGAGCACTCCCAAACTCATTCTATGAGGCCACCATCACCCTGATACCAAAACCAGACAAACTTACTACAGAAAAAGAAAATTACAGACTAATATCACTGATGAATATAGGTGCAAAAATCCTCAAGAGAATACTAGCAAAAAGAATGCAACAACACATTAAAAGGATCATACACCATGATAAAGTGAGATTTATCCAGGGATGCAAGGATTCTTCAATATATGCAAATCAATGTGATACACCATATTAACAAATTGAAGAATAAAATCCATATGATCATCTCCGTAGATGTAGAAAAAGCTTTTGACAAAATTCAGCACACATTTATGATAAAAACTCTCCAGAAAGTGGACATAGAGGAAACCTACCTCAATATAATAAAGGCCATATATGACAAAGCCACAGCAAACATCATTCTCAATGGTGAAAAATTGAAAGCATTTCCTCTAAGATCAGTAACAAGACAAGGATGTCCACCCTCACCACTATTATTCAACATAGTTTTGGAAGTTCTAGCCACAGCAATCAGAGAAGAAAAAGAAATAAAAGGAATACAAATTGGAAAAGAAGAAGTAAAATTGTCACTGTTTGCCAATGACATGATACTATAGATAGAGAATCCTAAAGATGCCATCAGAAAACTACTAGAGCTAATCAATGAATTTGGTAAAGTTGCAGGATACAAAATTAATGCACAGAAATCTCTTGCATTCCTATACACCAATGATGAAAAATCTGAAAGAGAAATTAAGGAAACACTCCCATTTACCACTGCAACAAAAAGAATAAAATACCTAGGAATAAACCTACCTAGGGAGACAAAAGACCTGTCTGCAGAAAAGTATAAGACACTGATGAAAGAAATTAAAGATGATACCAACAGATGGGGTGATATACCATGTTCTTGGATTGGAAGAATCAATATTGTGAAAATGACTATACTACCCAAAGCAATCTACAGATTCAATGCAATCCCTATCAAATTACCAATGGCATTTTTTACACAACTAGAACAAAAATCTTAAAATTTTTATGGAGACACATAAGACTCGGAATAGCCAAAGGAGTCTTGAGTGAAAAAAATGGAGCTGGAGGAATCAGATTCCCTGACTTCAGACTATACTACAAAGCTACAGTAATCAAGCCAATATGGTAGTGGCACAAAAACAGAAATATAGATCAATGGAACAGGATAGAAAGCCAGAGATAAACCCACGCACCTATGGTCAACTAATCTATGACAAAGGAGGCAAGGATATACAATGGAGAAAAGACAGCCTCTTCAATAAGTGGTGCTTGGAAAACCTGATAGCTACACGTAAAAGAATGAAATCAGAACACACCCCAACACCATACACAAAAATAAACTCAAAATGCATTAGAGACCTAAGTGTAAGAGTAGACACTATAAAACCCTTAGAGGAAAACATAGGAAGAACACTCTTTGACATATATCACAACAAATTCCTTTTGACCCACCTCCTAGAGAAATGGAAATAAAAATAAATAAATAAACAAATGTGACCTAATGAAACTTAAAAGCTTTTGCACAGCAAAGGAAACCATAAATAAGATGAAAAGACAACCCTCAGAATGGGAGAAAATATTTGCAAATGAATTGATGGACAAAGGATTAATCTCCAAAATATATAAACAGCTCATGCAGCTCAATATTAAAAAAACAAACAACACAATCAAAAAATGGGCAGAAGACCTAAATAGACATTTCTGCAAAGAAGACCTACAGATGGGCAAGAAGCACATGAAAAGCTTCTCAACATCATTAATTATTAGAGAAATACAAATCAAAACTGTAATGAGCTATCACTTCACACGAGTTAGAATGGGGCATCATCAGAAAATCTAGCAACAACGAATGCTGGAGAGGGTGTGGAGAAAAGGGAACCCTCTTGCACTGTTGGTGGGAATGTAAATTGATACAGCCACTATGGAGAACAGTATGGAGGTTCCTTAAACAGCTAATAATAGAATTACCATGTGATCCAGCCATCCCACTACTGGGCATATACCCAGAGAAAACCATAATTCAAAAAGACTCATGCACCCCAATGTTCATTGCAGCACTACTTACAATTGACAGGTTATGGAAGCAACCTAAATGCCCATCGACAGACGAATGGATAAAGAAGATGTGGTACATATATACAATGGAATATTACTCAGCCATAAAAAGGAATGAAATTGGGTCATTTGTAGAGACGTGGATAGACCTAGAAACTGTTATATAGAGTGAAGTAAGCCAGAAAGAGAAAAACAAATATCATATGTTAATACATATATGTGGAACCTAGAAAAATGGTACAGATGAACCTGTTTGCAGGGCAGAAATAGAGACACAGATGTAAAGAACAAATGTGTGGATACCAAGGGGGGAAAGTGATGGGGGGTGGGGGTGGCAGTGTGACGAATTGGGAGATTGTGATTGACATATATACACTAATATGTATAAAATGGATAACTAATAAGAACCTGCTGTGTTAAAAAAAGTTAAATTAAATTAAAAATTTAAAAAAAACAAGTGTATTATCTTCACTTAAAAATATTATTTAAAGGGGTTTTCTTGGGCAAGATATATCTAGAATGTTAAAGAACTAACTCTTAGATATATAAAATTCTTACTGCTTTTTAGCAAGCTTTTGTTTAACATAGGTAGAGATTCCCTTACTCACTGAACTAACTTTTACTAAACTCATCTAATGTGACAGGTACTTTGATAAAAAGTAGGGAAACATCCTCTTGTCTTCAATAGTGCTTTTAAGTAAATACTTTTTTAGATAAATGTTGGATAGATTGTATACTCATAAAAATTTATAAATCAGTGTAGTGTAAGTTAAATTCCATGAGAAATCTATGTACAGTGGTAGAAGGGAACATGTTTGACTGAAGGAATTATATAAGGCTTTCTTGAAGACCCAGGCCCTGAATAAAGGATAATTTTTCACCAGTCAGAGAGAAGTATGAGGAGGGATGGGAATGGAGAGAAAGGATTACATGGTAGAAGAGATTTCTGTCAGAGGGATTAGCCCTAGGAAAAGTAATATCTTGGTAAACAGCAGAAATTTACATATTCCCTTGAAGAGAATTTATAAAGGGAGATAATATGGGATAAGACTGAAAAGGTGAGGTATGATAAAATCATTCAGTGGCAATAGGAGACTCTGAACTTTTAAATGCATGAGACTGATATGAAAAGATCTTTATGTTTAACACTACTGAAAAAATTGAATATTGTTAAGAGATCATGCAATCATAATGGAGAAGATATGCATTTTTGTAATATAGTGAAAAATTGCAGAGAATTTAGTGACATGTGCCTTTTATATTTCTTTTATGGAGGGTAACATCATGGAAATATGAAAGAATGTGATTTAAATTTCAAACACTGACTATGAACATTAAAGTTTATAATCCCTAAAAGCTAGATGCCCTCCTCAACACACAAAACAAGAAAATACCTCCCATAACACTGTCTTTCTCCAAACTTATGGAAATCTGCTTGGCCTCCTTCAGCAGCAGAAAGCCTCAATCTATGTGCTTCATGCAGAAGATGTATGAATTTTGTATTTGTTTATACAATTTTCCATGAGCTTAATCAGAATAGCTATCTAATTTATTCTCTGGGGATAGAGTAAAACAGCTTGTCTCTTTTCAGAAAATATGTGGACTGAATTATTTATTTCTAACTTCTTAAGAAGCTTATGAAATACAGGATGAAACGTCAGGATTAATTAAGAAAAATTGTGTGAATTCCAACAGAAGAAATGTATACTAATTGGCAAAAAACTGCATAGCCATTACCCTATTGATATTCACCAAAACTTGACTGGAATGAAAAAATAATATCTTGGTTTCAACAAGTTGTGTGTTGTGATGTTGATTTCAGCGTGGACGTGCATACAATCTGCAAATAATAGTATTTCTCAAGAGTGACTCTCAATGACAGTTGTGTTTCCTGTCATTACCAAAGGCAGTGGAAAGATTTTCAAGATGTTGGCAATGAATCACTAAGGCCAGTGGACTGGGTTGTAAGGACAGAGGCAACATTAGGGAAGTTGTAGCCCTAATACCTCATAATTCCCATGTTATCTAAATAATGCAACTTTAATGATTGTACCTTTTATGCTAATGAGAATTTAGATCAGCTTCCCATCCACTTAGAAGTAAGCATTTGTGCTGACTGCTGCTCACTGGGTTAATGCTTGGTAAGGACTGAGTACTGACCCAGGAATCAGAAAATATGGGCTCTGCCTCTTGCGATTTGAGTTTTTACTTTATCTTCTCTGTCTACACTTGACAGAGTGCATGTTGTCTTGGATTTATTACAGTACTTCCTCAAACAACATATTCCAGCCTCATAATCTTCCTTTGTAAGCTGAATTTTAGCACTAGTTTCCCAAGCATTTACTTCATTTCAATAAGTTTTTTTTTTTTTTTTTTTTTTTGGCCAGGTATTGTCCCAAGTTTGGAGCTATAAAGACAAATCTGCAGGTGAACTGCCCTCAGGAATCTTATAACAAAATAGAGGGAGACAGTCATGTGATATAATATAGCTTAACATGTTACGTGTTATGATAGTAATATATAAGACTCTTCAGCCCTTTAATCCTGTGAAAATTAATAAAGAGAAACCTCACTAAAATGGAGTCAGGCCAGAAAGGGGAGCTCTCAGGCATTATCACTGGAGGTCAATTATAGGAAACATTGTTAATTCCAAACTCCAACAGAAGAATCATCAATCACAGGACCCAACAGGAAAAGATGCACATTGCATCTCCTACAAGAAATTGAATACCCCAGCAACTCAGTGAGAAATCATCATCACCCTGAACTCTCACTTTTCTCCAGTGAACTTTCATTCAAAACAATCTATTACAGCTTCCTCCTTTTTCTCTATAAAATAACATTCCTCTCTCTTGTTTGTTGGACTTGCCCTTTGGTTTTTGCCCTGGCTTGCTTGTCCTGAATTGTAATTCTTGCCCATTGTCAAATAAACCCATTTTTGCTGGTAAAATAAGTTTTATTTTTAAGGTTGGCAACCACTATATCCAATCTGTCACCTAATTTTGTTGAACTTAAGCTCTAAAAGAACAGAAATGGGGCTTGAACATAGTAGGTCAATAAACATTTATTGAATAAACTTGTTGAATGCCTGGAATAGTAATCAAAACATTGTAGGTACTGAGTAAATATTGTTAAATGAATAAAAATGCATTTCCTTTTATTCAGCTCTGATGGAAATAAGTTATCATTAATTTTGCTTGGACTATTGTAGAATATCTTTAGTCTCAGTTTTTCCCTTTTCTGGCATCCAAAAATAAAACTACCAAACGTGTTGCTCCTAAACAATTAGCACCTAATACAAAGGTGGATAAACCTTTTCTATGAAGAGTCATGTAGCAAACATTTCCAGCTTTGTGATCCATATTTTCTCTTTAGCTACTACTCAATTCTGCTATTGTAACGCAAAATAGCTATAGCCAACATGTAAATGAATGATCAGGTTAGCTTGTGTTCTAATAAAACTATTTACAAAAACAAGCAATAGGTCTGATTACACTTTAGTTTGCTCACCTCCACTATAATAGCTATCTGAAGTTCACAAAGCATTTCATAAATGTTTTCTAGTAGATTGTATGATGACATTATAGTGGTTTTGCCCACTTGCTCAACAAACAGTAATTGATTTCCTATGTGTAAGGAATTGAGTTAGGTACTAGAAATAGGAGGGAATGAAGAACAATTTCTGCCCTAGTAGATTAACTCATAGTCAAAACTATAGAGAGAAGCCTGTAAAGGTAGAAACTTTATACTCAGATGAGTGTTATATTAATAGCACATGTAGAATATTAAGAGAATAGAGTAGGTGCTAATGATCTTGTCCATAGTACTTAGGTATTAAATAAACAGATCACAGAGCTTATTAGAACTGTTCAGAGAAAATATATCAAAGTGCAAATTCCACTTCTCCCAAGGTGCAATGGTGCTGATGTATAATCTCAATTGCATTTTGGTGCTAGTGTAATTCTTTCAGATCAGTAACTGGTGGAAGCAGCCTGCCCCCACTCACTTTTGCTACTGAGTCCAAACTCTTACTGCTTGCCATATGACAGGCGGATAAATCAAGAGACGAGTTGTTGGGGCAAGGAATAATGATTTTATTAAGAAAGCCAGCAGACCGAGGAGATGGTGGACTGGTGCTCCAAAGAACCACCTTACCCAAGTTAGAATTCAGGGTTCTTTTATACTAAAAGGGGAGAGGGCGTGGTTTGTTGCTGCGAACTTCTTGGTGCCCTTGGAATCCTTTTTTCCTGCAGCTGTCCACATAGTTTGGGTCACAATTGCTCCTGTAAACTTTCAAAAAGACAAATGTTATTCTCTGTTTTGCAACTTTTTATCTCTGTATGAAAGGAAAAGTGTTATACCTTTAAAGGTGAGAGCCTGGAGAATGGGTTATCCTGTATATTTCAGGCTATAGGCAATATTCTTAACTTGTAGCAAAAACAACAGAATACAAAGGTTGAAGTAAAAGAAACGTCCAGTACAGAGTCAGATTTGTTCTTCCATATTACACTCTGACTTCTCTAAGACCTGTGGGATAAAACACAGGCCTAATCCTTCAGCAGGAAGCCTACATCTTGCTCCTAAAGACCCATGTTTAGCATCATGAGTGTGGATTTTGGCATAAGAGAGGTCTCAGTTCAAATTCAGACTCCCATCGCCTATTAACATAATGATGCTGGGGAAACATCTTTCATCCTCAGCTTCTTCACCCATAAAGTAATAATAATAATATTTATTATAGGGGAATTTGTGAGAATTAAATGCAATAAAATGAGTAAAGCAGAAAGTCAATCTTTAGTTGTGTCTTTGCTTGTCTATTACTCAATGTAAATTGCTTACTTTCTTCCTCTCAGTTTTTCCTCAGTTTTTCACGACTTTATACCAGATATCTTCTCGCAGCTTTAAACTCACCCCTATATACTCAGTATTTTGATATTGGGGCTGGGACTCTGCAAACCTTATTTCTCCTTTGCCAGCTGATCCCATGTTTGATTCTTTCAAAAAGAAGTACTGGAGGAAGACTCTAAAAGCTGGAGGAAGCAAAAGGAACCTCTCCTTCCTGTTTTCCTCCCCTTCTTGGCAGCATCACCTCATCTTCTCTTCTTTACTCCCCAGTAACAGTCCTTTGCAGAAGCAACAGTTGAATCCATGTTACAATGTTTCTAAATCTCACAGAACCAGGCCTCATTATGCCCCACTCACATGCACCAGCTCCAGTCTGGGACCCTCCCTCTCAGAGGTCTGGGCCTCAAGTCCAGGGGACCCTCCTCCAGCTCAGAGGCTCTAGCACTAGCTCTGCCAAAGGTCTGAGTTTTACTCCATGGGAATCCTCCTCCTCCATGCTGCTAGGTTTTAATAATTTCAGCCTCTTTTGTTTGCTTCTGCAGCCTTAGGAGTGGTAGCTGCTTCCTGGGAACACTGCTGCTGTGATCCCTTGCAGTTTTCTTTTTATCTTTTTCAATACCTGTTTAACAATTTTATTCCCACTCAAATAATCAGTGTGACTTTTGTTTCTCAGTAGGACTCTGATTAATACAAAAACATTTGAGATCCAATTTTCTCTTTGGATTCTTCCCTAAAAAACATATTTTCTAAGTAGGGCCTAGAAAATAGTCACGTTATTAATTTTGACAGTTCCTTTACTCAATATCCATTGGGTACCTCTAATGTGTCAGGAATTATGTTAAAGCTGGAGATACAAGAAGAGTAAGACCCAGTTTCTCTCTCCAAGGAGTTCACAGTGCCATGGGGAGAAGGAAATGTAAACATATAATTGTAATTATAGGATTGCAAGTGTTATGATAAAAGATACAGAGATAGCACACTTTAGGGAGCAGTAAATATTCAAGGGGCTGAAGAGAAGTGGTCCCATCTGAGTATAAAGAATACACAGATAGCAGACAGCTGGAAGGAGTGCGGATTCTCAAGGAAACACAAAATTGACTGGAACTATGTGGCATCAGCAAATGGTATTGATTAACTGAAGAGTAAATTGTGAGAACAACACTGAAAAAGGAAATTTGAAGAGTACTACCAAATCATAAAGGTCTTTTTCACATGCTAGAGAGTTTTAACTTCATTCTTTAGACCAGACATATTAAAATTAAATCACTACAATCATTTAAGAATTGGGAGACTTCACAGAAATTTCTGGCTTTTATTGAAATATCAGACCATCTGGCTATATTGGGCCCACATTTCTTACTACTACAATTGCTGGAGCTGAGTAATTACTGTCTTCTTTAAGTGGAACCCTGCTTTCCAGGTAGCCAGAGTCCGCTTGCTGCTTTTTTCATTAAATTATTTACCTGGTTGACCTATGTAAGCATTTGCCATCCTGTTTTACTAAATGAGAAGTGTTTAAGCAAGGAAATTCCATGATTAAATGCAAGGTTTATAAAAGTCACTGGAGGGAATAGAATAGATGGTCTAGAATGGGTCAGAAGGCTGCATGGTGATGCTATCAAAACAAAGATGCCTAAAGCCTTTAAGAAGGCAATGGCAATGGGGGTGAAAAATAAATGGGCTAGATTTTTTTTAATGAAAAAGTAGATTGATAAGGTTTGGGAAAGGGCCAGCAAAGGAACATGAGCGAGAGTAATGCACCTATTACTTCCAGGGTTTCTGGCTTTGGTGTCTGGTAGTGAGATGTCAAAAATATATTAAGAACAATGGAGGAAAGGGATGTTTGGGCAAATTTAAACGTGGGTGGGTTGAATTTGAACTGTCCATCAGGTTTCCAGGTGGAATGACCAATAAGCAAGTAAATATAAAAATCTGGAAATTGGAAGATGACTTGGTCTAGACACATAGGTTTCTGGGTCATCAACTTACGGGTGGTATGAGTAAACCATTACTTAGAATGAAATGCGCCATCTGTGTTGCCTTAGACTTATGCTACAATAAAGATGCCTATCCTTCCCAAAAGGAATTGAAACAGTTGAGATAGGGTGTTACATAAGGAAAGATGTTGTTACTGGGAGGGCAGAAGACACCACAAAATAGAAGTGACAGGTCCACAAAGAGGTACAACAAAGGAAACTATGTCAAGTAAATTGCAAATATCTATTGGAGGCACAGAATTTTCCTGATGAGGAGTTAAGCGTGCTACAATATGTTCTTCCATAGCTTTACAGAACGTGAAATGTGTATGATTTCTTAATAAACATGAAAGTAGTGTGAGATGACACCACTTACCAGAAATTGACTTTATTTTGAAACTCCTGTATTTCTCCTATATAAATATAAATTTATTTACAGACTAAATGTTCCCACTAAATAAAATAATTATATCATGTCACCTGGCAGTTTGTTATTAACAGCAGAATGTTCAGGCTGTCAGCCACAGTTTGCTAGTTTGTGATTATTACTCAGATCAGATATATTGTTACATGCTTATTTTCTAAAATAATCTTAGAACTGCATTTTAGGCCTTCATTAATTCTCCCATCACTATGCAGTATAGACTATTGAAGACACAGATGATCAAATTTTAGAACATAGAGAAGTCACAGAGGGTACATGGAACTCAGAGACCGTAAGTGTACAGCTCTAGTTTACACAATAAGTAAGTGTCAGGAATGGAACTAGAAAGCCTATCTCCTGTCTTTGAGTAGATGATGATATAATAGAAGTATCATTAAACCCACTGTTGAAATTAATATCTGAACAATTGATTGATTCTTTAATTACATCATTAACAACTCTTCTAATTGTTACCATTTGTGTTTTCCACCAAATAAGGTTTTCTTTATGGTGCTCTGACAATAACCTCTGATAATTATTTAATTGTACATGCACATGTCTCAATCCTAAGGTCACAAGTGTTTCCCATTTCTCATCTTCTTTGATATATTAATGTTTTAATTAGATAAATGTCCAAAAGTTTAAAAGTGAGTACATTTCTCCCAATGATAGTCAATCAAATATTAAATAGTATTTAAATAGCATAATCGATATAAATAATGAATAAAATGGACATTCAATAGACTCATAAATCCCAAAATAGATCATTTGCCATTAGTTTCTGAACCTAGTCCCATAGGATACTCCATACAAATTTTATGTTACAGTCTTGCTTATACCCTGTACATCTGTGGGCTATTTATCAGCCAAATTACACAAACTATCCCACTTTTAAGGAGGGAAATAACACTAAGGTACTTAGGAAATTTAATCAGACATGTTACATTTTTGAAGATACCAGTAAGCCCAGCATATTTAAACATTGGATTTACAGTATACAAGGCTAGAACAATGCCAAAATGAATTGGAATACATGAATACCCAGGTGGTTTCTGTGCATTGAAATGAAGAGATTTCAAGTTTTAAATCCTCATGGAAAGTCTGGGCAAGTCTCAATTATTAATTTAACGGTTGTCCAATTTATTTCTTTGAAATCTGACATGTCTATATAAGTATTATTACTAGATATTATAAAGTCCTTTTCAAATGATGAAATGAATCAAACAATAATTATTCTAAACTAAGATAGGCAGTTTTGAAGAATATAAAAAATAAAGTCCATCACTGAACCATACTGTCC
Source organism: Eschrichtius robustus (assembly GCF_028021215.1). Lineage (NCBI taxonomy): Eukaryota > Metazoa > Chordata > Mammalia > Artiodactyla > Eschrichtiidae > Eschrichtius > Eschrichtius robustus. The sequence goes on from NC_090843.1 coordinate 36,840,592, forward strand.
CTTTCAGGGCTTGGAAAAAGATTTATGGGGGTTCTCACCGAGTGGGACTGCCTAGAGTTTGAGACAGGGACAAAAGCAAAATCAATAATTAATCCTATTTGGAGTGGCTGGAGCAGAAAGAGCAAAACGAATAAGTCTGGTCCAAAGTTTTAGAAATATGAGAAATCAAGACAGTAGATAAAATCAACTGACAGTAATTCTGAACAACAACCAGCACCAAAATTTAGTGGCTTAAAATGATCAGCATTTATTTACCTCCAAAGTTCTGAGGATTGGCTGGGTGATTCTGCCGATCTGGACTTGAATGATCTCAGAACTATCTTATGATTTTTCTGTCAGCAGGCAGTTGGCTGAAGGCTGTAGGGTCTCAGATGTCCTCTGCTTGGATGGCTTGTCCCTCCTACATGTGGTGTCTCACATCCTTTCAGCATGTAAGTCCAGATATGTTTAGATGTCAGGATTGGGGTTCAAATGAAAACAGATGGAGAGGAAGCAACACAAGGCACCTTGAGGCCTGGACTCAAAATTGGCACACTATCAATTCTGCCACATTCTGTAGGCCAAACAAGTCACAAGTCCAATCCAGATTCAAGGGAAGAGAAAATAGACTCTACTTTTTGTTAGGGGGAGCTGTAAACTTGCATTGCAAAGAGTGTGGATTTAAGGAGGCCATCAATTCACGTCATCAATGCAATAAATCCATACATACTGTTAGAGAAACTTGACAAACATTCGATTAGGATTGAAAATAGGAAACAAAGTCAAATGTCAAGAGCTGGGCAGAAATGTAATGAAAACAGTAACTTTAAACATAAAGAGAGTTCTGGATAATCAACAATAGTGTACATAACCATGATTTGCATGTTCTGATGTTTGATTCACAAACGTGAAGGTAGATCACTTTTAACGGTACAAGTCTCAGGCAAATAACTAATCATGAAATATTTGTTTATTCCAGGATTTTCAGTGATTCTCTGTTGGGCGGGGGGGTGACTTTGCTGCCCCCTGCCAAGGCATATTCAGCAATGTTTGAAGACATTTTTATTTGCCACAACTGGGCAGGGATTGCTACTGGAATCTAGTGGGTAGGAGCAAGGGATGCTGCTAAACATTCCACAGTGCTCAGCACAGCACCCTACAACAAATGGAAAAAGCCTCCAAATGTCAATAGTGCCAAGACTGGAAAACCTTGTACTGTACTGATCCTCCCTCACCATGGAGGAAATGTTTTAGTGCAGAGTGATCCAGATTTTCATGAGGATTTAAAGATAAGGATTAAAGACATTATTTACATTCATATTGAGAGTTTATGTATACATCTGAACTCAACCAATACAAACATTTAATAGCATGGCTGTAAACTAAGAAGGAGGTGAACAGGAAAGGATTCTAAGGAGCAAAGTCATCAAATCCATGAACTTTGCTCTGCAGAACTTCTATGGGAACACATTCAGTTCTTCATTTAAGCAAATGAGAAAGTTAGGTAACAGAAGAGATGAAGTTGGAGAGACCAACAGCTGCAAAGGAATTGATGGTTGAAGAAATAGTATAAAAGTACAAAACCCTTGGATATTTTGGTTAAAAGACAAATATAATACTTAGTCATTCAATGGACACTGCAGATATTATGATGTCATAGTACAGTAGAAGTAACATCATGTAAACTACATGAGTTTTTCAAATACATGATTTCTCTTTCATTGAGTGCCATTTTAAAATGTAACCATTTTGTTTGAAGCCATTCTCAAATTTTTTAAGCTCTTCTGTGTTTTCCTAAATGAAATTAGAAAAACTAGTTTTACTTACTTCTCTATATACAAAAATTGTAACATACATACTCACACATATAGGTATGACACATATACATATGACAAGGTTATTTCTTTAATAATTATACTAACTCTCAGTACAGACTTAATGACTTACTGGTTAAAAGCTTACAAAACACATATTCACTGTTTTAAGTTTAATCCATTTATTAATTTACCATGAAAGTGCTAACATTTAATTAATGAGTTATTATGCCTTCTGATAGCCCAGGATAATGATGGGGAAAATATATGTGTTGTCCAATATTTAATTACTCAACAATTGCCACTGGTCCCTTACAGATGACAATTCTAGAGTTTGGTCCTTAAATATTGGCATTTGCTTTTCCCTGATAACTTCTAGGTAGCATGTAAAAGAGAAACATTCAACATGAGTTAATATAATACCAGTTAGTCTTTGGGTAAATATTACCATTCAATCTTCTTAACTTATTAATTTATTAATGCCAATACTAGTTTTACTCAAATTACTAGATTTTGTTCCGAGAGATTTCTTCCCATTATCTTGAAGAGAATATTATAAATAATAGTTTGGTTATATCTCCTCCTAAACCTGTACACTTTTTCTAAAGAGATTAAAGGGAAGATTTAGTAAGGAGGAGGCATAAGATTATTACTTATTCAGCAAATACAGATTAAACATGTTTGAGCCAGGCAGTGACACTTACACACTTGAGAGCCTCATAAAGAAAGAAAATATTGCTACTTATTATCTTTAAAGTTATTTATAAAATATGCAGGAGAAGCAAAAGAATGAAACACCCCAAAGCTCTCATGGGATCCCTTAAATCCATCCACATATACATACATGCCTGTGTGTGCACACATAGTTCCCACAGATTAGGACTTCAGTCAGGAGACTCCGTGTTCTGCTGCCTGCCAAGACCTCAAGCTGAGCACATCAGGCTGTAATGCTGAAGCAGTTCCTTAGTTAGCAGGTGGCTAAGCTAATTGATTTGGGAGGCAGTTTTTCTGGTCAAAGAAGATCAAGCTTTGGAGTCAGACAGCTCTTCATCCATAACAGCCTGAACACTAAATTAGTTGTAACTTATTTTATATCTTGGAACTTCAGTTTCACCAACTTCAGACATTAGTTTAAAATCGCTTTTCTCAATGTGATCATAAGTCAAAGTTTCTTCAGGTGTCATTTTTCAGTTTTCCTTTTCCATTCTTGCTGATATCGTTAAAAGGTTTGCTTGAGCCCAGAAATGAACTCTCTTCTTACAACTGTTCAGTGAAGTCATTCCTCAGGAAAGAAGCATTGGTCTAAGCAAGTCTGGTAACAAAGATTGACTAACCATTGGTCTCGATCCAGAAAGCACTACATTTGAGTGCAGAGTTCCTCTGGAAGACTGCTCCGGTGGATCTCCTGACGGGAGAAGTCAGTTGTTTTGTTTTGTTTTGGGTTTGGTTTTTTTGGGCTCCCATAACACAGCTGGAAAAATCTTGAATGATAACGTTAGTCAGGTTTAGGATTTGACAAGCTGCCATTCAGATCAATGTTGGTTTTTCAAGAACTGTGCTCTAAAGTTAACATATCCCTGCCCTCAAAAGTTGACAGATTCATAGGGAAACAGTCACAGTACAACTCAGATTACACGGGAGCACCAAGAAGGGGCAGGGCCAGAGAAAGCTTGCTGTAGCACAAAATAGTTGGACAATGATAAAAGGATCAGACAGAGAATACAGGAAAGCATCTCAGCAAAGCATGTAACAAGAGCAAAGTTCTCTCCATTGTATATGTTCAGGTGATAAAATATTCCGAAGAAAATCACAAAATAAATTTAGTACTGTTAAAAGATTTCTCAGTGCTGACTAGGAAAATTTTGTATTACTCTCTCTCTCCCTGGAAATCTCACCCATCACTCCTCTCTTCCCCTAATTACTCCCTTCCTCATCTTTAGGTCCCAAGTTACATGGCCAAATAATCAAATGGCTTTCAACTAAGATTTCTTGACCATTCAAGCCTGAAATCTGATCTATGTGTTTTCATAGCTGCCTCTATTTATTATCAATATATACTTCAGTATTCATTATACTGTGTAATAATTGCCTCTTTACTTTTCCTGCCATTCTCTAGATGTTTAAATTCTGTGTGGGCAGGGCCTCTCTCTATCTTGTTTATCCTCACATTTTTTACACTTACTATACATATTATGAGTCATTAATCATGCCAAATAAACTAAAGAATAGCTATATGGATATAAAATTGAATGAATATATGTATACACTTATGTACCTCCCCATGCACGTACACACATCTACAGCGAATTTCTTATTTCTTTTATTTTTAGTACCTGTAGTGTTTCTGGAATTTACCTCCATGTGTTTGTGATTTTTTACGTTTTTTTTCCCTGAAATTTATCTCTAATGTCATAGCGTTGTGGTCGAAGAAGATGATGCTTGATATGATTTCAATTTTCTTGAATTTACCAAGACTTGATTTGTGACCCAAGATGTGATCTATCCTGGAGAATGTTCTGTGTGCGTTTGAGAAGAAAGTGTAATCCGCTGCTTTCAGATGGAATGTCCAATAAATATCAATTAAATCTATCTGGTCTATTGTGGCATTTAAAGCTTTTGTCTCCTTATTAATTTTCTGTCTGGATGATCTGTCCATTGGTGTAAGTGAGGTGTTAAAGTCCCCCACTATTATTGTGTTACTGTCGATTTCCTCTTTTATAGCTGTTAACATTTGCCTTATGTGTTGAGGTGCTCCTATGTTGGGTGCATATATATTTATAATTCTTATGTCTCCTTCTTGGATTGATCCCTCGATCATTATGTAGTGTCCTTCTTTGTCTCTTGTAACATTCTTTATTTTAAAGTCTATTTTATCTGATATGAGTATTGCTACTCTAGCTTTCTGTTGATTTCTATTTGCATGGAATATCCCTTTCCATTCCCTCATTTTCAGTCTGTATGTGCCCCTAGGTCTGAAGGGGATCTCTTGTAGACAGCATGCATATGGGTCTTGTTTTTGTATCCATTCAGCAAGCCTGTGTCTTTTGCTTGGAGCATTTAATCCATTCACATTTAAGGTAATTATTGATATGTATGTTCCTATTACCATTTTCTTAATTGTTTTGGGTTCGTTTTTGTAGGTCCTTTTCTTCTCTTGTGTTTCCCACTTAGAGAAGTTCCTTTAGCATTTGTTGTAAAGCTGGTTTGGTGGTGCTGAATTCTCTTAGCTTTTGTGTGTCTGTAAAGCTTTTGATTTATCCATCGAATCTGAATGAGACCCTTGCTGGGTAGAGTAATCTTGGTTGTAGGTTCTTCCCTTTCATTAATTTAAATATATCATGCCACTCCCTTCTGGCTTGTAGAGTTTCTGCTGAGAAATCAGCTGTTACCTTTATGGGGATTCCCTTGTATGTTATTTGTCAGTTTTCCCTTGTTGCTTTTAATAATTTTTCTTTGTCTTTAATTTTTGTCAGTTTGATTACTATGTGTCTCAGCGTGTATCTCCTTGGGTTTATCCTGCCTGGGACTCTCTGTGCTCCCTGGATTTAGGTGGCTATTTCCTTTCCCATGTTAGGGAATTTTTGACTGTAATCTCTTCAAATATTTTCTCAGGTCCTTTCTCACTCTCTTCTCCTTCTGGGACCCCTATAATGCGAACATTGTTACATTTAATGTTGTCCCAGAGGTCTCTTAGGCTGTCTTCATTTCTTTTCATTCTTTTTTCTTTATTCTGTTCCATGGCAGTGAATTCCACCATCTGTCTTCCAGGTCACTTATCCGTTGTTCTGCTACAGTTATTCTGCTATTGATTCCTTCTAGTGTATTTTTCATTTCAGTTATTTTATTGTTCATCTCTCTTTGTTTGTTCTTTAATTCTTCTAGGCCTTTGTTAAACATTTCTTGCATCTCCTCGATCTTTGCCTCCATTCTTTTTCCGAGACCTGGCTCATCTTCACTATCATTATTCTGAATTCTTTTTCTGGAAGGTTGCCTGTCTCCATTTCATTTAGTTGTTTTTCTGGGTTTTTATCTTTTTCCTTCGTTTGGTACATAGCCCTGTGCCTTTTCATTTTGTTTATCTTTCTGTGAATGTGGTTTTCGTTCCACAGGCTGCCAGATTGTAGCTCTTCTTGCTTTTGCTCTCTGCCCTCTGGTGGATGAGGCTATCTAAGAGGCTTGTGCAAGTTTCCTGATGGGAGGGACTAGTGGTGGGTACAGCTGGGTGTTTCTCTAGTGGGTAAAGCCCAGTAAAACTTTGAACCACTTGTCAGCTGATGGGTGAGGCTGAGTTCCCTCCCTGTTGGTTGTTTGACCTGAGGTGACCCAGCATTGGAGGCTCCAGGCTCTTTGTTGGGGCTAATGGCGGACTCTGGGAGGGCTCATGCCAAGGAGTAATTCACAGAACTTCTGCTGCCAGTGTCCTTGTCCCCACAGTGAGCCACAGCCACCCCCTACCTCTGCAGGATACCCTCCAACACTAGCAGGTAGGTCTGGTTCAGTCTCCTCTGGGGTTGCTGCTCCTTCCCCATGGGTCCTGATGCACACACTACTTTGTGTGTGCCCTCCAAGAGTGAAGTCTCTTTTTCCCCCAGTCCTGTTGAAGTCCTGTAATCAAATACTGCTAGGCTTCGAAGTCTGATTCTCTGGAAATTCATCCTCCTATTGCCGGATGCCCAGGTTGGTAAGCCTGACGTGGGGCTCAGAACCTTCACTCTAGTGGGTGGGCTTCTGTTGTATAATTGTTCTCCAGTTTGTGAGTCACCCACCCAGAGGTTATGCCCAACACTAGCAGGTTGACCCTGGTTCTATTCCATATCATCTTCTCTCTGGGACCCAAGGTGTCAGAGCAGCCTCTCTCTGGAACATTGTCAGTAGTTTTGGCAGATGGAAAGGAGAACATGGTGAGGAAGGTGTTGGCCCTTAAAGCCTCCATCCAGAACTGACACTTCTGCTCACTCATTGGTCAAGATTGGTTCAAGATGATGGAGTAGAAGGACGTGCCCTCACTCCTTCTTGTGAGACCACTGGAATCACAACTTACTGCTGAACAATCATCGACAGGAAGACAGTGGAACTCACCAAAAAAGATACCCCACATCCAAAGACAAAGGAGAAGCTACAGTGAGATGGCAGGAGGGGCACAATCACAACAAAATCTGGCATTTACTTAATGTAACAAATAGGAAATTAAAGTATACAAAAAAGGGAGCTGCAAACCAGAGATAGTTATTGGGACTTCTTAGTAGACAGGTTCTTGATTATGTGGAATAGTTATTGAAACTGTGTAAGATCACTGTACTAGCTTAAGGATTAAACTGGTGCAAAATTGGGGTTTTACAAATTTTCTGAGCTCTGCATTGGCTATGTGGCTGACATCAAGTGTTTTAATGGACCCTGACTGTATCAATTAGAGTGATGAAATCAGACATAGGGACTTGAGTACATGAGATGTCTTCTTTTCCTCTTTCCCAGCACCATAGCATCAATAAAAGAAAACTATATTCACTGGAAAGTTAATTATATTCTTATTTCCTATCTTCAATTTCATTGCTTTGGTCTTGTCAGAAGATATGGGTCTAGTTCCAAGGGGCTCCACTACCTGAAACATCTAAGAAAAAAAAGTAGCCAATTTGTTTGTAATACTGTAAAAAACAGGTGCCTTGTTTAATAAGTTTTTCTTTTCCTGGTAGCAGACACCTTGGTTACCAGGCAACGGACCATTTCTCATAAACAACAAGTATCATATCACACATCATAAATTGAAGAAGTATCAATGCACTGCTCTCCACGAGGATAAACAAAGACTTACAAGTGACAGTGATAAAAACTTGGCATCAGGGGAGGGAGGGGAGACTCAGATGAAGGATAATAAATAGACCATCTGGCAGACAAGTGGAAGGAATTGTTGGGAATCTTCTCTCACTCTAACTAAGGATCTATAAACAGTATTTTGTCAACACACCCTAGAGCTCAGCTCTTCACTTGGTGGCAAGAATTGCTGTCAGCGAATGAACCACCAGCCATCTGAACAGCTGTGGGGAATTTTCCTGTTAGCCTTGGATTGGCATTGGATGACAAGATACTTGCTAAGTATCAAGGCCCTCTTTTCATCCCCCTTGGGTACTATAGTCTGATGATTAAGCAAAGTGGGGTGCAGGTCTTACAGCATGGCTAATTTGCCTAGGTGCTATGCCCTGTGCACTTTATTAATAGAATAGTGGAGAGGAGAGACAGTCCCCTCCCCTAATACTCAAGAGCCCTTTAGCTCAGAAGTAATCTGTTTTCTCTGCCTAAGGCTCTGCAGAGAGTGTGTGAAACTGTGTTCTATGTAGTCTTGAGTAGGCAGCCAGAGAATCAGTGAGCCTCCAGAAATAGGTCTCTGGAAGTGATGGGGACGTCCAAGAAGTATTGGGTAATATTTTTCTGTGGAATAAGATTTTTTCCCTACAATTCACAAAGGTCAAGAATTTACTAGAAAAGAGAGCATGACCATAGGAAGAGTACTGAAACTTAGTCAGAGCAATTGGTTTGGGGTCTTGTCCCCACTATTCTGACTTAGGTTGGTTATTGTGGGCAGCAAATGTAAACTCTCAATTTGAGTTGTCTCATTTGTGAAGTTCTGATAATAATGCCAAACTTTAATACTGTTTTTAGCCAGATCAGGAGAAATATATAAGCTCCTCTACTTAAGACGTAGGGATCCAGTGAAAAACACAGGATAATAAAAATAACATTATTAATAATAAAAATAGTAGGTTTATTGCATTCATTATTATCAGCACTATGGTATGCTTTAAATACATGACTTTTTTTAGTCTCATGACAGCTGTAAAGGGAAAACTCCTTTGTTTTCCCTCTCCTCACACAACACTCATACTTTACTTCCAGTCACCAAATGTGTGGGGTTTTTTCCCCCACACTAAGCAATTCTCTGATACCAGTTGAGTGTCCTCCAATTTAACTCAATTCTGAAACTATTTACCTGGAGTTCGTGTCAGATCCCATGGTTAAGCTCTCAGACCCACAAGACTTTCCCCACTTCAGATACCAATCACAAGTCCAGAATGTCACTTGTTTTCTGACTGACCATCTATAAATGGGAGGTTCCCATGACTCCCTCCTGGAGTTTAATCACTTGCTAGAAAGGCTTACAGAACTCAGGAAAGCGGTTCATTAACTAGATTACCAATTTATTACAAAGGATGCAATTCAGTAACAGCCAGATAGAAGAGATGCACAGGGTAAGGTATGAGAGGAGGGGTGCAGAGCTTATGTGCCTTCTCTAGCCATGTCACCCTCCCAGCACCTCCAATGTTTAGCATCCTGGATGATCTCCAAACCTCATAGCTTTCAGATTTTTATGGAGGTTTTATTGTGTAGGCATGTGATTAAGTCTTTGGCCATTAGTGATTAACTCAACATCCACATTCAGCTCCTCTACTCTTCCCTCACCAGAGGTCGGGGGTTGGACTGAAAGTTCCAACCCTCTAATCACATGACTGATTTTCCCAGCAACCAGACTTAATCATGAGGTGATCCAGGAACCCCAAGTCACCAGTCACCTCATTAGCTCACAGAAAGAAACATCATCTCAGAGATTCAAATCGTTTTAGGATCTGTTTGTCAGGAAATGGGGTCAAAGACCAAATACATATTTATTATTACAGATCACAATAGCGCTTAAGAAGTTTGTACTAATATTATTGCCAATTTATAGGTGAGGAAACTGAGACACAGAGTGACTAAGTAACTTTCCCAAGGTCTACATGTCAGTGGATAGCAGACATTTGAACCCAAGCAATCTGATTCCAGAATCTACACATTAGTGCCTTCTTTTGGGCACATATTTTTTGTTTTTCAAACCTTTTATAATCCTCTTTAAGCTGCATTTCTTTATAAGTAGACAGAAGAATAAATTACATTTTTTTTTGTCATAGAGTGTTTCACTCTTCCTTTTCCCTTGGCGGACATATACTATCTACAGGCTCACTTCATTCTATTGCACTACTCTTTATTGTGCTTTCAGATATTGCATATTTTATACATTGAAGGTTTGAGGCAACCCAGTGTCAAGCAAGTCTTTGGGCACCATTTTTCCAACAGTATTTGTTCACTTCAGGTCTCTGTGTCACATTTTGGTAATTCTCACAATATTTCAAGCTTTTACATTATTATTATACTTGTTATGATAAGCTGTAATCAGTGATCTTTGGTGTTACTACTGTACTTGTTTGGGGGGGGACCACAAGCTGCACCCAGATATGACAGTGAACTTAATCGATAAATGTTGTGTGTTCTGACTGCTCCACCCACACCCTTTTCCCCATCTCTCTCCCTCTCCTCTGGCCTTCTTATTCCCTGAGACACAATAATATTGAAATAAGGCCAATTAATGATTCTACAATGGCCTCTAAGTATTCGAGTGATAGGAAGAGTAACATATCTCTCACTTTAAGTCTATAGCTAGAAATAATTAAACTTAGTGAAGAAGACATGCTGAAAGCCAAGATAGGACAAAAACTAGACCTCTTGTGCCAGACAGTTAAACAAGTTGTGAATGCAAATGAAAAGTTGGAGGAAATTAAAAGTGCTACTCCAGTGAACACACGAATGATAAGAAGGTAAAAACAGCCTTATTGCTGATATGAAGAAAGTTTTAGTGGTCCGGATGGAAGATCGAACTAGCCATGACATTCCCTTAAGCCAAAACCTAAATCATAGCAAGATCCTAACTCTCTTCAATTCTATGAAGGCTGGGAGAGGTGAGAAAGCTGCAGAAGTTTGAAGTGAGCAGTGGTTGTTTCATTAGGTTTAAGAAAAAAAACCGTTTCTATAACATAAAAGTAGAAGCAGCTGAGGTAGAAGCTACCGCAGTTATCCAGAAGATCTAGCTAAGATAATTAGTGGAGGTAGATACACTAAACAACAGATTTTCCACATAGACAAAATAGCCTTCTATTGGAAGATGATGCCACTAGGACTTTCATAGCTAAAGAAGAGAAGTCAATGCCTGGCTTCGAAGATTGAAAGACTGACTCTCTTGTTAGGGGCTAATGCAGCTGGTGACTTGAATTTGAAGCCAATGTTCATTTACTGTTTTGAAAATCCTAGGGTTCTTAAGTATTATGCAAATTTGCTCTGCTTGTGGTCTATAAATGGAACAACAAAGCTTGGATGTCAGTATATCTGTTTACAACATGGTTTACTGAATATTTTAAGCCCACTGTTGATACCTACTGCTCAGAAAAAAAAGACTTCTCTCAAAATATTACTGCTCATTGACAATGTATCTAGTCACCCCCAAGAGTTCTGATGGAGGAGTACAAAGAGATTAATGCTTTCATGCCTGCTAACACAACATCCATTCTGCAGCTCTTGGATCAAGGAGTAATTTTAACTTTCAAGTCTTATTACTTAAAAAATACATTCTGTAAGGCAATAGTGCCATAGATAGTAATTCTTCCGATGGATCTATACAAAGTAAAATGAAAACCTTCTGGAAAGAATTCATCATTCTAGATGCAATGAAGACCATTCATGATTCATGGTAAGAGGTCAAAATATCAACATTAACAGGAGTTTGGAAGAAGTTGATTCCAACCCTCATGGATGAGTTTGAGGGGTTCAAGACTTCAGTGGAGGTTGGAGCCCGAAGATGTGACTGAACTGCTACAATCTCAGATAAAACTTGAATGAATAAGACATTACTTCTTACGGATGAGGAAAGAAAATGGTTTCTTGAGATGGAATCTACTCCTGGAATACTGCAAAGATGTTATTGTTGAAATAACAACAATGGGCTTATAATTTTATGTAAACTTAGTTGATAAGGCAGTGGGGCAAGGTTTGAGAGGATTGACTCCAGTTTTGAAAGAAGTTCTATTGTGGGTAAAATGCTATCAAACAGTATCGCATGCTACAGAAAAATCATTCATGAAAAGAAGAATCAATCAATGTGGCAAGCTTCATTGTTGTCTTATTTTATAAATTGATGGAGATGTACAATGAAATTAATGTCACTGAAGTTATAGATGATGGTTAGCATTTTTAACAATAAAGTATTTTAATTAAGGTATGTAAATTGTTTTTACAGACATAATGCTATTGTATATTTAATAGACTACCTTATAGTGTGAACATAACTTTTATATGCACTGGGAAATGAAAAAAATTGTGCGACTTGCTCTGTTGCAATATTCCCTTTACTGTGGTGGCCTGGAACTGAACCTTCAATATCTCTGAGGTGTGGGTGTATATAATTTTAAAACTTTTACCTTGAAACAACAAAGGTACAAAGATAGTATAGTGCTCCCACATTTCATTCACTAATTCCCTTAATATTAACATCTTATATAACCACACACATTTGTCAAAACCAATAAATTAACATTGGTACAATAACGTTAACTATGTACATGCTTTTTATATTCTTTTATCTATTGACAGAGAACTCAAGAATTCCACTGGTGCAGAAATATGAACTTAGATAAATCTACCTAGAAATTTCTAAGAACCAAATAGAGACCTCTTTAGGAGCTTGGATTCTCCCATATCACCTGGTGAAATCTCTGCTTATTGTCTTTAAATGTGGATTATGAACGATGATGAGAGAAAGTTGGGTATATTTCTGTGGCTCTTACAAACCTTATTCTAGATGTACTCCTTTGATCTGGGAATGTGTTCCTTCAAGCCTTGCTGTCAAGGTTTCCATCAAGCATATCTCCTGAGAACCTGGACAAGGACTGGGCTGTATATAATCTGCATGGCCCCATCACCCCAAAGGAATGTAGCCCCTATAAAAGAGACCCTACATCTGTGACAGGATCCCCCTATTTCATGGGACTGTTACATAGATCAAATGTGATGCTTTATGAAAATGGACATTGTATGATGCCTGATTTTTAGTAATTGCTCAGAAAATTTCTGAAATCTACAATTTAAATGCCTAAGAGAAAAAGATGTTGATAATGTTATGACTCTTTACTTCTCAAAGTGCAGTCCAAGGACTAGCAACCTGGAAAATTATTCAACATACAGAATCTCAGGCCTACTGCAGATTTACTGAATCAGGATCTGCACATTAACACAATTCTCCGATGATTTGTATTCACATTAAAGTTTAAGAAGCACTGATATAAATTACCTTCTTACTTTTCCACATATGCTGGTATTTTCATTAACACCTACCCCTATACCCTTACATACACCACCACCACCCATCATTTTTTGACTCTTCTTTGCCCCAATCCATGCTCAAGACAGCTCAACACTACAGATAGTATCAATTGCACTCCAGCTTCTGGATAGATTCCACCAATAGAAAAGACCAGCAGGAAATAAGAGAGCAAGAGAAAGACATCAAGGTATACTCCCATATCTTCTTCTCAGTCCCACTCTTTTGAGCTGTGGTTTTGACAGTAGCTGTATCCTTAGACAATCCTTACCTCCTCTCCCGCAGTTGTAGCTCTGAGTTGGGTTCAGGCAACATGAGTTTTTCTCCATGAATCTTCGCATCCTGAGTTATAATGTGTCTCATTTTTGCTAGTGCCTGAGAGCTTTCTCAGCCCTTGTTGATTCCCTTACCTCTGCCCAACCTCTGGAAATAGTTACTTCACTGAAGTCTTTTTTGATCATTTCTTCTGAGTGCATGATATGTTTCCTGTCATGATCATGATTAATACACTATATATTCAGAATCTATAACTTTGGACTCTCTAAGCTTTGTTCTGAAAAATTTGCGTACTTTTATGTTCATTTATATATCCAGATGATAAACATAAATTTTCTATTGCTTTGAAGTATCAGTTAGGAACATGTCCATAGACCTTCTTTAGAAAGCAGACCTTCTGGACTGTAGCATTTTCAGGATTCTCTATCTCAAAGAGAAGGGAAGCGTTTAAAAATCCTCTCTGTTTCTTCCTTACAGGATCAGATGTTGCTCCCAGTATTGATAATGTCCTTCCTGCCTAATTGATTTAGCTGACTCTACTTGTCTTAACCAAAATAAATTGTATCAAGAGCCTTAAAAGAGTTCATCTCAATATATATATTTCTAGGAACTTCATCCTAAGGAAGTAAAAGTCTGTTCCCATGTAAAAGGATATTTTTGCAACACTGTAAAAATAATTAATACATAAAAGAATGCCTTACAGAAGGAAACAATTGATTAAAATTTGGTAGATCTACACAATGAATTAAGCAGCCATTAAAAATAATCTTTACAAACCATGCTAAATAGGATATATATATATATATGTATGTCAACATAAATACATCAATATAGATGTCAGTCTCTCTCTATATATAAACATATATGTATATATAGATATCTCACATACATATTGAAAGAAATAAAAAAAAATATGCAGAAATACACATACACACACAAATGATGAAAATCATCCACATAGTCTTGGCAGTGGTTTCTCTTTATGTACAAGTGTATAGCTTTATATTTTAATATTTAATATATTTTAACCTAAACTGCAATACACTAAATAAAAATAGAAATACCTGCTTTAAATATATAAATCTAACAGCCCTTATACTACCAGCACTCTTGAAGATAAGTTCTAAAATTTTGTGAAAACTTTCTCATTGTAGAAATTGTATGACTGAAAAACTTGCAAGTGGGAACAATAGTAATCTGTCTCCAATTTACCTTTCTCCATTTCATGTGTTGACTAGACCTTCTGTGAAGCATTTGCTTGCTTTGTGATCCAACTGTATTGCTTAAGGTTGATGCAGTATTCAGATCAGATATGCATCAAACACCCTATTTTGTAGATTTCATGTTGTATTTATGATTATTGTTTTAGACATCATTTCTCCTATCTTTTGTCTGAGTCCCTGCCAGAATGACTCTTTAAAATAATGAAATAGTGTGAACAATAGCAACTGTAGTTGGAATATTTTCCTCTGTATAACCGACACTGCTGACAGGAAGTGAGAATTTTGGTTTGGCCTGAAGGTTTAATGTAAATAAAAATCTAAATGACTCAGTTTTTTTTGTTATTAAGCTCAGCCTTTGATAGAATTCTTTGTCACTTTAGCCCCTGCAGGAAGAAGCTGACATGGGTGCCAGCCTGTGCCAGATTATTCAATTAACTAAGTATAAAGGTGACCCTTTTTTGTCCAGCGGCAGCCAAGGCTGAAAAAAACAAAAACAAAAACAAAAAAAAATAAAGAATCCATTATATTTTCAGGTGACTGTATTAGATGACCTTGCCTGCCAACAATTCCTTCCTGATTTTATAATTGTTGATTTGTGATTTTGCAAGTTGCCCCAGCCCATGGAATACAGCTAGGAAATGCAGTAACACTGTATTTATCAAGGGCTTTTGAGTTTCCAAAAATAATCTTATGTATCTTGTTTCTTATAACAATTCACAGCACTTTAGGTAAGAAATATTATTGTCTCCATTTTACAGGTAAAGAAACTAAGATTTAACTAGTTGAAGGGCTTGCCTAAATTTACTAGGTAACTGATTGAGCTGGTATACAAACTGTAGCCTGTTAGCTCTTTAAATTATGGATTTTTTACAACTGCATGTTGCTACATAGCTTACAGTTTGTGAATTCCTGTGGTTCAGATCATTTTATAGCCGCTAATACTGAAAATCAAAATAACACATAGTTTTCTCCAATAGTTGGAAATTGACACCTTCATCCACTCAGAGAGAAATAGAGAAACATAAGCTAAGTGAATAGGCAAAATCACTAAACCAGTGAAATTTTATAATTCTAAACTGTTTTGGAACTTTAAAGAATCCAGATTTTGCCATATTTTTATGCTCTTCTATCACAGAACACAGAAGTGTTTCTGTAAAAATAAACAAACGAACAAAACAACCCTCAAAGATACTCATTAGTATGACATTCGACTAGGAAGATTGAGTTTAATAAGAAAATATTGTGTGGTTGTTTTTTATTGTTGTTGGGATTTTTTGTGATATGGATATGGGTAATAGTCTTCTGATTCATATGTTTTGTAAGTTTAAATTTTATTATAGCAAGGGTTCTTGAAATCTAGATGTTTACTTTTCCTTAAGCTGGGAACAGATACTTTGGAACATGAGTGGATGAAATTGAAAGGCACGTTTTTGCTTATTGGCATCCTGCTTCATTGGAGCCATGCTGAAAGGTCATCAAAGAGATAGTGATTAGTTCATGCTAAAATTCATGTCAGTTTGAAGAGCTATGACACTATATATGGGAAAGAATATTTTCTTTTTTTTTTCTGAGTGTGTTTTTGTTTTAATTCTCACATTTAATATAAAACTTATGGTTTTTATACTTCCCCAATCCCATAGTCCATTTTCTACCCAGTCTAGATCACAGGGCATATGACACTTCAATATTTTAAATTGTCACAACTCTGTTCCAATTTCTTGCCCTATTATCATCACCATCCCCACCATCACACCACGTCCAGTCCTTTCTCTTAACTGCCTATATAACTAAGAAAAGTGATGTGCTTCCTCAACTTACTTCATTTTCCCCCACCTCCACTTTAACTCAATGGCATTTCCATCTCTCCTTCCTTTTGATAAAAGAAATTTTCACATTTCGAAGTGTGGGGAAGTCATTCTGGCTTATACATGAGTAAACTTGAATTTTATGCTAACTAAAACAGCTTGTTTGTGGCTTATCATATGTTGTATATTTTCTTTAATTATTAAAGAAAACGGCACATTGACCAGAAATAAACCATGTCCATGCTAAAAATAAAGATTAAATATCTCCCTTCCTGGGACGCCAATTCTGGTCTTCCTTTGATGATTAGGACTCCTTTCCCAGGAGCCAAGGCCATACTGACTCACTGTGTACGTGCTGTTCATGTTTTTTTGTTTTTCTTTTGAAACTTTGAAGAAATGTATCCCTGTTTAATGTTCTTTGTTCTGACAAGATATAAAACTGTACTGAAAACTGTGCTTCTCCCGAGTAGTTTCTCAGAGTAATCTGGGAAGCTGGCTTCCAGGTTACGGTCCTCAGTTTGGATCACATAAAATCTTATCATTGATCGTTTATTGTTTTTGTCAAAACTTCCTAACTCCACGAAATACTCAGCCATCTTGCTAAAACTGTTTCTCATCTCTGCCATGAATATTATCCTACTCAGCCTCCTCCAAGAACTTTTCTATCAATTACACAATTTCTTTAACTTCAACCATTTCCCTCCATCTATAAATTTTAAGCAAACAATGGCCTCTTCCATATTAAATCAATGTATTTTTCCTCAATCATATATATGTAATTTTTTAGTAATACGCTGAACATTACAGCCAAGGTATTAAGTCTCTATGTACTGTCTTCATTTTCTCATCACCCACTCATACTTTAACCAAGGTATGGCTTACAACCTTAGTCCCCCATCCCATTCCTCTAAAACTGCTCTGCTGAAGGTCCTTAATGATTTTATATTTTCTCATGTTTTTTAATCTTTATTGAGGTATAAGGAACACAAGGAAATTTTTAATTTCATATTTGTAAAATTAAGTGGCTATGTTTTCCTTTTGAAAAATAATATTTATGTGTCTAATCATAAAATCAATATAAGCTAATTATAGAATATTTGATGTATGTATATTTATATACATATCTGTATTTACTCTTTTTACATTTTCAGTAGTTTTCTTATTTCTCTTATTTTCACTTTCCACATTTTTTTATTAGATTTGCTAACATCATTCTATTGTATTTTTAAAGAAGCATATTTTTGATCCTACTTTTGAAAAATTTTATTTTATATATTTTTATTGAATAATATCTTTGCTTAATTCTTTCCTCTTGGTTACACTAGAGTTGCTGTTTTGTTCCCTAACCTCTGAATTGAATGTTCATTTATGTTATAACGAAAAAGATTAAGAATATAGTTTTACATCTGAGGAGAGCTTTAAGGAATCCATACTTTGGCAAGCAAAATTCCCATGTTTAATATATTCTAAATATACTGAAATTGTACTTTTATTTGGGATTAGTAGTTATTTAGAAGAGTATTTTTCATCTGTTCAACTGATGATTCTGTTTTAATCTATTTGTTTCATAAGATATTTTCAATTCCTTTTTTAATGATATTCTGATCAGAGAATGTGAATCAGGTAATGTCTTCCTTTTCTGGAGCTAAGTTTTCTTTTTTGTTTTTAGAAAAGTACATAATGGATTTTATAGTTAGTATATAAAATTTAATAAGAGGTGTGGCCATGATGGCAGAGTTTACCTCCTCCCATAGGCACACCAAAATTACAGCTATTTACGGAACAACTATGTATAAGAATGACATGAAGACTAGCAGGAAAGACTTTTCACAACTGAAGATGTAAAGAAGGAACCATAAGATGGGTAGGAAAGATGGAGACGAGTATAGCCAAGATCCACACTGTCAGGTAGGCAATTCACCAAAGGAAGGATAATCACAATTTCAGATGTTCTTTCCAAACAACAAGGGGTTCAAGCCTGGAAGTCCTTCATTAGGAAGACAAGCCCCCAGGACATCTAGCTTTGAAGACCAGTGGGGCTTGCAATTTGAGAGTGCTAGAGGGCAGTGGAAAATAAAGATTCTGTTCTTCAAGGGCATAGGCAAAATCTCACATGCTCCAAATCTCAGTGCAGAGGCAGTAATTTGAAATACGTCAGGGTCAGACCCACATGCTAATCTTGGAGAACCTCCCAGAGAGGCTGGAGGCAACTATAAATGCTGGCTGCAGCCATTTTCGGGAGTTCATTCTACTATGAAGACACTGATGCTAGCAAGCACCATTTTGGAGTCCTGCTTCCCTCCAATTAGTGCCAGGAGCTTACCCACCACCAGTGAGCTGGCACCAGTCCCAGGACAACTTGGGCCACACAGCCACATTGGTGGGACCTGGCCCCACCCACCAGCAGGCTGGCACTGTATAACTCTGGAGACCAGAGGGGAGTGTGTTACCAGGCCCCATAGTATGTCTCCTACATAATGCCTCCTCTTCAAGATCAGGAAACTTAAATGACCTATCTAATACATAGAAATAAACACAGAGAATTAGGCAAAATGAGGAAACAGAGGAATAAGGCATAACCTCAGAAAAAGAATTAAAAGGAGTGGAGATAAGCAATCTACCTGACAAAGACTTTAAGGTAATAACCACAAAGATGCTTGATTAACATAAAATGGATGAAAACAGTGAGAAGTTGAACAAAGAGTTAGAAAATATAAAGAAGAACCAAACAGAGCTGAAGAATACAATAACTGAAATAAAAAATACGCTAGAAAGAATCAACAGTAGATTAGATACAGTAGATACAGAAAACTGCACATTCAGTGAATTGGATGATAGAGTAGTGGATATCCCACAAGCTGAACCAAAAAAAGAAAAAAAGAATTTTAAAAAATGAACATAGTTCATGAGTCCTCTTAGACAACATCAAGTGTACTAACACTTGCATTATAGGGGTCCCAGAAACAGAAGAGAAAGGGGCAGATAATTTATTTGAAAAAATAATAGCTGAAAACTTTCCTAACCAGGGGAAGGAAACAGACATTCAGATCCGGAAAACACAGACTCCCAACCAAGATGAACCCAAAGAAGTCCACAACAAGACTCATTATAATTAAATGAAAAAAATTAAAGATGAGAGAGAATTTTAAAAGCAGCAAGAGAAAAGCAACTAGTTATGTGTAAGGAACTCCCACAAGACAACCAGCTGACTTTTCAGCAGAAATTTTGAGGACCAGAGTGGAGTGGCATGATATATTCAAAGTGTTAAAAGGGAAAAATCTACACTCAAGAATACTCTACCTGGCAAGGCTATCATTCAGATTTTAAGGAGAGATAAAGAGTTTTACAAATAAGCAAAAGTGAAAGGAATTCAGCACCACTGAAACACTGGATGTATCAGCCAGAGGTATTCTTCATTTCAAAGTATACTGCAAAGCTACAGTCACCAAAATTTATGGTACTGGTACAAAAACAGACACACAGATCAATGGAACAGAATAGAGAACCCAGAAATAAACCCACACTTATATGGTCAGTTAATCTGTGATAAAGAAGGCAAGAATATAATGGGGAAGAAACAATCTCTTCAATAAATGGTATTGGAAAAATTGGACAGCTACATGCAAAATAAAACTAGGCTACTTTCTCACACCATATACAAAAATAAACTCAAAATGCATTAAAGACTTAAATGTAAGACCTGAAACCATAAAACTCCTAGAAATAACATAGGCAGCATGCTTTTTGACCTCAGTTCTAGGAAATTTTTTGGATCTGTCTCTTCAGGCAAGGGCAACAAAAGCAAAAATATACAAAAGGTTCTATAACAAATTAAAAACCTTTCATACAGCAAAGGAAACAATCAATTAAACAAAAAGGCAGCCTAGAGAATGGTAGAAGATATTTGCAAATGATGTATCTGATAAGGGGTTAATATCCAAAATATTCAAAGAACACATACAACTCAGCATCAAAAAAGCAAACAACCCAATTAACAAATGTGCTGAGGACCTGAATACACATTTTTCCGAAGAAGACATACAGATGACTAATAGAGACGTGAAAAGATGTACAACATCACTAATCATCAGGGAATTGCAAATCAAAACCACAATGAGACAGCAATTCACACCTGTCAGAATGGGTATCACCAAAAAGACAACAAATAAAAAGCATTGGTGAAGATGTAAAGAAAAGGGAATCCTCGTTCATCGTTGGTGGGATTGTAAATTGGTGCAGTCACCTTGGAAAACAGTATGAAGGTTCCTCAAAAAATTAAAAATAGAACTGCCATATGATCCAGCAATTTTACTTCTGGGTATTTATCTGAAGAAAACAGGAACACTAATTCCAAAAGATACACTCCCCTATGTTCATTGCAGCATTATTCCCAATAGACAAGATATGGAAGCAACCTAAGTGCCTATTTATAGATGAATGGATAAAGAAGATGTGGTATATATATATACACACACACACACAATGGAATATTTTTCAGCCATAAAAGAATATTGAAATCTTGCCATTTGCAAAAACATGGATGGATCTAGAAAGTATTATGCTAAGTAAAATAAGTCAGACAGAGAAAGACAAATACTGCATCATTTCACCTATATGTGGAATCTAAAAAAAAGAAAGAAACAAACAAACAAAACAAAATGAAAACAGATTCTTAGATACAGAGAACAAATGGGTAGATGCCAGAAGGAAGGTGGTTGGAAGAGGTATTTGAAAGATATACAGGATTAAGAGATATAAACTTTAAGTTATATAATAAATAAGTCACAGAGATGACTTACAATATAAGGTATATGGTCAATAATACTGTAATAACTTTGCATGGGGAGAGATGGTTGTTAGACTTATTGTGGTGATCATTTAATAGTGTGTGTAAATGTCAAATTATTATGTTATACACCTGAAACTAACATAATATTGTAGGGTAACTTTTTGTCAATAATAAGAAAAAAGTTAATAGAAAGGTAAATATTTCTTTCAGAGACAATTTTTAATATCTATCTTTCATTTCACCTTTATTAATTATATGATTCAAATCCTTTACAGTGTTTTAAAACTTTTTATTCTCTTTACTTGTCATGGAACAGTAGTGGTATGTTAAACATTCCTGTAACAGTTGTGTTTCTGTCAAAATTTTGAGAAGGGCTCAATACAAATATTGATGGTGTACTGTTAGATACCAATTATACTTTGATTATTTGAATTGCAGTTGACTTTATTTGATGTCAGTTTTACTAACCTTTTGCTTCTTTTAGTCATTTTAAGCATTATTTTATTTTTATTTTCTCTGAATCATGTTTATTGATGTCCATAGCCCTCAGCCTCTTGTTGTGGCCTTTTAAGACTCAGTGATAACTTTGACAAAGTTCTGTGTTGTTCAGACTAACCATTGGACATGTTATTGATGTTTTTATTGTTCATCTGGACTATATATTATCTGGGCAATGGATATTTCCACACTAACCACAAGTAATATTTAAACTACCTTATTACATAGACAAATTGAATTATTACCTGACATAAATGTGGATAATTTTATAATAAAAATACAGAGTTTTGGATTTGCTTGAACAAGCAAAGGGCCTGAGAAACTAAACCCACCTTCCTTTTGACAGTAATAAGCAGAAACTTGTTCAGAGCTATCCCCTTTAAGAAAGGGCATGTGTGCTCCATCTGGCTTCATGCTTTTGTTACCTACATGGACTCTATAGTCATTTTGTCTTCAACCTTTGTTTACAGGCTTGGTTTAGACACTACTACTGCATAATCAAAATCTCTTAGTAGCGATTGGTCTTTCTGTATGTCCTTGTCTGTAAATACACATTTGTCATCCCTTTCCCATCTTTGTGCTATAGAGAAGTGCGGAAACCAAAGGAGAACAACCTCTACCCTTAGATCAGAGGACAAAGCCCTGTTTACTAGCTCATCTGTGGCTGGTTTCACACATACCTGAAGTGTGGAATAGACTTATTTACATGCAAGGCACCAACTTTCATGCCTCTAATATTTTGGGTATCCTAGGCTTTTAACTCTGTTTGCCTTCTTGAACTTGTATTATTGCTTTTTTCTAATTCACTTTGACAGCCTGGGTTTTGGTCTCTATTCATATACCAATCTCTTCTCCCTCCACCTATCAACAAAACTTTATAACCTTTAAACTTGACTTATGACTAACCTGGACTCACTACTTTCTGCAAGAGTGATTTTGCCATAACTTTTAAAACTTGACTCTCTATTCCTGTTCTGCTTCTGAATTGGTGAGACACAGACTGGCAAAGGGGGAATATTTCATCTTCGTGCATGAAGAAGAAAGCATTACTGTCTTTCAATAAATGTGTTGTACTTCCTATTGAAGTTCTCAAATAGAAAGAAAACCACCCAAAAGAAAACCTATAACAAAACAATTACCTGGAAAGTGAGTACATTCTTTCTCATGCATTTAGAGGGAATTCCCAAAAAAGAATCATTGCAAAGGTAAGATGCATGAAATTTTCAGGCCCAGGGTCCTAAAATGATATAATGGGAATTGAAGCAGAGCTGCTAGATACACTGTTATTCCTTGCAAATCTATCACAGATGTCCATGTTTTTGTGGCTTATTTTTATAAGACTGTCATGGTTGAATTTATTTTGCCAAGCACTCCTTTTCTTTTCCACTATAGTGTTCTAGATATCCAACTACATATCTATATTGTCACCTTTTTTTTGTAGCCATCCTTCAACTATTTCTTTATCTTTCCAAAATGACATACATTTTTATTTCTCTCCTTATATTTCTGTTGTTTGAGCTAGACTTGGGCCTGCCATATTCTTTTTAAAGACTTGAGGTGCTGTTAGAAATAGCACCAGTTGCATCTCCTGATCATCACTGCCTTCTTCTTATCCAAGCTCTTTTCATTTGACATTGCAAATTATAATGAAGTAAAATGCACGCTTCTAATGACAGCAGTTTATACTGTTATTATACAGAAATTCAGAAGGATTAACAAAGAGATGGATGTGCTTGAAAATAAATATGTAGACAATTAATAATAACTTATGTATGTGTAGGCTGGTTATAAATATAGGTGGCACATGCATTGTGTATGAATTGGTACTTTTGTATCTTCCATTAATTAAACAATTTAGACTTTTTATTTCAGTAGTGCACTGTGCAGTTTGAATGTTCCATTTGATCCTTTTCTTGGTGTTGTTTCACCCTGTCCCTCTTTGTCTCTCACAAGCTGTTTCTACTGCTACTGCCTATGAACAACATGGAGGCTGACACTTCTTATCAGATCAGTTATTGCTAAACAGTGGTAAGTTGAAATAGTAGTAATGGGATATTAAAGCCTATTGATACTTTAGCCAGAGAACTAAAAGATCATAGAAAAAGGCAGAACATTGTTGAGAAATGTGGGAGACTTTGAGACCAAATACTTGCTGATGTAGACTATAGATTTCCTTGCTTCTTTGCCTGTTAAACTTATGGCATGTTAGTTACTCAGTAAACTACATTTTGCTTAGTCAGTTAATGTTTCAAAAGAGTAATAAACTTTGATTTGAATTTAAGAGAGTGAACTATCTTGGTAGGTAGGAGATTTTAATTTTAGACATTTAGACAGCTGATGCAGAGCTTATAGGCAGTAGAAAGATGACCAGCATACTAAACATTTGTTGGTTTTTAACCAACTAACATGCATGTCTCCTCTCTAATACCTTGGTTTGCTTTTGGAAAATTATCTCACCAAATACTACATATTATCTTAGTGGGTGATAACTAAGGTACATGACTCTCTCAATGGAAGATCCTTCTCACTCTCTGGCACACATCAGAGCAGGCATCGGATCCAAACTTGGCTAAGTGCTGCTCTTTGCTATGACACTATATCATAAGCAAATGAAGTAGGAAAGGAAAAGGTTAGGAATTACTACTGGAATGAATAAACACTTTCATCCTGTTAGTAATTCCTAACCTGGAGATTCTTTGTAAAAAAATGTTGCTCTTGTTTCTGAATTCTAAGTTTTTAAACTGAATTTCTAGTCTGCAATATTTCCACTGTAAAACACAGCACAATGCACAGCTTAATATTCTAACATAGAGCTTAAGAGCCTCAGCACTAAAATCAGACTCTATCAGTTCAGCCTGAGATTTACAACTAATCAGATGACATTGGGCATGGAGTTTGGTCCCTTAAGTCCTCCATTTCTTCTCCTGTGAAATAAGTATAATTATGCTGTCTACCCCATGGAGTCATATGTTTGTAAGGCACTTACAATAGAGCCTGAGATAGTGTGTATTCTCAAGATTTAATTATGATATCTATTGTCTCAAAACTATTTCCAAAGTTTTAGTTTAGTCTCTTGTCATCTCACACACACACACACACACACACACACACAATTATCTCAACTAATCTCTTCACAAAGTCACCATCCTGCTTACAAATAATCAACAAATATGATACCCAAATCCATTCTCATTAAAAACAAAGAAACTCAAAATTACCAAGTTCCAGATGATTCAGTGGGCAATATAACTCCACTAGTTTCCAAAGCAAGCACATGGAATATCGTTCTGCCAGAAGTTGTGCTGTGGTAAATTTGAATGTAAGTTATATTCCTTCCAGGCAATTCCTCAAAGAAGTTTCTCTTGTCATAATTGCAGTGTCACTTTATCAGGAATGCATTCCTTATAACATCTTATAGAACTCACCATGATGAAACATTGTGAAGCATCTGTATTATTACTCTTCTATCCCAAACTCATTGACTGCTGTAAATGTGATGCTGTTGTAAAGTGGTTGATTGAGTTGAAAAACACTGGCCTAGGAATTAGGCCATAGACATAGAAAACAGTGAAAACATTATGAGGCTTTTTGACATATTGAGTCTCCCTGTATTTAAGGTTGATTCTCCTTGCTCAAAAGTAGGGGAAAGGGAGAAAATTTGCAATAATCTGGAAGCCTATATCAACTCTTTAGAAGTCATAGTACTTGAAAAGAATACGTGGTCATTCTCATTGTTTTTATCTTACTTATTACACTTTCAGTAAAAAAGCTGAATATTCTGGGAAAGCAAAGAGAAATGCCCTAAAATGATAATTAGCTGGAAGCTATTTAAGTAGCTGGCCAGCTCTGATATCTGTTAGCATATAACACTAATAGCATACTATTCACTCAGAGTCTATTTGTAAGATTAATGGTACAAGATAGGATACTTTATACCCTTATTCTTTTTACCAACATGAAATAGAGTGGAAATGGCTTTGAAAATATGGAAATTCCATTGTGTATTTTACTTAGAATATATATTTTTAAGGTATTTCTACATTACTGCAGATCTGACACATTTTCCTATTTTAAAAAGATTTCAACACTGCAAAATATGTAATTGGTCCCAAGGATAAAATAGAGGGTTTAGAAAGTGAGGGGATTCAAAGTACTTCACTGCAGCCTCCTTTGATCAAGAGGAAAGTTGGAAATGCTTTCCTTTGTCTAAAATGTAGACCATGGATCTCACTGTAATTTTTTAACTTAGAACACACCTTCATAACTTGTCTATGCCTTAACTAGCATAGGCAAGTTAAGGGAATGAAATATTCAAAAATAATAATATGTTTTAAGTGACTAAAATCCAAATAAAACAGATTTAAAATAATTCTCAGGACTCCTATTAAAAATATACCTTGTTATCATATTTTGATGACAGGAAGGATTAGGCAGATTTTTTCATTCAATATTCTTATTTTCCATTTCTTGAAAAAAAATAAAGAATGAGATTTTCTGAACTATTAGATAAGTTAGAGCTAAGCCCATTTTAGATCAATATACCAGCAAAAGCATTTTTCAAAAATTAATATTTAATAGTTTCACTAATAAAAGTGACATTTCCAATAGGTCCTTTAATTACATTGTTTTAATAAAAAATAAATGAAATAATCCTGAATTAATACTAAAGTTTGAGAAATACATTTTATGAGAAAGTTATTACAATCCAGGACTAAGAAATACAGGGCAAGGGACATGCTACTAAAATGGCATCCTAACAAATCTTCAATTACTTTCAGAGAGACCTCGAACTAAAGTGGACACATTGGGCGGCAGTTTTGTAATACAGAGAAATCTCTTAATGAAGATCTTGCAAGAATACAAAGATGTTCTGGGTGAAAGGTTGAAATATGGGCATTTATTACCCTTTTTATTAGGTTGGTGCACACATAATACCACTGTACCCTGCAACTCCTCCTTTCATGGACCTTTCTACATTAAATTATTTTCCTCCTCAATTCATCTGAAACTCTCACGTAAATCTTCTCTTCTGAACTTTAAGTTCATTTCACCCCATCCTCATTCCCAACCATGTTATATAGGTCTTTACTGCATCACTATGGCAGGTAAGGCATGTGTATTAGGCAGGAGTTGGAATCTCTGAGAATACCCACCTATTTGATTGGTAAAGTATATGAGAAATTATCTCTCCACCAGCAGCTGACCATGGAGAAGCAGGGGGCAAGGGGAAGAAAAGCATAGTCCAGGCCAATAGTGACATGTTTAAGTTGTGCAGGGTGTGTGTGGCGTGTATGTGTGCATGTGTGTGTTGCAGAAAATGAGAGTTCAAGTAGGTTTGTAGGCAATGAGGAATTTTGAAAAATTTTTTTCTCCTTTGTGTATGCTATAGATATTTATTGGATGTTTATAATGTACTAGGCTATTAAGAAATATAAGGTGTATGGTGTAGTGTCCACAGAAGACAGTAGGAGAAGGCAATTACACAGTTTGGAAGTACTATAGTTGGGGTAAGTACAAGGGACCATTGGACACATAGAAGGACACCTAACACAATCTTCGATGCAGACACCTCCTCTTGGAGGAGGTGATGCCTTATCTGAGACTCAAGAGATGATAGAAAGGTGAACCAATGGAAGGAGAGAAGTGGGTGAGGTCTGTAGCAGTGGAAGGTTTTTCCAAACAGAAGGAGTGAAATGTGCTGATGCCTACAGGGCTGAGATCGTATGGCACATTTTGAAAGTTGCCTTTAGTCCATTTGGGTTTGAGAGTTGGGGATCAGAGGGCTGAGGATGTGAAATTCTTCTTGTCTCCTTCAGAATTCATTTGGGCTTTTGTGTAAGGCAGCAGGTGGAGATATTCCAGAGAAAGATTGGCAAATCAAGTGAAAGCAGAGACTGAGGAACCAAAAAGAATGCCTAGAAAGACAAATGGCTCCCTACTGCCTCCAAGGTGCTCCTAAATATCTCAGTTTCCTGCTAGGGATTGTAACATTTAAGGTTGCTTCTTTGGTTACAAGCAGTAAAAACCAACTCTAACTAATTTAAAAAGATAATTTATTGGAAGAATGTTGTTGGCCTATAAAAGAAAAAATAGAAAATTAACCTTGGAAGTAAGCAGGAAAGAAAGCAGTTTTATGTTCAATCAAGTCTCTCTTTTAATTCACCAAAAGTATACTAATCACTGACTATGTATCAGACACTGTACAAGCCTGGGAACTGAAGAAAGAGAATTGAATAAAATAGTTATGTGTCTGCCTTTATTTCTCTCAGAGTCTAACAGGGGTAGATGTAGAGGGAATGTATATGAAATAGTCCCAAAAGCACTTATGTAATTATGAAATGTGGTAAGTGTTATGCAAGGTGCTATGAGAGAGAAATAACGGAATTTTAAATCAGCATGACAACTGAGGAGGTGACATTTAAACTTAGATGTGAAGAATGCATAGTTATCCAGGTGAGAAGCATGTGTGAACTCCCTGAAATGTGAAAGAAGTCAGGGTACTAGAACACTGTAAAGGCACTAGGGTTGGAGCATAGTAAGTAAGGAGAAGTGTGGGATAAAATAAAACTGGAGTCAGACTGAAGCAAGGTAATGCAGAGTTTAGTAAAACATGCAAAGGTTTGGTATATTCTAGGTGCACTGAGAAGCTATTGAGGGGTTTCCAGCTGAAAAATATGATCAGGTTTGCATTTTAAAGACTGACCTGGGTACTACACAGTGATTAGAGCATAGGAGGCAGGAATGGAAGGGGAAAGGTCGGGAGAGAGGATTTATAGAAATCTGGACACATTAACCAGTCATGTTACTGCTTGCCCGCTATGCTTTTGCATTTCTATTCTCCCAGTTCCTTTGGGAAATTTATTCTCCCCGTCCACACATCCTGGAGGAGATTCTTAGTCTTGGTGCCCAAAGGTGTTTACTCAGAGTATCCCCATCTCTCTAGTCAGAGCACTTGGCTCACAAAGAGGTAGTGACTCAATCAGCATATTCTGTGGATTTCAAGGATATATGCTAGAAAAGAAAAGCTCTTTTTCACTGAAGTGGCTAAGTTGGGGATATGTAAGCAGAGTGCGGCTGGCAGCCATTTAAAAACAAATATAGTGAACAAGGCCAGCAGGACACTTGCCTCAGCCACAGGATTTAAGGCAGGATCCGTATTACTGACTTTCCTTTTGTCTCAGCCTCCAATAGGGCTCATATAGCATGGATATGGATCTTTTATTTAAAATTTTGACCTTTAGTTCCTTATGACTTTTTTTGCATTCATTTTGTTTTTTTCCCCAAAATATGACATTAAAATATTATTGCTCTTGATCACTGAGTTGTTTGGTACTCCCTAAAATTGTGCACCCAAGATGAGTGCTTCACTAACCTCGCCCTGGTCAACACTAATCATTGTGTATCTGTCCAGCATTTGAATCCTATTTTTATGTTCAGAAAACACTGTACCTCACATGTCTCGGTGGGAAGCAGAGCCCACCTTTCATTACTGACCAGAAAATGCCAACTATGTATAGGGTGGATGCAGTAGGTTGGTTCACTCCACATCCATTCTGATGGGCTTATATATTGTCTTCCTTTATTTTAGAACCTAGGAAACTAAAAAATGTATTCCCTCATATTTCCTTGCAACTACTGAGCAGGCACATAACCTAGGTTCTACAAACCTTACAGCTTCATAGAAGACTTGGATGCACATGAAGTGAAGGCCAGCTGTGTAGTGATCAGATACTTTCATAAGCCTGGTGGCAGAGGCATTATACGTAGACTTTGGTGGTGCATCTGGTTTCCAGTACTAATGGAGAGAAGTGTTATGCAGCATTCTGTAACAGTGTGCTTCAGCAGAAATATCTCACCAGAAATAATTCATTGATTTTATTTTCTGACCATATAGCACCCACATCTGGTTCTTCTGGCCCTCCTAAGATTTCTGAGAGTAACTTAATATTATTTAATTCCTCTTTGTTTAAACAAGCTGGAGGGACTTTTGTGTATAGCAAATAGCTCAGCCCATAAGCCAGCTTTTCCAACCTCCTTTGCAGCAAAGGCAGAGACACACAAATTAGAGTCAACAATCAGATGCGTTTATTTTGTATCTTGAATCAGGAGCTAGTGACACAAAGAGCAAAGGGGGCAGTGAAGTATAGGAGGAAATGGCGGCAGAAACAAACTCCAGTTTTGTGAAAGTGGCCATAGCAGGTAGCCGAGGCAGCACCTGGATCCCTTTCTTTCAACCTGGTGAGATCCTGACCTGAGCAGATGATTTTGCTAACCTGTGTCCAGACTCCTGACTCATGGATCCTGTGAGATAATAATTTTGTGCTGTTTTAAGCCCCTACATTTGTGAGAATTTGTTATACAGCAAGAGGAAATTAAAAGTGTGTCAGTGTTTAATTGACCTTTTTTTTTTTTTTTTTCTTTCTTAGTAGTACACAAAACAGTGGAAGGTCTCAGAACTGATAGCATCAGGGATTCAAGAAAATGTTTACAGTGATTTAAAATTTCCCTGTTTAGTTCAGAAGTTCAGCTTTTTAAATTCAGGATTTAATAAATTAAGTCATTAGGTTCATCAAGTTGCAGTGGCATGGAAGGAAAAATCAACAGAGTTGTGAGTATTTGAAAGATATCATTTATGATAGTGGGCCACATTACTGAAAGCAAGGATAAAAAATTCTGGGAAAAGAGAGATAATGGATATAAAGAAGTTGTACTGCCACTTAATGTCTATACGATTTTTAGAAAAATTACTTATATTTTTAATCTTTTCTCAATTATAAAATGAAGCTAATTATACTACTTCACAGGGCTATAGTGACAGCTGTATAAAATAACACATGTATACCATGTATTCTAATGTTCAGCATATGGTATGTAACTATATTTTGCCATCAAATCCCATATAAGATAAAATTTCTCTAATTTCTTTACCTAGATGTGATTTCAGTGAGTATGTTTTCTTCAGTCCCTATTCCTACTAACAGTTCTGTCATGTCTTGAACTTTTTCTAGGCTTGTGACCCCAAAATAAAAATTATTTTCTATTTAACTTCTATAGACCAGAATAGAAGTTTTTACTAAATCCATAACATTATTCAGAATCAAGGAAAATTTACAAATCACACAAAGGAAAAAAAAAAAAAAGTCTAGCTTATTCCAACATGTTTGTAACCATTTATGAAATTTAAAATATTTTAAAATAATTTTAAGTTGTTGAAATATATCACTTGGGCAACTGAGCAAAGCTTTATGAAGGTAAGGCTTTACATTCTCCACACACTCAAGCTATGTCTGTACTGACATTTCAAAACCAGAGGCTTGAAATCTTTCTTTCCTTAAGTCGTGGAGGGCATTCTTTCTCAGTATTTCATTCATCTTGTATTTCAATCGTATGACCTGTAAACATTGCAGAGAAATCTCAGTGAAATCTTGGCTGTGGTATGTTTTGTATTGACAGGGTTAACCAACTGGAACAGCTATTTGAAGATACTTCTTTGAATATAACTAGTTGAAAACAGAATTACTGCTAGTTAAAGATCAATCTAAAATAAAGATATATTATAGCTAATGTTATACATTAATATAAACATGATTATTATACAGGAATTTTCATTCACCAAATACACACACACATAACTGTATATCTCTTTCCAGATTGTCAGAGGACCCACATACCTCATTTACTCTTATGGTTTACCGTAAATCCAGTGGAATTCTGACTACTACCAGCATAGGTTTTAAGAATCTCTGAATGTAGCTCATTTAATTTATAGTAATCTAATTTGGCTTTATATTGAAGAAAAGCTACTCTCAATTACCTCTAAATGAACATTTGTAAGTATAACTTGAAGGAGAACCCTATAAGGAGGCTGATATTAAAAGTATTTAACAATCTGCATGGCCTGCATACTCAGTACTTAGAATGGGCTCTAGCAAACAATAATACATGCTGCACCTCAGCTCTGATCTATAATTTTGAATTTTTAACATTTTATGAATATTCTACTAATGATACAGTAGTAACTAATAGTTGTGTAAGACATCAACTTTAAAATAGTGCTTTTACATACATATAATTTTATAACAATTCCATCATTATCAACCAGTTTACAGATAAGAGAACTGAAAATCAGTGCATAAGCAACATACACATAAGCAAATTACACAACCAGTTGATAGAAGGCTTTGGATTCAAACTTGAGACTTCTAATTTTAAGTTTAAGCTCGTTTCTCTTGTAACATATTTGCCATCTACAATTAAGGCAATATATATAAATACATTTTCTTATTGTTAGGCCTGAATACCAAGAAAAAAAAAACTAATTTCAGTAACAGAAAACTGCCAAGTTTCTCTAATTCTTTTAAATATTTGAGATGTTTTTGTGAAAAGCTTTTAAAATTTGACTATTAATTGTATTGCTTTGTTTTTGAATGAGTAAGACCTTTACTGGGAGAAAGAGCACCTATATGAATAAAATAAAAAACACTCATCCTATTATTTGTGCCAACTAGGGTCTAACACTCAATCTGATTCCAGGCAAAAAGCTCTAGTGAATCCACCTGCACCAAAACAAGAAGATAATTGATTCCTCCATGGGAAAATGAACATGCTTGGAGAATTTTGTGCAATATATGACTCTGTAGACAAAGGGAACAGGGCAGAGATGCTCGCCACTCTGATGAGGAGGGTGTGTCATAAGCATCAATTAATCACTTTACAATCAGACGTGGAGCTACAATGGACCCACGCTTCCTTGAAATAAAAGGCCCACATTTAGAGCATCTTGGTTTTAGAGAAACAGGTCTTTTTTATATTCATCCACGGTGAAGTCCACTTATCAGAACTTTCTTCCCTCTGGGGAGAAAAATATCTCCATCTCCATGAAACATTCCTATATGCTGACTTTACTCAACCTGTAAAATATAAGCCTTTAAAAATATTTTAGGTTATTATCTAAATAAAGATCATCGACTGAACTAATTACCGCTATATATTATTGATTTTCATAACTATCAGGAAATATCCCGGTCCTCAAAAAGTCCTCTCACTTAGACTTGTAATACTTCAATGCCCTACTGAAGGTATCCCTTAAAAAGGTACCATAGTCAGCCTAGACCCAAGTGAGAGTTCATTTGTTCAGGAGATCTTTACTAGGCACTGTCTGTGTGCAAAACACTGGGCTAGATACTGGGACACAAGAACATATATGTGTGGCTTCAATAACCAAGTGCATCAGAGTCTATTAGGAAAACCAACACAAAGATACAATACAGTGTGATCTGTGTTATAAGATACAATGTTGGCAGAAAGGAAATCATGACCAATACTCCTTGGGCCTGTCTGCAAAGTGTCAGTCTGGGAAGACTTTTAGAGGAGGAGCCAAAACTGAGCTAGAATTTTAAGGAGAAATACACATTCATTATAGACAATAAAAGAAATGGAATTCTAAGTCGAGGAAATTTTATGTGGTGATATAAGAAGGGAAAAAAAAAAGATTTGGGAGATTTAGATAATTACATCTTGTCAGAAAAGTAAACAGGAACCAGAGAGTTTGAATTACTTACCAAATCTCTTGAAGAGTTTTATTAAAAGGTTGTATAAAATCAGATTTATACTTTATAAATACCACTCAGAAAGTGCTATGGAGAAAGAGAGGGAAAAGATAAGTTTGTGGAAATGTGAAGGTCTTAATATCCAGTTTCAAATACTTAGCTCACAAGTAATAAGCACATAGTCTTACATACATATCAAAGCTTGGTGTTTCCTACTATAAAGTAACAAGACTGGGATATGCTCTTTAGGAACCTAGAAGTGGGCTGAGACCACAGCAAACTGGAATCAATTTCTATTTGGCCTCAAATGTTTTCTTGTTTTGTAAAAGTGTTTCTAATTAAAAATAATAAATTTCCTCTTGCTTCCTTTTTCCTTTCATAAAAAGGAAAAAAAAAATCAAGCTACATTATGTAAAGAAAGGTTATATAGTATTGCATCTCAATGATTCAGGAAGCCAGTTCATAGAAGATTACAACACTCTGATATGAGAGAATTAGATTATAAACCAGAGGGATATAAAGAATGAAATGGTGTGAGAGATGTTTAAAGGAACTGGGTGATTGATCATATATGGAGGTGAGAAGAAAAGGAAAAATAGTGATGACGCTTCATGTTTCTTACTTGGGTGATAGAGTATACAGTAGAGTCTTTCATAAAGGTTGGAAATATAGGTTACATTCTAGAAATGTTCAGGTTGGTATGATGTTTTAAACCAAATCAACAAATATTAGACTTAATGTTGTGATTCTGAATCAGATAATGTATTTGGCATCTGAAAAATATACTTTGTGTTAGAAATTGTCAAGCTAGCAATTTCTGCAGTGCCTATAATTGTACTATATAATTTACAGACCATGGAACACTTGGTTTAGCTACAGAGCCAGAATAATAGTTTCAGTCAATGCCACTTTATAATACATAATATTGCATGAATTAAAGTTAGACAACTAGTTCTATTTCTCATGGCATAGAGCCAGAAACCCAAAGTCTCAAAATAGGTAATCAATACTGTAACACGTAATCAGTTGAATTTAGACTGTAGGTAAACATAGGACTAAAATAAGTAAGGTCAACTACAAATATGCTTATGTGAGTAAATAACACTCCATAGGGAAGTATAAAAATACAGTAAGTCCCCTACATACGAATCTTCAAGTTGCAAACTTTCAAAGATGCAAACATGCGTTAGCATGTCCAATCATGTAAGTCAGTTCACGTGTCTGGTGTACACTGTCACGTGTGTGCATCCTCTACAAGTGGTTGTGCTTTTATGTACTTTACTGTACTGTAAGATTAAAAACGTTTTCTTTATTTTTTGTGTTTGTTTGTTTTTTATGTATTATTTGTGTGAAAAGTATTATAAACCTATTACAGTACACTACTATATAGCCAATTGCATTAGTTGTGTACCTAAGCTAACTTTGTTGGACTTATGAACAAATTGGACTTACAAGCACACTCTCAGAATGGAACTCGTTTGTATGTAGGGGACTTACTGTATTTGAATAAAAGTATCCATTGCTTCCAGGGTGAACTAATCTTACCTTAATACACTATTAATTTATTTATTCAACCTGTGTTTACTGAACAGCTATTTAGATCCAGACACTCTGCTAGTAAGTACTGAGGATATAATTGTAAAAAACACAGCCTCTGTAATTTATAGTGTAGAGGAAGAGACAAATGTTAAATAATCACAAAAACCTATAACTACAAAATGTGCTAAAACCTGTGAAGAAAGATTTAGTACACAGAAAAATGCCCCTTCCCTTCAAAAAATGTTCACATACTAATGCCTAGAACCTATGAACACGTTACCTTATATGACTTAGCAGATATGATTAAGAATCATGGGATGGTATCCATACGAACACAGTGTGATCACAAGGGTCCTTAAAAGAGGGGGGCAGGAGGGTCAGAGTCAGAGAAGAAGATGGGATAATGAAAGCAGAGGGTGAGAATCAAAGAGAGATTTGAAGATGCTGCTGGCTTTGAAGATGGAGGAAGGGGCCATGAGCTAAGGAATGCAGGCAACTGCAGAAGCTGGAAAAGGCAAGGAAACAGATTCTTCCCAAGAACCTTCAGAGAGAGTGCAGCCCTGCTGATACTTTGACTTCAATGCAGTAAAACACATTATAGACTTAAATATGTGTTGTTTTAAGCCACAAAAGTTTGTGATAGCAGCAAAAAGAAACTAATTTTGTTTTATTTTATTTTATTATATTTTAATATTTATTTTTATTTATTTATTTGGCTTTGTCAGGTCTTAGTTGCAGCACGTGGGATCTTCATTGTGGCATGTGGGCTCTTTTAGTTGTGCTCTTTTAGGCATGCTGGTTCTTAGTTGCAGCATGCGGGATCTAGTTCCTCGACCAGGGATCAAACCCCGGATGCCTGCATTGGGAGTGTGGAGTCTTAACCACTGGACCACCAGGGTAATCTCAAGAAACTAATTTTAAAAGTTCAAGGACCTATACAGAGAATATACAATGAGGGGATCTGCTTTGGAATCTCCCATTTCAAACATGATTTTGTAATTCTAGTAGGAAATATGCCAATCTCCTTAAAATGCTTCCATGATTTTAAACAGCAAAATCCGTAATATGACCAACTAGGCCCTGATGATCCATCCTATGTATATTTCTCTAATTTCATAGAATGCAGCTGTCCTCTTGACCTCACCATTCCAGCCATGCTGCTCTGCTTTCAGTTCTTTGAAATGAATGATATCCCCTCCCACTGCAAGGCCTGTAGACAAGGTCTGAGATGATCCCTCCTACAGTCTCTGCCCTTCCTCCATTTCATTCCATCTTATCTTCAGATCTGTGTTCCATTGTTACTTCTCTAGTTCTGTGAATGGTAAGTATACTAAATGTTGGGGGGAATTTAAGCTTATTTATATATTGAGGGAAAACACTAAATTATAGAAGAGGTGGCCAACACAAGAAACGATAACCGATACTGTGACTTTCTGGAAAAGGTAGAAAACCGTGAGATTGAGGGCAAAAAAATGAAAGGAATAGTCTTAGGAAAAGATGACACTCTCTAGTTTTTTCCTCTCTCCTTTGTTCATTCTCATCTCCCTCACTTTAAATTTAAGATGCCACAAGTTTTAGTCTGAAGTCCTTTTATAGTGTCACGTTTTATATATTTTTCTACTTAGTTCATCTTATTCAGAGTGAACTTGGTGGGAGGAGGACTGTAGAGGAACCTAGCAGGAACTGGTTATCAAACTGGGTAAGCTATGGACTTTGCCTTCCATGGCCACAGGAAAGAGGAAAATAAGGATTTGGATTCTTAAGAGGTAAGATGCTGAAGTTGAAATGAGAGTCCTAATGAGCCAGTACAAATACAAATCTAAGTAAGGCTGGATGACGAAAACATCCCTGAGAAATGAAGAATAGTATCCATCAGAAATGAGAAATCAGCAGGCATGAAAAACATTTAAAATGTAATAAAATAGAAATGTAGAAAAAAGAATTAGGGTCCCAAGTGCATAAAGAATATAACTCTGAAAGAGACTACTGTACTTAAATGTGTATATGTTGATTAAATGTTCAAGGAAATAATAACAGAATAGAAATAAAATGGGCCAAATTGAAGGACAAAACAAATACAATTTCTAGAAATTGTCTTCTTTATGAATTGACTCTTTTTTTATTATAAAATATTACTTTTTATTTCTGACAATATGTCTTGTAGTGAAATCTACTTTGTACACCAGCTTACATATCCTCAGTATTTGCATGGAATATCGTTTTCCAATTATTTACCTTCAAATTTCTGTATCTTTATATTCAAAGTGTATATTTCTTATAAACATCATACAGCTTGGTCTTGAATTTTTATCAAAACTGTCAGTACCTGCTTTTTTTTTTTTTTTTTAATTTGAAAGTCTCTATGACTCTATTCTCTTTTTTTTTTTAATTTTATTTATTTATTTATTTATTTATTTATTTATGGCTGTGTTGGGTCTTCGTTTCTGTGTGAGGGCTTTCTCCAGTTGCGGCAAGCGGGGGCCACTCTTCATTGCGGTGCTTGGGCCTCTCACTGTCGTGGCCTCTCTTGTTGCGGAGCACAGGCTCCAGACGCGCAGGCTCAGGAATTGTGGCTCACGGGCTTAGTTGCTCTGCGGCATGTGGGATCCTCCCAGACCAGGGCTCGAACCCGTGTCCCCTGCATTGGAAGGCAGATTCTCAACCACTGCGCCACCAGGGAAGCCCAGTACCTGCTTTTTAAATAGAGTTTAATCTATTTACATTTACTGTAAACATTGATGCATTTAAGCCTCCTGTCTTGTGATTTGTTTTCTATATGTTCCATCAATTTTTGGTTGTCTTATTCCTCCTTTCCTAACTCCTACTAGGTGACTCGTATTTTCTAAAATTTTCTGTAAAGATTAAGACAAACACTTTTCACTTATTCATTTATGACTGGGCTCCCAGAGCTGTATCAATTAGTTCATAATGGAAAGAATATCATATACATAAATTGGGATGGAAAAGGCAGAGTTAGAAAAACTCTGAACACTAAAGAGTTGCCAAATTGCACAGAAAATCAGAGGGGCTTAGAAAAGCTTTGTATGTTGAAAAAGGATTTGGATGACTATCTCCAAAATCTTTCTGATGAAAATAAATTGACTCTAATCAAATCCTGCAAGCAAGAAAAGGATAAGTCCACTGGAGACATTAATGATAAGCTCTTTAACAACTTCAGATAATACTCAGGAGTGTATCCTGAAGCAAATGTGAACATAGCTTTCTCCTCACTTTTTTTTTTTTTTTTGTGAAAAGTCTTAAGCAAAAATACAAGATTTAGTATGCAAACAAAAGTCAAATGGAAAATAGTCCCTTTGTAAAATATTCTGCCCATTGAATATTTTTATGAAGCTGTAGAACAAAAATAGAATAATACCTAGGATAAACCAATGTCCTTACAAATAAAACAAATAAATGTTCCAATCTCAGTCATTTTAAGGATCATAAGAAGAAATCTCTTCTTAGGACACCAATGCATATACCATAAACAAAAATGACATTGGGAAAAATTACAGTTGTCCAATGTTAACTAAGAAAATAAAAGAAAACAAAATAAAGTAGGCAATCAATAAAGGTCACATAAGGAAGAGTCAAATGTTCAAATTTCTGTTTTATTTTTAAACTTACAAGAAGAAATTTATTGAAATATTTAAGGACAACTTTGTATATTTTTGATTGACACATAATAAAATAACTAAGCATAAAGTTTTGCATTGTTATACAACCTCTGCTTTAAAGCCAACAAACTGCTCCCGGGGTAAGTGTGTCGACCGTCAGATACTCACTCTCCTATTTTTAACTGATATTTCCTCCTTTGTGACAGCACAGCTGCTAAATTCATAGAGAGGGGTATACCATTCAAATTGCCAGAGTCAATGTTCTCCTGATAGCCCCTTATTTTAAATTCTTCAGGACTTTCTTATTCATAATATGGTCATAGATAATTTGAACATTGACTTACTTGAGTCTAAATCCAATTCAAATTGAAGAATTTCATGAAGAACTAGAATCTCTCTGCATTAAAATGTCCACTGATATTAGCAGAATTATTGAGGCTGAACCCATGAAAGTTCAGACAGACCCATTCAAACCTCTATCAAAGTTTTTAAAACAGTCTCTAAAACTAGAACTAAAAAAAGACCAAATCAATAGATGAAAACCTAGAAAAGAAATGATACATTATACCCATAGCAGTTATTGTAATATTTTTATCCTTCAAGTCAAGAAACCCAACAAACAAAGATATAGAATTGTTTCAGGCTCATAAGGCCACAGATAAAATAGTTATTCCCAACTTCCCTGTGGAGTCAAAAACAAAGACAGTTTTATATTTGTTGTCACAGGAGGTCTTTTTACAGTCATAGATTGGTATTCTGCTTTATTTATTGTCCCTTTGGATCAAGACAATCCATACCTCTTGGCCTTCTCCTTGCAAGGTCAACAGTATACCTGAGCATTTATGCTTCAGGATTTACTAACCCACCTTCTTACTTTTCACAAGTTCTTTACCAGGGCCTTGACAACCTTACATATCCTTTTGATTCTATTGTTATTCAACATGTGGATCTCCTTTGGCCACGTAGTAAGAAAGACTTGAACTCAAAGATGAATTCCTTTTATTTACATACTATTTTAGTTCAAAAAGGATATAAATATTCTCTACAAGAAATTATAATTTATCAATAAATGTGCACTAACTAAACGTGAACAGGAGTCAACTTACTCTTGACAGTTTAAAAGTCATGTAAAACTGTCATACATCAGTTACTAAGAGAAAATTAAAAGAATTCCTTGGTCTCATGAGCTACTGTAGGTAATGAGTTTCTAATATTTTTTCTGAAATTGACGAATCTCTTTGGTTTAAGCAAGGCTTCAGGAACAAAACTTCTTCTTTGGGAACATAAACATGAGCACAGAGTTTGTGATCTAAAATTAACTTTGTAGAGTTTTCAATAAGGGATCTATGGATCTGGAAAGACTGTTGTTCCTAAACATAAAAAAACAACAAAGAAATGGACAAATGACAAGCTCATGCTTTTTCTGAACTCCTCAGAGTGAGGTAGTAGGCCAATGAACTGGACTAAAAGTGAAGAAGAGACAAGCACCTGAAGGAGAGAAGACATAAGTTCTGGCTTAATTGGGTGAGATGCAGAAACAACTGTAAGAATAGTGTAGTAAGGGAGTTTGGTATATTATCGTAGTCTGAGTGCACAGTAGCAAGAGTGGGTGACACCTCTAGGAATGGCAAGCATGGGAGGAGTCCACAGGCTCTTGCAGACTTTTCTCCATGAATCCAACTCATTAAAATAATTAGAAAAGCCCCACAAAAGTCTTCTTAATGTTACATACATTAGGGAGGGGAATAAAAACAGCCACTGCAGGAAGGCATGAATTTCTTCTACTGGGATCCTTCTTCTCTAAATCCCCTATGAAACAAAGCTTTAATTTGTGAAAGAAGAGGAAATGCAACGAACATGGTGCCAATTAGGGTACTGGTGAAGACCTGTTGCACCCAGGAGAAGAGAACAAGGGGGAGAAAATGTTCCCTACCCTTGCAGAGAGGCATGGATAAGTACTCGTGTCAGAGATATACCAGAAAAGGGGTAGGAGTACTGAGAATGCCACACCCCTGAAACTTAGAATATGATAATTGTCTAAGACTAAAGCTTAATCAGATACATAAAAAATTCTCCCATTCCCAACCCAAGACTAACAAGTATCAAATAACAAGTTAACTACAAAAAATATACCCTCTCTGAATGTGTGTTAAAGGGGAGACCTACATCTGAGGATGGAGCAGCCACTGAAAATATCCCTCTAGCAAACCAGCCCCCACCCTAAACAAAAAGTACGTACCCCCAGAGATTTTGAAGCCTGTGGTAAACTGAAAGTAACTATAGAAACCATTCAAACCCAACTCAACTCCTAAGTAGATTAACTAAAATCCCACACAAAGGACTAGCAAAAAGAAAGGTGTGTTTATTTTCAGGAGTAAAACATATTTACCTCAGTCTCTACTTTCCTACATAATATGACTGGTTTTCAATAAAAAAGCAAGAAAAAAACACAACCAAGAGACAAAAGAATTGTTAAAACCATATCCACATATGACAGATGTTGAAACTACTATTTTAAAATTATTATGATTAGAATATTGAAAGTTCTAATAAGAAAGTTGGGAAACATGCTAGATGAGATGGATCACTTCAGCAGAGATTGAAACTATAAAAAATAAAAGGAAAACACCAGAATTAAATAAAATAAGATAGTATAGAATACTTCTGAAATAAGCTTATCAGTAGACTCAATATAGCCAGGGAAAGAATTAGGGAACTTAAAGATAGGTAAATAGAAATTATCCAAACTTCACCACAAAGAGAAAAAAAGAGTAGAAGAAGAATAAAAAATGTACAAAGCATCCAAGAATGTTGGACAATATCAAACTCTCTGCCATGTACATAATTATAATTCCCGAAGAAGAGGGATAAGAGAGAATAAAATTTGAAGAAATAATAGTTTGATTTTTTTTCCAAAATTAATGACAGACAACAAACCCAATTTCCTCAAAAAAAAAAAAAAAAGAGAAAAGCCAACACACATAGATGTATCATATTATCATATTCAAACTGTTAAACAAAATACAAATTCTTGAAGAAAGTCAGATGAAAAAAGACACATTGCAGATGAACAGAGATAAGAATCATGTCAAACTTCTCTTCAGAAGCCATTCAAGCTAAAAGACAAGGACCCAAAATTTTAAAGTGCCTGTAGAAAAATTTGTCAGCCAAGACTTCCGTATCCAGTGAAAATGTCTTTTTTTTTTTTAAATGAAGGGGAAATATAGTCTTTCTCAGATAAACAAATAATGAGGGAATTCATTGCCAACTCATCTACTCTCCAAGAAATATTAGAGATAGCTCTTCAAGCAGAAGGAACATAATCTCAGACAGAAATTTGTACTTATATAAAGCAACAATGAAGTGTACTCAGAATGCATGTCATTGCCTTAACAAACTTGCCCAATGTCAATCAATTCCATTTTTTTTTGACAAATTCGCTGTTTTCAGATCCTGGGCCCAGATCTCAGGTATTCTGTATTGTGTTCATTTCTAACATTTTAATTTGATTCTTTCACAGAGGTTACACTTCTCTTCTGGAACATCGTCCCTTGAGTTTCTCTTTCAGAGACACCTTTAGGACTCTGCTGAAATGGCTTTTTCCCTTATTACAATAGGAATAATAAAGTTAGCTTTGCTTAACCAAGAAGTCTAACGATGGCCTTATTTGATTTGAAAGTCAAAATCAACAAGCAAACACTTAAAACTTTTAGTATAAAACACAGGAGAATATGTTTATGAGCTTCTTAAGGCAGGATTTCTTAAACAAGGCACAGTAAGAACAGTTGACCAAGGAAAAGACCAATCCAATTGATTGTTTATATGAAGGACACTATGGAGTTTCCATAAAAAACTAAAAATAGAGCTACCATATGATCTAGCAATCCCACTGTTGGGCATATATCAGAGAAAAACCATAATTTGAAAAGATACATGCACTCCAAAGTTCATTGCAGTACTATTTACAATAGCCAAGACATGGAAGCAACCTAAATGTTCATCAGCAGATGAATGGATAAAGAAGATATGGTACATATATACATTGGAGTATTAGTCATAAAAAGAAAGAAATAATGTCATTTGCAGCAACATGGATGGACCTGGAGATTATCATACTAAGTGAAGTAAGTCAGAGAAAGACAAATATCATGTGATATCACTTATATATGGAATCTAAAAAAATGATACAAATGAACTTACTTTCAAAACAGAAACAGACTCACAGACTTAAAAATCAAACTGATGGTTACCAAAGGGGAAAGGTCGGGGGAGGATTAAATTAGGAGGTTGGGATGAACATATATACACTACTATATATAACATAGATAATCAACAAGGACCTATTGTATAGCACAGGAAACTCTACTCAATAATCTGAAATAACCTATATGGGAAAAGAATCTGAAAAAGAATAGGTATATGTATATGTATATATAAAAAAAGAAGCTTTTTGTATCAATAAAAAGACATCATAAACACAGTGTAAAGACAAGTCAGTCTAGTAAAGTTAGTTGCAGTGCATATGACCAAAAATGAATTAATATACAGAATATATAAAAATCCTTCCACAGATTAGTGGTAAAAAGTAAGTAAACTGATAAAATAAGTGGGTTGTAGTACAATAGCATATTCACAGAGAAGAAAACCCAAATAGAAAATAAATTTATAAAAATATATTATACTTCATTAGGAATTGGGAAAATGTAAATTAATACAAAAGTGAGTTCTAATTCAGAGCTATTTTGTTTGCAAAAAAATAAGCTTCCTTGTATTTGAGGATATGAAGCTATGAATAAATTGCTAGTAAGAATATATATTGTATAGGGAGGGTGGGAGGGAGACGCAAGAGGGAGGAGATATGGGGATATATGTATATGTATAGCTGATTCACTTTGTTATAAAGCAGAAACTAGCACACCATTGTAAAGCAATTATACTCCAATAAAGATGTTTAAAAAAATAGTAAAAAAAAAAAAGAATATATATTGGTTCAACCACTTTAGTAGATAATTTGGTTATTCCTAGTGAAGTCAAAGACCTGCATATAATTCAACTTAAGAATTTTACTTTTAGGTTTTACTTTATATGAGCTAATTCATGCACAAGGAAGCATATGCATTCATGTTCATTGCTACTCTGTTTTTAATGGTGAAAATGTGGAAGTAACATAGTGAACCTCAGTAGAAAAAAACTAAATAAATTGCAATATGATGGCAAAATAGAATTCTGAAAAGCACTAAATATTAATAATGCAGATCTAATAATAATCTTAAAAATAATTTTGGATTTGAAAAGTTATATGTACATACAAATGAAACCATTATATAGCAGGTTGAATTAGCTAAAATTGGTTTTCTA
The DNA here is from genome assembly GCF_028021215.1 of Eschrichtius robustus. Taxonomy (NCBI): domain Eukaryota; kingdom Metazoa; phylum Chordata; class Mammalia; order Artiodactyla; family Eschrichtiidae; genus Eschrichtius; species Eschrichtius robustus. The sequence continues at coordinate 36,884,212 of NC_090843.1, forward strand.
TAGATCAAATAAGGTCAACTATCATCAGTTTCATAGGGTTCAACCTAATCTAATTTAAAATGATTTAAAGAATAATATATATTGTTTGTGAATATTGTTTTGGTAGCTAGCTAACAACCTACTAGCTAAATAAATTTCTTGACCATATAATGTGTCAAGCATTGTTACAAGTGTTTTACATGTACTAACTTATTTAATCCTCAAAATAGTCCAATGAGGTGGATATATTATCACACTCATTTTTATAGAGGACACTGAGGGCAGGGAAATTGTGTAACTATTTAATAAAAGAGAAAGAAAAAATCCCTGGAAGGAAGCACATCAACCTTATGGTGAGTTTACTCATGGGGAGGAAGGGAGGTGAGAATGAATATTATGGGGAGGCTGGAGAGGGACTCACTTATTATTAAAAAAGGAAAAAAAGAAGAAAACAAAGAGGATGAGACGTCTGAAGTTAATATGGTTATAATCTGTTTTATTTCTTGGCAGTTCATAGTTGTCTATTATTTTACTTTTTATACTTAATGTTTGAAATCTTTTTTCTATTTCAAAATAAAGACAACCCAAACTCTTTGTGAATTGCTTCCCCTTAATTTCCTAGCAGATATTGGTCTCTAAGTGATCTTCAAGGTCCTTCAGAACAGTCCTTGATAATAACAACTGACACTTATGTGCCAGAAAAGTTTCTGTAAGAAGTAAAAAAGAAAAAAGGCTTACAAAAAAAAAAAAAAGAACTTTTCTCCCCAATACATATATATATATGCATTTCATCTGTACAAGTACTTGGAAGTTGCTCAGTAAATATTTTAGAGTTCAAAAATCATACAAGTATTTAGCTTCCTGCACATGAAAGATAATTGCTCTTTGAAATTATTCAGCTGAAAAGCAGTAAAAGCCAATAGAAAGCTCAGAGAAAGTAAACTAACCACAGAGAAGTAATCAATTCACAGAACTCGAGCAATGAAAATATTATGGCCCAGGAACACTTCTAAATTAGGGTAAGATCATAGGCGGTGCTTCTCCTAATTAAATTTTTAAGTGTGAATGTGCTTAAGGGTCAAAAGAAAAGGAAGATAAGGCTGATTCTCCTTCTAGTTCATTTTTTTTTTTAAGTGTAAAAGAGCACAAGGATCGTAAGACAAAGATATTTTTTAGCCATTGTGACTGTGTTTGGAATTTTAACTGTGTTGAGGACAGGAGTGAAATGCTTAAGCTCCTCTGGAGGTACACTGTACTCAGGAAGGTTTTTCTTCAATGAGACTGGAATTAGGAGGAGTCTGAGGAGAGGCTCCTACCTGGGAGCAAACCCAACTCTGAAATTGAAAGTGCAGTGTTGATGGGTTTTATGTTTAATCCTAACTCTTCACGTTTTCCCTTATTCAACTTTCCCCTGATAAGGTGAATTAGGGTCTAAAGCTGCTTCTGTGACTCGGAAAGGTGTGGGGAGGATGATTTCAACCACTGGAAAATGGTTTTGCTCTTGCTCTTCATTTTTATCTTCATGTAACCTTCTTGATTTTATATATCCCTCTGCTTTTGTCACTGGCTGCCTTTTCCTTAGTATCTATCTCTATTTCTAGATAGAAATGGAAATATCTCTAGATAGAAATATTCTGATTGTTTTAAGACTATCACCTGACTCTTCTTGGTGGATATGGTTTAAGAGATGGTTGCGTGGGACTAAAACTGATCTGTGTTGGTGGGTAAAACCAAACAAAATCATCCATGTTGGGTCAGGATGTGAATTTGGTGTAATCTGCACTGCACTTTCACTAGAGAAACAAACCTTTATTACAAACTCTGAATTTGGTTTTTAATTAATACCCATTATGATTATAGATATATTTCCTAAACATTAATAACTGGGCAGGGGGACCTTCAAGATGGCAGAGGAGTAAGATGTGGAGATCACCTTCCTCCCCACAAATACATCAAAAATACATCTACATGTGGAACAACTCCTACAGAACACCTACAGAATGCTGGCAGAAGACCTCAGACTTCCCAAAAGTCAAGAAACTCCCCACATACTGGGTAGGGCAAAAGAAAAAAGAAAAAACAGAGACAAAAGAATAGGGATGGGACCTGCACCTCTGGGAGGGAGCTGTGAAGGAGGGAAACTTTCCACACACTAAGAAGCTCCCTCACTGGAGGAGATAGGGGTGAACGGGGGTGGGGGTGAATCTTCAGAGCCATGGAGGAGAGTGCAGCAAGAGGGGTGCAGAGGGCAAAGTGGAGAGATTCCCACACAGAGGAGTGGTTCTGACCAGCACTCACCAGCCTGAGAGGCTTGTCTGCTCACCCACCTGGGTAGGTGGGAGCTGGTAGCTGAGGCTTGTTCTTCAGAGGTCAGACCCCAGGGAGAGGATTAGAGTTGGCTATGTGAAAACAGCTTGAAGGAGGTTAGTGCACCACAGCTAGCTGGGAAGGAGTCTGGGAAAAAGTCTGGACCTGTCTAACAGAAAAGAGACCATTGTTTTGGGGTGTGTGAGGAGAGGGGATTCCTTCCTGGTCTGCCCACAGAAGACAGAGCACCACTTAAATGAGCTCCAGAGATGGGCGTGAGCCATCGCTACCACCTTGGATACCAGAGACAGGCATGAAATGCTAATGCTGCTGCTGCAGCCACCAAGAAGTCTGTGTGCAAGCACAGGTCACTATCCACACCTGTCCTAGAGGGAGCCTGTACAGCCCACCACTGCCAGGGTCCTGTGATCCACGGACAACTTCCCCAGGAGAACACACGGCGTGCCTCAGGCTGTTGCAACATCATGCTGGCCTCTGCTGCCACAGGCTCACCCCACATTCCAATTATAACTACTGTACCCCTCCCTTCCCCCAGCCTGAGTGAGTCAGAACCTCCTAATCAACTACTAATTTAACCCCCTCGTGTCTGGGTGGGGAACTGATGCCTGAGGGTGACCTACATGCAGAGGTGGGGCCAAAACCAAAGCTGAAGCCCAGGGGCTGTGTGAACAAAAAAGAGAAAAAGAAATTTCTCTGTGCAGCCTCAGGAGCAGTGAATTAAATCCCCACAATCAACTTGATGTACCCTGCATCTGTGGAATACCTGAATAGACAATGGATCATCCTAAAATTGAAGCGGTGGACTTTGGGAGCACCTGTAGACTTGGGGTTTGCTGTCCGTGACTGATTTTTTATGTTTATCTTAGTATAGTTTTTAGTGCTTGTTATCATTGGTGGGTTTGTTTACTGGTTTGGTTGCTCTCTTTTTTTGTTATTATTATTACTTTTAATTTTTTATATTTTTATAATATTTTATATTTTAACAATTTTTAAAATGTTATTTTATTTATTTGACTTAATTGATATTTATTGGACATTCCAACCAAAAATAACAGAATACATTTTCTTCTCAAGTGCTCATGGAACATTCTCCAGAATAGATCATATCTTGGGACACAAATCAAGCCTCAGTAAATTTTAAAAAATTGAAATTGTATCAACTATCTTTTCCGACCACAACGCTATGAGACTAGATATCAATTACAGGAAAAAAAACTGTAAAAAATACAAACACATGGAGGCTAAACAATATGTTTACTAAATAACCAAGAGATCACTGAAGACATCAAAGAGGAAATCAAAAAATACCTAAAAACAAATGAAAATGAAAATATGATGACCCAAAACCTATGGGATGGAGGAAAAGCAGTTCAGTTCTAAGAGGGAAGTTTACAACAATACAATTGTACCTCAAGAGACAAGAAAAATCTCAAATAAACAACCTAACCTTACACCTAAAGCAATTAGAGAAAGAAGAACAAAAAAACCCAAAGTTAGTGTAAGGAAAGAAATCATAAAGATAAGATCAGAAATAAATGAAAAAGAAATGAAGGAAACGATAGCAAAGGTCAATAAAACTAAAAGCTGCTTCTTTGAGAAGATAAACAAAATTGATAAACCATTAGCCAGGCTCATCAAGAAAAAAAGGGAGAAGATTCAAATCAACAGAATTAGAAATGAAAAAGGAGAAGTAACAACTGACACTGCAGAAATACAAAGGATCAAGAGAGATTACTACAAGCAACTCTATCCCAATAAAATGGACAACTTGGAGGAAATGACAAATTCTTAGAAAAGCACAACCCTCCGAGACTGAACTAGGAAGAAATAAAATATATAAACAGATGAATCACAAGCACTGAAGTTGAAACTGTGATTTAAAATCTTCCAACAAACAAAAGCCCAGGACCAGATGGTTTCACAGGCAAATTCTATCAAATATTTTGAGAAGAACTAACACCTATCCTTCTCAAACTCTTCCAAAATCAAGCAGAGGGAGGAACACTCCCAAACTCATTCTACAAGGCCACCATCAGCCTGATACCAAAACCAGACAAAGATGTCCCAAAAATGAAAACTACAGGCCAATATCACTGATGAACATAAATGAAAAAATCCTCAACAAAATACTAGCAAACAGAATCCAACAGCACATTAAAAGGATCATATATAAATCAAATGGGGTTTATCTCAGGAATGCAAGGATTCTTCAATATACGCAAAACAATGTGATACATCATATTAACAAATTGAAGGATAAATACCATATGATAATCCCAATAGATGCAGAAAAAGCTTGTGACAAAATTCAACACCCATTTATGATAAAAACTCTCCAGAAAGTAGGCATAGAGGGAACCTACCTCAACATAATAAAGGCCATAGATGACAAGCCTACAGCCAACATCATTCTCAACAGTGAAAAACTGAAACCATTTCCTCTTAGATCAGGAACAAGACAGAGTTGCCCACTCTCACTGCTATTATTCAACATAGTTTTGGAAGTTTTAGCCACAGTAATCAGAGAAAAAAAAGAAATAAAAGGAATCTAAATCATAAAAGAAGACGTAAAACTGTCACTGTTTGCAGATGACATGATACTATACATAGAGAATCCTAAAGATGCTACCAAAAAACTACTAGAGCTAATCAATGAATTTGGTAAAATAGCACGATACAAAATTAATGCACAGAAACACAAAAATCTCTTGCATTGCTATACACTAATGATGAAAAATCTGAAAGAGAAATTAAGGAAACACTCCCATTTACCACTGCAACACAAAGAATAAAATACCTAGGAATACACCGACCTAGGGAGACAAAAGACCTGTATGCAGAAAACTATAAAACACTGATGAAAGAAATTAGAGATGATACCAACAGATGGAGAGATATACCATGTTCTTGGACTGGAAGAATCAACATTGTGAAAATGACTATATTACCCAAAGCAATTTACAGATTCAATGCAATCCTTTTCAAACTACCAACGACATTTTTTGCAGAACTAGAACAAAATATTTCACAATTTGTATGGAAACACCAAAGACCCCAAATAGCCGAAGCACCTTGAGAAAGAAAAATGAAGCTGGAGGAATCAGGCTCCCTGACTGAAGACTATACTACAAATCTACAGTAATCAAGACAGTATGATGGTGACACAAAAACAGAAATATAGATCAACGGAACAGGATAGAAAGCCAGAGATAAACCCATGCACATATGGTCACCTTATCTTTGATAAAGGAGGCAAGAATGTATAATGGAGAAAAGATACCCTCTTCTATAAGTGGTGCTGGGAAAACTGGACAGCTACATGTAAAAGAATGAAATTAGAACACTTCCTAACACCATACACAAAAATAAACTCAAAATGGTTTAAAGACTTAAATGTAAGGTCAGACACTATAAAACCCTTAGAGGAAAACATAGGAAGAACACTCTTTGACATAAATCACAGCAAGATCCTTTTTGACCCACCTCTTAGAGAAATGGAAATAAAAACAAAAATAAACAAATGGGACCTAATGAATCTTAAAAGCTTTTGCACAGCAAAGGAAACCATAAACAAGATGAAAAGACAGCTCTCAGAATGGGAGAAAGTATTTGCAAACAAAGCAACTGACAAAGGATTAATCTCCAAAATATACAAGCAGCTCATGCAGCTCAATATTAAAAAAACAAACAACCTAATCTAAAAATGGGCAGTAAAGCTAAATAGACATTTCTCCAAAGAAGATATACAGATTGCCAACAAACACATGTAATGATGCTCAATATCACTAATCATTAGAGAAATGCAAATCAAAACTACAATGAAGTATCACCTCACACTGTTCAGAATGGCCATCATTAGAAAATCTACAAACAACAAATGCTGGTGAAAAGGGAGCCCTCTTGCACTGTTGGTGGGAATGTAAATTGATACAGCCACTATGGAGAACAGTATGGAGGTTCCTTAAAAAACTGAAAATAGAACTACCATATGACCCAGCAATCCCACTGCTGGGCATATACCCAGAGAAAACCATAATTCAAAAAGTGTCATGTACCCCAATGTTCATTGCAGCACTATTTACAATAGCCAGGGCATGGAAGCAATTTAAGTGTCCATCGACAGATGAATGGATAAAGAAGATGTGGCACATATATACAATGGAATATTACTCACTGTAAAAAGAAATGAAATTGAGTTATTTGTAGTGAGGTGGATGGACCTAGTGTGTGTCATACAGAGTGAAGTAAATCAGAAAGAGAAAAACAAATTCCATATGTTAGCACATCTATATGGAATCTGAAAAAAAGAAAAAGGTTCTGCTGAACGTAGGGGCAGGACAGGAATAAAGGTGCAGATGTAGAGAATGGACTTGAGGACACGGAGATGGGGAAGGGTTAGCTGAGACGAAGTGAGAGAGTAGCATTGACATGTATACACTACCAAATGTAAAATAGATATCTAGTGGGAAGAAGCTGCATAGCACAGGGAGATCAGCTCAGTGCTTTGTGACCACTTAGAGGGATGAGATAGGGAATGCAGGAGGGAGGCTCAAGAGGGAGGGGATATGGTGATATATGTATACATATAGCTGATTCACTTTGTTATACAGCAGAAACTAACACAACACTGTAAAGCAATTATATTCCAATAAAGATGTTAAAAAGAAGTAAAATAAAATACAAAATTTTTTCCTTGTGAAAATAAATAAATAAATAAAAGGTTGGGTTTTACTGAAACTATCTTACAATCACTGAAATTTCTACACCTGGGGTTCAGCAAATTATTCTAAATATAATTGAAGACTTTCACTTAGACTTCTTTAACTTCTTTTGATTTGACCCAACTGAAGCTCCATTTGAAAGACTTTGAGCCTTGTTTCCTATTTTTCTCGACAAGTTCCAGGAAGCAGCGATAGTTTTCTTGCTGTATCTCCAGTGTTGAGACAGTTCTATACTTATACTAGGTGCATAGTAAATACCCATTAAATACTGAATGAAATAAATGGGCATTGCTGTCAAGTGCATTTAACATGTCTCTACCAATCCTCCTCCAGTGTAGATTTACCAATTGCTGGGAAGGTTCTGAGATATTTTGATTTTAATAAGTTTAGGTACTGGGAACAAGCAGGAATTGTCTCTGAGAAGAATGAGCTACAACTGTTTGCAGAGAAAACTTTCCTAAATCAGGCGTGGCAAGCTGACCTATGAAGTGAATCTAGTGTCTAACCCTTAGCCTTGAGATCATTTTAGTGGCTGAGTTCCAAGGTAAAGTATTGACTGTGAACTTCCTAAGGTCCTGAAAGGAATAGAACTCAAGAGTCGAGGCTTTGAGTGAAGTAGGGGCTTAAACACTAGTGGTTCCTCCAACTGCCCCTAAATATTTTGTCAAACTGCCAACAAGAAATAAGGAGGGAATGGAGAATATGACTGTTTGTAGACCAGGTTTTGAACGATGTAGTAGCTCTTCTGCAAGCTTTAGGAATGGCGGTAAGGTGAAGGGAGGTGTCTGGGGATGTCATTAAGCCGAGGGGGACTTTATTAAATAAAACAATGTTAGATGATCAAAAAAATAATAATAATAACTGAGGGAAATAAACCACACCAAAAGAGCTTTAAATCTTTATCTCAGAGAAAGATTGTGTCACTTACAATCTCTTTCCTTTTCTTCCTGTTATTTTAGTAGAAGAGATATTTTGGGTCTTTAACCAGTTTATGCATCCTTGTATTATATAGCCCAGTTTTTCCAAAATTTTTAACTGACACTCACAATAAACACATTTTATCTATATTCATAAACACATCTATGTGTGTTTATGCATATATGTATGTACTTTACTGTATGAAACATGTTTCTATGTGAAACAAAAGCTTCAACAAACAATACTTACATTTCTATGTGTGCTGCACTCATATTTCTACTCTATTATTTTTCAATTAAAAGAGCGTTGGTGTTATCTCATTAATTTCCTGACCTACTACCAGATTACAGACTATAGTTTGCAAAACACTGGTTAGTTGACATAAATATAAATCTATCTTATTAAAGTAAATTATATAACTATATATATGGTTGACCTTTGAACAATGTGGGGGGTTAGAGGCACCAACCCTCTGTGCAGTCAAAATCCACATATAACTTTACTGTGTATAAGTATGTATGTGCATAAATAAATAAATATTCTATATATATATATGTTTACTATATAGTATTTTTTATTGGATTTCCCTACTCTTGTTTCTAACATTTTAGCTATACTAGTGAGATAAGTACATCCAATTTAGATCCAAAATGATATTTTTCTTTGTTTTAATTCAAAACTTTATGCAAACAATGAAAAAATTAGATAAGAATGGTTGAGCTCACAGTTGAGATGAAAATAAAGTACAGCTTACTCCAAAATTGATATTCATATAAACATATGGAGCTACCTATAAGTAAGATATCTTTTCAATTCTTCCTCAGTGATAAACTGATTAAAAAAAAAAAAAAAAAAAAACCTTAGTCTGTTATATTTAAAAAATTGTCTTTCCACAAAGAAGATTCTCAATAAATGCTAGTTCCTATCTACTCTTCATTCTGTGTTCGTTATTTTAAGCCCACCTTTATGGGTACCTGAAGATGACATCAGCTGAGATGAGGCACTGAGACTTTTGTTTTCATGGGATTACTCTGGTTATGCCTAAATAATAATGGAAACTTTTGCTAAAATTTTGTTATCTTGAGTTTTTAATGATTTTTGTGATACATTCAGACAATAAACTACAGACAATTGTCTTACTCCTCCTTTCTCACAGTTCTTTACCCTTACTGTGCTTGCAGGTCAAGCAGAAAAGTATTGTTTTTGGCTACGGTTTTACCTATTATCAGAAAATAGTGGATATTATCAATGACAAATGTGTAGCAAGAACTGAAGGGGGCTTCCTCTCTGGGAAGAGGAATGTTAGAAAATCTATTTAGCTGTGACTGAATCTATGCATCATATCATATTCTTGCAATAAATAACTTTTAACATAAATGTAATATTTAAAATGCCTTGTTCTAAAACTTAGTGTTTAACTTATTATTTTTGTTTATGACACATTCACAAAGAAGAAAATTAAACTCACATAGTTTGAAGATAAGGGAATAGGTCAAATCCTAAAACCAGAACCTAATTCCCTAGCAGCCCATAGGAGTTCTGAGAGGACACTCAGGTTTTTGAACAGAACTCTTTTTTTTAAAAATTATTAATTAATTAATTAATTAATTTTTGGCTGTGTTGGGTCTTCGTTTCTGCTGCGAGGGCTTTCTCTAGTTGCAGCAAGCGGGGGCCACTCTTCATCGCGGTACGCGGGCCTTTCATATCGCGGCCTCTCTTGTGGAGCACAGGCTCCAGACGCGCAGGCTCAGTAATTGTGGGTCACAGGCCTAGTTGCTCCGCGGCATGTGGGATCTTCCCAGACCAGGGCTCGAACCCGTGTCCCCTGCATTGGAAGGCAGATTCTCAACCACTGCGCCACCAGGGAAGCCCCGAACAGAACTCTTTATGGGCCATTGGAGAAGGACTTGAATGACATTAGCGGAGTTACATTTCAGAAAGATCACTCTGATTGCAGTCATCATATCCAAGGTCAAAAACAAGAGGAGAAACAACCTCCATCCCCTTTTATCTCCTTAGTAAATAGCTTCTAAAGCAGAGGAAATGTAGGATAACCAGATGCAATACAGAACAATGTAGGGACATATAAAGAAGGACCAAGTGTTCAACCGTGAACAGAGGTGGTCAAGGAGCACTCAGTTTTATTGAGAACTGGCCATTTGGTGCATGGCTGAGGCATCTGGAGGCAACGGCTCCAGATTAGATAACATGTGGGTGCTGATTCTTTGGAACTCAGGAGAGTGAGCAAGCTTCTTCACCTTATTCTGCTTTTTCTAATAACTCTCCCTGAACGTATGAATATCAAGTATTTTTAGCATACACAGTTAAACAAAATAACTTAGTAGAAGAATTAGAAAAATAATTTTCTAGGTATAACTAGATTCTGTACTCATACATCAAAACTGTAATAAGGTACACCGCATTTGAATGCTGAGCTATTTGTTTGAAGGTTTTATACTCATCTTCTCTCATTACTAAAATATCTTTTAAAAATCTGATACATTGAAAGATACCGCATGTTCCACATATACACTTACCTGAAAATATCTAGGTGAATCAACTGACCTGGAGTGTTTTCAAATGGAATGTTTTCAAAGTTGAATAAAATCCAGTTAAATCTGGTTGCTTCATTCACTGGGGAGCCAAGTGTGTAAGCAACATGCCACAGAATCACAAACACCTCCAAACAGCCTTTACTGTTTAGATTAGGATTTAAGACCCACAGGACACCATTGGAACATCCTCCCATGTGAAGATATTCACAAGAAACCCACCAGCCCTTTAAGGTGTTCTCTTTCTACTATTTCTTCATCAGTGTTTTTCTATAGGTACATATTTATACACTCTGACTAGATGAGCTGATACCGCCTTAGTTTTCATCAATCTAAAAAACAAAAACAAAAAAAACAAAAACTCACTTGGAAAAGTTATCCTTTCTTTTCTCATCAGAGACATTTTCTATTTATTCATTCATTCAACATACATTCATTGTGGTTTACCAATCTAATTCAGTAATTGAATAAGCTTTTGCTGTTCATCCACCTGAATTTTTTTCCTATGCTAGCCCCTGAGAATTCAGAAAGAAAAGGCACAATCCCACCTCTGGTAGTCCCTATTCTAGGGAATAAAGAGAACAGAAATCTGATAGAGTGCCATTACTTCTGCAGTGTTGGCATAAAAGGTTTGAGTAGAACCCAGAGAGCTAGAAGCCTGATGACCATAATCCCCCTATGAAACAGCCCATGACATCGGATGACCTAATTTGCAGTCCACTCAAGCAGACTGCTTAAAGCCTAAGAGAATGGCAGAATCTGGCTCAAGAATTTGATGTTGGATTCCAAAAGGGCTTAGCAGCTCAACATTGTTACGGATAGATTTTCATTTCAAGGTTTAGACCATCTGTCCACTTATTTCTCAATGAACAGTTCACTTCATGGAAACAACTCTTTATTTTTTAAATTATATTCTACCTATTAAATGACACACATATCAAATCAAGTACAGAGTCAACTTCAGAAATATAGAAAATATAAGCTTGTGATTTAATAATAGCATTGTGGAAATATTTTGACAACTAACTCAAAGGTGATTTTCTTATAATGATAATAAGAAATTGTATGTAATTTTTAAAAAAATAGGCAGTGTAAAATCCCTTACGTTTGAAATAAAGCTGACAAGGTGAAAGTCAAAAAACACATTTGAATCTTAGACAGGTATATTTCCAGTAGTGGCCCCTGATGAGTGACTGACAAGCAGAGAGGAAGAAATAAATATGTATGTGAAGGATTTCAATTATTCATGTTTCTTAGGAGGAAGCTCAGTTTAACCTAATGGCATCTCATTTACTGTCTGTTACACTTGGACCAAGTAGTCTAGCAGGTCTAGAGAAAAGAGTGTCTTTTTCAAGAAAACCCCTTTGCCGTACAGAATACAGGAAAGGACAGCTTCACAACAGTTCCTAAGAGGGAAGGAAAGGCTGAAAATTGCTTTGAATATACAATAGTCAAGTGCATTTAAATAACTTATCTAAATTTATTATGATAAAACCATGAATTATGTTTGCTCCACATTTGCAATTATATGGTACAACAGATGATGAAGATTTACAAAAACATTTACATTCTGGATAAGACAAGTTTAATAAATTCATCAATGGGAGTCTCTGGGGCTATGGGAAAATATTTACATGCCAAATAAGATGGTAGTTAGTTATATAAGAAGGCACAGACCCAGAAAATGGGATTTTCACATTTCCGTTATCAAATCCTGAATGATGAAGATTTTTTTGCAAAAGTTTTTATTGTTGTGAGTACTCTAGTTTCCAAATTTGTTTCACTGAAGCCCACATATTATGCCAAGAGTAGATCTTCCAGAAAAGATGTCTATAGACAAAACTGCAAAACTTCTGTCTTTGAACATTCCCTAAACTCAGTAGCATCAGGTTATCTGAGGTTTGGCTTCTCTTTGAAATATAAGGAATGAAAAGTTTTTCAAATCAGAATCAACCCCAATCTCAGCTCTCACGGCTTTTTCAGGCCACACAAACCATACACTTCACTTAGCAAGTCACTTGTTTATTCATTCATTCAAACAAACAAACACAAATTTATTCAACATTTCCTATTCCAATAGCATAATAGTAAATTTTACATTTTTTATATTGGGGAAAAAAAGTTTATTCCCTAAACATTTATTAACACAGTAAGAATCCAGAATCCTCTATAGAATGGATTTAGCTTCACCAGTAAAATTCTCTCTTGATTTACCTATGACTGAATGTTCTCATTTGCAATGAAAAGCACAGTAATCAGATTACTAAAATATATTTTAAACAGTCAGTAAAATTTCATTAAAGCAAACAAAAAAAAATTACAGTTTTAAGAAAAATGTTAAGTTAATCTTGCTTGTAAGAGTAGTTTTAATGCTGTACACCAAATCCTAAAATTTCTGTAAGAACCATTTCATAAAACTATACAGCAAACCAGGGCTACATGATGCCTTTTAAAGTGAATTGTGTGGGTCAAAATTCTAACCTCCTAGCTTCCTAATTTAAATGGTTTGATAATGCCGAGAACCACCCAGCTAGAAAAAGATGGGAATTAGATGGTCCTCCAGCTCTGCCTGAGCTGTTTCTCTTTAAGTTTCTCTCGAAGCATCTCTGATATACTTTGCTAAAACTACTGACTATCCTCGCTTTCTTATGGGTGGGCAGCACCTCATACTCAGAGTTATTTCATTTCAGTAATGGCACCAAGAAAGGTTCAGCTGCTGTTAAGTTTCTGGAATATGTTTCAGTTTTCTTCCACTTTTAAATATTAATATCCTACTTGTCTTAACCCCAGCGCTCTGGTTGAGGCAAAACTTTGAAATTCTATTATTTTCCTTAGCATTGATCAGACTGCAGGATTGGCAACACCACCCCACTGGCACTAGTATTTTAGTCTCTGATGCTCTCACTAATAGATTTTCCATCTGTTATTGTCATCTTATTGGTGTATAATTATATTACTTTATGTGGCAGTGGACTTGAGGCAGGAGACAGATGGGACCCCAGGGCTAACGGTTTGAGTTTGTTCCTTGTGGACCGATATTCCAAGACTGGAATAACAGGACAATTGAGACAGGAGACTGGGCCCTGCCCAGATTGAAGATGAGACCACATATTCCTCATTCTTGAAGTCAGGAGACCTTCCCGACTACCCATGCACAAAAAGCCTCCTTGGAGGTCAAAAGGGGCATGATGCTAGTGGCCAAACCTACCCATAGGCCTCTTTGGTGGAATCCATCTTGGCTAAGAGATGTGCACGCATACATGGGAAAATCCTGAGATACACCAAATGTGGACTCTGAACCAGGCAAATTAAAATGATTGGTCAAAGGGAACACGGAAGAAATGGCCCATAAAAGTGACTCAAACTGCCACAAGGGCGCAGCTCTCGCTCTGAGCCCACCCATGTGTCTATCCACACATATTATACTTCTTTTTTTTTTTCCTAATACTTTACTTGTTTCACTACTTTCTGTCTTTGTGGGAATTCTTTTCTGCAAAGCCATAGGGTCAGGGCCTTGTCACTGACCACTGGTCTAGTGGCTAGGATTCGGTGCTCTCACGGCCACAACCAGACCTCAATTACTGGCCAGGAACTGAAACCCTGCTTCAAGCCACTGCAGGCTGAGGCCACCTGAGATCAGACTGAGTCATTGAAGACAGAGTCTCCAGCTACACCCTGAAGGGTAATTTAGTTAGAAACCTGCCTCATTCAATATCTCATACATTGTGTGTTTACTTCAGCAGTAAACTAAAAATGATAAGATTCCTAATATTAAGACTACATAAAGCACACAAGCTTCAAAGCAATTTTAACATGTAAAATACTACAAATATTATACTGCAACACTGTTGAGTTTTATAAACTATTTTTAATAAGGAAAACAAAAAATAGAATGGAAGACCTATCTTGGTAACTAAAACAAAGATATATGCTTTCAAAAAAAAGAAGAGAGAAAAGTAAAAATATGTATAGTAAAAATCAAATAAAAACCTGGTGACATTTTCAGAAAAAAAAAGTTTTTATCATAAATTAGATGAGATTCAGCTCTATCTTGAGAACACAGGAAAAGAAAAATTAGGTCATCCTGTTGGAATGTAGTACAAGTAACAAGTTAACACTTAATCCACATTTGCTTTCAAAGACAAAAATAAATTTGTATATGTCATAGCTAAATATAAAACACATTTACAAATAAACAATACATAGAAGAAGAGCTATAACATTGACTACATTTTCTGAATATAAAAAATCCAAAAATCTAGGAAATAAAAAATCACCAATTGTCATTAAATCAAATTAGAAAAGAATATTACCGTTAATAAAGGCACCAGGCAGAAGCTATTGTACACATACTTTCTTTCAAATTTTTAAGGGACAGAAAATTCCCATGCTACTTAAACTCTTCCAGAATATTTAAAAATGAAAATCTTTCTAATTCATCTTACTGAGATCATATAGCCTCAACATTAACAAAAAAATTACAAAGGCAGTACAAAATAAAGAAAATTATAAAACCATATAATTTACAAATACAGATGCAAAAAAGTTTGCATCCAAATTTCAAAAAATCAAAACCAAGCAAAATAGACCCAGAAATAAAATAAAACAGTATGACCAAGTAAGGTTAATTCCAAGAACGTAGCTATAGTTTAAAATTTGAAAATAGTACATTATATCAATATATGGATGGTAAATTTTATCTTGCAAAGGCTGTAGTAGTATTATGTAAAACTAATGTAAACTGCTTCTGATAATAACTCTTAGAATGAGAAAAACAAAGATATCTTCATAACAAAGGAAACATATCTATCTTAAGACTATAGCCAATATTTAAATGTGAAAAAAGGGAAACAAACTCAATTTTCTTGTTAATTATGTTTTCATTTTCAAAATATAGTTAGTTTTCATTAAAAATGGCAATATTTGTGTTTACATGCAATGGGTTTATCATTATATTTTAATTAATTAATATATATTTTAAGGATCTCAGCTTTCATTACTATTATGATAGATATTGATGCTTGTAACTCACTACTGTATCTTGGATATATGCCTAGAGGTGGAATTTTGGGGTTACAGGAGAGGTGTCTATTTAATTGCATAAGAAACTACTAAATAGTTTTCCAAAGTGGTTTACCATTTTATAGCAACAGTCCATGAAAATCCTTCTGCCTCACATCCTGGGCAACATTTTGGTGGTTTCAAAATAATATCATGGGCTTCCCTGGTGGCGCAGTGGTTGAGGGTCTGCCTGCCAGTGCGGGAGACGCGGGTTCGGGCCCTGGTCTGGGAGGATCCCACATGCCGTGGAGTGACTAGGCCCGTGAGCCACAACTACTGAGCCTGTGCGTCTGGAGCCTGTGCTCCGCAACAAGAGAGGCCGCTATAGTGAGAGGCCGGCGCACCGCGATGAAGAGTGGCCCCCACTTGCCGCAACTAGAGAAAGCCCTCGCACAGAAACGAAGACCCAACACAGCCAAAAATAAAAATGAATAAATAAATAAATAAAAAAAATTAAAAAAAAAATAATAATATCATACTTGGTTTTCATTTGCATGTCCCAAATATATAATAACACTGAGCACATTTTCATATACTTATTGACCATTTGGATATCTTCTTTGGTGAACTCTGTTCAGGATGTTTGCCATCTTTTTAAAATTTTGTTAGAGGGATGGAGCTTGCCTTTTCTTATTGACTTGCAGATGTTGTTGTATTCTGGGTGCAAAAACAGAGAAATCCTTAAAATCAACAAGAAAACATCATACGTACCATTAGAAACATGGTATGGTTTATGGGTTGCAAAAATGGCCCTAATTTTCCTTTTTCTCCAATATACAGTATACATGTCCTTTGTTATGTAATTTTGCAGTGTTCTCCCATTCTGGGCAGGGTCTCCACTGTCCTGGCCTCCTCCTCTTGTTTCTGGGTCCAACCATGTAACTTGCTTTGGTCAGTGGTATGTTGGCAAACATAACATAACTAGAGCCTTTAAAAGTGCATACAAGCTCCTATTCTCTCTCTTGTTTTTCTGCTTTCTCCATGAAAAAAATTCCCAGAGAAGCCTTCTGGAGGATGAGGCATAAGGAGCAGAACTGAGTTAACCTCGTTATCACAGCCAATGTCATCCCTGAGCAGGTGACAGTCAACCAACCCTCCAACACTTGAGACAGCCCAGGCAAGATCAGCAACGCCTCCTCACAAATGCAGATGCCTGAGTAAACCTAGACTAAAAAGATGACCAGCCAGCCCAGAACTATGAGCTAAATAAATGATTACTCTTTTAAGCCACTGGGTTTGTGGTTGTTTGTTATGCAGCACAATTTTTACAGTAGATAACTGATACACATGCGCAAGTGATTACATAAAAGGAATTAACACAAATAATGCAAAAAGTGTTAAAATTCATTAGCAATCAGAACAATTCAAATTCATTCAACAAGGAGATATCATTTCTCACTCATCAAGTTGGAAATCATTTTGTTTGACAATGTACAAAGTAGCCAGGGGTAGTGACCATAACAGTGGAACTGAAATGTGTTAAATCCTTCCTGAGGAGGCATGCAGTATATATCAAAATTTAAAGCATGACCATTTGACACAGCAATTCCAATTGTCTAATAGTCTTAATTAAAGACTTGCAGAAGTTTTACATATATTTACAAAGATGTTTATAAAACAATGTTCATTACAAAAAATTTTAACAAAACTAAATGCAAACAATATAAATATCCTTTAATGTGGGAAGAGTTAATTTATCTTACTTCCATATTGTAGAATGCTATGCAGCTGTTAAAAATAATGAAAATTATTTCTTGATAAAGAAATATATCTGAGAGTGCTATTAAATAAAAAAGCAAGAAAGAAAACATTAATATAATATAATATAATTTACATAAATATGTATTTGTGTATATATGTGTGAACATGTATATTTACAGACACTTAGAAAAACACTTATGATATACACCACATGTTAACTTTATGACTTCGGAAGAGGAAATAAAATGGGGAGGAAGCAAGGCAAAACTATCATATTTTCTCAAGATTTAGATATTTTTTGAACCATTTTCAATAAAAGTATATTTACTTAATAACTGTGTAATTAATACATTCATAAATAAGAAGTATTAACTGTTTTAAAATATCAAAACTGTAAGAAGATCTAGGAGACAAATTTGTGAATATTTAGTAGATTTTAGACTTTAGCAAGCTGTCCAAAGAGGGGTAAAAAAAGGAAAGAAGTCATAAAGAAAAATAATGATAAATCTTAATATGTAAACATTAAACACTTCTCCATGTAATAAAACAGTGAAAGAAAATTAAAAATTAATCAACAAAAATGTTTAAAAAGCATTGCCACAGACATACAGTTAAAATCCTTCATACAAAAACAGATCTTACAAAACAAGAGAAAAAGATTAAAAAGTACTAAGAAAGTAGAAGGCACAGGATATTCTTTAATATCTCCACTTTTAATGGAAAAATGTTTATATAACTGTGATTTCATTGGGGGAAAGAATGGTTCTCAAACTATAGGACATCTTATGTCATGTGGTTGTGTTTCAATCTATGTTTTTTTTTTTTTATAAATTTATTTATTTATTTTTGGCTGTGTTGGGTCTTCATTTCTGTGCGAGGGCTTTCTCCAGTTGCAGCGAGCGGGGGCCACTCTTCATCGCGGTGCGCGGGCCTCTCACTGTCGCGGCCTCTCTTGTTGTGGAACACAGGCTCCAGATGCGCAGGCTCAGTAGTTGTGGCTCACGGGCTTAGTTGCTCCGTGGCATGTGGGATCTTCCCAGACCAGGGCTCGAACCCGTGTCCCCTGCATTGGCAGGCAGATTCTCAACCACTGCACCACCAGGGAAGCCCATCAATCTATTTTTAATATCTCAAATGATAAGAACTTTCATTGTTTTAGCTGCAAATGTTTCCAGTGTTTTATTTTTTTACCTTGTACTATCAAAAAACTATTCCTATTCTTCATCCTATATTTTTCCTTTTATTAACTTCTTCCCCTGGCTTTTGAAAGGTAATTTCAAGAGCTCAAAGAAATCAACATTCTCTATATGCAGTACTGGTTTGTGCTTCTTAAATAATTTAAATCTTAATACTTTTTGCTGTTTTTTTAAGGTACTCCTTTTCATATCAGCTGATTTGTTCCTCTTTCTCCTGTGTGCTGCCTATAGAAATCCTACTTTAATTATACCACTGCTGAAACTTCAAAAGAAATCCACAGCACAATGGGTTTGTTGTTCTTCAGTTTAATTCTACTTGTTAAAAGAATTTTTCTTTACTTATAAGTAAAAAAACCAAAATAGAGTTGAGTTTTATTGAAACTTGTCCTATAGCAAAGTTTGAGTTTAGGCTTTTTGAATCAGATTTGGTATGATGAAGGTCAGTCACTCTATTTTTTTAGATAATAATGCACACATACAATCATTCTCCCAATTTTTACTCTATTCTTTTATTAAAGGTATTTCTATGAAGGAAAATATGTTCTCTTTTCCCATGTAATATAAAATATTGCTCTAAAATCCCTTAAATTAAACTGAATGAAACAAACATAGTAGCTTAAATAAAATTTAGCTTGGACAAAGAATCAAATTAATCATGCACTTACAATTAAAATACAGAAAATAAAGGGAAATACACAATCTTAAAAGTTTTATTAAGGACAAAAAAAGAATCTGAAATCTAGACTACTGACAATTTTTATCCCTTTTCTGCTGTAACTTTTGATTTAACTCACTAACCACCCTGCTAGCAGTCACTGGCTTCCCACTTAACTTTAAATAAAATCCAAATGCCTGGCCATATACTACAAAGACGTTATCTGTTTCATACTTACCTTTGTAACTTCATCTGGTGCCACATTATACTCCCCCCATTATGGTTGTTTTCTAGTTCTTAGAATACACATCATTCCCACTTCAGAGTCTCTGAATTTGCAATTCCCTATACCCGGGATGTTTTTGTCCCCACTTCCTATAGCTGATTCTTTCCCATCTTTCAAGGATGAAAATGTTCCACCTTAATAGATTTTCTCCTCATTAATTACTTTTTAATTTCTGTACCCAGTCTGTTTCTTTCTAAGCATGCATCACAATTTGTAATTGCATATTTATTTATTGGGCTTCTTAATGTCTGTCTCCCTCTCTGGATGCTGAGAACCTAGAAATAGGGATAGTATTAGCATACTACTTAGAATCTAGGAGAAAGTTAGCCTATAGTGCATAGTCAATAAACAATTGGGAACCCTCCAAGCGGAAAACTGGATTCTTTGGAAAGTAATCCAAGAAGGTTAAGAAAAACTCTCTTCTAAAAGTTTTTCTTCCAGAGTGATTCCTGAGTACTGAGAAGATGCCCTTTGAGTGAAGTGAATGTGAGCCGTGTGGAGGACAGGCTCTTGGTGCTCCAGCCAGGCATCTGGGCTGTGCCACTGAGGAGGGAGAGCCAAGTTCAGGACACTGGTCCACAAGAGACCTCCAGCTCCACGTATATATCAAACAGTGAAAATCTCCCAGAGATCTCCATCTCAACACCAAGACCCAGATCCACTCAACGACCAGCAAGCTACAGTGCAGGACACCCTATGCCAAACAACTAGCAAGAAAGGAACACAACCCCATCCATTAGCACAGAGGCTGCCTAAAATCGTAATAAGGCCACAGACACCCCAAAACACACCACCAGACATGGACCTGCCCACGAGAGAGACAAGATCCAGCCTCATCCACCAGAACACATGCACTAGTCCCCTCCACCAGGAAGCCTACACAACCCACTGAATCAACCTTACCCACTGGGGGCAGACACCAAAAACAACGGGAACTACAAACCTGCAGCCTGCGAAAAGGAGACCCCAAACACAGTAAGTTAAGCAAAATGAGAAGACAGAAAAATACAGCTGATGAAGGAGCAAGGCAAAAACCCACCAGACCTAACAAATGAAGAGGAAATAGGCAGTCTACCTGAAAAAGAATTCAGAATAATGATAGTAAAGATGATCCAAAATCTTGGAAATAGAATTGAGAAAATATAAGAAAGTTTTAACAAGGACCTAGAAGAACTAAAGAGCAAACAAACAGAGATGAATAACACAATAAATGAAATTTAAAATTCTCTAGAAGGGATCAATAGAAAAATAACTGAGGCAGAAGAACGGATAAGTGACCTGGAAGATAAAATAGTGGAACTAACTACTGCGAGCAGAAAAAAGAAAAAGGAATGAAAAAAATTGAGGACAGTCTCAGAGACCTCTTGGGTAATATTAAATGTAAAAATATTTGAATTATAGGGGTCTCAGAAGAAGGAGAGAAAAAGAAAGGGACTGAGAAAATATTTGAAGAGATTATAGTTGAAACTACCCTAATATGGGAAAGGAAATAGTTAATCAAGTCCAGGAAGCACAGATGGTCCCATACAGGATAAATGCAAGGAGAAACATGCCAAGACACATACTAATCACATTATCAAAAATTAAATACAAAGATAAAGTATTAAAAGCAGCAAGGGAAAAAAAAAAAAAAAAGCAGCAAGGGAAAAACAACAAATAACACATAAGGGAATCCCCATAAGGTTAACAGCTGAACTTTCAGCAGAAACTCTGCAAGCCAGAAGGGAGCGGCAGGACATATTTAAAGTGATGAAATACAAAAACCTACAACCAAGATTAACCAGCAAGGATCTCATTCAGATTTGACAAAGAAATGAAAACCTTTACAGACAAGCAAAAGCTAAGAGAATTCAGCACCACCAAACCAGCTTTAAAACAAATGCTAAAGGAACTTCTCTAGGCAGGAAACAAAAGAGAAGGAAAAGACCTACAATAACAAACCCAAAACAATTAAGAAAATGTTACTAGGAACGTACATATTGATAATTACCTTAAATGTAAATGGATTAAATGGTCCAACCAAAAGACATAGACTGGCTAAGTGGATACAAAAACAGGACCCGTATATATGCTGCCTACAAGAGACCCACTTCAGACCTAGGGACACATACAGACTGAAAGTGAGGAGATGGAAAAAGATATTTCATGCAAATGGAAAACAAAAGAAAGATGGAGTAACAATTCTCATATCAGACAAAATAGACTTTAAAACAAAGACTATTATAAAAGGCAAAGAAGGACACTACATAATGATCAAGGGATAAATCAAAGAAGAAGATATAACAACTGTAAATATTTATGCACCCAACATAGGAGCACCTCAATGTAAGGCAAATACTAACAGCCATAAAAGGGGAAATCAACCGTAACACAATCATAGTAGGGGACTTTAACACCCCACTTTCACCAATGCACAGATCATCCAAAATGAAAATAAATAAGGAAACACAAGCTTTAAATAATATATTAAACAAGATGGACTTAATTGATATTTATAGGACATTCCATCCAAAAACAACAGAATACACATTCTTCTCAAGGTCTCATGGAACATTCTCCAGGATAGATCATATCTTGGGTCACAAGTCAAGCATTGGTAAATTTAAAAAAATTGAAATCGTATCAAGTATCTTTTCTGACCACAATGCTATGAGACAAGATATCAATTACAGGAAAAAATCAGTAAGAAATACAAACAAATTGGAGGCTAAACAACACACTACTTAATAACCAAGAGATCACTGAAGAAATCAAAGAGGAAATCAAAAAATACCTAGAAACATATGACAATGAAAACACAATGACCCAAAACCTATGGGATACAGCAAAAGCAGTTCTAAGAGGGAAGTTTACAGCTATACAAGCCTACCTGAAGAAACAAGAAACACCTCAAATAAACAACCTAACCTTAAACCTAAAGCAATTAGAAAAAGAAGAACAAACAAAACCCAAAGTTAGCAGAAGGAAAGAAATCATAAAGAATGGATCAGAAAGAAATGAAGGAAACGATAGCAAAGATCAATAAAACTAAAAGCTGGTTCTTTGAGAAGATAAACAGAAATGATAAACCATTAGCCACACTTATCAAGAAAAAATGGGAGAAGACTCAAATCAATAGAATTAGAAATGAAAAAGGAGGAGTAACAACTGATACTGAAGAAATACAAAGGAGCATGAGAGATTACTACAAGCAACTATATGCAATAAAATGGACAACCTGGATGAAATGGACAAATTCTTAGAAATGCACAACCCTCCGAGACTGAACCAGGAAGAAATAGAAAATATGAACAGATCAATCACAAACACTGAAATTGAAGCTGTGATTAAAAATCTTCCAACAAACAAAAGCCCAGGACCAGACGGCTTCACAGGCGAATTGTATCAAACATTTAGAGAAGAACTAACACCTATCCTTCTCAAACTCTTCCAAAATATAGCAGAAGGAGGAACACTCCCAAACTCATTCTATGAGGCCACCATCACCCTGATACCAAATCCAGACAAAGATGTCACAAAGAAAGAAAACTACAGGCCAATATCACTGATGAACATCGATGTAAAAATCCTCAACAAAATACTAGCAAACAGAATCCAACAGCACATCAAAAGGATCATACACCATGATCAAGTGGGATTTATCCCAGGAATGCAAGGATTCTTCAATATATGCAAATCAACCAATGTGATACACCATATTAACAAATTGAAGGAGAAAAACCATATGATCATCTCAATAGATGCAGAGAAATATTTCGACAAAATTCAACACCGACTTATAATAAAAAGCCTCCCGAAAGTAGGCACAGAGGGAAGTTTCCTCAACATAATAAAGGCCATACATGACAAACCCACAACCAACATCATCCTCAATTGTGAAAAACTGATACTATTTCCACTAAGATCAGAAAGAAGACAAGGTTGCCCACTCTCACCACTATAATTCAACATAACTTTGGAAGTTTTAGTCACAGCAATCACACAGAAAAAGAAATAAAAGGAATCCAAAGTGGAAAAGAAGAAGTAAATCTGTCACTGTTTGCAGATGACATGAGAACAAACACAGAGAGTCCTAAAGATGCTACCAGAAAACTACTAGAGCTAATCAATGAATTTGGTAAAGTAGCAGGATACAAAATTAATGCACAGAAATCTCTTGCATTTCTATACACTAATTATGAAAAACCTGAATGTAAAATTAAGAAAACACTCCCATTTACCATTGCAACAAAAAGAATAAAATATCTAGGAATAAACCTACCTAAGGAGACAAAAGACCTGCCTGCAGAAAATTATAAGACACTGATGAAAGAAATTAAAGATGATACAAACAGATGGAGAGATATACCATGTTCTTGGATTGGAAGAATCAACACTGTGAAAATGAGTGTACTACCCAAAGCAATCTACAGATTCAGTGCAATCCGTATCAAACTACCACTGGCATTTTTCACAGAACTAGAACAAAAAAATTCACAATTTGTATTAAACACAAAAGACCCCGAATAGCCAAATCAATCTTGAGAAAAAAAAAACGGAGCTGAAGGAATCAGGCTCCCTGACTTCAGACTATAGTACAAAGCTACAGTAATCAAGACAGTATGGTGTTGGCACAAAAACAGAAACATAGATCAATGGAACAGGATCGAAAGCCCAGAGATAAACCCACGCACATATGGTCACCTTATCTTTGATAAAGGAGGCAAGCATATACAGTGGAGAAGAGACAGCCTCTTCAATAAGTGGTGCTGGGAAAACTGGACAGGTACATGTAAAATATGAAATTAGAACACTCCCTAACACCATACACAAAACTAAACTCAAAATGGATTAAAGACCTAAATGTAAGGCCAGACACTATCAAACTCTTACAGGAAAACATAGGCAGAACACTCTATGACATAAATCACAGCAAGATTCTTTTTGACCCACTTCCTAGAGAAATGGAAATAAAAACAAATGGGACCTAATGAAACTTAAAAGCTTTTGCACAGCAAAGGAAACCATAAACAAGAACAAAAGACAACCCTCAGAAGGGGAGAAAATATTTGCAAATGAAGCAACTGACAAAAGATTAATCTCCAAAATTTATAAGCAGCTCATTCAGCTCAATAACAAAAAAACAAACAACCCAATCCAAAAATGGGCAGAAGACCTAAATAGACATTTCTCCAAAGAAGATATACAGATTGCCAACAAACACATGAAAGAATGCTCAACATCATTAATCATTAGAGAAATGCAAATAAAACTACAATGAGATATCATCTCACACCAGTCAGAATGGCCCTCATCAAAAAATCTAGAAACAATAAATGCTGGAAAGGGTGTGGAGAAAAGGGAAGTTTCTTGCACTGTTGGTGGGAATGCAAATTGATACAGCCACTATGGAGAACAGTATGGAGGTTCCTTAAAAAACTAAAAACAGAACTACCATACGACCCAGCAATCCATCTACTGGGCATATACCCTGAGAAAACCATAGGTCAAAAAGAGTCATGTACCAAAATGTTCATTGCAGCTCTATTTACAATAGCCAGGACATGGAAGCAACCTATGTGGCCATCATCAGATGAATGGATAAAGAAGATGTGGCACATATATACAATGGAATATTACTCAGCCATAAAAATAAGCAAATTGGAGTTATTTGTAGTGAGGTGGATGGAGTTAGAGTCTGTCATACAGAGTGAAGTAAGTCAGAAAGAGAAAAACAAATACAGTATGCTAACACATATATATATGGAATCTAAGGAAAAAAAAAAAAAACAAAAAAACAGAAGGTCATGAAGAACCTAGTGGCAAGACAGGAATAAAGACAGAGACCTACTAGAGAATGGACTTGAGGATATGGGGAGGGGGTAGGGTGAGATGTGACAAAGTGAGAGAGTGGCATGGACATATATACACTACCAAACATAAAATAGATAGCTAGTGGGAAGCAACTGCATAGCACAGGGAAATCAGCTCTGTGCTTTGTGACCACCTAGAGAGGTGGGATAGGGATGGTGGGAGGCAGAGAGATGCAAGAACGAAGAGATATGGGAACATATGTATATGTGTAGCTGATTCACTTTGTTATAAAGCAGAAACTAACACACTAATGTAAAGCAATTATACTCCAATAAAGATGTAAAAAAAAAAAGACAGTATGGTACTGGCACGAAAACAGAAATATAGATCAATGGAACAGTATAGAAAGCCCAGAGATAAACCCACGCACATATGGTCACCTTATCTTTGATAAAGGAGGCAAGAATATACAGTGGAGAAAAGACAGCCTCTTCAATAAGTGGTGCTGGGAAAACTGGACAGCTACATGTAAAAGAATGAAATTAGCACACTCCCTGACACCATACACAAAAATAAACTCAAAATAGATTAAAGACCTAAATGTAAGGCCAGACACCATCAAACTCTTAGAGGGAAACATAGGCAGAACACTCTATGACATAAATCACAGCAAGATCCTTTACACCCACCTCCCAGACTAATAGAAATAAAAACAAAAAGAAACAAACGGGACCTAATGAAACTTAAAAGCTTTTGCACAGCAAAGGAAACCATATACAAGACGAAAAGACCACCCTCAGAATAGGAGAAAATAATTGTAAATGAAGCAAGTGACAAAGGATTAATTTCCAAAACATACAAGCAACTCATGCAGCTCAATATGAAAAAAAACAAACAACCCAATCCAAAAATGGGCAGAAGACCTAAATAGACATTTCTCCAAAGAAGATATACAGATTGCCAACAAACACATGAAAGAATGCTCAACATCATTAATCATTAGAGAAATGCAAATCAAAACTACAATGAGATATCATCTCACACCGGTCAGAATGGCCCTCACCAAAAAATCTACAAACAATAAATGCTGGAGAGGGTGTGGAAAAAAGGGAAGCCTCTTGCACTGTTGGTGGGAATGCAAATTGATACAGCCACTATGGAGAACAGTATGGAGGTTCCTTAAAAAACTAAAAATAGAACTACCATACGACCCAACAATCCCACTACTGGGCATATATCCTGAGAAAACCATAATTCAAAAAGAGTAATGTACCAAAATATTCATTGCATCTCTATTTACAATAGCCAGGACATGGTAGCAACCTAAGTGTCCCTCAATAGATGAATGGATAAAGAAGATGTGGTACATATATATAATGGAATATTACTCAGCCATATAAAGGAATGGAACTGAGTTATTTGTAGTGAGGTGGATGGACCTAGAGCCTGTCATACAGAGTGAAGTAAGTCAGAAAGAGAAAAACAAATACCGTATGCTAACACATATATATGGAATCTAAAAAAACAAAACAAAAAAACAAACAAAAAAAGATAATGGTCAGAAGAACCTAGGGGCAAGACGGGAATAAAGACACAGACCTACTAGAGAATGGACTTGAGGATATGGGGAGGGGGTAGGGTGAGATGTGACAAAGTGAGAGAGTGGCATGGACATATATACACTACTAAACGTAAAATAGATAGCTAGTGGGAAGCAGCCGCATAGCACAGAGAGATCTGCTCAGTGCTTTCTGACCACCTAGAGGGGTGGGATAGGGAGGGTGGGAGGGAGGGAGATGCAAGAGGAAAGAGATATGGGGACATATGTGTATTTATAACTGATTCACTTTGTTATAAAGCAGAAACTGACACACCATTGTAAAGCAATTATACTCTAATAAAGATGTTTTTAAAAAAAGTAAAAAAATAAACAGTTGGTAAGTGAATGATCAGATATAAATAAATAAATAAGTAAATTCATACATACATACATACAATCCATACTAATAAAAGCACACTTCAAATCCTCTTTTGTAAAGAGCCATAGCTTAAGTCTTATAGCAAATATATTTTTTAACCTGTCTTGCTGCTGAGTGTGTATCCAAAGTTCAAAGCAATATATAATAATTAATAGACAAAATTCATAGAGTCAGAATATTAAGGTCAAAAGGGATTTGAAATACTCGCTTTCATATTTTACTCTTTTCTAGAACTTAATAAAATGTAGATCCAGACAACATTTAGAACACAAAAACAGGGCACCACTAAGCAGCAGTCCTAAAAAGTAAATCCAGAGGAGAAAGACCAGAAGTTGTGTCCCAGAAGCTGTCAAAGGCTAAGGGTGAGATTAAATGTAAAAAAAAAAAAAAAAAAAAAAGCTGAAGATTCTAAAGGGAATCTTAAGATGCTCTGCTTGCTCCACCCTGCCTGCCTCTCTATCTACCACCCACTGCTCTCCCACTCATTCAGAGAATTCCAGTTACACTTTCCAGTTAATTCCAGTTACACTTTCCAGTTAATTTTCCTTTTATTTAGCTGAATGACTCACTTTAAAATATCACCTCCATGTTCCTGAAAAATAGAGTATCCCTGTTTTACTCATTTGTAGCATCCATAATTTTCTTAGATAGAATCTGTATTAATTTTTGCCTCTGTTGTGTCTTTGTTTCTGCCCCCTTACTTGATTTATTTGTAGGGCACATATTGTAACTATTTTCTTTGCCATTTTGTATTAGTTTCCTAGGGCTGCCATAACAAAGTACCAGAGATTGAATGGCTGAAACAATTACGGAGGCTGGGAATTGAGATCAAGGTGCCCGCAGGACTGGTTTCTTCCAAGAGCTCCCTCCTTGGCTTGTAGATAGCTGTGTTCTCCCTGTAGCTGTCTATGGTCTTCTCTGTGTGTGTGTTTGTGTCTTAATATCCTCTTTCTATAAGGACATCAGTCATATTGGATTAGGACCCATCCTAAAAATTTCATTTTAACTTAATTACCTCTTTAAAGACCCTATCTCCAAAATGCAGTCACTTTCTGCAGTCCTGGACTTTAGGACTTCTTTGGGGGAGGGGTATAATTCATCCATAACACCATTATATTACCAGTGCATCTCTCAGAACCTGGTACATAACAGGTGTTTTTATTTTAAAATAAGATATTTATAAAAGACATGAATTATTTAATGCAATATTTCTTTGTTCAGTTAAAAGAAATGAGGAACAAACCACTTTTGATGAAATCCTGCAAAACAGCTTCTCAAAAACTGTACTTCCAGTAAAAATGTAGTGATTTTGGCTTTTAAATATTAAACAGCCAAGTTTTCTCTGAAAGGTTCAGGTAGGTCTTTTAAATGAACACCTCAAGAAAGGACAATCCAGTAAACTTTTCAGCCAGAGAAGCAAAAGAGGTAAATCTTGAGGCTAAAATCTATGGATGATTTCAAAGATTCAAATGTTTGTTAAGTAGAGTGTTTAGTCTTAGTTGTATCAAACATGTGAAGTGTTTGTAAATTGTACCTTCCTTGTTAATGAGGCCATTGCTCTTAAATTTGTGAAGTAAATACATTTGGGGTTGGATCTTGTTAGGTCAATAATAAGATAATATCTTCATAGATTCATCATGTTTTAGAATAATTATGGGAATAACCATAAATATTAATTCCTATTCAATATGTACGTGCTCTGGAACCCCAAGGTGTGAATAGCAACATCTTATTACATAAACCAGAGTATTCATTAAGTGCTTTTGGATAATCTTTAGAGAGTACATTAATATTCAAGTGTTACTATGCATATGGGTAGTCTATAAAACTCAAAGAAAGGTTTCAGAAGTAACTGGTGAATACATCCCTGGAGTAAAAACTTATTAATCAAAATATCAACATTAAAGAAAAGAAGGTCAAGTGGTTACACAGAGCCAAGTTTCTTAACAATAAACCTAAGAGAAGGATATTTTGATAAAGATTGGTATTGTGTGTCATAATTACGGAATTCCAACAATACGTTATTTGTTTCAGTGCAGTTCATTTATAAATGCTTTGTTGCTCTTTTGCTTTTCATTGTTATTGTGTTCTATTTTATTTTGTTTTGTTTTTATATTCGTAGGGTGTTGGCATATATTTGTGAAACACCAGTAAAGAGACATTTTAGAAATACAACTATGAAATTTGATGACTTCGATGTTTTTAAATTTTATGTTTTAAACATCACATACAATTCACTTTCTCTTTTGATGTACAGTTTTATGAATTTTAACACATGTATAGATACATGTAGCTATGCCCATAATAGGACAGAAAGGTGTTCCATCACTCCTAAAACTCTCTTGGGCTACCTCTTTACGGTCATACTCTTCCCTCAAACCCAACCCCTAGAACAATGATGTTCTCCCTCACTAGAGATTTGTATGTTTGAGAATGTTATATAAATGGAAGCACATCCCATTTAGCTTTTTAAGACTGACTTCTTTCATTCATCCTAATACCTTTAAGTTTCATCCACTTGCATGTATCAATAGTTCATTCCTTGAATATATGTATATGTATAACTGAATTACTTTGCTGTACACCGGACACTAAGAAAACATTGTAAATTAACTATAATCTCATAAAATTTAAGTAAATAAATAAATGGGAGAAGAAAAATGATAAAAAAATAGTTCATTTCTTTTTATTGCTCATTCTTTTTAATAAAATAGTATTCCATTTTATCGATTTATCACAATATATTTACTCATTCTCTCATTGAAGGACATTGAGTTGTTTCCAGTTTTGGCAATATGAATAAAGCTGCTGTAAACATTAATATGCAGTTTTTTATTGTGAGTGTAAGTTTTCATTTCTCTAAGGTAAATGCCTAAGAGTAGGATTGTTAGATTATATAAATGGTGTATGTTTAAACTTATAAGAAACCATCTAGTTATCTTCCAGAATGGCTGTGAAATGTTAAACTCTCACTAGCCATATGTGAGAGATCAGTTATTCCACATATCACTAGAAATTATTGTCAGTATTTTTTCAATTTTAGCCATTCCAGTAGGAAATACAACGGTTTCTCATCCTGGCTGTAATTTGTATTTTTGTAAAGATGAATAATGCTGAACATCTTTTCATGTGTGTATTTACTATTCTTATATTCTCTGTGGTGAAGTTTTTGCTAAAATCCTTCACTTAGTTTTCCATATGGTTGGTTATTTTCTTATTGTTGAGCTCTATTTGTCTTTATATATTTTTCATACAAGTCTTTTGCTGGATATGTGTAAATATTTTCTCTGATTTGGTCACTTGTCTTCATTCTTTAGACGTGTTTTCTGCAAAGAAAAATATTTGATTTTGATGAAATCTAATTTATCATTTTTTATGGACTATACTTTTGGTTATCTAAGAACTTTTTGCCTCAGCCTAAGTCACAAAGATTTTTCTCCTAAATCTCTTTCTAGGTGTTTTATATTCTTATGTTTTATATTTATAATCAATTTTGAGTTAATTTTTGTATGGGCGTGTGGTTTAATTTGAGGTTTATTTTTTTACATATGTATGATCAGTTGGTCCAACACCATTTGTTAAAAAATAAAACTAACCTTTCTTTATTGATTTGTTTTTGCACCTTTGTCAAAAATAAATTGTTCATATTTGTTTGGGTGTATTTCTAGAATATTCTCTTCCATTCATCTACGTCTTTATTCCTTTGGCAATGCCACAATATTTTGATTATTGTAGCCCTTTATATTAAGTCTTAAAATTGGTAATATGATTCTTCCCACGTACTTCTTCTATTCCTAAATTACTGTAGCTGTTGCAGTTCTTTTGCCTTTCTATATAAATTTTACAATCACCAGGTGAATATCTACAAAATCATCTCCTGAAGTTTTGATTAGTATTGTGTTAAATGTATGGATCAATTTGAAGAGAACTGACGTGTTTACTATGTTGAACATTCAAATCCATAAATATGGTGTCTCTGTTGAGGTCTTTTTGATTTCTTACATCAGGATTTTTTTAGTTTGTAACATACAAATTCTGCACGTGTTTTGTGAGATATGTACATATTTCATTTCCTGGAGTTGTAATTGGTTTTATTTTTTCTTTTAAAATGTGCTTTCTATTTGTACATTAGTGTATAGAAATACAATCGACTTTTTTGTGTTGATTTTATATCCTTTGACCTTGCTAAATTCACTTGTTAGTTCTAGGAGGTTTTTTTAAAAATACAGTCCCTGGGATTTCCTACATATATAATCATGGTGACTATAAGTAGAAATAATTTTATTTCTTCACTTCTAATCTACATGTCTTTTATTTCTTTTCTTTGCCTCATTGCACTGGTTAAGAACAACAGTAGTATGTGGGAGAGGAGTGGTAAACACAAATATCCTTCCCTTCTTCTCAACCTTAAACGGAAAACATTCAGACACTTTGGATAACCATGCCACTTTTGATGTACTAGGCTGTGTAAGAGAAGCCAGTAACCAGCTGTTTCTTCTTTCCCAGGTAAGAGGTCTTTAACTTCATCTATAAGCTAGGCTGTTATAGTTGATGTAATTTCTATCCCTTTCAGATGACACCTTGAGACCCGACCCTAACTTTCCAGCACTTTCTGGGGAAGGAAAGAAGAGAATCCTTTCAAGTGATCAAAACCCCAAAGTGGCTATTGACTCTGGCAAGCCACATCTATCTTGATGAAAAGCCCCATTCAAAAGAGCCTTCTACTCTGAGGTCAGTATTTATTTTAATTTATGATTGAGGAACATATTCTCTTTCCTAAACTAACCTAAACTAAAATTAACAGTTTCATATCTTTTCAAATGCTCTGCATGAAATATTATTCAATTCATTTGAATCATCTTATGGTCTAGAGAGAATATAATGTAATGTCTAAGTAAGCCACAAAAAATAATTCTTCAACAAATATTAACACATATACATAGGCTAATGAGATGCATGTTTACATATATATACTATGTTATATACTTGTATTCATATTAAATGTATGATACATATATATGTCATATATAAATGTACATAATTATATAAATTCCTCTGAAAACCTAAAAAAAGTTAATAGTGTTTAATACTAATAGGTCTCTCAATTGATAATCAAAAATAATAAGGACCTATTGTTTTTTGGGTTTTTAAAAAATCTTTATTGGAGTACAATTGCTTTACAATGGTGTGTTAGTTTCTGCTTTATAATAAAGTGAATCAGCTATACATATACATATATCCCCATATCTCCTCCCTCTTGCATCTCCCTCTGACCCTCCCAATCCTACCCCCCAGGTGGTCACAAAGCACTGAGCTGATCTCCCTGTGCTATGTGGCTGCTTCCCACTAGCTATCTTTTACATTTGGTAGTGTATAGACGTCCATGCCACTCTCTCACTTCGTCCCAGCTTACCCTTCTCACTCCACTTGTCCTCAAGTCCATTCTCTATGTCTGCGTCTTTATTCCTGTCCTGCTCCTGGTTCTTCATAACCCCCCCCCTTTTTTTTTTTTTTAGATTCCATATATATGTATTAGCATACAGTATGTGTTTTTCTCTTTCTGACTTACTTCACTCTGTATGACAGACTCTAGGTCCACTCACCTCACTACAAATAACTCAGTTTCGTTTCTCTTTATGGCTGAGTAATATTCCATTGTATATATGTGCCACATCTTTATCCATTCTTCTGTTGATGGACAATTAGGTTGCTTCCATGTCCTGGCTATTGTACATAGACCTGCAATGAACATTGTGGTACGTGACACTTTTTGAATTATGGTTTCCTCAGGGTATATGACCAGTAGTGGGATTGCTGGGTCGTATGATAGTTCTATTTTTAGTTTTTCAAAGAACCTCCATAATGTTCTCCATAGTGGTTGTATCAATTTACATTCTTACCAACAGTGCAAGAGAGTTCGCTTTTCTCCACACCCTCTCCAGGGTTTATTGTTTGTAGATTTTTGGATGATAGCCATTCTGACTGGTGTGAGGTGATACCTCATTGTAGTTTTGATTTGCATTTCTCTAATGATTAGTGATGTTGAGCATACTTTCTGGGTTTGTTGGCAATCTGTATGTCTTCTTTGGAGAAATGTCTATTTAGGTTTTCTGCCCATTTTTGGATTGGGATGTTTGTTTCTTGATATTGAG
Organism: Eschrichtius robustus; assembly: GCF_028021215.1. Taxonomy (NCBI): domain Eukaryota; kingdom Metazoa; phylum Chordata; class Mammalia; order Artiodactyla; family Eschrichtiidae; genus Eschrichtius; species Eschrichtius robustus. The sequence continues at coordinate 36,917,533 of NC_090843.1, forward strand.
CTGTATGAGCTGCTTGTACATTTTGGAGAGTAATCCTTTGTCAGTTGCTTTGTTTGCAAGTATTTTCTCCCATTCTGAGGGTTATCTTTTCGTCTTGTTTATGGTTTGCTTTGCTGTGCAAAAGCTTTTAAGATTCATTAGGTCCCATTTGTTTATTTTTGTTTTTATCTCCATTACTCTAGGAGGTGGATCAAAAAATATCTTGCTGTGTTTTATGTCAAACAGTGTTCTTCCTATGTTTTCCTCTAAGAGTTGTATAGTGTCTGACCTTACATTTAGGTCTTAACCCATTTTGAGTTTATTTTTGTGTATGGTGTTAGGGAGTGTTCTAATTTCATTCTTTTACGTGTAGCTGTCCAGTTTTCCCAGCACCACTTATTAAAGAGGCTGTCTTTTCTCCATTGTAATTCTCGCCTCCTTTATCAAAAATAAGGTGATCATATGTGAGTGGGTTTATCTCTGGGCTGTCTATCCTGTTCCAATAACGATATTTCTGTTTTTATGCCAATACCATACTGTCTTGATTACTGTAGCTTTGTAGTATAGTCTGAAGTCCGAAAGCCTGATTCCTCCAGCTCCGTTTTACTTTCTCAAGGTTGATTTGACTATTCAGGGTCTTTTGTGTTTCCATACAAATCATGAAATTTTTTGTTCTAGTTCTGTGAAAATGCCATTGGTAGTTTGAAAAGGATTGCATTGAATCTGTAGTTTGCTTTGGGTAGTACAGTCATTTTCACAACGTTGATTCTTCCAATCCAAGAACATGGTATATCTCTCCATCTGTTGGTATCACCTTTAATTACTTTCATCAGTGTCTTATAGTTTTCTGCATACAGGTCTTTTGTCTCCTTAGGTAGGTTTATTCCTAGGTATTTTATTCTTTATATTGCAATGGTAAACGAGAGTATTTCCTTAATTTCTCTTTCAGATTTTTCATCATTAGTGTATAGCAATGCAATAGATTTCTGTTCCTTAATTTTGTATCCTGCTACTTTACCAATTTCATTGATTAGCTCTAGTAGTTTTCTGATAGGATTTTTAGGATTCTTTATGCATAGTATCATGTCATCTGCAAACAGTGACAGCTTTATTTCTTCTTTTCCCATTTGGATTCCTTTAATTACTTTTTCTTCTCTGATTGCTGTGGCTAAAACTTCCAAAACTATGTTGAATAATAGTCGTGAGAGTAGACAACCTTGTCTTGTTGCTGATCTTAGAGGAAATGGTTTCAATTTTTCACCATTGAGAACAATGCTGGCTGTGGGTTTGTCATATATGGCCGTTATTATGTTGAGGTACGTTCCCTCTATGCCTACTTTCTGGAGGGTTTTTATCATAAATGGGTGTTGAATTTTGTCAAAAACTTTTTCTGCATGTATTGAGAAGATCATATGGTTTTTCTCCTTCAATTTGTTAATATGGTTTATCAATTTGTTTGATTTGTGTATATTGAAGAATCCTTGCATTCCTGGGATAAACCCCAATTGATCATGGTGTGTGTTCCTTTTCATGTGTTGTTGGAAGCTGTTTGCTAGAATTTTGTTGAGGATTTTCGCATCTATATTCATCAGTGATATTGGTCTGGAATTTTCTTTTTTTGTAGTATCTTTGTCTGGTTTTGGTATCAGGGTCATGGTGGTCTCATAGAATGAGTTTGGGAATGTTCCTCCCTCTGCAATATTTTGGAAGAGTTTGAGAAGGATAGGTGTTAGCTCTTCTCTAAATGTTTGATAGAATTCACCTGTGAAGCCATCTGGTCCTGGGCTTTTGTTTGTTGGAAGATTTTTATTCACAGTCTTGTGATTGATCTGTTTATATTTTCTATTTCTTCCTGGTTCAGTCTTGGAAGGTTGTGCTTTTCTAAGAATTTGTCCATTTCTTCCAGGTTGTCCATTTTATTGGCATATAGTTGCTTGTAGTAATCTCTCATGATCCTTTGTATTTCTGCAGTATCAGTTGTTACTTCTCCTTTTTCATTTCTAATTCTATTGATTTGAGTCTTCTCCTTTTTTTTCTTGATGAGTCTGGCTAATGGTTTATTAATTTTTTTTATCTTCTCAAAGAACCAGCTTTTAGGTTTATTGATCTTTGCTATTGTTTCTTTCATTTCTTTTTCATTTATTTATGATCTGATTTTTATGATTACTTTCCTTCTGCTGACTTTGGGGTTTTTTTGTTCTTCTGTCTCTAACTGCTTTAGGTGTAAGGTTAGGTTGTTTTTTTGCAATGTTTCTTGTTTCTTGAAGTACAATTGTATTGCTATAAACTTCCCTCTTAGAACTGCTTTTGCTACACCCCATAGGTTTTGGTTCATTGTGTTTTCATTGTTATTTGTTTATAGGTATTTTCTGATTTCCTCTTTGATTTCTTCACTGATCTCTTGGTTATTTAGTAGTGTATAGTTTAACCTCCATGTGTTTGTAGTTTTTACAGATTTTTTCCTGTAATTGATATCTAGTCTCATAGTGTTGTGGTCAGAAAAGATACTTGATACGATTTCAATTTTCTTAAATTTACAGAGTCTTGATTTGTGACCCAAGATATGATCTATCCTGGAGATTATTCCATGAACAGTTGAGAAGAAAGTATATTCTGTTGTTTTTGGATGGAATGTCCTATAAATTTCCATTCAGTCCATCTTGTTTAATGTATCATTTAAAGCTTGTGTTTCCTTATTTATTTTCATTTTGGATGATCTGTCCATTGTTGAACATGGGTGTTAAAGTGCCCTACTATGATTGTGTTACTGTCGATTTCCCCTTTTATGGCTGTTAGCATTTGCCTTATGTACTGAGGTGCTCCCATGTTGGGTGCATAAAGATTGACAATAGTTATATATTCTTCTTGGACTGATCCCTTGATCATTATGTAGTGTCCTTCTTTGTCTCTTGTAATAGTCTTTATTTTAAAGTCTATTTTTTCTTATATGAGAATTGCTACTCCAGCTTTCTTTTGATTTCCATTTGCATGGAATATCTTTTTTTCCACCCCCTCACTTTCAGTCTGTATGTGTCCCTAGGTCTGAAGTGGGTGTGTTGTAGATAGCATATATATAGGTATTGTTTTTGTTTCCATTCAGCCAGTCTATGTCTTTTGGTTGGAGCATTTAATCCATTTACATTTAAGGTAATTAGCAATATGTATGTTCTATTACCGTTTTCTTAATTGTTTTGAGCTTGTTATTGTAGGTCTTTTCCTTCTCTTGAGTTTCCTGCCTAGAGAAGTTTCTTTAACATTTGTTGTAAAGCTGGTTTAGTGGTGCTGAATTCTCTTAGCTTTATCTTGGTTGTAGTTTTTTCCCTTTCATCACTTTAAATATGTCCTGCCACTCCCTTCTGGCTTGCAGAGTTTCTACTGAAAGATCAGGTGTTAACCTTATGGGGATTCCCTTGTATGTTATTTGTTGTTTCTCCCTTGATGCTTTTAATATTTTTTCTTTGTATTTAATATTTGATAGTTTGATTAATATGTGTCTTAGTGTGTTGCTCCTTGGATTTATCCTGTATGGGACTCTGTGTGCTTCCTGGAGTTGATTGACTATTTCCTTTCCCATATTAGGCAAGTTTTCAACTATAATCTCTTCAAATATTTTCTCAGTCCCCTTCTTTTCCCCTTCTTCTTCTGGGACCCCTATAATTCGAACGTTGGTGCATTTAATATTGTCCCAGAGGTCTCTGAGACTGTCCTCAACTCTTTCCATTCTTTTTTTGTTATTATGCTCTGTGGCAGTTATTTTCATTATTTTATCTTCCAGGTCACTTATCCATTCTTCTGTCTCAGTTATTCTGCTATTGATTCCTTCCAGAGAATTTTTAATTTCATTTGTTGTGTTGCTCATCATTGTTTGTTTGCTCTTTAGTTCTTCTGGTCCTTGTTAAACATTTCTTGTATTTTCTCCATTCTATTTCCACGATTTTGCATCATCTTTACTATCATTGCTCTGAATTCTTTTTCAGGTAGACTGCCTATTTCCTCTTCATTTGTTAGGTCTGGTGGGTTTTTACCTTGCTCCTTCATCTGCTGTGTGTTTCTTCTCATTTTGCTTAACTTACTGTGTTTGGGGTCTCCTTTACTCAGGCTACAGGTTCATTGTTCCCATTGTTTTTGGTGTCTGCCCCCAGTGGGTATGGTTGGTTCAGTGGGTTGTGTAGGCTTCCTGGTGGAGTGGACTAGTGCCTGTGTTCTGGTGGATGAGGCTGGATATTTTCTTTCTGGTGGACAGGACCACGTCTGGTGGTTTGTTTTGGGGTGCCTGTGACCTTATTATGATTTTAGGCAGTCTCTCTGCTAATGGGTGGGGTTGTGTTCCTGTCTTGCTTGTTGTTTGGCATAGGGTTTCTAAAACTGTAGCTTACTGGTCATTGAGTGGAGCTGCTTCTTAGCATTGAGATGGAAATCTCTGAGAGAGCTTTCGCCTTTTGATATTACATAGAGATTGGAGGTCTCTGGTGGACCAATGTCCTGAACTTGGCTTTCCCACCTCAGAATCACAGGCCTGACACCCGGCCAGAGCATCAAGGCCCTGTCAGACACAAGGCTCAGAAGAAAAGTGAGAAAAAAAAAGAAAGAAAGAAAGAAAGGAAGAAAGAAAGAAAGAAAGAAAGAAAGAAAGAAAGAAAGAAAGAAAGAAAGAAAGAAAGAAAATAAAGTTTTTACAATAAAAAATAAGTATTAAAAGAAAAAAATTAAAAATTAATAAAAAAAAGAAAAAAGAAAAAAAAAGAAGAAGGAAGGAAGAGAGTCACCAAACCAAAAAACAAATCTACCAATGATAACAAGCATTGAAATCTATACTACAAAAACAAAACAACAAAAAAAAAACGGACAGACAGGTCCCTAGGACAAATGGTAAAAGCAAAGCTATACAGGCAAAATCACACAAAGAAGCATACACATACACACTTTCAAAAAGAGAAAAAGGAAATATATGTATATATACATGTATATATTTATAAAAAGGAAGAGAGCAACCCAATCAATAAACAAATCTACCAATGATAATAAACTCTAAATACTAAGCTAAGATAAACATAAAACCAGAAACAAATTAGATGCAGAAAGCAAACCCCAAATCTACAGTTGTTCAGAAAGTCCATCGCCTCAATTTTGGGATATTTTGTTGTCTATTCAGGCATTCCAGAGATTCAGGGTACATCAAGTTGATTGTGGAGATTTAATCCACTGCTACTGAGGCTGCTGGGAGAAATTCCTTTCCTCTCTTTGTTCGCTCAGCTCCTGGGGTTCAGCTTTGGATTTGGCCCCGCCTCTGCATGTAGGTTGCCTGAGGGTGTCTGTTCCCCACCCCGATAGGATGGGGTTAAAGGATCAGCTGATTAGGGGGCTCCAGCTCACTCAGGCCGGGGGGAGTGAGGGGTACAGAATGCTGGGAAGCTTGCAGCAGCAGAGGCCAGCATGATGTTGCCACAGCCTGAGGCATGCAGTGTGTTCTCCCGGGGAAGCTGTCCCTGGATCACGGGACCCTGGCAGTGACAGTTTGCACAGGTTCCCAGGAGGAGAGGTGTAGATAGTGACTTGTGCTTGCACAAAGGCTTCTTGGTGACTGCAGCAGCAGCCTTAACATTTCATGTCCGTCTCTGGTGTCTGCACTGATAGCCATGGCTCACGACCTTCTCTGGAGCTCATTTAGGTGGTGCTCTGAATCCCCTCTCCTTGCGCACCCTGAAACAATGGTCTCTTGTCTCTTAGACAGTTCCAGACATTTTCCCGGACTCCCTCCCTGCTAGCTGTGGTGCACTAGCCCCCTTCAGGCTGTGTTCACACAGCCAACCCCAGTCCTCTCCCTGGGGTCTGACCTCTGAAGCCTGAGCCTCAGCTCCCAACTCCCACCCATACCAGCGGGTGAGCAGACAAGCCTCTCAGGCTGGTGAGTGCTGGTCAGCACCAATCTTCTGTGTGGGAATCTCTCCACTTTGCCCTCTGCACCCCTATTGCTGCACTCTCCGCCATGGCTCAGAAGCTTCCCCACCACCACCCCCCATCTCCACCAGTGAAGTGGCTTCCTAGTGTGTGGAAAGTTTTCCTCCTTCACAGCTCCCTCCCAGAGATGCAGGTCCCATCCCTATTCTTTTGTCTCATTTTTTCCTTTTTTCTTTTGCCCTACACAGGTACATGGGGAGTCTCTTGCCTTTTGGGAAGTCTGAGGTCTTCTGCCAGCATTCAGTAGGTGTTCTGTAGGAGATTTTCCACATGTAGATGTATTTCTGATGTATTTGTGGGGAGGAAGGTGATCTCCACGTCTTACTCTTCTGCCATCTTGAAGGTCTCCCAGTAAAGACCTTTTGAATGAACAAATAAAGCATGTAATCATACTGACTCTCCCCCACATCTCAGGACTGTGTTAAAGACTTAGTAGAAAATAGGTTCTTTAAATCCTTAAAGAAAGTTTTGTGTAAATAATTTTTTTGTCTTTGCATATCCCATATGTATGTTAATAACAAAGTTTCTCTGGAGATGATTTTCTGCTTGGGTCACTATATATTAAAGGTGATATCAAGTTATATTTATCTTGTGAAAAAATAAAGCAGCCCTGGTGTATCAAGCTTAAAAATAAAGTCACAAAAGAAAAAAATGATGTATTATTTCAATAACACTTTACATTCTTATTGCACATTTTATCATAAAGATCAATAAAATGTTCCAAGTAATAATAAATGCAGGAATTATTCAACCTCCTGTCTTAGCGAATTGTCTCAGGATTGGAAGACAATAACTATATTTTCACCCACCCAGCCATGCACTTCAATTATTTACCATAGAAAGTCAAAATCTCAAGAATTGTGAACTTTTCAGGAGTCATGTCAATCAGAGCTTGAGTCAGGGAGAGACTGACCCCAGAAAGTAACCAAAATCCACATACTAGGATTTTCCATCTGGTTTTTCACAAATAAAAATAAAATCTACAACAGTTGCTCATTGTTGTTTTCTTAAATTTTTAAATTGGAATTTTTATCACATATGTTTCAAAATTATTAACAAAATAGTAAAATGGAGGGAACTGAGATCTTTTCCATAGCTAGCCTAACTCTTTTTTGAGGAGGGGGAGATGATAAGATTTTTCCACGAGATCTTCTAGTGCATAGAGAATGTGAGTCTTACACCGTCTATCCATTGCAAAGCTTCCTATCTTCAGTGAAATAACAACCTCCTTCAGGCATGTTGTTGCTAGGTTACTATTAAATAGAATTCCTGTAGTGTAATATATTCATAAAGGAAGAGTCAGGAGATAAGTAAGAAAATAATGATAATAACTTTGTCATCAAGTTTATGCAACTTGATGCATTAATATATATCCAGAAGCATTATTCTAGTTGGAGGGAAGAAAGATTTATTTTCCATTTTGAATATTCTTAGTGATTCGTTCAATGTCTCTCATATATCCCAAACAACTTGAAAGCATTTCAGTTAAAGAGAATACTTAATCCACAAGTCTAGGTTCCTGGATTTCTCAATAAATATTGCAGCTGATTGTCACAAATGCTGACATTTGACAGGGAAAAATTACAAATGTTATATTTGGAGGGGACCTTGAGTTGTACATATTCTAGCCTACAACCTTAAAAATAAGTACAAAGAATCTCAGTTTAATGGATTATGTGGTTTATTATTCAAGTGTTCCATCAAATAATGCTTCTCCTACAAAGGGCTCAGTGTAGTTAACACTTTTACTTGCCCTTGTTATACAAACTAATGATATTTTATGTATTATAATCACTGGACACAATTTTAAACATGAGATACCCAAGTCAGGGATTTGTAGATGGGATCTGGCATCAATATATTTTAAAAAGCTACATTGGTCAATTTGATGAGCAATTTGATTTGTAGAGACCTGCAAGTCTGTAGACCATCAAATAGCAGTTTCTTCCCTCAGAAGGTTTTAAGATGAAAGGGCAGAGGAACATATACATTTAGAATTGTGCATTGGTTGTGTTAATGTTAGTAGAATACCAGAATAACAATATATAATTTACACTCAAGAGGACAAATTTTAACTGAATTTATTTCTTTCACCAGGTCTCTCCAATACTTCTCATTCACACTCCATAAAGTATATTGCTTTAGAGAAAATGAAAGGATAGAATGAGCAACTAACTCCATCTGTAAATTCTTAAAAATACAGCTAGAACCAAAAATTGCACCTCTAAAGTGTGAGTTTTGGATTTGGACATTTTTGCAAATGAAGTGAAGAAATAAAACCTGCCAGAAAATATATTTTTTTCCCATTTACCACTTTATGCAAGTGACTGTAAAATGTGCAAAATCACCACTGACATCTAGGCAATCCCTGAAAAATAGTTTTGAGTAGGATGGAGGATTAAATATGAGCTGAACTATGTGAATTATGCATGACCAAAAAAATAATCCAAAAGGGTATAGAATGTACTGATTTTTTGAAATTCTATTTTCCTATACTGATGGTTCAGAGAGCAGGGACAAATGCTATCAAAAATGTTTCTCTGCTTCACAAAGAAAGGTTTTATTCTTTGGTACCTCATCATAAATATTAACTAGTAATACATATTGATATCCTTCATTTTAGGAAAATTCAGATAAGTGGGGCTCTAGTAGGATTCTCAACATTTGAAAGAGAAATCCTTTTGAATTTCTACTTTTGCCGTCCTTCAAATTTTTTACCTGTGGGCTGGAAACCCTGTAAGATAAAGACCAAGTTTTTCCTCTAATTCTTAAACGGGAACAGCCAGCTTGTTACCTCTCTCTACCTTTCCTCTCCACTGTCAGCCTCAGGCCAACAAGCCATCTGCTTCTGAAGCTGAATTGTCTTGGGGCCTGTCAGGGTGGCTTCTGATTCCTCCAACTCTCAGGCAAAGGCTACAAAGTCTATAATTGAGCCCCAGCCTTGCCACCTTGTTCTTGCATGTTTTTGAGTGTGTCCCAAAATCTGAGAGGGAATTTTAGCATAAATCAATTAATGAGGAGCTTGTGAAAAATTAGTATTCTCTATTGGCAACAGTTCCTAACAAGGAGCCATCTATGTTTCACAGTTTATCATCAGCACTGAATTTTCATAATGCATAGAAAAATCTGGAAGGATAATGTACCTCACTGATGACAGTGGTTATCTCTGGGAAAGAGAGTGGGATTGAGGTTGGTGGTCAAAGTAATATCCACTTGTTCTATAATATTTTAACTTTATGTAATTAACTTATAATTTTAATGTGTAATATTAAATTTTATATCAATAGTTAATATGAATTTAGTATAAATTAACATTTAATAGAATGACAAGTTCTATGAAATATTCTGTAAAATAAGGACTTCAATATTGGAGACCTTATTGCAAAGGAGATCCCTTTTCTTTGAGAATGGGAATATATTCAAATTTATTATGATTGATTCCAGTCAGAATATGAGTATTTTGTTGCCTACTGATGCAGATGACCAGATATTGATTGCAGACTTTATAACATTGCTAATCAGCTGAAGGTAAGAGGGAGGGAGGATAAAAATATGGTGTGTGGTCCACAGCTCTCCACTTCTATGCCCAAGGTAGTCAGCACTGAGATGGCACATACGTGCAAAATCCTCTATAAGTGTTGGTCCATACTACCCTCTAACATCTTCTCTGAAAGCCAAGCTTTCTTTATGAAACAGACACTAAACCTCTGTGTACTGAGTCTTCTTACCATGAGGTTGTATCTGAATAGCTCAGGGAGCTTTTCAACTCACACATACTCAAGTTCCAACACTGGAAAGTTTGTCTTTGTGTAAGTATGACTGGACCTTAACATGAACATGTGGAAAACAAAACTTCCAGCTGATTCTGATTAATTGGTTATGAACTGCAATGTAATGTAATTGCCATTATAAATTCATAAATATTGATTGTCATATAGGTCTATTACATGTAACTTCAGATGACTTGATTCTCATCCAAGAACTTATTAGCCTGTGACCTTAGGCAGTCATATAGTTGCCCCAAGGTTTAGGGTTTTCACTGAAAAATGGTGTTAATAATATGTTGCCTCTATTTCCATAGTCAATTCAGTTCAAAAAGATTGCTTTCTTGGCTGTATATTCTCTGTGGGACCCTGGATGGATCACTTCACCTCTGGGTCCTCAATATCTTCATCTTAAAAATTGGGATTATGTTACTGGATCAGTGGTTTTCAATCTCTACTCTGAATCAGAACCCTCAAGCGCAAAGTAGGCTCAGGGGATGGGGGGTGGGGGGAAGTGTAGTTAACATGCAACAAGGTCCTGAGCAGTCTTCCTCACTTCACCCACAGCATCTTATGATTTCATATTGGATCTTTGTGTGAGATTCTATTACAGCCAAATATATTTTAAAGCACTGAACTCTGAGGTCGTATCTAGCTCAAAATTCTCTAAATCTAATTCACAGGATTGTTGGGCTCAAATTAGGTAATTGTCGTTAGCATGCTTTGGAAAATGAAAAGCTATCAAGCTGAGTGGCCTTGGAAGTATTAGAGTACGGGCTTAAATTTTCTCAACTTGCAGAGTAGATTAACCTTCACTGATCTTGGCCTGATTTCTCTTGCCCTTGCACCCTTATACTGCTCATAAAAGAACCTACAGTTTCCTGATCACATCCTTTCACAGACTCTGCTCCCAACCAAATGTTGGCCTCAGGCAATTTCAGCAGAGGTAGAACATATATTCATAGTAACTCTGCTTCCTCCCCTTTTCCATCTGGCAGATCTTAGAAAATAACCCCGTGCCTCCCCTGGGAATATGGGTGTTCAGGGAAGATTGCTGGGTCCCCATATTAATCATCCTAACCTCTGCACAAACTCGAGTCTGTGGCAGTGAGTCCTTCCTTGAACAATATAGCTGAGTGAGCAGTTTTGCTTTGGCGGTGGGGTCTCTTCAGGGTCCTGCTCACCTCGACCTTCTCACAAGCTCTATTCTCAAATCCATTAATGCCTCACCCCTGAAGGTTCTCAATATGAAAAGGCCCAATTTTGAGTGTGCCATTCTGTACTGATAACAGTGAAGAAATAATTTCAAACATTTGAGTTAGGAATGACTTGTGAAGACTCAGTGTAAGTATATAATTTATAATGTGCCTACTATGCATCAGGCTCACAGGTTACACAGATGAATAGACAAACTGATTGGTCTTGATGAGCAGAGAAACTCGAGGAAGAGCCTTACACATAAACAGTTACTATAAATGCAACACAGTTAAATAGAGAGATAAGAGCCCATGTTGGGTATTATGGAGTACAAGGCATCATTAGCTAAATTTGGATGCTTTCAGTAAGTTTCACAGAAATACACATTAAAAATGTATATTTATGAAAATTAAGTAAGAATTAGCCAAATAAAGTTGGAGTGGATTTTTTCAATTGAGGGAATTGCATAAACTATAAAGTAGGCAAAACTACAATCAGATTGTTGTTACTAAAGCATAATATGTGAAGTCCATGCAGAATGACTGGGAACTTAGTTGAAGAATGAGAGTGTGTCTTGGAAGGAGTTTATGCTAATGTTGAAGCATTTGGACTTTATTCTGCAAGTTACAAGAGAACCCTTGAAGCGTTTTAAACTGAGAGGTAATCTACCTCCACAAATTCTGCTTATTTTTACAGATGTCTTGAAATGGTTGTTGGGGTAAACCTCTGCTTCTAATTTGCTATTTACATTTGCACATCAAGAGATTTTTATGGAAAAGTACATGTAAATTATATGATACCAGTGCTATCAATGCAACTACTTTGAAAACATTTTACAAATACTGCTGTGGAATATTTTAAAGCATATACGTTTACATCAAAATCCAGATTCTTAAGTGTTATCCTCTTTCTGAGTGTTTGCAATGATTCCATCACTGGCAAACACATAGCTCATTTACTAAGGCTTACGTTTTACTGACTGGCTTAGCAAGGCACTAGAGGCTTTGGTTTACATTTCTCTCTAAAACGCTGTTAGAATTATGTAGTTCCCGTCACTGCTATTGCTCTATCCAATTATTTTTTGCATATTCATTTGAGTGTTTGATTCATTTTCTTCAACATATTCTCTGACTTCAAAGTGTTCTGAGGTCCCCTCAAACATTTTTGATATTTCTCTCCCAACTAGGTTCTAAAAGGTGACAGTTGGCTACCTTTTATGAAGTGGTTTGGGAGATTTTGATCCTCTGCCTTTGTATGTTGAAGTGATGGCATCTCACATCCTCTCAGGTGTGTTAGCAGGAAAAGGATGATAAAAGTCTAGCATAGTTCTTCCTCCCCAGTCCATTTTCCTGTCCTTTTATATCCCTGCCAACCCCTTCCCCATATACTTTTGAATAATGGAAAAGAAGACTGATCTAAATTCTTTCCTCCATTCCGTTTCCACACACGTTCTGCTATTTGTTCCCACTTCATGTAAGGTTATCAGAGAAGGAAGATATCTTGACTGACCTCCAACACTGAAAGAATGGACACATCAAACATTTCACATTTCTAAGCTACAGCTTTATAACAAGATCTGAACAATAATAATAATAATAATAGCAGCTACCAGAGATTGAGCAAGTACTATTATGATTTACATAAACTATCTTGTTTAATTTTTTCAACAGTCTTATAAGGATGTCATTACTGTTATCTAGAATTCGCAGAAGGTAAACTGTATTTATTCAGATGGAATAACATTTCCCAGATCAGACAGCTGGTAAGTGGAAGAGCTAGTATCCCCAATCTCTCTGATGTTAAAACCTGTATTGTCAGCCCCATCCCATGTCTGCTCTTCAATCCATACCTTCAGACATTCATTGATTCATTCAGCAGATAACAGCCCACCACTGGGGAGTGTTAGAAACTGCAGAGGATACAAAGAGAGCAAAGCCTGCATTTTGCTCTCAGGAATCATACCATTCAGCAAATAAGTATATTACAAGACAGAAAAAGAAAACAGTAAAACAGCACATTGTAGAACATGTGCTGTCAAAGTTCCAAGGAACAGGAGATTTCCCAGCTGGATGACTAGAACGTCTTTTAAATATGCTGCCTCATTAATACTCAGAGAAATGCAGTTCTATGTAGAATTGATTCTACATAGATGTAGAATCAATTTTCCATAATCTAGAAAAATTGAGGGGACACATGCCTTAGGATGCAACAATTCCTCTTCTAGGATATCCCTGAGAGATACTCTTGAAAAACTTTATTGGGTGAGATATACAAGTATGTTGATAGAAGTATTATTTGTAATAATCCAAAATTGAACAACATAAGTATACATCAATAATAGACTTGATAAATACAAAAAGTATGATACATCCATGCAATGGGATACTATATAGAATTAAAATAAATACACCATGACTAATGTCTTATCATCAGTGCATTTCACAAACAACATTAAATGAAAAAAGCAGATCACAAAATAACCCAGAGTGATTCAGTTACATAAAAGTTTAAAAGAGGCAAAATCAAGCTATTTTTAAGGTTATATACATACAAGATAACACTGGTTCTCACAAAGACCAGGCCATTGACGATCTCTATTAAGAAGGCAGAATGATGTGCACAGAGAGTTTATATGCAATGGGCATATCCTAGCTCTTAAGATAGGTGTTAGATACTTGAATGATTTCTAATTAGTCTTTATGCTTTACAGTTATCTTTTAAATTGTCTGCATGTTTCAGATATTCTATATGAAAGAGAACTTTTAAATACACACAGTTTTTTAAAAGACAGAGCTAAGAAAGAGTTTGTAATGGGATTATTGTTTATCTAAGCATCAGAAAACAAGGCTTTGACATTAGAGAGAAGGGTAGATAAGGTAACATAGGCAAAAGTACTGTATAACTACTGCCACTACTAATTTAGGCTATAGTTATCATAAAGTATGGAATGAGTACTCAGAATTGTTGTGGAAATGAAGCCTCTAAATAATTAATATTTGTGTGTTTGGGAGCTCAGTGGAGAGGTAACACATGTGTGACACATGAGCTGCTGTGAACAATAGTTCCTGGAGATGATTGTGAGTAGGCTGAAGCAAGAGACCAAAATCAACAAAATGAAACTTGTTTGCAGTAGTATCTGCCTGTTGTAGGAAGTTCTAAAGATGTGCCTGTGATGAAGTAATATCTACTTAACAAAGATGGCTGTGGAAGATGTGGAAGTGAGTCTATTTGAAGATCATAAGCCCTAAAATGTATTAACAATCTAAAAGCGTACGTTATGTCAATATTTATTACATAAAAGCAGAGGTAGTTACGTAGCATCATGAGAATAAAAGAGGTAAATACTACGATAAAGAGAGTGCAGGCCTTCTGAGAAAAAATCTACTATAAAGCTAGCAGAGGAAAACAGAGTGTTCAGACATTTAAAGCTTAAATATAGAAAGGTTGAAAAATATATGTTGTCCTAGCAGGAACCAAAATTCCTAACTTTCTATGGCTGCAAAAGACTCAGGGCTCACAAATCTTAAATGCTTTCAAGGGTCAGAGAAAAAGCAGTGGTAGGAAATGTAATTAACTGAAGAGAGCCTATATCACAGACAGGTACTCAGAATCAAATTTTAAAAATGAGTAATACAGATATGCCTTCTGAATTCAGCCTTCAGAATGTGATCCAGGCCACGAGACTGAAACTCTTGACAGCTGGTTGCCCTGGATGAGCCTGCAGTCATACAACCAAGAAATGGCATAACACGATGTGTCTTGGTCTTCGTCCTTGTCACTCAGCACTTTTTCAATCATCGTTGCATATTACCCCTTTCTCAGGGTTATGTCGTGAACTGAGAGTGATGGGGGTTGGAGCAGATAGAGTGATTTCTATTTTCTATCCTTGAGTATACTGGAATTTAGACTTTCATTTTTTAAGTATTATCAATTCATTTCAAAGGAACACAAACCTAAATTAATATACAGGTGTGGATTTTAAATTCTCATGAAATAAATGAGGTCATTGTATTCAGCACATTCTTGACGTTTCAATGAAGCATATTAACAAAAATTATGTTTCAAAGTCGTTATACTAAGCTATTATGCTCTGTGACGCTGGGACATCATTGGATCTGAAGGAAAAACTAATAAAATTATGTTATGGTAATAGTATCAGTAATGACATAATTATAGTGACATTAATGACAATATGAGGGACTTCATTCTAAAATTATCACTACATGGTCAAACAAGTTGAGTGTAAATAAGAAGCCATCATTTGTAACTCATGAGCAATTCTCTGCTTATTTTTTTGTATTATAGTGTGCAGTAAAAATGACAATATTGAGACCCATATTTTACTTGACAAGAGGAAAGCTGAACTTTCCCTATTATCCATCACTGAAACTATCCATTCTAGGCCATTTGAATTTCCCATTCTCTCAACATTTTGATAATACAGTGAGACTATTAAAGTATTCTAATCTTGGACCCACTTATTATTATTTAACTGATCACCTGCAGGTGGCAGATTTAGTGACTCCAAAGGTGAAGCATCTGAACTTCTACTCACTCAATCAAGTCAGATGACTGGTTTTATTTCTAAGAATGGTCTCCACTCAAATCTAAGGTAGACAAGCATTTTTTGCTTCCACACTTGCCAGCTGAAGGACTTTTGATGTGTCACTTAAATTCTTTGAGACTTACTTGAATGGTTTATAAAATGGGAAGTTCCTAATGGAAAAAGAATAGCACAGTGAAAGACCAAGGAAATCAATAGGGAAAGACTGGCTGGCCACATGGGCAAATGAATCCACATTTCCCAAGGTCATGCTCACAGTTGATAAGGCTTAGATTCAGTCTTTCCAAAATTCTGAAGTTGATCAAGTACTGTAAAATGATTTACACTAGCAAAACTTTCAAGACGTGGAACATTGAATACAATTCATGACAATTTTATATGATGGAAGAGAAACAGTCCCTAAGTACAATATAACCCCCACAGAGTCTCTGTGAACAGTATGAATAGCACTGTTCATGCTATTTAATGGTGAGTTACACTATATGGTGATTAAAACTTACCATGAGCTTATTCATCTTTTTGCTGCCAAATAGCATCCAGAAGCCTAATGTGATGTTACACTCTCTAATACGCATGCTCAAGCAGATAAGCCATCTCTGCTTTGATGGACATCTTCTGGTTACACAAAGACTGAACCAAAGTTTTGTAATGACGACTTTTCTATACTTGGTCAACCTCGGCTCTTAGAGTGTCCCAGTAATATTTTTGTAAAAAGAATATACTGCCTCCTTTTTAAATATATGAACAATTTAAAAAATTAAAAAAAGTAGAGAGAATGGTTGTAATGAATCCTTATATATCTATCACTCAGCATAAACAATTATCAACATATATCTGATCTGTTTATCTATAATCCCCTCTACCCTGTTATCACCTTTAATAGCCACAACAAACCTGTGGATTAGAGTCCATCATTATCTCAGTTTTACAAAGAAACTTATGCTTCCAAGAATTAAATAATTTGGCAGAGGTCACATCTAGAGAGTACCAGACCGAGAATCAAAGACAGTTCTGTCTATTCCAGATAGTTTTTTATCTCTGGTCTGCTTTTTTGTGCTCCGTGAAAGTTGATGGATTCTAGAGCCATGTGAATTGCCATATCAGTCGCAGCACTGCCATAAAATAGATGGCACACTTAAATTGGGTAATTTGAGGAAAGGTTGATAAAGTGACTATTTACAAAGGATTAATGAAGTTCCAGGAGTTAGTAAAATCAGGAGGAAGTGTCACTAACCCTAGGCCCAGACAGGAAAGGGAATGAGTGGTTATAGGAACCCAGATTCAGAAATGAGTATGTCTACAGAGTTGCTTGATAAGAGCCCCTTCATATAAGGGACACTGTCAACTTGAATGAGTCCAGAGAGAGTGGCCAGGGCTATCTTTGACTCCCTTCCTTTATTTCCTTACTTCTCAAATGGACATTCAATCAAATGCCAGAGGTCAGGGTAGCCCATATGGTCCACAGAGGTCAGCCTCCCAGGGCACAGAACAGGGTGAAAATGGTGGATTTGAAGGGACAAAAAGATGATGTCCAGCACAATTGTCTATCTATAGGCGGGGAAGATATGGTGTGTTAGTTTGATGTAATGACTCCTTTCTTATCAGAAATTTAGGAACCTTGGTGAAGAATAAAGATGATATATATCTTTCATTAAAAAAGCCTGCATTACTTATTACATTGGTAAAGCAGACAGAATTTTTTCAATAATTTCTAGTAATCATTAAATCAAAATCTGAGCCAGCTAGTTTAAAATATGTTTGCACACCACACTTAAAGCAGCATGTAATTACCAACAGAGTATGCAACACATTGTATATACTTAATAAATGTTTGTTGAATACATGCTGATATGGAGAATAGCCAAGTTGCGTTTGAAAGACCATGCTCATGGTATTAGGGAGGAATAGAAGAAAAATATAACAACCCTGTTCCTTTATGATTTCACTGGTGAGCCAGTGGCAATGTTTATGACAGTGGCCTCACCACAGCTGCACTTCAGAAGTTCTGGGGGAACATTAAAATCATGAAAATGTTTAAACCCACACCAGCCACACCTACTCAGTCACAATCACCAGAGAGAGGGCCTGGTGTATATACTTATTAAAGCCTCAGAGGTGACTGTCAAGCATAAATGGGGTGAAGAAGCCCTGATTTGTCTTGAACCTCTTGATAATGAATACAAGCTATATCTAAAAGTTTGAATGTGGAGTGAGGAAAGAAGAAATCCAAGATGACTTTGCTGGAATGTAATCTCTTTGAAAGTAAAGATCTGTGTCTCTTTTCTTCACTTATACATTCCGAATGCCTAGAACATTGCCTGCCATAATGCAGTGGGTATTGGATAATAATTTGTAGAGTAAAAGATATTGTTTAATTACAAAATTAGGTAATGCACACAGTAATTTAGTTCAGTGACTAACAAATTATGGCATAACAACAATTTAATCTCTTTATTCTTCTACTTAATTGATTACATATCTATTTGCTTTTATTAGAAAATTGTCCACACTTTCCTTTTGGGCATTTCTCAGTCTAGTGATATATCCAAACACTAGGCAAGCAGAGAGAAATAAAGAATCATAAACTGCCATTAATTCTCACAGTTTTACTGTCTTTTGGGAAGATAGTCCTTCACAGTCAATGGAATGGATATTGTTTGTCCATTTCTGGGTAATGTGCTTGCTGGTTCAAACTGTGCCCTATCCACAAAGATTCCTCTTATCCATTTCTTATATTGCATATTCCTATGCCTATCAAAACTTTAAATGTGACAGGATGGACAGGTCATAAGAAGCATTAATGTTTCACTCAAAAGAGCTCTTCCTAATGAAAGGTTAAGGTGCTGCGTGGCTCCTAAGGCACCAGTTCAGATGCTCCTTTCCCATCTTCTTATCACTTGCCTAGTAAGTTCTTAACAAAGGTTAATTAGATCCCTCTTTCCTCTCATCTCTCCCCTCTTACAAAGAGCTTTCTTTCATATTTTTCAGAGACAAAAATAATTTTATGTATCTACTGTTGACCATTGCCTAACAATTTAAGTCTCTAACATATGTTAGAAAGTTGTATTTATTAAATGCTGCTACACATCAGATGTTAGAGATCCTAAGGTAGGGTTTATGAAAATGTGTCCTGTCCATCACTATTTTGAAAGGCTTTAATTTGTTCTCAGTGTCCAAAGGATTCTCTGGTGCACATATTGTATGATTCTATTTATATGAGAGGTCCAGAAGAAGCAAATCTAGAAAGACAGAAAGTAGATTAGTGATTGCCAGGGGAGATGGCGACATTGGCAGGGGTAGTGGGGGCTGGTTGCTCATTGTTGTGGGGTTTCTTTTTGGGATAATGAAAATGCTCTAACATCAGTTGTGGTGATGGGTGCACATCTGTGAATATGCTAAAAACCAGTGAACGTAAGTCAGTTAATTGTTTGGTATGTGAATTATATATCAAAAATTGTGTTTTGAAAAAATAATTCCCTGATAAGCAAGCTTGGAAGCACTCATTACTAAAACACACTGACATAATATAAGTTCTGAGGAATGCCTACAGTGAAATATACACAGTTAAAGTATGGTTAAATATATTTGCACATGGATAGACTTTTTTTTCATTTTGCCTTACTATACCCATTAAGATCCTTAAGAGTTTTCCCCTAGCATTTTCCTAAAAACCAGTTTGGGAAGTACTACACATATTTGACAAGAACTCATTTAATCTTTACAACAGTTCTTAATGAAAGAAGTATTCCTATTTTAGCAGATGAAATAACTGAAACTTAGGGAGGTTAATAAATTTGTCCAAGATATCACAGATAGTAACAAGTGAAGATTAGCTATGAACCCAAGTTACCACACACATCTATGTGATTGAATGCTAAGCAGACATTAAAAATATGACCCAATTCTATATTTGTTGATGTGGAGAGAGAACTACAATAAATCTTGGGGGAAAAGTAGACAATCATAATATTTATGTAGTATATATTTAGTAAAAAGTATATATTTGAATGTGTAAAGGTCTATGTGTATTTGTGTGTGTGTGTATGTATGAATATACATTAAATAGGTGGTAGTGTTACAGACTGATAAAAAGTGTATTTTCAATTTATGAGTATATTCTAATTTTTCAACAGAATGCATATATTAGTTGTAAACAAAACATAAGGATAAACAATCCTCTTCTCCTACTTCCTACCCCCTTTTCATATTTCCTATAAGGATAAAAATCATCTTGAAAATGTTTTATATGATAGAGATGTAGCTAGGAATCCCAAATATTCTTTTTTAGGAATATGAGAATTTTAAGTTTCCTACCAAACATCTCAGAATGACCCTGATATTGATATTTTTGTTTTTAACCTTAAAATTCTGCTTCTTCCTCCACAGATAAAATGAAATCTAGAATATTTATTTTCTTTTTATAGTTGATAAGTTGTGGCAATATGAAAAGCACCAAGAAAATCAGAGTCAGAGAGACCTAAGTGAGAAATGATCCAAGCCTCTTCACATTAGAGCTGAGGGCAACAGAAGTGCAGAGAGCTCAAATAATCTCTCACACAGTGCTGGGGAGAGTGAAAGTTAATCTTTACCTCTTGCAATTCTCAGCCCAGCCCTCTCTCTGCTAAATGACATTATGTCCCCCAGAAAACCTGATTTGCCACATAGTTCCACACTAATTAAAAACACTCAAACTTCCTCTTTGCATGGGCAAAACCTGTCAGATGATACCCAGCAGGTGTCTCAAGACCAAAGCTTTCAGAGCTGCAAGAATGAATGCTTTTAGTTGTCCCTCTATCCCAATAAACAAGAGAACAAATGTTTTCTTATATTGGTTCTGTGGTAGAACACGCCATGCTAATGTAGTGTCACAATGTACTTGCCAAGGAGAGATTTCTGGGCCTCCATTCCAATCCTGGCCACTGGTTGATACGCTTTAGAGCTGGGTTACAAAACCTCCTGCTCTAAGGTGTTGCCCTCACAAGATTTTTCTGCATGTAGTCTGTGTTTAGTTTTGTCCTTCATCAGGGAAATGCAGGGAGCTCAGGAAAGCTGAAGAGTATAATGCCTAGGAGTCCAGGGATTTTCCTTTTCACATTATAGCAGTCAAGTTTCAATTCAAGAAGCAGAAACATGATAGCTAGCTAGCTAGATAGCTAGATATAGATAGAGGACAAATAGAATCTTTTAAAGCAACCTGATTTTTTGGAACTGATCTGACATTCATAGCTAAACCTCAATGTTATTACAAACTGATCTGATGGTTATAATTAAATCATATTGTTATGTTGGACATAATCTCACAGAACACCTACTTCAAACAAGGTCACTCTGTAACACAAAATATCAAACATTCCCCTCTCATTAAATGAGTGACTACTACTTCTTTACCAAGGAGAGCTTAATCCCTCCTTTTGTATACACCCCAAAATTGCTTCTGCCTTCCAATAACATCCAATTTATTTTGAACCTCTGCTTCTTTAGACCCTCCCCAAGTTTACTCAACCAAAACCCAAATCCTGCAATAGATATTTCTAATATCTTCTTACTGAGATACCCCACATTTCTCCATGGTATATAGTCTCTCTCACTTCAATGAGTAATAAACACTTCTTCAAATTAGATATTCCTGTGGTCTTTGGCTGAAGAGCATTGACTATACATTCTCTCTCTACATAGATATACAATTGACCCTTGAATAGTACAGGTCCATTTATATGTGGAGTTTTTTCAGTAAATATGTACTAAAAGTTTGGTTGAATCTGCAGATTTTCTACTGCACAGATGGTTGGTGCTCCTAACTCCCACATTGTTTAAGGGTCAACTGCATATATACAGAAAGATAGATATGGATATAGATAGATAGATGAATTTATTTTTGTTATAGGTATTTGACCTTGCACAATTATGAAAACTGGTTTAATAGTCTGTATTACTGCTGTTATCTGCCCATCTGATGCTGGATCTTGAAGTGCATAGGGCAGGCAGTTGGGAAAGAAAAGTGGGTGAGAGCAAGAGCAAGCTGATAATTGGTGACAGCAATATGAACTCATGTTTAGCTTAATATAGATACCGATGGTTACATATAGAAATATTTATAGATATGACTCTACACACTGGTTAGTATATACACAAATATCTTCTGGCCCAATCAGTTGTGAGGGCCAAGAAGCAAAAACACCTCAGTAACAAGGAGGGCACTTAGGGACCAGATCTTGGTTTCTAGTACCATTCTCTAATAAAAGTAACCAGAGCTCCTTGGAAAAATGGCTTATTCTAGGACCAGGGCAGAAAATATACAGTACAAGCCTGAAGTATCTTTTAACTCCAAAAAATAAGAAAGTTCTCCCCAAAAATCACTCTGTTGGGGATATGTTAAAGAGATATAGGAGCCACTGAAAGAGCTCCTGGTAGACAACATTGGAACACTTTGGGCAACAAAATGAAGTGGTATTTAATTATAACCCCAAAAATAAAATAAATATTTATGAGTCCATACTAATACAAGTAAATTATTGAACAAAAAACAAATGGGGGAGAATAGACAAATCTCTCATGTAGAAGGATCCCAAATAATAGATGTTGCTCTTCTGCATTTAAAGAGGTAGAGCCTAACTAGCACTCCTAAGCTGAGCTGAGACTAGTGGCCTTCTTTCAAAGAATACAGTGTAGAAGGGAGAAGGAAAAAGAGTAACTTTACAGTGGACAAGCTTGACAAATACTACCACAAGCCAGGAGATAAAAGCTAACAACAGTTGATAAGTCTGTACGCTTGAAATCATGTGATGAGAATGCTACTTTACTTCTGTGTTCTTCTTCCCCAGATCCCGTTACTCTAGAATAATTATGAGAAAGAAAAATCAGAAAATTCAAATAGCAGGACTTTCTACAAAATTCCTGACCAATAATCCTCAAAACTGTTAAAGTTACCAAAAACAAGGATCATTTGAAGAACTGTTATAAACAAGAGGAGCCTAAGGATTTATCACTACTAAGTGTAATTGTGGAATTCTGGTTGCAAACAGGAAGCAAAATGAGAACACTAGGGAAAAAAAGTGAAGAAATCTGAATAAAGTATGCATTTCAGTTAATATAATGTATCAATATTGGTTTATTAACTGTGACAAATATATGATACTAATGTAAGATAATAATTGGGAAAATTGGGTGTGTGGTATATAGAAATCCTAACTTCACAATAATTTTGAAAATCTGAAAGCATTCTAAAATTAAAAGTTTATTTAAAAAAAGAAAGAATGATATAGAACCTACAGCATGAACTGTGACCCACAAAGATGGACTGAGACTTGTGTCAGTCCTCGTTGCCCTTGACCTTGTTGGCATGTGTGTCCAGACCATGTGTGGTTAGGTCTTCACCATGGAGGGACAGGCACATGCTCAGGAGTCAGAGAAGCTGGAGGAGGATCCTGAGGAAGGGGGGCAGTTTCAGGCCCTTCTGCTGCTCTGTGTCAATGAGGTGAGCCAGTAGGTAAGTGACAACAGGCGTGAACTATTGTTACAATACATTGTTACAATACAGCTGCTGCTCTACTTCTACCTTCCAAATCTCAGGCAAGAATCTCACCTGCCTATGATCCACCCTAAGGAGAAGCATACAAGGAAGGGAATTCTGGAAAGCATAGCCAAGTTAACACATTTCAAAGCTACCACTCATATACATTATATCTTAACAGTTGTTCAATGGGGCAGAAATGCCACATTACAAACTAAATATAGCCCCAAGGAAGGAAGAGCTGACTTAAATGCACTTTAAGGTATTTATTATAAATGTTCATCATCTCTTTGGAACAGATTTTGATAGAAAGAGGGCAGCTAGAGCCAATGTGAGTTTAAGAGTCCCTGAGAGTGAGTAGGAGGGAAGTAGGAACAGAACTAGAAAGTGGGCATGAGAGAAGACAGGTTTTGGCCAGATGCCAAGGCCCAGAACTAATCCAAAAACAAAGAAAATTCTCCTCTCATGGATAAAACTGTTTATTTTAACCTAATAAATATTGATATTCGTATTTGTTAGGGATCTCACTCAGGAATGACCATTGTGTTTTAATAGTTAACGTAAAATTTAATGATAGCTTGGTTATTTTCCAAAAGCAATTCACAGCTAGGAATTTATCTATTTGATTCAATCAAAACAAGTGTTGAATTTTAATTTTACATCCTGATGCAAAAATACAACAGCTGGCCTAAAATCACTTCTTTTCTGCCTTCTTTGTCATTGAGACAATAGGAGCTTATTGACTCTTTTAAACTATGATCTTCTCAAATTGTCTGAGACTGCCTCTCAACTAGACTGTACAAGTTTTAAGACAAGGAATCACACAGCTTTTTTCATCACTTCATCCTCAGCAACTTGCAGAGTGTCCAGCACACAGGAGGGTCTAGTAAATACTTGTTGAATGAATGATTTAACAGAGTGGGTGAATTTGCAAATAAAAATATTAAGATTACTATAGTAGCATCATGGTTTAATGGAAAGATCATGAGCTTCAGAGTCAGACAGCTCCACCACTTGGGCGTTGAACAAGTTATTTAACACCTAAACTGAAAGCACGTATAATCTACACTCTGATGACTCATAGTTTTACACGTTTAGCCCAAACTACTTCTCTGAACTACAGTTCTGTGCATCCAGTTGCCTGCTTTACATCTCCATTTGGACACCTAGTAGACTTGGCAAACTCAGCATGTCCAAAATTGAGCTCCAGAGGAGTTCCTCCCCCATAAAAATAACTTTTTATGGACTGTTCCACATTTATTAATGCCTACTCCATTCTTCTAATTTCTTACACCAAATATTTGATGTCATCTTTAATCCTTCACTTTTTTTCAAACTCTTCAACTGGTTCATCAGCAAATTTTGTCATATCTAATTTTCCAAATATTTATCATTTGACCATTTCCCACCATCCCTACTGCCATCACTCTGATCTAAGCCACTATCACTTCTCACCATGATTATTGCAATAGGGTCTTACTGATCTCCCTGCTTCTGTCATTGTAGTCCCTGAAGCCTGTACTCAAAACAGTAGTGTGAACAAAGATTGTTGCCTGCATATCAGTAAACAAAGGATGTTTTAGCCATCAAGCCACCAACAACTGTAACCACCCCCAACTGTGCACCCTGAGGGAATTCAAAATGAAGAAGAACAGGAAACTGGCCCTAGATAGTTAAGGTGCATATCAAAGGAATAATTTCATTAAGCTGAGGCTCTTGCATTTTCCCATACATAGAAAAGTGTCTTTTTTTTCTTTAATTAGAAATAATTTTTTGATGTTCGACTATCTGTGTTTTTTTGGCAAAAACTCCTCCTCTGTATTCTGGGTCCTCCCTTACCGTTTTGAAACAGTCCCTCAGAGCTATCTGAGAGGCTGTCTTCCAGGTGTAAGTCCTCAGTGATGCCCCAAATAAAACATAATGATCTACTTCTAGGTTGTGCATTTTTTTTCAGTTGATAGTAGCCACATTTATCTCCTTAAAAACATAAGTCATAATTGTGTTTCTATTCAGAGAAAAGAACAAAAAGCCAAAGTTCTTACTGTGGGCTACGATGCCCTATAAAATCTGCCCCTCCTATCCCTTGCTTTACTTCTATGATTTATTTCCTATTAGTTTGTCCCTTATTCACTGAGTCCAGCCACAATGGCTTCCTTAGATTTTAATTTCATCTGCAACAAACTAAGGATAATGACAAAATACCTAATCTAGGTTTTATCAAAGGTAGTAAGTGAAATAATCTATATAGAGTTTGGCTCAGAGCTTTCTTCTGGGAAGCACATCATCACCATCATCATCACCATTATTAGTGCTTCCCAAAGAAGAATTATTCAAAGATAGTATATTCATCTTGATCACTGACCTCTTTAACCATATGATTAAAAGTCACTTTCAACTGCTTACCAAAGTCAAGTTCATTCTTCTAGGTTAAAAAAATTGTCGTAAATTTATTTCCTTAAAAGTTTTCTTCAGACTCAAGAAGGACTTCCAAAATGCATTTTCAAAATTATTCTGAATTTCAGAAACAACACTTGCAAAACACTATTTGGCTGGGTAAACATTCAATTGACCACATAAGTTCCAATTTTATTGTTAAAAATCAGCTCTTACCTCAATCATGCTTTATACAACAGACAGTGTAATATATTTGATTCATATTTGAATAATATCGTGAACAGCTAGCAATAAATAAGACAAATTTAGGTATGCCTTTGTTTTCTTTCTGAGAAGTTTTTGAAAGATGGGAGCAAGTGGAAGTTTTTGTTGCTACCCTTGTTTTCGCTGTTTATTTGTTTGTTTGTTTTTAAGTTTCCCTTTGTGTTTGGCTTCAGAACTTGAAAATAAATCTGACACCAGTTTTATCCTGCTATAAAAATGGTGAGCTTGAGAAATAAAATTTCTTTATACTTTTACCATTGATTTATTTAAAACTGGGGTAAGAATTTTTGTCTCTGTGCTTTATAGTACTATTCCAAATTTTAAGAGATGTTTGCAAATATCAATTCATATGATTTGAAGAAATATCCCTTGATCATTGGCCTATCACTGGTGGATCACCATCATGTTTCTCACCCAATAGCAGTCCTTTGGGTAGGAGATTCACTTTCCTGTACTGATGACTTCCTAGGCAGACAAGTGTTCTCTTACATGGAGCTACACAAACTGCTCAGGTTCTTTTCAATGGCTTCCAAAGGCCCAGAGACCTTGAATTAGAAGGGATTTTGCCCACATCATCTTCCCTTCTCTTGTGTTATTCCATCAAGCTTCTCACATTCAGAAACCTCAAGTCAAAAATAGTCACAGTGTCCCTGCAAGTCTCCTCAGTGCAGAGTCTGCATGTCAAAATATTTTATGTTTAAGACCCATCACTCTCTCTATATAGAACATAAGTTTCAGGCACACACAAATTTGTTTGTTTTTTAAAATGTTTTCCTTGGTGTATTCATCATATCTAGAATAGTGAATGTAGACTGAATGAATGAATCTTTCCCCCTATAGAACATGTAAGATCCATGTAATTTTAGTATCTATCATTCTGTTAACTGTAAACATGAGGGAAATCCAAGAAATTACCTTGATTTGGAGATTTTGAGAAACCCTCCAAAGGTCATATGTGTGGGTACTGTATGATACAAAATGTCAAAGCCTTGCAAGAAAAAAAACTAAAGAAAATTATAAAGGACAAAGATCATCATGGGGCTTACAGAAAATATCTTATTGTTACAGTAGCCTATTTTAAGCTGATAACAATTCAATTTCACTTGCATACAAAAACTGTATATTTTTCTTTCTCTGCTCACATTATATGTTATTGATGTCACAATTTACATCTAACTATTTTGTGTATTCATTAACATAATTTAGTTATGGTTATTTTTAATACTTTTGTCTTTTAACCTTTTATACTAGAATTAAAAGTTATGTACCCACTACCATTACAGTAGCACAGTATTCTGTATTTGTCTAGATATTTACCTTTACCAATGAGTTTTATACTTTCTTATGCTATCACACAATGAGACCAGAGCTCTGTGATACTGAGGGTCTACCACCACACCAGGCATTGTAAGCGATAACAACATTGTTACCTTTTCCTCACAAGATGAGATGGGAAAGTAGCCAGAAGAGTGAATTTGATAATGAAAAGCACAAAGATATAGTTCCTGGAACCTGAATGGGAAGAGATGGGGTAGCTGGACATGCACTGATCACACAATTACAAATATGTAGCAACATCTTCTCTACCCATTATCCTAAATCTTCATCAATTAACCACTATATATCACATGAACAGTTGAATTTTGTAAAACTGTTTGAAATAAAATTATTTATATAGACGAGGACCCACAAAAAAAAAAAAATGTATCCAGGGTCTGCACATCCCAGGGCTGTCCCTTCCATATTAGTCACAAATTGTAATCATGGTGTGCAAACAATTGTGTCCCCTGATATACCATAAATATTTATGTTATAGTGCAAGGATTTCCTAGCCCTCTTTATAATTGCTTCATAACAGTACAGGAAGTAGATCTAGCACAATTTGCATAATAATCATCATAATAGTCAACAGTTTATTTGGTAGTGAATTCATTTCTGCTTGACCCTTCAGCTTTCCCCTCATTAATTTGGTTTTCCCTTGAAAGTTGTTTTTTCCCTTATTTATTTTTTGATTTTCTCTACTGTTGTTTTAATTTCTTTTGTAAGGTTTGTTCCTCCATTAATGACTTTGTTATTTATAGTTATTATTTTGTTTCAGTCTTTGGCTTTACTCTATATACTTAAATTTCTCTTCACATCATAAATTGACAGACCGATCCTGCAGTGGCTTCTCCTATTAGACATCCTTCTCTCCTATTAGACATCCATTTGGCATTTCCTTTTTTTTTTTTTTTTTTCTGGTTTTAATTCTGGTTTGCACTGGTTCTACCTCTGCCAAACTTTGAACTCTTCAGAAATTAACTTTGGTTACTATTAGAATGCAATCTGTATTTTACTCTATGGTGAAATTGCAATTTCTTTCCCTTAACTCACTCATGTTCAGGAACCCTCTTCTAAGCCTTGACTACAGGACATTCTTATTCATTTTTAAAACTCATGCTCAGATATTACTTCTATGAGGCCCTACCTGCCCTTACTCTCAGGCAAAATTATTTCCTCAATTGTCTGATGCCTCTGGTTTATGAATATCTCTTTTACTATGTGTCTCTGTCTCACTGTCTAGACTGGGCCTCTGAGTATAAGAGACTGGTCTTGCCAGTTGGTTGTATCTCTAACACTTAGCATAACTTAGAGTACTTCATAGCTGGTCAATGGATACCTCTCTTTGTAGCTGTTCCTCAGAAGAAAAACAAAAATTCAAATCTATTTTCCACTCTGGTTGCATTCTTGTTCATTTTACTTAATTTTCATTTTAATTATAATCAACCACAAAGTACAATCATTCATGCATCTCCTTCTGAGATTAAAGAGATTTTAATAGTTTGTACTCTTTGCTTTTCACATCTCCTTAGTTTAAAATAAATGAAACATTATAAATATGATTAAAGTCTTCATTCCTCCTTTCCTCCTTCCCTCCCTTTCCAGGGCAAATGTCCTGATGTTGGTGTATATAATTCTCATGCTTGCTTTTTGACATTTAAAATATAGATATGATCTATAAACAATTTATATTGTTGTGTTATGTGTTTTAAAAATCTCAAAATTATATTGAGTAGAAAATATGTGATAATTTTTACCACTACTTTCCATTTTTAGACTTGCATTTTAACATGTATGAACAAGAAAAGTAAACAAACAAGCAAATAAATAAACCAATAAATAAACCTTCATTCCTATAATCTCACTGGCTATATCCAAGCTTCTAACATCATAAGTAATTTTTTGCTTATCTATCTCATGTATTAGTCAGGGTTCTCCAGAAAAACAGAACCTGTAGGGTGTGTATGTGTGTGTACAAAGAGATTTATTATAAGGAATTGGTTCACATGATTATGGAGGCTGGTTAAGTCCAAAATCCACAGAGTGGACCAGCAGGCTGAAGACACAGAAAAGCCACAGTTCCAGTTTGTTTCTGAAGGTTGTCTGCTGTACAATCAGGAAGAGCAGATGTTGTAAATGAAGTCTGAAGGAAGTCTGCTGGAGTCTCTTCCTCAGGGGAAGTCAAACCTTTTGTTCTACTCAGGCCTTCAACTGATTGGATGAGACCCATTCACATCCTGGAGAGCATCTGCTTTACTCAACGTACACAGATTTAAATGTTAATCTCATCTGAAAACACCCACAATAATGTTTGACCAATATCTGGGTACCTCATGGCCCAGCCAAGTTTACACATAAATTAACCATCACATTTGCTGAAATTTGTTTTCTTAGTTTCTTGTGTTCAGGAGAAGTGTGCCATGGCTGAAACATATTTCTTATAACATTTCTTTCAGAAGATAGAGCTTCATATCTAATTGTCACCCTAACCTTAATGATAGTCATAGTATCTCCTCGTTCCCAATCTTGTATCTTTCCCTGTACATTACAAGTAATGAACAAATCCATCCTGATATATTTTTCTTCATTTAACTAATAGGAACAACTAAAACCCAATCTTTTACATGAAATAATTACCCTTCCTCAAATTGGTCTCTGTTTCTCATGTGAATGTTCCTTCTGGTTCTTTTCTGTCAGTACTCCTTAGGTAAAACCTTAGCCTTCTGCAGCCTGTGCTCTATGTCATTCATGCCTAATTGAAGTGATGTTTAACCCAGTTTGTGAGATTTTAATGAATCCTTCAAACCTTCCTTCAAGCAAGCATTCCTACTTGAAGTTTTACTTCACTTATGTTTGTATGATTTTAATTAGTTCTCCAAGGCTGCTTCTTTTGAACTTTCTCTTTGACTCTACCACTTCTGTTGCCATTTTTCTTAGATTCTAAGATGACTTCTATTGTAAGATGCACTGTGGATGAATAACAACTTTTCTTTTTCGTATGGGGGAATGGACAGGACTGAATTAAATAGACATATTTTCTTTTATAAAATAAACTAGCTGCCAAAGGAATGTGTTTATCTACGTAATTACATAGCACATTCTTTTTCAATATCACAGTCAAAATTTGAATAAAAAGTCTTCTCCTTAGCCAGAGTCCAAAGAGTCTTCTCATTCTTTTCTAGTCACTGGCAGTTAGGAATAGCATCATAGTAACAAGCTACTATTCATAACTTGTGCTTATATCAATCTGGAAACTTCCTTCCTCTGGTCTCCTTCTGTATGTATTTTATTTATGTTTGATTTTGGAATGCATGCAATGTAAACTACAGTAAATAATTTTGGAAACGTTACTTCTTTTCCTATGCTCTGGAATTCTGTCATCATAAAAATCAACAGTTCCTTGTAGGCTTGATGGAAAAGTACTAATAACACTGTTTGCAGGGTGATGTTTAGAACTAAAACTTTTCAATTTTGTTTTCTGGTTATTTATTTAATCATATGGCTTGAGTTATTTCGTTCAA
Organism: Eschrichtius robustus; assembly: GCF_028021215.1. NCBI lineage: Eukaryota > Metazoa > Chordata > Mammalia > Artiodactyla > Eschrichtiidae > Eschrichtius > Eschrichtius robustus. The sequence goes on from NC_090843.1 coordinate 36,948,004, forward strand.
TTATTTATCATTTAATCTAGGTGTCTAGATTTTTGGATTTAAATTCATATGTGTTATAGTCTTATTGCTAGGCCAGCATTTCATTTTGTTTTTAACTTTATTTTCATCTTTTTGCCTACAATATCATGTTTTTCCCCTTTATGAAGAGTATCTTCCTTCTTGTCTCTTTGACATTCTCTCTTTACCTATTTTATTGAATACTTAGCTTATTTATTTTAAATTATTTTGTTTACTAATATGGTAGGAGAACTTTGCAATGTATTTTAGACACACACACTTCATTCATCAGAATGGAACTGCTAAATCCAAAGGCTAAATCAAGACACACATTCATGGAAATAACAAATATAAATATTAAAAAGCTAATGAAGTTTGTTATTATTTTAATTGGTTCCAATTTGAGCAGAAAAGAAATCAAAGACACCACAATACAGTAATGATGTCCCACTGAACTCTTAGGATCTTAGTAGGTTTCACTTAATGAACACTATTTTCTTGATATGTATGCTACATAAAAAAGATACTGCACATTAATTAGAGCCCATCCTTATCCCCATCCACCTCCAAAGTTGGTGCAATTGGGGGTGACAAGCATCACTGCTCATCCCACAAAAGCTGGAGTACCCCTTTAGACTACAAGGCTTCACCGTGTGGATGGAAGGAGGAGGGGATGGCACATACAACCACTTTATCATAAAGGAATGAAGTTACCCTGAAAGAGAGACATGGACTTTGGTAGTAAGATAAGTCTGACAGAGAATGACAAAAACCGTGTGATCTCGATTATATGTAGAACCTAAAAAATCTGAACTCATAGAAATAGAAAGTAGAATGGTAATTGCCAGGGGCTGGGGGAGGGGTGGGGAAAATATTGGTCAAAGAGTACAAACTTCCATCTACAAGATAAATATATTGTGAGGACCTAAGCTACAGCATATTGACTATAATTAATAATATCGGATTGTCTACTTGATGGTTGCTAAAAGAGTAGATCTTAAGAGCTTACTATACACTCACATACAAAAAAGAAACTACGTAAGGTGATGGATGTGTTAACTGACTTTATTGTGGTAATCATTTCAAAATATTACATGTATCAAATCATCATGTTGTACAGCTTAAACTTACAGAATGTTATGTTAATTATATCTCAATAAAGCTGGAAAAAAGATAAGCTAAATGAAGAGTAGATGTAAACAGGAGAGTACCTTGGGTTTCAACTTCAGGAACTAAGTTAGGGGTGGAGTTTACTGAAAAGACATACCTCTAATCTCTAAGTGTTTCTTTATTGAGGTTGAAGGAAAATAACCCTAGTTATCTTTTCTTTCATCCTTAGATAATACTGCCAGAAACTGATGTGTGTGTTCATATTGGCTCCTTACAGCCTTAAAAAAGTTTCTTAAAGACACTGATGATAAGGCTAAATCTTGAAAAAACTAATAAGTTTTATCAATGTGAGTGAGGAAGAAAAGACCTAGGAAAAGGAAAAGATATAGACAAAGGTGCTGTCTTCCACTCTGAATACAAATTAGACTGAGAGAAAGACTTGGAGACGAGCAGATGGAAATAGAAATATCAGCTTTATTCCTGATGAAGGCTGTTCTGAAGGAAATGATGTAGATGTGTGATGACAAAACACTTTCTGATACGCTCATGCGGTAGACAACATCTGACATGTCTCCCAGTGGTGCTGGTATACTCCAGTATATTCCTGATTTTCATGCCTTTGTGTAATCCCCTCTCCTTGAACATGGCCTGGACAAGTGGCTTGCCTCTAATAGGTAGAGTACAGCAAGAATAAGATATCACTTTTTAGACTGAGTTATAATGAAGCTCTGACTTGCATCTGCTCTTCCTCTAATCTTTCTCTTCCTGGCTCTACTCTGCTTGCTTGCTCTGATGAAAAAAGCTGCCTTGTTGACAGCTGCCCTGTGGAGAGACACACGTAGAAAGGACCTGAGAGTAGCTTCTGGCCAACAGCCAATAATGACATGAGTAACCTGGGAAGTGGATCCTTCCCCAGTTAGCCTTGAGATGACTGCAGCCCTAGACAGTACCTTGATTTCAACCCTTGAGAGATAGTGAAGCAGAGGATAAGCCAAATCTGGATTGCTGATCCATGAAATTGTGAGATAGTAAATGTTGTCACTAAGTTTGGAAATAAGTTATTAGGTAGGAATAGTTAACTAAAAAATTCTAGAAAGCACAGTCTCACCTGAAAAATAAAGTTCATGTATGAGGAGAGAATCCCTATATCCAAGGAGAGACTGAGTCTGTAGTAAAACAAAAAACAGAACATACTGAGCCACAAGTCCCTGCTCCTATTACCCAAATTCACCAATTAGATAAACATTACGTTTTCCCCCAGAAAGAATTATTTAAGAAGTAGAATTGTCCAAATATGACACTATATTGTTTGGACAACAAGCTTACTAGAATTTGGGAGCTCACCCTTCTCCCAGCTAAAGGAGAAACCTTCACGTTTAAATTCCCATGGAACCAGAACCAGCCTTTTCATGATCTAAGAGACTGCATCATTCCACAGACCTCAAGTTCCAGGTGCATGGTACCTGGTTTTTCCAGACAATATTGTAAACAGCAAGCAGGATAAATCCAGAATTCATAGTGACAAGTAATCTGTGTGTTTCTCCACTGACAAGGCCACTTTCTCTTGCTTATCCTAAAGAAGCATTCATGGGGTTGGGGGTATTGTTCCACTGGAGCAGAACCCATTCTGGGTTTAGTTGATACCTGGGTTGGCATGCCCCTTATTGGGATAATGGGGAGAGTGAGAATTTCCTACAACTCTGTCCCTGGCTTATGAGAGATCATTTTCCAATATAGTCTATTCCATAATTTATGCTGTGTTAAATTATATAATCCATTCCAACCTCTTGCATGACACTCCCTCACTCTCAGCAAGACAGAGAGGAGTAAGAGGAGTAAGAGATGAAGATATGTCAGAAGTGTTTCTTCTGTAATTTTCCATCCATTAGAGTGGAAATGTAAGCAGAGAGTGTTAAGGATACCTTCCCCACCTCTTACATGCAAGTGCACGTGAACAAGTACACCTACACACTTATCAATGAAAAGTACAGAAACATGAAAAGTTAGGACAGATTTGAGAGAAACAGGTGGGTCTGCAGGACAAGATAAAAAGGTAAGTTCAAGGACATGGTGTGGTAGAGTGTCAGAATGCCACATCAGTAGGGACAACCTATTGTAAAACTCCATGTTGCCCAACCCAGGAGGAGTGTTGCCCCTTGAGCTGTGCAATGCGGTGGTCTTAGCAGAACCCTTAGATGACATCAGTCACTCCTATCTCTTTCTCTTTCTTGACCTGTCTTATTTTAAGGATGACAATGTTATAGGTACAAGTGAAAAACAAAACAAACAAAACAAAACAAACACTAATAGTCTAAACGAGTCCAAGACCTGCCACCAAGGCACTGAATTTCTTCTTACCTTCTTGTTGTATTTGTGGGGCTGCTCAAAATAAGTAGCAAGATGATTCATCATAGCCTCTCAAAGTTGTCTGACAGTACTCTATTCCGGTGTCTGACTGAAGCTACTTATATCTTGTGTCACTTTCTGCAGTGATTCAGTTTCAAGCAAAGATTAATGCAGTTAGAGCATTTTACAGAAATAGTAAATCACCCTTGCCACTGATTGTGACTCTGGAGCTGCTTAGCCTGTGAGTTATTCACATAGCTCTCCAACATCGCTTTCATAAACAGATATTGTTTCATTGATTGCTAATCGTTCCTGCTGAAGTTAGAATAGGCCCAAAACCAGGAGAACAGCAAGCTTGTATTCAAAGGAGCAAAAAATTTGCAAGATGTACAAAATGTCAAGCTACTCCATGTCTCAGACTTTTCATATGGTGATGAACAATGAATGTACACTGACTATATATTTAGGAAATTTGCATTTAAAGCTACCACCTATCTAACTCATCTGAGCAGTCCTTTCTGTTACTCAATCTTTTAAAATTATTTAGTTTTTTGTAAGTCTTTCTTTTACCATTTTGGCTGTGTTTAGCACTGATATTTTCCTGTGTCAAAATAAATGAAAGTCACACAAGTAATATCATAAGGAGATTCACTAGGAAGACTAATCTCTCCTTGGTTTTTTAATTACCTATTCCCAGAAGATAATATTTGTAGAAAAATTTAATTTTCAACTTACAACATCACAATGAATACTTTGCTGTTTGTTTGTCTTTTAACCATTAAAAATCTTTGAAGTCTGTAATGGTGCACACACCAAAAGCCCTTTAAGCACAGGTACCCTAGAAAAGTGTGCAGCACATGGGAGAGACTCAAAAGGCCTATTGAACAATAGTCTTCAACAGTCTAGCAGGACCACATGTCTTCCTTGAGCTTTTCAGTGATGCTCATTTAGATGTGGGAAACTTCACCTAATGGTAATAGATAAAGAAGTCATTTCATTTGATGCCCTCATTGCTCTCACTATGGGACCAAGGCTATTTTGAATTCCAGCTTCTTTATTAGATTCAGTGCTCCCAGGAAAATTTATATTGCTCAACTAATCTCTGAAATAAAGTTGAGAGAAATCATCATTGGGAATATCAACCTAAAAACTGACTGTGCATCAGGCACCCTTTCCTGCTTGGTTTTGCATAGTCATGATGTTAATGCATCTCTTCTAGTCAGGGGAAATGTCTTGGGCATCTCCTTCCATTGCTTATTGTCTAATGAGGCTCAGTGGCTAATTGTCTAATTTAAAAGTGGCATAACTAGACAAGTGAAGGAAAAAGAGCTGCCTCGGGTAAACCACAGGCAAATGACTTCAGAGAAATATTTATTTAGCTCCATTTTATGACTGCTGACAGCATGTCCTTTCACTCAAGTTCATTGCAGTCAACAATTACAGGTTAAATCTATAATCTCTAAGTTTGTTTCCTTTGCTGACATTCAATTTTCTCCCCAAATCAAGTCCTTTGTCTTCTATTTCCATAGTTGCAGAGATTGAATTATGTGTCCCATTCATCTTCCATGTCAAGTGGGGGGCTTAAGAAAGGGTGGACAGGCTGGGACACATCACCTATTGGGTCTAAGTGGGTTTATGGTAGCATACCTCTTCTTCTTGATTATGAAGTTCAATTTAGGATCAAGTTGCATTAAAATTGTCAAGTTCAACTGGTAAAACACAAATTCCCTCGACAGTGCAAAGGACCTGGACAGATTACAGGAACTGACATGTGGGATCCAGATATTAGAAAAGCTTAGGGGCAGGGAGGCAAAGTGAGCAAATGGAAAGTCATGTGTAATGATTTCAGAAGTATGCCAGACAATCATGAGGTCTCTTATTATGGTGTTAATGCCCTTATATGAAGAGACACAACAGAGCTTGGCTTCTCTTTCTGCTCTCCACCATGTGAGGATACAAGGAGAAATGGACTTCTGCAACCAGGACATGGGCCCTTAAACAGACACTGGATCTGCTGGCACTTTGATCTTAGACTTCCCAGTCTCCAGAACTGTGAGAAACAAATTAATGTTGTTTAGGTCACCCAGTCTATTGTGATCTGTTATAGAAAATAGAACTAATATACCATTGGATTCCATTGCTTTGTTGGTCTCATCTAAAGGACATGATAAATAAACGTTTGTCTTTAGGAAAGAGATAAATCAGTCTATGTTGTCATATAACATATTTTAATCATTTTTATTTTATTTAGCTAATAGAGAAAGAAGAAAGCAGTCTTTAATATTCCTGTAGTCTTTTTTTTTTTTTTTTTAACTTGGAGCAGTAAGGATGGAACAGAATTGCCCTGAAAACTGCTAAGGCAGAATAATCTTTAAGCAGCATCTTCATTTTTGTACTGTATGAGAATGATCCACTGCTCCAATATTACCCCTCAATAACCACCAAGAAGCTAATATATTTACTGCATAAAGTCTAAACAATCTGACAATCTACAGCAGTACTGTCCAATATAACTTTCTGCAATGTGGAAAATAGTCTATACCTACACTGTCCAATATATGACTATTAAGTGTTTGAAATATGGATAGTGCAGCTGAGGAAATGAGTTTTAAAATTGTATTTAGTTTCAGTTAATTTAAATTTCAATATTCCACTTGTATTGGATATATCAGGCAGTGGCAGTTCTATAGTTTGAGCACTGTCTGCTTTACCTTCTTACAGAGACTTGAATTATTCAAGCCAGACAAAGTATGTCTCAGGCCAGTTTTTCACCATTGTTCTGGCTTATGAATCTAATTAGGATACAAGATTATATGGATTTATTTCATTGATTCTCACTGAAAAATATTTACTTATACACACATAACACACAGCCGTCCATCTTACTTCCCAACATGTTTATATAGAAACACACAGTCTTAAAGTTGAAAACAATCCATAAACTTTGAAGGATGTCTTACGGTATCTAGGCAGCAAGGTTTTTCACTCCTGTCTATTTTGAAAAAAGCTATTAGAGTCAGGACCAACTTTCATTCAGTAAATTTATCTTCTAAAATAGCTATAAATACTAGCAAGTCTTATGGGAAATTGAGCTTGTGAGGAAAGCTATAGCAGAAAAAGTAAGAAACAAGGCTCTGGAAAAATATAGATATAGTTCCTTGTGGATGCAGCTGTGGAGAGCCATCATAGCTAAGGTAATCAGTGTACTCCTAAAGATCATAAAAGCCTGCATTCCAGTCCCAACTCTACCACTCATAGCTATGTGATGACCCTGGCCAAGTAAATGGACTTCTCTGAGTCTGAGATTCCTTATCTATAAAATAAGATATTAGTTCCTGACTCTTAAAATCATTGGGAAGATTAAATAATATATGCAAATAGCTTAGTATTTAACAGACTTTAAATACATTAATTCCTTGCCTTTCTATTTTAAAGCAAATATTTTGAAACATCTGAAAATTAATTGAAGCTATGTATCTTCCAGAAATACTCATCAATCAGACATTTCTGTGAAATAAAAGTTCCATGTGACTTTGTAAGCAGGCTCTACATAACCAGGGTGCCTCCAGGCCCCAGGCAGATGGTCACATTCTGAGGGGAAAAATAAAAACCTTCTTTTTCAGAAAATCCTCTTTGGTTGGTTCCTTCATTAGGATTCGGCAAAATGCCACCAACAACAGATGGATATGAATACAGGCAACCAAAGAGGCTGTGCTTGTACCCCAAGTCTTGGCATATGGCACCAGAATCTCTCACCAGGCTGTCAAAACAGCTGCTGTGCACTGTCCCCACCTTTCGTTACCTCTGCCAAGAGTGTCCGAGTTTAGGGAAGAATCTGCCATCAGGTTGTCCTCCTATGTTCGAAGACCTACCCTTGCCTTTTAAGCAGTAGAGGCCCCTTTTCAAATCTTTCTTTACACTTCCTGGGAATGAAGGAGATATTTAACCTTTCAAGTACATCTATCTGTTCATTAATATCGAAGGGATAGCAAGTCTTGGTAGAAAAATGTGGATAGAGCTGTATTCAAATCTCAACCTGACAGTGTTCTTGCAGTTCAGTAAAGTTATTTAACATCTTTGATACTTAGTTGCCTCTTTTTCAAGTGGAAATAAACAATACTGGATAGAAGTGTAGTGATTAGAAATCTTGATGCAAAGGAGAATTGTTGGTGGTCACAGTGATATCAGTAGTGGTCACAGGAGTAACAATAGCGATATCTAACATTTGTTGACTTTTTATTATGTATGAGATATGGTTCTAAGTTGTTTACAAGAGTTAGTCACTTAATCCTTACAGCCACCCCATAAACAGATAAATAGTTAAGAAATAGATGAAGAAACTGAGGCAGAATGAGTTGAAATAACATGCCCAAGATTACAAAGCTAGAAAGGTTTGGAATGAGGTTTAAAACTCAGACAGTCTGGCTCCAGATCCTGCGCATTTAAGCATTACTGGAGGTATTAAGGGAATGCTAAGTATTTTCATGGGGAAAAAAAAAAAGATTCACAGGAAATTGAGTATGTTAATGAAATCTCCATTGGTGAAAAGCAAATGACAGCTATAGGGTCTGTGAATGATTTCTAACTGGCTTAGAAAATTTGCTAAGAGAAGGATAATTCAAAGTTAGTCCTTTTTATGGGAACCCAGAAATAGCACTACAAAAATCAAAATCATTACAGGCATATTACAAAGAAGTAGTATAATTTATGCAATTGAGCAAATCCTGAAAAAATTGTTTTTATATTTTAATTCCTGACAGACTAAATTTAGTTAATGGGTTTTAAATTCTTAAATTTACATTCAATATTAATGCTAGCCTGTATTTATATATGATTTACATACAGTACATTAAACACAGCCTGAGCTGATGAAATTGATCTTATTAAATTTGGCAAAAATTAACCACTTGTTAAAACCAGATTGGTCTCACGTGTATATTTAAAACCTTTTTCAACCAGGTAGATTTCTTTTTTTCACCTATCAAGACCATAGACCTAAGGAGAGGAATATCAATTGAGGGCTACAACAAAGTTAAGAAGTAGATTCATTTAGATTAACTTTTAAACATATAGAAGTAACATCTTCACTGTGCTTACTTTGAATATTTAGAACATGCAATACATCCTTCAGTTATAAATGAGACAAGCCCTAAAATACATACTTTGGTGCAATATAAGGCCTGTAATGAGAAAGAATGTTAGGTAACTGGATACAGATTGAGATAGAAACACATACAATTAGGCAAAGGGACATTAACAGATGAAAGAAAGAAGATGGACAAGAAACAAGGAAGAAGAAGACCTCAGTCTCCCTAAATCCGGTTCTCTCTTCTTTCAGTTCAGATCTGCTTGGGTTCTCCCTCCCTCTGCCTCTGTGAAGAATGTACATCTATGAGACCTCACTCAGAGGTCTAGTCCTGCCTTGCCTCTTGCATAGTATCTGCATTTGGTTGTGTCAACTTAAAAAACGCACAACGTGAGAGCTGTGAGTTAAGTTTTATTTGGAGCAAAATGAGGATTGCAGCCCAGGAGACAGCATTTCAGATAACTCTGAGATACTGCTCCAAAGAGGTAGGCGGGGAAGGTCAATATATATGTGATTTTGGTGAAGGGGGAGTACATGCAATCAAGCACATATTTTTGCAGAAGGTCTCATGAGGGTTACTGCAAGTCACAAGGAGCAGATGTTACCATGAAGGAATTTAGTGCTTTTCTAGATATGAAGAGATGCAAGAATTGGGCTCATAAAATCAGCTCCTGAAAATATCTAACTATCTGAAGACCTGTTCTGCCAGTTGTTCTCAGAGCACAGAGGGCCTCAGTTCCTGATCTCCACCCTGAATTCCTTTCAGGGGATGTAGAAGGTCAGTAGCTGCAGCGGCACCTGATTTAATTCTTGTAGAAGCAGAGGGCAAGTGCATATGGCAAGTGTCAATTTGTAGTTGACAGTTGGATCATATACTTTACAAAGTTTCATAGCCATTTATGGTGTGATAAGCTGAATAATGTTTCCCCAAATATGTCTGTGAACTAATCCCGGGAACTTTGAATATATTACCTCACATGACAAAAGGGAATTTGCAGATGTGAATAAATTAATTATCTGGAGATGATAGGGAGAATATCCTGCATTATCTTGGCGGGCACAATATAATGTCAGGGTCTTTATGAGAGGAAAAAAAGGAAGGTCAGAGTGCGAGAGTACAAGAGACAGAAATGTGACAAAGGATGCAGAGGCTGGAGTGGTGCAGGACCCTGAGCCAAGGAGTATGGGCTGCTACTAGGGACTGGAAAAGGCAAGGGAACAGATTCTCCTATAGAGCTTTCAGAAAGAATGCAGACTTACTGACCCATTTTGAACTTCTGACCCCAGAATGAAAAGATAATAAATTTGCATTGTCACCTAAGTTTGTGGTAATTTATTACAGAAGGAATAGGAAACCCACATAGGAGGGCTAGTCTAGAATCATTTCTGCAACATTACAAAATATAGAAATCTCTGTTTATAGATTTTCAAATGCTCATTTTCCCCTGACTCTTGAGGACCTAGTATGGATAAATAACTACAACAGTATCCCAAATAGGAGAAAGGGTGTTTGGCCAGAAAAAAAATATAACAGTAGCTAGATTAAACTTAATTCATTCATTCAAGAAATACCTTCATTGAAAGATTCCACACAGGATGTAGAAAGTTGAAAAGTTGCTCTTGCCTAACTAAATTGAAAAAGCAAAATAATCTAAAACTCATAACTTTCCTTGAACCTGTCCAGGAGTTAGGGTTGCAGGACAAACAACTTGCCTGAAATGTAAAGATCTATAAGCACCTCTATGAAGAGACGGACGAAACTACTGGCTTACCTCTAGAAGAGCATGGGGGAAAGCTGAGGCCAGCATATAACTGGTGAGAACAATTCAGCTACAATTTTTAATGAATTGCTAAAGGCCAAGTGTGGGCTGGTATGAAGAAATAGAGCCTGGATGATTCAAAGACAAGGGGAATACACAACCACTAGGAGATTCTTCTCCATAGATCTTCATGAATTGTTCAGGAGAAAGAGTGGGGACAGGGGAGAAGACCAGAGAAATCCTCCTTCCGTGGTTCAGGCCTGAAAGAAACATATAATCCCACATAAACTTTTGTCCCCTAAGGAGGAAAAAAAAAAAAAAAAACACTTGAGCAAATTGGTGAGACAGCCAATTCTGTCATTCCCAAGGCAAATACCCGTTGCAGTAGGGAAAAGTAAAGGAAAGAGAGGGAGGAGGAGGAAATCATCTTTCCCCTCCCTTTTGGAGGAAACTAGTTCTGGGCATAGTTAGAAGTTTCTTACCACTAAGGGAGGAGAAAGATCATTGTGAACCAGGAATACAGGGGCTAAGACAAAGCTCAGCCAGAACGACTGTAACACACATCTGTTACCCACCCCACACCAGGCTATCAAATATGGAGTAACAAGTAACAGAACTGTAATGCTGTGAAGGGTGAGACAAAGGAGAGAGGCCCACTCAGAAGCACAGGCACACAGGAAAGCCTTAAAGCTGAGGGTGGAACAAAACCATTGAGAAAATTCTTCTGACAAACCATCCGATGCTTTAAACACAAGGTAAGGATAGAGAAATTTGAAATGGGTGCCACACTGGAGATAACCAATAGTAACAATAAAACCCAAACCTAGCTCTTCTGACTAGACTGAACCAAAAGCCCCCTCTCCCAATAACAGCTTGTGAAAGGCAGCCAGTAAAAAGCAAAAAACAAAGAAACATACACATACAAAGGAACGAAAATTACAATTTCAGAAAATAGAAAAAAAATAAAATCAAAAGCTGTACCTTTGAAAAGATCAATAATTTTTTTTTTTAAAGTCTAACCATTCTGATCTGGAATAAATACAGACATTATAAGAAAAGGGAGTATTATGAGTATCTGCATGTTAAAAATCTACCAATATAGATAAAATGAAAAAATTCCTTGAAAGATACAAACTGCAAAATCTCACTCAAAAAGAAATAGATAACCTGAGTAATGTAAACCATGTAAAACTTCCAGATGAAAATTTAGAGAAAATGTTGTGGCCTTGGGTTAGATACATTGGATACAACACCAAAAGCACAACTCATAAAATAAATAAATTATAAATTGGACTTCATCAAAACATTTTGAACTCTTCAAAAGATATTATTAAGAGAATGAAGACAAGCCACAGAGTGGAAGGAGGATATTTGCAAATCACTAAGATTCCATTTATGTGACCTTCTGGAGAAGGCAGAATTACTGGAACAGAAAAAGGATTAGTTGTTGCCAGAGGCTTGAGGTGGAGAGAGGATCTGACCACAGCCTCGTCTAAGGTTGATTGTAATGTTTGTTATATGACTTTATGTATTTATCAAAACTCATAGAATTGTACACCAAAGATATTGAATTTTACTGTACAATAAAACCAAGTAAAAACAAATTCTCATTTGAACTGCAGAGATATACAAAGCAGACAAGGTCCCTGTTATTTTAGAGTACAAATGACACTGGAGAAAGCAGACAATAGTCAAGTAAATATGTAAACACATAATACAATTTCATTTGGCTGATTGATATAATTTCATTTGGCTCAGTCATTTATAGTAATGAGTGCAATAAGAAAGAAATAAGGCAGGCTAAATCAGTGTGCTTTCCAAACTCATTCATGTGATGGCAAATAATAAATAATAACAATATTTAACAGCACATTAAGTTAAGTGAGCTAAGGCTGCTCCTAGTCAGAAGGAACTGGTGGTGGCTTGGGGACAGAAGACATAGTCTCCCCAGGCATTGCCTGCCTATCGCGAGAGGTAAGAGGATCTATACTTGGCAACTGTTACAATTTGTGTCCCATAGACTGGAAAATTCTCTGGTAAATGAATGGATTGGGAGTTGGTGATCAGGTGAAACCTCTGGAGACATAATATTTGAATAGAGACTTTAATGAAGGAAGCAAGTCCTGAAAAAAAATCATCTGAGGAATAGTGTTTCAAACAAAGAAAGAGGACCTTGTTCCTGGGGAAAGGAGTTCTGCAAGTTAGGGACAGAACAAGGACTATGGAGCTAGAGAGGTGTGGGCAGTGGGAACTTGATAGAGGTTAAAAGGAGAGGCCAGAGAGGCGGTCAGGAGCCAGATCATTCAGACATCAGAGGTGATAGTAAGATAGTAGGAGTTTATTTATGTGTAATATCAAGCCATTAGAGTGTTTTGAGCAGGGGAGTAGAGTGATTTTATTTATAAATTAAAAGATCAATATGACTTTTGGATCAAGACTGTTTAAGAGATCAGGTGTAAAAGCAAAGAGATTGGTTAGATGCCTAGTATATTAGTCCAGGTGAATAACAAGAGAGGCTTCGCTTAGTGTGTTAGCTGGGAAATGGGTGAAAATTGGTTAAATTAAGAAAATAATCTAAAAATATCCTAATGCTGTTGGATTGGACATGGGTATGAGGACAGAAATGGCATAAAATGCTTCCTAGATTTTTGGTCTGAACAACTGAGAATGGTGATATCATTTAGTGAAATTGGGAAGAATAGGGAAAAGCATACTGGGAGGTATGTTTTTGGATATGTAAATTCAACATGCCTAATGGATATCTGTGATGTGATGTGAAATACGAAGCTGGATAAATCAATAGAAAATATAAATTTGGAAGTCATCAATATATTGATATATGTTTACTCATTTGTTTAAACCGTGGAAGTAGATGATATCACTTACCAAAGAGAATATAGACCAGAAAGAGACAAGTAAAGCATTGAGTCCTCTCAACGCTTCAAAATCTTGAAGACAAGGTAGACTTAGAGCTAGCAAAGAGACTTAAAAGGAGAAGACAGTGGAGAAAGAGAAACACCATATAAACCTGGTGTTCCAGAAGTCAAGTAAACAAAAATGTTTCCAAAAGGATAAAGTGATTGCCCACATATAATGCTCATGAACCTTCAAGTATTATGAGAAGTGAGAATTGAACAGTGGATTTGACAAGCTGTAGGGCACAATGACCTTGACAGTTAGTGGAATGATGGGAACAAAACCTGATTGAAGTGGATTAAAATGATCATTAGGAATAGACTCAGAGGGTGTAGTTTTTGAGGCATGTCCTCTCAAGGAGAACAGAGAAGAACATGGTAAGATGGTAGACACTGCAACATATTTAATGCTCATGGAAATGAGCTGATGCAAGAGGAAAAAATAATGATGCTGAAGAGAGCAGGGGTAATTGCAAAGACTAAGTCTCCAAGTGGCTAAGGCGGATAGGATTCAGTTTGCAAATGTAAGAGCAGGAACAAAACAGGAGTGGGAAAAAAAAAAAAAAGGACGTGTAAGAGAGCAAGTTCAATAATTCTCTACACATTCGTTTTAAATAAAAGGATTTTCTAGAAACTTCATGATGACTTTGAACAAAGGGCAAAAATTCCCCCATTGCTTCCAAAAATGCCTGAGAAGACAAGTTTTTAGGTGGCTAAATGAGACAGATTACACTAGATTTATATCCTAAATGGATTTATATTTATATCCTAAATCCATTCCATTCTTTAGGTTTTCAACTAAGGGAAAGGATAAGTTAACAAAAAGTTCTAGATGTCTGATTTAAATAGAAGCCTCCTCTTTTTTTTTGCAGAGTCCTGGGACACCTGATTGAGCTCTAGTATAGCAAATAGTCTAGATTCGGTCTTCTTATTTCTCAATAAATTTTGTATGAAAACCTCTCTTCTTTCTAGGGATTGAATCCTTCATTTGGGGAAATTGCATCTCTTCTCCAACTAAAAATAAGCAGTTTTAGTAAGAGTTGCAACACCTTCTGAGGTCACAGGATGTTTGGTGATATTAGGAGAGAGGAAGGGAATGATAGTGGGAGGATATGATTCAAGTGGAGTATTTTCTCAGAAATTTTTAAATTAGAATAAATTTTTAAATATTTTTCCCATAGCAACAGAGTTGGAAAGTGTGAACTGACAGGCTCATTAATAAAACTGACTTGAGAGAATGAGGCTGACAAGGCAGGAGAAGCAGGATGAAGAATGAAGATGGAGTCCTGACAGCATTCAGTCCATAGTTCAAGGACCCCCACCTTTCATGAGGTTTGTTTATACGAAAAAATAGACCTCAATTTTTTGCTAAGTCAATGATAATCTCTTATTCATCTCAACCACAAAAAATCCTAACGAATATAAAAATGGATACCTGCAAAAAGATGTATTGCAAGTGATACATCCATCCTGGGGAATCTATGATATGCAACGGTAAAATCATTATTGAGACTACTATCATCAATTATTACAAGGATTCAGACATTGGGTTCATTGTAGCTGAAGCCTCAAAGTATTTGGTAGAAAAATGTCAGATGTTGGAGTCTGTTGGCGCCTTCTTCTGTCCTTTAGTATGGGAAAGACAAGCTAGCACTACTGAAGGCAGACAGAAAAGAGCAGGAGAACAATTTTCTCACTTTTCGGACTATAGTTGCCAGACCAACTAACATCAAAGAATTGTGTGCCTATTAAATTACATGTGCCAAATCCCCTTCTACATTCTAAATGGATGTGGTATTCAGAAGTGCAGATACCAAAGAGCCAGACGATTTGGCAAAGCCTGATCTCAGCAGACATCTACCAAGCATCTCCTGCCAGGCAGAGGTAATAATGTCTCACTGTAAACTGCACTGATAGAACTGGATGCAGACTAGGGGCAGAGAGCACTCTAGTTCTGTGTCAGTATCCTACTCAAGGCAGAAGCAGAGGCTGAGGCAAAGAGAAAAACATCTTAAGCCAAGGCCATAAGGACTCAGGCAATTTCCCGGGACCTGTTACTATTTCAAAGAGTGAATGAGATAAAGACAGTCAAGATAAAAGATTATGGCTAAGCAATATTTTGTAATTTGTCATCTGCCAGCCAAAACTCACACAATGAAATCATCTCACATTTAAGTTGGGTTTGAGAGGGTTGGATTGCTAGAAAACCTCAAACATGTCAAGATATGCATATGACTGTTCTCCCCCAGACCAAGGCAATACCCAGACTTCTCTATGCTCATCAGAGGAATAGGTCTAATGGATCCATAGAGCATGCTTTGGGGGTAAATACTAATATGATATCTACTAACCACTTGTGGCTATTAAATTTAAATTTATTAAAATTTAAAATATTAAAGGTTCTGTTCCTCAGTCACAATAGTTACATTTCAAGTATATATGTCATTGGTGGCTAACACATCGGTTAGTGCCAAAGAATATTTCTAACATCTGTCTCTATTGGATAGTACTGCTCTGGGAAATAAACGACCAAACCTCCTGATGTGTGAAAACAATGATAGCACACAAAGTTTCCAGCCCAGGAGGCAGGATCTGGGACAGCCACTTTGGCTCACCAGACAGCACACTACAGATACAGGAAAGGTTATTAGCAGTGGTCCATCATCCAAAAACTTCTAGCCCCATTGTTCACAACACTATCCAAGTCCAGTGGAATATATGTTCTGCAGTAGTGACCACCACAAGCTACTGCCTCTTTCCCTCTTTTGTAATTGAGAAATCTTATTTAAATTTCTTTTTAAAAAAGTTTTCTCCACTATTAAATATTTAAGGACAATGCAAAGGCAAAGGCAAAGGAGAGTGATGTATTCTAATACAGGAAAGGAGAAAGAATTGTCAACAAGAATTTAATCAACCACAGAGAATGTAGGGAGACCGAAGAGTCAAGGAGCTATACCTTGGTAACTGACCATTACCATGCGGTAATAGTGAATTCTACATCCTCCATTAATTGCAGCACTACTGTCAGAGTTTTCTGGTAAGTAAACCCCAGTGAGCCAAGACTTATGAATGGGCTCAGCCATTAGAGGAAGGAAATTCAAATAGAATCAATATATAGAAAGATAGAGCTCCTAGAGAGAGCAGAGAGCAACTGGAACAAACAAACACAAAAGAAAAAACAAGAGAAAGTTAATCAGAGCATCGAGTTGATTTCTGGAAATACATTGTTATATATTTATAATTTAAAATACAATTGATGATATAAAGGAGGGAATATTCACTACTAAAACCTGAGTTAGCAGCCTAGAAGACAAAATGGAAGAAATATCTCAAAGATAGCATAAATACAAAGTAATAGAAATAATAAGGAAAAAGAGTCAGATACTTGGATGCATTTGAAGAAAACCTAATTGACCAAAAAAAAAAAAAAAAAAGTATCACAGAAGAGTATTATTAAACAAATGTAAGACAGAAACTTCTCTAAGTTGAGGAAACATAAGAATCTACAATTTTATAAAGGATATACCAAATTCTGAGCAGGTTGTCTGGGTAAAATTCCTGAATTTGAAGAATAAAGAAAAATTCTAATAGTTTTTAGAAGAAAAGCAAAAAAAATCTACAAAGAAAAACTTAGTAGTTCTGGCATCAATTTTGCAAATCAAAAATTTTATTTACTTATTTATTTATTTGTTTATTTTTAGAAAACCTCATTTAGTCATTTTTTTCAAAAATGTTCTATAGAGGTCAACCGTCTGGGTTATTCTTATGTCTAGGGTTTTTATTGTTGTTTATTTGTGTTTGTTTGGGTTTTGTTTTTCTTTTTCTGTTCCACTTGAGATCTAGTTTAGGTGCTTATATAATTCTAAGTACAAATTATTTTTCTCATAACCTTAAAAGTTATATCCCCACTATCTTCTAGCTTTCATTTTACTTAGAATGCAACTTAAAAGAGTGACATCACCAAAATTGTGGAGTAAATGATCCCAGCCTCTATCCCCCAAGAAAGAAAAACAAACATCTATCCATGAACAAAAATAGCTCTGGGCTAACTCAGGAGTCCACTTAAGAAGGTTCAGCAGCACAGTGGAGCCAAAAGGGAAAAACAAAAACAAACAAACAAAACACTTGTGACTTACCACACAAAAAGAGTGGGAAGAAAAAGTTCTTTAGTATCATGCCATCCTCAGGCAGGCACTACTCAGGGCAAGATGGAAATTCCCCTCACTGGGAAAAGGAGAATGGGGTGAGTGACCAGTTTCTTCAGCTTTCTGGGGCACTGCACAAAGAACCTGACTCAGTTCACCACACCCAGAGACCAGCTGAGACATCTAGAGACTGATGGGGACAAGGAAGAAAGGCAGGGGTTACCAGCATCAGGCATGTGGTGGAGTGACCATGATTCCCAATGGCCTACTCTGCAGAGGGCCACAAGAGCCTTTGCTGTTGAGGATCTCAACAATCTTTGGCAATGCTGTGGACTCCACAGCTTACATCACTGAGGATCCTGTTGTAGAACCCAGTATACTGCTCTGCAGAGGACCCCAGCAGCTTTTGCCACTGAGGAAACCAATGGCCAGCACAGCTGCTGCAGACTTCCTAAAGATTTCACCACTGAGGGCTCCACATGTTTTTGTGTTCACAGACCCCATATGTTTGCGTCTCTCCCCACCCCACCTGCCAGAGTTATTCTAGCCAGCAGTACTATGGATGCCCTGGGTCCTGGGATTCATGTCAGCAGACAGCCCTGGCCTCTGTGGTTACACAAGTGTACAATGCTAGTCCAAGCCTCTGCGGTCAACCCCCACAGCCATGCACGAACCTGCATCCAGTCCTGCAGCCACACAAGTGCATACTAACAGCCCAGGCCCCCAAAGCTGTGCAAGAACCCAGAGCCAGCCCCAACTCCTCTCACTGGCCTTCACTGCCAGGCATGCCTACAGCTATCCTTGCAGTAGTACACCTACATATTTCCAGCCCCAACTCTTATCACCAGCCTCCACTGTCACGCACACACTCATGACTAGCCCTTGTGCCCGCATGAGTGCATGCTGACAGTCAAAGAACCCATAGCTACTCGTGTGCCAGGAACTAGTTCCAAGAACTTTCATAGACTTAACACCACCATGCATGCATGCAGCTAGCCTCTGCTGCTGCACAAGTGCACACCAATGGCTTGGGTCATCATAGTTGCTCATGCACATACACTTAGCCCTGACCTCCACCACAGTTGGCCCTGGCACTCACTACTGCATATGTGCATGCAGCCATCCCCTGCCACCACATGGGCAGCTACAGCCAGCCCCCACAGTGAAGTGTAGGCACACCACCAGTTTTATCCACCATTGCCACCTGAGCTTCAATAGCCCTTGCAGCCACCGTGGACCTGCTGCAACTCTCACCACAGGATCATGCAGTTACTGATGTCATGGACCCCAGTGGCCTGAACCAACAAAACACCATGACGCCTCAGATCCAGAGCCAACATTTGCCCCTATATATGGCGTACCACATGACTAAGCCCAGAACAAGAGTACACTCCAGCATTCTCCCACTCACAAGTAAATATCTTTCCTTATCAAAGTCCATAAAATCTAGAAGAGATGACTGCTTCTTCAAATGTGAGAAAACTACACAAAGCAACGGGGCTTACAAAGAATCAGGGAAACATGACAACACCAAAGGAATGCAGTAAACTTCCAGTAACTTACCCCAAAGAAATGGAGATCTTTGAACTGCTTGACAAATAATTCAAAATAATTGGTCAAAATAAGCTCAGAGAGCTACAAGAGAACACAGATAAACAATCTAAAACAATACAAGAACAAAATAAGAAGTTCAACAAATAAATAGAAAACATAAAAAAGAAGCAAACAATTTTGGAGCTGAAGAATACAGTGACTGAATTAAAAAAATGCAGTGGAGTACTTCAACAGCAGACTCAATTAAGCAGAAGAAAGAATCAGTGAACTCAATGATAAGTCACTTGAAATTATCCAGTCAAAAGGAGAAAAAGAGTGAAAAGAAATGAAGAAAGCTTCATTGGGCTTAAAGGACTCCATCAAGTGAAACAATATTTGCATTATGTGAATCCCAGAAGGAGAAGAGAGAAAGGGGCAGAAAGTTTATTTAAAACAATACCGGCTGAAAACTTTCCTAATTTGGGGAAAGATGTGAACATCCAGGTACATGAAGCTCAAAATACCCCAATAAGTTTCAACCCAAAGAAGACTTCGCTGAGACATATTTTCTATAACTGTCAAAAATCAAAGACAAAGAGAGAATCTTGAAAGCAGGAAGGTAAAAGAAACTCATCACATGTAAGGGACCTCTCCCCCAAAGCTATCAGTAGATTTCTCAGCAGAAACCTTGCAGACCAGGAGAGAGTGAGATGATATATTCAAAGTGCTGAAAGAAAAAAAAAAAGCTGTCAACCAAGAATACTTTAAATAATAATGTTATCCTTCAAAATTGAAGAAAGATGTAAAGGCATTTAGTAATATGAAATCATATGAAAGTAAAAAACACACTGCTAAGGTAAATATTTAGTCACATTCAGAAGGCACTAATACTGTAATAGTGGTGTGTAAGTAACTTATGATTGTACTATAAAGGTTAAAAGACAAAAAAAAGAATTATAGCAACAGTAATTTGTTCATGGATACACAATGTAAAAGGATGTAAATTGTGATATCAAAAACATAAATGTTAGGGTGAGTAAAAGTGTAGCGCTTTTGTGTGCAAACAAAGTTAAGTTGTTACCAGCTTAAAATAGACTGTTATAAGTATAAGATATTTCATGTAAGCCTCATGGTAAACACAATGAAAAAACTTATAGTATATACACAGAAGATAAAGTAATCAAAACATACCACTACTGAAGATCATCAAATCACAAAAGAAGACAGAAGAGAGGAGAAGGGAACAAAGGATCTACAAAACACCCAGAAAACAATGAACAAAATGGCAATAAGTCTTTACCTTTAATAAAGCCTGAAGTTGGTTTCTTTTCCTGCCTTCTTTCTCCATAGTTGTTATGATGTTTCTTAAGACATTCTTTGGCCTCTGTTTCCAGCCCATATTCGTACTAAGTGCAATCAATGTGCTTACAAAGTGCAGCTCTTTACTGCGTAGTGATGATATTCATGGGAGAGCAGCCCATGTGACCCAGATATTCAGAATGCTTTCTTTTAATTAGTTGCTATGACAATTGCCCAAAAACCACCTTCTACTTTGGGTATTTTTTAATCCTTTGTAATTCATCTTTCCTATGTATGTTTGAGTTTGGATTTCCTCTACCCTTATTTATCTATCAATCCGTTCTCATTTGCTTTTTATCTTTCAGGAATTTTCAAAATATATAACCATTGATCATGTATTTTTCTTATTTTCTATTGCTATTACTATTTATCCTTTTAAATTTCTTTTTTGTAATATAATTTCATAGGGAAGGAACGTAGATATAGATGTTTAATCTGAAATCATTTAATCATTAGTATTTCTTCCTGAATTAAAATGTATGTCAAAGATACTTTCATTTTGAAAAGAGAAGTGGGAAAAAATCATGAACTTTGTGGTGTTCTGAGATTTCCCTAACATGATGGCTTCTCTCCCCAATGCTCTTCTTGGCAAAGAAGACAAAGGCACTTATCAGGAAAGCAAACACAGCCACATCTTCTTGATTGGTGGCTAGTTAAATTGACAATTAGATAATAAAAATTGGCCTCTGACATGGAAGTCTTATCAAACACAAAGAATCAGCATACTATAAAGGACACCATTCTGAGGGATAGGTATCCTCTTGGACCAAGGCCCCTCCTCCTTGCTCCAACCCTCTGTCTTCTTGGTTACTCACTGATTAGAACATCTAATCCTCCATCTAAAGTGAGAGAATAAGATTGTCAGAGCCAGAGAGAATATACCCATTTTATTTTTAATCAAAAATTCCTAAGAATTGAGACACAGTTTTAAGAACCTGAAGAAAAATAAGGAAAAGTCACTGATAGACAATTTACATGAGAAACATAAGAATGGCCCTTAGACATATGAAAATATGTTCAAACTCACTCATATATAAAAGAATTCAAATTAAAATAACACATACCATTTCTTACCTATAAGACTAGCAAAACTTTTAAAAAATATATGACAATACATTCTGTGGGTGAGAATGTTGGAAAACATACACCCTCAAGAGGGAATTGTACAATGCTTTTGGTATGAAACTTGTCAATGTCTAACAAGACTACATATATCCCAATGTTTTGATTCAGCAGTCTCACTTCTGGGAATCTATCATGAAACTACACCTACAATATTATAAAAATACATATGCTCTAGGTTATTTATTGCAAAAATGCTTGTAGATGTAAAATACTGGAAATAATCTAGATGTATGTGCATATATATATATTTGAATAAAGTATAATACATCCACACAGTGAGAACTATACAGCTGTAAAAAATAATGAGAAAGATCTTTATGATTGGAGTAATTTATAGGACACACTGTTAAATAAAAAAGCAAAGCACAAAAAAGAATTATAGCATCTTATTTTCATATAAGAAAAGGGAGGACATAAAAAGCAACCCACATAGCTGATTACTTTTGAAAAAATAGATACAGGATGGACTAACCAGAAACTGAGACTATTTAGCATTAGCAATAGGTAAGAAAGAAGAAGTGGGGCATGGGATCAGGGTACAAGTGATGAGTAGGGAGTAAAACTTTTCTGTATATACATTTTTTTCACATTTGGAAAAAGGTTATTTTAAAAAGTCTTAGCAGCAAGAACAGCAACAAAAGGAGAGCTGGACAAACAAATAAAGAAGAAGTTTGTGTCCTATGAGGCTTGTCTTCATTCTTCAATCAAGTTCTCTATAAAAGTGAGTAAATTTGACTCTTCGCACAGTGTCTCAGTAAGTCTCTGTCTGTCTCATGCTGGTTCTTCCTGGTGCAGCCTGCAGTCTCCACTGAAGCCAATCCAAGATGGCCATATCCAACGCTTGCCTCTTTCCTCCAGCTAGTCATGTGCATGTTGTATACCTCTGACTTAGAACAACAGCCATGTTTCATAAACACTTCACATATCTACAAGTCCTCTCTCCAAATTAAAGAAAAATTGGGCCAGGAAAGGCCTCTTGTCAATAAAGAATAAAAATCTAAGTAAATATTAAGCAAATAATTGATCCTACCAAAAAAGTCAGTAGAATTAAAGAAGAAGGAAATAAACACACAAGAATTTTTAAGAAGTTTAAAAAGTATATTTCTAAATTCTGCATACCACAAAAGACTCTACCCTTTTCTAAAGCATGCAATTAAACAAAGGAAAAACAGCATGGATTCTCTAATATAAGCAGGAAACATGGGATGCCCATATAATAGAGAGATAAAGAAGTTTGACAGAGTAAAAATTTTGTAAAAAGTGAGAAAACAAACAAAACCTGCCATATTAGAATTCAAAATGACACTTTAAAGCATGAAGTTTTAAGCTGAATCTGAAGAAAATCAAATAAAAGATGAAGATGATTAACACTTGGGAAACACTTTAAGAGTGTAGGAAGGGAGGGAAATAAACAAAGAGATGAAGATCATAAGACAAAAGTTTTAAAAGAAATAAAATGGAGAGACAACACATGGATAATCGGTGTATTTTATGAAAAAAAATAGCACCAAAACCAAATTGATATTTGAAATATAAAAAAGAAAAAAAAAACTGACCTTATTAGAGAGTTAAATCTACAGATTCAGACTCATAATATAAAAGGTAAAATTAACTAATACATATCACTTAAATGTGACAAATTAATTTAACTGGAGTCATATGTCAGGGTTAGAAACTTAAAGGAATTATCACAAGCATCTTTTGATTCATCACTGTTGCTGAATCACAGTCCATTTCTCCTGCAAAACAGTTGCTTAAAATGGGAAGAGCTGATGTTTCTCAACAACCACTGTGATGGAATGCTACTTCCTTAATTTCAGAGGTCGGCAGAAAAGACACTTCACACTATCATCCATTGGGCAAAAGTGACCATTATTTTCTCTTTCCTTCAGAATTATTCCACTCTCATGTTAAAGCAATTTTCTTACCAATTTTGAACTCATTTATTTGGCTCCTTTTAATTTAGGCATAAACCAAAGGCAATATGCTCATATGGCTTTTCTGATGTTTTTATTGTTCACATCTAAAGAAAATAATAAAAAAAACTGTGAATATTATATTTCACAAGAACTATTTCTTTAATTCAAGCTATTGTTTTTGAATTTTTGAGCAATGTTATGAATTTTAAAAAATTCAATAAGTGATGTTACATTGCACACATGGTAATTTATTCTAGTTTTATTAACAAAAATCCACTTATGCCAGAGCTGTAAGGTTTTGATAACTGTATAGTTAGAAACTGACCTGGAGTCATACTTACGGTTTAAGCCAGTTTCCAGGAGAAGTTTTATTTTATGTAATTTTTAATTTTTTTTTTTTAGTAAAGCACAACATTCAGATTCAATGTCTAGTCCTATCAGACAGGCATACCTTGGATATGATCCTAATATGGATCAATGAAAGAAAAATAAATGATTGAAAGATCTTAATTGATCACATCAAGGTCCAAGTATCTTTGCTATAAAATCAATGGAAACTGAACTAGAAACCCAATATTATGTTTCACTTAAAAGTTGACTGCATTACAGTGATGATGAGCTTAATGAGTTACTAAGTGAAAATGTCCACAAATCAGTTATGGCAAATTTAACTTTTGTAAAGCCATACTATAGGGCAAAGATAATAATTTCAAACCAAGAAATGTTACCTGCAAAGCATTTTCACAATGACAATCAAATCTTGTGCATTTGCCACATGTATTTATAGCAATCACTATTCAGCTGCTCTAAATCCAGCCTCCTTCCCCTTATCTTCCACATTCTGTGATAAGTAGTGAACATACAGGAAATATTTGGTGAGCTAATGCTTCCTTGTTGTTGTTGAATTTTTAAGAAATATTTGGCAAATATTGGTGATGTTGTACAGCAGAAAGGTTGTTTTTCATGAATGAAAAGCCAAATCCTTTAGAGTTTAATTTTCTCTTTTCTTACATATACCAAAAATTAAGCCCAAGATTGATTACCTTTATTATCCAGATAAATAATTAAGAATTTCAAATATGGGTGTCCTATTTTGATTAGGTCAGGTCTCTCTCACGGTTTGTAGCATTTATCTTTGTCCAAAATTTTAATATTCAAACCAACCAGTGTTATGAGACATTACCATAGCATAATGAAATTATATTTCCTTCTCAAGAGTTAATAAAATATAACAAGATCTGTACATCCTTAAAAAAAATCACTTTAAAGGAAGAGAAAATGAAAATTTCCTAGCTCAAAACCTCTTTGTTTGGAGTTTATACTACCTTGCTTTCCCAGTGTATATTTTGAGAATAGAAAGAAAATTACTCAGTAAAGTTCTAAATTAAATTGATAACCTGTAGCTGAATGTCATTACATTGTAGCTGTATTGAACTTATTGTAATTTAATTAGGAGGGCTATGGTTTCATGCCACATTTGTGCCACAGCTTCTGTTCTGAGCAAGTAATAAGTGGGTCACACCATTTAATTCTCACCCCAAATCCTGTACCAGTAGCTTATTTACCCATATAGAATTGGACCCTGCTCTGAGAACAGAATCTCTGTGTTCATACAGCATCACAAAATGGTACTTACAAATTTGAGGTTCAGGACCATTCAGAAAGAAATCCATGGAGAATTGGAACAGTGGAAGTAATATCTAAAGATAACTTTTCTTATATGTGAAATACATTGAAATGTTAAAAAAAAATAAAGAAACAAAACAAATTAAAAATTTTGGCTGGTCTCAGTCTCTTGATATTCTGAAACTCTAGAAACTTTTGTCTCAATCAGGTGAAAGCTTAGCCTAGGTCTGAGAGATAGCTCTAATTTTAGCAAGATTCTAGTACAGTCCTGTGCATGTTGGCATTATCCACAGACAAATTATACTTCATAGTCTAAGCATGTATGTCTTCTTTAAGTCAGCAATTTTACAAGTGTCCTCTTTTAGGTAAGAGGACTACTGTAATGAAGATGAACTTGACCCACAGATATTTCCGAGTAATGTCTAATACAGAGAAGGTACTAAGTTCCATATGGTGGTGACAATGGAGAAATAGAAATGCTTACAGTCTAAATAAGACTCAGAAAGACAGAAAGAGACATTGAATAAGAGAGTCAACTATAAAACAGTATTGTATTTGGCTTAAAGTTAAGATCAATAGTTATTGGGATTACTAGTCTAGGGACACATATACCCAGTCTCCAATCTAAGTGTATAAAAATGTTCATTATAATACCTTAGATACTTAAGATATGTCAGCCTATAGCATTATTTAACCTTTTATGCCCTGAAATCTCAGGCAGGCTCTTTTATGAGTAACAGAAACTTGACTGAGGCAATAGCCTGAGTACATATAGGTAGTTCACTCACATACACAGCAAGGCATTTATGGTCAGCAGCAGTCCTAGAGATCAAGACCAGAATCTCAAGACTAGGGGCATTTTCTACTAAAGGATTTCTTTAAAAATAATCATCTTAATAATTTATCTCATACATTCTCCCCAGATTCATTCAATCTAAGTTATCAATGCTCATTCTTAGTTACCTGGTGCAAAAGTTCTGCAGTAAATAGGAAAGAATGGATAATATAAATATACTTATATTTGTCTAAAG
This sequence comes from Eschrichtius robustus, assembly GCF_028021215.1. Taxonomy (NCBI): domain Eukaryota; kingdom Metazoa; phylum Chordata; class Mammalia; order Artiodactyla; family Eschrichtiidae; genus Eschrichtius; species Eschrichtius robustus. Next base: position 36,973,956 of record NC_090843.1, read on the forward strand.
AATATGTTTTTATAGAAAAAACAAATTGATCTTCTTTCTTGTTTTTATTGATTCATAGTTGAATTCACTTGGAAGTTTTGGATTAATAAAAAAGTTCTAAATAACATGGCCTGAAAAAAATTCTAGAAAATGAATAAAATTAATAAATATGGGAGTAAGGTGACTACAAATCATTCATAAAATTTCAAATTCTTAATTTAATATTTTGAAAATTCTTAATAAAATGCTAATTTTAGAGGCAAACAATTTAGAGCACTGCAAAGTGTGAAATTCTCTGCTTATTCTCAGAATCATCTTATGTTAGAAATGCAAGCAACATGGATTGTCCAGCCCAACATTTCTCGGAGTATCTCCCACTGTCCCTTATAATACTCTGTGGAAAAAATATCCAGTGGTTAATGCACTTGAGAAACTCTGCATAATATTTGTCTCTGTATTGAAGATTTATAAAATAGTAGACATATCAAAGAAATGGGAAATCTTGTAATGAGGAAATCTATTTAATTTTGAAAGGAAATACACATGATAGTTTAAAAGACCATGGACTCTAGAACTAAATTTCATGGGGGAAGCCCAGCTTTGCTTCTTAGTAGTTTTGTGAACTTGAGATGGTTTCTTAACCTCTCAGTGTCTGCTTCCTTAATAAAGATTGTAATAATGCCTACTTCAAATACTATTCTTGTGAGAATTTAAATGACTTAATATATATCGAAACACACAGTATCTGACACATCGTAAACGTCATAAAACGCTTCAGTTGCCATTTCTCAAATTTAACCGTGTGTGTGTGCACGTGTGTGTGTGTGTTCCTCTTAATGGTCCAAAGAACATGGTCTTGTCCAAGACAATGTTTCAAAAAAGAAAACCACACTCACAAAAACTGAATCTCATTTACAGGGATTCACAGGAAGTAGTCGACAGATGGGGCTACAGCTTAGATCTCCTTCATCCCTAAGCAGTCCTGATCCAATTTTCAACTAGCTGTCTTCTAGACTAAAACACCTCTCCATTATGTTGTCCCATCCCCCATAGGCAGTCAATTGATCTTCATATAAACTTCATCTTCCTTTAAATTTCAAAACCCCAACATTTTTGAGATTTATAGGCAATATCTTGAAGTTTCAGAAAGGGTTCAAAATCTTCCCTGAAATTGTCATCATAAATTGACATTATTGTTCAATATTGTTCAATATTGTAATGGGGGAAAAAATGTGTGTATAAATTTCACAAAAATTTCTAGTCTTTATTTTATAAATACATTTGGAGGAAAAAGGAATCTAAGTTTCCTCTGTGAAGAAATTAAAAAAAAAAAAAGAAGGTCCACTGAAGTAATAGTTTTGGTTTTGTTTAAAAAATGTTTTCTCAAAATCTAGTTTCTTTCTTTTCTTTCTGATATTGTAACTGCTTCCAGTGTACCTGAGACCCAGGCTTCAAATAAAGCTGCAGCTTTGAATGGAAACAAAGTCATTGAAAGAGTTGACTCTTTCAAAGAGAAGAGTCTCAATGAAAACAAAGAGAGCCCTGGCAAAAGGAACTACATAAAGTCCCCACATGGCACTTCCATCCCTAACAATTCCCTACTAATTTTATAAGGTTTGAACCTAGACAGCATGGAGAATGGAGCTCTGACCTTGGAGTCTTTCAGTAAGAGAATTCATTGAAATACTCATCAGAATTAGGCTGTTTCACCTGGGAACATAGCGGCAGACCTCAGATGTCTAATGTGAGTGTGACAAACGTAAATTTGTGCAAGTGAATCACATTTGGTCATATGACCAACTTTAGGTAAACACCTGCTCCTTCTGTTTTTTAATGGAAACTGAGTTTGGAGAAGCCTCACACTTTAGGCTGTAAAAAATAAAATCTGTGATACTGGAAAACTCACCATATGTCTTCCACTCCTAAGCATCCCTTTTTAACTTTAATTCTCAAACTTCCCACTTAGGATATATGATGGAAAAAGTATATAAATAAATCAATCCTCTTTAGTAGAAGGAAAATAAAAGTCCAAATTCCTTTCACTATTCAGTATCATGTATTAGCAGTTATATTTGAAGTTGAAATTTTGAAATTCAGCCATGTTGTAGGTACCCCTCTCTCCACATTCAGTCATATGCCAGTGGTTGGAGTTAACTCATTCATTGATTCATTAGTTTGTGAACGTAAAATGAAGTGGGTGTGCCTGTTGTGTTTGCTGCATTAGAGATCCAACATAATAATAAGCTCCATGAGGAGCTTACAGACTGGGTGGGCGCTGAGGTAAACCATAAACACGAAGAACATTAAAAATTTAAGGGAAAAATGAGCCTTACAGGTAGTCATCTATGAATAAAGTTTTATATGCCAGAAATCTGGAGAATCACCCTCTCTTTAGCCTAACACATCAATGTCATCCTTTGGTATCAGTCAGGTAAAAACTGTTTTAATCAATTCCTTCTCTCATCTTCTTTTCCCCTTCTCTTATGAACTCTTCCCCTTATTTTTGTTAAGAAGTCAGCAAATTCTTGTATCCCTGCTACATACCAGACACGATGCTAGGTTGTAGAGATAAAAGAAAAAAAAAAAAATGGGTAAGGATTTATAATCTACTGAGCAAACCAGACATTAAAATATTAATTATCACATATAAATATAGGATTACCCAATACTGCTGCAGAGCAAACTTTCAAAAATCAAATATGCTCATGATGACAGCTCCTTGCATTCAGCCTCTGGCTCCACCACCGACAATAAGGTTAGCTCAATTCCTGTCACCATCTCCTACATACACCTAGTTCCAGCCATACTGAATTACTGGCATTTATAAAATGAGTTATTCTTTCTTCTATGACTGTGCTTTGGAAACCTCATCCCTCCATCTTGAATGCTCAATCCCACTTATCTAACTGGGAGTCTTTTATTCTTCCTTTATTTTCATAATAAACTGTAATGGCATCTCCAGCCCATAAAACATCTCCTTAATTTCCCAAACACAGGAACTCCTTTTTTCTATATATTACTGTTTACTGAGCATATTCCTACAGGTTTTTTTTGCCAAGTATTAAAATTGTCTATAACTTTAGCCCACTCTTAAACTGTGAGCTCTCTAAGCCTAATTAATATAATTTGCATCTTTAAGTAGATGTTTGATAAATATCGATGGCTGAATGAATTGGTGAAGGAAAAGTTTGATTAGAATTAAATATATGAGAATGGAAACTTGAATTCTACAGAAGAAGGATCTGATCTGTCACAGAGTTGTTAATGCACAGTGGTGGTTGTGTCATAACTTTCCTTTGAGGGTTTTAACAAAAAGTACACAAATGAATATAAATAAAACCCAATTCTCATGCCTGCTCCCTTCCTACTTGAGGTCCCACTGCCAGAGATTAAGCTTGGCCTGGGTCAGGGAGGAAGGAAATTCTGTTCTCTTCCAAGACAATCAAGGAGTCTTTTTCTTCAAATGAAAGATGTGTTCTGGAATTATTTGTTAGCATGAATTAAATTCAAACGTAAAATAAATTCATTAATGTTTGACATTCACGTCGCACAGTTAAAATTTTCACTTTAATCTAGTTTTAATGAAAACTATAAGGTTTTGCTACATTGCAGTCCAAGACTTGGTTGGAAAAGAAATATGTAATTTATAAGGATTCTAGTAAGAGGGAGAAAAATCTCACCATGAATTACATCAGTCTCTTCCAGTTCAGACTGTGAGAGATGGTGATATGACTAGAGAATGTGGATAGAAACAGGCAGAAAATATGAGTTAGGACACAAGTTCAATGTGTAGAACCAGCAGACTTTAAAGATAGGGCTCAAACACATTTAGCCACTGTCATGGAATCACTAGTAAAAACTGACCCCCAAAGTCTAATAAAAAAACCTTCATCCTTCTCCTCTTGCCACAAACCTTGAGGTACACTAAAATCGAGAGCGTCTCACACTTCCCCTACAATTAAGGAATGACATCTGACTAAGCCAAGAGAAGGAGCACACCCTTCCTTTCTCTTTGGTAACTTTTCCTTCCGTTAATGGTTGGTTCACCCTTGCTTGGTGTATTGGTTTCTTAGGGTTGCTGTAACAAATTGCAAACTGGTGGGCTAAACAACAGAAGTTTATTCTCTCACAGTTCTGGAAATCAAACCCCAAAATCACAGTTTCGGCAGGGCCATGCTCCCTCCTAGAGAAAATCTGCTCATTGCCTCTTCCCAGGTTCTGGTGGCTCAGGTGTCTCTGAGCTTATGACTGTGTCACTCCAACTTCTGCCTCAGTGTGCATCTTGCCTCCTTTTCTCTCTCAATACGACTTCTGCCTGTCTTATAAAGATACATAGTACTGCGTTTAAGATAATTGAGCTGCTTCTCTCAAAATCCTTATCTCAAGGACATCTTTTGCCATTTTAAGATAATATTTACTCTTTTGTCATACAAGCTTCACAGGTTCTGGGAATTAAGACATGAATATCTCTTTTTTAGAGGCCACCATTCAACCCATGAACTACACTTGGATAATTAACTAGAGAAAGAAATTGTGTCAATGATGGTTGCTTCCATTTGAGCACATTGCATATTCACCTTGCGGCAGTGACCTCACACCCCACACAGTGAAGAGGACGTCATGGTTTCTGGTCTGCAATGCTGGACACCAGCCACAACAGCTTTCTTCGACCACTGGCCCTTTGGAAGCCTGAATGGACACTGAACACTGTATTGGGTGATGAAGTAAATAAAACTGCCTAGAATAACCATTCATGTTGAGTGCCTCTTCCTTGCTTCTATATTCCCCCTGAAATCCAATGCTAATTAATTTATTTGCTGGGTGTTTTGTATCATATCCCCACTTTAAACTTCTTCAGGGCAGAAATCATACATTTTTCATGTTTGTATAACTAGTACCTCTCCTAGTACCTAATCCATTAGTTGATTTTTAGTAAGTATGTGTTGAACTGAACTGAACTACATCAAGGTTAGCAAGACGTCTAGACTTTTGAAAAAACTGTGGCCATTGTGAGGATGACATTAGAAAATCTCTTGTTTTTTTACTCCACAATATAAAACTACACTTCTTCCCTTCCTAGGATATACATTGCATTAGAGATGTTCTTGTCTTTTTGTATTGTTCTGTTTGTTGGGACTGATTGATTACCAGTCATCCTTAAATTATATGTGATGTTGTATTTCTCTTTCTTATCAAACACACTCACTACACACTCACAGAAATTACCAAGGCATTTATTGATTTTGTGTTTTTAAATATCCTGGGCAGTTTCTCTAAAGTCACTTGGAAGAGTTTCCTTCTTGAAAACTTGATTGTAGAGTGATGTAAAGAGGAAGCCAAAGTTACAGTCCTCCTACCCATGCAGTCAGGCATGTTACAAATGCTTACAGTTTCTTTAAAAGATAGCAAGGTTTGGGCAGATGTAAACAATGGACACCAGCTTCCACAGAGGGGAAAGAAATCTCAAGGCCATTCTCTTTCTTTCTTTTTTTATTTTAGATTTATTTTTTAGATTGAAATAACTTTGGTTTATAACATTATATGTTTCACATGTACAACATTATATTTCTACCTCTGTATAACCTACAACATGCTCACCACCAAAATTTAGTTTCTATACAGTTGATTCCTTTTACCCATTTCACCCTCTCCCTGCCTCTTCCCCTCTGGAAACCTCTACTCTGTTCTCTGTATTTACGTGTTCATTTTTATTTGGTTTGGTTTGACATTTTTCATTTATAATTGAAATGGTCTATCCCTTTATTTTTCCCCTGCTCATTATTTTGGTGTGCTATTAGGCCCAGTCATCTAATTGGACAGATTTAATTCAAAGTGAACTAAACAAGCAGAATAGCAGGAATTTGAAGTTATTCTTGCTAAAAAATCAGTATTTAGAGCCTCTGGATACCTTGAAAAATATAATTAGCATTCAGAATAATTATACAGTATACTTAATTTTTGTTTTATAACAAATGAAGCACTGTAGTTAGATTTGAGCTTCAAAAAAAAAAAAAGTACACTGACATTTATTTTCTATTTAGTACAACATTATGCAAACTACCTTGTTGTCCTAAGTGCTTCCTTAAAATGACCCTGCCCCCAACAGAAATGCTGTCACCAGAGAAAACTAATAGAAAGCCTGAAACCCTCACCTCTCCAGCATCTCATTTTTATTTCCACACAGAGCTGCAGTCACCTTAACAACCTGGGGGTCTGGAGAAATTCTATTAGGTGATGATATCCACTTCCATGAAGCTTTACTCATCCATCAGTCTCCTCAATTTGTTTGTATCATTGACATTAAAGGCACCTCCTTCATGCTTTATCTCACTTACCAGGGAGACCAGGCTTGAGAGAAACAGTCAGGATGGAGATGAGAGAAGAAAGACAAAGAAGAAAAATGTACAAGCAAGCGTTTGGATGCTAAGAGGTTGCAGACAGGAATCCAAAACTTAATTCATATGACAAAAGTAGAACTATTTGCCAGGACAATAAAACAGGAAATGCCTGTTCCAAAGAGGACAATAATGTATAAATGAAATATGCAGGCAAGTTCTGGGTTAAAGCCTGCTGCAGCTGATAAGAGACTGATGTGGTAGCTAGGACTGGGAAGCAATAGATGTATCTGGTGAGCAGCCTCGGTTTCCCTTGAGCAAACTAATACTGAAGGAAGCACGCATTTATTTGGAAAACTTTTTCTGTACTCATGTGTATTGCTGCCCATGACCTCTAAAACACAAACTAGCCATCACCACTTCACAGAATTTTATAACAAATATTACACCATTGACAGAGCAGTCAGACTCAAAGGTTCTGTGGTTATTTCTAAAACTTCTGTTTCATTCTCCACTTCTTCCACCCTGAGGCCAAACATTTCACTATTGCAAATCCATTGTTTCCAGACAAATACAAATTGCTCTTTGGAGGAAGCTTTTCTAACTTAACTATATCTTCTCTGAGCCTGATATTTTACTGTCTCTAAGCAAAGAAAGGACTTTTTGGCTTTGTTGTTCAAATAAATCACCCAGAACATAATTGATAAGGAAATGTTACTCTAGTGTATTAAGGGTACCCTTTCACTTCTCATTTAGGGTTATTTTCAACTGTATTTTTATTATGCTGACTTTTGTTAAAGAATTTTCAACAATTTAGCTAAATATTTTAATAGTGGCAAGTCTAGAATACAGTATTTTGTCTGGAGAGCTGCTGTTTTTGGAGGCCTAAAGCTATTCCAAATACCTCTATCTCAAACGTGCAAGGCCCAAGGAAGCAGATTAAAACTATAGTCAAGTTCCACTGAGAACTCAGTTTCCTTTCATTTAAAAACAGGATTCTAGCAGATACATAAATGGTTTTCAATGACACCAGAGTGAAATTTGCATATGATCAACCCAGCAAATTCTAATAAATGATGACATTTTCATCAAGTATTTGACACTTCGTCTGCCAGTTAATAGTTGAACAGTGGTAACAAGAAATATACTTGGCTAAAACATACTGTAACAGCCAAGGCAGGGAAAAGAATTCTGTGTCTCAAAAAAAATTGCCCTGGGGATAGATTAACTACATAACAAGAAGTTAGAATTGTCTACAAGTCCTACCCAGTTTTTGAACCAGTTTTTTTTTAACATCTTTATTGAAGTATAATTGCCTTACAATGGTGTGTTAGCTTCTGCTTTATAACAAAGTGAATCAGTTATACATATACAATATGTTCCCATTTCTCTTCCCTCTTGCATCTCCCTCCCTCCCACCCTCCCCATCCCACCCCTCTAGGTGGTCACAAAGCACCGAGCTGATCTCCCTGTGCTATGCGGCTGCTTCCCACTAGCTATCTATTTTACATTTGGTAGTGTATATATGTCCATGACACTCTCTTACCCTGTCACATCTCACCCCACCCCCTCCCCATATCCTCAAGTCCATTCTCTAGTAGGTCTGTGTCTTTATTCCCGTCTTGCCACTAGGTTCTTCATGGCTTTTTTTTTTTTTTCCCTTAGATTCCGTATATATGTGTTAGCATACTGTATTCGTTTTTCTCTTTCTGACTTACTTCACTCTGTATGACAGACTCTAACTCCATCCACCTCATTACAAATACCTCCATTTCATTTCTTTTTATGGCTGAGTAATATTCCATTGTATATATGTGCCACATCTTCTTTATCCATTCATCTGTCGATGGACATTTAGGTTGCTTCCATGTCCTGGCTATTGTAAATAGAGCTGCAATGAACATTTTGGTACATGACTCTTTTTGACCTATGGTTTTCTCAGGGTATATGCCCAGTAGTGGGATTGCTGGGTCGTATGGTAGTTCTATTTGTAGTTTTTTAAGGAACCTCCATACTGTTCTCCATAGTGGCTGTATCAATTTACATTCCCACCAACAGTGCAAGAGTGTTCCCTTTCCTCCACACCCTCTCCAGCATTTATTGTTTCTAGATTTTTTGATGATGGCCATTCTGACCGGTGTGAGATGATATCTCATTGTAGTTTTGATTTGCATTTCTCTAATGATTAATGATGTCGAGCATTCTGTCATGTGTCTGTAGGCCATCTGTATATCTTCTTTGGAGAAATGTCTCTTTAGGTCTTCTGCCCATTTTTGGATTGGGTTGTTGGTTTTTTTGTTATTGAGCTGCATGAGCTGCTTGTAAATCTTGGAGATTAATCCTTTGTCAGTTGCTTCATTTGCAAATATTTTCTCCCATTCTGAGGGTTGTCTTTTGGTCTTGTTTACAGTTTCCTTTGCTGTGCAAAAGCTTTTAAGTTTCATTAGGTCCCATTTGTTTATTTGTGTTCTTATTTCCATTTCTCTGGGAGCTGGGACAAAAAGAATCTTGCTGTGATGTATGTCATAGAGTGTTCTGCCTATGTTTTCCTCTAAGAGTTTGTTAGTGTCTGCCCTTACACTTAGGTCTTTAATCCATTTTGAGTTTATTTTTGTGCATGGTGTCAGGGAGTGTTCTAATTTCATACTTTTACATGTACCTGTCCAATTTTCCCAGCACCACTTATTGAAGAGGCTGTCTTTTCTCCACTGTATATGCTTGCCTCCTTTATCAAAGATAAGGTGACCATATGTGTGTGGGTTTATCTCTGGGCTTTCTATCCTGTTCCATTGATCTATATTTCTGTTTTTGTGCCAGTACCAAACTGTCTTGATTACTGAAGCTTTGCAATATAGTCTGAAGTCAGGGAGCCTAATTCCCCCAGCTCCATTTTTCGTTTTCAAGATTGCTTTGGCTATTCGGGGTCTTTTGTGTTTCCATACAAATTGTGAAATTTTTTGTTCTAGTTCTGTGAAAAATGCCAGTGGTAGTTTGATAGGGATTGCATTGAATCTATAGATTGCTTTGGGTAGTAGAGTCATTTTCACAATGTTGATTCTTCCAATCCAGGAACATGGTATATCTCTCCATCTATTTGTATCATCTTTAATTTCTTTCATCAGTGTCTTATAATTTTCTGCATACAGGTCTTTTGTCTCCTTAGGTAGGTTTATTCCTAGATATTTTATTCTTTTTGTTGCAATGGTAAACGGGAGTGTTTTCTTAATTTCACTTTCATATTTTTCATCATTAGTGTACAGAAATGCAAGCGATTTCTGTGCATTAATTTTGTATCCTGCTACTTTACCAAATTCATTCATTAGCTCTAGGAGTTTTCTGGTAGCATCTTTAGGATTCTCTATGTATAGTATCATGTCATCTGCAAAGAGTGACAGCTTTACTTCTTCTTTTCTGATTTGGATTCCTTTTATTTCTTTGTCTTCTCTGATTGCTGTGGCTAACACTTCCAAAACTATGTTGAATAATAGTGGTGAGAGTGGGCAACTCTGTCTTGTTCCTGATCTAAGAGGAAATGGTTTCAGTTTTTCACTGTTGAGAATGATGTTGGCTGTAGGCTTGTCATCTATGGCCTTTATTATGTTGAGGAAAGTTCCCTCTATGCCTACTTTCTGCAGGGCTTTTATCATAAATGGGTGTTGAATTTTGTCGAAAGCTTTCTCTGCATCTATTGAGATGATCATATGGTTTTTCTCCTTCAATTTGTTAATATGGTGTATCACATTGATTGATTTGCGTATATTGAAGAATCCTTGCATTCCTGGGATAAACCCCACTTGATCATGGTGTATGATCCTTTTAATGTGCTGTTGGATTCTGTTTGCTAGTATTTTGTTGAGGATTTTTGCATCTATGTTCATCAGTGATATTGGCCTGTAGTTTACTTTCTTTGTGACATCTTTGTCTGGTTTTGGTATCAGGGTGATGGTGGCCTCATAGAATGAGTTGGGGAGTGTTCCTCCCTCTGCAATATTTTGGAAGAGTTTGAGAAGGATATGTGTTACCTCTTCTCTAAATGTTTGATAGAATTCGCCTGTGAAGCCATCTGGTCCTGGGCTTTTGTTTGTTGGAAGGTTTTTAATCACAGTTTCAATTTCAGTGCTTGTGATTGGTCTGTTCATATTTTCTATTTCTTCCTGGTTCAGTCTCGGCAGTTTGTGCATTTCTAAGGATCTGTCCATTTCTTCCAGGTTGTCCATTTTATTGGCATAGAGTTGCTTGTAGTAATCTCTCATGATCTTTTGTATTTCTGCAGTGTCAGTGGTTATTTCTCCTTTTTCATTTCTAATTCTATTGATTTGAGTCTTCTCCCTTTTTCTCTTGATGAGTCTGGCTAATGGTTTATCGATTTTGTTTATCTTCTCAAAGAACCAGCTTTTAGTTTCATTGATTTTTGCTATTGTTTCCTTCTTTTCTTTTTCATTTATTTCTGACCTAATCTTTAGGATTTCTTTCCTTCTGCTGGCTTTGGGGTTTTTTTGTTCTTCTTTCTCTAATTGCTTTATGTGCAAGGTTAGGTTGTTTATTCGAGATGTTTCCTGTTTCTTGAGGTAGGCTTGTATTGCTATAAACTTCCCTCTTAGCACTGCTTTTGCTGCGTCCCATAGGTTTTGGGTCGTCGTATCTCCATTGTCATTTGTTTCTAGGTATTTTTTGATTTCCCCTTTGATTTCTTCAGTGATCACTTCATTATGAAGTAGTGTATTGTGTAGCCTCCATGTGTTTGTATTTTTTACAGATCTTTTCCTGTAATTGATATCTAGTCTCATAGCGTTGTGGTCGAAAAGATACTTGATACAATTTCAATGTTCTTAAATTTACCAAGGCTTGATTTGTGACCCAAGATATGATCTATCCTGGAGAATGTTCCATGAGCGCTTGAGAAAAATGTGTATTCTGTTGTTTTTGGGTGGAATGTCCTATAAATATCAATTAAGTCCATCTTGTTTAATGTATTATTTAAAGCTTGTGTTTCCTTATTTATTTTCATTTTGGATGATCTGTCCATTGGTGAAAGTGGGGTGTTAAAGTCCCCTACTATGATTGTGTTGCTGTCGATTTCCCCTTTTATGGCTGTTAGTATTTGCCTTATGTATTGAGGTGCTCCTATGTTGGGTGCATAAATATTTACAATTGTTATAGCTTCCTCTTGGATCGATCCCTTGATCATTATATAGTGTCCTTCTTTGTCTCTTGTAATAGTCTTTATTTTAAAGTCTATTTTGTCTGATATGAGAATTGCTACTCCAGCTTTCTTTTGATTTCCATTTGCATGGAATATCTTTTTCCATGCCCTCACTTTCAGTCTGTATGTGTCTCTAGGTCTGAAGTGGGTCTCTTGTAGACAGCATATATATGGGTCTTGTTTTTGTATCCATTCAGCCAGCCTGTGTCTTTTGGTGGGAGCATTTAATCCATTTACATTCAAGGTAATTATCGATATGTATGTTCCTATTCCCATTTTCTTAAATGTTTTGGGTTTGTTATTGTAGGTGTTTTCCTTCTCTTCTGTTTCTTGCCTAGAGCAGTTCCTTTAGCATTTGTTGTAAAGCTGGTTTGGTGGTGCTGAAGTCTCTCTGCTTTTGCTTGTCTGTAAAGGTTTTAATTTCTCTATCACATCTGAATGAGATCATTGTTGGTAATCTTGGTTGTAGGTTTTTCTCCTTCATCACTTTAAGTATATCCTGCCACTCCCTTCTGGCTTGCAGAGTTTCTGCTGAAAGATCAGTTGTTAACTTTATGGGGATTCCCTTGTGTGTTATTTGCTGTTTTTCCCTTGCTGCTTTTAATATGTTTTCCTTATATTTAATTTTTGACAGTTTGATTAATATGTGTCTTGGCGTGTTTCTCCTTGGGTTTATCCTGTATGGGACTCTCTGTGCTTCCAGGACTTGATTAACTATTTCCTTTCCCATATTAGGGAAGTTTTCAACTATAATCTCTTCAAATATTTTCTCAGTCCCTTTCTTTTTCTCTTCTTCTTCTGGGACCCCTATAATTCGAATGTTGGTGTGTTTAATGTTGTCCCAGAGGTCTCTGAGACTGTCCTCAGTTCTTTTCATTCTTTTTTCTTTATCCTGCTCTGCAGTAGTTATTTCCACCATTTTATCTTCCAGGTCACTTATCCTTTCTTCTGCCTCAGTTATTCTGCTATTGATCCCATCTAGAGTATTTTTAATTTCATTTATTGTGTTTTTCATCATTGCTTGGTTCCTCTTTAGTTCTTCTACGTCCTTGTTAAATGTTTCTTGCATTTTGTCTATTCTATTTCCTAGATTTTGGATCATCCTTACTATCATTATTCTGAATTCTTTTTCAGGTAGACTACCTATTTCCTCTTCATTTGTTAAGTCTGGTGTGTTTTGACCTTGCTCCTTCATCTGCTGTGTGTTTTTCTGTCATCTCATTTTGCTTATCTTACTGTGTTTGGGGTCTTCTTTTCACAGGCTGCAGGTTTGTAGTTCCCGTTGTTTTTTGTATCTGTCCCCAGTGGCTAAGGTTGGTTCAGTGGGTTGTTTAGGCTTCCTGGTGGAGGGAACTAGTGCCTGAGTTCTGGTGGATGAGGCTGGATCTTGTCTTTCTGGTGGGCAGGTCCATGTCTGGTGGTGTATTTTGGGGTGTCTGTGGCCTTATTATGATTTTAGGCAGCCTCTCTGCTAATGGATGTGGCTGTGTTCCTGTCTTGCTAGTTGTTTGGCATAGGGTGTTCAGCACTGTAGCTTGCTGGTCATTGAGTGATGCTGGGTCTTGATGTTGAGATGGAGATCTCTGAGAGATTTTTGCCGTTTGGTATTACGTGGAGCTGGGAGGTCTCTTGTGGACCAGTGTCCTGAAGTTGGCTCTCCCACCTCAGAGGTACGGCCCTGATGCCTGGCTGGAGCACCAAGAGCCTTTTGTCCACACGGCTCAGAGTAAATGGGAGAAAAAATAGAAAGAAAGAAAGAAAGAGGCTATAATATAGTGAAGTAAAATAAAGCTATTATAAAGCAAAGCTATACAGACAAAATCTCACCCAGAAGCATATACATATACACTCACAAAAAAAGGAAAAGGGGAAAAATTAATGTATCCTGCTCCCAAAGTCCACCTCCTGAATTTGGGATGATTCGTTGTCTATTCAGTTATTCAAAAGATGCATCATATCAAGTTGTTTGTGGAGTTTTAATCCGCTGCTTCTGAGGCTGCTGAGAGAGATTTCCCCTTCTCTTCTCTGTTCGCACAGCTCCTGGGGATCAGCTTTGGATTTGGACCCGCCTCTGCGTGTAGGTCGCCTGAGGGCATCTGTTCCCCCCCCAGACAGGATGGGGTTAAAGGAGCAGATGCTTCCGGGGCTCTGGCTCACCCAGGCCACGGGGAGGGAGGGGTACAGAGGAGGCGGGGCGAGTCTGCGGCGTCAGAGGCCGGCGTGACGTTGCACGAGCCTGAGGCGTGCAGTGCGTTCTCCCGGGGAAGTTGTCCCTGGATCACGGGAGCCTGGCAGTGGCGGGCTGCACAGGCTCCCGGGAGGGGCGGTGTGGAGAGTGACCTGTGCTCGCACACAGGATTTTTGCAGGCGGCAGCAGCAGCCCCAGCATCTCACGCCGGTCTCTGAAGTTCGTTTAGGCGGCGCTGTGAATCCCCTCTCCTTGCGCGCCGCGAAACAAAGAGGCAAGAAAAAGTCTCTTGCCTCTTCGGCAGCTGCAGACTTTTTCCCGGTCTCCCTCCCAGCCAGCTGTGGTGTGCTAACCCCTTCAGGCTGTGTTCATGCCGCCAACCCCAGTCCTCTCCCTGCGATCTGACCGAAGCTGAGCCTCAGCTCCCAGCCCCGCCCGCCCTGGCGGGTGAGCAGACACACCTCTCGGGCTGCTGAGTGCTGCTCGGCGCTGAGCCTCTGGTGCGGGAATCTCTCCGTTTTTTCCTCTGCGCACCTGTTGCTGTGGGGTCCGAGCTGATAGCCGTGGCTCGCGCCCGTCTTTGAACTTCGTTTAGGCGGCGCTCTGAATCCCCTCTCCTCGCGCACCAGGAAACAAAGAGGGAAGAAAAAGTCTCTTGCCTCTTCGGCAGCTGCAGCCTTTTTCCCGGACTCCTTCCCGGCTAGCTGTGGTGCGCTAACCCCTTCAGGCTGTGTTCACACCGCCAACCCAAGTCCTCTCCCTGCGATCCGACCGAAGCTCGAGCCTTAGCTCCCAGCCCCGCCCGCCCTGGCAGGTGATCAGACAAGCCTCTCGGGCTGGTGAGTGCTGCTCGGCACTGATCCTCCGTGCGGGAATCTCTCCGCTTTGCCCTCCGCACCCCTGTGGCTGTGCTCTCCTCCGTGACTCCGAAGCTTCCCCCCTCTGCCACCCGCAGTCTCTGCCCGCGAAGGGGCTTCCTAGTGCGTGGAAATCTTTCCTCCTTCACGGTTCCCTCCCACTGGTGCAGGTCCCGTCCATATTCTTTTGTCTCTGTTATTTCTTTTTTCTTTTGCCCTACCCAATTACGGGGGGAGTTTCTTGCCTTTTGGGAGGTCTGACGTTTTCTGCCAGCGTTCAGTGGGTGTTCTGTAGGAGCAGTTCCACTTGTAGATGTATTTCTACTGTATCTGTGGGAAGGAAGGTGATCTCCGCGTCTTACTCTTCCGCCATCTTCTCTCTCCGAACCAGTTTTATAGAAACTTTAAATATTCAAGTTTCTTCTCCTCCACCTTTTAATTAATTATTTATTTGTTTGTTTGTTTGTTTATTTTTGCAATCTGACTTTGATGAGAATGGGAAAATGGATCTTAAGAGGAAATATATTACTTTTTCATACTGTACCTGGACCAATGAATCTGAAAACTCCTGGAGACCTGTGAAATAGTTAGGTTGATGTTGCAAGTAGATTAAAATATATCTATCAGAGGACAAATATACTTCCTTAATATTACCAATTTCAAAACCAAATTGAGGATGATACAGGGAATATTAGTAGCCAAAAAATATTGAAAGTCATTACTGAAGATTGGATTCAACCTTCTTTGTTCTGTCATTCATCAAATACATGATTTTCTTCATGATTTTTCATTGACCATTCTTATGATTCACTAGACTCATCCTGTTTCTTCCTTATCTTTACCCTTGGGAAAAAAAGCTACAGATTCTTGCATGAACATTAATATTCTTAAATGCTAAAAATCACAATTTGGGTTTTTATAATATAAACTAACTACAGCAATTGTATTTCAGCACATCAAATAGGCCTATTTGCCTTATGCATTATGTTTACCTAATAGATAGAATTGCCATATGCACTTCCTCTTTGTCATAACACATTCCTTGTTTCATTTCTTAGTGTAATGGAATGATTCCTTTTAATTTGAAAGAAAATTCAAAAGGTCCTATAGCAGACATTTTAACAATTTACCTTTTAAGGTTCATTAGTAGTCAAAAGTAAATGAAAATAAAATACTTATTTACAAAAAGCAAATCAGCCTCAAGTCTAAAATAGCATTACAATTAACATGGGAAACATTTTACCTTCATAAATTAACCTTTTTGCATTTCCAATCATCTAGCCTGCTAATTATCACAGCTCTCCTGGTCACAAGAACTCACAGTAGGACTTTTGATCTTAAGAAAATCTCAAAAACTTTGCATATACATTAAATATAATTCCCCCATTAGCATTAGCAGCCTATATGCATAGGGACATGGGTTGTGTTCAACATTTGACAGGCTTCTTCTGTTTGCTGTGGACTTGTTCAGAAAATTTGAAGATGAATCTTCACATGTTTTAAAAAACACAAAATACTTTGTCCCCCAAAATATATCACACTACAATTCATTTTTAAATTCTCCTCTTACTTATTTTCTGCATGTTGGTTTTTGTGTTTTGTTTTTAGTACTGGCAAGAAAGTGTGGGTGTCCAGTTGGTAAAAATCCATGGGATTGCATCGGATAATAGGGTAGCAAAAGAAATAAGTCTGGCAGGATTCCTATTGCCACTATAAGCACTTTCCCAAAATATAGCAATCTACTTATAACTTATGTTTTCATCAGTCTTTCTAGTTGTCCTTATCGAATAGAGCATAGTGCTAATGAGTTCAGATTACTGTGTTCAACCTGTGACCATTTTCCTCACTTTGCTTCATAGTGTCAAATTGCACTTCTAGTTCAGTATTCATAGATACACATCCCTAGTCACTCTCAAAATTTTGGATGTATCAGTAAAAATTCATTAATATGTATGTCTTGGGCTAGAAAAAAGAAGAAAAAGCCCTCAAAAGGCAGCACTGGCATTTCACATTCATCTCAAATCACAGATCCTTAAAATAATCCAAGAACTTAAAAATTATGATTTAATCTTTACTCTCTAACCAAAATATATAATTATTATACTACGAAAATGAAAAAAAATGGGATAAATGGCTTGATAATGCAACAGAAGCAGCAGATCTAGGATATACACAAGGATTCGTTATTTTGATCCAGTTACTAGGCCCCGAACTTAAAAACAAAATACATGTGCACCCACCTCCCTTATGCCTTGCCTCAAATTTCAATATGTCTTCTCTCTTCTAATCTCAATACTGAGCTCCTTTTATTATTTATGGTCCACTATGCACTCAGGTCTTCCCACCCACAGCAGAGCACACCATACCAGTGGTTTTCAAATTTGGCCTTAACATCCGCATCACCTTGCTAAAACACAAATTGCTGGGCCTATCCCAGAGACTCTGGATCAAGAGCCTGCATTTCTAACAGGTTTCCAGTGATGCCAATGCTGCTGGTCCAGATACCACACTTTGAGAACTATTGTCCTATACTTTCATTGACTATCCTGGGTTTGGGACGGCAGACCAGATTTCAAATATCCTCTCCAAATTACCCTTCAAGATCATTGTTTCTTATCAGATTTTAAAGTGTTGGGATGAGGTGGGAGATTTATAAAATATGGACAGGATGTAAACATTTGAACAGAGTTACTTTCCTTCTCATTCTTCCTGCCTCCCCCTGCCCCCCCCCCCACAATGCCCACCTCCACAGGGTGGCTAATCTCATCTATTGGATTAAGAAAATGTGATCTAAATTATACAATTCACACTACCATGTACATGGATGACTTGAGTTGTATTAAGTCAGTTAATCATGTTCACTTGTTAAAAGCAGCTTGTTAATTAAATGAAGAGATACTTCAGTTACAAGTATTTCAGCCAAGTAGATTATGAGGAGTAGGAGGCCTTCTTGGGATCTAACTGATCTCTTTAACTTCTCAATTTATCCAGATAAGCAATTTTGTGTATGTGTGTGTGTGTGCGCGCGGAGGGGGTGTTCCCATTTACTTATTCTTGACATAAATAACTCAATAGGAACTAATTTTCAGCAGTGCCTGTAGTGACAATAGGAACTATTGAATTAGGTCTTATTCCTTCAGCTCATCCACTGGACATGGGTGAAGTGAAAGTGATACATATTCCAATATCCTTTTGGGCTTTTTTCTCCCTCAAGAAAACTCAATTAGTTCTGCTTTATAAGTGAATGAAGAGCTGCTCTATGCCCCAATAAAAGAAAGACAGATGAGATTTAAAAGAATAAAAGCATACATGTAAAAATGTATTAAATGAATAAGTGAATAGATAGATAAAAATAAATGATGATATAGATAGATAGATAGACAGCAAAGAAATTTCTTTTCTCTAGTTGGTTGGTTAGTTTCAAGAAATAAAATTAAAAAAAAAAGCTATGGAAAAATTTCTTGCTAAAGAAAAAAGAAAGGCATGAAACTTTAAGACTTCCCTCAAAATGAAAAAGACCACAAAAATAATTAGATAATCTTTATCAGTTTTTCTAGAAACTGTCTAACAAAATATATTTGCTTCATATATTTTCACATAAAATAAAATATAAAATACAATTAAGTTGAAATTCTCTTTTCTCACTTTTCCAGACCCTTTTTTCTCTTGAGGAAACCAATATCATAAATTTACTATGGATCCTATTTATTACATTTGTATGCATCCATGGAAAATTATAATATTATTTTGTTAATGCTTCATATATTTCTTAAAATATTATTATCCATATTTTTTTAGTATTGATCTCTCCCATAAACACACATATAAAATAAAGGAAAAATATATCTTTTCTGACTTCTTTTTTGGTTATTTTCTAATTAGAGTCATTCTTACATATGCTTTTGTATAGTAGAGTGATTCACCTTTATGGAACTCCAATTTTCATAGATTATGAGAATTTATGTACAAATCAACTGTTGACTGAAAAAAAATGCACAATGTGAGAGTTGTGAGTTAAGTTTTATTGGGGGCAAAATGAGGACTATAGCCCAGGAGACAGCATTTTAGATAGCTCTGAGAAACTGCTTCAAAGAGGTAGAGGGGAAGGTCAATATATATGTGATTTTGGTGAAGGGGATGTACATGCAATCAAGCACATATTTTTTGCAGAAGTTTGCTGCTAGTCTCCTGAAGGTTACTGGTAGTCATGAGGAGCAGATATCACCATGAAGGATTTTAGTACTCTTCTAGCTACAAGGAGATGCAAGAATTGAGCTCATAAAATCTTCTCCTGAAAATATCCAACTGTCTGAAGACCTGTTCTGCCAGTTTTTCCCAGAGCACAGAGTGCCTCAGCTGATCTCCACCCTGAACTCCTTTCAGGAGATATTAAAGGTCAGCAGCTGCAATGGCTCATAAATTAATCCTTGTAGAGGTAGATGGCAAGTGCCAATTTGTAGTTGACATAACTACATGGCCCTCAATTTTATTTATTCTACTTTTCTATTAGCAGGTTTATCTGAAGAAAAAAAAGCTGGGATACATCAAAGGCAAGCAAGCTACATTTGGCAGGGGTCTTCTCTGCTGTTCTGGATATTTAGATAGTGCTAAGCATATTAGCAGATGACTTTCTACAGAAAATTTTCTATCAGTTGACAAGAATAAAAGGGTGTAAACGTCCCCCTTTTCAGGCTCAAGACTGCTGACTGCACCTAAGATACACCTAGGATGGAACTAAGTCTATCAGTTACCTGAGGAAATGATTGTGAAAAACTGTACTCTTCAGATATGCACATGACTTATTCTAAGCCCCACACAATGATTCTTGAATTGGAATGCAGATTTACAGGAACACTAAGTTCGAATGAAAGACCATGGAAACAAGTTGCTTGGTCTAATGATTTCTACTTTACTCTAGCAGAGTTTTATTTTAGGGAACCAAAAATACAAACCTACCAAATGCATTTATGATACAAGTGTATGTCATAAAAAATTGGAACAAGTATTTTCTTCCTAAATTTGCTAAAATCATGGGGTTGACACTAGTTTCCCTTTCTGTAGAACACATTCCTAGGAGAATATATAATATATACTTTAGGTAGGTATGAAATTTAAACAATTTGAACCAAATTTATTTTTCATGTATTTAAATTCACGAAGAGCTCTATATGAGAGGGTATGTAAATACTATCTTCGCTAATTTGGAGTTCATATTTTGGGAATGTTAAGTCTTTATGCCTATTTAAGAAGTTTTATTCATGTGCAAAGAAATCTGAAATGAAAGATTCAAGGACTAAGTTCCGTTCCTGTTTCTCACTGATCATCTTTATGATGATAAACATATAATTATTATTTTAATAAATTAACATGTTATTAATAATATAATGTTATTTTATTACAATGTGTTCCTTGTATGAAATGAAGTTTGTAAGTAATATTTTTCTATGTATATCTAGAGCAAGACACTTTAAAAGTTTGTGTTTCAGTCTCTTTATCTGATTAAATGGGCTCAGATTGGACAGATGGGGTGATCTCTCAAATGCTTGCTGGCATTACCAATCTTTAATTCTAATCCTCAACTCTGTCTTTCTCTGATCTCCATTTGGTGAATGAAATTAAATGTTCTAAGTTGGAATAATAGAAAACTGATCCAGCTTGCTTATTGAATAACAATAATAATAACAACTCCATTGTTAAATGCCTATAGTGTGCCTTACAAATTATAGCTAATCCTCATGGGAAACCCTGTAAGACAGTTGTAATTATAATCATTTTGTAGATTTTGTTAAAAATGGAAGCTGGAGAGAGGCAAGGGGTGATTAAGTAGAGCACAGAGGATTTTTAGTATCTCTGAAAATACTCTGTATGATACCACAATGATGGATGTCTGTCATTATGCATTTGTCCAAATGCATAGAATGTGCAACACCAGGAGTGAAGCCTCAGGTAAACTATGGACTTTGAGTGATATGAGGTGTCAATGTAGGCTCATCAGTTGTAGCAAATGTACCACTCTGGTGAGTGATGTTTATAATGGGAAAGGCTGTGCATGTGTGGGGGCAAAGGGTATATGAGAAATATCTGTACCTTCCTCTCACTTTTGCTGTAAACCTAAAACTTCTCTGAAAATATAGTCTTAAAAAAAAAATACACAATACACATGACATGCCAGAATTGGCATTTTACAAAGACTAGTTAGATGAAAGAGTTAGTTTGAAAACAAAATTTTTCTTTGTTTGGATTAAGAAGATGGAATTTAAAACTCTAAGCCTGCAAAAATATGCACAGGAATACAGAGAATATTAGCATGTGTGTGCTTTTCTCCTAGTACCACATAAATTCAGGTGAGCGGACAATTTCACAATCTCATTCACTCCAGAGATTACTCAGATTTAACTTTTACACATGTAGATCTATCACAACTGCATACTTGGTATTTCTTAAATGTGGGGAAAGTTTGTGAAATAGTAAATGGCTGGACAGTTCTAAAAAAATTCTTCTCTGAAAACATCATTAGAACAAAGGCCACATTAACCTCACTTCGTTAACAAAGATCAAACTGTAGATGGAGTTGATTTTAACTCATCTGACAACGTCTACATGTTTCCTCTAGTCCCTTGATGTAGACTATAAATTCAAAATACCAAGACATTTTCAATATAAAGACAAAGCAGAAATTGAGTTGCTTAACTTTTTTTTTTTTTTACTAAATTTACTAACTTCTTCGGAAGTTTTCAGTTGTCAAATAGACTATTAACTTAATATATACGAACATGGTATTAAATTTTTGTGGTGAATTCAAGATAGCCAAAAATTATTTGATATTCCTTCCACTGAAAAGTGGAATCTAATTATGCAACCAGTGGATCTGGGCTGGTTTCAAAGACTTGCTTGACCAATAGAATGTGATGGAAATGATGTTCCAGGATTTCTGAGGTTAGGTCATAGAAAGCCTTGCAGCCTGGGGCCTCTTGGAACACTTATTTTAGTCTTGAGCCACCAAGTAAGAAGTGCAATTCCCCTGAGACTGCCATGCTAGAGGCATGAGAGAGGAGAGAGAGAGATACCATCCAGCTGTTTTGACCCCCAGCTGTGTCTCCAGACATCCTAGAGCAGAGACAAGTCTCCCCTTGCTGTTATGTCTAAATTCCTGACCCAGAAATATGTGAGAAATTATAATAAAATGGTTGTTGTTTTAAGCTAAAAAAAATGGAAGTTCAAATAGGTAATTAATTTTCCTAGTGTCATACAAATAATAAAGAGAATAACCAGCATTGGTACACAGCCATATCTTCCATCTCTCATGCCCTTTATTCCCCATGTATACTGCCACTCTTCATACCTAGCTTCCACACTTATACAATATACTCTATTTGCTCATGAGATTTTTGATTCTCATTCTTTCAACAAACATTTACTGAGCACCCACCACTTTCCTTAGACTTGAGAAGCAACAGGTTTCTAAATTCTCATCAGAAATGCAATTTGTATGTGTATTTGTAGCCTAGCAGAGTTAAAAACATGTTAAGAAATGGAACACTGTCAGATAATCTCCTTTATGCCTCAATTGCTCTCCAGTTATACGGTGGACAGAAACTCAGTCATTAGGGCTTTAAAAATATGAAAGGGGTAATGTAATGTATAATAAAATGTTTAAATCTTATTGAGATGAAGGGAAGTAAAACATCATTTTATGCTAAAGGAAGGGGAAGATTTACAAAAAGAGCAATTTTATATATAGTTTAATATAGTAGTAATGATATACTTCTGTAGTACTTTACAATTTACAAAGTCATCAAAACTATAGACAACATTTTAATCTGTTTATGGTTGGAAAACAAAACCAGTAATAATGGAAAAAAGAATAAATGAAGTCACTTTTAAATTCTTTCAGGAAGTTTGTTCTCTCAAGTTCTTTTTTGGTTTTCAACATAAATTCGTTAGAGGAAGTTATTCAGCTTATCTTTCCAAATATCAAACAAATCATTATGTACCCTTATTTGATTAACTCATGTTTTCTTTATTCCCAACTTGATGTCATATATCAGAACAAGATAATATATAGGAAGGACCTTACTTATCTCCATAATAATCATTATATTTGTACTCTTCTAGAAATTTGACCCATTGTAGTTATTGTAATTAACAGAAGTGCAGTATATGAACATTACTCTGATTTACTACTGAGTATGTGATGAGTCAGTGTTTAACCATGCAGGATTTAATTGGTTGAGGGAAGACGCAGAACACTGATCCTCCCATGTAGAGTGGGTATGATGTTCCTCTTCCTCAAAAGGGTCATATATTAAACAAGAGGCAAGGGAAGTGTAAGGGCACAAAGTAAGCACCATTTGAGCTTCCTTCCTCAGGAAGATTATACTTATACATAAATGATAGGTAATGTACACAACTGTCTCTAAAGTCTGGGGACAGTTCACCTCTCTGCTGAGAAACGACATGCAAAAAGAAACTACTCTTTCTCTACTTGAAATGTTAAAGGGTTTTCTGCTTAGAAAGCCTAAGGATGAATGCCAACTCTAAACATGATGGAACAATAAGGAAAGACCGTGAGAGCATCATTCAGCTTCTGAATTCATCAACTCTGGGACCACATGTCTCTAGGCTTCTTGAAGTGGGAAATAGTAAGTTCATAATCATTTAAGTCATTTTTAGTCAGTTTTTTTGAACTGGCAGTAAAAGTATAACCACGTACAAAGTATATCTTAGAAAAAAATAATAAAAATTATTTTACTGAAAACCTGAGTTTGTGTAACCTTCAGATCTATATCTGCTACATCTACTTTTTTCTATATTTTTATCTACACATACTATATTGCCAAAAGCAGTTTTGACTCATTTTCTTTAAAGTGTACAATACAAAATTGCTTGCTCTGATTACCTCTTAATGCTCAAGAATGGCTTCCCTTCTCTGCTCCTCTCACCTCTGCCTCCTGTTCCTGTGATGACTGAGGCTGGCATGGCTTTTAGGAGGAAAGGGACATATTTTCAGGCTAAATACTACATCAACATATCTTCTAAAATTACTAATACTACAATAAGTATTGGAAGAAGAAGAGGAAGCAAAAAAGAGAAGGAGGAGAATGAAGAGGAGGGGAAAAAGAAAAGGAGAAAGAAGAAGAGAATAAACCAGGAAATATATTTACATTATTGACCCACTGTTAAATATTCCAACAGGATTTCATTGTCTGAGGTTTTATATTTAACCATTTCACTATCCAAGTTACTCAGAGGAATAAAAAGGAGGCAGAAGACTTGGCCCTATGTTCAAGAAGCTTGCATGCATTCCTCTTCAAGACGGCAAATAATGATTTGCTCTTTACAGTCTACACAATGAATCTTTGTAAAGTAATTGGACCAGCTATCAGCCTGAACTAAGTGAAATTCCACATGTTTAAAATCTAAGTTTACTGGAAAAACAGAATGCTAATTAAAGTTGCTTATTTATGAGAAAACAGTTTTAAAGATCCAAATAGCAAATCAATTGAATTAATATTTTATATTTCTTTTATAATATTTAGCACTGAAACTGCAATAAGCAAAATTAGTTTCTTTATTTTGTCTTCTGATGAAGTGGACTAATTCACTTGATTATGACAAGTATGTACCTGAATATCATTTGTAAATCTCAGTTATTAATTATTCTTTAATACTGAGTATAAATTCATCTGAATGTGTGAGAAATATAGTGAGAGAAACATGATTGCGACAAAATGTTCTCATTATGGTAAGATATGCTGCCTCTTTTAAGACAATCAATAGAATAACAACAAGAGTAAAATAAAAACTCACAAATTGTTATGTCTGATTTAAACTCCGGGGTGACTCTCTAGGATTACATCTCTTTTGGTTAGAAAGCATGATTTCAAGCTCCTTAAAGTCAGGAAACATATGATATTTAACTCTTAATCCCTCACATTACCTAACCTATGTCTAGCAATGTAAATTAAAATGTATTTATAAGTTTAATTGGATCTATAGTTAATTATTTATAAATTTACTTAGTTCTATAATAACCCAGATTATTAATTAACCAGCCAGCATCTTGAGACAAGGCTATAGGAGAAGATGGGGTATCAGTTAAATTGCAAGGGCAACTCTCATGCATAATTCAGATCATGTATACATAATTTGTGACTTTTTTAGAATCACTTCAAATAATTGTTTTGCTTTAAATATTTGGATCATAAACAATAAACCATGCTGTTTTCTGCGTCCAGATTCCTCTTTCAAGTCTCAAATAAAATGAATTTCTTTTTTTATTTTTTAAATTGGTGTATAGCTGCTTCACAATGTTGTGCTAGTTTCTGCTGTACAGCAAAGTGAATCAGACATATGTATACACATATCCTCTACCTTCTGGATTTCCCTCTCATCTAGGTCACCACAGAGCACTGAGTAGATTTCCCCACACTATACAGCAGGCTCTCACTAGTTATCTATTCCATACATAGCAGTGTATACATGTCAATACCAATATCCCAATTCAACCCACCTCCCTTTCTCCCCTTGGTGTCCATACGTTTGTTCTCTACATCTGTGGCTCTATTTCTGCTTTGCAAATAGGTTCATCTGTACCATTTTTCTAGATTCCACATATATGCATTAAATACATGATATTTGTTTTGCTCTTTCTCACTTACTTCACTCTGTATGACAGTCTCTAGGTCCATCCACATCTTTACAAATGAACCAATTTCATTCCTTGTAATGGCTGAGTAATATTTCATTGTATATATGTACCACATCTTCTTTATCCATTCATCTGTTGATGGACCTTTAGGTTGCTTCCATGTCCTGGCTATTGTAAATAGAGCTGCAATGAACATTTTGGTACATGACTCTTTTTGAATTATGGTTTTCTCAGGGTATATGCCCGGTAGTGGGATTGCTGGGTCATATGGTAGTTTTATTTTCAGTTTTTTAAGGACCCTCCATAGTGACTGTACCAATTTACATTCCCACCAACAGTGCAAGAGTGTTCCCTTTTCTCCACACCCTCTCCAGCATTTGTTGTTGGCAGATTTTTGATGATGGCCATTCTGACTGGAGTGAAGTGATACCTCATTGTAGTTTTGACTTGTATTTCTCCAATAATTAGTGATGTTGAGCATCTTTTCATGTGCCTCTTGGCAATCTGTATGTCTTCTTTGGAGAAATGTCTATTTAGGTCTTCTGCCCATTTTTGGATTGGGTTGTTTGGTTTTTTGGATATTGAGTTGCATGAGCTGTTTCTATATTGTGGAGATTAATCCCTTGTCCATTGCTTCATTTGCAAATATTTTCTCCCATTCTGAGGGTTGTCTTTTCATCTTATTTATAATTTCCATTGCTATGCAAAAGCTTTTAAGTTTAATTAGGTCACATTTGTTTGATTTTGTTTTTATTTTCTTATTCTAGGAGGTGGGTCAAAAAAGATCTTGCTGGGATTTATGTCAAAGAGTGTTCTTCCTATGTCTTCCTCTAAGACTTTTATAGTGTCCAGTCTTACATTTAGGTCTTTAATCCATTTTGTGTATGGTGTTAAGGAGTGTTCTAATTTCATTCTTTTACAAGTAGCTGTCCAGTTTTCCCAGCACCACTCATGGAAGAGACTGTCTTTTCTCCATTGTATATTCTTGCATCCTTTTCCATAGATTAGTTGACCATAGGTGCATGGGTTTATCTCTGGGCTTTCTATCTTGTTCCATTGATCTATATTTCTGTTTTTATGTCAGTACCATACTTTCTTGATTACTGTAGCTTTGTAATATAGTCTGAGTCAGGGAGCCTGATTCCTCCAGCTCTGTTTATCTTTCTCAAGATTGCTTTGGCTATTTGGTGTCCTTCATGTTTCCATACAAATTTTAAGACATTTTTCTAATTCTGTGAAAAACACCATTGGTACTTTGATAGGGATTGCATTTAATCTGTAGATTGCTTTGGGTAGTATAGTCATTTTCACAATATTGATTCTTTCAAAGCAAGAACATGGTATGTCTCTCAATCTGTGTCATCTTTGATTTCTTTCATCAGTGTCTTAGAGTTTTCTGAGTACAGGTCTTTCACCTCCTTAGGTAGGTTTATTCCTAGTTATTTTATTTCTTTTGTGGCAATGGTGAATGGAATTGTTTCCTAAATTTCTCTTTCTGATCTTTCATTGTTAGTGTATAGGAATGCAAGAGATTTCTGGGCATTAATTTTGTATCCTGCAACTTTACCAAATTCATTGATTAGTTCTAATAGTTTTCTGGTACATCTTTAGGGTTTTCTAAGTATAATATCATGTCATCTGTAAACAGTGACAGTTTTACTTCTTCTTTTCTAATTTGGATTCCTTTTATTTCTTTTTCTTGTCTGATTGCCATGGTTAGGACTTCCAAAACTATGTTGAATAATAGTGGTGAGAAAGGACATCCTTGTCTTGTTCCTGATCTTAGAGGAAATTCTTTCAGTTTTTCACCATTGAGAATGATGTTTACTGTGGGTTTGTCATATATGGCCTTTATTATGTTGAGGTAGGTTCCCTCTATGCCTACTTTCTGGAGAGTTTTTATCATAAATGGGTGTTGAATTTTGTTGAAAGCTTTTTCTGCATCTATTGAGATGATCATATGGTTTTTCTTCTTCAATTTGGTAATATGGTGTATCACATTGAATGATTTGCATACGTTGAAGAATCTTTGCGTCCCTGGAAAAAATCCCAGTTGATCATGGTGTACGATCCTTTTAATGTGTTGCTGGATTCTGTTTGCTAGTATTTTGTTGAGGATTTTTGCTTCTATGTTCATCAGTAATATTGGTCTATAATTTTCTTTTTTGTGATATCTTTGTCTGGTTTTGGTATCAGGGTGATGGTGGCCTTGTAGAGTGAGCTGGGGAGTGTTCCTTCCTCTGCAATTTTTTGGAAGAGTTTGAGAAGGATGGGTGTTAGCTCTTCTCTAAAAGTTTGATAGAATTCATCTGTGAAGCCATCTGGTGGTGGACTTTTTTTTGGAAGATTTTTAATTACAGTTTCAATTTCATTACTTATGATTGACCTGTTTATATTTTCTATTTCTTCGTGGTTCAGTCTTGGAAGGTTATACCTTCTAAGAATCTGTCCATTTCTTGCATGTTGTCCATTTTATTAGCATAGAGTTACTTGTAATAAATAGTCTCTTATGCTCTTTTGTATTTCTGCAGTGTCTGTTGTAACTTCTCCTTTTTCATTTCTAATTTTATTGATTTGAGTCCTCTTCCTCTTCCTCTTGATGAGTCTGGCTAATGGTTTATCAATTTTGTTTATCTTCTCAAAGAACCAGCTTTCATTTTATTGATTTTTCTATTGCTTTCTTTGTTTCTATTTCTTTTATTTCTTCTGTGATTTTTATGTTTTCTTTCCTTCTACTAACTTCTGTTTTTTTTGTTGTTGTTGTTCTTCTTCTTTCTCTAGTTACTTTAAGTGTAAAATAATGGTTGTTTATTTGAGATTTTTCTTGTTTCTTGTGGTAGGATTGTATTGCTATAACCTTCCCTCTTAGAACTGCTTTTGCTGCATCCAATAGCTTTTGAGTCATCGTAATTTCATTGTCATTTGTTTCTATATATCTTTTGATTTCCTCTGTGATTTCATCAGTGATCTCTTGGTTATTTAGTAGCATATTATTTAGCCTCTATGTGTTTTTGTTTTTTACAGTTTTTTTTTCCTGTAATTGATTTCTAATCTCATAGTGTTGTTGTTGGAAAAGATGTTTGATATGATTTCAATTTTCTTAAATTTGCCAAGACTTGATTTGTGACCCAAAATGTGATGTATCCTGGAGAACGTTCCATGTGCACTTAAGAAGAAAGTGTATTCTGCCATTTTTGGATGAAATGTACTATAAACATCAATTAGGTCTATCTGGTCTATTGTGTCATTTAAAGCTTGTGTTTCCTTTTTTATTTTCTGTCTAGATAATCTGTTCATTGGTGTAAGTGGGATGTTAAAGTCCCCCACTATTATTGTATTACTGTTGATTTCCACTTTTATGGCTGTTAGCATTTGCCTTATGTATTGAGGTGCTCCTATGTTGGGGGCATACATATTTTAAATTGTTATATCTTCTTCTTGGATTGATCCCTTGATCATTATGTAGTGTCTTTCCTCTTCTCTTGTAACAGTCTTTATTTTCAAGTCTATTTTATCTGATGTAAGTATTGCTACTCCAGCTGTCTTTTGATTTCCATTTGCATGGAATATCTTTTTCCATCTGCACACTTTCAGTCTGTATGTATCCTTAGGTCTGAAGTGGGTCTCTTGTAGACAGCATATATATGGGTCTTGTTTTTGTATCCATTCAGACACTCTATGTGTTTTGGTTAGAACATTTAACCCATTTATAATACATTTAAGGTAATTATCAATATGGATGTTCCTATTATCATTTTCTTAATTGTTTTAGGTTTCTTTTTCTAGGTTCTTTTCTTCTCTTGTGTTTGCTGCCTAGAGAAGTTCCTTTAGTATTTGTTGTAGAGCTGCTAGGTGGTGCTGAATTCTCTTAGCTTTTGCTTGTCTGTAAAGCTTTTTATTTCTCTGTCGAATCTGAATGAGATCCTAGCTGGGTAGAGTAATTTTTGTTGTAGGTTTTTCCCTTTCATCACTTTAAATATATCCTGCCACTCCCTTATGGCCTGCAGAGTTTCTGCTGAAAAATCAGCTGATAACCTTATGGGAATTCCCTTGTATCTTATTTGTTGCTTTTCCTATGCTTCTCTTAATATTATTTCTTTGATTTAATTTTTGTTACTTTGGTTAGTATGTGTCTCAGTATGTTTCTCCTTAGGTTTATCCTGAGTGGGACTCTGTGCTTCCTCGACTTGGGTGGCTATTTCCTTTCTCATGTTAGGGAAGTTTTCAACTACCATTTCTTCAAATATTTTCTCAGACCCTGTCTCTTTCTTTTCTTCTTCTGGAACCCCTATAATTCTAATGTTGGTGTGTTTAATGTTGTTCCAGAGGTCTCTGATACTGTCTTCATTTATTTACATTCTTTTTTTTTTCTTTATTCTGCTCCTCCACAGTTATTTCCACCATTCTATCTTCCAGCTCACTTACTCATTCTTCTGCTTCAGTTATTCTGCTTTTGATTCCTTCTAGAGTATATTTCATTTCAGTTATTGTGTTGTTCATCTCTGTTTGTTCTTTAGCTCTTATAGGTCCTTGTTAAACATTTCTTGTATAATTTTGATCCGAGCCTTCATTTTATTTCTGAGATTTTGGATCTTCTTTACTATCATTACTTTGAATTATTTTTCAGGTAGGTTGCCTATTTCCTCTTCATTTATTTGGTCTTGTAGGTTTTTACCTTTCTCTTCCATCTATAACATATTTTTTTGTCATCTCATTTTTTTGATGGGTGGGGCTATGTTCCTGTCTTGCTGGTTGTTTGGCCTGAGGCATCCAGCACTGGAGTGTGCAGGCAGTTGGGTGGAGCTGGGTCCTGTTGTTGAGATGAGGACCACCAGGATAGCTCACACCGATTAATATTCTGTGGGACCTAAAGTTCTCAATTAGTCCAGCAGCCTGGAGTTGACATTCCCACCACAGGAGCTGAGGCCTGACCCCTGGCCTGGTCACTTGGGGATTCCTCCCACCCACTTAGGTATCCAAGGTCCCCCACTAGCACCCAGTACGTGTTCTACAAGAATTTCTCCAATGCATTCTTGTTGTACTTGTGAGTAAATGCAAACTCCATGTCCTCCTACTCTGCCATCTTGACTTCATCCCCCTTATAATGAATTCCTTTAGGAGATCTCTGATCTCTCAAACCAGGTTAGATGTTAATTAATTTATTTATTAATAAATAACCTATAATATAATTAATATTATATGCTTGCTTTGAATAAATACAAATACCAATAATACTTGGATAATGATTTATATAATTTGTTTTCTTCAGTAGATTGTAAGAATTCTGAGAGCTCAGACCACAGCTTTCTTGTTTTTGGCTCTATCCCCAGAGCAAAGCACAGTGGTTTGCATTTTGTAAGAGATCAAACAATTTGTTAAATGAATGAATACACAAAAGAAATGAACCTTCCTATGTAAGTCAGGAAGGAGCTAATTTCCATGAGTTATCATATATTTTATAAATAATGCCAAGGAAAATGTTCAAAATATAAGAACTGAAACACTAGAATCAAATATGTAGTATGATTTTATTTTTGTAAAAAAAAATATACAAATGTAAAATGTTAAAGTGCTTCAAGATATTGTCTCTGTATGGTAGTATTATAATTTTTTTGCTTTTCACCTTGAAATTGCCTATATATTTTTCCATTTTTAATTTTATTTTTGTATCTGTAAATTGATTAAATTTAATTTATGTATACAACACTTAAAGAAAACATATCATTCACAACTCTTATGTAGAAAAAACAGCAGTCCAGAGCTAACCACTTTAATTATTCTATGTACATATTTGCCTATATATTTTTGCTTAATACTAATTCATTATTTTCAATTTTAGATACTTATTGAATTAATACTCTCTGTGGAAACAATATAAGTCCTTTCAGAAAGAAAAGTACAAAATCAGAAATGTGATTCTCTTTTTAAGAAGCAAATCAGTTTTAGTGCTGGGCTTTGAATATTTCATTTTTGTCTTTATAAGAAAGCTGAATTTATGGCCTATAAACCAAGCAGACACCCACTGAAATGGTTAGAAAAGGCATTAATAAGTCAAACTTATCAGAGAAGTTAAATTTGACTCTTCTCTTTTCCACAGAATAAGTGACATATATACACACACAAATATACAAAGGATTGGTATCAAATTATTTTACTTTAAAACCTGTCATTATCCTTCTGAAATGTAAATATCTAAGTTTATGTGAAAGCCAAAATTACTAAAAAATGTTTTAGAAAATTGAGAGAAGTCATAAAGTATGACTAGGGTAGGAGAGAGTGATAGTTCATAAATCACATCTGCTGTTAATCAGCTGTACATAAAGGAACATAAAATGAAATCACTGCTTTTATTTTTCCTTTCCCATATCATTACCAAACTCAAGTTTGGCTGCTGGCCACTCAAAAGCCAATAATTCAAGAGGCAAGTGCCAGTAGAAAGGAAAGGTGCTTTAATCAGAAAAGCTGGCAATCTGGGGAGAAAGTGGACTCGTGTCCAGAGAGCAACTCCAAAGATTCTGCTCAGGCATGACGATTCTTAGAGGGAAAAATGGGGGGAAAGGATTTCAGTGAATCACTCAGGCAGGAGGTTGGGTTCTGCATTATTCTCCATTGTGTGCAAACTGGCTGACTCTCCCTTCAGATGTTATCT
The DNA here is from genome assembly GCF_028021215.1 of Eschrichtius robustus. Lineage (NCBI taxonomy): Eukaryota > Metazoa > Chordata > Mammalia > Artiodactyla > Eschrichtiidae > Eschrichtius > Eschrichtius robustus. The sequence continues at coordinate 37,005,818 of NC_090843.1, forward strand.
TGCCCGCATGATCTGCCTGCAAGATTCCTTAGGCGGCTGCTGGGTGTAGAGAGCTAATTATTCTTTCTTTTTATTTAGGAAAATAATGGACAAGTTAGGCAAGGCAAGGCATTCAGGAAAGCATAAGTCAGTAGCTAGTTTCAATTGCTTAGTGATCTCATTCCTATAATTAGGTGTTTAAGATTAGATGGGGACAGAAATAGGTAAACAGAAAAGGGGTAAAAGAGCTGCCTTCAATTTAAATAATTTCTTCCATGTTCCATATAAAAGTATCAGTATTGATTTTTAAATATATTATCATCTTTTTTTCCCCCATTTCATTAACTTTACTTTGTACCTATCACTAATTCTTTACCCAAGATCTCCAATAGAATTGTAAAATACTACCTTTAAATATAATCAAATATATCAGGTAATTTACAAAATACATCTTTTCCTTGAGAGTACTCTCTTAGATCTGTGTCATTCTGTTCCAGTCTGATGTGGTTTCTCTCTAGGCCTACTATGTAGCTGTAATTCTGGATATTATTTTCACAGTCATTGTGGAATCATTCTACTTTTTTGGTTTCCCTGTTTTCTGGAACCTATGTCTTCTCTGTTAATCCATTCCCTATTTTTATAGAGGAAATTCTTCCAGAAGCTTTCGGATAAAGGACACATCAGAGATACCTTTGAGATTTAGCTGTCTACATCTTCATCTTTTCATCACATGTGCTTGATGACTTATAAAAGTATAGGTTGGATATTATCTTCGATCAGTTTCTAAATACAGTGTTCCATTCTAGTTTCCAATGTGTAATTGAGAAACCTGATACAATCTGTTTTGAGATCTTTTACATGCTTTTTTGTTCTTTTTGTTGTGGTGATGGTAATTGTGTTCTCTCAAGAAGCTTTCAGTGTTTTGGTGTTTTGCATTTACTATCATGTAAATTTATGTGGATCTCTTTTCAATCCATGTGCTAAACATTTTGTGGAAACTTTCAATTTAGGAATGATTCTCTTTCAGGACAGTGCAATTTTCTTATAATATATTTTGTGCATTCTTCTTTTGCTCTTCCATCTTTTTGAAACTTCTTTCAGTTACATATGAACCTCTTTGGGGAACCTCTAATTATTTTTTCCTATTTTCTATCTATTTATTTTTTTACTTTCTATGATACTGTCTCAACTTTATCTTTAACCTTTCTACTATTATATTCCTTTACTTGGGTTAATACATATATTAGTATATAATTTCTAAGAACCTTTTTTGTTTGTTTTCTAATAGATAATATAAAATATGACACTTTATCCTTGTTTCATGGCTACAGTGTTTCTTATTTCTCCATAGCCTTTTTTTTTTTTTTTAATTTGGCTCTGCCCCATGCACTGACCTTGTTTCCTCTGATTTCAACTTTTGTTTAGTTGTATGTTTTTTTGCTTTGATCTTTTTCTCATAAAAATCTTTATTTAAATGGCTTGTGATCATTGGCTCCTGCTCATGACTAAGAATGAGACTTAGGAGTGAGACACAGAAAAGCTGCTATGGATCTCTATGTGTTTTGGAGTGAACTTGGTCAACGGGAAGACTGTACCAATGAGTGAGTGAGTGCTGAACCCGTGTTGTCCATATCTCTTTACATTTTCTTAGGCTGGTCTGTTTTCCCAGAGAACAATCCTCCAGTCTCCTGTTTGAGGTGGGGTAGTGGTGGAAGGCAGTAACATGGAGAGCAGCATTTTGGTGGCTGACAGGATAAGGGAAACTTGGCATATCACTATTCCTTATTTAGAGTTTCAATTAATCTGCTTGCTTCTAATACTGTATTGCTTCATTAGTTACACTTTGCCTGGTGTTCCCAGAGCCTCTATGGTTAACCAGAGAATGATCATCCATTCTTCTGTCAGGTTGAGAGAGACAGTTGCCTGGCTTCAGTGGGACAAGATTTGAGCACTTAATTTTTCTTTATAAAAACCTGCATCTAACTTTTGGACCCATTTTTCATCACCCCTAACTTCAGCACTGCATGGTATTTCTAATTCTTCAGCCTTTTCATGGTTCTGTTTTGTAAATGTCCTTGTATCTTTGTGACATTTCATAGATGAGCTGTAGGTAATTGTTTTACAACACTTCCTGCTCTTTTTTCCCTCCCCCATCTGCTTTCCATTGTACCAAATGTTGTAGAAATCTCTCATCTACTAAATACTTCTCTTTTTTATTTGTCTGTTTATATATATTCATTTTATCTGGGGCTTCAAAAGAGAACAGAGAAAGATGCATGTTTAATCTGCTGTATAATCTGCTATATTTAGCCAGAACACATGTCTTCTCTATCTCTTTCTCTATCACTATCATCTAAATCAATATTTCTTAAGAAAGGATACACATCAGAATCACATGGGGAAGTTTTTCATATCCTGTAAGATCTGAACATTATAGTTTTATATAATTTCGTTATTTGTATGCACATGCCTAGTAAAACACTACTGATTCTGGTTATCTGTTAGCTGGTTCAGGTTATTAATAATATGACTATGGATTTGTAAGTAGACTTACATTTTAATACATATCTTCATATATTATCTTATTTGATACTCCCAGAGCACCTGTTTTTCTTGCCTATTTAATAGTTAATATCCTTTGTCCTTTCTTTCTTCATATTACAACCACATTTTTTCCATATGATCAAGGAAGGTAGTCTCTCCACAGTCCCTGCAAGTAAGTGATGATGGGTAAGTAAGCCAGTCATGGTCTTTCTTCTCCAGTGAATGTGTTATCCATGGGTGTGCACTATAAGAGACCTGGTGAATTAAGGGAGGACAAAAAACTTGAGATTTCTATAGAATAAACATTTTTATTCCCTGGTAAATATAATTGGATAAGATGGCACAACCGTTCTTGCTCTTGTCATATAGAATCAACAATAGTTGGTGCTATAACTGTCATGGTGAGATCATGAAGGGAAAACCAAGGCACTGTCACAGAAGCTGACCAATATCCTCCATAACATTACACTACAAAATCCAAGAACTCTGCAGTCATCTACTACCAGAATGATTGTTACATAATATAAGTATTCATAGTTTCAAAGCCAACATCAGTTGGATATTCTATTATTAGAAACCTCATATCTCCTACTGAACACCCTCATTAATACTTACAAAAATAAAATACTATAAAATATATTGCTTCCAGTTATCTCAATTTAAATCTGTGTCTAGTCAACTTGCTTTAAATATCCTAGATTGAAACTAAAGGGCATGGAAGTGTCCCTTAGTTTTCTTAATTATGGTTACTTGATCATTCTTGATAAATTGCAATAGTAGTTTTATTTAATGGGAAGATAATGGGAAGAAGAAATGAGGTCATTTTATGAAAAGTGTCTTTTCTGAACTAATAAGAAGTACCTCCACTACTGCTATTTTTGAAACTGGTATATAAAACTCCCTTTCCTTAGCTGACACCTGACAACCATTAAAGTGTCAGATGTCAATTGTGATGTGGCGGTTTTGTCATAGTTTTCCCTAATTAGTTGTTTTTATCTTATTACACCTCATATCATGTTCAAGCACTGAGAAAGTTCTGTGTCTGTGAAGAGGTGTTGAATTGTTCAGCTGACTCTGTGAACTGCTGAGTGTTGTGGGTGGGGAATGGGAGGAGAATGGAAAAAGTGAAGTGCTCACAGTTCTGAGCTCCTTGACCTGAGGCACCACTCCCTGTGCCAGTCACACACTAGAAATGTTTGAAGAAGTTCTTAAATGCCCTCCAGACTCAGTGGAACATTTGGAAAGTTGGGCTTTTTAATGAGAAAGGGCTTGTTACTTGTCACTCCAATCTTGTTACTCTATGAATTCTTTCATCAATGGTATACTGCTTGGAATATCCTAGAGAGTAAATGTATTTGTTATTGTGATTCAGAAGCCTGGATCGTTATGACTTGGGCTGTCACTAATAGTAACATCATTGGATTAACCTATAAGACACTCAATAGGGATGTGATGTTTTGATTTCAGCCCTCTGCAGTTTTGCTTTCCAGAAGTGTTCTTTAGAGAATGACCCCAACACAAGATTCTGGTATATTTTACCTTCTCACTGGAAAATATTTTCATGAAGAACTAAGTTTCTCAAAAGGGATGGAAAGGCAACCTTATAAATGATACAAACAGCTATATCATTCATTCATCATTAAAAATCCATTCAATGATATAACTTAAAATTTGTCCATGTTTATAGATTGCTTACCCAGAGTCTGATAAGGAGGGATAATGTCTGATGGGAAAAGTGTAGTTCTTACCTCATTAGAACCCCCAGTCTGCTAGTGATGACATATACCAAGAGCACAGGTTTATAGAAAGAATTAAATTTGGACTAAAAGAAATCCTTAATAGTTTAGCTGAAAGTCTACTACAATATATCCTTAATTTCTTCTCTGCTTTTTCTCACGTTTATCCCTCCTTGACTCACTTGCTTATCTGTTCATTAATGAAACATGAATGGCTCAGTTACTGTCAGGCATAGTTCTAAGCAGTGGACCACATCTTCCCAGGCACACATGTGAGAGGTGGCAGCCTAACAGGATGGCAGTCATAAAATAACTAATTGCATATGTGCTATTTTGAAAGGAATGAGGCTACTACAAGTGCACTTTACAATGTGAGACTGGGAAGGTTTCCTAGAGAAAGATAATTAAGCAGGATCTAGAAAGAAAAGGAAGAGACTCCTAGAGTATGTACTTATGTGGGTGATGTCTTATAAACTTCTCTGACTGATATTTAGCATCACTGAATGTGAATATCCTTAACTACAGTATAGGCAATAGACTTAGTGAACAAGATGGACTTAATGCTCCCTTCAGTTTGACTAAACTTTAGATAAGTTTCTTCCTAACTATAGGCCTCTGAGCTCCCTCTTCTTAGAGCATTTCTGCTCCCCTTGAAATATAAGGGAAATATAAATTTCTCCCAGTCACTTGTCAGTTTTACAAACCAGCAATGTCTTTCTCAAGGACCTGGGAGTCATCTTTTTGAATCATCAAGAAAGACAGTGCCCCTATCTCCTAGTCTCTGTGGGAGGGAAGGAGACTAGCTTCTATTAAGTGCCATTTAGCAAACCCAGATGGCCTAATTATATTGACCACCCTCCCTTAATTCCCTATAGTACTCTTCCACTAGCTTACCCCATTGCTTAAAAACCTCTCCTGCCTTTTGTTTCAGTGGAGCTGAGTTTAGTCTTTCTCTCCTATTTCAATAGTCTTGAATAAAATTTTCTTTGCCTATTTGCTCCACTCAGTGCAATTTTTCTTTGACATTTGCAAGCATGGGTTGCAAAGAGAGTAGTATGTTTAAAGTCACAAGACCAAGATTCAAGTCATGTGACCGCCAGGAAAACTGCTAAATATTTCTGCTCCTTAATTGGTACAACTGTAAAAGGAGTACAAAAAATTCCCACCTTATTATGTCATCAGAAGCATTAAATGAGATCATGTTGTAAAAGCATTTTGTAAAGTGCTGTATGATTTGTACATGGGAATTTTATTCTGCCCTCAGCAGCTAATATAGGGTTGAAAAAGTGGGGGCACAATGGTTGAGCATATGTGCTCTGAAATCAGAATGACCCTTAATAAGCTTCATAACCTCTCTTTGTCTCAGTTTCTCTAAATGAAAATGAGGGTATAGAACTTCCTAGGGTTGTAAGGAACTAAAGGAATTAATTTAGTACTTAGAATAGTCTGTGGCAGATAATTTGCATGAGTGAAAATATAGCATATGTACTATATGTTCACAAATGTAGTTAGATCTTCCCTCTACTTAAAAGTGTCTGGTAGTTCCTCAGTGTTTTTGGTTTAAACCCAAAGCTTTATTGCAAACCATTCTCCCTGATAACCTATGATCCAATCCGAATGATGTTTTTTATAACTTCATTCAGGTGTAATTGATCTACAATAAACTGCATGTATTTTAAATTCATTTTTGATGATTTAAATATATTTATACATTCATAAAGTCACCAAATTGTATTCTTTTATGTATTTTGTTATTAAAAAAGTAGGATTCTGTGGGCCTTAGATTATGCTTTTTCATCACCCTGGACTCTTTTCTTCTTGCTTTTCCGCACCCCACTCCAGAAATTATCACCAGAGTCCTTCTGACTTATCCTTGAGATCAACTCATAAGTTACCTCTTCAGAGAAGCCCTACCTAACACCCCAGACTGAACCATCTAGTCACATAGCTCCCCAGATGTTTCATTCATATGAGTTCTTAGAGTTTTGAACTCATGTAATTAATATTACATGACTATTTCACTCTCTCTGACTGGTCTGGAAGCTACCTACATGGTAAATATTGTATTACCAGAGCTGAGTATATAACCCTTTGGCACCTAATTGGAAATACAGCTTTCTCAAGACTAATATTTGTCTGTGAACTTTTTGTATAATATTTTGAGCATGCAAAGTTTTTTAGTCTTTATAAAGAGAACTATGTCAGCCTTACCTATGGAAGTACACTGATCTCTGCAGGCTAGGCTCTTCTCCATGTACGTATGCAGAGCTTCATCCAGGAGACTCTTTACACCACCTTCCAGGCTCCAACCTGGCCCACAGGGGGAAATGGCTGCCCAGTGCTCTCCACTGCCGTGGACAACTGTCTTGGTTTGCCTGGGACTGCTGAGAAATTTCCTGAGACATGGAACTTACAGTGTTAAAATCAGAATAGTTTTAGACAAACCAGTACTACTCCCCACCCAAGCTCTCCCAGAGGCACTCCTCTCTCAGCCAGCTGCCTGCCTATCTCAGCAGCCTCTTTCTAGGTGTGGAAGGCTGGTGGGAGTTGGAAACAGAGAGAATCCAATATTCAAACAGATCTGGTCACTATCTTCCCTGAAGTCTATGCATATACCACTTAGCCTAGCACAGAATATTCACTCAAAAATCTCTGTTGAATGAATAGATGAATTCAACATTTTTTTATATAAGGTAGATAAGCGTCTGCCCACAAGACCCTAGAAACTTTTTGGAAAGTTATCATGCATCTCAGCACTGACACCACCCACAGCATGTGGGAATCATAGTATTCAAGGCAATGGATATTATTTCCCCTGCTAGAAAACTCAATAGGAGTTTTAGGAAGAGATTTAATTAATAGTAAGCAATTTATTAACACAATTGGAAATTATATGTAGAAAACATTCTCCCTTTGGACAAAAGTTCCCCATTCCTCATCCCCCTTCCTTCATCTCCTGGCAACCACCACTCATAGAAATATCAATTACAGTTATACAAGATAAATAAGCTCTAGAGATCTGCTATACAACATAGTGCCTGTAGTTAACAGTCTTGTGTACCTGAAAAATTGTTAAGAGGGTAGATCTCATGTAAAGTGTTCTATTCACCAAACAAACAAAGAAAAACGGATGAAGGGACACAAGAATCTTTTGGAGGTGATGGATATGGATATGTTTATTACCTTGATTATGGTGAGGGACTCACAGGTATATGCATACGTCCAAACTCATCAAAATGTATACATTGAATATGTGAAATTTTTGTATATTAAGTATAACTCAATAAAGCTTAAAAAAAGGAAAGAAAAACTTCTTGACTCCAAACTTCAATATCTGTTTTTTACTCTGTCACTACACAGGTGGAAATTTTACTATCTGAGCCCCAAATCTTATCTCCTCAGCTGGACAAACACTTCCACCACTAGACGTCCTTAATTCATCTACCTGTTGTGTCTTAGAACTCTTGTTCTAAACTCTTTGGCTTTTTCCAAACCCAAACAGTGCTCTCTGTAGTCATGTATTCACAGATTCAGACTTCAGTCTCCAATCTATACTGCATTCTAAATTTTTGCTTTCCTTTCTCAATTACTGCAAATCCAGATTTAATACTTGGTCAGTATGCCCTATGGATGTACCAGTTGTTGATAACTGCCATCTGTTTTTATTGGTTTTCTGTAGTGCTAATTGGTAAATATTTTCAATAATAACAGTGATGCTATGGTGGCTGATATTTCACAATCTCCCTGTATCCTCCTCCTGCTGTCATATTATAAAATTTAAACACATCTGGGATAGGTAAATCACTAATATATCGTTCACCAAGATATGAGCAATTTATTAAACTTTGCTCTTTTTGACCAGAGAGATACATCAACAATAAGTTATTGAGATGGGAATAGGCTGAAGGGAAAATAATTAGAAGGGGAAGAAAGGCCAGAAAACCAATCACTATCTTTGTATTCCTCATGTCTTGTGATATGTCTGACAAATCATAAGCACTCAAATACTTGACTGAATATATGAATGATTAAGTGAGTGCGTGAATAAATAAATGAAATGTGCTCAAAATAACCTTTGTCTCATTCGTATTTGTATATAGAGGTATGTCGGGGATAATATCTAATTGTTCCATTGCTTCAGAGAATGCATCCTTATAGAAATTTTTTGGCTCTAACTTTAATTCACATCTTACTTACTGTGTTTTTGGATTTCTTCCTAATTCATATCTTGTGAGAAACTGCCAAAAAGCTTCTGCTTACCTGATCCCCTCTCATGATGATTTACCATTCAGTTAACTTTGACCTCATTATTTAATTTTTTTCTCTTAGACTTTCTCTTCTTTCCCTTCCCTTTCTTTCTTGAACAGTTGTCTTAAATCCATTAGATAAGAGCTCACGGGAAGGTGAGATGGAGCCATAGTAGCTCAGAGTAGGGTGAAGGGGGTGTCCACATGAGGGTGGCGGTGGGGATTTGGAATTAGCAATAGGAGATTGATTATGTACTGGTAGAGTGTGCAAATAGGTAAGTAAATTAGGGATAATAGGAGTCAACTTTCTCACTGTTGAAGGAAGTTACAAATATAGAAAGGGGAAAACTAGAATGTACCACAAGAAATGTGGTGTTGGATTTAAATTGGAAATATGTGTGTGTGTGCGCATATATATATATGTGTATATATATATATATATATATAGAGAGAGAGAGAGAGAGAGAGTAGATAGATGATAGATAGATACATAGATACATAGATACAAAGATACATAGATACATAGGTGAGTGTGCATGTATATACATAGTCACCCTGGCTCTGTACACTCACAGGGACCACATGCAGTGATATCCCAATATCAATAAGCACATCTAGCACCAGATATTTTCTAAATATCATGATCTACCTAAAAGGAAGCAAGGCTTTTGTAAAAATGGCTGATTCCAGGTCTAGGGTAAATAAAATAGAACATGATCCTGAAACATCTTATTGTGCCAGAAAATAAAGTTCTCAAATATTGTTGTGAGCATGCCTAAAGACACAGGAACCAGGATGAAGGGGCTTCTGCTAGACAAATCTAAGACATTTTGGCATCAAAGTAAATAACAATTATAATCCATTGAATAAAATAGGAATCCATGACTCCATACAGACATAAGCATATTAATATATTAAAATTTTGGTGAGAAACAAGATGTTTACATATTTTCAATTTATTTCACACAAAATGCTTATAATTTCAAACAGAAAATGAGTAGCTTTATGTAGATAAGATGGGCTGACTCTATCTTAGATTAATAATAAAAGTTAATATCACCAGTAATGCAACACACAAATTGTGTGATACATGATAGGAACTAAAAAAAAAAAAACAAAAACAAAGCAAACACAACAAAACACAACATCACTATAGTGCAATTTCTGCCAGAGTTGTATAATCTAAATATAATTGTGGGGGGGGGTCTGGGCAAGATGGCAGAAGAGTAAGACGTGGAGATCACCTTCCTTCCCACAGATACAGTAGAAATACATCTACACGTGGAACTGCTCCTACAGAACACCCACTGAACGCTGGCAGAAGACGTCAGACTTCCCAAAAGGCAAGAAACTCCCCACGTACTTGGGTATGGCAAAAGAAAAAAGAAACAACAGAGACAAAAGAATAAGGACGGGACCTGCACCAGTGGGAGGGAGCTGTGAAGGAGGAAAGGTTTCCACACACTAGGAAGCCCCTTCGCGGGCGGAGACTGTGGGGGGCAGAGGGGGGAAGCTTCGGAGCCACAGAGGAGAGCGCAGCCACAGGGGTGCGGAGGGCAAAGCAGAGAGATTCCCGCACAGAGGCTCGGTGCCGAGCAGCACTCACCAGCCCGAGAGGCTTGTCTGCTCACCCGCTGGGGCAGGCGGGGACTGGGAGCTGAGGCTAAGGCTTCGGTCGGATCACAGGGAGAGGACTGGGGTTGGCAGCATGAACACAGCCTGAAGGGGTTAGCGCACCACAGCTAGCTGGGAGGGAGTCCGGGAAAAGGTCTGCAGCTGCCGAAGAGGCAAGAGACTTTTTCTTGCCTCTTTGTTTCGTGGTGCGCAAGGAGAGGGGATTCAGAGCGCCGCCTAAATGAGCTCCAGAGACGGGTGCAAGTCGCGGCTACCAGTGCGGACCCCAGAGACGGGCATGAGATGCTAAGGCTGCTGCTGCCACCACCAAGAAGCCTGTGTGTGAACACAGATCACTATCCACACCGCCCCTCCCGGGAGCCTGTGCAGCCCGCCACTGCCAGGCTCCCGTGATCCAGGGACAACTTCCCCGGGAGAACACACAGCGCGCCTCAGGCTGCTGCAACGTCACACCGGCCTCTGCCACCGCAGGCTCGCCCCGCATGCGTACCCTTACCTCCCTCCCGCCTGAGTGAGCCAGAGCCCCCAAAGCAGCTGCTCCTTTAACCCCGTCCTGTCTGGGTGGGGAACAGACGCCCTCAGGCGACCTACATGCAGAGGCGGGTCCAAATCCAAAGCTGAACCCCGGGAGCTGTATGAACAAAGGAGAGAAAGGGAAATCTCTCCCAGCAGCCTCAGAAGCAGCAGATTAAAGCTCTACAAACAACTTGATGTACCTGCATCTGTTGAATACCTGAATAGACAACGAATCATCCTAAATTGAGGAGGTAGACTTTGGGAGCAGGATATATTAATTTTTCCCCTTTTCCTTTTTTTGTGAGTGTACATGAGTATGCTTCTGGGTGAGATTTTGTCTGTATAGCTTTCCTTTCACCATTCGTCTTAGGATTCATTCCGTCCGTTTTTGGTTTTTTGTTTTTTGTACTTAATTTTTTTTTTTCTTAATAAATGTTTTCTTAATAATTTTTTCCTTATTTTCTATTTTTAAAAATTAAAAAAAAAATTATTTATAATGTTTTTTCATATTTTTTATTTTAAAAAACTAAAAATTTTTTCTTCTTAATAAATGTGTTACTTAGTAATTTTTTTCTTATTTTTTATTATAAAAAATTAATAAATTTCTTTTAAAAAATTTAAAAAAATTTTTTTTCTTAATAAATTTTTTCTTAATAATTTTTTTCTTATTTTTCATTATAATAGGTTTATTTTATTTTATCCTCTTTCTTTCTTTCTTTCTTTCTATTTTTTCTCCCTTTTATTCTGAGCTGTGTGGATGAAAGGCTCTTGGTGCTCCAGCCAGGCATCAGGGCTGTGCCTCTGAGGTGGGAGAGCCAAATTCAGGACACTGGTCCACAAAAGACCTCCTAGCTCCATGTAATACCAAATGGTGAAAATCTCTCAGAGATCTCCATCTCAACACCAAGACCCAGCTTCACTCAACAACCAGCAAGCTATAATGCTGGACACCCTACGCCAAACAACTAGCAAGACAGGAACACAGCCCCATCCATTAGCAGACAGGCTGCCTAAAATCATAGTAAGGCCACAGACACGCCAAAACACACCACCAGACGTGGACGTGCCCAACAGAAAGACAAGATCCAGCCTCATCCACCAGAACACAGGCACTAGTCCCCTCCACGAGGAAGCCTACACAACCCACTGAACCAACCTTAACTACTGGGGACAGACACCAAAAACAACGGGAACTATGAACCTGCAGCCTGTGAAAAGGAGACCCCAAACACGGTAAGATAGGCAAAAAGAGAAGACAGAAAAACACACAGCAGATGAAGGAGCAGGGTCAAAACACAACGGACCTAACAAATGAAGAGGAAATAGGCAGTCCACCTGAAAAAGAATTCAGAATAATGATAGTAAAGATGATCCAAAATCTTGGAAATAGAATTGACAAAATGCAAGAAACATTTAACAAGGAAGTAGAAGAGCTAAAGAGGAACCAAGCAACGATAAAAACACAATAAATGAAATTAAAAATACTCTAGAAGGGATCAATAGCAGAATAACTGAGGCAGAAGAATGGGTAAGTGACCTGGAAGATAAAATATTGGAAATAACTACTGAAAGCAGAATAAAGAAAAAAGAATGAAAAGAACTGAGGACAGTCTCAGAGACCTCTGGGACAACATTAAAAGCACCAACCTTTGAATTATAGGGGTCCAGGAAGAAGAAGAGAAAAAGAAGGGGACTGAGAAAATATTTGAAGAGATTATAGTTGAAAACTTCCTTAATATGGGAAAGGAAATAGTTAATCAAGTCCTGGAAGCCCAGAGAATCTCATACAGGATAAATCCAAAGAGAAACATGCCAAGACATATATTAATCAAACTATCAAAAATTAAATATAAAGAAAACATATTAAAAGCAGCAAGGGAAAAACAGCAAATAACACACAAGGGAATCCCCATTAAGTTAAGAGCTGATCTTTCAGCAGAAACTCTGCAAGCCAGAAGGCAGTGGCAGGATATACTTAAAGTGATGAAGGAGAAAAACCTACAACCAAGATTACTCTACCCAGCAAGGATCTCATTCAGATTTGATGGAGAAATTAAAACCTTTACAGACAAGCAAAAGCTGAGAGAGTTCAGCACAACCAAACCAGCTTTACAACAAATGCTAAAGGAACTTCTCTAGGCAGGAAACACAAGAAAAGGAAAACACCTACAATAACAAACCCAAAACATTTAAGAAAATGGGAATAGGAACATACATATCGATAATTACCTTAAACGTAAGTGCATTAAATGCTCCCACCAAAAGACACAGACTGGCTGAATGGATACAAAAACAAGACCCATATATATGCTGTCTACAAGAGACCCACTTCAGACCTAGAGACACATACAGACTGAAAGTGAGGGGATGGAAAAAGATATTCCATGCAAATGGAAGTCAAAAGAAAGCTGGAGTAGCAATTCTCATATCAGACAAAATAGACTTTAAAATAAAGACTATTACAAGAGACAAAGAAGGACACTATATAATGATCAAGGGATCGATCCAAGAAGAAGGTATAACAATTGTAAATATGTATGCACCCAACATAGGAGCACCTCAATACATAAGGCAAATACTAACAGCCATAAAAGGGGAAATCGACAGTAACACAATCATAGTAGGTGACTTTAACACTCCACTTTCACCAATGGACAGATCATCCAAAATGAAAATAAATAAGGAAACACAAGCTTTAAATGATACATTAAACAAGATGGACTTAATTGATATTTATAGGACATTCCACCCAAAAACAACAGAATACACATTTTTCTCAAGTGCTCATGGAACATTCTCCAGGATAGATCATATCTTGGGTCACAAATCAAGCCTTGGTAAATTTAAGAAAATTGAAATCGTATCAAGTATCTTTTCGGACCACAACGCTATGAGACTAGATATCAATTACAGGAAAAGATCTGTAAAAAATACAAACACATGGAGGCTACACAATACACTACTTAATAACAAAGTGATTACTGAAGAAGTCAAAGGGGAAATCAAAAAATACCTAGAAACAAATGACAATGGAGATACGACGACCAAAAACCTATGGGACGCAGCAAAAGCAGTGCTAAGAGGGAAGTTTATAGCAATACAAGCCTACCTCAAGAAACAGGAAACATCTCGAATAAACTACCTAACCTTGCACCTGAAGCAATTAGAGAAAGAAGAACAAAAAAACCCCAAAGCCAGCAGAAGGAAAGAAATTATAAAGATCAGGTCAGAAATAAATGAAAAAGAAATGAAGGAAACAATAGCAAAAATCAATGAAACTAAAAGCTGGTTCTTTGAGAAGATAAACAAAATTGATAAACCATTAGCCAGACTCATCAAGAGAAAAAGGGAGAAGACTCAGATCAATAGAATTAGAAATGAAAAAGGAGAAGTAACCACTGACACTGCAGAAATACAAAAGATCATGAGAGATTACTACAAGCAACTCTATGCCAATAAAACGGACAACCTGGAAGAAATGGACAGATTCTTAGAAATGCACAAACTGCCGAGACTGAACCAGGAAGAAACAGAAAATATGAACAGACCAATCACAAGCACTGAAATTGAAACTGTGATTAAAAACCTTCCAACAAACAAAAGCCCAGGACCAGATGGCTTCACAGGTGAATTCTATCAAACATTCAGAGATGAGCTAACACCTATCCTTCTCAAACTCTTCCAAAATATTGCAGAGGGAGGAACACTCCCAAACTCATTTTACGAGACCACCATCACCCTGATACCAAAACCAGACAAATATGTCACAAAGAAAGAAAATTACAGGCCAATATCACTGATGAACATAGATGCAAAAATCCTCAACAAAATACTAGCAAACAGAATCCAACAGCACATTAAAAGGATCACACACCATGATCAAGTGGGGTTTATCCCAGGAATGCAAGGATTCTTCAACATACGCAAATCAATCAATGTGATACACCATATTAACAAATTGAAGGAGAAAAACCATATGATCATCTCAGTAGATACAGAGAAAGCTTTCGAAAAAATTCAACACCCATTTATGATAAAAGCCCTGCAGAAAGTAGGCATAGAGGGAACTTTCCTCAACATAATAAAGGCCATATATGACAAACCCACAGCCAACATTGTCCTCAATGGTGAAAAACTGAAACCATTTCCACTAAGATCAGGAACAAGACAAGCTTGCCCACTCTCACCACTATTATTCAACATAGCTTTGGAAGTGTTAGCCAAAGCAATCAGAGAAGACAAAGAAATAAAAGGAATCCAAATCGGAAAAGAAGAAGTAAGGCTGTCACTATTTGCAGATGACATGATACTATACATAGAGAATCCTAAAGATGCTACCAGAAAACTCCTAGAGCTAATGAATGAATTTGGTAAAGTAGCAGGATACAAAATAAATGCACAGAAATCTCTTGCATTTCTATACATTAATGACGAAAAATCTGAAAGTGAAATTAAGAAAACACTCCCGTTTACCACTGCAACAAAAAGAATAAAATATCTAGGAATAAACCTACCTAAGGAGACAAAAGACCTGTATGCAGAAAATTATAAGACACTGATGAAAGAAATTAAAGATGATACAAATAGATGGAGAGATATACCATGTTCCTGGATTGGAAGAATCAACATTGTGAAAATGACTCTACTACCCAAAGCAATCTACAGATTCAATGCAATCCCTATCAAACTACCACTGGCATTTTTCACAGAACTAGAACAAAAAATTTCACAATTTGTATGGAAACACAAAAGACCCCGAATAGCCAAAGCAATCTTGAGAACGAAAAATGGAGCTGGGGGAAACAGGCTCCCTGACTTCAGACTATATTACAAAGCTTCAGTAATCAAGACAGTTTGGTACTGGCACAAAAACAGAAATATAGATCAATGGAACAGGATAGAAAGCCCAGAGATAAACCCACACACATATGGTCACCTTATCTTTGATAAAGGAGGCAAGCATATACAGTGGAGAAAAGACAGCCTCTTCAATAAGTGGTGCTGGGAAAATTGGACAGGTACATGTAAAAGTATGAAATTAGAACACTCCCTGACACCATGCACAAAAATAAACTCAAAATGGATTAAAGACCTAAGTGTAAGGGCAGACACTATCAAACTCTTAGAGGAAAACATAGGCAGAACACTCTATGACATACATCACAGCAAGATTCTTTTTGACCCAGCTCCCAGAGAAATGGAAATAAGAACACAAATAAACAAATGGGACCTAATGAAACTTAAATGCTTTTGCACAGCAAAGGAAACCGTAAACAAGACCAAAAGACAACCCTCAGAATGGGAGAAAATATTTGCAAATGAAGCAACTGACAAAGGATTAATCTCCAAGATTTACAAGCAGCTCATGCAGCTCAATAACAAAAAAACCAACAACCCAATCCAAAAATGGGCAGAAGACCTAAAGAGACATTTCTCCAAAGAAGATATACAGATGGCCTACAGACACATGACAGAATGCTCGACATCATTAATCATTAGAGAAATGCAAATCAAAACTACAATGAGATATCATCTCACACCGGTCAGAATGGCCATCATCAAAAAATCTAGAAACAATAAATGCTGGAGAGGGTGTGGAGGAAAGGGAACACTCTTGCACTGTTGGTGGGAATGTAAATTGATACAGCCACTATGGAGAACAGTATGGAGGTTCCTTAAAAAACTACAAATAGAACTACCATACGACCCAGCAATCCCACTACTGGGCATATACCCTGAGAAAACCATAGGTCAAAAAGAGTCATGTACCAAAATGTTCATTGCAGCTCTATTTACAATAGCCAGGACATGGAAGCAACCTAAATGTCCATCGACAGATGAATGGATAAAGAAGATGTGGCACATATATACAATGGAATATTACTCAGCCATAAAAAGAAATGAAATGGAGGTATTTATAATGAGGTGGATGGAGTTAGAGTCTGTCATACAGAGTGAAGTAAGTCAGAAAGAGAAAAACAAATACAGTATGCTAACACATATATACAGAATCTAAGGGAAAAAAAAAAAAAAAGGCCATGAAGAACCTAGTGGCAAGACGGGAATAAAGACACAGACCTACTAGAGAATGGACTTGAGGATATGGGGAGGGGTGGGGTGAGATGTGACAGGGTAAGAGAGTGTCATGGACATATATACACTACCAAATGTAAAATAGATAACTAGTGGGAAGCAGCCGCATAGCACAGGGAGATCAGCTCGGTGCTTTGTGACCACCTAGAGGGGTGGGATGGGGAGGGTGGGAGGGAGGGAGATGCAAGAGGGAAGAGAAATGGGAACATATTGTATATGTATAACTGATTCACTTTGTTATAAAGCAGAAGCTAACACACCATTGTAAGGCAATTATACTTCAATAAAGATGTTTAAAAAAAAAATAATAACGAGGTGATCACTGAAGAAATCAAAGGGGAAATCAAAAAATACCTAGAAAAAAATGACAATGGAGACACGACGACCCAAAACCTATGGGATGCAGCAAAAGCAGTTCTAAGAGGGAAGTTTATAACAATACAACCCTACATCAAGAAACAAGAAACATCTCGAATAAACAACCTAACCTTGCACCTAAAGCAATTAGAGAAAGAAGAACAAAAAAACCCCAAAGCTAGCAGAAGGAAAGAAATCATAAAGATCAGATCAGAAATAAATGAAAAAGGAATGAAGGAAACAATAGCAAAGATCAATAAAACTAAAAGCTGGTTCTTTGAGAAGATAAACAAAATTGATAAACCATTAGCCAGACTCATCAAGAGAAAAAGGGAGAAGACTCAAATCAATAGAATTAGAAATGTAAAAGGAGAAGTAACCACTGACACTGCAGAAAAACAAAGGATCATGAGAGATTACTACAAGCAACTCTATGCCAATAAAATGGACAACCTGGAAGAAATGGACAGATTCTTAGAAATGCACAACCTGCCGAGACTGAACCAGGAATAAACAGAAAATATGAACAGACCAATCACAAGCACTGCAATTGAAACCATGATTAAAAACCTTCCAACAAACAAAAACCCAGGACCAGATACAGGTGAATTCTATCAAACATTTAGAGAAGAGCTAACACCTATCCTTCTCAAACTCTTCCACAGTATTGCAGAGGGAGGAACACTCCCCAACTCATTCTATGAGGCCACCATCACCCTGATACCAAAACCAGACAAAGATGTCACAAAGAAAGAAAACTACAGGCCAATATCACTGATGAACATAGATGCAAAAATCCTCAACAAAATAGTAGCAAACAGAATCCAACAGCACTTTAAACGGATCATACACCATGATCAAGTGGGGTTTATTCCAGGAATGCAAGGATTCTTCAATATACGCAAATCAATCAATGTGATACATCATATTAACAAATTGAAGGAGAAAAACCATATGATCATCTCAGTAGATGCAGAGAAAGCTTTCAACAAAATTCAACACCCATTTATGATAAAAGCCCTGCAGAAAGTAGGCATAGAGGGAACTTTCCTCAACATAATAAAGGCCATATATGAAAACCCACAGCCAACATTGTCCTCAGTGGTGAAAAACTGAAACCATTTCCACTAAGATCAGGAACAAGACAAGGTTGCCCACTCTCACCACTATTATTCAACATAGTTTTGGAAGTGTTAGCCACAGCAATCAGAGAAGAAAAAGAAATAAAAGGAA
The DNA here is from genome assembly GCF_028021215.1 of Eschrichtius robustus. Taxonomy (NCBI): domain Eukaryota; kingdom Metazoa; phylum Chordata; class Mammalia; order Artiodactyla; family Eschrichtiidae; genus Eschrichtius; species Eschrichtius robustus. Next base: position 37,024,158 of record NC_090843.1, read on the forward strand.
TCCAAATCGGAAAAGAAGAAGTAAAGCTGTCACTGTTTGCAGATGACATGATACTATACACAGAGAATCCTAAAGATGCTACCAGAAAGTTACTAGAGCTAATCAATGAATTTGGTAAAGTAGCAGGATACAAAATTACTGCACAGAAATCTCTTGCATTCGTATACACTAAGGATGAAAAATCTGAAAGTGAAATTAAGAAAACACTCCCGTTTACCACTGCAACAAAAAGAATAAAATATCTAGGAATAAACCTACCTAAGGAGACAAAAGACCTGTCTGCAGAAAATTATAAGACACTGATGAAAGAAATTAAAGATGATACAAATAGATGGAGAGATATACCATGTTCTTGGATTGGAAGAATCAACATTGTGAAAATGACTCTACTACCCAAAGCAATCTATAGATTCAATGCAATCCCTATCAAACTACCACTGGCATTTTTCACAGAACTAGAACAAATAATTTCACAATTTGTATGGAAACACAAAAGACCCCAAATAGCCAAAGCAATCTTGAGAACGAAAAATGGAGCTGGGGGAATCAGGCTCCCTGACTTCAGACTATATTACCAAGCTACAGTAATCAAGACAGTTTGGTACTGGCACAAAAACAGAAACATAGATCAATGGAACAGGATAGAAAGCCCAGAGGTAAACCCACACACATATGGTCACCTTATCTTTGATAAAGGAGGCAAGCATATACAGTGGAGAAAAGACAGCCTCTTCAATAAGTGGTGCTGGGAAAACTGGACAGGTACATATAAAAGTATGAAATTAGAACACTCCCTGACACCATACACAAAAATAAACTCAAAATGGATTAAAGACCTAAGTGTAAGGCCGGACACTATCAAACTCTTAGAGGAAAACATAGGCAGAACACTCTATGACATACATCACAGCAAGATTCTTTTTGACCCAGCTCCTAGAGAAATGGAAATAAAAACAAATGGGACCTAATGAAACTTAAAAGTTTTTGCACAGCAAAGGAAACCATAAGCAAGACAAAAAGACAACCCTCAGAATGGAGGAAATATTTGCAAATGAAGCAACTGATAAAGGATTAATCTCCAAAATTTACAAGCAGCTCATGCAGCTCAATAACAAAAAAACAAACAACCCAATCCAAAAATGGGCAGAAGACCTAAAGAGACATTTCTCCAAAGAAGATATACAGATTGCCAACAGACACATGAAAGAATGCTCCACATCATTAATCATTAGAGAAATGCAAATCAAAACTACAATGAGGTATCATCTCACACCAGTCAGAATGGCCATCATCAAAAAATCTAGAAACAATAAATGCTGGAGAGGGTGTGGAGAAAAGGGAACCCTCTTGCACTGTTGGTGGGAATGTAAATTGATACAGCCACTGTGGAAAACAGTATGGAGGTTCCTTAAAAAACTACAAATAGAACTACCATGCGACCCAGCAATCCCACTACTGGGCATATACCCTGAGAAAACCATAATTCAAAAAGAATCATGTACCAAAATGTTCATTGCAGCTCTATTTACAATAGCCAGGACATGGAAGCAACCTAAGTGTCCATCATCGGTTGAATGGATAAAGAAGATGAGGCACATATATACACTGGAATATTACTCAGCCATAAAAAGAAATGAAATGGAGGTATTTGTAGTGAGGTGGATGGAGTTAGAGTCTGTCATACAGAGTGAAGTAAGTCAGAAAGAGAAAAACAAATACAGTATGCTAACACATATAAATGGAATCTAAGGAAAAAGAAAAAAGTCATGAAGAACCTAGTGGCAAGACGGGAATAAAGACACAGACCTACTAGAGAATGGACTTGAGGATATGTGGAAGGGGTGTGGTAAGATGTGACAGGGTGAGAGAGTGGCATAGATATATATACACTACCAAATGTAAAATAGATAGGTAGTGGGAAGAAGCCGCATAGTACAGGGAGATCAGCTCGGTGCTTTGTGACCACCCAGAGGTGTGGGATAGGGAGGGTGGGAGGGAGGGAGATGCAAGAGGGAAGAGATATGGGAACATATGTATATGTATAACTGATTCACTTTGTTATAAAGCAGAAACTAACACACCATTGTAAAGCAATTATACTCCAATAAAGATGCTTAAAAAAAATAATAAAATAAATAAATAAATAAATAAATATAATTGTGAAACAACATCAGACAAACCAAACTGAGGTACAGTCTACAAAATAGCTTCTATTCTTCAAAAGTTTCAGAGATTTAAAAAAAAGTCAAGAGAAGACTGAAAAACTGTCCCAGATTGAAGGAGATTAAAGCAACATGGCAACTAAATGCAACATGTGATGCTTAACTAGATCTTAGTGCTATAAAGGACATTGTTGTGAAAACTGGCAAAACTTGAATGAGGTCTAGGGAGTATTTGGTGACAGTACATCAATGTTAATGTCCTGACTTTGATGTTTGTATTGGGTAATTTGAGAGAATGCCTCTGTTTATGGAAAATATGCACTAAATATTCCAGTGCAATCAAATATATTGCAACTTATGCACAAATATTCCAGAAATAAAGTTTTCCTTGTATATACCACATTTCTGAAAGTTTGCTTTTTTTCAGCCTTAAGAAAAATATTTTTAAAAGAAACATTTCCAGATACTCCTTTTTCCTGTCTCTCTTAATTTGCCAGGTGGTCCCCAGACCATCTTCCTTTATCCCTCCCTCCCCATTCCCAACAACACTCACAGCCATTTAGGTGTGCACAACGTTTAAATAAAATTTGAAATTAACAGCACTGAGGTGGAGAAGGGGTGATTTCACTGAAGCATGATATGACATAACTCAAGGTTAAATCAAATGGACATTGTAGTCTTGGAAAATTTTCCTCAGACAAATACTATTGGCAGAATTTTCTCTAAATGCTACTGGCCTGGACTCCTATGAATCCCCATAGCACCAGGTTCTCCTTGCACCACCTTTTTCTCTGCCACGCATCCTCCCAATGTGTGCATGTCTTTATGTAGATCTCCATACCGGTATGCCAAATGTAAAACCATTATGGATATCCCAGGGTGCTCCACATTATAATCAAATAGCCCCACAAACCTGTATACCTGAATATTTCTATCCCACAAAAGAATTCTGTAGTCAGGTCCTAAAATAAGAGCACCTGCCATCAGCTCTCCACTTAATATTCACTGTAAACTGTAGTGCCATATAATAACCAGTGAGAACTTGATAATATGTTGTCAAATTAATGTTGAGAGTAGGTCTTAAAAGTTCTCATCACACAAAAAAAATAATTATAACTATATGTGGTGGTGGATGTTAACTAGACTTACTGTGTTGATCATTTTGCAATATATATAAATATTGGCTCATTATGTTTTCACCTGAAACTAATTCATTATATGTCAATTATATATCAATAAAAAATTTTAAAATACTGAAATTACAATACTAATATTGGAGTATTTACCCATTTAACTTCTAGAAATACTCTAAATTCAGAAACACACAGACTGGATGGAAGGGATGCTCTTTTTTCCCACCTTTATTGAGATATAATTGACATATAACATTATTGACGTTTAAGGTATATAATGTGATGATTTGGTTCATGTATATGTTGTGAAATGTTTACCACAATAATGTTAGTTAACACATCCTTTACCTCATATAATTACCATTTTGTTGTTGTTATTGTCATGATGAGAAAATTAAAGTTCTACTGTCATAGCAACTTTCAAGTATACAATACAGTATTGTTAAGTATAGTCACTATGCTGTACAATAGTCCCCTGAAACTTATTGAAGAATGGCTGTTCTTTTATCTGAACACATAATAAAAGACTTAGCTCTCTGAATCAATCCATCTATTCAGTGGATTTGTGGTTTTGCTTATAAATTGAGTAGGCAAGGTGAGATAATTTAAAATAGTAAATCAGCTTTTCCTAAGATTCCATAGATCATTTGGTACATGAATGAATTCATCTCTGGGTTTCCTAGTTGCTTAACTTTGACCATTTCAGTTAATGAAATGTAAACATACCATCTAATTAATGAAGCCATTTCTCTTGTCAATACAGATATTTCTCTAACTCTTAGATCAATGTTTTTGTAGGCAGGTATTCCAGATATAGTTTTACTCCTAGCATTAGTACATGAAATATTTTAGACAGTGTGCATTTGGCATTAAATTTGTTAGGATAACAGTTGCCTAACTCTTGTTTAAATTAATTCTTAAGAATTTTATCAGTATAGTCTGAGTACCTTGGCAGCATTGAGACATAACATCTTTTATATCCAGTGTGGAATAATTACAGACTGAAAAATTTAATGCAGTCCTGATTTTGTCAATGATATATCACTAGAGTCTCTTAAAAGTTGCAATAGTACAGGGCATATGAAAATCAGAAGGATGTAAGTGCCTTAGCTTACAACGATAATGAGAATGACAGTTTGCTGAAGTAGCTGTAAACCAAATGTAGTATAGCTATAAAAAAAAAAAAAAGAAAAAATGTATGGTATTCAGATAAGATCCTATATTGTTGCTTCCCTCTAAAAGCTGTGCATACAAATGAGAATGAGGCATCCACACTGTCTTCAGGGAATGGTCTGCCCCTGAGCAGAAAAGATGATGATGTAGAGTTGTGTTCGAAAACTGCTGAAGTTCAGCTTCATCTGGTAGGAGCCAAAGCAGGGCAATTACATCTGGGACACATTCGAAATCAGTTCAAAGTAATAAGAAACCTGAAATCACAGAGAACAAATGACATTCCAGGCTATAGAATTGAGGAAATGGGTTTTCCAATTTCATGTTTATTATCTTTGACTGACTAAAGATTTTTCTTTAAACTAAAAGAAAAAAGATGTGGGTCTGAATATTTTCTTCAAGTTATCCAAGTAGAAACATAGTTTTAAGTCTATTTAACTGACTTTTCCTTAGGAGGTTACATAAATGAAAGTCAAAAATGAATCCATCACTGAAAAAAGCAAAGTAGTAGAAATTAGATTTTAGTAAAATTAAATCGGGTAGACTTCTTTTTGGTATTATGTTGCTATTGAATGGAATGAGATGTTTTCTTGTTTATGTTGAAAAGATGTTCATTATAATTGATAAAAAATTAAGCTCAACATGTCGTTCACAAGGTGTTTTGGAAATAATAAAAACTGGTTATGGAGCAAAGACAAAAATTCAGAAAATAGTTAAGGATACTAATATTCATTTAAATGCAATTACATTGCACAAAAATTAATATCCAGTTTTTGTCCATGAGCTCATTGACAGCTATTAGTGTCCAGGTGGGTCAAACCTGAAAGAGAGTTATCAGATCAAGCTTAAGATGGCTTAAACAAAATAGAGTCCTGGATTCATCTCAGTTAAGAAGTCAAAATTGCAGCTGGCAAGACAATGACAGGTGTCAGATTATTATACAGTGGTGGGATGCAAGTCCTACTTGATGGTCCTGTGGCAGTCATCTATATAGTTAGGATTCTGGGCTAATTTTAAGATATCTGCAGAAATCATGTACATCTTTTGCTATCTTCTTAGATTATGGCAGTTATCTAAGTCATTTCATCCATCAAACATTTATTGAATACCTGCTATTGGCAGGTATTGTGAAAAATAATGGGATACAGCAGGAATCAAGATATAAATGATCTCTGCCCCTCAGAGTTTATAGTGGGGGAAGACCAACGAAAGGAAATAACAACACAGTATGATAAGAGCAATAAGAGTTCGGAAGACTGGTGCTTTACCTAGTCTAAGAATGGAGGGTGTCTGGTCAAAAATCTTGCTGACAGTTCTTTAAATTATATAGTTTGCCAGTGTCTAGGTAAAGTTTAACATGTTTACCATTTCCATGATTATTTGTGTGTCAGTAAACTTTTGCTGTGCAACATACCACCTCAAGATTTAGGGACTTGAAACAACAACCATTTATTTGCTCACAATTCTATTGGTCAACTAGGTGGTTATTCTGGTCTTGAGCAGCTTGTCTCAACTGCTGCCAGCAGTCAGCTTGTCTGGGGCTAGGCACTCTGGGATGGCCTTATGCACATGTCAGGACCTTCAACTAGGTTTGCTAGAGCATCTAAAATGACTGGTCTCTGATCTTCTAATAGGCTAGCTTAGGCTTGTTCACATGGCAGCCTACAGATTCCCAACAGCAAGAGAGAGCAAGGCCAAGTTTGCAAGAACTATTTAAGCCTCTGCTTATAAGAAATTTACTAACACCACATTGGCCAAAGTAAGCCCTATGGACAAACCCCAATTCAAAAGGTAGAGAATCAAATTTTTCAATAGATGGGTGGAACTGCAAAATATTCTCTATTACACTTTGTTAAAAGAGGAAATAACTTTGCTGTTAGGACACTGTTTGATTGATAAAACTTTTCAACTCCCGAATAATTTAGGAAGAAGCTTAAACCATTAAAATTGACAAAATGTTCTTCCCTAGTTTGTGCCACTTAACCTTGTTCTCCACCACTCCCTAGTATTAAAGCTTTAGACAGAGAGTTACATGAACTTTACTTTAAATTCTCTCTGCAAGTGAGATTTGCTCATCTTTCAATGCTTAGCATAAGCTCTACTTTTTGTTCACGTGTTTCTTATTACTCTTAATGAAAATGACTGTGGCTCCAGCCCAAATCGCTTATATCCAAATTGTTTTCAAGAGAGTTGTCTGCTACTGATTTTCCTCAATTCAGACAGTACCTATTCACTGCAGCACATACTGTTGCTCTTAATCTTAAACTCACTAGGATCTTATTTAACCACTTCTTTAAAGTTTATCTTTTTTCCCTAATTAGAAGCAAACCTCTTGAGGACTAGAGCTCTTTATTTTATGCTTTATCAGTAGTTTTCCTTGAGTCTTTTAAATGTATGTCAAATTATTCTTCCATAAAATATTGTATATTATTTTTCATGATTTTATTTATAAAAATATGCAAAATGAGATATTCATTAACTTTTCATTTACCTCAAAATAATTTACCATTTCTTCTAATATTTTGATTTTTCAACTAAGGAGCCCAAGACCATCAGTTTAATAGATTATGTGGCTTAAAAGAGTTGAGAATAAAAATTGGTAAAACATGGGAGTTGGCCAAATGTGACAGATAAGGAATAACCATTAAGACACTTTCAACAAACATTCATAATGGATGTGCCATTTCCTTCTTTGCAAAATCTTTCCTTCACTCATTTATGACATCTGTTGAGAATCTAGGACAGAGCAGATGCTTTGTATTCACCAAAGCAGATGCAGAGTGTTTGAAGTAAAACAAAAGGTCAAGTAGTAATCCTCTGCAAAGAATATGAACTTTCCCCCATGTGGATATCAATGTTTCTAACTTTTTGTTGCATATTGACATAAATGTGTTAATAAGATGTCAGAAAGTCTAATCGAAAGGGAGAAAGTAGCCAATTTTCTCCATGCTTAGTATATAAAATATCAGGTATATGTATACTTGGAAACATTTGAATCCTTGGAAAATTGCTTTGCTTTAACATCAGAATGTTAGGCACTGAGTAGAGACCTTATAACTACTTTCCTTTATTTTCATAAATATATCACCTTTCTCTCCATTTGAGTAAAAATCCTGAAGAGCAGGCGGCCTACATGCGTGATCCATCCTTCTATATAATTAGCTCTGTGACCTCTCTAAGCCTTTGTTGCCTAATCTATAAAGTGGAGACATTAATACCAATCTTTACTATTTTATAGAGTAATGAGAACACAATCAAATAACACACAAGAAAATTCTTTATAACTGGGAAAACAGTAGGGGGAAATTGCATTATTACAGTATTAGAGCATAATACCTAAGTGCTGTTCCACCACTCCCTACTCAAGTGTCTCATTCTAGGTAATCCTAGACCAGAATCTTCCAATGATTGGCTATGTAGCCTTTAGCAAGTCAGTCACCTCTCTTTATCACATTTTTCTCATCTAGCTTTACTAGATGATATTAAGGTCCTTTCTATCCTTTAAAATTCTGTGATAAAACAAGTTAAAAAACCTATTATGGAATGCTCTTTGAAAAAAACATTAAGAAATAATGTGAGCTTCCTCTCCTTTAACTGGTGTCTGTTGGCAAAATTATATTTATAGATTTGATTATATTTATAATTTTGACTAATTAGGTTAATTAATCTTTGATCACTTCATTAATTATATAAGGTGATTAGATTAGAGATTATATTAAAACCCAACTTTTTATAGTGGTCTAAAAGGCCCTTTATTTTCTGGCTCCTGGCTTTGTATAAGTTTTTAAAAATGGCTCCACATTATTTGATACTTCTCCCAATGAGTGGCAGGGTCAATATCTCCTTCCCTTGAATCTGAATGACTTCTTCAAATAACAGAATACTGAAATGATGCTACCTGACCTCAAAGGCTGGGTTATCAAAGGCCGTACCACTTCTGCTTAGATCTTTTGAAATGCTTACTCTCTGGATGTTCCCTTTTGGGACCCTCCTTAGAAATCAGCCTCCATGCTGTGGGATGCCCAAGCCACAAGGAGAGGGCATATGAATATGCTTTAATCAATAGTCCCAGTGGGGTCTAATTCTTCCCAGTCCAGCTTCCAGGCTTGGGAGTAAAGAAGCATCCAGATGATTCTAAAATGAAGCCCCAGACATGGTGGAGCAGAAATAAGCCATCTCTGCTATCTCCTGGACAAAACATTGACCTACCAATCTATGAGCATAAAATAATGCTTATTGTTTTATACCACTTGCTTTAGGATTCTTTGTTATGCAGCCATAAATAACCAGATCAGTCTACCTCTTTGACTCTCTCTCATTTGTTATTCTCTAGATACCCTGACTTCCTTTGGCACCTGGACTATGAAAGGGTTTTCCTGTCTGGGGACCTTTATTCTTGCTGTGTCTTCTGCCTAGAACACTTTCTGTATACAACATCAACCTATGTGTAGATATCTACTTATTAATCTTTGATGGCCATTTAGCTCCTCCTAAGAGAGGTTTGCCCCTAATCACCTTGCCCAAAGTAACCTCCCTACACACCATCACCAGTGCTTTCCATTGTCTAAAATTACCTTATATGTCTATCTGTGCATTTATTATTCGTCTTACTTGTATAATATACACCATAAAAGCAGAAAGTTTTTGCCATCTTGTTCACAGTTATATACACAGATCCTAAAACACTTTCAGTGAATAATGAACGTAATGTGCATAGGAAAGACCTTTCATATAGGCTTAAATGTATATTCTTAATCCCAACACTGAAAATTAATATCAAAAGTCTATAATGGGCCCTGTACCTTTGAGTTTCTAACATGTAATTGAGATTATTCCAAAGCAAGTATACTGTGGATATTGTTTCAAGGATAATACTTTCTCTATACATATAACCATTTCTTCATAAAACAATAAGATAAGACATTATATTGTAATCTACAAAATACTATATCATAGATTCTTAATAGAAATAGCAACAGATATTATATCCAATTAGGATAAATTATCATAGGAAAGTATAACTAAGAAATAGATTTTCACTGTGCCTCACCTCAGTTCAATACTGATTTGTCTACGATTTTCATTTATTTTCTTGCACAGCTATAATTGATGGTATGAATAATAAACTTATTATCCTCCCTTTACCTCAATAATCCTCTTTCTCTGTCTACTGAAATCCAGTTCTTCCTTATATTACTATTCCCCTATATTTGGCCCATGTATATATATATTTTAAGCAGATAGCACACAGAGTTCTCACATCTCCCCCTTCCCCACAAAGTTTCCTGTGTTATTAACCTCTTGCATTAATGTGGCTTATTTGTTACAATTAATTAACAAATATTGATACCTTATTATTAAGTAAAGTTCTGGTGGGCCTGGGAAGGCCTTCCTCTGGAGCCTCCTGGCCCTGTTTGCCTCTAACCCTTAGGGCCTATGAGGGCAAGACCCTTCTTCTGGAGAGAAGAACATGGTTGTTGTTGTTGTCACTACATGACTCCCCTTCACTCTCACCTCCATGGGGGGATTAACCAGGGCCACCCTGACCTTGTTTTCATGGACACACAATAAAAAGATCATTTACTTTAAAAAATTAAAGCTTATTCTTTCTGTTGTACAGTCTATGGTTTTTGACAAATGCATATTTTCATGTATATACTATTATAGTATTATAAAAAATAGTTTCAGTATCCTAAAATCTCCTGTGCTCCATCAATTCATCCTCTTTCTCCCCTAACCCCAGCAACTACTGATCCTGTTATTTCTATAGTTTTCTCTTTTCCCAAATGTCATATAGTTGGAATTATACTGGCTTCTTTCACTTAGCAGTACACATTCCTCCATTTCTTTTGTGGCTTAATAACTCATTTCTTTTCATTTCTGAATAATGTTCCATTGCATGGATGTACTAAAGTCTGTCTATTCATTCACTTATTGAGGGATATTTTGGTTGCTTCTAGTGCTTGGAGACTATAAGTAAAGCTTCTATAAATATTTGCATGCAGATCTTTGTGTGGCATATTATCTGGTTCTAAGTTACTGTGATGATTGTCTAACTAGTATCCCTGTGTCCAAGTGTTTGACCCAATACAAGCTCTACCATGGAGTGATTGTTCACCGTGGAAGGTGATCTTTCTGGAGTGTAACCTTGTCACTGTCACCATTATGCTGAAAGCTTTCAGAATGTACTCAGTGAAGTTTAAATTATTAGCATGACATCAATGGACTTTTATCATCAAATTCCAAAAGATCTCTCCCAATTTATATACCAAACCACTGTGCCGCATGTACCTCTGCCCTCCAGACATGGTAAAACACCTGACTTCCCAGGATGTAGCTCTTATTCCTCTGGTTTCTGCTGATCTCTGGGCCTAGCATGCCCTTCCCTGGGCCTAGCATGCCCTTCCCTATCTTGATTTCTTATTCAGACATCTTTGTCTCCCTGATGCCTTTGTCAATTTCCAGAATAATCTCTCACCTCTTTATTCCCATAGCACCTGCAGCATATGCCTGTGATAGTATCCACCGAAGTACGTTGCAGTGATTTGTTTGTTTGACTCTCTTCCTCACTGGATTGTGGCGATGGCATATTACAGTACAGGTTTTATGGTAGTCTACTTAGGTTGGAGAGTGAAGCATGAGGTTTTAGAACGGGTACTGGATACATCAGCAGACCAGACTCTGAGTTCCAGCTGTGCCACTTACTAGCTAGTTGTGTAAGCTCTTGTAAGTCTGCCAAAATTTCAGAAACAAATTTCTATTTGAAACTTTACAGTATTACTTTCTGCTTTACAGTTACTACAAATATTAAATAGTGTCTGCAGATTTTTGCAAACTCTAAAGTGCTAAACTTGTGAAATATTTCCAATGGACTTTCAAGAATTAAACCGTAAGATTATTATTATTAACAGAATAAATCCCATCCAAAACACAGAAAAAATAGATACATTATTATATAATTATAAACTTTCTATAGTTAGAAAAGACCATAGAGGTAATTTCATTCAACGCTTTAGTTTTACAGATGAGGAAATCGTGATCATAATAGGTTACAAGGTCTGCGTACAGTCACAGCAATGGCATAGTTGAACTAAAAGCTGAATTCAGCATGGCCAAAGGAAACAGTTAAAGAAGATATGTTCGGCTAAAATGGGATAAATCTTGAAAATCATTAGAGCTTAAAAAATTTGCTTGAATTTTCCAGTTTCTTTACAACTTTAAAAGCAAATTTACTTTTCAGAGAAGATTCAATTCCAAGAAAAAATTCAATTTAATGTTTTTATTAACCTGACCATGGACATGATTGAACTTCTATTGGAGTCCTTCCTCATAAAGTGCACAGATCACTATGATTGGGAAATTGCCATTTAGGAATCATATATTGTAAAACTATACATATTGTCATTTTATGTATCTATTATGAGCTCAGGATCTTAGAAGAGCCCAAACCTTTAAACAGCCCTACTGCCATCCCATCTACCTGTACTCATCTAGTTTTATCCTTTTAAATTTAAACCCTTGATCCATATTGCAAAATAAATATCCCATGGGAGGAAAGCACTTTCAAGTGTAAAGGGCTCAAAATAGAAAGATGGGGGCAGAAAGCAGACAGAGGAAATGGAGTCTTGAAGAACTACTTTATCAATGTAGGGAAGGAAAAAAATAACTGTTAAATTGACTGTGGAAAAACTGCTAGGAAAATAATGTATTAATATAAGGCTGATAGCACAATGTTCAGGGAAATGGATTGATGATTTATGGTGGGTTAAGTTTCGCAAATGATTGGGGAGGCTTGGAACAGCTGCTAGGAAGAGAAAGAGAGGAGGACAAAGGGAGAGAGATGCTCTGCAACCTGCAGGAGGCCAGGGCACTTTATTGCCAGAGTGTGTTCGGGTGAGGTTCATGCTGAGACGAAGAATGGAGATCTGCTGAGAGGAGAGACTTGAGGGAAAACAACAATTTAGCAGAAGCAGCAAACAAAATAATCAGAATGTAAGTTTTTGAAGTGAGAAGTCCTCCATTTGTCCCTGGAGTTATTTGGAGTAATGCCAAGGTTCTACCTTAGGTGATATTCAAGTTCAAACCACTTCTACTTAAATCTTAAAAGTCAAGGTGACTCTAGTACTTGGAGACTATGAAGGCCCTTGGCCTTCAGGTTGTGCCTGCTTGATACTTTATTTCTCTGTTCAAGCGATTACTTTTCAGTTCAACAATAAGAGATATACTTGAGAACATGAATGGGTATTCATTTCTCTGAACCTTACCAAGTGATCATGACTCAAGTTTTTTCTTTCAACCTCACGAAGTAAGAGGCTAGGAATATAGAATGACTGAGTAAGAACGCAACTGCACAAGAGGCAGGAGAGCCCACATGAAGATCTACCCTTCACAAACCAGTTGTGTGACTTGGAACAAGTCACAGTTTCTCTGACCCTTACTGTCTTCATGCTTACATTGAGGAAATGGGACCAGATCAGTGGTGTTCAAACCTTTTTAAAGTTATATGTGCTATATTATATGCTTAATAGATGTTATTACTTATGGGAATAGCAAACAGGCAAAATTTAGATGATAAGATTAAAATATGCACACTCAATTTTTTTTTTTTTTTTTTTGGTTTTGACAACAAAAACAGTGGGAGGTGGGAGGAAGTATGTTAAAGTAAAATTTAAAATTCTGACAGTTCAGGAAGAAATGAGAAAATAAGTCTGTATTTTCAAAATATAAATTCTATTTTTGTTTATTTAAACATGAAATTTGGAGGGACAAGCATAGCTTATGGGTCTCATAAAAATGGGGCATGGTGTCACAGGCTTAAGAATAACACAGCAGTCAGGCTTAAACTTGTAATACAGGTTTTTTTCTGTCTCCTCCTATTTTTCATTTCACACCTCATTTTCAATTTTTAGTACTGATTGATAAGCCACATAACTTTAGTCTGCACTCATCCATCAGTAATAAGAGCAATTTAAATTAATCTCTTTCTTTTTGATTTGGGAGGCGTGGTAAGGACTATAGAAGTGAGGGCACCACTATAGGTTGTGGTGCAACATGGAAAGGGTTGAGCTGGGTCATCACTCATTAAGAAGTAATTCTTATCTTCAGCTAAAATGTAATTAAATCTAAAGCAAAATTGTGTGAAGCCTTTTGAATATCAGAAATCTTTTCACTCAAGAAACTCATTTTTAATTTTTTTAATTCATAATTTTATCTCAACTCAAATCTGTTTTGTCCATTTTGCATGGATATGGAGTAATGGAAATATGTTATACTTGGCATCCACAAATCCAGATTCTAATTCTGAACGTACAATGTGCTAATGTGTAACCTCACACCACATTATGGAAACTTTTCTAAAATCTCAGTTTTCTGTCTTGTAAAACCTGTACTGTGATTCTTACACAATACGACAGTTGTGTGAATCCAATAGATAGTTCATGCAATAGGTATTCATCATACTACTGCATGAACTAAACACTGCTATAGGCATCAGGGACACAGCAGGGACTGACCAGATATGATCACCTCCCTTATGGGGCTCACATTCTAGTGAGTGGACACAGTCAATAACAATCAGAATACGTCCAGTGGAGATCCCTTCTACAAAAAAACTATAACAGATTAAGGGGTGTAGAGAGAAACAGGAGTAAAGAATGTTGACTTTCAAGGGTGGTTGGGAACAGCCTCTTCAGTAAAGGGATATTTGTACACTAAGGTCTGTTTTTGTTACAAATAGCAGAAAACTGATTGAAACTAGTTTCCAAGCCCTATTGCCACCCCCAACAAAAGTTGGAAAAGTTGCAGGGGGCCTATTACTCAAAACAATTATATTCAGCAGTTCAAACCATGTCATCAAGATTCTCCCACTCCCTCTCCCCATTGCTAGACTTCAGTTTCTTCTGCTTTGTCCTCACTCTTGGGGTAGTTTTCTTATCTTTATTTTTTCAAATCCTGGAAAATATGTTCCCCAGCATACCCTTACAACTTGTTAATGCATAGGTAACCCCTTTTCCCCCAATATTTCCAGAAAAAATCTCAAGGACGGTTTTTTCCCCTGACCTGGCTTGAATCATGTGTCCATTTCTAAATTAATCATCTTGTCTACTAAAAATATTAAAGATGATATGTAATTAAGATATTTACTTTTAAAGGCAATGCTAAGAGATATTTTTTAATATTTCTTTCCTCTTCTTTTGTTCATTCAAGTTGTTTTCTCTAAATTATATGGTGATCCTGAACTTCTCTGATTGTATTTATGAATGAAGTTCCAGGTTGATTATTATAGGTCTGTGTTGCCTTGACAGTTGTAACGCTGGTTTCCACAGCAAGCCTCCCAAAATTGGAGGGCTGTGAACTCTTTGTAAATGACCCAGACATATTCAGGCAGGCAGCTCTCCTTTTAAGTTGCATTGGTGGAGAGTATATAGGCAACATAGGGTTCAATTTTATTGTCAGTTTACAGACGTTCTGTTCTGGGGGTAAAATGCTTAAGGTATTTAACTTCTCAGCAGAGTTAACTTTGTCGATTTCTGGTATGTATTTTGATATTTGCTCTGTTTTGATTTTGTTTAGTCTTTAAACCTAATGCTATGGACCCCTCCAGAGAGGTATTTATTTATTTAGGAAACTCTCATTGTCTCAGTCCTGGGTGGACTCCACATTCTATGTATTCAGGAACGGGTGGGGCATGGTTCACTGGCTATGTAGCAGGTGGTCCTTGAACTATGGAAGTGTTTTGTCTCCCTACATGCCTCACGTTTGTCACTAATAGCTTTAGGAAGAAGAAAGTGCGTGGGCGCGAGAGGCAGATCACCTTGTTTTTAAAGCTGAGTATTGTCTGAGGTCAGTTGTCCATGATGAGGTTCTGTCAATGCTCAGGAGCGAATCCTTAACTATTCTGCCTCTGTCTGGGCTACCTCTCTCCAGACTGAAACCTCTCTGGATGACTATAAAAATTTAATTAACTCATCTCTGGGGACCTTGATACATATTCCAAAGTACAAGGAATGTGCGGGAGTTGGAACAAGAAGGAACCAGTTCCTGTGACCCGTCTGCCTACTCTGTGTCTTAGACAGCACAAGGTTCAGTACCTGAGACCAGGGTGAAAGAAAGTGATGTCCCTCTTGGAAATTCCTCTGACCTATGAGGACATCTCATGAGGACACCTCATGAGGACAGTCTCATTTCCTTACTGTTCATCCCTACCTCAGTTCTTCCAACTCCTCCCTTCTCTTTGTTTTCTGGTTTTCTTTTACTCCTCATCTAATCTCTTGTTGATTTTGAAGACTCCACAGACAAAGCAGTTCCCTGAATATCATGAATACCAATGACTTACTCTCACCTAGATCTGCTGTTCTAGATGGAGGAGGGCGTTCATTGTAATGGAAAATAGTGAATGCACTCTTCCTGCTTGTGACTCACACAGCTATCCCCTCACACACACTAGAGTGTGCAGAAATGGAGGGAGCTCATTCCTTAGGGACCTTGGGAGAGAACTTTCACACAGCTCTGTGGCCAGTTTCCCTGAGAGTTTCTAAAAGCAGTCATCGTGCCAAAAAGAAGCTAAATATCCTTCAGATAATTCACATCTTCTCTACAACAAAAATTTCCACTCCTCTAATTAAAGTCACTTTGATCCTTTTTCCTGTGTACTAATTTCCTTGGCCTTTTTATGATGAGAGAATTTCCGTCCTCCTAGTACTGAATTACTTTGCAAAACATCTTATATTACCTGTTAATGAATGTTGCTTTACCAGAACTACTTCTAATTACAAAGCTCCCCACCACAGTATGAGAGATGGCCCTTTTTAATGTGTTAATTTCTCCAGAATCCTTCTGAGAAGAGTATTTCTCCCCTCTCCCAAAGTATTTTTCCATTTAATTCATTGTGTATTCACTAAAGCCCAACACTGTGCAAAGGGCTGGAGAGACAGAGAATGAGATCAAGTCCTTGTCCACTGAGAGATTAAATTATCATAGGGGAAACAGATAAGAAACAAGTAAAGAAACAAAATATTAACAGATTTTTTAAATTATGTGAGCAATCAGAGATTGTTGTAAAGATATCAGGAGGCCTGACACTAGATAAGGCTGTCAGAAGAGGGGGTAACTTTTAGATTAAGATCTGAAAAATAAGGTGGAATCAGTTATGCAAATAGTTGAGGAGAGGGCCTTTCCAATACCTAGGGCACAGCAGATGCAAAGTCCCTACAAAGTCACAAACACTTGGCATGTTCTTAGAAGTGTAGAAGGCTTATGAAATAAAAGAATAAGAGAAAAGAGGAAAAAGAGCATTAGGTAAGATGGCAAAGGTCTACAGAGATCAAATCAATCAGGCTATGATAATGAGCTGACTTTATTCTAAGTGCAAGAGGAAGATATTAAAGGATTTTTAAGGGGAGTGGAAGTATGTTACAACCTGAATTCTGTTTTAAAAATGTATCTCTGGCTATTTTATGGAGGTTGAGTTTTAGGGAAATAAGAATGAAGCAGAGGGATGAGGTAGTATGCTTTTCCATTAGCTTGTTCAAGCAATACAAGTCAGAAGAGTGACATTGCAGAGGGCAAGAAATAGAGCACATTTAGATATATTTTAGAATACAACAAATGGGACTTCCTGACAGATTAAATGTCAGTGACAAG
This sequence comes from Eschrichtius robustus, assembly GCF_028021215.1. Taxonomy (NCBI): domain Eukaryota; kingdom Metazoa; phylum Chordata; class Mammalia; order Artiodactyla; family Eschrichtiidae; genus Eschrichtius; species Eschrichtius robustus. The sequence continues at coordinate 37,041,265 of NC_090843.1, forward strand.
GAAAGGAAAAAAATCAAATATCACTGAACCTTCTCCTCAATCTCTATTATTACTGTTTTTAAAGTAGTTTAATCTCCCTGTGCCTTCGTTTCCTCAACTTTAAAATGAGGAAATTTTACCTACTTCATAAAGTTGTAACTAATTTAATCTTAATGTATAGCAAGGATTTAGAACATTACTTGACATAGAGTATATATTATATGTGTTGCTTCTATTAGTGTTAAAATATATTATCATTATTATTTTAATCAGATCAAAGCTGCTATTTTACAGATATATTTCAAAATTTCCTGTCAGCTCTTCTCTTCCCTGTGTTTCAGCACTGTTATGAAATTATTCTTTCTCACATATCTTTTTTCTGACATTTCAATTTTGACATTTTCTTCCTAAGGATAATACAAAGATAGATTAAACTTGTATACTGAGGGTACTATCTTGAATTGGAAGGTATTTATCATTTTTTTCTATTACTGAATGATACACACTACTCCTCACCCCCAGTGTGTAGGGGCTGAGGAGTAGTGTGTATCATTACACACTACATATCATTGTGTGTATCATTACAGTAGTAATGAAATATTCTGACCCAAGTAGTCACCACTCCCAGTAATTATACAGTTTTTTTTGGGGGGGAGGGGGAGCCATTCTTTCTCTCTTGAATGTGGGCTAATCTCTTAGGACTGGGTTAATGCTGGACATAGTACTGAAGACAAGCAACCTTTCATCTAATGTATTCAGAAAAGTCTGATGTGTAGAATAATTTTGAAAACAAATGGACATCAGAACAAAGATCCAGGTGTCAGAAAGAAAGTTTGAGTTGAGAGATAAACCTATGAGTAGCCATAGGTCTGATGAAAATCAGAGAATGCTGCAAATACTTCAGGACCAGGAAGATGAGATCATATGGCGGCATTGTTGGGGGCAGTGGTCACCTGATGCTTTTGAGTCTGGATTTTAAAGTAACAATGAAAGACTTAATCAGCCTTGCTTGAAATGCCTGCTGCATCTTACATTTCACCATACTATACATCACAGCTATCCTTGGTCACTGCTTAACATGGTGTCTCATCTGATATTTTATTATAATGTATACCCTCTGTTACTTTATTATTTTGAGGTTTCCTTCCTAGACCCAGTCTCCTACTCTTCTGCTTCATGTTAATACATCTAGTGATATCTGGAACCCTCTTATGACAGTACAAAAACATAACAAAAACAACCTATTCCCAGAATATTAGCTCATTCACACTGCTTTATGTGAAACTCGGTTCTCCTCAAAGGTTGTCACTTATATTGAAACTTTTCAAGCAAAAGCTGCCTTTTCTGATTCAACATATGTTCTTATCTTGCTGCATGTACCATGTACACTGGTATTCTGCAGCTGTTGATACTGTATTCTATAAATGTCAAATAGGTTAATTTGGTTGAAAATGTTTGAATACTCCATATCCCTATTGGGTTTTTTCTGTCTATCTGTTTTATCATTTATTGGGAGAATTGTTAATATTTCCAACTGTATGTTTATTTCTCCCTTTATTCCTGTCAGTTTTTACTTTGTGCATATTGAAGATATATTTTTAGACATATACACATTTAGGATTATTTTGTCTCCATGATGAATTGACTGTTTCAGCATTATGAAATGCTTATGTTTACTTCTGGAAATACTTCATGTTTAACATCTATTTTCTCAGATATTAATAAAGACACTTTTTTTTTTATAATTAGTGTTTTCATGACAATATTTTCCTATCTTTTTAAGATATCTGTGATGTTATATATAATGACTATCTTTTGGAAACAGCATATAATTAGTTGGGTCTTGCTTTGTTATAAAATCTGATAATCTCTGCCTTTTAATTAGAAAATTTTATCTATTTAAAAGTAATATAACTAGTTTGTGGTTGACTATAAGACTACTGTCTGGTTAATTGTTTTCTATTTGAACTATTTCTGTTCTTCGTTCCATGTTTCCTCCTTTCCTGCTTTGTCTTTGACTGTGTGCCTTTATTTCATGTTCTATTTTATCTCCCTGATTTACTTTTTTGTTCCTGTTTGCTCTAGAGGTGACAATATTTTACTTTAAATTATCACTGTCTACTACAAATTAATACCATTTCACTAACAACTTGTGACTATTTCAACAGTATAATTAAATTTAATATCTCCACACCATCTTTTGTGCTACTTTGAAATACATTTACCTTATACATATGTTTTAAATCCAACAATACAATATTATTTTCACTTTAAATAAGTATCCCTGGGGAACCTTCAAGATGGCAGAGGAGTAAGATGTGGAGCTCACCTTCTCCCCACAAATACATCAAAAATACATCTACATGTGGAACAACTCCCACAGAACATCTATTGAACACTGGCAGAAGACCTCAGACTTCCAAAAAGGCAAGAAAATCTCCATGTAACTGGTTTGCTTTCTGCTTTTCATTTGTTTTTTGTTTTCTGTTTTTGTTAGTTTAGTTTTTATTGTTTGTTTTAATTTTGGGGTTCATTTATTTGTTTGGTTGCTATTTTCTTTTTTTTCTCTGTTTTGTGTGTGTGTCTGTTTCTTTGTGCGTTTTTGTCTGCTTGGTTTCACTTCTACCATTTGTCTTGAGGTTTTGTTTATCTGTTCATTTTCTTTTTCTTTCTTTTTTTTTTTTTCTTCCATGCCACGCAGCTTGCAGGGTCTTCGTTCTCTGGCCAGGGACCAGGCCTGAGTGACTGAGGTGGGAGAGCCAAGTCCAGGATGCTGGACCACCAAAGAACTCACAGCCCAGGGAATATTAATTGGCAAGAGCTCTCCCAGAGGTCTCCATCACAACAGCAAGACCTGGCTCCACCCAATGACCAGCAAGTTCCAGTGCTGGACACCTAGAGTTAAACAACTAGCAAGACATGAACACAACCCCACCCATTAGCAGACAGGCTGCCTAAAGTCATACTAAGCTCACAGACACCCCAAAACACACCACCTGATGGGGCCTTGCCCATCAGAGGGACAAGATCCAGCTCACCTACCAGAACACAGGTATCAAACCCCCCACCAGGAAGCCTACACAGGCCACTAGAACAACCTCATCCACTACAGGCAGACACCACAAGCAAGAGGAACTATGACTCTGCAGCCTGCAGAAAGGAGACCTTAAAAAGAGTAAGTTAAACAAAATGAGAAGACAGAGAAATATGAAGCAGATGAAAGAGCAAGGTAAAAACACAAGGTAATCCAAAACTCGGAAATAGAATGGAGAAAATACTAGAAACTTTTAACAAGGACCTAGAAGAACTAAAGAACAAGCAGTGATGAACAACAAAATAACTGAAATTTAAAATACTCTAGAAGCAATCAATAGCAGAATAAATGAGGCAGAAGAACAGATAATTAATGGTGGAAATAACTGCCACAGAGCAGAATAAAGAAAAAAGAATGAAAAGAATTGAGGACAGTCTCAGAGACATCTGGGACAACAGTGAATGCACCAATATTTGAATCACAGGGGTCCCGGAAGAAGAAGAGAAAAAGAAAGGGTCTGAGAAAATATTTGAAGAAATTATAGCCTAAAACTTCCCTAACATGGGAAAGGAAATAGCAACCCAAGTCCGGGAAGCAGAGAGAATCCCATTCAGGATAAAAACAAGGAGAAACAAGCTGAGACACATATTAATCACACCAAAACAAAAAAAAATTAAACACAAATAAAAAATAATAAAAGCAGCAAGGGAAAAGCAACAAATAACATACAAGGGAATCCCCATAATGTTATCAGCTAACTTTTTCAGCAGAAACTCTGCAGGACAGAAGGGAATGTCAGGATACATTTAAAGTGATGAAGGGAAAAACCTACAACAAAGACTACTCTACCCAGCAAGGATCTCAGATTTGATGGAGAAATCAAAAGTTTTACAGACATGCAAAAGCTAAGAGAATTCAGCACCACCAAACCAGCTCTACAACAAATGTTAAAGGAATTTCTGTAAGCTGGATAAACAAGAGCAGAAAAAGACCTTCAGAAACAAACCCAAAACAATTAAGAAAATGGTAATAGGAACATATATATTGATAATGACCTTAAATGTGAATGGATTAAATGCTCTAACCAAAAGACACAGACTATCTGAATGGATTCAAAAACAAGACCCGTATATATGCTGTCTACAAGAGGCCCACTGTAGACCTAGGGACACATACAGACTGAAAGTGAGGGGAGAGAAAAAGATATTCCATGAAAATGGAAATCAAAAGAAAGCTGGAGTAGCAATACTTATATCAGACAAAATAGGGTATAAAATAAAGACTGTTACAAGAGACAAGGAAGGACACTACATAATGATCAAGGGATAAGTCCAAGAAGAAGATATAATAATTATAAATATATATGCACCCAACATAGGAACACCACAATACATATGGCAAATGCTAACAGACACAAAAGGGGAAATCAACAGTGAAACAATAGTAGGGAACTTTAATACTTCATTTACTACAATGAATAGATCATCCAGACAGAACATTAATAAGGAAGGGCAAATTTTAAATGACACAATAGACCAGAGAAGTTTAACTGATAATTATAGGATATGCAATCTGAAAACAGCAGAATACAATTTCTTCTCAAGTGCACAAGGAACATTCTCCAGGACAGATCATATCTTTGGTCACAAATCAAGCCTCAGTAAATTTAAGAAAATTGAAATCATATCAAGCATCATTTCTGACCACAATGCTATGAGATTAGAAATCAATTATTGGAAAAAAATCTGTAGAAAACATAAACACATGGAGACTAAACAATATGCTACTAAATAACCAAGAGATCACTGAAAAAATCAAGGAGGACATAAAAAATACCTAGAGACAAATGACAACAAAAACATGATGACTCAAAAACCTATGGGATGCAGCAAAAGAAGTTCTAAGAGGGAAGTTTATAGCAATAAAATCCTAACTCAAGAAACAAGAAAAATCTCACATAAGCAACCATTACCTTACACCTAAAGCAACTAGGGAAAGAAGAAGAAGAACAACAAAAAACCCAGTTAATGAAATGAAAGAAAAAATAAAAATCAGCGCAGAAATAGAAACAAAGAAAGCAATAGCAAAAATCAATAAAATGAAAGATGGTTCTTTGAGAAGATAAACAAAATTGATAAAACTTTAGCCAGACTCATCAAGAAAATGAAGGAGAGGACTCAAATAAATAAAATTAGAAGTGAAAAAGTAGAAGTTACAACAGACATCACAGAAATACAAAGGATCATAAGAGACTACTGCAAGCAACTCTATGCCAGTAAAATGGACAACCTGCAAGAAATGGACAAATTCTTAGAAAGGTATAACTTTCCAAGACTGAACCAGGAAGAAATAGAAAATGTAAACAGGTTAGTCACAAGCAATGAAACTGTGATCAAAAATCTTCCAACAAACAAAAGTCCACCAACAGATGCCTTCACAGACGAATTCTATCAAAATTTAGAGACAACCTAACACCCATCTTTCTCAAACTCTTCCAAAAAATTGTAGAGGAAGGAACACTCCCAAGCTCATTCTACAAGGCCACCATCACCCTGACACCAAAACCAGACAAAGATACTACAAAAAAAGAAAATTATAGACCAATATCACTGATGAACATACATGCAAAAATCCTCAACAAAATATTAGCAAATAGAATCCAACAACACATTAAAAGGAGCATACATCATGATCAAGTGGGATTTATCCTAGGGATGCAAGGATTCTTCAATATACGCAAATCAATCAATGTGATACACCATATTACCTAATTGAAGAATAAAAACCATATGATCATCTCAATAGATGCAGAAAAGTCTTTCAACAAAATTCAACACCCATTTATGATAAAAACTCTCCAGAAAGTGGGCATAGGGGGAACCTACCTCAACATAATAAAAGCCATATATGACAAACCCACAGCAAACATCATTCTCAATGGTGAAAAACTGAAAGCATTTCCTCTAAGATCAGGAATGAGACAAGGATGTCCACTCTCACCACTGTTATTCAACATAGTTTTGGAAGTCCTAGCCATGGAAATCAGAGAAGAAAAAGGTATAAAAGGAATCCAAATTGGAAAAGAAGAAGTAAAACTGTCACTGTTTGCAGATGACATGCTACTATACTTAGAAAATCCTAAAGATGCCACAAGAAAACTACTAGAGCTAATCAATGAATTTGCTAAAGTTTCAAGGTACAAAATCAATGCACAGAAATCTCTTGCATTCCTATACACTAACAATGAAAGATCAGAAAAGGAATTTAGGAAACAATCCCATTCACCATTGCAACAAAAAGAAAAAAATACCTAGGAATAAAACTATCTAAGGAGGTTAAAGACCTGTACTCAGAAAACTATTGGACGAAAGAAATCAAAGGTGACACAAACAGATGTGAGATATACCATGTTCTTGCATTGGAAGAATCAACATGGTCAAAATGAATATACTACCCAAAGCAAACTACAGATTCAATGCAATCCCTATCAAAGTACCAATGGTGTTTTTCACAGAACAAGAACAAAAATCTTAAAATTTCTATGGAAACACAAAAGAACCCAAATAACCAAAGCAATCTTGAGAAAAAAAAAAAAAAAACAGAACTGGAGGAATCAGGATCCATGTCTCAGACTATACTACAAAGCTACAGTAATCAAGAGAGTATGGTACTACCATAAAAACAGAAATATAGATCAGTGGAACAGGATAGAAAGCCCAGAGATAAACCCACGCACCTATAGTCAACTAATCTATGGAAAAGGAGGCAAGAATATACAATGGAGAAAAGACAGTCTCTTCCGTAAGTGGTGCTGGGAAAACTGGACAGCTACATGTAAAAGAATGAAAGTAGACCACTCTCTAACACCATACACAAAAATAAACTCAAAATGGATTAAAGACCTAAATGTAAGAGCAGACACTATAAAACTCTTAGATGAAAACCTAGACAGAACAGTCTTTGACATAAATCACAGCGAGATCTTTTTTGACCCACCTCCTAGAGTAATGAAAATGAAAACGAAAATAAACAAATGGGGACCTAATGAAGCTTCAGAGCTTTTGCACAGCAAAGGAAACCATAAACATGATGAAAAGACAACATTCAGAATGGGAGAAATGTTTGCAAATGAAGCAACAGACAAGGGATTAATCTCCAAAATATACAAACAGCTCACACAGCTCAATATCAAAAAAACAACCCAATCAAAAAATGGGCAGAAGACCTAAATAGACATTTCTCCAAAGAAGACATACAGATGCCCAAGAGGCACATGAAAAGATGTTCAACATCACTAATTATTAGAGAAATGCACATCAAAATTACAATGAGGTATCACCTCACACTGGTCAGAATGGCCATCATCAAAAAATCTACAAACAATAAATGCTGGAGAGGGTGTGGAGTAAAGGAAACCCTCTTGCACTGTTGTGGGAATGGAAATTGATACAGCCACTATGGAGAACATTATGGAGGTTCCTTAAAAAACTAAAAATAGAACTACCATACGACCCAGCAATCCCACTACTGGGCATATACCCAGAGAAAAACATAATTCAAAATAAACATACACTCCAATGTTCATTGCAGCACTATTTACAATAGCCAGGTCATGGAAGCAACCTAAATGTCCAATGATAGGTGAATGGATAAAGAAGATGTGGTACATATATACAATGGAAGATTACTCAGCCATAAAAAGGAATGAAATAGGGTCATTCATCGAGATGTTGATATATCTAGAGACTGTCATACAGAGTGAAGTAAGTCAAAAGAGAAAAACAAATATTGTATATTAATGCATATATGTGGAATCTAGAAAAAATGTGCTGATGAACCTATTTGCAAGACAGAAATAGAGACAGAGACGTACAAAACAAACGTATGGACACCAAGGGGGGAAAGAGGTGGTGGGATGAACTGGGAGATTTGGATTGACATATATACACTAATATGTATAAAATAAATATATACACCAATATGTATAAAATAGATAACTAATGAGAGCCTGCTGTATAGTACAGGGAACTCCACTCAATGCTCTGTGGTGACCTAAATGGGAAGGAAATCCAGAAAAAGCGGGGATACATGTATGATATACAAACATGATGTACATGTATGTATATCATACACGTGTGATTCACTTCGCTGTACAGCAGAAACTTACACAACATTGTAAAGCAAGTTTACCCAACAAAAATAAATAAATAAATATCCCTTATTTAAATAATTTAAAAAACAAAAAATATGCCTTTTTTAATCTACCACATATTCACCAGTCCTGCCTCTCGTCATTCCTTTGTGCAAATCATGTTTCACCAATATCAAGGACCCCCTTTAGCTATTCTTATGGTTCAGGTATTCTGGTTATTAATTCTCATAGCTTTCATCTGAAAATGACTTTATTTCACCTTTATTTTTAAAATAACAATTCTGTATATAGAATTCTAATTTGAGAATTTTTTTTCTTTCAACATAAAAAAAAAAAAATGATCCATTGACTTATGGATTGTATTCTGATGAGAAACCAGTGGCCATTCTTATCACTCCCCACTGGAATCATAATAATGTATCTTTTTTCCTCGTTGCTTTCAAATTTTTCTCTTTGTTTTTGGTTCTCAGCAAAAGAACTACCATAAGTGTGGTTTTCTTTGTTTTTATCCTGATTGATGTTGCTCTGCTTCACGGTTTTGAGAATTGACATTTTTCATAATATTCAGAAACTTTTCTGCCATTTTTTTTTCAAATATTTTTCTGTTCCAATGTCTCTCTTCTTTTATTCTGTAACCCCAATTATATATATATATATATATATATATATATATATATATATATATATCTCCTCCTATCTACTTACTATGTTCATATAGTTCTTTTTTTTAATATTTATTTATTTATTCATTTGGCTACTCTGGGTCTTAGTTGCGGCATGTAGGATCTTTTTAGTTGTGGCATGCAAACTCTTAGTTGTTGCATGTGGGATCTAGTTCCCTGATTGGGGATTGATCCTGAGACCCCTGCATTGGGAGTGTGGAGTCTTAGCCACTGGACCACCAGGGAAGTCCCATGTTCTCATATTTCTATAAAATTTTAGAATATAATTATAATCATTCTAAAGTCTTTGTCATAATTGCAAGATCTCTGTCTTCTTGCTATATGTTTCCATAGATTTTTTTATCCTGGTTTTGAGTCATATTTCCCTGCTTTTTCACATGTCTAGTAACATTTGATCATATGATACACATTGCATATGCTACATTGTTGATAATATAGATTTTGTTGCCTTGTCTTAAAGATTTACATTTTGATTTGTTAGAAAACTACTTTATTAGCACATTAGCTTCATTGTTTGGTCTTATTTTTCAGGTTTGTTAGAATTCCAATGTCTTAGCTGGACTCTCGGTTCAACTTAGAATCTTAGTTCATCTCACAGATCCTCATTATCTATTATTTGCAAAATCTATAGACAGAGAATCATCCTGAACATTAACTGCTTAATACTTCATGGAAGAATCAAGACAATTCCTATGCAGATTTCTGGATCCCCTTCCCTGTGCAGCTTCCTCCTTTCTGTTAGTCTGCCCAAAAGCTAGATATCCATTCTTCTCAGTAACTCCAAATTCTGATCTCTGTCTTCTTAGCTCAGTAAGATGTTCTGCTTAACATAGGCTCCACTTCCCTGCACTGAGGTCCAGAAGTTCCTCCAGGCAGAAAATCAGTGCAATTGTAGCCCTAACCCCATGTGTTTTCCTTGCCTCTGGAATCACAGACCTATGCTGTCTATTGCTCAATGTCTGAAACCAGTTGCTTCATATATTGTGCCCAGATTTTTTTGTTGTTTATGGTGGAAGAACTAATCTGGAACCAGGAGCTTGGTCATGGCTTACAGAAGTCTTAAAGCTGCTCTTTCACCCTACTTATCTCAGGACCTTTGTAAAGTATAAAATCCCTTGTTCCTTTTATGTTTGAGTCATTTTGTTATACATAACACCTCCCAATCACAGTCAATAGACAATTTCCTGGTGTTTAATGTTCACTTATTGAAAGATTTAGCCCTTAGTTTATAGACATCTTATTTACCTCCTGTGTTACCAATATCTCAAGAGACATCAGTGTCCATCTAGTGACATAAAACATCCTGATCCTCAGTTCTTTGTTTTTCTTCAAAAGCTTTTTATTCTCCTTCAGGTCTCTGACTCATTTTTATAGTTACTCTCTGGATTTTGCCATCACTTGAAATATATTTTACCTCTTAAATAATAAATTCAGAAATCTACGTCTTCAAACACAGCTTTCTGTTTTTTTTTTACTAAGCTACTCCCAGATCTTTAATCATTTCACTTCCTTAGGACTTCTAACGTATACATATTTATATCCACTGTCTCCCTACCATTTCCTTCTGACTTGATTTCTTTTGCTGTGCATCCAATTCCATTTCAACAATATTCTTGCCAAGACCTTCAGCAACCACATTTACTTAACTCCTTGCACCCTGCCCTACCAAAACAAAACAAAACAAAACATGATACTCAGTTTCCATCTACTCACCTTCTCTGTTGTAGGCTGCTAAACATTGAACAAAAATAGCACCTTACTCAGATTAGTGACACTGAAATTTGTTTATGATTCACAACTTCCCATGAGGCTTCAATTTGTCACAACACTCCTGTATTTCTTTTGTTATGTTCCTTTCCCATTTACCACAGAAACTATATCAAATATATTTACTTTCTTCATGTACCTGACTCACTCACTGTCTCATTCTCAGTCAATGTCCTCCTCTGAATGGCAGTCATCAACTAATGAATCTTTCAATTCCTCCTACCAAACTGCCAATATTAGCACTCATCTTGCCCATCTCTCCTCTGACAGTGGAATGTGTCCCTTCTACCCAAGTTTTCTCATCCTACCCATGATATGCATTCTTGATATCTCTGTCTCTTCAAATATTCTCCCTCTAGTGACTTCTTTATGTTAGCATCTAAATATATTCAAGTCTCTGTTCCCATAAGTCTCTCTTGAACTCAGTTCCCTCTAACACTATACTATTTCTTTCCTCTAGCTCATAGAGAGGCTATAGAGGCAGACTATCTCAGTGTACATCCCAGATCTACCACTTTTTAGTTAGTTACAATTAATGTAATATTGAGCAACTCATTTACCCTGCTGTGGTTTCTTCCTCTGTAATACCTACCTCATAGGATAGACTAAATGCTAATATATATGAAGCATTTGTAAATGCTTCGAAGATAAAATGCTTAATAAGTATTGGATATAATAATCCTTGTTATTATTAATTAAGCCAAACTTCCTGAGAAGACTGTTAATACAAGTTGCATTTACTTTCTTATCTCCATCTCAGCACTCAGCAATCTGGCAGCTGTGTCAAACATTTGGTGAAATGTTCTTGCTAAGACATTTACTCAATCCAACAGGTATTTCTGTCTTTACCTTTCCTGACTTTAGGCAGTATTTGACATTGCTGATCATTTTTACCTCCTATAACATTCTATTCTTTTTATTTCTGTGAAGTCACACTCTGGGTTTTCTTCTACCCTTTGGGTATTTCTTCTTACTATATTTTGCATGTTTTCTTTTTAAAATTTTATTTTAAGTGTTTTTAAAAGTCTTAAATGTCAGGTTCTCCAGAATTCTCTTCTAAGTCTCCCTGACCTCATTACCCCTATTCTTTTAATACACTTGATGATTATTTATGAATCTTGGTCTTCAGCTGAAACCTGTCTCCTGAGTACCAGATCTATTCAGCTCCTAAAATCTCCACAGGAATCTTAGATTTGGCACATATAAAATTTAACTCATCTTCTGCTTCCCTGAGCTGGTCATATATTCCTTAGCTCAACATTGCATAGCATGGCCAGTGAAGAACTCCAGGGGCCACCATTCATTTTGCAGTAAACAAGGGAGGGCAATTTATATAATATCCCACTTAAAAGGTGCCCCCCTGGATCTGTATAATATGGTCATCTATTTTGTATCTGAGTTAAAATCCCGTATGTTATCTTGGTCTCTTCTCTCCATCACATCCTGTCAAGCACTGTCAACTCCAATTTCTAGTTCTCTCATAATGAGAGCGGTAATTACATTCCTTTAAAGATTGGTCAAGATATTGTAAACTTTAATTCCTTGCTTTCTGCCTTTCAGGTAGAAAGATTGGTATTTGGAAATGACTTTGCACTAAGGTATAAGTCACTGTTTGAGACATCAAAAAGTAATTGTTAAAACAAGGTTTTCTTACATCATGTAACCTGTGTTTAGTTTGCTCTTTATCATTAACCTTCCATCCTAAAATGCTGTTTCAAAGACTTCCTTTGAATGCTCATATTTGAGAAATGCCAGAAGACAAACATTTATGCTATAAAATAAGTGGAAATGTCATCTTTAATATGTTCCAAGTGTTTGGCACTTGTACTAATTAGGCTTAATCATATCATATGGTGAGATTTCCTCTCCAAAGATAACTAATTTGGAATGACATAGTTGTAACAGTGAGTTCTGGGTGAAATAATCAGACATTTCCAATCTGAATGAATGGCTTTTGTGTCAAATGTTTCAGAGCTGGACCATATGTGTTCTTTCCAGATTTATGTATCCCAAATGGAATTAAGTTCTCTTTTTTTCTTCACATCTTCCATTTATTAGCAGGAAAGTCATCACTTCCTTCCCCTAACCCAAACATTTCATGGACACTATTACCAAAAGTGTCAAGTCCATTGTCTATACCTTAAAGAACATTAATGCCATCTTGTTTGTTTGCTTGTTTCTCACTTTTATACCTTGAGGGTAATAATTAAATAATATTTTGAAGTTGTAGTTATTTTTGTGTACCTATCACCATACTTAGTATTTCACACATAATATCGTTAATTTAACCCTTAGTGAAATGAGATAATTATCCATGTGGAAACAGATATCGATTGAATAATTTATCAAAAGCCTATAGAGATACAACTAGTATGTGATTCCAAGTCTAACTCAAAGCCAGGACCTTTATCCTTTACATCTTGCTGACTCTTCCAACATTCCTCTGAGGGTCAATACTACTTCAGATGTTAATAAAGAGCATCTCACTACAGTACTGCAAATTACCTACTTTAACTATTTCACAGATGAGAAAACTGAGGTACTACAAGATTAAAAACTTTGCCTGAAGTCACATAGCCACTAAGTGGCAGAGTCTAGACTCAAGACATGTAAGTCTGAATACAAAATCTATTATTTTTCCACTCGGCCATTTATTCTCTTTATGTGGGAAATTCTCCCCTTTATTCTTCACAATCAAAACTCTACCTATCCTCCAAGTCTTAACCCAAATACTATTCCCCTGAGCTCCTTCCTCTGAACTCTAGTAGAACTTACCAAACTAGGTCTCATGAGCATTGCCTTGTACTGTGATGACATGTAAAAAAAAAAAAAAAAATACAAACAATAGACTGTCTATGATACATAGGATATTTTCACATACATTACCTCATTTGACTCTCAAATCTGTCCTCATTATTCCAATTTTACAGAATATATCGAAGTGACTTCCTGAGAAATTACACATCTGCTAAGTGTCAAGTTTTGATTTAAACATAAGAGCTTATATATTTTTCATTGGCAAAAATATGGAATTAAATAATAAACTACTAAGTCTATGGTGATTCTTACTTCAAGATTCCTTCTAGGTAGGTGATTCCTAACTAGAAAAAGAAGAAGAGAGATAGTGAGGAGTAAAAATCTGGGAGAGCATGATGGCCTGCCAGCTAAATGAAGAAAATATCTCAAGGAAGATGTGGTGGGCATTTGGTTCAAATCTTGCTGATACATCAAGTAGAATGATGACTGATAATCAATCATTGGATGTGGCAATATGAAAATCATTGGTGACCATCACCAGATTGGTTTTTGTGGAGGGTGATAAATACCTGATGGGAATGCATTCAGAGAGAAGGGAGAAGAGGATTTAAAGACAAGGACCATAGCTGCCAAGAGAAGTAAGGAATCAGAATGGTATCTGGCACTGGAAGAGGCATCACAAAAAGTTTGTTTTAAGATGTAGAAAAATATCATGTGTATATATTTTTGGAAATGACCCCATAGAGAGTGAAAATTTGAGAAAATAGGAGAGAAGGGAACATTTCTGGTACAATGTTCTGGAAGATGCAAAAAGCAATGACATCAAATATAAAAGGTGGAGTAGCTTTAAACAAGAGCATGGATAGTTCATTTATGTTAACAGTCAAGAAGACAGAGTATGTAAAATCAGATGCTGGAGGGTGGATAGATGTGCTGATAGGAGTTTATAAAATTCTCTTCAAATCAGTTCTATGTTCTCAGTGAAGTAAGAAGCAAGGTCTTTAGCTGAGAGTACAGAAGATGTGTAGGGGTTTAAGGAGAGAGGAAGAGGTATGAAATTTTGTCTAAAACATGAGAGGGTTAATAATCTTATTAACCAACACCTAATAAGATTTTACTGCGCTAAGTATTCTACTGTCATATTTCAGTTAATCTCCACATCCATGGTGTGAGTTTACTACTATTAGTATTCCCATTTCATAGATGAGAAAAATGTTTCATAGAAAATAGATAACTTACACTAAGTCACATAGTTTGAAAATGCTGACATCAATTTTTAAGTCCATCCTATATGACTTCAAACATGACACTTTTAGAACATGTTTTAGTATAAACATGTTCCTTTGGACATGCAAAGTCTTAGAAGAATTTAAAAATATAAATTGACTCTCTTTTTGTGTGTGTGACAGAATATAACCACATAACATCTGGTTGTTTAAAAAAGTTATTTGATGAAAATCTCATTCTGAAAATTAAGCAAGAGAAGGAAATATTCTAACTTCAATTCTAAGTTCAAACACAAGTCCTTGACTTCCTACTGTTACCTCTTTTGATGTGGAAACTGATATTCCATTTTTTAAATGTTGCAGATGGTAGGAAGTTGTGACTGTTATAGTATTAATTTCAAAGGTCTGTACATTCTACTTCCAGCAGCACAACCTAAGGTCGTGTTTGATTTTCAGCAGCTGATAACTGTTAGTTCTGAGTTTAAAAGTAGTGTTGATTAGGGATATTTTTCAGCAGCAAGTAACTGTAGAATCCAAATAAGTGTGACTTTAAAAAGAGAGATTTTTTTCCTCTCTTATATAGCAAGCACTCTGAAAATAGACATCTCCTAGCATTGACTCACTATCTCTAAAATATCAGCCTCACATCTCTGATTCTCTTAGCTTTTCTTCTCATGTTCACAATATTAGTGCCACAATTCTAGGCATCATAAACATTGAGGCATGAAAGAGAAATAGATGTCACAATCAACAGCTGTCCTATTGATTTAATAAAAGAAAAGCTTTCTGAGAAACCTCCTGCCCTAACAGATATCAACTCACATTTTACAAGCCAGAAATCTGTCAAATGTCGACCAATAGCAGAAAGGGTGGTTAACAAAGCATGGCCAAGGAGTAATGATTGGGAATGGGTGTTGGCGTTGTTAACCAAAAGTGCCTACCTCAGTAGTCATTCTAATTTAATCATTTTTACATGAACTTCTGCTGAGCCAAGGCCTCCCATCCTGTGTGTATATAATTTGGAATAAAAATTGAATAAAATATCTTGGAATAAAAATTGTAAGGTTTTGAATTACTTGATAAAAAATCTTATTTGATTCTGACCCGCATTCTTATTTGATGATAAGTTTAAACCTTGATTGATTTTTCTATCATATTGGTAACTCTTCCTACCTCAGTATCATATGCAAAAATGATAGGTGCTTTTGTATCTCCATCAACATCATAAAACTCTGATAGAGTTATAGTCGTGTAACAGTAGAAAGGGAACTGATCTGAAAAGCAAACAAAGATTGAGTCAAGGATATTGGAATACAATAGTAGCATAGTTGTAAAGAAATCAATATAAAGGACCTAATTATACAATTTTAATTTATATTTTTTCCGCTTGGACAAATATCCCCACCTACTTTCAAATTATATTGAAATAGATTTTAAAAATCACATTCATGCTTCATATGAAATGAGAACATAAACATGTATTTTTACCTTTTAGTTGCCATATGGAAAACACTGTTCTGTGTGCTGGGGAAGGATGTAATGCAAAAACTAAGAAAGTAATAACCACAATCATATGCTAAAATTATTGAGTACTTACTTTGAGACAGATAGATAGTTCCAAGTGCCTTAGGAATACCAATTCACTTGATCCTTGTAACAGTCTATTAACCAATCCCATTTTACCGATGAGGCACAGAAATATTGATTAATTTTATGAAGGTCGCACAATCAATAAGAGCAAAGTCAGGATTTAAATCCAGAAAGTCTGGCTCCAAAGTCCATGTTTAATAGAGCAGAACAAACCTGAGTAGCTCTAACCCTTGTGTTCTTTTGCCTGTGCTTAGTCATGCTGGCTCTGCACCTTTGTCTAGTCAAACAGTACAAGAAGGTTCCCTATAGCCGAAAATATTCTTAATAGCCTTTTCTCAAACCTCTACCTCCAAGGCCTGACTTTTAAAACCATAATACTTTTCATTCACATAAAGATAAAAAGTTGCAGAACAGAAAATAACACTTGTCTTGGTAAAACTTTACAGGTACATAGTGACCAGACTTAAGTGGACAGCTGCAAGAACAAAGGATTATCACATCCCCTCTGGGGTCCTGGCAGCACCAAGAAGTCTGCAACAACCAGCCACACCCTCTCCCCTTTTGGTACAAAAGAAGCTTGAATTCTAACTCCGGTAAGATGGTTCTTTGGAACACTAGTTCACCAACTTCTCTTTCTGCTGGTTTTCTGAATAAAGTAGCTATTCTTTACCCCAATACTGCATCTCTTGATTTATTGGCTTGCATGAGGCAAGCAGTACAAGTTTGGACCTGGTAACACATGTACTAACCTTTAGACTACATGCCGAGAAGGAGACTGTGGTTTAAGTCAAGGGGCCAAATAACTTTAGTACAAGTCTCAATAAGTTTTGGCAAAACAATATGGAAAGAAAGATCAAAGTAAGGAACAATGGCAAAGGCTTCATGGAGGTCACAATTTATAAAATGGGCCTTAAGGATGGATTTAATTTTAGTAGGCAGGGATGGTTTGAAGATAAAGGAATCTAGAAAGAATAGATATCTTAAGCAACAACAAAACACTGAGAACTTGGAAAAGGTTGGGGAAAAATGAAAGTTCATCATGGTCTGCACGTTAGGGGAGTAGCAGGAAATAAAGTTACCAAGGTAGTCATGAAAACAGCAATGAACTTGGGATCAAGAGATCCAAGTCTCAATTCTGCTACTGATGTACTGGATGACCTTGATCAAGATACTTGATCTCTCTGGTCTTCAAAGAGTTTTGCAAAGTCCCAACTAACACTGTTGTTTTGAGGATTAAATGAGAGTGCAAATGTTGTAGAATATAGGCTGTGACCGTATTGTGGAAAGATGTGACTATCATACGGAAAGGATGTGGCTAAAGACTTCTAAGAAGGAGTATGAGAGAGTGGCCCAACCTAGAAGCAGGTATAGGATAAACTGGAATGTGGAGAGCAGGGGTAAAGACTGGGAAATCAGTTAAGAGTTTATTAAAGTAGGTTAAGATATAATGAGGATCCAAATTCTAGTTCTGACAATTGGACTTGAAATAAAGAGAGATTTCAGAAACACTATAGAAGTAGACAAAATTGATTTCTCACTTGATTTTGGTAGAAAATGGAGAAAAAAAAATACTCTACCATGATTCTGAAACCTTAAGCCCAAGTGAGTAAGAGAAAAATCATCAACAAATAAAATCTCTATGAAAAAAAGTTCTTCTTGGGAAAGAACATGAGTTGAGTTCAAGGAGTTGGTGAGACATCTTGGTTAAGTTATCCTTTAAGCAGTTGAATATGTGCATCTGGGCCTAGGAAAGAGGTAGGGATGATAGAGTATGTGGCAGACAGAATAGTGAACACTTAGTGATATCCATATCCTAATGCCCCAAACCAGTGGATATGTTAGATTACACAGCAAAAAAAAATGAAATTTGGAGATGTAATTAAGGTTGATAATCAGCTGAATTTTAAATAGGGAGATTATCCTGGATTACCTGGGTGGGTTCAATGTAATCACAAAGGTCCTCAATGATAAAGGAAGGCAGGAGAGGTTGTTGGAGTTATATGATATAAAAAGGACTCAACTAGCCATTGCAGGCTTTGAAGATAAGGAAGGGGATCTCAAGCCAAGGAATGTGGGCTTTGTAGAAGCTGGAAAGGGCAAAGAAAAAGATTTATCCCCTAGAGGCTTCAGAAAGGAACACAGTTGTCAACAGCTTAATTTTAGTTCAGTGAGACCTAGATCAGATATTTAACCTACAGAAATTGTAAGATCATAAATTTGTGTTCTCTAAACCGCTAAGTCTGTGGTCATATTTTTTTACAGTGGCAACAGAGAACTAATACAAAGTGATTTTGGAACACTTAGGGTGGAGAAAATGATCAGAAATGGTGTGAGTTCTTCCTGAAAGTGACTTGTGAAACAAATATGATTGCAGCCTTTGAGAAAGCAGGAGCAGTGGTAAGTCTTTAGCATGAGTGTGCAAGTTTCTTATTCTATGACTGATTATTCGAAACTTAGGAGCATACAAATTACTTCATTTTCTATATTGTATTATATTACAGCAAAAAAGAAGTCATCAAAAATTATATTAATCCATTCCAGGATCCTCCTTCTTCCCCCAAGTCATCATGCACAGACCTGTGAGATAAAGAATTCCATCTCGGGAAGGAGGAGAAATTGATCAAACTTAGACATTTTAACTTAAGCAACTACTAAAATAATAGAAATAGAAAAAATAGAAAATTTCAAGCTTCTCCTTTCCAGAAACTGGGACTCTACTTTCTGGAAACGCCCAGCTTTTCTAACACCTCACAGCTTTCACCATGGGCTGTATTTGTGTTCCAGGGATGACGTTGGTCCACAGTGCAGAAGGAGAAGTGGGATTGTTTCTGGTTTCACTAGATACAGAAAACATCACAGCAAATTGTACCTCCCTATTGACTCAGCTCCACTGAGGGTCATTTCTCAAGTCACTGCTGGTCACTACCTAGATCTGCTATAAATCTGCCCCCTTTATAGGGTATAGTTTACTCCAGATGGGCATCAGTGTGACAGAGACTATGGTATATGGGGGCAGTCATCTCTCTTTTTTATAGCTCAGATATTTTTTTTTTTCCCACAGCACAGAGGATATGTCAGTATGTCAGATTTCTCTATGAAGTAGTAACAAAAGACATATTTAAAACCATTTAATTGAGTACTTACCTTACTCAGGAGGACACTGAGTCCTCCTCAGGGTTATAAGAAAAAATAAAACACTAACTTTTGTAAGTCCTTTTATAAACAAATCCCAATTCTTAGCCTTATTTTACTTATCTCTGGAAGGGTAACACATTCCTCCTTTTCAAACTAACACAGAATAAATCTCTGCTCTACTTTAGTTACTTCCTCACCCTCAATATCTCCAACATCCAGCCCCACCTCAGAGCATGGATGAACCCCAGTGTAAAGCAAATCTAAATTATTGACCAGTACTTATACCATGGAAGGTGGTAGGAGAGGGTGGGGGATCCTAGGCTTCAGCAGAACAGTCCAGGGTGGACATTAGCAAGCAAAGCTCTGACACCTTGGAAGTGAAAAATGAGGATTCTTCCTGCTTTTCCAATGGGTAAATATTTAATTAAACATAAAACATAAAAATAGCTCTTGAACAGCAAATATTAATTCTCAGTGACTGTGCAATCTGCATCCAGAAAAATAATGATTTTTACCAATGCCATATATACTCAGACCCCTGTTCACAATAGGAATCATAGTTTATAGTATTATCCAGAGAACTCTCAGTGCCCTTCCAAGGCCAGCAAGCACACATCATCTTCTGGATCTCTTTATTAATTTTCTGAATTTGAGGCTGGGCTCTGGGACTTATTGGTATCAGAATGTGTATCCACTGATGTTTGCGTAAATATTGGGCAAAAGTTTGCCAATTAACATTGTTCTCTTCTTAGGCCATATAAATTTCTGGCCAACAAACCCATACTCACCTGACTTTAGAGGAGGGTATATGTGAGAATATTGTATATATCCTCTCAAATTCTGTAAGTGAATATTCTTTTAGATAAAAACAGAATGCTGACAAATTTTTCCTGATGAGTTTGCTTATTTTCTGAAATCATGACAGTAATTGGCCAGAAAAGAGGGTGCAATGTTCAGGAAACACATCAGGTGACTTGAAAGACTGCTTCCAGCTGCCTCCCCATCTTTACTGAAAATCCTTATAAGCCTCAGTAAAGGGTGGATCCATTAAAAATCCCCTTTGCCTCTTTTCTGGGCTATGTGACCTATGATCGCAATTATCTTGGACCTCAACATTGTAAGTATGTGAGAGCTAATTGTTGCCTAGTATAAGCACTCATATGTTAAAACTGACAGCTGTGATGTAACCAACTCCATGCACCAGCCACCTTGTAGAGCTGTAGTTCTGAGTATGGAACGTCTGGAGCTACACTTTAATCGGTGGTTGTAATAGTTGCACAGCTATTTGTAACATTTCTAGCTATGTTAATCATAGCTGCAATGATACTTATCAGAAAGCCGCACAAGAGAGGCTAATTCATGAGCATCAACAATTATTGACTTTTAGAAGGTTACATTGTAT
The DNA here is from genome assembly GCF_028021215.1 of Eschrichtius robustus. Taxonomy (NCBI): domain Eukaryota; kingdom Metazoa; phylum Chordata; class Mammalia; order Artiodactyla; family Eschrichtiidae; genus Eschrichtius; species Eschrichtius robustus. The sequence goes on from NC_090843.1 coordinate 37,061,990, forward strand.
ACTTCCTTACTTAGCATCATATTAAGAAAAATCAAAATACTGTGTGATATCACTTATATTTCGAATCTAAAAAATAATAAAATGAATGTATATGTAAAGCAGAAACAGACTCACAGATATAGAAAACAAATTAGTGGTTACCAAATGGGAGAGGAAAGGGGGGAGGGGCGAATTAGGGGTATGGGATTAAGAGACACAAATTCCTATGTATAAAATAGATAAGCAACAATGATATATTATATAGCACAGGGAAATATAGCCATTATCTTGTAATAACTTTTAATGGAATACAATCTGTAAAAATACTGAATCATTATGTTGTATACCTGAAACTAAAATAATATTGTAAGTCAACTATACTTCAATAAAAAGATAAAAGAAAAAAGAAAAATCAAAAGCACAGAAAAGAATGAAGCTAGTAAGAATCTCAATTCACCAATCTCTAAGTATGTTTGAGTTCAGAAACATTAACAGATTTTTTTACTAAAATATACAACCAAATCCACTCAAAATGAGGGTCTATCACTGTGTTGCAGGAATTTTAAGGAAATGAAAGGAAATGTGTTTATAGCATACATTTTGGCTTAACAGAAAAACAACAGTGATAATAATATAGAACTGATTTCTATACAACAAAATATTGAAAGGCAACTACATTGGAAAAACAGAAAAGGGAAATTCAGGTTAGAGGTGGGTAAAGGAGCTAAATGTTTATACACGTTTTCACAAATAGACTGTACATTCTGGATAATACCAAATTGATAATATCTAAAAATGACAAATCAAAAAGTTATAATATAAGCACATTACTTATAAGAAAATAGGGTAGATACAAGAAGAAATGCAAAATTAAACTCAGTCGGTTTTGGGGAGTGGGCTTGTGGGATGTTACAGGAAAATGTTTTAATTCTTTTTTTAATAAAGTTTTTTTTTTTTTTTTAAACTTTGGGTTTATTTATTTATTTATTTATGGCTGTGTTGGGTCTTCGTTTCTGTGCAAGGGCTTTCTCTAGTTGCGGCAAGTGGGGGCCACTCTTCATCGCGGTGTGTGGGCCTCTCATTATCGCGGTCTCTATTGTTGCAGAGCACAGGCTCCAGACGCGCAGGCTCAGTAATTGTGGCTCACAGGCCTAGTCGCTCCGTGGCATGTGGGATCTTCCTAGACCAGGGCTCAAACCCATGTCTCCTGCATTGGCAGGCAGATTCTCAACCACTGCGCCACCAGGGAAGCCCGAAATGTTTTAATTCTTTATAAGTCTTTTTAAAATGATTTGTCTTTCTGACCATATATAGCATTTACTCTGAAAAAAAAAATGTAATCTGATAGCAAATAAAATTTTCTCTCTCAATTTCAGCAATGAATCCAAGTTAGAGACATTAAGAGACTAAGTGTCAATTATGGAATTTGATGTTTCTGGGAACAAATATTTTGATATATTAGGACCCTCAGTACTCTCTCATTACAGCTTTCACACCTCGTCACTGTGCCTTTTCTGTTCTCGCGGTCAGAATTTGTCATCTTTCCTCTCCTTTTATTCCTATCCAAATTCCATCTACATCTTCAAGAACAGCTGAAATATCTCATTTGTAAAGTGTTTTGGTTTTATTCCCCAATAATTTAGTACCTTTAATAATGTTGGTATGGAACAATGAAATTTGTGAAGTTCTTTTAACATTATATTACTCCATTCATTCTTCATTTTAACCATTTATTTGTTAAAGCAACACAGTTACTGAGTTTCTACTCTGAGGTACCCTGACAAGAATTGATGTTAAAATGTCAGCAGGATAGACAGGTTTACTGGCCTCATAGAGCTTCATGTTTTCTCAGGGAGGCAAGTAAACATAGAAGGTATGTATTAAAGATATTTTCTCTGTTTGTGGTTATTTAACCTTGTGGATGAGATGAAATCAGTGAAGCATAATTTGTAGTTTAGAATCTATAATGAATATGTTTCAGCTTAAAATTTACAATGAATCCAAAATTCAGCTATAACAGCATGACTCTTAATCTCATTTCCTTATGTAATAAAATTATTAGCTAGACTTAGTCTTCCTCCCTTCTGCTCTTTTCACCACCCCCCCCACCCCACCTCAAATAACACAGTCAAACAATAAAGAGCATGAAGCTGCTTCACTGCCTCTGCTCTGACCTACAGAAACGGGCTGGGGTTAGGTACACTGTAAATGTCCAAAGCTTATTCACACACTGAGGCTTCTGAGATCAATTTTACTTCCATTCTCCTGTGCTGGTTCCCTACTGGTGTTTCACTTCCCCTCCGTGGAAAGGAAAGACGACATCCCTTGCAACAGTGTCACAGTTCAGTGGAGATTCCTATCACTTTTACTGTAAAGCACATCGATCCTAAAAATAAACATATGTTTGAATCCTTGAGCTGTGACTCAAACCCAGGTCTTCTAACCTCAAAACCTGGGTTGATTCCGTTCCGCCATGCAACCTCATTTTATCATTCATTGAACCCCAATGGATCTCTAGTCTTCAAGGCCAATGAAAAGATCTTTCTTTATGTACAGTTTCCTGCACATGTAGTTGCTTGTTCAAATGAAATATCCACTACAGCCTTTCTATGAAAGTACTATCTCTGAATATTTTTTACTATTTCATTGTCACTTAAATATATTTCACATTTTTCTCAAACAACACTGCTCATACCATTTTCAGGCAGATTGAAACTTCTAAAAGTCATGCTCCCTATGTCAAAGCCACAAGAGAAGTAAGTCAGAAAGCAAGAAAAAATTGTGTTTAAAATTCCTTTGGTTCTCTAGGGTTTACATGGGAATGAGCCATAACTTATTTATCATGAAAAATCCAAGTGGGCATTTGCTTTTCTACAGCAGCTGAGACATAAACCTATGCAAGATCGTCTGGTAACCTGAAACCAGTGGAATAGAACATTTTAAGGGTAAGCCATGGAGATATGCCCAGACTTGACAAATAAGAAAAGATGTTACAGAGTAAAATTCTAAAATCTGAACTGAGAGAATACTGAAGAAAAAAGGACAATATTTGAAATAAAGATACATAATGGATACTTTTTTCTCCAGTTTAATATTCATTCATTCAATCATCCATTCATTCAACAAATATTTATTGAGTGCCTACTACAGAAAATGTGGTGGTTTTGAAGATTTAAATACATTGCAAAAATGTAAGAATGCATAACCTAGGGGAAAAGGCATATTGAGAAACCTACAAAGGAAAAGCTATTCTCATAATTACCAAAAGTAAAAATAATTACCTGAACCTGAGTATAATCTTTAATTTTCTGTTTTTAGAAATGGTTGATTCTTTTTTACAACTTTATTGAAGTATAATTGGCATACAAAAACTGTACAAATTTAGTATGCACAATATGAGAATTTTTGACATACGTCTACCTCCCTGAAACCAATCGAGAATTCACTAGTGATGCCTCTGGGTCTGGAATACTCCTGCTGTGAAGGTTTTTAAGTACAAATTCAATTTCAAACATGTATATTCAAGCTATCTATTATTTTTCTGGCAGCTTTTATTAAGGTGCAATTGACAAAATTATAATGTATTTTAAACATACAAGGTACTGATTTGATATACATATACACTGTGAAATGATTCCTACAATCAAGTTAATTAACACATCCATCGTGAAACATAAAGTTTTTTTTTTTTCTTTTTGATCAGAATGCTTAAGATTTACTCTCTTAGTAAATTTCCAGTATAGTATTATTAACTATGGTGGTCATGGTGCACAATAGATCTTCAGAATTTATTCATCTTATACTCTTTGACCATCTCCTCATTTCCCTCATGCCTCAGCCCCTGGCAACCTCCATTCTACTCTGTTTCTGAATTCAACTTTACTTTTTTTTTCTCCCCCCGCCCCTTTTCTTTTTTAAAGTTTCCACATATAAAAGTGATACCATACAATATTTGTCTTTATCTGGCTTATTTCACTTAGTATAATGTCCTCCGGGTTATTTGCATCTTTCAAGGAATTTTCCCATTCATCTAAGTTGTCAAGTTTATTGACATAAAGTTGTTTATAATATTTCCCTAGAATTCTTCTAATATGTACAGAATCTACAGTGATAACACACTTCTCATTCCTAATATTTGGTAACTTGTGTTTTCTCTCATTTTTTCCCAGTCTGTCTGACTAGGATTTATAAATGTTACTGGCCCTCTCAAAGATACCCTTTTTAAATTTCATTATTTTTTTTCTCTATTGTTTCTCATTTTTGGCTGCATTGATTTCTGTCCAAATTTACTTTCTACTGCTTAATTTGAGTTCAGTTTTTCTGGTTTCTTAAGATGAAGTTCAGGTCACTTAAAATCTTCCTTTTTTTAATAGAGGCATTTAGTCTGTAAATTTCTTTGTAGATATTACTTTATCTTCATCTCACAAAATTTGATGTATTGTTTTCATTTTCATTCATTTCAAAATATTCTGTACTTACCCTTTGATTTCCCTTTGACTCATGGGTTATTTAGACATGTGCTCTTTAGTTTCCAAACATTTAAGTATTTTCTAAATATATGTTGGTTGTTGTTTTTTTGGTCATTGAGCATGCTTTGTATGCTTTAAATCCTTTTAAACTGAATGAGACTCATTTTATGGCTCTGAATATGGTCTATTTTGGTAAATGTTCCATATGCCATTGAAAATAATGTATATTATGTTTTTGTTAAGTGGAGTGTTCATATTTTAGTTTTTAAAAATTTATTTACATTTTTCATTTTGGATAGTCTTTACCAATTTTTCTTCAAGTTCATTAAGCTTTCATCTACATGTTTAAAATTAATACCTTCTAAGGCATTAATTAATACCTTCCAAGGCACTTATTACTTTGACCATTGTAGTTTTCATTTCTAGAAGTATTAGTAAGGTTTTCTTAATCTTCTATATTTCTTACAAGTTCAATCTTTCTTTTACCTTTTTGATATCTAAAATTATAATAACTATTTAAATGTCTTTATCTACTAATTCTATCATCTGTGTCTTTCTGCATTTTTTCTACTGATTAAATTTTCCCATTATGTGTCACATTTTCCTGCTTATTTTTGTGCCTGGACATTTGTGACTGGATGACAAAAACATTGCGATTTTCACCTTTTTGTGTGCTCATTATTTCATAGTCCTATAAATATCCTTAGCTTTATTTGAGACATCGTTAAGTCACATGGAATCAATTCGATTATTCCAAAGTTTGCTTTTAAGCTTTTTTGGTGACATCAGAGAAACTGGATTAATGAGATTTCAACTCTGGCTGGTGAGAACACTGATACTGTGTGAGCTCTGAGAGTTGTTCCCTCTTCTTGTGGATGGTTCTCTCTTCAGAGTCTTGGACCATTCCATCATACATCAGCACAGAGCAACACTCAGTGAGGACTCTAATGAGACATTATGTGGATCTCTGAAGTTCTTTGTGCAGCTCTCTTCTCTTCAAATCAGTATTCTGTGACCTTGACCTGCCTTGAACTATCTGAACTCCTAAAGCTCTGCCTCCTCAACTCAAGGAGACCTTATATTCTGCCCACATTCCCCCTCCCTGTATTCAGGGACAATCATATTACTCATCTCATTCATTTCCCCTCCGTCAGTTATCACTGTCCTATGTTGCCTGATATCTCATGTCAGAAAACCATTGTTTTACATATCTTGTCCAATGTTTTGATTGCTTGAGGTGGGTGGATAAGTTGGGTCTCCACTATGCCACCTTGGCTAAAAATAAAGACACTTGTTAATTGATTAATTTACAATTGGATTTTCTTGGTCTAATTAGCAGGTCACCTTACTCCATATACCATACCTTCAAAATAATTGTATTTTTCTTTTGTTTTTCAGAATGTCTTTTATTTTTGTATTATAATTGCATGTAAGAATTTAGTCATCAAGGAGCAGAAAGGTCTGTGGTATGTCACATGAAGTGCCATGTTTTAATGAGTTTGTTACAATGCTTACATTGGTATTCTCAAACAGTACCCATGAGGGACCATTTCAGTGACTATCCAACTGTCTTTAAGGATTAGAGTGCCATGAAATATTTAGTATGGGATAGAGAACATCCATGGGGACATGAAAACTAGTGTCCAACATTATAGTAGCATTCATGTTGTTTTAGTTAGGTCTTTGTTATTAAAAACAACAGAGCCTTTCTCAAACAAATTAGAGTTAAATAGGGATGGTGGTTATTATAACAATCAATATGGTAGACAGGAAATCATCCAAGAAAAGAAGTCCAGAAACTGGAACATGGTTTCATTGCCCTTAAATCTATGCTTTACTACTGTTACTATCACTATTCCCTGTACCTTTTTTTATTCCCTTTCAGCTTCTTCTTGATACTTATTTCACCATCAACTAGCTCTGTTGTCCTCTATTCTGTACTGTGGTTCTCCATCCTCAAGGTTCTGCTTACTCAGATTATCTTCCTTTTCCTTATTTAAACTCATTATGACATCCACTCTGTTTCACCCTTGCTCTGTAGGTAGGGCATTTTCATTTTTATTCCACTACCATTTTATTCCAGCTATTTTATAATTCACAATTGAAGTATCCCAGAGTAAGAATGTCATTGACCTATCTCATCTTTTGGCACAAGATCATACCAAACTGACAGTTTAGCCTTTGAGTTGGTTGCCTAGTGATCAAGTATGCAAACATTTAAAGGTTCAAAATATAGCCAATATTTTATAAGTATAAATGGAGTATAACCTTTAAATTGTGAATCACTATACTGTAGACTTATACGATTTTGTACATCCACTATACTTCAATAAATAAATGAATAAATAATTAATAAAAGATGAAATCATCTATATAACCTCCTTAGTAAATATATATGTGATGTAACTTACTTTAAAAGGTGCTATGAACCTAGAAAGCACTGTGATTCACAACTCAGGTACAGTTGTGAATGCATATGGAAAAGGCAGAATAGAATTAATAAGGAAATAGATTTTGGTTCAAAGGAATGACTGCCTGAAAAAAAGTAGTATTTGAGATATTTTACTTGGTATCCAAACATCGCATAAGGTGCGCTCTTTAAGTTTAACCTTGAAATTTTGATTTTTAAGTATAAGATTATATTAGAATTATCACAAATCATTGGAATATTTTCTACTTCCGTAAAAGCATGAGTGATGGCGTATCTTCAAAGAGTACAATTTGGAGTGTGATTGCCAAAAAATTTTTTTTTTAAAAGACACAGGATTCCAAAAACTTATCATTCTTTTCTACCTTATCGAGGTTAATTATTTAACATGACCAGAGGACAGGATGAGCCAATTCCAGATGTTTTGCAAATAGCAAACATTTTCTCAGGATTGTTCTGAAATGCAAAGTTTAAATGTGAAAAACTAAACAATCACTTTTTTACCCTGACAGCTTTTCTTATAACTGAAAAACTTCCAGAAAAGCATCTGATAACAATTGTCTCCCAAATGTCTCTTATTCACCCTCTGTTTGTAGAAGGCATCATGCCTTCATCAATGACATTTTTCTTTTCACAATTGTAATTGTCAGTCAGTCAACAGCCATTTTCACCAAATGTCTGAAATGGTAGCTAAGGGGAAAAGATCTCACAAAAAAAGGCAGTATTCTCTTAAAAGCATAATATTATAATCTGCGAGATTAGTCCTAAAACTGAATTGTTAGCCTCTGAAGCCTAAACTAGATACACAGAAGAAAATTATTAAATGTTTATGTAAAAATATCCTGGTTGATCATATCACATTTGAGATGTTTTAAATTTAAAGGCTGTTACTTAAAGAGTTGTTGAAGAGGAAGAGGTGAATAAATTGCAAAAAAAAAAAAAAAAACCTTTACCAAATAAGAATTTTGAAAATAGTATAAATGAGCACATCTTCAGGCAAACGTTTGCAGGTATCTTCTTGTGCTGAAATAATTATTAAAATAAAAAAAAAGAGCCAATGTACCCTACTCCTCAAGGAGAAGAACAAATGAAGTATCCAGGCATTGGCAGGTCATTAAATTAAAAGCAATTGTGATAGTTAACTATCCAGAAACAGAAATCTAAATTTGAAAAACAGATGTAATCACTCTATGGAAAAATCTTTAGTATTATACACTTGACAGAAAGGACAGGTTGACGACATAGTAAAATCCTTTGCATTAAATTCACTCTGTTACCTCTAATGGAGATTCAGGCATCATCAGTTTTGGGTGCATAATTTTGTTATCTCACATTAGATAGAGAGCTATGTAAGCACTTATTACACAGAATTGATTTCAATGGTTAGAGTTTTAACTTTGTTGCTTTAAAAATTAGCTAGTAATTTAATAACTTCCCATCGAGAAATTTCATTGTGAAAACTTTTTTTGTCACCATGAATTGTGTTGACTTAAAGAGAATATGATCCTTTTATAGCATTTTCCTTTGTGTGGGTGGGAGAAACACCTTATATCATTGCATTAGTTTGCTCATCCATAGCAGATGTAATTACTCTTCCCACATCCTTTTAAAGATTTTGAGGAAAACAGCAACAGGAAAATTTGTAAGAATAAACATAAGGTAGAATTTGTAAAAGTTCAAAACTAACTGAAAAAACTGTTTATATATGCAATATAAAAATAATAACCATTAAAAATGGTAATGAGAGAGATGCACTACTTTTCTTTTTTTTCTTCAAAGTTGGGTTTTATTCTCTTTTTTTAAAAATTTATATTTATTTATTTATTTTATTTATTTTTGGTTGCGTTGGGTCTTCGTTGCTGCGTGCACTACTTTTTCCAATCTGTAATATTTTCTTTAAACCTGTATCAATTATCATTTTGGTTTCTCCCTTTTTTCTTCTTACATGCAAACACCATCACCACCACCACCATCATCATCTTCAACATGATGATAGGTTGTTCTTCGTTTTCACTCAGAGCTTCTAATTTGTTCTCAGTTTCAATAAAGGGTTGGAGACATAGAACCTAGGAAAACATTGCTAATGTATAACTTTCTAAAGGTAATAACATATCTCTCATAAAAACGTAAAATGAACATGGCAAAGATATCATTTAACTCGTTAATGAAGCAATGTTAAAACTGGTTCAGTTGAGAATTTAAAGAGCTACTTATAGAAATTTTAATAAAGGAATGTTAGGATAAGATTGCTGATGAGATACAAAACTGATTAATGTACAATATGTTACTAAACTATAACTTTTGTGGTATCTTTTCTAGTGGAAAAAATTATTTGCACCTCTACCCTGCATAAATGTACAAGTTAATCTGTGCCCCTCCAGAGTTATAAAATATGCTAGTCAATAGAAATTCAATCAAAAGGACAAACTCAGCACTGCATTGAAAGAACACCCAATAATCTCTTTTGTCATTTCCAAATTTTCATAATATTTTGGCAGTGACTTGAACTAGCTGATATTTATTAAATATATGTGGAATTGGATAAATGGAGACCAGGTGGGTCTTAAGTTTTCATGTCAAATTGTTGGGATATCACTGGTAAAAAACAGTTCTGATTAAAGATCATATGATTGTTGTCAAGCAGTCTCCACTAGACAAATAGCAGAGTCAAGGAGGTCAGGGGACACAGAACAGAAGTGTAACTGCTTTCTGAGCAAAGCTGGGAAAATAGTCCTGGGTAACATATAAATGTCACTGCTCTTGTGATGTCTTGAAAACCTGAAAGAGCTAAAGGCATTTTGCAGGCTTCTGAAATTAGAAAGTAATTTTTGCTCTTATCTTGATGAGGATACTCCTATATATGAAGCCTCCTGTAGATTGGGGCTTCTTTTTAAGTCTTATGTTGTGAGAGAGAATTGATCAAAAGTTCAAATTTTTAGCACGAGTTGCCTCAAAAATTGTGTTTTGATTTATTTTCTGTCAGGTTTATTTATCTTTTTTCCTCCTAATATTTGAATTTAAGTTTGCACACTGAAATTCAATTTAACTTCCCCATTTGTAAAGGTAAGCCTAACATTAGCTTCTTAAAAATCTTATTTAAAAAATGTTTAAAAATTAATAAAATTTGATAATTCTATGCTGACTGTTTAAAGCTTGCTTTGTTCTCTTAAACATCTACTGTGAAGTATTTTTCTACTATAAACAATAATATGACTCCTCTTAAAGTTAAATTTTTGTCAAATTCTATGATATTTTTCTTAGACTGGATTTCTATAAATATTTCTGAAATTCCATAACATTTTCATATGATAAATTTTTGTTTGTATAATTTCTAAGTTAAATGATATATGTAATTTTAAAACATTTGAAATGGATTGCCAAATTTTCATCCAGGAAATTTTTTTTTTTTAATTTTACCTCCCATCAACAATGTATAAGAATTCTCAAACCCATCCTAATACTGTTGACAGTTTGAAGGCTGAATAAAGATACTTAAATTTTGTTTTTAATTTTCATATATGTGATTACTAGGATAAAACATATATTCAAGTTGTTATTGATTGAAATGTTGAGTAGTAGACATTTTTCATTTTCCCCTCCAGAATCGCTTTTCTCTGCTCTACCTCCATGCTCTGTGCCATGGCCCACTACCCTTTACAGAAGGTATCAACAGGCATGCTCTCCCTCTGCATCCAGCTGCATTGAGCTAATGGGAGGCACTGACAGAAGATGGAATGGTGAAAGTAATATTAAGCCATTTGTTCCCCATTTGCCTTTCTCCTGCTTACCATGTATTGGATGTGTCCCTCTAAGTAGTGGAATCTGTAGGCATGCCTCCTGGATCCTCTTTACTGAAATAGTGTCTCCATCCCCTGGTTGTTATATTGGTTGCTAACAGCTGCCCCTTGTCTGCAGAATTGGCCTTGACAAAATGGGAGTAACCTTACCAAGGAAATTATGCCTGTGCCCCCAGGGGCAGCCAAAAGGCAATCACTGACTTAAGTGGAATTAAAAACTTTCCCCCTCCTTCCCTCAGGTGGAATCAACTCTGTGGGGTAATTAGTATTCCAGAGCTCCCTGCAGGATCAGATTGAAGATTCTCTCCAGCTGAAGCCACACAGTTGCTTAGCTTTTATCTTCCTTGTTCTTTTCTTCTTTGCACGTTCACCTTTCTCTTAAGACCACTCTCTCAATAAATTGATTGCCCAAGAATCCCTGTCTCAGTCGTGGCTAAGGAATTTGACCCAATGCCATTAATACCAGGACAAATCTTAAAGAGTAGATCCTAAAGATGAGTTTGGATCTCTTGTAATGAGAACCCCATTACTGGTGATAGGTGAGGTATTGATGGGCTGTGGCATGCTGTAGTTGTGCAATTTTTAAGATTTCATCTCTGGTGGAAAGAGACTGGAAAAGGTGGAGGGAATGCACTATCCAGGGAATGTCTCTTACATCTGAGGAGTATAGAGAAAAGAATATAAGGACTATGGTACTGGATGTGTGCTGTTAAGTATTATTGATTCATTTAAAGTGCAAATGACAAGCTCAAATCTAGTAATCACCAATATAAAGCACACTGTGAAGTTCAGAAGGTCTCTTTGGCTTCATTATAGAGATCCCCATCTCTTGTAGTTGGTGGATAATCAGGGCTAAAGATTAGGCACAAGACGTCATTATAAGAGTGACAGAACCTCAGAGAAGGCTGAACTTTCAGCCTCAGTTAAGCCTCTTATGCTAAAGTCAGATCCTGGATAGGGAAGGGTTAGGGTATTGAAACAGGGTGTGTAGATACACTTAAATTTGAATCCCCTGATTACTCTGATAATGCTGTGTCTGCAGAAGTGAGCCACTCCTCACCCCCTGCCCCCTTTTCTTCAGTTGTACCATATGTTTTTATTTTAATTGAAGTGTAGTTGACTTACTTAAAGTTTCAGGTGTACAATATAGTAATTCAAAAATTTTATATATTATATACCATATGAAGTTATATTATTGACTACATTCCTTGTGCTGCACATTACATCCTTGTAACATTTATTTTGTAACTGGTAGTTTGTACCTCTAAATCCCTTTCACCTATTTCACCCTTCCCTCAACCCTTCTCCCCTCTGGTAACCACTTGTTTGTTCTCTGTATCTGTGAGTCTGTTTCTGTTTTGTTATATTTGCTCAGTTTTTGTTTGCTTGTATTTTAGATTCCACATATAAGTGTAAAACATAGGGTATTTGTCTTTCTCCATGTGACTTATTTCACTAAGTGTAATACCCTCCAGGTCCATTCATGTTGTCACCAATGGCACAATTTCATTCCTTTTTATGGCAGAGTAATATTGCAATAGATTTACACATATGTACTACATATATATGTTTTCTATATATGTATGTGTACATACACACACACACACACACACACACCACATCTTCTCTATAGATTCATCTGTTGATGGACTTAGATTGCTTCTATGTATTGGCTAATGTAAATAGTGCTGCTATGAACATCGGGGTGCATATATCTTTTCAAATTGTCTTCAGATAAATACTCGGGAGTGGAATTCCTGAATCATATGGTAGTTCAATTTTTTAATTTTTTGAGGAAACTCCATACTGTGTTCCATAGTGGCTGCACCAATTCACATTCCCAGCAACAGTGTACTAGGGTTCCTTTTTCTCCACATCCTCACCAGCACTTGTTATTTCTTGTCTTTTTGGTAATAGACATTCTAATAGGTGTGAGGTGATATCTCATTGTAGCTTTCATTTGCATTTCTCTGATGATTAGTGATGTTGAGCACCATTTCATGTGTCTGTTGGCCATCATATGTCTTCTTTGGAAAAATGCCTATTCAAGTCCTCTGCCCACATTTTATTTGGATTTTTTTTTTTTTGATATTGAGTTGTATGAGTTTTTATATATTTTGGATATTAAGCCCTTATGAGATATATCACTGGCAAGTATCTTCTCCCATTTAGCAGGTTACCTTTTCATTTGTTGATGGTTTCTTTGCTGTACAAAAGCTTTTTAGTTTGATTAGGTTCCATTTGTTTATTTTTACTCTTGTTTCCCTTGCCTGAGGAGACAGATTCAAAAAAGTATTGTTAAGACTACCAAAGAGCACACTGCCTATATTTTCTTCTAAGAGTTTCATGGTTTCAGGTCTTACATTTAAAGACTTTAATCCATTTTGAGTTCATTTTTTTATGGTATGAGAAAACATTCTAGTTTCATTCTTTTGCACGTAGCTGTCCAATTTTCCCAACACCACTTATTGAGGAAACTGTCTTTTCCCCATTGTATATTCTTGCCTTCTTTGCATAGATTAATTGACCATATGTGTGGGGGTTTATTTCTGGGCTCTCTTTTCTATTGCATTGAACATGTCTGTTACGTTTACCAGTACCATATTGTAGCTTTGTAATATAGTCTGAAGTCAGGGAGTGTGATACCTCCAGCTTTGTTCCTTTTTTCCTCAAGATTACTTTGGCTATTCAGGGTCTTTTGTGTTTCCATGCAAATTTTAGGATTATTTGTTCTAGTTCTGTGAAAAATGCTGTATTTTGATAGGGATTGCAATGAATCTGTAGATTGCTTTGGGAAGTATGGACATTTTAACAATATCAATTCTTCTAATCCATAAACATAAGGTATCTTTTCATCTATTTGTATCATCTTCAATTTCCTTCATTGATGTTTTATAGTTTTCAGAGTACAGGTCTTCTACCTCCTTGGTTAAATGTATTCTAAGACATTTTATTCTTTTTGGTTTGATTGTAAATGGGATTGTTTTTTTGATTTCTCTTTCAGGTAGTTCATTATTAGTGTATAGAAATGCAACTGATTTCTGTATATTAATTTTATATCTTGTAACTTAACCAAATTTATTTATTAGTTCTAATTTTTTTGGTAGTGTCTTTAGGGTTTTCAATATATGTTATTATGTCATCTGCAAATAGTGATAGCTTTATTTTTCCTCCTCCAATTTGGATGCATTTTATTTCTTTTTATCATCTGGTTGCTGTGGCTAGGACTTCCAATACTATGTTAAATAGAAGTGGTGAGTGGCATCCTTGTTTTGCTCCTCATCTTAGAGGAAAAGCATTCAGTTTTTTATCACTGAGTATAATGTTAGCTGTGGGTTTGTCATAAATGGCATTTACTGTGTTGTATGTTCCCTCTATACCAACTTTGTTGAGAGTTATTACCATGAATGGATTTAAATTTTGTCAAATGCTTTTTCTGCATCTATTGAAATGATCAGGTGACTTTTATGCTTTGTTTTCATAATATGGTGTATCACATTGATTTGCAGACATTGACATGCTTGCATCACTGGAATAAATCCCACTTGATCATGATATATGATCCTTTTTATATGTGATTGAATAGTTTTGCTAATATTTTATTGAGGAGTTTGCATTTATGTTCATCAGAAATATTGACCTGTAAGTTTCTTTTTTGTAGGATCTTTGGTTTTGACATCAGGGTAATGCTGACCTCATAGAATGAGTTTGGAAGTGTCCCTTTCCCTTCAATTTTTCAGATTAGTTTGAGAAAGATAAGTATTAACCCTTCTTTAAAAGTTTTGGTAGAATTACCCTGTGAAGCCTGAAATTTTGTTTGTTGGGAGTTGTTTTTGTTTTGTTTTGTTTTTTAATTACTGATTCAATTTCATTACTAGTAATTGGTCTGTTCTATTCCTTTTTGGTTCAGATTTTGGAGATTACACATTTCTAGGAATTTGTCCATTTTTTCTAAGTTGTCCATTTTATTGGTGTCTCTATTTTATTTATTTCCACTCTTGTCTTTACTATTTCCTTCCTTCTGCTGACTTTGAGCTTTGTTTGTTCTTCTTTTTCTAGTTCCTTTAGGTGGAATGTTACATTGTTTATCTGAGATTTTTCTTGCTTTTGAGGTAGGCCTGTATCATTATAAACTTCCCTCTTAAAACGGCCTTTGCTATGTCCTGTAGATTTTGCAAAGTTGTATTTCTATTTTCATTCATTTCAAGGCATTTTTTGATTTCCTCTTTGATTTATTTGTTGACCAGTTGATTTTTAGTAGCATGTTGTTTAGTCTCCACTTGTTTGTGTTTTTTCCATTTTACTTCCTGTGATTGATTTCAATTTCATACCGTTATGGTTGGAAAAGAAGCGTAATATAATTTCAATCTTCTTAAAATTATTGAGGCTTGTTTTGTGACCTTGGATGTGTTCTATCCTGGATAAAGTTTCACTTGCACTAGAAAATAATGTGTATTCTGCTGGTTTTTTTGTTTGTTTTTTTGTTTTTAATTAATAATATCTCTTCCCTCTTGCATCTCCCTCCCGCCCACCCTCCATATCCCACCCCTCTAGGTGGTCACAAAGCTGTTTTTGAACGGAATGTTCTACAGATATCTATTAGGACCATATGCTATAATGTGCCATTTAAGGCCAATGTTTCCTTATTGTGTCTTCTGTATTTTCTGTATCTTTATTGATTTTCCTGTCTGGATGATGTATCCTTAGTTGTAGAAAAGCAGTTCTGTGAGTCTTTGGATCATTTCCAGCAAGAGTTGCTCTATATGTAGTTGTAAGTTTAATGTGTTTGTGGGAAGAAGTAAGCTCAGTGTCTTCCTATTCTGCCATCTTGATCCTGCCTCCCACTGCTTTTTGTTGGAAAATAAAGCCCTTGTCTCTTGCTAAATGATTATACAGAAGCCTTAGATTACACAGGTGCCTTATAGCATAATACTTGCCCTCCTCAGGATGCTATCAAATCTCAGCATTACTTGGGTCTGCTAAAGGATAAGAGTGAATATAAGCACATGAGCTTCAGGACCTGGCTAATATACTGGGAAGAACCAAGATATTCTATCTAGGAATGGATTCTGAGAGTGTTGGATCATGGAGATTAAAACATATAACAGGATAAGGAAGAGTTTGGTAATATGGGACAGGTGTAGCTCTTTTTATTGTACCTTATTTTATTGTACTTTGCAGATATTGCATTTTTCACAAATTGAAGGTTTGTGGCAACCCTGTATTATCAAATGATTGTTAGCATCTTTTAGCAAAAATATTTTTTAACAAAGGTATGTAAATTGGGTTTTTTTAGATGTAATGCTATTGCACTTAATAGACTACAACATAGTATAAACATAACTTTTATATGCCTGGGAAACAAAAAAAATCATATGACTCACTTTGTTGCAATTTTTGCTTTATTGTGGTGTTCTGGAACAAAACTGGCAACATCTCTGAGGTAGGCCTATATTATGACAGAGAATTTAACATCCTGGCAAGAGCCCCAGGAGGAGATTCTAATATGCTGCTGGAATGGCTTTTGGAAGCTTGGAACAAGTAGAAGTACAGATGCCAGAACTACCAATAGCAGACCATGAAGAAAAAGAAAAAGATCATGAGGCTCAGAAAGTGGGTCTTTTAAAATAAGTCTAGTGTCTAAGACCAAAAAAACAAAACCAAAATGCATTAGCTAACTACATTTCTCATTAGGGTTCAGAGTACATTCCATTCTATTTACAAAGGTGATAAGGAATGTTCTGAGGAGAGAGGTTCCAGCAACATTTAGAGGCCTGGTGTGGCTGGGCTATGTAAGCAGTACTGACAGCAGGAGATACTACCACAAACAGCACCCTCTAATAACAGTGGGTATGACAAAATGTGAAGAAAACAGAGGCCAGGTGACAACACTTAACCATTAGAATCAAGGTGAGCATAATTATAATGGTAAAGATCATTATGGCAGCAGGAAGGCCTAACCTACAGAGATGTATGAAGATGGTTAATAGAACACGGTGTTCTTGGGAGCATGATAGATAAATAGCCAACAAGGGCATTTTTTAATATATAGAATACAAAGAAATCAATAATAGTTGTGCAGAAAGCTGAGGTCAGTGGCCCAATAGAAAGCCACAGTCCCCTGCCCAATTTCCAGCCCTGAGCAGTCCTCAGACTCAGGGCAAACTGGTTGAAAACATGGCTGCATTCCAGTGAGAAAAGACTCTACAAAACCATGGTAAGAGCATGCAGTAGTAATTTCCCCCAAAGGACCTATGACTTTTAAGTCAGGTAGCCAAGCCCTGGAGAAGGGGGAAACCAGATCTTTTCAGTGTTGTTGGATATAGGTTCAAGCTGATGCTCCTATAGTTATAATAGAAATGTGTGCATATCAAGTCAGCTGATGAATAGAGCCCTGGTCCATGACTCATTGGCAGAGTCTTTGCATCATTTCCTTGACTTGTAGATTCTTGTGTAGTTCTGACTTTTGTATAGTTTTCAAATGTATTATATTCTAAAAATAAGAAAAAGAATGGGGGGTTATACCCAAAATGAAATACAGCAGAAACAAATGAACCTAACTGTATTTCACATACATAACATGACCACACTAAAGGATGCAAAGTAAGGGACCAATCCAAGTCACTGTTACACATAGTATTGGACAAGAGGACATCCTGTGTCTCCTGATATGAAATAGCAAGAAGTATCTGTTCTTTGGTGTTCTGCCAAACATGTATAACCTAAATCTAACCATGAGAAAACATTAGCTAACCCAAATTGAGGAACATTCTACCAAACAATAATTATTATCTTCAATAATAACAAGGTCATGAAAGACAAAGATAAGTATTGAGCTATTCAGTTAAAGGAGACTATAGACACATGACAAATACATGCCAAGTATGATCTGGATTAAGTTCTAGGCCAGAAAAAAAAAATCTTTTGTTATTAAGGACACTAATAACAATTGGTGAAATTTAAATAAGGCCTGCAATAACAGCATTGTGTCTTTGTTAATTTCCTGATTTTGACAATTGTACTGTGGTTAGGTTAAATATACTGGAGTACTTAGAGGTAAGGAGACAGTATATCTGAGATTAAGAGAAGAAATTATGGTAAAATATTTAGGTAATCTGGGTGAAGTGTATGTGAGAATTCTTTGTACTAATTTTGCAACTTTTCTGTAAGTCTGAAATTATTTCATAATAAGAACTAAAGATACATGCACAAGTTTTAATTCTTTAAAGGAGTATATTTTTTAATTCACAGCAGCATTTATACTTTAGTATTTTGTTTTCAGTACTTATAATGCTAATGTATCTGATAGTATCATAAGCATACCAAAAACTTATTTCAAATTATCTCTGTATTGAAATGACTTAACATCACAAGGGAAAAGAGTATAGAAAACAAGTAACATAATTTAATTATATTGGCCCTCTTCCTTTAAGCATGTCTGATATAATATATATGCACCAGTAAAACAAACCATGGTTATCCCTGTGGTTTTCATGGCAGTCCCCAGTACATTTTCTGATTTGATTTTATGTTTAGTTTTGGCTCTTGTCTCTAACTTCCACAGAGGTTTCATTTACTGTTCCTTGGATTTAGTGACATGGTATTTATTCTTCCATTCATTCACCCACTCATTTATCAGCAAATACTTATTGACCGTATAGTAGGTGCCAGACACCTGGAAATAGAGTTTTAAAAGATTGACATAACCTTTTACAGTCTTCAAACTGCCCTGTAAATGACATTAATTTCTCTCTAAAAACACTGGCTTGTAGTCGTCTCTCTTGATTTGTGCCAATTTCAGTATCTTTAGGAGGATATTTTAATTCTTCAGAGCCCAACTTCATCCCTCTGATCCATATCTGATGGAATCATTCCAGTAATCTGCAAAGGGAAGATTTGGATAAGATAAAGCTGGGTGAATATTTCAATGAGATTTCCATCTTCCCAATCTGCCTGACATGCTCCTTGAACAAATTTAAGCAATCAGAGAAAATATGTATGTATGAATGTGTGTCAAAACATGTTAGTAGAAAACAATTTCAAGCTAAAATCTACACAAGATAGTGTATTTTTAAAAATCAAATAGATGTAACACACTAAGGAAATATAAAACAGTAAAAAGTGTTTATTTTTAGCTTCATAATATTGGAAACTAATATTGTTCCTGTCCATAGGTTTCCTTTGGGCAATTAGGGGAATATTTAAGCGATTTAAGTTGAGAGTGTGTGATGAACAAAAAGCGCTGATTTTATTCAAATCAGTTATGTCCACCCCAGGATAGTTTTAACTTATTCCTCTGCCTAACAGAAGAATATTGATACCCAAGCACTAAAACTTTTTTTTTTTCCATATTGTATATTTAGTCCAGAAACTTGCCTTATTCCAAAAATATATGATTCCATCTTTTCATACTAAAGAGTAATAAGGTCCTGCAGATGAATTAAAATAAATAAAACAAAACTTTTGTTTAAAATTCTATAATTGCCAGAGTTGAATGATAGTTGGATTATTGATAAATTCACACAAGCTGTATAAAGCACAGTTATTCCTTTTCCTCCTAAGAATCATAAATTATAAAATTTTGAGTTAATGCTAAAATAATGACAACAAACTTTAAAACTATATAAAACTATGAAACTATAAAAAACAAACTTTAAAACTATATAAAACTGTGAGACTTAGTAGGGCTCATTTATTATATGAAACAACATGCCTGGACGCCCCCCACCCCCACCAGCAAATTCCTTGCCATTTGACTCTGAAACTGATATAGCAACAAATTGATGGAATTATCTATCCCTAACCCATACCAAGAGCAAGTTATGTTCTCTGGATCCCTGAGTAAATTACATCTTTGGCTATTCTGATGAAACAAGAAACATGTCCAAAATTCTAGGCAATTGTCATTTGGGGATTTTACCACTGCTGTCTCTGACAAATTCATACAACCCTGCATTTTAGGCAGGATTACTAATGCAAAAAAACACTTGTATTCATCTCACCGGTATTGAATTCAAATGATTACTGTAGAAAGAAACTCCAGCAACAAATTCACATAGTATTCTCATAGGGTCAAGAAATCAAATAAGGTCACCATGTCTATGAGATTTGGCTCAAACCTCCCATTCTCTTTTTCTTGAATTCCAATATTCTTGTCAAGCTATTCTTTCCCAGGGTTGTAAATTGTTGTGACCATTTCTCATTCTTTCTGATTTTACAAAATTCTTGATCTCTTAACCTTGAGTTACCCTGGATTTCCTCTTTCTCTATTTACACTCCCTTGGGATCTTATACAGTCTCAAAGCTTTAAATAGCATATGCACACCCATGCCCCCAAATTTATATCTCTATCTCATTCCTCTCCCTGAACTCCAGACTTTTATCCAATGCTTACTTGCATCTCCACTTGAATACCTAATAGTTATATTAAAATTAACATAGCCAAGACTCTATTCATAAACTTCTCCCTCAAACCTCCAGCTTTAGCCTCATTCTTCCACATCTCCCCTAGTGATAATTCAAACTGTCAACTTTTTCAGAATACAAATCTTAGGGTGATGTTGAGTCTTCTCTTTCTCAAACCCTTTATCCAATCTATTCAGAATACATATATGATCTCACTTCAAAATATATTTAAGACAAATACCATAATTGTTGCAGACAATACCATTTATCATAGAAGCAAAAAGAATAAAATACCTAGGAATAAACAAAAAAATGACAGATATGTACACAAAAACAATAAAACTGATGAAAGAAATTGAAGAAGACACAAATAAATGAAAAGATACCCCATGTTTATAGATTGGAAAAATTAACACTGTTAAAATGTCCATTCTACCCAAATCAATCTACAGATGCAATGTAATCTCTTTCAAAACGTCAATAGCACTTTTCACGGAAATAGAAAAAAATTCTAAAATTTATATGGGAGCAAATACAGACAGTCCTAGCTTACAGGAGCACAGACGTGCCAGCAGAGACCACCGTGCAAACCAGTTCCTGAGTAGAAAAACCTGAACTGTAATTGACAATTTGCTGGAGGCTCAGTGTGGACAAGTCTGAGAGTTAAAACCCCAGAGGGACCCAATCATGAGGGGAGCCCCACAATATTGAGATTTACCTCCAGGAGCTTGACCAGGTGCCACAGAAACATCAGAGAAAAATCCCCTTGTGCTTCCAATAGGGAGAGAAGAAAAGTAACCATTTAAAAATATGCCAGAACACTCTTCTTAACAAGGTCCGACCTCAGGGGAACTAGTTAGCCATAATATAGTTGTAACTATACTAATCTGTTGGCATATTAGCAGAGCCTAACTGACATGGGGCAAGGGAAATACTCAGCTGCAGCTGATTCTAGGCTTTCATGTAGGAGAAGGAAAATACCCAGCTCCAGCCCACTCTAGCCATTCTGTCTCACCTAAGAGGGGGAGAAAAAACCGAGAAACATTGTGAAGTTCACATTCCAAAGGCATAGGGTCACTAAAAGACTGAGACCTAACCATAGGACTATAGAAGGCTTCCCCTCCCCCTACCCCTCACCACAACATTACTGAAGGCCTATTACAGCAATTCATTTGGGCCAGTACATCATGTCTGACTATCAAGAAAAAATTACCAGGCATATCAAAAGGCAAAAAACACTATTTGAACAGACAGAGCAAACATCATAACCAGACATGGAGCAAACATCATAACTGGACATGGAATTATCAGGCAGGGAATTTAAAACAACTATGATTAATATAGTAAGGGCTCTAATGGATAAAGTAGACTGAATGCAGGAACAGAAGGGCCATATAAGCAGAGAGATGGAAATCTTCAGAAAGAATCAAAAAGAAATGCTAGAGATAAAAAAAAGACACTGTAACAGAAATGGAGAAAAACAAATATCGTATATTAATGCATATATGCGGAATATAGAAAAACGGTACAAATGAACCTATTTGTAGGGTAGGAACAGAAACGCAGATGTAGAGAACGGACGGGTGGACACAGTGGGGGAAGGGGAGGGTGGAATGAATTGGGAGATTAGGATTGACAAACATACACTACTATGTGTAAAATAGATAGCTAGTAGCAACCTGCAATGTAGCGCAGGGAGATCAGCTCGGTGCTCTGTGTTGACCTGGATGGGTGGGATGGGGGTGGGGTGGGAGGGAGGTCCAAGAAGGAGCAGATATATGTATACATATAGCTGATTCACTTCAATGTACAGCAGAAGCTAACACAATATTATAAAGCAATTATACTCCAATAAAAAAAAAAGAAATGAAGAATACCTTTGGTGGGTTCATTAGTACACTGGATATGGCTGAGGAAAGAATCTCTGAGCTAGAGGCTGTATCAATAGAATCCTCAAAAACCAAAAAGCAGAGCAAAGACATTAAAAAAAAAAAAAAAAAAAAAAAGAGCAGAATATCCAAGGACGGTGGGACAACCAGAAAAGGTAGTTTTCTACTCAAAATCCTTTGCTAGTATCCCATTTCATTCAGAGTAAAAGCCCAAGTTCTTCCAAGAACCTAGAAACCCTAGTGTACAATCTGGTCCCATTATTGCTCTACTTCATCTCACTCCTTCCACTGCAACCACGCTGGTTTTTTGCTGCCCGGAAACACATCCTGTCTAAGGGACCGCAGTTGTTCTCCTCACCTGAAGTAGGGTGGCTCACTCTCATCCTCCTTAAAATCTCCTCTCAAACTTCACCTTCTCTGAGATGCCTCATCTGATTACACAATTTAAAAATGTATCCCCCTCTCTTTTCCATCTCCAATTATCCATACTATTTTATTTCTATTCATAGCATTACCAGATAACTTACTGATTAAGTTAATAAGATAACTTACTTATTGATCAACATGTTTACTTTTTGTCTTTCCACTAGAATATAAGCTCCTCTGAAGGACAGAGATTTTCATTGATTTTATTCACTACTACGTCTCCAGAACTTAGAAAAGTGCTTGACAAATAAATAAATATTTGCTGCAGGAATAAATGAATTTCTTCTTGTGTATGAATCACTCCTCTCATCTCTGAATCAGCCTCCTGGCAATTGCCCTGATGGTATCCCCTTAACATACTCCTGATTCAAAAATGGCCCTGTGTAGCAAATTTTACTAAAAATTTTGTTCAGTGGAGAAAGATTAAATTGCCACCCAGAAAAGAAGACATTCCTGCCCTAAAAGTATCAGCATCCACCCTGCATAGGGCTTCTCCCTTAGCTGCATTTCTCTATAAGCTCTAATTATCTGTCATGCAGTTTATTTCCTCCCTCCCACTCTCACCACCTTACTTTCCATCTTTTCTGCTCTGCTCTCTTGTTGCTCTACCAAGCCCAATATTTCTGTTAACCACTTATGCAGAGTGTTCAATTACCTCTTTTAGTGCTGTCTTTCTTTAGATCATGCTTTCGGTACTATTGTGCTCACAATTTCAAAACCTAGCCAAGGTATGTTCATAGACAAAGATAGTCCTCTCCTCAAGAGGAATTTTGGTGCAAGCTGTTTAAAATACAAAACCTGTGTTTTGCTGTATAAGTTAAATGTAGTAGCACAAGGAATTCTAGGATGCTTTTAATACCAAACTTCTCTGGAGCACCAAAACGCAGATATGGGTATAACAGCCAAATCTCCCCAGTGAGTCAAGTTGTCACAATTAACTACAGAAAAATCTCTATAGAAGTTAGTGTCCCTCAAATGTAGACCCTGTGGCACTGACCTTGAGAGTGATTATGGTGTGATACTAGTATATATCAGCTTTGTGAAGAAAGATTTTTGCTTTTAAAAGAAAATACCAATTTATATAGAAAAGTCACATTTTTAAATTGAATTCAAACAAGTCCATACTATTAAGCAATTAATCCTTTTTAATTAACAATTACTTCTTAACATTTAGGTAAGTCATCTTTAGTACTGATTGATTTTCTCCAGTTTTTAGACATTGTTTCCTTTGACAACTTGGTATGGCATTTCCTACAATTCTACCTGAGCCAAGGCTCAATCCACAGATTGAGGTATAGAAGCTTTTCTAAAGGTGGAACAGCCACTTGAAATTACAAATTATTTATTATGAAATTTTCACAGCATGCATTATCTTATTTGAACCATGATGTGGGATTATTCTCTTCAGGAAAATCAGATCTTTTAACATATACCAAAAAGAATAATGCTTGAGAAAAAAAAAAAACATAGCTTTTAAAGTTGTATCCAGAAATGATAACAGTAACACACCACCCCAGGGACCTCTGATTCAGATTAAGAATATTGCTTTTGGACTTCCCTGGTGGCGCAGTGGTTGGGAGTCTGCCTGCCAGTGCAGGGCACACGGGTTCGAGCCCTGGTCTGGGAGGATCCCACATGCCGCGGAGCGGCTGGGCCCGTGGGCCGCAGCTGCTGAGCCTGTGCGTCTGGAGCCTGTGCTCCGCAACGAGAGGGGCTGCGATGGTGAGAGGCCCGCGCACCGCGGTGAAGAGTGGCCCCCGCTTGCCGCAGCCGGGGGAAGCCCTCGCACAGAGGCGAAGACCCAACACAGCCAAAAAAATAAAATAAATAAATAAATAAATGTCAGGAGCGCTTTAAAAAAAAAAAAAAAAAAACCTAACCCATGAAGGATTTTAAGTCCTTATTGTTAAAAAAAAAAAAAAAAAAAAAAAGAATATTGCTTTTATTGCACTATGAACTATACTTTTTTGCTCAAGCTGAGACATTCAGCAAATAACAATGTTACTGTTAAGTGCACGTTAAAAGGAAACTAGGGTATTTCTTTGTGTAGAAACACCAAAATTGGGAACATACTGTAATCATATTGCATTTCCTAATGGTGCCATAGAGAAATGGACAAAGAACAAAAATAGGTGTAGATAAAACCTTTAGGTATACCGCAGAGCTAACTTATATAAAAGGAATTTAATATAGAGACATCTTTATAACAATCAACATTGCCTCAGGAAGATAACACCACAAACTGTTTTATCTGCCATGAGAGAGTACTGTAGAATTTAATAAATGCATTCCAAATTCTTTGCAAGCAAGGCAAAGTAAAAGTTAGTATAATTAATAAATGATGCAATGTTTGGCTAGAGAACTGTGTTCAAATGATAAGGTTGGCTATCTCGTGAATAGGTTAGGTATTTATTATAAAATATAGCTTTTAAATATAGGCTTCTCTGTAAGATCATACTTTCAACTCATTTATGACACAGTTGACCTTAAGAGATCAGTATACCCACTTTCTTATATTCATAAAAGGCCTTATATACATTTTCCTAATTTTGCTTGTATTTGTGATTTTTAAAAATACTTCAGAGAAGATGATATCCTGGTCCACCGTGGCTATAAATTACCTGAATATAGAATCACCTTCAACTTCTCTCTGGAGAGATTTCCTTTGAAACACAACCCAAGTTTTCCTAGGTTCTGTATCATGCATAGATATCTAATATGACATGAAAGACAGTTATTGGATCCTTTTGGCTACCACAATGAGAATAGTCACCTACCTCCCTATTCCAAGAGATATTGTTTACTATAATTGAATGGAGCATATATAGGTACCGGAATCAGACAAATCAGTATGAATCTACTTCATAACTCTTGAGGTAAGTTTAAAAGTCTATTAACCTCACTGATACACCCTCCTGACGTTATCACTTCCTCCACTGTAAAATGTATAAAATGTCCCCCACTCCTGGTTACTCTGAGGATTAAATGATAATAACATGCAAAGTGCCCAGCATATAGAAAGTATTAAGTGAATCTTCTTTCCAGTTTCCTTTTCTTGTCCTGAAAAATACACAACATGAAATTAAGTCTAATCCAGCCACACAATTGAAATACATTTTCTTATAGTAAAACTTATGTTTGGCTTTATTTTCTACCTGAGTACTCCTCAAGTTAAAAAAACAAAGAAATAATTGACTTTTGAAAAAGAAACCAACCAATTGTTTTCAAAGTTTGTACCATCTAGAATGGAGAATGTCACAATTTATTTCCCAAGCATGTAACAAGTGAGGGCGTTCCTACTTCTATGATGTTCAAACTTTGTAGCCCAGTCAAGCAATGTAGGAATGTGTTCTTAAATCTGGAAAAGGGCTACATCTTCCTTGGAGCTCAGAGAATCTTAAGATGATAGTTTCAGATACCTTCTTTCTTCAATGTTACCAAAATCAGACAGAAAAGTTTAGAGAAATGGAATGTATTGCTTCTTTATTGTCTTAAAAATCACATATCTGATCAAGCTATACCTTATTCAATCTAAATAAGGCAACTAGTCTCTGTGGATAAGTGAGTAGTGGGGGTCGAAGCTTGCTGTGTTGTGACTATTGCAAAAGGAAAGTATTCCACAGAAATCCTGTTTATAGAAGGAGTACTCAGAGTCCAGTGGATGATGATCCTCAATGCTTTTGTAAAGCCTCTTGTCCTGTGACCAAATGAATGGGAAAAACCAGTGTGTGCTTCGCTCATATGGAAGAATCTTTATTGTCTGTGATAATATGATTAATATATAGTTGAGTTCAACAGCAGTTCAAATAAATATTTCTTCAGCATCAACTATAACCAGCATTATTCTATGCACTCAGGATAGAGAGTTAATGAGCCACAGTCCTTGTCCTTGGGGAGCTGATAGTCTAGTTGAGGAAAGGCTTAAGGCAGAAATGTTGACTTGTTTCAATTATAGCTACATAATCTGAAGGCTAGTTCCACATTTTAAAAAAGCTTAGTAAATATTTTTATTATTTAAAAAATAAATTTAAGTGAAAAGAGCACCTGAAAAACACATGCCAAATAAGTCTCTATAGGAAGACTATGTTTTTTATCACTTTATCTGAAAATATGTCACAGCAATTTCAAAAGATAATTACTATTTTTAATAGAACCACCATAATACATTATCACATATAAAAATATTAACACATCTCTTAATATATTGCCCAATGGCTACCCAGTGTTCAAATTGCCAATTATCATATAAATGACATTCTTTTTTTTTTTTTTTTCATCATTTGTTGTTTAAAATCAGAATCCAAATAAGGTCTGTTCATTTTTATTGGTTGATAAAGCTCTTATGTCTCTTTAGTCTACAGATGTCCCCTCTTCCTCTCTTCTCTCTCCATCCCTTTATCTCTCTAACTTTGTCATTTATTTGTTAAGGAAACCAGGTTGTTCATCTTAAGTGTCCCATATTCTGGGTCTTGTTTGATACTTCCTTATGGCACCGAGGTGGTGTTCTACCAGAGTCTCTGTATTCCCTGTAAATTGGATCTAGAGTTTCATCAAATCCAAGTTTTAGTTGTTCATGGAATTATTTTTGGCAAGGGTATTGCATAGACAGTGCTGTGTCCCTTCATCAGAAGGTACACACGTCTGATTGTTTCTCTTTTTGTGGTAGCAGCAGCCATCGCTAATAGATGTCTCAATCCATTCATCCATTAGGGCTGTGAAATGGTAATATTCTAGTACCATCATCTCTTCTTCTTTTATTAGCTAGAATACTTCCATAAAGATAAAAATCTCATCTACCATTTGGTTTCCAGTGGAAGAGTACGTATAAAAAGTCAGGAAAAGAGCTTGATACTTTAACTTTATTTGGCAATTTTAAAATAAGTGATATCACTCTTAACCAATTTCACTTCTCTTTTTAATATCATTATGATCTTATGGGTTTTAATATATTTGATGTCTTTTATCCATTAGGTTTACTATGCTTATTAATGTGCAATTTGTCCCATTCTTGACCAGTGGAAGCTTCCCTAGTTCTCTTAAAATCTTTTTAATACAATCATAGCGTCTGTGAGAATCTTCTTGCATTCTGGTCATTACAAAATAATCCAGGGTTTTTTTTGTACATTTTGTGTGCCAGACTTCTAATGAGCCTTAGTTCCTTTTTAGTGGGAAATGATATTTAGAGACCACAGCACGTGTACTAAGGTTGCTCATTTCTACTGAGTTGATAATTGACCTTTTCAGTGTACAGAGTGAAGAAATATGTTTTTCTCCATAAGCATAAAATACATCCAGAATACATATCCATACTGATATTTCTAAATCAGTTTCAGAACCTAATCTCTTTCATCAAATATACATTTCCCTTTTCTGCTGAGAAATTCAAATTTTCAATATTACTGGAAATCAGGGAATTCAGACCTATTTTACTTTTGTAAACAATACTTTACAATGCTTAGTTTCTTAGTGTAATTTTAGTGGAACAGATTTTGCATGGCTCCAAATTCTACTATGATTAATAAAAATAACAATGAATACACTGAGCTTTTATGATGTAATATTATTTAAACTTTATAATAACCCCACACAAAGGTATTATTCTGAGTTTATAGGTGAAAAAATTTAAAGCTCAGAGATGTTGTTAAGTAATTTACAGAAGGTGACACTATTATAAATAGGCATCCCAATCACTGATTTGTCTGACACTAAAACCCACAGAGTTAACCAATTATTAATGATTATGCTATGGTGCCTGTTTAATTAATAACATTCTCCTTCTGTTGTAATTATCAACTGATCCAAGCCTATCAGCAAGAACCCTGGTGGCATTTAGAGAAAGTAAATGATTAAGGTCTCATAGCCTATTATTTCACACATGCTACTTAATTATATATGCATGTGTGTGTAACAAGCAGGGCATACCTTGGGAAAGTCAATAAATTTTAGCTTGTGGTATCACATGAGTTGTTTGACCATAGGCTCTTCTTGATGATCTGATATGCTCTTGAGAGGAAATTTGTAATGCTCTCCTAGGCAGCAGTTTTAAGGTCAATTAACAGATTTATAAACCTTATTTTTACATCTTTTGTTAAAAGACTAGCTGAATTTTGTACTTCCAGGCATTGTTCAAATATTGGAATGCAGCAGTTTTAATTGGCTTTAAAGTTTTAGGAGAGACACAATAATATTCATTTTCAATTTATTTTGAAATGATAAATGTTCAGAGTATAGAGTACTGTACTTGAATTATAACAGTGAGCAATTAAATTGGGTAAATGTTATTTGTTCCCCCTGCTACACACTGCAAAGATGGGTACATAAATAGAGGTTCTGAGTCTTCCCCTTTCACTAGCTTCAGGAAAAATGGTGCAATCCCTTCAAACTAGTCAGAAGGGGTTGGTTGTGATCACATCTCCAAAAGTGAAATTTTTAGCTCCTAAGGCAATAAGAGGTCTGTCCATACGTCTTCCTAAAGCCTCCATTGATGAGACTACATGAGGACTTCCCTGCCACTAAGGGAATAAGTTCCCAGGAGTGGACTGCTTATAGCACCTGCCTCCAGCATTCCTTCTGAACAAATACCTGCACCAGTTTAGGAGATTTAGGGTGGAAATCATAAAGGTGGTGTGAATGCAACTATTGGATACATTCCTATGCCTTGAGTAATACTATTTTATGTGAGTTAAAGAAAACATAATAATGGTCAATGACTATAGAAGTAGAACTTCCTGCCATAGTTTTCAGCAAGTGTGCACTAAAAATAACAGATTTATGTTTTTATTATGAGGACAAATCAACGAAGGCTACTGCTATGTCCATGTGCTACTCCGTAGTAGAATTCCACTAAGGAGGTAAAATGCACTGCTGGATCAATTTTGTCCTGTTATATTTTAAAAACAACAAATATGTATTTGCATGCATTGAGGATTAGGAGGGAAGGATCAGTTTAAAAAGGAACATTCAAATGCTAATATTATCCAAACTTTGTTGTTTAGATATTCTGCCATACTGACTCCTTATACCAGCTTATTAAGACAATTACTAGAACTCCCCACTTTATAGATAATAACATCAATCTTAATAAAAGCTAGAAACGTGTCACACTTTCAGCATGCAATATCTCACTTAAGCCTCACAAAAATTCCTATAAGGATAACATTATTATAATCTCCAGTTTACAGATGAAAAATTGAGATCCCAAAAGATTAGATTAATTGGTCAAATTAAAACAGCTAGTAAAGATTAGAGCTGGGAACTTAATAAGCCATCCTGACTCTTAAAAGCCCATGCATTACTTGACCTTCAAGCAAATGTGAATACAAGGGCTCAGAGAAGGTAAGTCAATTCTAGATAATTTTGAATATAAAATCAAAAGCTCTCTTTTCACTGTAGCATGCAATTCCATAGATAGCACAAAATAAATCTATGATAACTTCATTTACATTACCAATTACATATTTTACATTTACAGCACACTCTGTAATAAATATTAATTAATATAGCACCAAGCAATGACATAAAAACTAAAGAAAGGCAAAATAAAATTCAAATTTAATGGAATTAAGCAGGTGATGTTTTCAGCAGAAAGGGAATTTTTACCCAGAAAGAAAGAAGGAAGTGAAAATGAGAAAAGGGCATTCTAGGTAATTTTTTTTTCATGTCACATTTGAGAGCATTAGAGAAGCTGTCCTAAAATGAAGAGATGGGAGCTATTTCAGGTATTACAGTAATGTTTCTTCATAGACTCTTCAATGGATCTTGAAGAAATTGAAAGTTGTCTTAGAGAAGATCTTATTTATCAGAATTAATAAACCCCCCATAGGTAGTTTTACCTTATTTAACTTAAAATGTCCCTAAGTGACAGGAGAATTCTTTAAGATCTTCTAACACATGTAAGCAATATATTCTTCTAAGAAGAGGTAAGGTTGTGCCATTCTTATTGCCTTTAAGGAAAATAAAAATAAAAAATAAAATCTGTACAAAGTTAAATTGAAGTTAATTTACTCCAATGAAGACTTCAAATTTCACCTGGAAATAGAAACGTTAAATTTTATAAAGTGCTTTCTACATTAATGATATTTCAAATTATGAATTGGGGCACAGGAGTCTGCAGGCAGAGCGTGCTCAGATAAAGGACACTATTTGGACCTTTACTTGTTTACATTCCTCATTCTGTACATTCTCACATTCTGACTAATTTTAATGTCAACCACACTTTCTCCCACTTATAATCCGTTTCTTGCTAAAAACACTTTTCTTCTGTCTATGGCTTTGTATCTCCTTAGATCTACCAAATTATCTCGGAGAGACAGCAGTGAGTGGTCCTGAAGAGAGATCTTAGTTCCCTGCCCAGAAATTGAACCGGGGTAACCTGGATGAAAACCAGGAATCCTAGCTGCTAGACCACCAGGGGCTAGAGGCTAGAAGCAAAATGGCCCTGGCTGTTTCCCCCATTTGAAAGCAAGAATGTTTCAAGGAGGTAAAAACTGTAAAAACAGGTACAAAGTTTATTGTTAGAGACACAGCACAAAGTATGGGAGAGCACGCAGAGAAAAAGTTTATTTCTTTAAGTCAGAAGCTAGGCAGAAATACACACTGGGAGAGTAGTGCAGCCATCCTGAATGAGGAGCGCAGTAAGGAGGTGATTTAAAGCACTTATATAGGACAGTCCTTCCGGGTCTTTGTTTACCTTTGGCCAATTATCTTGTTTCTTTTTCCACACCTGACTGGTCCCAGGACTCTCCCCAACACGCGTGCACAACATTTCGCTAAGATGGATCCCACT
The DNA here is from genome assembly GCF_028021215.1 of Eschrichtius robustus. Classification (NCBI taxonomy): domain Eukaryota; kingdom Metazoa; phylum Chordata; class Mammalia; order Artiodactyla; family Eschrichtiidae; genus Eschrichtius; species Eschrichtius robustus. The sequence goes on from NC_090843.1 coordinate 37,093,168, forward strand.
TCAGAGGCCTGTGGGTGCATATCCACACTGATTATGGGGTGGTGGCCCCCTCCCTTTTTGACCCCCAAGGAGCCTTCCTGTGTATGTGCAGACAGAGAAGTTTCCCTTGACCTCAGGAGTGGTCATCTTATCTCTTTACTTCAGCAGAGCTCAGCTTCTGCCACTAGCTTTGTCCTTGGAGTTTCCAGGTGAGAACAAAGCTTAAATTTTACTCCACTTGACAAACACCAGCTGTCCAGCACAGGGGTCCTTCTATCTCCTACCTCAAAATTGCCAGTTTCTCGTGGTTTAACCTTCCAGTCCTCCCATCCTGAACTGTAATTTCCTATATAGCTTCTCTAGAGGCAGTAGACTTCTGTTCTTGCTATTTCCCCAGCTTGGTTCTTCATATTTTCTTGACTTTACTGAACCAATTGTATTGAGAGATTACCAAAGAAATGGAAGCAATGGTCTGTGTCTGTATTGGGTGATGATACAGGAAATGCTGAGTTGGGCTTGGCTGCAGAGAATTTTATGCTAATAAGCAGAAAGTAACAGAGAAAAGAAGTTTTTGGCAGAAGTTGAGGTAATATCTTGATCCAAAAGAATCATCCTAAAGGCCTAGGAAGAGAGTGATAATCATTATACAAAGCCAAGTGATGAAAATCAGAACACCAGATTAAAGCAAGAATATTAATTCTGTTCATCCATTCATTCCACTTACCATGTGCCAGACACTGTTCAGGGAGTCTTGCAGATCATTTTTAGAATTCTGCCTATCACACCTCAGTACCTTAATAATATCCAGCAGCTTGAAGGCACTCTGAACTAGATCCTGTGCCCCCTTAACTAAAAATCTCATAATGTCTTCCCATTGACACATGGTATAGTTTATGGACAAATGATTCAAAATAAAGAATGGAAAGTAGAACCTGAAAAAAATTCTTACCAAAAGAAAATGACTTTTTAATGACTGCTCAGAGCTGTGACTCTTTAGAGAGGCTGGTCACAGTTGTGGTTTAAGTGCAGAAGATGCTGTATGAGGCTTCTTGCAAGCTGAACAACACTGAAAATCTTTATGTAGAAGCATTTTGTAAATAAATGCTATACAAATGAAAGATATTAACATGCAGAACCAGCCAATTTTCTTGTGTCTTCTGATTTTTCTTATCTTTCCCTATTGATAGCATTTATTGTTCACTCTATGATGAATATATGTCACAATGTGGCAGCTTAGAAAGCCGTTAGAATTCTGACAGTCATAGGGCAAGCTTTCATTCTAGTTTGTATGTCATTCTCTGAATCTCTGATACAAATAGAATTTTAAAATTCAGGACCACATTTGTTTTTATTTATTTATTTTATTTTTTCAAATGTTAACAGGATATTCCTTCTAACAGCCTTGCCAAATTATTCTCTCAAGCTCCAGATTGCATTCTCAATATTGAATTCATGGAGTTATGGTTTTCTACTCCTCTTCCTGTTTAAGAGATTTAGCCTTGTCAACCTTTCCATTAAGTGGCAACTCAAGGGTCAGAAGGTAGAGAGTGAGCCTTCTCAGCAAGGCTTAATAATAAGGATAGGAAAATTAAGACTCTTTCAACCTTGGCAAAAGTAAAAAAATGAATTATCTCATAAATTTAATTGGCATATGCAATTGGTGTAAATTATTCTAAACAAAATATCCCCTCCACATTTACAATAGGGATTTTTGCAGGAAATACTTATAACAGTTTATCTTACTCGGTTGACATAAGCCCAGTCTTACAATAGACATCCAGGAGTTTTAAAATTTTGATATTTTATCATTGTGTGAGAACTGACTCTGGGTTGGACAGATGTTCTGTAATACTTCCAGGAGACAAAAAATCTTATTTGAATCTTCAACTACAGTTTTTAGTATATTAACGTGCCTCTCTCCACATTTTTTACAATCTATGATTTGTTTATCAGTTTTATTTTATGTATATCTTGAGCTTTACCAAATTTGCTTAGAGATAAGCATGAAAAGTTTTATAAATAAATAATATAGTAATTCTTAGACTGCATAAATTTATCATGCATGAACTGAAAACCAGATGTAGGGGGAAAACTTCTCAAAACGTAATCCATAGTAAATTCTAACAAACAAAAATATTTCTTAGGAATTTTTATTAGAAAATCTTGCATACATTTACCATGTTTGAGTCTACCTTTCCAGGGTTCATTCTTATACATGTTAATTTTAGTGTACACTTTATTCTTAATGAATGAATCTTGTCTCATAACTGAAGAAAGAAGGAATTATCATGAAGGTTAGTGTCTAAGAAAATGTTTCATAACCAAAGAAAATATTTCAGTACATTAGATATTTATAGGAAATGAATAGTCAAAAGAATAAAAAGCATAAAATTATTTATTTGAAAGAAAACATTTTTTAATTGTTCTTTGAGTGTTAGTCAATCACAATCTGGTGTTATCTACAGTCACTGGACTTTGTTTGTTTGGAGGTAAGGGTTACGTTCACTGTTAACGGATTTGTTCATATATATTTTATTTCTTTATCAACAAAAATTTCCCATAAATAGTTTAAAACGCTTGTTTATGTGAATATTTTCCAAAGTTCAAAGAAAATTCTTAACTTGAAAATTTTTTATTTAGATAATTCATTGTTAATTATTCTTGCCAACTTAGTCAATGTATCCCCTGATCAATGAATCAGCGTTAATCCCTTAACATTATTTTCTATTCTATGTTCTTAGTGCCTCTTCTCTGATTTCACAACTACTTATCAAAACAAACAGCTTATCCTGTTTCACTGCTCTCAACATCTTTCATAATTGCCCTGTGAGGTTTAAAGTTGCAGATAATTCACATATGAAATATACTGTCTTTAATGTATCCCATTTCCTCAAATTCTCTGCTTTCAATGAAACGTGAAATCTAATTTAAAGCAAAGTTCAAAATATGATCTGTATAGCATCCATGCCAGTATTTTCACTTTGAAGATTTATGGCATGCTACAGCCTAGCTTTTTTAACAGGAATGAAAAAGTAAACATCAAAAAGAGGGGATTCTAGCTCAAAGTAAGTTGAGAACTCATAAGAAATCACTTGTCGGCTTTAAATTAATCCATTCATTCCAGTCTTGACTAATTGCTTTTCAGAATAGTGAATTTCAAGGTACAATTTCATGGCCACTATCATTATTCTTGGAAAACAATGGAAATGCGAATGATATTATGACCAAAAACAGATACACAATTCCATTTCCAAAATGGCAGATTCTGGAAAGTAATGTGCTATTTTTAATAAATTTGAGAACTGATTGTTAAAGTAATGGGCAATGACCATGTAGGATAAAAAGTGAGGATAATTGAGAATCAACATGAGTTCCCTGGGAGGAAATTAATCCAAAGTAACATAATGTTGCTCTACTGGCAGCATCCTATGGCAGGATGTCTCCCTGGAAGTTCTCCCCTCCCAGGCATGGGTCCCTGGGCTTCCTGCCTCAGAAGCTCACAGCAGCTGGCACCACGGGAAGGTGAAGAGCTTCCCCAAAGATGACTCTTCCAAGCCTGTACACCTCACAGCCTTCCTCGGCTACAAGACTGGCATGACACACATGGTGAGGGAGGTCGATAGGCCAGGGTGCAAGGTGAAGAAGAAGGAAGTTGTGGAGGCTGTGACCATTGTGGAGCCGCTGCCCGTGGTGACTGTGGGCATTGTGGGCTATGTGGAAACACCTCGAGGCCTCCAGACCTTTAAGACCATCTTTGCTGAGCATTTCAGCAATGAATGCAAAAGGCACTTCTATAAAAACTGGCATAAATGTAAGATGAAGGCCTTTACCAAATACTGCAAGAAGTGGTAGGACATAATGGCAAGAAGCAGCTGGAGAGGGACTTCAGCAGCATGAAGTACTACCAGGTCATCTGTGTCATTGCCCACACCCAGAGGTGCCTGCTTCCTATAAACCAGAAGAAGGTCCACCTCATGGAGATCCAGGTGAACAGAGTCACTGTGGCCGAAAAACTGGACTGGGCTGACGAGAGGCTATAGTGACAGGTCCCTATGATTCAAGTGTTTGGGCAGGATGAGATGATTGCTGTCATTGGGGTGACCAAGGGCAAAGGCTACATAAGGGTCACCAGCCATTGGCACACCAAGAAGCTGCCCCATAAGACCCACCAAGGGCTGCATAAAGTTGCCTGTATTAGGGCGTGACATCCTGCCCGGGTGGCCTTCTCTCTGGCTCAGGCTAGACAGAAAGGCTACCATCACTGCATCGAGATCAACAAGAAGATCCACAAGATTGGCCAGGGCTACCTCATCAAGGACCGCAAACTGATCAAGAAAAATGTCTCTACTGATTACGATCTGTCTGACAAGAGCATCAAACCTCTGTGTGGCCTTGTCCACTGCGGTGAAGTGACCAATGGCTTTGTCATGCTCAAAGGCTGCGTGCTAGGAAACAAGAAGCAAGTGCTCACCCTGCGTGAGTCCTTGCTGGTGCAGACCCAATTGTGGGCCTTGAAGAAGACTGACCTCAAGTTTATTGACACCACCTCCAAATTTGGCCATGGTTGCTTCCAGACTGTGGAGGAGAAGAAAGTATTCATGGGACCCCTTAAGAAGGACAGAATTGCAAAGGAAGAAGGGGCCTAATGTCAGAACAGATTGCACAGCTGGTAGAATCTCAATAAAATTATTTTCCAGTGGGGGGGGGAAGTTACATAATGTTCTTTCTCTGATAAATTTTTAATGTTACTGATCAGCAAATCACTGCCAAGATGATGTATTAATTTCAACAAAGAAAAGTATCATATAATACCCTTGGAAATAAAGTAATAAATATTAACTTTAATAACACTCTTATTAATTAATTAATTAATTTTGGCTGTATTGGGTCCCAGTTGCAGCACGTGGGATCTTTCACTCTTTTAAAATTTATTTATTTATTTATTTTGGCTGCATTGGGTCCCAGTTGCGGCACGTGGGATCTTTCATTGTGGTGGGCAGGCTCTTTGTTGTAGCATGTGGGCTTCTCTCTAATTGTGGCACTAGGGCTCCAGAGTGCATGGGCTCAGTAGTTGGAGTGCATGGGCTTAGTACCCCCACAGCATGTGGGATCTTAGTTCCTTGACCAGGGATTGAACCCATGTCCTCTGCATTGGAAGGTGGATTCTTAACCACTGGACCACCAGGGAAGTCCCCCAGTAATATTACTCTTAAGAGGATTACTTAAGTATTGATTAATGGCTATAGATCATGCTGAATAAAGCCTCAATTACAGCACTGTAGTTTTCTGACTCTATTTGGTACCACTTAATCATTGACTGGATGAGAAAAATGATTTTCAAATCAGATAGTAATTTTTAATATCAGTTAGATATCTAAAGCTGCAAAGATTTGTTAGAGTGATGTTCTCGAACAGCTAAAGTCCCTCCAACCAAAATCAACAAGATAATGATTAAAGATATATAAAAATAATCTAAGAAATCTTACACAGCCCATTATGCAAAATCTGGTTTCATAGCAGGTCCTATGAAAAAAATATCTGGAGGATTGATTTATTCACAATTTTTATTTTCATTCACTCATTTAATAAATATTTATCACCATGTCCTATTCTGGGTACTGGAAATATAATAGTGAATCAGAAAAATAAAGACTTTTTTCTTCTAGAGCTTACATTTTAATCGGTTGTAGCATAAGATTAACAAATAAATAAACAAGATAATTTCAAATAGAAATAAGATTCAAACTATTTTGACTAGAAGTAGTGTTGAGGACTAATTTAGGCTAGGTCAGGAATGCCCACTGAGGATACGGTATTTGATCTCAGAATACTAAAAAGAAGGATCCAGATATAGGAAAATCAGGAGTTAAAGTTTTAAGGCAGAGAAAACATCATATGTGAACACCTTAGGTAGGGGAGGATGAGCTTGGCCAAGTCAAGCAAGTGGCAAGTGGTAGAATAAAAAGATAACAATGATTGTGCAGAGTAAGATCATTTAAGAATTTTACAAGTCATAAAAAAGAAATCTGATTTTATCCCAAGTGAAATGGGAAATTCCTAGAGCATCTTGAGTAAGAAAGTAATATGATTATATTGGATCCATTTGACAGATCATCCCAGTTTCTCTGCAGAGAAAAGGACAGTGAGAGGCCAAGAGTTGACACAGTGAAATTTATTAAGAGTAATCCTGGTGAAATAATTGTGACTTAGACCAGAATGGTGTCAATGGAAATGAAAATAACTGAATGGATTTAGAATGTAATCTGAGGGTGAACCAAACAGAGTGAGTGAGAAATTAAACATGAGGATGCAGAGAAGACTCAAGAGTGACACTTGGTTATAGGGATTAAAGAACGAGGTAAATTGTGGTAGAATTTACTTAAATCAGGGAAATATAGGGTAGGCATACGTTAAATTTAAGAAATCATTTGGGTATTCAAATGTAGTTTTTAAATAGATCATTCAATATTAATGTACTCAGTACAAATTAAGCTCATTGGAGAGGTCAGATCTAATGATACAGATTCTGTAGATGTCAGCAAATAGATGGGACAATGCCATTGAAGAATACATAATGAGAAACTGTAGGAGTAGAAAAATGGAAGAAATAGGGTTAAGCCCTGTGACATTTTAATATTTTGAGGTCAAACAGAGAAGTAAGGACCAGTAAAGCAGTTTGAGAAGGAGGAATAAGAGAAAAAAATCAGGAGAATATGGTGCTACAGAGGCCAAGACAAGAGATGGTTTCAAGAATGAAGAAGTGATCAGCTAAGTGAGGTATTGCCAAGAGGTTAAGTAAGATGAGGAAAAATAAGTGACCATAGGACTTCTTCTGGCCATAGAGGATAAGATAATACAGACCAACCCATCCACTAATAATAACTAGAAGTGGTAAAATATTAAAATAATATGTAATACTTAGTGATAAATCTGACAAAAGATATGCAAGACCTGTACACTGAAAACTACAAAATACCACAGAAAGAAACTGAAAGACATGTAAATAAATGGAGAGTGGAGAGAGACAATTCGTTCATCTTTTGAGAAATTCAGTGCTTTTAAGATGTCATTTTCCTCAAATTGATCTATAGCTCCAATGCCATTCTGATCAAAGCAGATATATTTTTGTGTAAAAAAATGGAGAGCTAATCCCAGAAGGCGTCTAGAAATGCAAAGGACCTACAGTAGGAAAAACAAATTTGACAACGAAAAAAATTGGAAGACTTATATTACCTGATTTCAAGAGTTATTTTAAAGCTTAAGTAGATAAGGCTGTGCAGTATTGACATCAAGAGATACAAATGAATCCAGGAAACAGCATGGATAGTCCAGAAATAGTCCCACACAAATGAGGTCAATTGTTTTTTAACAAAGTTGCAAAGGCCATTCAGTAGAGAAAGAATAGTCTTTTCTATAAATATTGTTATGATTATTTAGAAGTCCATATTAAAAATAAAAAGTGAATTTCAATCCATTCTTTGCATGATTTACAAAACTTATCTTATGGTATATAGTAAACCTAATTTCAAGAACAAAAATTAAATCTTCCAAAAGCAACAGGAGAAAACTTTAGTCAATGATATATATGACACCAAAAGCAAGATCTAATTGAAATTAATAAATAACATTTCATCAAAATTGAGAACCTCTGCTCTTCAAAAGACACTTAAGAGAATTAAAAGACAAGCCATAGGCTTGGAGAAAATATTTTAAAATTACATATTTGATCAAGGCTTTATATTCAGAATATTTTTTAATGGAAAGAAGACTCTCAAAACTCAATAGTAAATGTACACAACTCAATAGCAAATGGGCACAAGACATAAAGAGAAATTTCACTAAGAAAGATGTACAATTAGCACATAAGTAAATGGAGAGTTACTCAATATCGTTAGTCATCAGGAAAATGCAAATTCAAACTGCAGTGAGGTATCATGAAATAACTACTGAACTGGCTAAAATTTGAAAGATTGACCATATCAACTGTTGGCAAAGATGTGAAGACAACTGAAACTCCATACACTGCTGATAGGGATGTAATGTGATACAACCTGTTTGATAAACAGTTTGACACTTTCTTAAAAAATTATACATACACCTACCATCAGACTCAGCCATTCTACTCTTAGGTATTTACTCATGAGAAATGAAGGCAAATGTCCATATAAAAACATGTACAGGGATCTTTATTGAATCTATATTTATAATGTCCAAATCTATAAACAATACAATATCTATAAAAAGGTTAATAGGTAAATTGTGATGTATTCATATAACAAAATACCATTCAGCAATAAGAAAGTATGAAGAATGGTTGCATACAACAATATAGATAAATCTTAAAACTATTATGCTGAGTGAAAGAAGCCAGATAAAAAAGAACACATTGTATATAATCCCATTTTTACAAAATTATTTAAAATAAATGCCAATCCATAGTTACAGAAAGCAGAATAGGGATTGCTGGAGCCCAGAAATGTTCAAGAAAGGGGAGCAAGGAGAGAATATGAAGTGGTCCAAGGAAAGTGTTGGGGGTGATTTTATGTTTATCTTGATTGTGGTGATGATTTTATAGGTACATGTATATGTCAAACTTGTCCGGCTGTGTAATGTATTCTAAGCTTCTATATCAATTAACCTCAAAAAAGATTTTAAAAGTAAATGTAAAAACATTCCCCCTGCCTATGAAAATGAGAACCAAGGGAGATTTTTACTGTGCTCCTTTTTAAAATTTTTGGATTTGTACCATGCAAATGTTCTTCCCATTCAAAGTGCAATTAATTAAAAATTTCTGTCCAAGCTGCTCCACATAAGATACTAATCTTGATATCATTCACTACTAACACCTTTCTCTTCTTTTCAGTCATCTTTGTTTAATCAACACAAAATTCTGTCGATTCTGTCTTAGAACCATCTTTTGAATCTGTTATATTTCTCCCCTATTTTCACAGCTCTTGTCTAACTTTGCCAACTTTCGTAAATGTCATCTTCTTGCTGAAGCCTTTTCTGATTCTCCCAGGCAGATGATTGCCTTGGTCTTTGGACTTGGTCTTTTGACAGATTTCTGTAACAGATTTTGGAATATTTATTACAAATAAATAATATGTGTTTGTTCCTTTTTGTTCCTATGTCCATCTCCCCAAGACAATGTCTTATTCTTATTCAACAAATATTTGTTTCAGTGAATGTGAAGAATGGTTAAATGAAAATATTTCTCCTGGAAGGGTTATCTAGGGGAGATATAACTGCTTTCATCTATTTTAAAAGCTATCATTTTTAGATAGGTATATACTTATTTTGTGTTTTTTAAAGATGTAAACCATAGGAAATAAATGGAGAATAGTTTTGATTAACCAAAGAAATAATATATTTAAAATCTATTTCAATTAGATAATAAGCACATAAAACCAGTAAATTGAAAAGATTAAGCATTACAGGTAAAACAAGAGTTCCTTTTATGCAACATATTCAATTTCTGCCCTTACCTTACCCATTGCCAAAAATAACCACTATCATGGGTTTGATGTGTATCCCTCCAGACTGTTAAATTAATTTCTTCATCACTAGACTTTCCCCCAAATAAAATAAACTGTCCCATGAGGTGATGGAGGTGATTTCCTCCATCATAATCAGCTGGATGTCCAAATGTTATAAAGACTCTCAATGCAAAACCTATATTAGTACGAAATTTGAATTTGGTCTCAAATATGTCTTCCAGGAATATTATTATGTAATTATATATTTCTACACCTGCAAATATTTTGTCCGCTTTACCATTCTCAAATTGGAGCAACTATTTAGAACCCAAACTCTTAGGACTTTAGATCTTAAAACAAAAATATATGTATTCAAGTAACACCTTCTTCTACTCTTTCATTGTCTTTCAAGACTCCCAGTTCTCATACTCTTAACAGTTTCATTCTTTTAAGATCTGCAAGTGACTAGACGTAGAAAAAAACTTCCATAGCATTAGTAATAACCCTTTTCAGAATGTGTTGACACCCAACTTTTTGGAATGAAACTGAGCTGTTCTCTCTAAATGATCTGGTTATAAATATGTGATTTTGTGATTTATAATAAAAAATATATATTTGGTCTTCATCACTATTTTTGGCACAGAGCTCCTAAAACCCTTAGAATTTCCTAAGTGATGAGATCCGTAAAGGTGTCTTTGGTTATGTCAATGAGGTAACTTTTGGACTCCACCTAAGGATGGGGGCTCTTTGCAGGTGGAGCCAACTAAGTGATTGATGGCTTGAAACTTTCAGTTTCACTCCCTCAACCTCCGGAGAGGGGAGAGGGACTAGGGGTTGAATCAATCACCAATGACCAATGATTAAATCAGCCATGCCTATGTAAGGAAGCCTCCATAAAAACACAAAATAATGGGGTTCAGAGAGCTTCTGGGTGGGGGAACAACACGTGGAGGTTCAGAGGGAGTGGCACACCTGGAGAGGGCATGGAAACTCTGTTCTTTCCCCATATCTTGCCCTATATCTCTTTCAACTGGCTGTTCCTAAGTTATACCCTTTATAATAAATCCATAATCTAGTAAGTAAACTCTTTCTGTGAGGTATATGAGCTGCTCTAGCAAATTAATCAAACCAAATGCACCTCTGATTCATAGCCAGTCGGTCAAAAGCCCAAGTAAGGTGGTACCTGAAGTGTGGTGGGGAGTGGTGGATATGATGTTATCTCCAGGTAAATAGTTTCAGAATTGAGTTGAATTGTAGAATACCTAGCTGGTGTCTGGAGGATTGTTTGCTGTTTGTGTGGGGAAAGCCCCAATCTCTCCCATCTTGAACTTGATCCAGAAACCCGATAGAAAATAAATAACCATACCCATTTTCATATGTGACATTTTCTAATTATAGACCTGTCAATGAAAAAATTAATCAATAGTCAATTGAAGAAAGAAATGGAAAATTTTATTCCAGCCAACCTAAGGATTATAACCCGGGAGATAGTCTTTCAGAAAGCTCTGAGGACTGTTCTGCCTGTTAGAGGTCAAAGCACAGTCATATAAGGTTTTGAGACAAAGGGTTTGTGGACTAGGAATGTTGCCTGACATTCCAGCAAACAAAGAATGTTGCCTGGCCCCCCAGTTCTATAAGGATCAAGCCATCAGCCACAGCAGTTGCCCACTGATGGTGCACCCTGAGGGGAATTCAAGATGGAGAAAAACAAGAAGCATTCTGTGCTTTGAACACTGGTTCTTAATAGTTAAGATGCATATCTAAGGAATAACTTCAAGGAACCCAGATCCTTGTATCTTCCCAGGTATAGAAAAATGCTAAAATAATTAACTTGAGTTGTCTGTTTTTTTGTGATTAACAGTAATTTTTTGATGTTCTACTACATGTTTTTTGCAGCAAAAATACTCCTATATATCCTGACTTCTCCCTTACCTCTTTGGAGCAGTTCTTGAGAGTGACCTGAGAGGCTGTCTCCTGGGATATAGTCCTCAGTAAGATCTCCAAGTAAAACTTAACTCACAATTTTTAGGTTGTGTGTTTTTCTTCAGTAGACAGTTTGTACATCAAAGTAACATACTGACAGTTTATAATCCAACAAGGCGAGTAGTGTGTCATCATGATCCCTTACAAGACTGAGAAACAAATGTTATCTCCTAAGGAGGAGTTACCTTGCTGGTGCCAAGAGGAAATTGCCTTCTTCTTTTCTTTCTTTTTTTCTTTGTTTTTTGTTTGTTTCTTTGTTTTTGCAAGTAGGCATTCCTGTGTCTTCCATGGGGATCTAGATAATGTATAATACTACAGATATACAGTGCACATTAAGTGGGAGGGGGTAGTGGCTCAAATGGGCAGAGAATTTAAGAATTTTCTTGTCCTGCCTTAAAAATAATTTTATTTAATCAGATCATAATACCTATAAAACTGTCCAGTTCATTGTGCATGCATAGATGTCTTAAAATGTCAGAAGTACTAAATAGCTGCAATGTGTCTGTACTACCAAAATTATAATAATGCTTATATTATAAAGTAGTATAAAAATAAAATTACAAATAGTGATTTATATCACAAATAGTATAAAAAATAATATCTTCCAGATTAGGGGAATTTTACCAACTTTTTTCTCTTTAAGAAATAAAAAGACATCCAGATGTGTTGCTAAAATTCTCTTCTGGGCCCAGAAGGAATATGATAGATTTTTCAGAGATGTGTTCCAGATTTCTTAGTTACGTGTACCCTGAGAATACCTGATGGATTTAGAGTGCAGGAGGCAAATTATCAGCAATGTGCCTTGATATGAGCAAAGAGTATGATTAAAGTCCACCTGGGATGATGTCTCAAAGGTGCATTTTGTCCCTTCATTCCTTTCCTCCTAATTAGACTCCAGTTTAGATCTGTGCTCCTTCATCAGTTATACTTGTCCTGTGTAGAAATTAGTCCAAGACAGCCACCCTAGACTTGATACAAATTAAAAGAACTAAACAAGATTGGAGCATTTTAACACTGTTATTTAAAAAACTAAAATATCAATGCAAAGTTTTGTATAATGATCCAATATATCCTTAAATTCAATAAAGTAGCAATTTAATAAAACGAAGGATTGTGGTGTTTACTTTCTTTGTTTAATAAAGCTTTTTGTCCCATCAGGATAAAAATTGCCAATGGCCAGTCAATGCCTACAAGATCGATTTTCTATTTCTAGCATAGAATTGATGACATGTCTCAGTTTGGCCTCTTGCCTCAACCACTTGGTCAACGGCACTATCAGTGTTTCTTGAACACAAACTGTATCTTCAGACCTTCATGATTTGGGGATAATTATCTCCACAGCAAAATATTTGACAATATATTCTATGTGAAATATGCTATGCTAGGTGCTGGAAATATAAAAATGGATAAGCCAGAATCCTTACCTTAAGAAGACTAACAGATATAAAACAGGGGTATTTTAAGAAACATGCCATATAGTATGGACAACTGCTATAAGAGATTTATGTAGAAAGTGTAATGACAGCTCAAAATAGCAGACTGTGTTCCATACCTTCTACTTGAAATATTTGTTTGGCATTTCTCTCCTAAAATACTTCTGAAACTTCAAGAAGTTGCACAAATGTCTCCATCTCAATGTTATATTTCAAGAAGGAAGAGATCTAGAGTTGACCAAGAGGGTAACATAGGTGGTTCCCGAAATCACTTCCTCCACAGATGCACCAGATGTACAGCTACCCATGCAGCAAGTCTCTCAGAAAGAAATCCATAAACTAACTGAGCAACTCCTACACATCAGGTGAATGAGAAAATAGCCACATCAAAATAGGTAGGAAAGACTAAGACACACTCTAGCCACAAACCCCATCCCCAGGACAGTGCCATATAATCAGAAGGGAATCTCCAACTCCCAGCTGCCCTGAGCTGTGAAGGGTTTGGACTGCACCCCTAGCACCACAATTTTTATAGCTCCCACCTGAGGCATGGGCCCCTCAAACACCCTCTGAAAGTCAGTAGGGCTTGTGTCCACAAGTTCCATATGACTGTAGAAAACAAAGGAACACTTTCTAAGGAGCACCGGCATAGAGCACTCTCCAAGGCTATTCCCAGGGCTCAGCACAGAAAGAGCAGGCAGAAATAGCAACTCCCAGTGTCTCCCTGAAAGGGATCCATCTCCATACTTTACAGCTGCTGCCTGAGGGTCCAGTTTCTAATTTAATAGCATCTAGGTGCTGGCTGCAATATTTCCTAGGCACTGGGGAAGCTGGCAGGCATTTCCCTACCGTCTCCCTCTGACCCACTCCAACAATAAAAATCAAGTTGCTGGTATCTCCCTGATAAGAGCTTGTGCATACATCTGGTGCCCCAGCTTTTGTGGCTGCTAAAGGGATGGGCCCTCTGATAGTCTTGCTCTGATAGCCTATAGGACTTGCAATTATGAATCCTAAAGGACAGCTGCAAACAAAGAAGCAGTTGTTTAAGAGTATAAGCACTCATGGGGATATCCCCCCAATGCTCAGCACAGAGGAGCAGGCAGAAACACCCAACTGCCATTATTTCCCTCAAAGGGTTCTGACTACATACTCTACAACTGCTGCCTGAGGGTCTGGATTCTAATTTAGCACTCATCTGTGTGGCTGGCTGTGATCCTCCCAAGACTGGGAAAGCTGGTGGACATTTCTCCTGCCACTAACCCTGATGAACATAGATGTAAAAATCCTCAACAAAATATTAATGAATTGAATTCAATGGTACATTAAAAGGATCATACACCATTATCAAGTGGAATTTATTCCAGGGATGCAAAGATGGTTCAGCATCGGCAAATCAATAAATTTGATACACCACATTAACAAAATAAGGGATAAAACTCATATAATAATTTCAATAGATATAGAGAAAGCATTTGACAAAATTCAACATCTTTTCATGATAAAACCTCTCACTAAACTGGTTATAGAGGGAACACACCTCAACTAATAAAGGCGATAAATGACAAGCCAACAGCTAACATTAAACTCAATAGTAAAAAGTTCTCTCTAAGATTGACAACAGGACATGGATGCCCATTCTCACCACTTTTATTCAACATAGTACTGGAAGTCCTCACTAGAGCAATCGGGCAAGTAAAAGAAAGAAATCCAAAAGAAAGGCATACAGATTGGAAAGGAAGAGATAAAATTATCTCTGTTTACAGCGACATAATCCTATAGGTAGAAAACCCTAAAGAATCCACCTAAAAAACTCTTAAAAATAATAAACAAATGCAGTATATTTGCATATTACAAAATTGATATGCAAAAATCAGTTGTGTTTTTATACTAACAATGAACTATCAGAAAGAAATTAAGACAATTCAATTTAAAATAACATCAAAAGGAATAAAATACTGGGGAATAAATTTAACTAAAGAGATAAAATATCTGTACACTGAAAACTATAAGACTATGATGAAAGAAATAGAAAATGACACAATTAAATGAAAAGATATTTTGTATTCATGAATTGGAAGAATATTGTTAAAACACCGATACTACCCAAAGGGATCTATAAATTCAATGATATCCTTATGAAAACTCTAATGGCATTTTCCACAGAAATAGAAAACACAATCCTAAAATTTGTGTGGAACCACGAAACACCCCAATTAGCCAAAACAATCTTGAGAAAGAAGAACAAAGCCTGAGTTATAGCTGTAGTAATCAAAGCAGTATGTTATTGGCATTAAAACAGACACACAGATCAAGGGAGCAGAATAGAGAGCCCCTAAATAAACCCATGCATATATGATTAATTTTTGACAAAGGAGACAAGACTATACAATGTGGAATGGAGAGTCTCTTCAATAAACAGTGTTGGGAAAACAGGACAGCCATATGTAAAATAATAAAACTGGACCCCTATCTTGCACCATACACAAAAATCAGCTCAAAATGGGTAAAAAAATTGAACATAAGACCTGAAACCATAAAACTGCTAGAAGAAAACATAGAGGTAAATTCTTTGACATTGGTCTTGACAATGACTTTGGGGATTTAACACCATAAGCAGGGCACAAAAGCAAAAATAAACAAGTGGGACTACATCAAACAAAAAAGCCACTGCACAGCAAAAGAAACCATCAAAAAAATTAAAAGCAACATATGGAATAGCAGAAAAATATCTGCAAACCACATATCCAATAAGGGTATCTAAAACATACAAGAAACACATACAACACAAGAGCAAAAAAGCAAATAAAAATTGGGCAAAAGACCTGAATTGACATTTTTTTTTTTCAGAGAAGACATGTAAATGGCCAAAAGGTACATGGAAAGGTTCTCAATATCACTAATCATGAGGGAAATGCAAATCAAAACAACAATTAATTATACTTCACACCTATTAGGATGTCTATTACCAAAAAGTCAAGAGATAACAAATGCTGGTGAGGATGTGGAGAAAAGGGAACACTTGTACACTGTTGGTAGGAGAAAAAAGTCAAGAGATAACCAATGCTGGTGAAGATGTGGAGAAAACAGAACACTTGTACACTGTTGGTAGGATTGTAAACTGGTATAGCCACTGTGGAAAATAATATGGTGGTTCCTCAAAAACTAAAAATAGAACTACCATATGCTCTAGCAATTTCACTTCTGGGTGTATATCCAAAGGATTTTTGTATTCCCATGTTCATTGTAGCTTATTCACAATAACCAAGGTATGGAAACAATCTAAGTGTCCATAAACGAATAAATGGAAAAAGAAAATGTGATATATATATATACATGTGTACATATATATATATCACATTTTCTTTATTCATTTATCAGTGTATGTATACACTCACACACACGTACACAACATTATTCAGCCTTAAAACAGGAGAAAATCCTTCCATTTGCAACAACATGAATAAACCTGAAGGGCAGGTGAAATAAGCCAGACAGAGGAAGGACAAATACTGTATGGTATCACTTATGTGTGGAATCTTAAAAAAAAAAATCAAGCTCATAGGAACAGAGAATTGAAAAGTGGTTGCCAGGGGCTGAGGCAGGCAGGGGTGGGTGTTGGTGGGAGAAATAAGGAGAGGTAGTAAAAGAGTACAAACTTTCAGTTATAAGATGAATAAGGTCTGAGGATCTAATGTTGCACGTATCGCCTATAGTTGATAACACTGTGTTGTATAATTGAAATTTACTAAAAGAGTAGAACTTAAATGTTTTCATCAAATAAAAGGTATATACGTGAGGTGATCCATGTGTTATTTAACTCAGTGGGGGGAATCCTTTCACAATGTATATGTCTATCAAATCATCATGTTGTACATTTTAAATATCTTACAATGTTGTCAATGATACCTCAATAAAGCTGAAAAAGGAAACATATCCATCTTTTTACCTTCTCCATGGCAGATGGCATATATAATTATCACATTATATACTAATTATCTGTGGTTATATATCTGTTTCCCCAGATGATATATGAAAGTCTCAAAAGCAGGTAGCCTATATTAGCCAAGAATAGCAAAGACATCAAACATCATTAAGTGTTCACTGTGTGTTTGTCATAATCAGAGCACTTTTCATAAATTATCTTATTTAATTCTAACTACATCTATTGAAATTGATATTATTATGTCAATACTTTGCATGAGGAAACTCAGAGAGATTAAGTCACTGGCATCAAATTACTTAGCTACCAAATTTGCCACTAATCTGTTTGACACTCAAAACTATGTCCTTATCATTACAATGCAGTAGAGGGAAATGTCACATCCTGGGACCTGCAGGAGTCCTTAGGACAGACCTCCAAGTGAGGGTTCTTGGCTTTGAGCAGGAAAGAATTCAAGAGCGAGCCAGAGTAAAGGAAAATCAAGTTTATTTAGAGAGATACATATTCCATAAGCAGAATGTGGACCATCTCAGAAAGTGAGAGCGGCCCCAGGGCATGAGGTCCTAGGTATTTATGGGTTAAGTAATTTTATAGGCTACTTCAGGGGTCAAGTGGAATTTCTCAGGAATTGGACCACTGTCCACATTTTGGCCTTTTATGGTCCATCCTGGAACTGTCATGGCATGAGGGGAAGTGATTTTTAGTATTACAATGAAGGTATAATTAGCTAAAGGTCAATGACCAGACTATTCTCAAAGCCACCTTGGTTTCAGCTGGTTCCAGCCTGGCTCTATCACATCTCAACAGCTGCACACTTTCTTCATTATCTAGTGTTTGTGTCCTGCCCCTTTTCCTCCAGTCTCAGTTGCACTGCAGTAATGATTTTTGAACCCTTAACACACTGATAAAGTCAATTAATTGATTGCTTTGCACAGTATTTTAAGTTGAAAACTATTTATATTAGGTGTCCTATGTATACTTTGACCTGCAGAGCACAGACATTGAAGATCTTCTAGAAAAGGTAACAATATTTCCCTGGTTCTATAGTAGCAACTGTATATATATTCAAGAAGGTATTTAGATATGTTACCATTGAGTGACTTTAATATCTTTCCCCAGAATACAGCTGTACACTGAAACAGAACTTCAATATAAAGCATTTAAAACCAGAGAACAGGTTGTAAATAAGATCAGAAATAGAGAATGCAAAGGTATTTGTGTAATAAAAGTGTGGAAAGTTCATCTAAGCAGAAGATGCAAAATATTTTTGATTTAATTTTATTTTACATTTTTGTCTCTTCTTATTTAATCATTCTCTTGGATGCTCTAGAATTAGCTCTGGTGATTAAAAAAAGAAAGCCTGGTGTCAGAAAAGGAAAAACATACTGCTTTGGGTTCTGAACTCAGACCAAGAGTTAAGTTTTTCAAAGAACTACAACTTCCTTTACATAGAAGTGCATAGCTGACATGAGCCACTTCTTTCCTGCTTTATTCTTTTTCTTCACACATGATGTGACATCTGAGAGTGAGCCTTCTTGTGTCTGATGTGATGCAAACTGTATCAGATAATTGTAACTGGTACTTACTGAGCAACTGAGATGCTTATGATCAAGTGATCTGATTTGTTCAGTTTCTTGTGAACAATCTGCCAGGAGTTATTCAATTCCAGGTGTCCCCCTGATAAAAATAGTGCTAAGGACTTCACCTTGTGGTGGCTTAATACTAAATTTTAAAAATAAGGTGGTGATAATCATTACTTCCTTTGAGACATCAATGGAAAAATATATACCAAATAATCTGACCAGCTTAGGTAAAAGATCCCAGCTACTAGAGAGCTGCAACTACTTTCGTGTGAATTGCCATTTTACTTACACAGGTTATCTTTTAGTAAAGCAAGCTTACTTGGAAAATTCCAAGAATGTATTCAAACAAATTCTTAGAGTTGTAGACATTCAATTTTCAATATGATTGTCTGACACTATTTCATTAATGTTCATAATCTTGCTTTCTTTATCCTATAAGCTTTGCAGAAGAAGGCATATGTGTTACAGAACCAAACTTGGGTCTGTTCACCCATGCTCAATCTAATGACACCGGGTTGTAGTGAAGGAAAGGGCAGCATTTATTATAAGGAAAATGGGTGGCTCATGCTCAGAAACCCAGAACACCCCAATGGGTTTCAGCAAGGCATTTTTAAAGGCCAGGTTAGGGAGTGGGGTTCTCAGGGTATGTGATCAGCTCATGCACAATTGATTGGTTGATGGTGACGTAACAGGGAAGTATCACAGGGGTAAACATCATCAATCCTTATGCTTCAGTAGGCCTGGGGGCTATGTGCTCATGGTCATCAAGTAGTTAATGTCTAATGTTAATGTTTTCCTTTTGGTGGGGGTTTTAGCATCTGTACAACTCAGGAAATTTGCATCAGATACTGTTATCTAGGTGCTTCAGAGAGGAGCTAAAACAGAGGATATGGGAGAGGGGTATGTCCCGGCAAGACCCCATAGGGTCCTGCCTAGTTACACTTGGAATTTGGAGCCAGAGAGATTTGGACCTGAAGTGAGGTTCCCACTCTTACCAGGTATCTCAGATATGGTTCATAGTCAAGGAATAGTCTCAAGGAATTCTTTTCCTCACCTGCAAGTTTAGAAAATGTATATAAATAACCTGGTAGAGGGCACAGCCTCAGTAGGCCCCCAATAAATGATATTTTGATACTTACTCTTTTGTACTGAAGTCACGGAAGGAAAGTGAAAAATGATGTGAGGTAGAAAAATAATTGAGATTCAAAAGAACATTAAGGGGAGCAGAATTTGCCACCCCAAAATATGCCTTTTTGGCAAAAACATTATTTTAGTCTGATTATTTTTAAGAAAATGCAGACACAGGAAAAGCTCTAAAAACTTAGTATAAATTACCCTTTTGTAAGAGACATTTATAAGAAAAATTTCCATTTGTGAGGGTGTCTTCCTTTCTGTACCAGGAAGAGGAGGATGACTAAACTCTAGAAACTCTTATCATTTGAGAAGCAAAGACCTAAATCTACAATACCAACCTTACCCTGTTTACTGCACTTTGCCTGATAATCTCCCATAACTGACTCTCCTCACTCCCAAAATCTTTCTTTTGTCTTTAGCTTAAGATTGTTTTTAGATGATGGCTTGGGCCATTTCAGTATCTCCCATGTAAAAGGGAGGTATAAATATTATTAAACTTCTATTTGTCTCCTGCTAATATTTTTTTTGTTGTTGTTACAGTGGGGTCTCAGCCAAGAATCTAGAAGGGTAAAGGGAAAATTATTTTTTCTTACCCTACAATATAAAGATGTGATTCCTGCATGCAATGAACGTGCATTTTAATCATCTTAGTAATTCTATTCATCAGAATATACAGACAATTACAAATATTGAGTAAAAACAAAAATCATTAGCAGTCATTTAGCACTCTACATTGTGTCAAAGATTGAACATTACCCTCAAAACTCTGAAAAAAAAAAAAAAAAAAAAAAGACTATGTGGGTTTCAATCCCAAAATAACCTCCAGGGAGAAGAAAGATGTTAGGGAGGAATTACATAATTAACACTGCAACCAAACCAATACCCAGGCTGCTCATACCTACATCTTGGGTTAAGTTTCCAAATCCTGATTCCAGTTCCCTTCCTGAATACAGTAAGTCCCCTACCTATGAACCTTCAAGCTGTGAACTTTCAAAGATGTGAATGTGTTTTTGCATGTCCAATCATATAAGTTAGTTCATATGTCTGGCATACATTGTCATGAGTGTGCATCCTCTACAAGTAGTTATGCTTTTGTGTACTTTACAGTACAGTAGTGTATAGAATACAGTAGTACAGTATCTTTATTTCAAGCCCAGGATGTCCAGAAGCAAGAGTAAAAGCAGCAGTGATGTAGCTGGTACTAAGAAGCACCAAGTGATAACAATAGAAACAAAAATGAAAATAACAGAGAGAGTGGAGTGAGGCAAAAATATGGTAGACGTTGCTTGTTCATATAACATGAACTGTTCAACCATGATTCTAAAAACAAGGACAAGATCATGGAACATGTGAAGTCTGCTGTGCTGATGATGTTGACAGTAATATCTTAGAAGCTGGAAAAGTGATGGAGGAGACGTGTGGATGCAAGATCAACATCAGCATCGAGTCTGCTCAGCTTAATAATGCTGATTCAAGAGAAAGCTAAAAGCCTTTATGAAGACCTGAAGAAGAAACATAGCGAAGAATCAGAGGGCACATCTTTTAATGCCAGCATGGCTGGTTTCATTGGTTCAAGTCTAGAGCCAACTTTCACAACATAAAAGTAAGTAGTGAGACAGCGAGTGCAGATACGGTAGCTGTCCGGGAATTTCCTGAGACACTTCAAGAAATTATTGATGAAAGCATATATTTACCTGAGCACGTTTTTAACGTGGATGAGACAGGACTATTCTGTAAGAGGATGCCAGACCAAAGTTACATCAGGAAAGAGGAAAAGTTGATGCCAGACTATAAAGCAGCGAAGGATAGGCTAACTCTGCTGTTTGGTGGCAATGCTTCTGGTGATATGAAGCTGAAGCCTCTCTTAGTTTATCATTCAGAGGACCCAAGAGCCCTTAAAAACATAGCCAGAGGCTCTCTTCCTGTTGTGTGGAAGAGTAACCCCAAAGCCTGGGTTACACAGACCATTTTCCAGGACTGGTTTTTCTGCCACTTTATCCTGGAGGTAGAGAAACATTACTTGGCAAAGGACATTCCATTCAACATTCTTTTGCTGCTCAACAATGCTCTGAGCCACCCCCCATTCATGGACGACTTTCATCTCAGTGTCAAAGTAGTTCATCTGCCACCGAATACTATGTCACTCATTCAACTTATGGACAAGGGAGTTATAGTGACTTTCAAGAAATATTATTAATATCACACTTTGTCAGGCAGTAAAGGCGAGTGATGAATAAGGAACAAAATTGCAATAATTTTGGAAGGACTATAACATCTACAAGACCATAAAAAACATCGACTTTGCGTTGTGTGAGGTTACAGCCATCACCATGAGTGGGGTTTGGAAGAAACTTTGCCCAGTTTGTCTACCATTTTCGTGGATTTGAGAAGGTGATGAGGAGTCCAAAGAGATCTTCAACAACTTAATTACCCTCAATGAGAAGATGGAGCTAGATCTGCAAGAGGATGACTTCACTGATCTCCTTGCTGCCCAATAAGAGGAGCTTACTAATGAAGACCTAATGGAATTGGTGACCCAGAGAAAAGACCAAGAGAGACCAGAGGAAGAAGAAGTAACTGAAGAACAGAAGAGATTCACGATGCAGGAAATGGCAAGGAGATTGTCTTTATTTGAGGAGGCACAGGACCCAAACGTAGAATGGTCCACGAAGGTTGCAGCAGCCGTTCAGAATGCAATCCAGTACAACCATGTCATCTATGATGAGAAAAAAAGAGCTACTACCCAGACATCACTGGATAGTTTTTTCAAGAGGTAGATAGAATTGAATCCAGCAAGGAACCAGAACCTGTGCTATCAATGTCAGGTGTGAGTGAAATTGCAGCTTGCCATCCATCTCCTATTGCTGACGATCCTTCAGCTCTACCATCTCCCAACTCCTCTCCCTCCTCCAGTCAGTAACTCTTCTTGCCTGTTCACTTGATGCCAGACCCTGCATGCCAACTGCTGTACTATACTACTTACTTTTCAAGGTACTGTACTAAAAGGTTAAAAATGTTTTCTTTATTTTTGGTGTTTGTTTTTTATGTATTATTTATATGAAAAGAATTATAACCCTATTACAATACAGTACTATATAGCCAATTATGTTAGCTGGGTACCTAGGCTAACTTTGTTGGACTTATGAACAAATTGGACTTACGAACTCACTCTCATTCGTATGTAGGGGACTTACTGTATGATTTTGATGTCTCTTTTCTTCGCTCTCTGCAGGTTGTCCTGCTTCCTGCTTTTAGATCCTGAGTTAAGCCATGTTTATTCATAAACAGTAGGCACAGCCCTTTTGCTACTTCCTTATTCCCCATTCCCAAAGTCCTTTCAATAAATAAATATAAATATAAATATAAATATATATATATATATATATATATATATATATATTTTATTTTTCCTTTGTAGGCAAGTTGTGAGTTACATAAGCTAATGGGTATATTCCCATATACAGAGAATCACAATTAGACATAGAAGATGGAAGATCTTAACCAAAGTAGTAAATAAGTATCAGAGCTTAGATATAAATCTAGGTCTTCTAACTCTAAAACCAAACTTAACGCATTATACTACTCTGTCTCAATGTACATAAGGAAGATATTTATCACAGCTAGTAATACAAAGGGGTAACAACTCCTTTTTCCCCCTTAATGTACCAGGTAGAAGAAAAAATAAATGTTTCCATACAGAGTATTCGTTTATAAAGGGAACTTGTTGCTGTTAAGAGCAGCAAAAATATAAATTATTCACATACTGTACACTTAGCATAACCCAATGAATAAGAAACAGCCTTTATCCAGTATAGACTAATGGCTCTGGGATGTTTCCTGGGAAAATATGCTACCTTCTGAAAACAGGCAGTATTACTCTGAATTAACAGTACAATCCTTCTATTTAAAAGAGGACTTGTTCTAAAGAAGCCTGTGACATTTAAAGAGACAGCACACTTTAGGATTAATTGGACAAGACACAGCTTGATCATTGTCATGGAAAATACAGTGTTTGATTCTCTTCCAGGTGAGATGCTAAGACTGGAGACAAAATACCATGGAAAATGTTCTCAATGAATCCAAAGGATTTAATATGCATTGTGTCAACTGAAAAAAAAAAGCACAACCTAAAAGTTGAGAATTATGTTTTATTTGGCAGACAAAACTGAAGACTTAAGCCCAAGACACAGCATCTCAGATAGCTCTAAGGTACTACTCTGAAGAAGAAAGGGAGGAACCAGGATATATAGGGATTTTTGCAACAAGACCAGGTAGTTGGAACATCAAAAGATTACTGTTAATTAAAGAAAACCAGATATCTCAAGTTAAGGAATGTAGTGCTTTTCTATATATGGGAAGATGCAAGAGTCTGGGGTCACTGAAATCATTCCTTTGATATGAACCTCAGCTCTCTGGAGCCAGCATCCTGTGCTTTCTCATCCTGAGTCTCCTCAGGGTACACTGCTGGGGGTGCCTGCAGTGGTTGACTGCTAGATGGCAGGGCATTCTATTTCTACTCTGAGTTCCCTCATAGCTCAATGTCCAGGCAGCTATAGGGTGATGGCTTGATGGCTGCAACATCCTTTGTATACTGATATGGCAGGCAACTTTTTTCATTGATCACAGTCTTAAACAGGAGACTTAATTGTCTATGTTTGTTATGATCATTGATCATATGCTGACTTGCAAATTCAAATACTCTATCACATAAGAAATATATATAAAACCCAAATAAATCATCATCAAGAAAGAAAGAAAACTGATAAAATGCTGCAAGGCATTGAAGCTATATGAAGTGTATTTGTGGGTTCATTTTACTCTTCCCTCAATTTTTTTGTATGTTTGACATTTTCCATAGCAAAATTTTTTTAAAGTAAAAAGAAATGTTCTCTGAACCCCCAAGTCCCATTTGCTTTAATTTTGTAACTGTAAACTTAAAAAATATTATTAAAAATATTGTAAAAATGAAAATGTTGAAGAGGAAAAAATAAAAATAAAAATACTTTGGGGGACCATCAAGATGGCAGGGAAATAGGACATGGAGATCACCTTCCTCCCCACAAATACATCAAAAATACATCTACATGTGGAACAGCTCCTGCAGAACACCTACTGAATGCTGGCAGAAGACCTCAGACCTCAGACTTCCCAAAAGGCAAGAAACTCCCCACGTACCTGGTTAGGGAAAAAGAAAAAAAAACAGAGACAAAAGAATAGGGATGGGACCTGCACACCTGGGAGGGAGCTGTGAAGGAGGAAAAGTTTCCACACACTAGGAAGCCACTTCACTGGCGGAGATGGGGGGTGGGCAGGGGGGAAGCTTTGGAGCCATGGCAGAGAGTGCAGCAACAGGGGTGCAGAGGGCAAAGTGGAGAGATTCCTGCACAGAGGATTGGTGCCAACCAGCACTCACCAGCCTGAGAGGCTGGTCTGCTCACACGCCAGGGCAGGTGGGGTCTGGGAGCTGAGGCTCGGGCTTTGGAGGTCAAATCCCAGGGAGAGGACTGGGATTGGCTGCGTGAACACAGCCTGAAGGTGGCTAGTGCACCACAGCTAGTGGGGAGGGAGTCTGGGGAAAAAGCCTGGACCTGCCTAAGTGGCAAGAGACCATTGTTTTGGGGTGCACGCGGAGAGGGAATTCCTTTCCCATGTTCCCACAGTAGGCAGAGGACCACCTAAGCAAGGTCCAGAGATGGGCATGAGCCATAGCTATCAGCTCGGACCCCAGAAACGGGCATGAAATGCTAAGGCTGCTGCTGCTGCTACCAAAAATCCTGTGTGCAAACACAGGTCACTATCCACACACACACCACTCCCCCAAGAAACTGTGCAGCTGCCACTGCCAGGGTCCTGTGATCCAGACACAACTTCCCTGGGAGAAAGCACAGTGCGCCTCAGGCTGTTGTAACATCATGCTGGCCTGTGCCACTGCAGGCTTACCCCACATTCCAATTATGACTACTGTACCCCTCCCTCCCCCCGGCCTGAGTGAGCCAGAGCCCCCTAATCAGCCACTGCTTTAACCCCCTCTTGTCAGGGTAGCGAACAGATGCCTTAGGGTGACGTATAGGCAGAGGTGGGGCCAAAACAAAAGCTGAAACCCAGGAGCTGTGTGAACAAAGAGAAAGGGAAATTTCTCCATGCAGCTTCAGGAGCAACAGATTAAATCTCCACAATCAACTTGAGGTACCCTCAACTGTGGAATACCTGAATAGAAAACAAGTGTTCCCAAAATTGAAGCTGGTGACTTTAGGAGCAACTGTAGACTTGGGGTTTGCTGTCTTTGACTGATTTCTTTCTGATATTTATGTTTATCTTAGTTTAGTTTTTAGTGCTTGCTATCAGTGGTAGATTTCTTTATTGGTTTGGTTGTTCTTTTCTTTTTTTATTTTTTAAAATTATTATTATATTTTTAGGTTAAAAAAATTTTTTTCTCTCTTTTTCTCTCCCTTTCTTCTGAGCCATGTAACTGACAGGGTCTTGGTGTTCTGGCCTGGTGTCAGGCCTGAGCCTCTGAGGTGGGAGAGTCGAGTTCAGGACATTGGAACACCAGAGACCTCCCGGCCCCATGTAATATGAATCAGTGAGAGCTCTCCCAGAGATCTCTTTCTCAATGCTAAGACCACTCAGCGGCCAGCAAGCTCCAGTACTGGATACACCATGCCAAACAACTAGCAAGACAGGACCACAACCCCACCCATTGGCAGAGAGGCTTCCTAAAATCATGATAAGGTCACAGACACCCCAAAACACACCACTGGACTCTGTGCTGCCCGCCAGAAAGAAAAGATCCAGCCTCATCCACCAGAACACAGGCACCAGTCCCCTCCACCAGGAAGCCTACACAACCCACTGAACCAACCTCACCCACTGGGGGCAGGCACCAAAAACAATGTGAACTACGAACATGCAGCCTGCGAAAAAGAGACCACAAACAGAGTAAGTTAAACAAAATGAGAAGATAGAGAAATACGCAGCAGATGAGGAGCAAAGGAAAAACCCACCAGACCAAAAAAATGAAGAATAGGCAGTCTACCTGAAAAATAATTCAGAGTAATGAGAGTAAAGATGATCCAAAATCTTGGAAATAGAATGCAGAAAATAAAAGAAATGTTTAACAAGGACCTAGAAGAACTAAAGAGCAAACAATGATGAACAACACAATAAAAGAAATTAAAAATTCACTAGAAGGATCAATAGCAGAATAACTGAGGCAGAAGAACGGATAAGTGACCTGGAAGATAAAATAGTGGAAATAACTACCACAGAGCGGAATAAAGATAAAAGAATGAAAAGAATTAGGGACAGTCTCAGAGACCTCTGGGACAGCATTAAATGCACCAACATTCAAATTATAGGGGTCGCAGAAGAAGAAGAGGAAAAGAAAGTGTCTGAGAAAATATTTGAAGAGATTACAGTTGAAAACTTCCCTAATGTCGGAAAGGAAATAGTCAACCAAGCCCTGGAAGTGCAGACAGTCTCATACAGGATAAATCCAAGGAGAAACAGGCCAAGAAACATATCAATCAAACTATCAAAAATTAAATACGAAGAAAAAATGTTAAAAGCAGCAAAAGAAAAGCAACAAATATCATACAAGGGAATCCCCATAAGGTTTTTAGCTGATTTTTCAGCAGAAACGCTGCAGGGCAGAAGGGAGGGGCAGGACATATTTAAAGTGATGAAAGGGAACATCCTACAACCAAGATTACCCTACCCAGCAAGGATCTCATTCAGATTCGATGGAGAAATTAAAACCTTTACAGACAAGCAAAAGTTAAGAGAATTCAGCACCACCAAACCAGCTTTAGAACAAATGCTAAAAAAACTTCTCTAGCAAACACAAGAGAAGGAAAAGACCTACAAAAACAAACCAAAAACAATTAAGAAAATGGTAATAGGAAAATACATATCAATAATTACCTTCAATGGGTATGGATTAAATACTCCAACCAAAAGGCATAGACTGGCTGAATGGATACAAAAACAAGACCCATTTATATGTTGTCCACAAGAGGCCCACTTCATACCAAGGGACACATACAGACTGAAAGTGAGGGGCTGGAAAAACATATTCCATGCAAATGGAAATCAAAAGAAAGTTGGACAATTCTCATATCAGACAAAATAGACTTTAAAATAAAGACTATTACAAGAGACAAAGAAGGACACTACATAACGATCAAGGGATCAATCCAAGAAGAAGATATAACAATTGTAAATATTTATGCACCCAATATAGGAGCACCTCAATACATAAGGCAAATGCTAACAGCCATAAAAAGGGAAATCAACAGTAACACAATAATAGTAGGGGACTTTAACACCTTACTTTCACCAATGGACAGATCATCCAACATGAAAATAAATAAGGAAACACAAGCTTTAAATGACGCATTAGACAAGGTGGAGTTCATTGTTATTTACAGGACATTCCATCCAAAAACAACAGAATACACTTTTTCCTCAAGTGCTCATGGAACATTCTCCAAAATAGATCATATCTTGGGTCCCAAAACAAGCCTTGGTAAATTTAAGAAAAATTGAAATCATATCAAGTATCTTTTCGACTAAAATGCTGTGAGACTAGATATCAATTACAGGAAAAAACTGTAAAAAATACAAACACATGGAGCCTAAGCAATATGCTACTAAAATAACCAAGAGATCACTGAAGAAATCAGAGAAGTAATCAAAAACATCCAAGAAACAAATGATAATTAAAACACAATGACCCAATACCAATGGGATAAAACAAAAGCAGTTCTAAGAGGGAAGTTTATAGCAATACAATCCTACCTCAAGAAACAAGAAAAATCTCAAATAAACAACTTAACCTTACAAATAGTAATTAGAGAAAGAAGAATGAAAAAGAAAAAAATCAAAGTTAGCAGAAGGAAAGAAATCATAAAATCAGACCAGAAATAAATAAAAAAGAAATGAAGGAAACAGTAGCAAAGATCAATAAAACTAAAAGCTGGCTCTTTGAGAAGATAAACAAAATTGATAAACCATTAGGACATCAAGAAAAAAAGGGAGAAGACTCAAATCAACAGAATTAGAAATGAAAAAGAAGTAACACCTGACACTGCACAAACACAAAGAATCATGAGAGATTATTACAAGCAATTCTATGCCAATAAAATGGACAACCTGGAAGAAATGGACAAATTCGTAGAAAAGCACAACCTTCAGAGACTGAACCAGGAAGAAATACAAAATATAAACAGACAAATCACAAGCACTGAAGTTGAAACTGATTAAAAATCATCCAACACACATAAATCCAGGACCAGATGGCTTCACAGGCGAATTCTATCAAACATTTAGAGAAGAGCTAACACCTATCCTTCTCAAACTCTTCCAAAATATTGCAGAGGGAAGAACACTCCCCAACTCATTCTATGAGGCCACCATCACCCTGATACCAAAACCAGACAAAGATGAAACAAAGAAAGAAAACTACAGGCCAATATCAGTGTTGAACATAGATGCAAAAATCCTCAACAAAATACTAGCAAACAGAATCCAACAGCACATTAAAAGGATCATACACCATGATCAAGTGGGGTTTATTCCAGGAATGCAAGGATTCTTCAATATATGCAAATCAATCAACATGATACACAATATTAACAAATTGAAGGAGAAAAACCATGTGATCATCTCAATAGATGCAGAGAAAGCTTTTGACAAAATTCAACACCAGTTTATGATAAAAACTCTCCAGAAAGTAGGCATAGAGGGAACATACCTCAACATAATAAAGGCCATATATGACAAAACAACAGCCAACATCATTTTCAATGGTGAAAAACTGAAACCATTTCCTCTAAGATCAGGAACAAGACAAGGTGGCCCACTCTCACCACTATTGTTCAACATGGTTTTGGAAGTTTTAGCCACAGCAATCAGAGAAGCAAAAGAAATAAAATGAATCCAAATCAGAAAAGAAGAAGTAAAGCTGTCACTGTTTGCAGATGACATGATACTATACATAGAGAATCCTAATGATTTTAGCAGATAACTGCTAGAGCTAATCAATGAATTTGGTAAGGCAGCAGGATAGAAGACGAATGCACTGAAATCTCTTCCATTCCTGTACACTAATGACAAAAAATCTGAAAGAGAATTTAAGGAAACACTCCCATTTACCATTGTAACAGAAAGAATAAAATACCTAGGGATAAACCTACCTAAGGAGATGAAAGACCTGTATGCAGAAAACTATAATACACTGATGAAAGAAATTAAAGACGATACAAACAAAAGGAGAGATATACCAAGTTCTTGGATTGGAACAATCAACATTGTGAAAATGACTATACTACCCAAAGCAATCTACAAATTCAGTGCAATCCTTATCAAACTACCAGTGGCATTTTTCACAGAACTAGAAGAAAAAATTTCACAATTTGTATGGAAACACAAAAGACCCCGAATAGCCAAAGCAATCTTGCGAAAGAAAAACACAGCTGGAGGAATCAGACACCATGACTTCAGACTATACTACAAAGCTACAGTAATCAAGACATTATGCTACTGGCACAAAAACAGAAATATAGATTATTGGAACAGGATAGAAAGCCCAGAGAAAAACCCATGCACATACGGTCACCTTATTTTTGATAAAGGAGGCAAGAATATACAGTGGAGAAAAGACAGCCTCTTCAATAAGTGGTGCTGGGAAAACTGGACAGCTACATGTAAAAGAATGAAATTCGAACACTTCCTAACACCATACACAAAAATAAACTCAAAATGGATTAAAGACTGAAATGTAAGGTCAGACAGCATAAAACTCTTAGAGGAAAACATAGGCAGAACACTCTATGACATAAATCACAGCAAGATACTTTTTGACCCACTTCCTAGAGAAATGGAAATAAAAACAAAGGTACACAAATGGGACCTAATGAAACATAAAAGCTTTTGCACAGCAAAGGAAATGATAAACAAGACTAAAAGACAACCCTCAGAATGGGAGAAAATATTTGCAAATGAAGCAACTGACAAAGAATTAATCTCCAAAATTAACAAGCAGCTCATGCAGCTCAATATCAGAAAAACCCAACCCAGTCCAAAAATGGGCCAAAGACCTAAATAGACATTTCTCCAAAGAAGATATACAGATTCCCAACAAACATATGAAGGGGTGCTCAACATCACTAATCATTAGAGACATGCAAATCAAAACTACAATGAGGTATCATCTCACACTGGTCAGAATGGCCATCATCAAAATATCTACAAACAATAAATGCTGGAGAGAATTATGAGAAAAGGGAACCCTCTTGCACTGTTGGTGGGAATGTAAATTGATACAGCCACTATCGAGAACAGTATGGAGGTTCCTTAAAAAACTAAAAATAAGACTACCATATGACCCAGCAATCCCACTACTGAGCATATACCCTGAGAAAACCATAATTCAAAAAGAGACATGTACCCCAATGTTCACTGTAGCACTATTTACAATAGCCAGGACATGGAAGCAACCTAAGTGTCCATCAACAGATGAAATGATAAAGAAGATATGGCACATATATACAATGTAATATTACTCAGCCATAAAAAGAAAGAAAATTGAGTTATTTGTAGTGAGGTGGATGGACCTAGAGTCTGTCATACTGAGTGAAGTAAGTCGGAAAGAGAAAAACAAATACCGTATGCTAACACATATATATGGAACCTAAAAAAAAAAAAAAAAAAAAGGTTCTGATGAACCTAGGGGCAGGACAGGAATAAAGACACAGATGTAGAGAATGGACTTGAGGACACGAAGAGGGGGAAGGGTAAGCTGGGATGAAGTGAGAGAGTAGCGTTGACATATATACACTACCAAATGTAAAACAGATAGCTAGTGGGAAGCAGACACATAGCACAGGGAGATCAGCTTGGTGCTTTGTGTCCACCTAGAGGGGTGGGATAGGGAGGTTGGGAGGGAGAGGCAAGCGGGAGGAGATATGGGGATATATGTATACATATAGCTGATTCACTTTGCTATAAAGCAGAAACTAACACAACATTGTAAAGCAACTATACTCCAATAAAGATGTTAAAAAATAGATAAATAAATAAATATACCTCTGTTAACAAAATGGTGATTGAGAAAACTCTCTTCAAGACACGATTATCATTAAAAAATATTGTATATTTACATGCTCTTATATTTCTTTTTGGAGGAACAGCTACCTTAGATATAATTTATAGCACAAAATCCTCTATTGAGGGTGTTATAATACTATGGATGGTAGCTCATGACTGAGTTGTTTCAGCAATGTCCAATACCCTCAAAAAGATAGCTAGCAAATCAAAAATGGGAATTCTGAAAACTTATCATTATGAGAAATATTTTATGTCACTTTCTTTGTCCCAAATTCTAAAGTTTATTTTCTTAAATATTCCTATGATTACTAGATGAAAAACCAAACAAGCTCTTAGGTTAAAAACAAAGCAGCTGACCCAGTGTTCATCTCCAGAGTTGCCGGTTTCTGCTCAAAAGTAACCCAATAATGGACCATAGACAAATTAGTTGTGTGGTTAGAAGTGAGTCTCTTAGGGCAGACAACAGAAGCAAGAAGAACTACAATCCTGCAGACTGTGGAACAAAAACCACATTTACAGAAAGTTAGACAAGATGAAAATGCAGAGGGCTATGTACCAGATGAAGGAACAAGATAAAACCCCAGAAAAACAACTAAATGAAGTGGAGGTAGGCAACCTTCCAGAAAAAGAATTCAGAATAATGATAGTGAAGATGATCCAGGACCTCGGAAAAAGAATGAAGGCAAAGATTGAGAAGATGGAAGAAATGTTTAACAAAGACTTAGAAGAATTAAAGAACAAACAAACAGAGATGAACAATACAATAACTGAAATGAAAAATACACTAGAAGGAATCAATAGCAGAATAACTGAGGCAGAAGAACGGATAAATGACCTGGAAGACAGAATGGTGGAATTCGCTGCTGCGGAACAGAATAAAGAAAAAAGAATGAAAAGAAATGAAGACAGCCTAAGAGACCTCTTGGACAACATTAAAGGCAACAACATTCGCATTATAGGGGTCCCAGAAGGAGAAGAGAGAGAGAAAGGACCAGAGAAAATATTTGAAGAGATTATAGTCAAAAACTTCCCTAACATGGGAAAGAAAATAGCCACCTAAGTCCAGGAAGTGCAGAGAGTCCCATACAGGTTAAACCCAAGGAGAAATACACCAAGATACATAGTAATCAAACTGGCAAAAATTAAAGACAAAGAAAAATTATTGAAAGCAGCAAGGGAAAAATGACAAATAACATACAAGGGAACTCCATAAGGTTAACAGCTGATTTCTCAGCAGAAACTCTACAAGCCAGAAGGGGGTGGCATGATATACTTAAAGTAATGGAAGGGAAGAACCTACAAACAAGTTTACTCTACCCGGCAAGATTCTCATTCAGATTCAATGGAGAAATCAAAAGCTTTACAGACGAGCAAAAGCTTAGAGAATTCAGCACCACCAAACTAGCTTTACAACAAATGCTTAAGGAACTTCTGTAAGTGGGAAACACAAGAGAAGAAAAGAACCTACAAAAACAAACCCAAAACAATAAAGAAAATGGTCATAGGAAGATACATATCGATAATTACCTTAAACGTGAATGGATTAAATGCTCCAACCAAAAGACACAGGTTTGCTTAAAGGATACAAAAACAAGACACATATATATGCTGTCTACAAGACACCCACTTCAAACGTAGGGACACATACAGACTGAAAGTGAGGGGATGGAAAAAGATATTCCATGCAAATGGAAATCAAAAGAAGGCTGGAGTAGCAATACTCATATCAGGTAAAATAGACTTTAAAATAAAGAATATTACAAGAGACAAGGGAGGACACTACATAATGATCAAGGGATCAATCCAAAAAGAAGATATAACAATTATAAATATATATGCACCCAACATAGGAGCACCTCAATACATAAGGCAACTGCAAACAGGTCTAAAAGAGGAAAAAGACAGTAACAGAATAATAGTGAGGGACTTTAACACCTCACTTACACCAATGGACAGATCATCCAAAATGAAAATAAATAAGGAAACAGAAGCTTTAAATGATACAACAGACCAGATAGATTTAATTGATATTTATAGGACATTCCATCCAAAAACAGCAGATTACATTTTCTTCTTAAGTGTGCATGGAACATTCTCCAGGATAGATCACCTCTTGGGTCACAAATCAAGCCTCAGTAAATTTAAGAAAACTGAAATCATATCAAGCATCTTTTCTTACCACAACGCTATGAGATTAGAAATGAATTACAGGGGAAAAAAACGTAAAAACACAAACACATGGAGGCTAAACAATACGTTACTAAATAACCAAGAGATCACTGAAGAAATCAAAGAGGAAATCAAAAACTACCTAGAGACAAATGACAATGAAAACACGAGGATCCAAAACCTATGGGATGCAGCAAAAGCAGTTCTAAGAGGGAAGATTATAGCTATTGAAGTCTACCTCAAGAAACAAGAAAAATCTCAAATAAACAATCTAACCTTACACCTAAAGGAACTAGAGAAATAAGAACAAACAAAACCCAAAGTTAGCAGAAGGAAAGAAATCATAAAGATCAGAGCAGAAATAAATGAAATAGAAACAAAGAAAACAATAGCAAAGATCAATAAAACTAAAAGTTGGTTTTTTGAGAAGATAAACAAAATGGATAAACCATTGGCCAGAAAAAGAGGGAGAGGACTCAAATCAATAAAATTAGAAATGAAAAAGGAGAAGTTACAACAGACACCACAGAAATACAAAACATCCTAAGAGACTACTACAAGCAACTCTATGCCAATAAAATGGACAACCTGGAAGAAATGGACAAATTCTTAGAAAGGTATAACCTTCCAAGACTGAACCAGGAAGAAATAGAAAATATGATCAGACCAATCACAAGTAATGAAATTGAAACTATGATTCAAAATCTTCCAACAAACTAAAGTCCAGGACCAGATGACTTCACAGGTGAATTCTATCAAACATTTAGAGAACAGCTAACACCCATCCTTCTCAAACTCTTCCAAAAGTTTGCAGAGGAAGGAACACTCCCAAACTCATTCTATGAAGCCACCATCACCCTGATACCAAAACCAGACAAAGGTACTACAAAAAAGAAAATTACAGACCAATATCACTGATGAATATAAATGCAAAAATCCTCAACAAAATACTAGCAAACAAAATCCAACAACACATTGAAAGCATCATACACTATGATTAAGTGGGATGTATCCCAGGGATGCAAGGATTCTTCAATATATGCAAATCAATCAATGTGATACACCTTATTAACATATTGAAGAATAAAAACCATATGATCATCACAATAGATGCAGAAAAAGCTTTCAACAAAATTCAACACCAGTTTATGATAAAAACTCTCCAGAAATTGGGCATAGAGGGAACCTACCTCAACATAATAAAGGCCATATATGACAAACCCATAGCAAACATCTTTCTCAATGGTGAAAAACGGAAAGCATTTCCTCTAAGATCAGGAACAAGACAAGGATGTCCACTCTCACCACTATTATTCAACAGAGTTTTGGAAGTCCTAGCCACGACAATCAGAGAAGAAAAAGAAATAAAAGGAATACAAATTGGAAAAGAAGAAATAAAACTGTCACTGTTTGCAGATGACATGATACTATACATAGAGAATCCTAAAGATGCCACCAGAAAACTACTAGAGCTAATCAATGAATTTGGTAAAGTTGCAGGATACAAAATTAATGCACAGAAATCTCTTGCATTCCTATATACTAATGATGAAAAATCTGAAAGAGAAATTAAGGAAACACTCCCATTTACCATTGCAACCAAAAGAATGAAATAACTAGGAATAAACCTACCTAGGGAGACAAAAGACCTGTCTGCAGAAAAGTATAAGACACTGATGAAAGAAATTAAAGATGATACCAACAGATGGAGAGATGTACCATGTTCTTGGAATGGAAGAATCAATATTGTGAAAAAGACTATACTACCCAAATCAATCTACAGATTCAGTGGAATCCCTATCAAATTACCAAGGGCATTTTGTACAGAACTAGAACAGAAAATCTTAAAATTTGTATGGAGAAACAAAAGACCCTGAATAGCCAAAGCAGTCTTGAGGGAAAAAAATGGAGCTGGAGGAATCAGGCTCCCTGACTTCAGACTATACTACAAAGCTACAGTAATCAAGACAACATGGTAGTGGCACAAAAACAGAAACATAGATCAATGAAACAAGATAGAAAGCCCAGAGATAAAGCCATGCACCTATGGTCAACTAATCTATGACAAAGGAGGCAAGGATATACAATGGAGAAAAGACAGTCTCTTCAATAAGTGGTGCTGGGAAAACTGGACAGCTACATGTAAAAGAATGAAATTAGAACACTCCCTAACACCATACACAAAAATAAACTCAAAATGGATTAGAGACCTAAATGTAAGACCAGACACTATAAAACTCTTAGAGGAAAACGTAGGAAAAACACACTTAGACATAAATCACAGCAAGATCTTTTTTGATCCACCTCCTAGAATAATGGAAATAAAAACAAAAAGAAACAAATGGGACCTAATGAAACTTAAAAGCATTTGCACAACAAAGGAAACCATTAACAATATGAAAAGACAACCTTCAGAATGGGAGAAAATATTTGCAAACAAATCAATGGACAAAGGATTAATCTCCAAAATATATAAACAGCTCATGCAGCTCAATATTAAAAAAAACAAACAACCCAATCCAAAAATGGGCAGAAGACCTAAATAGACATTTCTCCAAAGAAGACATACAGATGGCCAAGAAGCACATGAAAAGCTGCTCAACATCACTAATTATTAAAGAAATGCAAATCAAAACTAAAGTGAGGTATCACCTCACCCCAGTTAGAATGGGCATCATCAGAAAATCTACAAACAACAAATGCTGGAGAGGGTGTGGAGAAAAGGGAACCCTCTTGCACTGTTGGTGGGAATGTAAATTGATACAGCCACTATGGAGAACAGTGTGGAGGTTCCTTAACGAACTAAAAATAGGATTACCATATGACCCAGCAGTCCCACTACTGGGCATATACCCAGAGAAAACCATAATTCAAAAAGACACATGCACCCCAATGTTCATTGCACCACTATTTACCATATCCATGTCATAGAAGCAACCTAAATGCGCATTGACAGATGAATGGATAAAGAAGATGTTGTACATATATACAATGGAATATTACTCAGCCATAAAAAGGAACGAAATTGGATCATTTGTTGAGATGTGGATGGATCTAGAGACTGTCACACAGAGTGAAGTAAGTCAGAAAGAGAAAAACAAATATCGTATATTAACGCATATACGTGGAACCTAGAAAAATGGTGCTGATGAACCAGTTTGCAGAGCAGAAGTTGAGACACAGAAGTAGAGAACAAACGTATGGACACCAAGGGGTGAAAGCGGCAGGGTGTGTGTGGGTGGTGGTGTGATGAATTGGGTGATTGAGATTGACATGTATTCACTGATGTGTATTAAATTGATGACTAATAAGACAAAAAAAAAAAAAAGAGAAGAAGTGAGTCTCAAACTAATTTTTTCTCATCAGCAAATGGAATTAATAATGCCTGGCTCTGCACATTTCAAAGCTAATTGAAATAATAAATTTCAGGAAAATGGGATTATAGTGAGGATTAAATAAGTTTGCTCTGAGAATAATAACTATAATTTGTTGAACATCTAACCTATCCCGAATATTTTACAGAAATGGTCTCTGATCTTTTCAACAATCCCCCAGACTGATATTTGTAAACTCCACTTTGCAAGTTTAATATGTTTCTCTGGTCATACAGTTAATAATTGCTGGACTTGAAATGAAATCCTTATCTTTGTCTCTCCGCTTCTCTCCACCCTACCATGTTGTCTCCCTTGAAACAATGAGGAAATTACCAAAGTACAAGTACATTCTATTACCTCAAATTTCTTTATTAATGGATTTCAGGCCAGAGAAAATTACTCATCAGAAGTAACAGATAAAGAAAAAAGTGCAATCTCCAATCCTGTTTCTCTCATTTCTGTTTTCCTCTTAATGATTCATAACAATGCAAATTATTGAAAATATCTTTGATCCTTGAATAAGAAAGCAGGAGGAAAAAAATCCCCAGGCCATTTATTATCCCTATTTATGCAACATGTAATGTCAATTAAGTACCCCCAAACAATCACAAAGGTAGTTATTTAATTGTAATTTTGTTGCATTGTTAGCAGACTTCTTTGTGTCATTTGCTTCTTAAATGAAGAGACTGTATCAACAGTGAAACCAGGTGGCAAACTG
Source organism: Eschrichtius robustus (assembly GCF_028021215.1). Taxonomy (NCBI): domain Eukaryota; kingdom Metazoa; phylum Chordata; class Mammalia; order Artiodactyla; family Eschrichtiidae; genus Eschrichtius; species Eschrichtius robustus. The sequence goes on from NC_090843.1 coordinate 37,131,065, forward strand.
GCATTTGGGCTGCAATTCATTAAGATCTGAGCGGCTGGGGAACTCAGGCACATTTAAAATTCTCCATTTGAATTTTTATCACTTATATTGACAGCCATTTAAACACAAAGTCATAAATCAGTAGGCAGTACTAGGGAGCCACCTACTGGAATAACTAGCTGGGTTTTGCTTCCATGGTTGCAAAAAATATAAATTCACTTAATATTAATTCAATTATGAATTTGTCAAATTCAGATTTCTTTACACTAAATATACATATCTTTCACAAAAACTTTCCAGCTAAACTTGGAAATGACAAAGACAGCATTATTACAAGAAGGCAGAAGTCTTCAGGAAAGGAAGGAAAGGAAATATTCATTGAACATTAATATGTGATTGAAATGTGAAAATAAAATAGTTAATGGAGAAGTTCCAAAGACACCAGTGAAATTGTTAAAATTAGGTTATCTACTGTTTCAAGATTATTTCTCTTTAATTTGTCAAGGATGTTCAGCCTAATAATTGTTTTACCCAGGTATCATACTTAAATGGCAACTTATTTAAATGATAATATTTTCATTAATATGAAGATGTATTTTTAAAAAAAAAAAACCTACTAGCATTAAAGGAAAAACAGTAGATCTAATTTGGGATCAAGTGATGCAGATTTTTTTCTCCTCTTCTAAGATGTCTGAAATCAATCTCCGTTAAAACTTATTACCTACAATTCTGGGTGCTGATAAATCAAAGAATTTAGCTGAAAGATGATTAGCATAGTATTTTCCCCCTGGCTGTGTTGTTCAAAAGTCTGTGCTAAATATAGCTATCCATTTTCCTGCCTTTGCTGTACTGTGTGTAGAGTGAACATGAAGGACATGTTCTTTGATGATACTTTTAGGTTGCCTAAGGGTCACCATTTTTTTTTTTTTTATAGGGAGCATTTTCTTTTTTTTTTTTTTTTTTTAGTTTTATTTATTTATTTTATTTATGGCTGTGTTGGGTCTTCGTTTCTGTGCGAGGGCTCTCTGCAGTTGTGGCAAGCGGGGGCCACTCTTCATCGCGGTGCACGGGCCTCTCACTATTGTGGCCTCTCTTGTTGCGGAGCACAGGCTCCAGACGCACAGGCTCAGTAATTGTGGCTCACGGGCCCAGCTGCTCCGCAGCATGTGGGATCTTCCCAGACCAGGGCTCGAACCCTTGTCCCCTGCATTGGCAGGCAGACTCTCAACCACTGCACCACCAGGGAAGTCGGGGTCACCATATTAATATGCTCCGTGTGTATAGCATGGAAATAATAAAAACAAGATATGAAAGATTGTTCTGAATATGAACTATTTTCAACCAAGACAGCCTGGAGTTATTTTCCTTGCTGATTCCCTATTATCAGCTTGCTTTTTATCACTATCTTCATTCTCTAAAGAATAACATGCCTAAAAATTCCATTTAATTGAGGATTCCAGTTAATCAAGGCTATGATTTTATATAAACACAAACACTTTCATGACGGTAGGAGCCTTAAGTAATATGGGTAAGCAAGGATAATTCTATAACTCCTCTGTTGGGCTGACAGTGTTTGATAATTCCTGTGCCAAATGCAGTTGCTTTATTCTAAAGAATTTCCTTTGACTTACATTGGTAAATCCTTGGCTAAAGCCTTGGTATATTCTAATACCAAGTCATTTGCCTTAACCTATTTGATACCTAACAAACATGAAAGATGTGATTCTTATTATCTTCACTCTACAGGTGAGTAAGTGAAGTTCAGAGAAGTTAAGTAAATTGTACCCTGCCACATCCTAGTGAATGCCTAAGGAAAGATTCAAGTTCCTGACAAGACCACACTGAATCCAAAAGTTTATCCAAATTCTTAAAAAGAGCAAAACACTTTTCTGTGTGTTCGTATTGCCCCCTTCTCCTTGTGTTTGTCATATTATAAGTGTCTTTTATTTCTCCCCAAAGTCTGTAAGCTTCTCCAAATGGTAAACTCCTTTTTACTTCTTAAATATTCTCAGAAGCTGGCACAAAACCTGATATTCATAGTAGATGATAAATTAGTACTAGTTGAATAAGTATTTACTGGAGAAGATTTTCTTTTCCTTAAACGATATAAATGGAATCTTATGTTTAGTTTTATTTACATTTCATGGAGTAGGGTAATTTATATATGAGAAGGGAATGGGACATGATGTAAAATGAAGCCCTACTATGTCAAGTCCCATGAAAGTACCTTCAATTCAAGCCTGCAGGGGATATAATATTATACCTACATTAGAGGCAAAGAAACAGAAAGACAAAGTGGTTAAGTAACTTGCTCAAAGTCACCCAAAGCACCCTAAATGTTTCTCAACTTTTTCTCATCTCCTTCAATGATTTTTTTCCCTTTCATAGTCTCAACCATCAATCATCTCTATGGAAGTGACTACCAAACTTACACCTATCTCTCCTCAATATCTCACAACCTTAAACTGCATTTGTAGTCTTATATATTCTCAACAAATAGTTATGGAATTACTGTTTAAATAAATACCTACTAAGTTCCAGGCACTGTATTCAGTTTTGGATATCTACAATGAGCCAAACAGCCTTTTTCTGCCTTCAGAGACTCTCAGGCTAATAAAGAGTTGAGCAATACACTCTATTAGGAAATCCATGAACAAACAGGGTTTAGTGACAAAGTAAGCAAGGAAGGAGTCTCTGAGGAGTTAAAAATTAAGTTGAGGCCTGAAAGATGCAAAAGAATCAACCATGCAAAGAGTGAGAATAAAAGTGGTCCAAAAAAAAGGAAGACCCTCAAGCAGGGAAGACTGATGCAGATTTTAAGAACTAAACGTTTGCCTCTGTGCCTGGACATAACTGGAATCTCCTAAAGAACTTCAAGTAGGGCCTTAAAATACTCCATTTTATGATTTAAAAAATATTCTGACTGCTATGTGAGCAAGACATCAGAACCGAGCAAGAGTGGAAGTAGAAAGAATCATTAGATGACTTTTTCAGGAGTCCAAGCATGAGATAACTGTGCCTGGGACCTGATGGAGTACAGATGGAGAAAAACAGAGATTAAACATATATTTCTTGGATTTTAGAGAAAACAAATTGATGCACTGAAGAGAAGAGACATATTAGGCTTCTAGTTTGAACAACTGATAAGATGGTGAAATGTCTTTTGTTCAGGTTCATTCTGGGAACAGCTTAGTGAGACTATACCTAAGCAAAATTAAGTATATTGGTAAAAGAGGAAAAATCAAGTACAGTAAAAAATTAAGAGGAAGGATATAATATTATACCTACATTAGAGGCAAAGAAACAGACATGGGACATGTCTGACATTTGGGACATGAAAAATTAAGAGGCCTGAGAGGAATTTAAGGCAGATCATATACTATTTCCCTCCAAATGTCCTGACTTTCTTGTTTAAACCTTTAATGTTCACATGTTTTCACTCATTAATTGTATCTTATCTTCAAATTTCATCTCAAAAGGAAAAGAATGGTGTGGTACATTTGCCTAGTATCTCCTTACTGTAAATGTCCATAAACTGTGTTCGTACTTCAATCCTGGTGCTGGTCTTATTCCACTATTAATCTGTAAGATCCTTAAAGGCAGGGCTATGTCTGCTCTTCGTACCCACAACAGCAGTAGGGGCCCAGTAAACATTTGTTACATGTAATTGAATTAAGTGTATCTTTCATAAGAAAAGAATACTCTTAATTTCTTAATAAGGAACTGTGTATTTTTTTAGTAAAAGGAAGTTGAGATAAGGTTCCATTAAGGGCAGTTGGTACATATATTTGGAATCTTTCTGGAATGCCTCCAAAGCTATGGCATTCTCTCAATTTCCACTTCTGCATTAACAAAGCTATTCTCTTGGAAAATTTCCATCCACTAATACAGGGATCAGCAAGCTACAGCCCAGGCCTCAGGCTAAATTCAGTCACAGGTGGTGCCATATATGTCCACAGACATTTGTTGGAGCTTTTGTAGTATAATGGCAAAGTTCAGTAGTTGTAACAGGAACTGTGTGGCCTACAAAGCCAAAAATATTTGCTATCTGGACCTTTACAGAAGATTTATGCTGACCCTTGCACTAATGGAATGCTTTGAAGACTTCTTCTTTAGGTTCTTTTTAGGAAGTTTGGTAAGAATATACCTAAAAAATATTAGGTATATTTAAACCTTACCATTTAGCATACTTTCATGGAAAAAGTGGCAAGTGATGACTGGGATCAGAGCTGAACAACATGAGGGGGGAATGGAATCCAGAACAAGAACTTGTAGTATAGGAGTGAAGAATCAATAACAGGATTCAGAACAAGGAATTGCTCAGATCAATACAAACTAGTGAATTCAGTTAATTTATCTTTGGGCTCTTCTCTACTTAACTGTTCTCAACCCTAAGGCCATCTCCCCAACTCTCTTCCCCCACTATAAAGAGCTGTTCTTACATTCACAAAGGCTCAGCTCAAATTCTAACTGAAGCCCTTTGAAAATTTATCCACTCAACAAAACTAGGTATAATAGCTCATACTTGGATTCCTAGAGTATTTTTTTTCTTGTGGAACTTACCAATAGTGCTAATTTATTCCCTTGCTAGATTATAAACTCTAATCTGAATCAATATCTGAAAGCAGATATTGTCCTTAGCATTGAACTAGTGTAACTGGAATTAATTCGTGTTAAGATATGGATACACAAAAATTGCCTGACAAGAATTTAGAATATATATACTTTGAGAGACTGAATATATAAATGGACAATGACCAGACCATATATGACAATAAAACTCTGCAGCAATCAGCTCAGGAATCCAAAGCACCACCTCTGTCGCAATTGGTCCAAAACAGCCAAGACTTGGCAAATGACTGTCAGCTTCCCTAGTTTTTGTTCATGCTTCCAACTCAGGACCAACAAAGAAAGCTATATGTGCTCTACAAGCCAATCACATAGGATGCCCTGTTAGCATCTATTTAGCATGACTTCAGCTTTCCCATGACAGTAACCTCCAGTAAAAGCATACCTGAAGTCTCTTTTTTTTTTCACTATAAACCCTTCCCACTCTCTTGCCTGTCTTTGAGTCTTCTAAACACAGGTGTTGGTAGTTGACTTGCTTGCTATAGCAAACTTCAAATAGCCTCTCTTCTCATTTGGGTTGTCTTCATGTATTTCTATAACCCTTTAGTTTTGTTTGTTTGTTTTTTCAAACTTAGATAAAGCTTTGGAGGTCAAGCTTTAACCAGACCAGTTTGGAAGATGGAAGCCACCATAGCATTCCATCTGCTGCTTTACTCAAAGTGGAAATACTAGGCTTAAGACTGACAGGCATTGTTTTCAAAATAGTGTGCCTTCAAGACCAGCTGAGGACTTGGACAGAGCATGAGACTTCAAAATTCATAGGTTCCACCTCAACAAGGAACAATCCAAGAACCATGGCTTAAATCTGTCCCTGGGATCTTCCTAATTCAGCATATTTACTTTTTGGTCAACCCCTTCAGCGTTACCCATGGATATTCATCCTCACACACAGTCTTGCTCAGATTTGCCATATCTTGCCCTTTGATTCTGTGCCTAACTCCAACTTTGATTCATGTCATGGACAGGACTTTAGTGATTCTCTAAAGTCCTTCTGTTACTAACCTGGGCTAAAACTCTAATATTGGACATGCATTCCCAGGATCAGCATGACTGGTCTTTGTAATCCTGCAATATTCCAAGGACTGAGACAGGACAAGGACCAGCAGCTACTGAATTATCAAACCCAGAGTAGGAATATATACCTTGGAACATAGAATCAGTTTTGGAGAGGCCAGCAAACATCTAAATTCAAATGCCCAGGTAAACACAATAGAAGATGCTCTGCACCCATAAAAGTTGAGTGAGATGCTGTCTTCTTGGGCCCTTGGGCCCTTGGCTTTCTCATTTTCCAGTTAACATTCTTATGGAACAATCCAATGGCTCATTAGGGAAAAGGCATTATAACTAACTAAAGTAAGATAGAATTGTCAAAATTATATGTAATTAGCTAACCAAATTGTGAAACATAAATCAGGGTTCTATTTGAGACAATATAGAAACAATATCAAAATTTTTGTTTAGCTGCAACATATCTCATGGAGAGAACATCACTACTGTCATGTCTGAGGTATGTGTACCCCTACTCCACCAATGACTTTAATCATATTTTACCTATGCATGGATAGGTAAAGCATGATTAACCTGCTGAGTTCAGTAGCAGAACCAGCCTAGGAAAAGGAGAAAATGTCAGCCAAAACGTTAGATATAGTGTTTGGTCAAGGGCCAGCAAGCTTTAGCCACCAGACCTTAACAATATTACATGGCTAGAGTCATCTTAAAATAAAAACAGATTAAGAATGCCAGTATTATCATTTTCCCACATTTTATTTACTTATATTTATGTTATATAAAATAATCTGTGTTGGGGAGAGATGAGCAGTCAGGAATGCATGGGGAGAGGAGGGGATACAGCTCTTTGATCTTGGACAATTGAAAATCATCAGCATAATATCAAAATTTAGATATAATACTCATAAAGATGCTTTGAAAATAATATTTACTCTTGATATGTAGCTTCTAAGCCTACACAGAGGCAATTACCATAGACAAGTAACACATTCTATCTCCTTTAGGAGCCATAAGTCTGAGAGTATATAGTGCAAGCTACAAATAGTAAATAATACAAGTTCATATGCTCCCAGTTGTGGAGGGATTGGATGTCAAATGTACAGTTCATTGAAGAACACGTATAAAACTTTCAGCTAAATCAGATAAACTTAGAGATGCCAAGGATGCATATCATGCTTTCTATAATAGATCAGTATAGGAAACATTCATTACTACATGTCCTTCTCATCACCGCTCTTGACAAAATGTCTAAAATTTACATTCCAGATTAAGATTTGTACCTTAAAGAGTGGTCTACTAAATATGCACACATTCGACACCCCATTAACTTGTAATACCATTTGGAGGCATGATCCTGAAAAGATAAGTAGAAATTTAAGAAAACAAATCAAAAAATTTGTGTCAAAATGTTAACTTTAAAAAAATAATAATAAAATTTGGAACAGTAAAAATATCCATTGATATGAGAATTAGCTTTAAAATAATTTATGTTCATATGATGAACTCTTATGAAGGCTTTAAAGTAATTTTTGAAGAACATATAATCATGAGATAAAAATCTCTTCATATATTTTAAAATGAAAAAGCAATATTCATAACTAATACACAGAATGATCACAAAGTGTAAAATATAAATGTTTTATACCCTAGTGTCTATAGTAACAGGATTGAAAAAAATGACATAAAAATGATTATCTCAATGTGGAGGAATGACAGATAATTTTATTTTCTTCATTATTTTATGTATTTTCCAATTTTTATAATGAGCATGTATTACTTTCATTATTTTAAAAGAATAATAATTATAATTAAATAAATATGAGAATATATATCCAGACACCCCAGGGAAAGATAATACCTCTAGCTATTATTAGTTAACACATTAGGGAAGATTATGACAATTAGTTAAGCACTGGGATGGGGAGGATGGCATAAAGAAAGTGAAGTCGATGTTTGGAAGAGTCAATTCAATTAAAGAAATAATAATCCATTACAAGTTTATAGTGCTTTGTCTTTTACAAAGTGTTTTCACATACTTTATTCTAGGAGGACTCTCAACCTTCTAACGCACACATAAACCCACACGCGGACACAAAGTGTTGTCATTTGTTATTTTAAATACCTAAGAAGATGTATCTACCCTATAGCTACAAAAGTGGGTTTTTAGAACGAGGGCTTTTATAACCTAGTTTTTAGTGCAAAGAATTTGGAAAGCAGCTTTAGTAAAGACAACAAGTGATGATATATTTTTCTTCACTCTGCACTGTGGTTGTGACATGTCCTTTTGGCTCCCTGTTAGAGACCAAGCCGCCTGCTTAGAATGCTGACCAGTATCCTTCCCCAGGCAGCAGCTAACCCCTTTCTGACCTTGCTTTCCAAAGCCCTGCTCAGAGCTGAGCTTACCACCCTTATCTTTCTCTCCCTTGATCAAAAGGGCAATGATATTACAAGCCTGGACTCACCAGCGAAGACCCTGGGGCACATTCCATTTCTACCCACACTGTAAAACTGCTACAAAGAAACAGGTCAGAGAAATCAGGACCAGGGTGTACAGCCTAATATATCACCTCATCGACAGAGCACAAACTTCTGACTTCCTTTCTTGGCTTCATGCTGGAGGCCTGATTCTGGGCCATTGACAGCTGTGCATCAGTTACTGCAGAGAAAATAAGGTCTTTAGGGGAAGACTGGTGATCTAAGAAGTGCTCAGCTGGGACTTGTTCACTTAATGTGTATCTTAATGCTATACAGATTCCTTTTAGTTAAAAAATAATGCATCTCCTTTTGTTTAAGTAACAGGTGATTGGAATAAATATGTTTGGCCTTTAGAAAAAACACAAATACTGTGCTTGAAGCCGAGGGGCTAGACAACATGGTAAGGCATCAGCTAACAGGAGGATACAAGAGTGGCCTTTGCTTCTGAATAGCAATCCTACTGGGAAAGACTTACAAATAAATAGAAGTTAGGATAAGTGACATAACCTTGTAAATAATAAATCAAGATTGGGAGTGATTAGATAATTTGCCCTAATCTACACAACTTGAAGAGCTATAACTGGTACTTGAATGTAGATGATTTTGATACCATATTCTGAGCTTAAGTCAAATACACTTAGCAAAACTGTTGTATTTCATTTATGAAATGCTTACTGTGGACATGACTCTGTGTGTATGTGTTAGGAGAGTGGATACACAGGGGCAAAAGGATAGATTCCTTTTCCATATTTCATAATGGTTGTGTTACTGAACCAGGTTCATTTTGCCCGATGCACAGCAAACCAAAAGGCTGAGACAAAGAGGTTTTCAGCAAAAACAAGGTTTATTCTTAAGGCAGCCAAGTGAGGAGATGGGAGAACAAATCTCAAATTCTCCTCCCCAAAGGCAAGGGGCTCAGGGTACTTATGGGATAATGAACAAAGAAGCAGGGCACTCTAAGGCGTGGGGAGTGTGGAGAAAGGTGATTGGGTAAAGGTGCAGTAATCCTGGTTCTGCGCAGGTGTATCTAGGCTACAGGCCTCTGCATGTTCTAAGGGGTGGAATTTTCAATCCTCTGATGTCAAAAGGTCAGAGTGGACACTTGTGCATGCCCAGTTGAAGGGTCAGTGGTCCTATCCAGTCTTAAGGAACTCAGTTTAAACTGGACACAGCTGACCCCAAATTCCTGGAAAATAACTTGGGCAAACATCTTATTGTTTAGACTGTGAAGTTTGTAGGGCATGCAAGTCTAAAAATAACCTTAATTAATTAAGGTAGGTGATTTAACCCATGGTTTTAGCTACATGCATAAATAATGACAGACATAAAACATAACAGACATCACCATTAGGGAAAGACAAAATAAAACATGCAAACATGCTCTACAAATTGTAATGCACCATGTAAACCTGAACTGTTATGACTTTAGTTGCCGCAGTAGTACACAATATGCCATAAAATATTGGCCTACTGTAAAAATGAAATTCAGCACTGTCCCATCATTCTTTCTTCCCAGCTAAGATTTGCGGTCTATGCTTCAGCCCCACTCTTCTCATTATCCTCGGCAGACCCTTCCCACTGTCTTTCCATGGTGCTGTCCTGACGAGACCCGGAGTCTGAATCATTTATAGCCATTGCCTGTCCTCTGACTACCACATATGCAAGCTGGCTGGTGGAAATAACACGACCTGCAGAGTGGAGCCACTATAGAATCATGGTCTCCAAACTCAGTCTCCTGGTGCTCCCTGACAAGACCTTTGACTTCTTACTCATCATTCTCTGCTCCTTGTGGCAGCAACTGTGCACTCTTCTCAACTCTCCCATCTCACCAGCTCCTCACTCACTCCCAACTGATCATCTATTCTACACATTTGCTTCACACACACCCAAAGAGGCATTGAGCTCCTTCAACTTCCTGCCACCTTAAGGCTTAGTCTTCACCCGGACCCATCAGGTACTCCCTTCTTTAATGTCACTTAAAAGCTGTCCCTTCTCCTACCTAAAACTCATCCCCGCCCCCCCAATGAATCATATTTTCCCAACCCTACCTTCTCGCTCTATTTTTTAAATAACAGCTTTATTAAAACATAATTCACGGGCTTCCCTGGTGGCGCAGTGGTTGAGAGTCTGCCTGACAATGCAGAGAACATGGGTTCGGGCCCTGGTCTGGGAAGATCCCACATGCCGCGGAGCAACTAGGCCCGTGAGCCACAATTACTGAGCCTGCGTGTCCGGAGCCTGTGCTCCCCAACAAGAAAGGCCGCGATAGTGAGAGGCCCGCACACCACGATGAAGAGTGGCCCCCGCTTGCCACAACTGTAGAGAGCCCTCGCACAGAAATGAAGACCCAACACAGCCATAAATAAATAAATAAATAAATAAAAATTAAAAAAAAAAACCACATAATTCACATTCCACACACCAACTTAATCAAAGTGTACCATTTGGTGATTTTTAGTATATTTACACAGTTGTGCAACTGTCACCACAATCAATATTAGAAAAATGTCACCCCTTTCCAAAATAACCTTACCCACTAGAAGTCATTCCCCATTACCCTGACCCATTCACCTCCACCTCCCAACCCTAGGCAATCAATAATCTATTTTCCCTGTCTATAGATTTGTCTGTCTGGGAACATTTCATATAAATGGAATTGTACACTATACGGAGGCCTCACTCAACTTTCCCTCTACCCCCTGAGTTTTTAATATCTCCTCCTCCACTTGTTCTTTCTCATAAGCATCACATATGTTCAAATCTTGCCCATCTTTAAACCAAATTAAACAAAATTTAATTATCCATCAGCGTCCCACCCTACTTCAGTTTCTGCACTGTTTCCTTCCCAGCTAAGCTTTCTAAAAGAATTGTTTCTGGCTCTCCACATTCTCACTTCCCACTCACTCCTCAAACTATTTCCAACTGTTCCCTACCAAGGTCACTAACAATAACAATCTCCTTCTTGCTAAATTCAATGGATTGTTAACACCTACTCAACCTTCAACTCTCAGATCAAACATCACTTCCTTTAGGAAGTCTTCCTAACCCTTTACATCTAGATCAGAATTTCTCCATCTTGGTACTATTAACATTTTAGGATGAATAATCATCTGATGTGGGGGATGTCTGTATACTGGAGGCTGTTTAGCAACATCTCTGGCCTCTACCCACTAGATGCCAGTAACATCTCCTCCCCCAACTATGGCAACCAAATATGTCCACATATATTGCCAAAATCCCTAGGAAGGCAGAATCACTCCTGGCTGAGAACTGCTGATCTAGATGATGTGATTTTCCTGCATCTCTCATGCCATGCTTGATTTCTCCTTTCACAGTACTTATTGTATTGGATTTAGTTGTTTGTGATCTCCTCTGTAACCCTAACTGGACCAAGATTTATGTATCAGAATAAATGGTTATCTGGTTCATTACAATATTCTCTACACCTGGAACTGTGCCTAGCTCACAGTAATTAATCAATACATATTTGTTGAATGAATGAATGAATAGAGTGCCTTTTTTTGGATTGTAAGTTTCAAGTAAGTAATGGGAGCCTCTTGAAGAAATGATCTTTTCTCTATAGATTGTTTGTTTGCTCTTGCTGTGACTACATATTGTTAAGGAGTTTGTTTGGACCACTAAAAATCATGACATCTGAATCAAAGTTTACAAGTAGAAAGCAGAGTCTGGAAAGTAGGAAAACGTTCTTGCGTGCAATCCTGTTACTCTTCATCGTCTCTTGGTTCAGCCTTCTAATCACAAGCACATTTGCACTAATTCTTTATATTATTGGGCTTCAAAATATCTCCACAACTCTTGTTGGTCCCATTTCTAGGTTCTGTCCATCATCTCAGAATTCTCTATTGTTCCAAGTTTCCTCTGATATTAATTCTGTATTTCACAGAGGGAAGTAGTTCATAGTCATAGTTACTAGACTCATAAACCCCAGTTTCAACTGGCTAATTGTACCAAGTATTTACAGAAGAGAAATTTAATCCATAAGTGACATGTTAAGTGTTCAGTGATAGTCTTTGAAGAACTAAACTAAAACAAGTGTTTCATGATTTTTTCGATAAGTAAGATTTGATCATCTTTGAATAGGTCTCATTTGTTGACCACTTACTATGTGCCAGACCCTGTACCCTGAGCTTCAGGGGCAGGCCTGGTTTCCTTTCATCTTCACAACATTGTAATCTTCTTTACAAAGTTACAGATGTAACAGCATGAGGTCTAGCTGACTGTCTAATTGATCCCAAAGCCCCCACTTTCCATGACTCTAGACTGCCTATGCTAGACACCACTGTTAAAGGTTTTCTTGTTTCTGTTTTTGTTTTTGTTTTTGTTTCATAGTTCCACCACATTTAGAACAGTTTGAGGTATTTAGTAGGTACTCCATATCTAGTAAGTGATTCATGTTATTCCATACACAATCTTAGGTTTCTGTTATAAAAGAATACAATGATCAGCATATAAACATGAAGGATATCAGTGGAAATGAAAAGAGAAGAACTAGAAAAGAGGGAGAAGAGTTGAGAGGAATTATGTAATTTCCAGGATGATGCCAAGACAAAGGCTGATATATCACTATTAGTTTATCCTGGCCATGTAACACAGGATTTTTAAATGAGTTGGACTGGCTTTACAGTGCAGGATTTTGGCAGAATGCATGACTATTGCCCAAGTTACTTTATGAGATGACATGTTTTAATGGCTTTGAATACTCAGAAAATCACCCTTGTGGACAGCCTACTTTGCTGATTACAGCAGCCCCAATTTAAACCATATTGGTTTAAAAATAAGTTTTATTGCAATAAAAGAGCTGTAAATATTAGCTATTCTGAAACATATACATTCTAAAGTCCCCAAATGACCTGAGAATAAACTCCTCACAGTCACTTTCTGATTTTGTTTGGAGAAAAATTACAGGAATCACTTATTGCAGCCCTCACAGCTGTGTGATTCTTCTCTTTTCCCTGTGTCTCATACAGTGTGTGTTGCTTCCCTCCCTCCTCTAGCAGGGCTCCCACTCTGCTAGTTGTCTGCTATGCTGGTGCTGGTGACTGCTTCCTGAACTGTGTCTTTTTTCATTTGACCATAAATAGCAACCGTTTTCTCTCCATACTGTGAGAACAAGGGGACTTTGGGAGTTGTTTTCCTGATCTAAGTAGGGACTGTATCTCCTTTAGCAGAATAGAAATAAAATAACAGGTCAGATGTATTTATTATCTTCTTGGGAATCCTCATATTTTATAGCTCAACAACCTCTTCATAGCCAGTAGTCTACTCATCTGGGTTTAATTCTGTCTTTGGCTCCAGAAGCACCATCAGTATTCACTCATATTCAAAACATTTAACAACTGGTAAGGCATAGGTACTGATTAACAGGGGTTTGTCGGCCATAAAAATAAAAAACAACTGGTGTAGCCATATCTAGTTTACCTGTTGACTATCAGCCCTTCCTGTAAGGTGAATAGGGTCTTATTCTAGCCTGATGTCTTTTTCAAGTGATGAGGCATCAATTCCCTGGGAAGTACTCCTTATTTTGTATGCAAATCACATCAGCTATCCCAGAATTTCCTCTTGCAATGTCTTTGAATAATAGTGCAAACAATCCAGATTCTAAGATATAAATACGACCCACCACCCACCACCATCTCCTATCATAGATGAAGTGACTTCACTTTCTGAAAGATGTGACTTTAGTATCTTCCTTCTTAATATTCAGAGATACACAAAGGAATCACCTCTAGCTAACCAAGGTAACAAATGCATAATGCCAGGCACCAGTCCAATACATGAAGGGAACCAGTTACATGTTCCAGTGGGTAGACTGACCCTCTCAGAGTAGAGAATTATTATACTTGTCAAACTCCTATGAGAGGACCTGAAACAAGGAGGATCTTTCCATCTTTGTTTACAACAGCAGGTAGCTGGAAAGCCAAGTAGACTCACCTGTCTATGTTTAGTTGTGTGCTGTTTGAATTGCCTTAATGGCCTGAGTATTTTGTTTTCAGAGTCACACAGAAATTTACCTAATGGCTTCCAGTCATTTTTACATTTGAAAAGAACCATTCATAAATCAAGTCAACCATCCTTGAACTTCTAAAAGAGAGCAGAGATGGATGGGATGGTATGTATCAATTTTCAATATGTACTATATGTATATAGCATAACAGACCTCTCTTGGCCAATTTAATTATTAATAAGTATTATAATATAGTGGCTAAGAATATGGACTTAGGATGGGAGTCGGAGAAAACTGGAACTAACTCTTGTCTCTGCCAATTACTAAATTGTGATTTTGGATAAATTACCCTCACAAAGCCTCAATTTCCTAGGTTGTTAAGTGTAGATAATTAATAACACCTACTTCATGGGGTTGCTTATGAGGTTTAATAAGGTACTGAGACTAGTGCCTGAAGTAAGCCCTCAAAAATGATAGTTACTATTATCATCCACGACCATCACAATAACATCTTAAGATTAGGTGTTAGATCCGTTTTACAGATGAGGAAATGAAGATCAATGGAGGTTAAACAATTTCCAAAGCCTGTGCTTTTTGTAGTACATCACACAATAAATTATGTGACCACCATTCTTGCATGGTTTGAAAACTGCCTGAAGCTGTGATTCCCAAAGAGAAGCCAAAACATATTCTGCACAATAATTTATTCCTCTATTCCTCATCCTTATACACAAAGCAGCCAGCTCAAAGGACAATATTCATATGGATGCATAAGTTCTCTAATGTGTATTTATAAAATTCACATTACTTCATGGATAAAGTCCTTATTGTTTTTGTTCTCTTACCCACTCTTCCAAAGCTGCCTTTTTTTTAAAGAACCAACTGGCAAGATGTTCTGGAAACAAGATGTTTCTTAGCAACATTTGGTTTATATAGATAAAAACATAACCTTTACTGCCACGTACTAGAGAGGAGAGATCCTCAGCATTTAAACGATACACACTTATTGGAGCTCTTGGTTTTAGTTTGTATATATTGTCCTGTTTTTCTCTCCTTCAGATAGGAGTGTCCTTCATTTTAACAATAGATCTTCCTCGGGCTATAGCTAACTGTATAACATCTCTTCCTGGATTTCCACACTGTGTACATGTAAAGGTGTGTGTGCACACAAGCTCATGAGAGTGTGCATGTGCATGTCTTAAAAGAAACACATGACTGGTGGGTTTTTCTGTCTCTGCTCGTTTGCAGTAGATCTTCCCCATTCCACCTTTCTGCCTTAGATACTGTCAAAATAATTCCTCCTGAAACTTTTTGATTATTTAGAGGATTTTCTCTTCCCATAAAGAAACTTCACTGAACTCAGAAAGTTGTTTAGGAAAACTAACAAAAAGATTAAGGTCTTAAGAATAACTAGCCTTCTCCATATGTCCATTATAGAATAGAAGTGTTGGCTGTAGATGATCAAATCCCTCGGAGAGGACTGCTCCCTGACCCAAATGAAGTCACTTGCAAGTGAAAATTTGCACTAGGGGAGGGAAGCCTTAGAGAAACAACAGACATTGTGACCAGATAGGTATTTGAGGGGGTTCAAGATATTTTTTTTATAAAAGTTTCCCTTAGGCTGCTTCTGTATTAATTAGGGTTCTCCAGAGAAATGGAACCATAGGAATGAGTGAGAGAGAGAGAGAGAGATAGAGAGAGAGAGAGAAAGAGGAGATTTATTTTAAGAAATTGCTTCATGTGTTTGTGGGGGTTAGGGAATCCAAAATCCACAGGACAGGTCAGCATATTGGAAACCCAGGGAAGAGTTGATGCTGCAATCTTGAGGCTGA
The DNA here is from genome assembly GCF_028021215.1 of Eschrichtius robustus. Lineage (NCBI taxonomy): Eukaryota > Metazoa > Chordata > Mammalia > Artiodactyla > Eschrichtiidae > Eschrichtius > Eschrichtius robustus. The sequence goes on from NC_090843.1 coordinate 37,146,953, forward strand.
AAGTGATCTGGAAGTAAAAGTCCTTCTTTGGGGTTTTCTATCTGTTCTCATAAGGTCATCAACTGATTGGATGAGGCCCACCCACATTACAGAAGGTAATCTGCTTTACTCAAAGTCTACTGATTTAAATGTTAGTCACATCTAAAAAATACCTCACAACAAAATCTAGACTGGTGTCTGAATAATGACTGGGCATCATTGCCCAGTCAAGTTAACATGTAAAATTAAACATCACGGTTTCCCAGTCAGCACTGATTCTCTTCTATCATTGTCATCTGGAGGTAAGCAAAATCTCACATAGAAGTCCAGACACCTACCTGGGATATTCTGGGTGCCTAAAATCACCTGAAGCATCAATCACCTTGTTATGCTATCCTATAAGATTATAGCTGGATTTCTTTCTGCAATTCCTTTTTTCATTTTGACAAAATAATAAATTCACACATAGTTATAAGAAAAAATACAGATAAATTCTATGTATCCTTTACCCAGTTTCCCCCAATGGTAACATCTTTCAAAACTATAGTACAGTATCACAGCCAGGATATTAACATTGATATAGTTAAGATACAGAACATTTCCATTACCACAAGGATCACTCATGTTTCCCTTTTATAGCCATGCCCCTACTGCTTACTTGACTGCTTAAAAACACTAATATGTTCTCTATTTTTATAATTTTGTCATTTCAGGAATGTTATATAAATGAAATAATGTTTCATGACCCTTGGGGATTGACTTAGTCATGTGCATAGTTCTCTGAAGATTCATATAAGTTGTTGCATGTACCAATAGTTTTATTGCTGAATAGTATTCCATGGTATGGATTGTTGAACCATTCACCTATTAAAGGACATCTGGATTGTTTCTGGTTCTGGCTGTTTGTTAGAAATAAAACTGATATAAATATTTGTGTACAGGTTTTGTGGGAAGATAAGTTTTTATTTCTCTGGGATAACACAAAGGGGTATAATTTTTGGGCCCCAAAGTAGTTGCATATTTAATTTGTTAAGAAACTGTCAAACTGTTTTGCAGAGTGACTGTACCATTTTACATTCCTTCTAGCAATGTATGAGACATCCAATTTCTCTGCATTCTTGATAGCATTTAGTATTGTCGTTATTATTTTAACCATTCTGATGGGGTATAGTGATATCTCATTGTGGTTTTCACTTGCATTTCCCTAATGACTAATGATGTTGAATATCTTTTCATGAGTTTATTTGACATCTGTACATCTTCTTCATTGAAAAATTTCCTCAAATCTTTTGCGCAATTTGTAATAGAATTGCTTGATTTTTTTCCTGTTGAATTTTGTGACTTCTTTATATATTCTAGATACTAGTCCTTTGTTGGATGTGTGGTTTGCAGATATTTTCCCCCAGTCTGTACCTTGTCTTTCATCCTTTTAACTGGGTCATTCTCGGAGCAAAAGTTTTTGTTTTATTTTATTTTTACAAAGGTCAATTTATCATTTTTTCTTTTATAGATTGTGTTTTTGATGTTGAGTTTAAGAACTTTTTACCTAGCCATACATACCCAAAGATTTTCTGTTACTTTTTTTCTAGACGTTTTCTAGATTTACTTTTACACTTAAGTCTGTGGTCCATTTAGAGGTTTTGTTTGTTTGTTTGTTTTAATAAGTTATGAAGTTTAGGTCAAGGTTTTTTGCTTGTTTGTTTTGTTTTGCTTATGGATGTCCAGTTGCTATAGCACCATTTGTTGTAAAAGCTATCTTTCTTCCATTAAATTACTTTTGTCCCTATGTCAAAAATCAGTAGGACATATTTGTGTAGATCTATTTCTGGGTTCTCTACTCTATTCCATTTATCTATGTGTCTATCCCTCCACCAATATGTCTTGATTAACGTAGCTACATAGTAAGTCATAAAGTCTAGTAGAATGATTTATACCACTTTATTCTTTTTCAAAATTATTTTAGCTATTCTTATTCCTTTGCATTTCCATATACATTTTATAATAATCTTGTCTATATCTATAAAATTTCTTGCTGGGATTTTGATAGTAATTGCACTGGACCTGTATATCAAGTTGGAGAGAATTGATATCTTTACTATGTTAAAGCTTTTATTCCATGAAAACGGTTTGTCTCTCCATTTATTTAGATCTTTAAAAAATTTTTCTCATCACTCATTTTAGCATATGATTTTTATATATGTCTTGTTAGATTTACACCTGCATATCTTTCTTAAAAAACAGAATGCAATAAAAATCTTTATTTCTTTATTGAGCAGACATCAAATCATTCTTGCCTCTATGCTTCTATATATTCAGTGTTTACTACTTGGACTTTTTGTTAAATTTTTTAAAATCATGTGTTTACCATTTAGAAACAATATCTTCTGAATGGAACGTGTCAAAAATTGCTGATATAATTGACAGAATCAGAGAAACCAAAGGCTGCAAATTAAGTGAGTTTGGCAAAGTTCGCCCCTTCCCATTCTTTTTCATCAGAGGATGCCTTCTAGTAGCACTAGCAGAGTCCAAAGTCTTGTGTCTTGTGATATATAGTTTTCTTTGTCCTACTTGTATGCTAAACCAGACCTTCGTATTTTTCAAGGCTCCTGATTATGTCACCTTGTGCTAGGATAGCATTCTAATGGAAAGTGGTGGTTTAGATGCAGAGCTTTTGACATTAAAATTATACTTGGCAGTGAAAAATGAGAATCTATACATCAGGGCTCCTACTGGAATTAACTTGCAGCTCACAGTGTAAACTATTGATATGCAATAGCCTTGTGACAACACAAATATTTCATTGAGACAGAACAATGTGTAGATAAAGTGGTTTGTTTCTAAATGGAAGTTGTGTATTACAAATTACTTCTTTTCTCTGATTAAATTAAGAATTTTACTATAGGTTCTAAGGTGCAATGTTTCCCTGCACATCTCCTGAGGTTTCTTGTGAAGGAAGAATGCAATTCAAAAGCCTGGGTATGAATCCTGGTTTGTTGTGCATAGTCTAAAACAAGTAAACCAGTGAAACCCATGGCAAGAAACTTTAGTTTTGCAGTCTGAGAGATCAAACGTACATTGAGTAAATTGAACCATTGAAAAGTACCAGCGAAACTCTGAAGTATAAAGAAAGAAAAGAGGATTGTGCTCAGAATTCTTTGATTCAAGTTCCTCCAGCTGCGGTGACCAATTTGTCCTGGTTTGTCCAGGACTTTTCTAGTTTTAACACTGAAAGTCTCACGACCCAGGAATCCCCTTGGTCCCAGTGTTAAAACTGAAGCCCCATATATCAGAAGACTTGTCTGCCCAGGAAAAGGAGAGTGGTTGGTCACCCCACTTCCAGCTCTCCCTCTTATTAACTTTGGGATTTCAAGTGAAACTTATCACTTGTTTCTAAGTCTACTTCCTCATCTTTAGAAAGTAGAAGACTGTTCTCCCTCCACAGGGTCTTTGAAAGGAATATGCATAATAATGTAAATGGAATACTTTATAAATAGTGGCACACTATACAAATGTATGGGTTTGGTACCATCATAACTCATGGCCGCACCATGCTGACAATATATTTATCCTACGCTTTACTCAGTTGGACTCTCTGGCAAAGAAACAGTCCTAAAATGATGAAAAGCTTTGCCCAGTTGCTCATCTCTTTTCAACCAGAACAATATTTTCTGCCATACTCTAGAGAACCCATTAGCTAAACACAAAGTATCATCTACCCCCAAATTACTGCTAAATGCTATTTACCCTCCAATCGCCTAATTCTATTCATCTGACATCACTTTATGGATCTCTAGCAAATAGCACAGTTCAAGTGTACAAGGAAAAGGAGTGGATTTGAATAATTGAATGTTTATGTTCAAGAAGAATATAACAAAATATTTACAAATCCATTTCCCTTTCCAAGAGCAATACACGGTTCTATGTTAAAGGCAACGGGCTGGTTGCAGATTGCCTTCTGCTTTATAATGATAGCATTTAGGAAAATAATAACTGGGCTTTAGGTAGAGGTCTGTGCAAGTTTCTGGGATGTAGATAGTTGAGTGTAGCATACCAGCAGATTTAAACACATTCATTAGGCTTCAAATTTAATATGTGAAACACTGTCAAGTGCCAGATCTTTTGTTTCACTCTGTTAGTAAATGTAACAGATGGTTTGCAAACATGTTTGTGATCTGAAGGCTGACTGATCATGTCAGTCTGATAGAAATAGCATGCAGCCATTTACCACATCAGAATGTGAGAAAAGGAAAGCTTCAAAATTAAACCTTAAAAGACAGCAACTTTCTCACTGGCGCTAACAAGAGAGAACATTGAGTTTAAAACATCTGTTACCTCATCACTAACTTTTGAATTTTTCCTTTTATTTGATTCCAATGTGGATATTGGAATAAGGATATGTCACCTTCCAAAAAATAAATAAAAACCGTATGTGCATATTTGATGCAATAGTGAAATCACCAACATAGACAGAGTTCTGTTGCTATGACAACAATTATGCTCTCACAAAATCCAGTAATTCAACTTCTTTGTGAATCCAGCTAAATAAGAGACTCTCTTTTTTGTCTCTTTTCTTCAGTCTGCAAATGAGAACACAGTTAACCTTGTAGAAAGGAGTGTTAATAGCTGGACTGCTCTATCTGTCTCACTTCCACCTCTACCCTTCCCATCACTGTGTTGAGGCATAATGTAGGTCAGCCAGGACCAAAGAGAGTTGCTGCTATTGCCAGAAATGCATGTGATAACATATTTAGCTTTATTCTTACACCAGTTTGAGGGAGAGCCAGAGGAAGACAATTTCCCCAATTCGAGACTCTGAAATGATAGGGTCAATGGCAGGCTAATCGGGGGTTTCTGACAGGGAAGGTGCACAAAATTTCAAGCATTCCCAGAAGACTGCTGGTAAATGATTATTTGATATTGGATGCCTTCAAAATGGGGATGCCTGGAGAATTATGGGATAGCTCTTGGAATAAACAGTACTCACTTTCTTTTATCTTCATCCAACAAGTTTAATTGAGGACCTCCTCTCTGCCAGGCACCATGCTGGCTGTGGAAGATATAACTGAACAGACAGTGTCAGCTATCATGGAGTTTATATCCAACAGACACCAGAGGAGATCTCTCTGAGGTGGTCACAATTTGTGCTGAGCCTGGTTATACAAAATGAGGAGTGCCATTTTGTAAATTTCCCTACAGTAATCTCATGTTTTATCTTCAGCTTTTCTCTATGGTGAACCTCCCAGTTGGAAAAATTGAGATGCAGAGTGGCTACAAGGTACCCAGCAAAGAGAAGCAAGGGAGATATCAAATGAAAAGAATTCAACAGCTGAAGGTTCAAATCCCACCTCATCCACTAGCTGTGTAGTTATCGAACTTAGCTTGAGTTTCAGCAGCAGCACATATACTGACCTGATACCTTATCAGCCCCAATACTATACTGTATATTTCTTATAGATAAAGGCAACCAACACAACCACACATAATCATCAAAAACAGGAAATTAACAATGATAAATTATCATCTCATCCTCAGACTCCAAGTTTCACCAAATGTCCCAATAATGTGCTTTACAATAATAGGATACTATTCAAACTTATATGTTCCATTTTGTTGTCATGTCACTTTAGTACCCTTCTGTTTGGAGCAGTTCCTCAGTCTTTCCTTGACTTTCATGTCCTTGACATTCTTAAATAGATAGACCAGTTATTTTGTAGTACGTCCCTCAATTTGAGCTTGTCTGTTTTCTTATGACTTGAGTCAGATGCCCTCCTCAAGCTGCATGTCCCTGACGTAACATGATTGGCCACCATTCCACATGGACCCTCTCCCCGCCTTGCTTGGGGTCTGACACCAAGCTCAGACTCTCATCTGCAGAACTGCCTTCCTCACCCTATTTGCACTCTGACCCCCAACAACAAATTGTTTCCCTGAGGGGATGATCTCCTACTACAGCTCTGACTTCCTTGCCAAGCAGCCCTCCAGTATTGATCCCCCCCTCCACTGTTCCAAGCCATTGTGTTCCTCCCCACCCTAAGTTCTGTCTACTTTGCTCAGCTCCACTCACTGAATTCAGGGTGCAGTTGTTCAGGAAGAAAGAAGAGGAATATGTTCAGGAAAGGATAAGAGAAATGTAATTAATATTTTGAATATTATTCCAGAATGTTCCCGAGTACTTAGAATAACTTAATACAGACATATTATTTACAAATAGAACCAATTAATATGGGACATGTTGTCCAGAAGCCAGTGAAATTAGAACAATTACCACTATACTCTGCCTCTCCTCAGAAGGAAGTCTTTATTAAACTCTTGTCTACATGGGTCCAAAGCTATCCACTTGGGATTTGTAAGCTTCTTAGCAGAAAACGATTCTAAACTTGTCCAGCTGAGCATAAGCTCCCTTTTGCTTTGCACATCTTTACTTCCCAGTTTTGCAGCTGACTCCCAAAATTCTCCTTATCCACAAGTAGCTTTATGCTTTCATTTTCAGTTTATTTCTGGGTGTGTCCATTTACCTGACATCTCCATCTATCCTACTTCTACATGTATGTAATAGAACTTGTTTATTGATGCATGTAAAACACTGCCTTTCCATGTTACATCAGGCTTGCTGACACTTTAGCAGTGACTTACTCTGTAGGCTATTATTATACCATAAATTAGATCATGTTATCAATACAGAAGTAACAAGCCTCTCCTTTATCTTTCATACACACACACACACATACACACACACACACACAGACTTTCTAAGTTTCATAGTAGCTGACCATAGAGAATTCTGCCATAAGTCACTTATTCATTCACACATACTTTTACCACATATTTTTGAATATTGGTCATTCCAAGGCCCAGGCTAGGCACTGGGTTGCATACATGAATCAAACTGAATGCTAGTCAGTGTCTGCTGAATGTATCAACAAATAATTACCATGTATTTCATTGCTCGTTGCTCTTTCTTTTTTGATTTATCTGTTCAAGCTCGTCTAAGTTGACAATGAATGGGACCAAAGAAAAATATGCACTTTTAATTTAATTATATTTTTTAAAGTTGTATCCTTTTAGAGCAGTTTTAGGTTTACAAAAAAAATTGAGAGGAAGGTACAGAAATGTCTTATATACCTCCTGTCCCCACACATGTATAGCTCCCCCATTATTAACATCACTCACCAGAATGGCGTATTTTTTTTACCAAGGATGAATCTACATTGACACATCATAATTACTCAAAGTCCATTGTTTACCTTAGAGTTCGTTCTTTTTTTTTTTTTTTTTTTAAACATCTTTATTGAAGTATAATTGCCTTACAATGGTGTGTTAGCTTCTGCTTTATAACAAAGTGAATCAGTTATACATATACAATATGTTCCCATTTCTCTTCCCTCTTGCATCTCCCTCCCTCCCACCCTCCCAACTCCCACCCTCCCAATCCCACCCCTCTAGGTGGTCACAAAGCACCGAGCTGATCTCCCTGTGCTATGCGGCTGCTTCCCACTAGTTATCTATTTTACATTTGGTAGTGTATATATGTCCATGACACTCTCTTACCCTATCACGTCTCACCCCACCCCCTCCCCATATCCTCAAGTCCATTCTCTAGTAGGTCTGTGTCTTTATTCCCGTCTTGCCACTAGGTTCTTCATGGCCTTTTTTTTTTTTTTTTTTTTCCTTAGATTCCGTATATATGTGTTAGCATACTGTATTTGTTTTTCTCTTTCTGACTTACTTCACTCTGTATGACAGACTCTAACTCCATCCACCTCATTACAAATACCTCCATTTCATTTCTTTTTATGGCTGAGTAATATTCCATTGTATATATGTGCCACATCTTCTTTATCCATTCATCTGTCGATGGACATTTAGGTTGCTTCCATGTCCTGGCTATTGTAAATAGAGCTGCAATGAACATTTTGGTACATGACTCTTTTTGACCTATGGTTTTCTCAGGGTATATGCCCAGTAGTGGGATTGCTGGGTCGTATGGTAGTTCTATTTGTAGTTTTTTCAGGAACCTCCATACTGTTCTCCATAGTGGCTGTATCAATTTACATTCCCACCAACAGTGCAAGAGTGTTCCCTTTCCTCCACACCCTCTCCAGCATTTATTGTTTCTAGATTTTTTGATGATGGCCATTCTGACCGGTGTCAGATGATATCTCATTGTAGTTTTGATTTGCATTTCTCTAATGATTAATGATGTTGAGCATTCTTTCATGTGTCTGTAGGCCATCTGTATATCTTCTTTGGAGAAATGTCTATTTAGGTCTTGTGCCCATTTTTGGATTGGGTTGTTCGTTTTTTTGTTATTGAGCTGCATGAGCTGCTTGTAAATCTTGGAGATTAATCGTTTGTCAGTTGCTTCATTTGCAAATATTTTCTCCCATTCTGATGGTTGTCTTTTGGTCTTGTTTATGGTTTCCTTTGCTGTGCAAAAGCTTCTAAGTTTCAATAGGTCCCATTTGTTTATTTGTGTTCTTATTTCCATTTCTCTGGGAGCTGGGTCAAAAAGAATCTTGCTGTGATGTATGTCATAGAGTGTTCTGCCTATGTTTTCCTCTAAGAGTTTGATAGTGTCTGCCCTTACACTTAGGTCTTTAATCCATTTTGAGTTTATTTTTGTGCATGGTGTCAGGGAGTGTTCTAATTTCATACTTTTACATGTACCTGTCCAATTTTCCCAGCACCACTTATTGAAGAGGCTGTCTTTTCTCCACTGTATATGCTTGCCTCCTTTATCAAAGATAAGGTGACCATATGTGTGTGGGTTTATCTCTGGGCTTTCTATCCTGTTCCATTGATCTATATTTCTGTTTTTGTGCCAGTACCAAACTGTCTTGATTACTGAAGCTTTGTAATATAGTCTGAAGTCAGGGAGCCTGATTCCCCCAGCTCCATTTTTCGTTCTCAAGATTGCTTTGGCTATTCGGGGTCTTTTGTGTTTCCATACAAATTGTGAAATTTTTTGTTCTAGTTCTGTGAAAAATGCCAGTGGTAGTTTGATAGGGATTGCATTGAATCTATAGATTGCTTTGGGTAGTAGAGTCATTTTCACAATGTTGATTCTTCCAATCCAGGAACATGGTATATCTCTCCATCTATTTGTATCATCTTTAATTTCTTTCATCAGTGTCTTATAATTTTCTGCATACAGGTCTTTTGTCTCCTTAGGTAGGTTTATTCCTAGATATTTTATTCTTTTTGTTGCAGTGGTAAACGGGAGTGTTTTCTTAATTTCACTTTCAGATTTTTCGTCATTAGTGTATAGAAATGCAAGAGATTTCTGTGCATTTATTTTGTATCCTGCTACTTTACCAAATTCATTCATTAGCTCTAGGAGTTTTCTGGTAGCATCTTTAGGATTCTTTATGTATAGTATCATGTCATCTGCAAATAGTGACAGCTTTACTTCTTCTTTTCCGATTTGGATTCCTTTTATTTCTTTGTCTTCTCTGATTGCTGTGGCTAACACTTCCAAAACTATGTTGAATAATAGTGGTGAGAGTGGGCAACCTTGACTTGTTCCTGATCTTAGTGGAAATGGTTTCAGTTTTTCACCATTGAGGACAATGTTGGCTGTGGGTTTGTCATATATGGCCTTTATTATGTTGAGGAAAGTTCCCTCTATGCCTACTTTCTGCAGGGCTTTTATCATAAATGGGTGTTGAATTTTGTCGAAAGCTTTCTCTGCATCTATTGAGATGATCATATGGTTTTTCTCCTTCAATTTGTTAATATGGTGTATCACATTGATTGATTTGCGTATGTTGAAGAATCCTTGCATTCCTGGGATAAACCCCACTTGATCATGGTGTATGATCCTTTTAATGTGCTGTTGGATTCTGTTTGCTAGTATTTTGTTGAGGATTTTTGCATCTATGTTCATCAGTGATATTGGCCTGTAGTTTTCTTTCTTTGTGACATCTTTGTCTGGTTTTGGTATCAGGGTGATGGTGGCCTCGTAGAATGAGTTTGGGAGTGTTCCTTCCTCTGCAATATTTTGGAAGAGTTTGAGAAGGATAGGTGTTAGCTCTTCTCTAAATGTTTGATAGAATTCGCCTGTGAAGCCATCTGGTCCTGGGCTTTTGTTTGTTGGAAGGTTTTTAATCACAGTTTCAATTTCAGTGCTTGTGATTGGTCTGTTCATATTTTCTATTTCTTCCTGGTTCAGTCTCGGCAGTTTGTGCATTTCTAAGGATCTGTCCATTTCTTCCAGGTTGTCCATTTTATTGGCATAGAGTTGCTTGTAGTAATCTCTCATGATCGTTTGTATTTCTGCAGTGTCAGTGGTTACTTCTCCTTTTTCATTTCTAATTCTATTGATTTGAGTCTTCTCCCTTTTTCTCTTGATGAGTCTGGCTAATGGTTTATCAATTTTGTTTATCTTCTCAAAGAACCAGCTTTTAGTTTCATTGATTTTTGCTATTGTTTCCTTCATTTCTTTTTCATTTATTTCTGACCTAATCTTTATGATTTCTTTCCTTCTGCTGGCTTTGGGGGTTTTTTGTTCTTCTTTCTCTAATTGCTTTAGGTGCAAGGTTAGGTTGTTTATTTGAGATGTTTCCTGTTTCTTGAGGTAGGCTTGTATTGCTATAAACTTCCCTCTTAGCACTGCTTTTGCTGCGTCCCATAGGTTTTGGGTCGTCGTATCTCCATTGTCATTTGTTTCTAGGTATTTTTTGATTTCCCCTTTGATTTCTTCAGTGATCACTTCGTTATTAAGTAGTGTATTGTGTAGCCTCCATGTGTTTGTATTTTTTACAGATCTTTTCCTGTAATTGATATCTAGTCTCATAGCGTTGTGGTCGGAAAAGATACTTGATACGATTTCAATGTTCTTAAATTTACCAAGGCTTGATTTGTGACCCAAGATATGATCTATCCTGGAGAATGTTCCATGAGCACTTGAGAAAAATGTGTATTCTGTTGTTTTTGGGTGGAATGTCCTATAAATATCAATTAAGTCCATCTTGTTTAATGTATCATTTAAAGCTTGTGTTTCCTTATTTATTTTCATTTTGGATGATCTGTCCATTGGTGAAAGTGGGGTGTTAAAGTCCCCTACTATGATTGTGTTGCTGTTGATTTCCCCTTTTATGGCTGTTAGTATTTGCCTTATGTATTGAGGTGCTCCTATGTTGGGTGCATAAATATTTACAATTGTTATAGCTTCCTCTTGGATTGATCCCTTGATCATTATATAGTGTCCTTCTTTGTCTCTTGTAATAGTCTTTATTTTAAAGTCTATTTTGTCTGATATGAGAATTGCTACTCCAGCTTTCTTTTGATTTCCATTTGCATGGAATATCTTTTTCCATGCCCTCACTTTCAGTCTGTATGTGTCTCTAGGTCTGAAGTGGGTCTCTTGTAGACAGCATATATATGGGTCTTTTTTTTGTATCCATTCAGCCAGCCTGTGTCTTTTGGTGGGAGCATTTAATCCATTTACATTCAAGGTAATTATCGATATGTATGTTCCTATTCCCACTTTCTTAAATCTTTTGGGTTTGTTATTGTAGGTGTTTTCCTTCTCTTGTGTTTCTTTCCTAGAGAAGTTCCTTTAGCATTTGTTGTAAAGCTGGTTTGGTGGTGCTGAAGTGTCTCAGCTTTTGCTTGTCTGTAAAGGTTTTAATTTCTCCATCAAATCTGAATGACATCCTTGCTGGGTAGAGTAATCTTGGTTGTAGGTTTTTCTCCTTCATCACTTTAAGTATATCCTGCCACTCCCTTCTGGCTTGCAGAGTTTCTGCTGAAAGATCAGATGTTAACCTTATGGGGATTCCCTTGTGTGTTATTTGTTGTTTTTCCCTTGCTGCCTTTAATATGTTTTCCTTATATTTAATTTTTGACAGTTTGATTAATATGTGTCTTGGCATGTTTCTCCTTGGGTTTATCCTGTATGGGACTCTCTGTGCTTTCAGGACTTGGTTAACTATTTCCTTTCCCATATTAGGGAAGTTTTCAACTATAATCTCTTCAAATATTTTCTCAGTCCCTTTCTTTTTCTCTTCTTCTTCTGGGACCCCTATAATTCGAATGTTGGTGCGTTTAATATTGTCCCAGAGGTCTCTAAGACTGTCCTCAGTTCTTTTCATTCTTTTTTCTTTATCCTGCTCTGCAGTAGTTATTTCCACCATTTTATCTTCCAGGTCACTTATCCTTTCTTCTGCCTCAGTTATTCTGCTATTGATCCCATCTAGAGTATTTTTAATTTCATTTATTGTGTTTTTCATCATTGCTTGGTTCCTCTTTAGTTCTTCTACGTCCTTGTTAAATGTTTCTTGCATTTTGTCTATTCTATTTCCCAGATTTTGGATCATCCTTACTATCATTATTCTGAATTCTTTTTCGGGTAGACTACCTATTTCCTCTTCATTTGTTAAGTCTGGTGTGTTTTGACCCTGTTCCTTCATCTGCTGTGTGTTTTTCTGTTGTCTCATTTTGCTTATCTTACTGTGTTTGGGGTCTCCTTTTCACAGGCTGCAGGTTCGTAGTTCCCGTTGTTTTTGGTATCTGTCCCCAGTGGCTAAGGTTGGTTCAGTGGGTTGTGAAGGCTTCCTGGTGGAGGGAACTAGTGCCTGAGTTCTGGTGGATGAGGCTGGATCTTGTCTTTCTGGTGGGCACGTCCACGTCTGGTGGTGTATTTTGGGGTGTCTGTGGCCTTATTATGATTTTAGGCAGCCTCTCTGCTAATGGATGGGGCTGTGTTCCTGTCTTGCTAGTTGTTTGGCATAGGGTGTTCAGCACTGTAGCTTGCTAGTCATTGAGTGATGCTGGGTCTTGATGTTGAGATGGAGATCTCTGAGAGATTTTTACCGTTTGGTATTACATAGAGCTGAGAGGTCTCTTGTGGACCAGTGTCCTGAAGTTGGCTCTCCCACCTCAGAGGCACGGCCCTGATGCCTGGCTGGAGCACCAAGAGCCTTTCGTCCACACGGCTCAGAGTAAAAGGGAGAAAAAATAGAAAGAAAGAAAGAAAGAGGCTATAATATAGTGAAGTAAAATAAAGCTATTGTAAAGCAAAGCTATACAGACAAAATCTCACCCAGAAGCATATACATATACACTCACAAAAAAAAAGGAAAAGGGGAAAAATTAATATATCCTGCTCCCAAAGTCCACCTCCTGAATTTGGGATGATTTGTTGTCTCTTCAGGTATTCAACAGATGCAGGCACATCAAGTTGTTTGTGGAGTTTTAATCCGCTGCTTCTGAGGCTGCTGGGAGAGATTTCCCCTTCTCTTCCCTGTTCGTACAGCTCCTGGGGTTCAGCTTTGGATTTGGACCCGCCTCTGCGTGTAGGTCGCCTGAGGGCGTCTATTCCCCGCCCAGACAGAACGGGATTAAAGGAGCCGCTGCTTCGGGGGCGCTGGCTCACTCAGGCCGCGGGGAGGGGGAGGGAGGGGTACGGAGGAGGCAGGGCGAGCCTGCGGCAGCAGAGGCTGGCGTGACGTTGCACCAGCCTGAGGCGCGCAGTGCGTTCTCCCGGGGAAGTTGTCCGGGGATCACGGGACCCTGGCAGTGGCGGGCTGCACCGGCTCCCGGGAGGGGCGGTGTGGAGAGTGACCTGTGCTCACACACAGGCTTTTTGGAGGCGGCAAAAGCAGCCCCAGCGTCTCACGCCCGTCTCTGGGTTCCGCGCTGATCGCCGCGGCTCGCGCCCTTCTCTGGAGTTCGTTTAGGCGGCGCTCTGAATCCCCTCTCCTTGCGCGCAGCGAAAGAAAGAGGCAAGAAAAAGTCTCCTGCCTCTTCGGCAGCTGCAGACCTTCTCCCGGTCTCCCTCCCAGCCAGCCGCGGTGCGCCAACCCCCCCAGGCTGTGTTAACGCCGCCAGCCCCAGTCCTCTCCCTGCGATCCGACCGAAGCTGAGCCTCAGCTCCCAGCCCCGCCTGCCCCGGCGGGGGAGCAGACAAGCCTCTCGGGCTGGTGAGCGCTGCTCGGCGCCGAGCCTCTGTGCGGGAGTCTCTCCGCTTTTTCCTCTTTGCCCCTGTTGCTGTGGGATCCGCGCTGTTAGCTGCGGCTCGCGCCCGTCTCTGAAGTTCGTTTAGGCGGCGCTCTGAATCCCCTCTCTTCGCGCACCAGGAAACAAAGAGGGAAGAAAAAGTCTCTTGCCTCTTCGGCAGCTGCAGACTTTTTCCCGGGCTCCCTCCCAGCTAGCTGTGGTGCACTAACCCCTTCAGGCTGTGTTCACGCCGCCAACCCCAGTCCTCCGAGGTCGTTCTTGGTGTTGTACGTTCTATGGGTTTGGACAAAAATAAAATGTCATATATCCATCATTAAAATATCATATAGAGTATTTTCACTGCCGTAAAAACTCTCTGTGTTCTGCCTACTCATCTCTGCCCACCCTCACCTTAGGCAACCACTGATCTTTTTATTCTCTCCATAGTTTTCCTTTTCCAGACTGTCATATACTTAGACTCATACAGTACGTATCCTTTTCAGATTGGTTTCTTTCTCTTAGTAATATGTATTTAAGTTTCCTCTATGTCTTTTCATGATTTGGTAGCTCATTTCTTTTTTAGCACCGAATAATACTCCATTGTGTGGACGTACCACAGCTTATTTATCCATCCATCTCCTGAAGGACATCTTGGTTGCTTCCAATATCTGGAAATTATGAATAAAGCTTCTATAAATATCCATGTGCAGGATTTTGTGTTTTAAAACTCCTTGGGGAGCATGGTTGCTTGATCATATAGTAAAAGTATGTTTAGTTTTGTAAGAAACCACCAAATTACCTTCCTAAGTGACTGTACCATTTTGCATTCCCACCAGGTAAGTATGAGAGTTCCTGCTTTCCTCACCAGCATTTGGTTTTGTCAGTGTTTCAGATTTTGACCATTCTAATAGGTATTTAGCTATATCTCTCTTTCAGTATAGCTTATATATTTAAAAGTTCATAAGGCATAATATCAGTTTAATGAAAAATGTAAGCACTGTTGTTTCCCATAACTTATATAAAGAAATAGAACATTGCTAGTTCTCCAAAATTCTTCAGGCTTCCCACTCCTCATCCCTACAGAAATAACAATTTTCACAAAATTATAATGTGTCATTTTTTTAAACTTTTTCAAAGATTTATCACCAATTTATCACTTATCATCACTGAAAAGTTGTTCATTTTCCTGTTTTTTATATTAATGAAGTCATAGTGTATGCTATGCTTTTTTCTCTTGCTTCTTTTATTCAACATTATTTGTATGATTTATTAATGTTGTTGATCATGAGTGTAGTTTGTTCATGTCATTAATGTAAAATATTCTATGGTTGGGATATACTTTGATGTATTTATCTATTCTCCTGTTAAAGGACATTCGAGTTGTTTCAAATCTGGGACAATTATGAATACAGCCATAAATATTCTTTCAGTCATAACCTGATGCATAACCTGGTACATAAATTCCTCTATATTTAAGAATGTAGGGCTTCCCTGGTGGCGCAGTGGTTGAGAGCCCGCCTGCCAGTGCACGGGATGTGGGTTCGAGCCCTGGTCCGGGAAGATCCCACATGCCGCGGAGCAGCTGGGCCCGTGCACCACAGCTGCTGAGCCTGTGCTCTGGAGCCAGCGAGCCACAACTACTGAGCCCATGTGCCACAACTGCAGAGGCCCGTGTGCCTAGAGCCTGTGCTCCGCAACAGGAGAGGCCACTGCAATGAGAAGCCTGTGTGCCACAGCGAAGAGTGGTTCCTGCTTGCCGCAACTAGAGAGAGCCTGAGAGCAACAATGAAGACCCAGTGCAGCCAAAAATAAATAAATAAAATAAATAAATTTTTAAAAATGTAAGTACTGGGTTCTTGATCATATATTCAGCATTGTCAGAAAATACCTATTGACAGAGGTAACTATACCTATTTGTACTGCCATTAACAGTATTAAAGAGTTCCCATTATTCCATATTCTCATCAATACTTGACATTGTCAGGCTTTTAAATTGTTATTTTGATGGCGTGTAATGATACTTTGCTGTGGCTTTAATTTACATTCTCTTGATTACTTAGGAAGTTAAACACTAATTCATGTACTCTTTCAAATGTTGGCCATTGAGTCTAAAAAGATCACTTCTTATTGGATGATGAATAAACAAACGTTCAGCATTAGGCTTGTGAAATAGAAATAGAAAAAGAAAAATCCCTCATCATTCTTAAGAATGAGAGGAAGATAATATCCCTTAATATAATTTCAATATTAAAACTTTTTTCTTAAACAAAGTGGCTTCATCAAATATGAAGAGAAATTTTTATGAAGTATATAGTCAGATAAGCCAAGAGACTACATTAGATAAAAAATAATTGTAAGAAAATAAAAATGCAATAGTAGAATACAAAAGATGCATTGTAGGCAGCAAAGAACAGAACTTGAATTTGGAAAACTAAATTGGTGGTGTCTGTCGTGAAGAAAGGAGAGTAGACTGCAAAGCCCTGTAAGCCCCCTTCCTCTCATTCATACTTTCACATACACACGTATCCCAACACTCGACCTGCCCTCTGTTACTCTGGCTTTTACTGGCATGTATGGCCATGGTACTAAAGTCTCTTTTGGCTTGGGCTTTAAAAAATTTTTCCATTCTTTAAAAACTCCTATGTACTACCCATTCTCCACCAGTCAACTTCCAATTATACTTGTTCCAATTTTTTTACCAGAACATCTCTTACTAACCATCTGTTCTGGCTTCATTCTGTTCAATGTCTTGCATTCCTCCTTCTGTCCACTGAATCATCATATTTATCTATTTCCATATTTTTACTTAATATTTTTCAAGAATCTGGCCGCCTTGACCAAGGGCTAAAATTTTATGGGCATTCTTGATTATTCTCACTGGTTAAACAAATTCTGTATAAAAAAGTGAAGGTTTTCGTTAATGTTTGTTGTAAGATTCCTGGTATGCCTAAGACTTATAAAATTAATTGTGAGGCTCTTCCCCACCAGTCATTTCTAATACATTTCTGACTTTAGAATAAATGTTAGAGTATGAATGTGTGCAGCTTAAGGGTAGCTCTTGTCCTAAAGTAGTGTTAGTGATATTATTCTAGTTAATATCAAGTATGTAATCTTTAATGGGTATTTTTTTTTCTCCACAACATTTTGTTTTATTTTATTTTTTTATAGAGCAGGTTCTTTTTAGTCATCCATTTTATACACATCAGTGTATACATGTCAATCCCAATCTCCCAATTCATCACACCACCCCACACCCCATGCCACTTTCCCCCCTTGGTGTCCATACATTTGTTCTCTACATCTGTGTCTCAATTTCTGCCCTGCAAACCGGTTCATCTGTACCATTTTTCTAGATTCCACATATATGCGTTAATATGCAATATTTGTTTTTCTCTTTCTGACTTACTTCACTCTGACAGTCTCTAGATTCATCCATGTCTCTACAAATGACCCAATTTCGTTCCTTTTTATGTCTCAGTAATATTCCATTGTATATATGTACAACATCTTCTTTATCCATTCATCTGTCGATGGGCATTTAGGTTGCTTCCATGACGTGGCTATTGTAAATAGTGCTGCAATGAACATTGGGGTGCGTGTGTCTTTTTGAATTATGGTTTTCTCTGGGTACATGCCCAGCAGTGGGATTGCTGGGTCACATGGTAATTCTATTTTTAATTTTTTAAGGAACCTCCATACTGTTCTGCATAGTGGCTGTATCAATTTACATCCTCACCAACAGTGCAAGAGGGTTCCCTTTACTCCACACCCTCTCCAGCATTTGTTGTTTCTAGATTTTCTGATGATGCCCATTCTAACTGGCGTGAGCTGGTACCTCATTGGAGTTTTGATTTGCATTTCCCTAAAAATTAATGATGTTGAGCAGCTTTTCATGTGGTTCTCGGCCATCTGTATGTCTTCTTTGGAGAAATGTCTATTTAGGTCTTCTGCCCATTTTTTGATTTGATTGTTTGTTTTTTAATATTGAGCTGCATGAGCTGTTTATGTATATGGAGATTAATCCTTTGTCTGTTGATGTGTTTGCAAATATTTTCTCACATTCTGTGGGTTGTCTTTTCATCTTGTTTATGGTTTCCTTTGCTGTGCAAAAGCTTTTAAGTTTCATTAGGTCCCATTTGCTTATTTTTGTTTTTATTTCCATTACTCTAGAAGGTGGATCAAAAAAGATTTACTGTGATTTATGTCAAAGAATGTTCTTCCTACGTTTTCCTCTAAGAGTTTTATGGTGTCCAGTCTTACATTTAGGTCTCTAATCCATTTTGAGTTTATTTTTGTGTATGGTGTTAGGAAGTGTTCTAATTTCATTCTTTTACATGTGGCTGTCCAGTTTTCCCAGCAACACTTATTGAAGAGACTGTCTTTTCTCCATTGTATATCCTTGCCTCCTTTGTCATAGATTAGTTGACCATAGATGCGTGGGTTTATCTCTGGGCTTTCTATCCTGTTCCATAGATCTATATTTCTGTTTTTGTGCCAGTACCATATTATCTTGATTACTGTAGCTTTGTAGTGTAGTCTGAAGTCAGGGAGTCTGATTCTTCCACCTCCGTTTTTTTCAATCAAGACTGCTTTGGCTATTAGGGGTCTTTTCTTTCACCATACAAATTTTAAGATTTTTTTGTTCTAGTTCTGTAAAAACTGCCATTGGTAATTTGATAGGGATTCCATTGAATCTGTAGATTGCTTTGGGTAGTATAGTCATTTTCACAACATTGATTCTTCCAATCCAAGAACATGGTATATCTCTCTATCTGTTGGTACCATCTTTAATTTCTTTCATCAGTGTCTTATAATTTTCTGCAGACAGGTCTTTTGTCTCCCTAGGTAGGTTAATTCCTAGGTATTTTATTCTTTTTGTTGCAATGGTAAATGGGAGTGTTTCCTTAATTTCTCTTTCAGATATTTCATCATTAGTATACAGGAATGCAAGAGATTTCTGTGCATTAATTTTGTATCCTGCAACTTTACAACATTCATTGATTAGCTCTAGCAGTTTTCTGGTGGCATCTTTTTTTTTTTTTTTTAAATTAATTAATTAATTAATTTTTTACATCTTTATAGGAGTATAATTGCTTTACAATGGTGTGTCAGTTTCTGCTTTAAAACAAAGTGAATCAGTTATAAATACACATATGTCCCCATATGTCTTCCCTCTTGCATCTCCCTCCCTCCCACCCTCCCCATCCCACCCCTCTAGGTGGTCAGAAAGCACTGAGAAGATCTCTCTGTGCTATGTGGCTGCTTCCCACTAGCTATCTATTTTACATTTGGTAGTGTATATATGTCCATGCCACTCTCTCACTTTGTCACATCTTACCCTTCCCCCTCCCCATATCCTCAAGTCCATTCTCTAGTAGGTCTGTGTCTTTATTCCCATCTTGCCACTAGGTTCTTCATGACCTTTTTTTTTTTTTTTTCCCTTAGATTCCATATATATGTGTTAGCATACTGTATTTGTTTTTCTCTTTCTGACTCACTTCACTCTGTATGACAGACTCTAACTCCATCCACCTCACTGCAAATAACTCCATTTCGTTTCTTTTTATGGCTGAGTAATATTCCATTGTGTATATGTGCCACATCTTCTTTATCCATTCATCCGATGATGGACACTTAGGTTGCTTCCATGTCCTTGCTATTGTAAATAGAGCTGCAATGAATATTTTGGTACATGACTCTTTTTGAATTATGGTTTCCTCAGGGTATGTTCCCAGTAGTGGGATTGCTTGGTCGTATGGTAGTTCTATTTTTAGTTTTTTAAGGGACCTCCATACTGTTCTCCATAGTGGCTGTATCAATTTACATTCCCACCAACAGTGCAAGAGTGTTTCCTTTTCTCCACACCCTCTCCAGCATTTATTGTTTCTAGATTTTTTGATGATGGCCATTCTGAACGGTGTGAGATGATATCTAATTGTAGTTTTGATTTGCAATTCTCTAATGATTAATGATGTTAAGCATACTTTCATGTGTTTGTTGGCAATCTGTATATATTCTTTGGAGAAATGTCTATTTAGGTCTTCAGCCTATTTTTGGATTGGGTTGTTTGTTTTTTTGTTATTGAGCTGCATGAGCTGCTTGTAAATTTTGGAGATTAATCCTTTGTCAGTTGCTTCATTTGCAAATATTTTCTCCCATTCTGAGGGTTGTCTTTTCGTCTTGTTTATGGTTTCCTTTGCTGTGCAAAAGCTTTTAAGTTTCATTAGGTCCCATTTGTTTATTTTTGTTTTTATTTCCATTATTCTAGGAGGTGGATCAAAAAAGATCTTGCTGTGATTTATGTCAAAGTGTGTTCTTCCTACATTTTCCTGTAAGAGTTTTATAGTGTCTGGTCTTACATTTAGGTCTCTAATCCATTTTGAGTTTATTTTTGTGTATGGTGTTAGGAGTGTTCTAATTTCATTCTTTTACATGTAGCTGTCCAGTTTTCCCAGCACCACTTATTGAAGAGACTGTCTTTTCTCCATTGTATATCCTTGCCTCCTTTGTCATAGATTAGTTGACCATAGACGCGTGGGTTTATCTCTGGGCTTTCTATCTTGTTGCATTGATCTATGTTTCTGTTTTTGTACCAGTACCATGTTGCCTTAATTACTGTAGATTTGTAGTATAGCCTGAAGCCAGGGGGTCTGATTCCTCCAGCTCCGTTTTTTTCCCTCAAGACTGCGTTGGCTATTCGGGGTCTTTTCTTTCTCCATACAAATTTTAAGATATTTTGTTCTAGTTCTGTAAAAAATGCCATTAGTAATTTGATAGGGATTCCATTGAAACTGTAGATTGATTTGGGTAGTATAGTCATTTCCACAATATTGATTCTTCCAATCCAAGAACATGGTATATCTCTCCATCTCTTGGTATCATCTTCAATTTCTTTCATCAGTGTCTTATACTTTTCTGCAGACAGGTCTTTTGTCTCCCTAGGTAGGTTTATTCCTAGTTATTTCATTCTTTTGGTTGCAATGGTAAATGGGAGTGTTTCCTTAATTTCTCTTTCAGATTTTTCATCATTAGTATATAGGAATGCAAGAGATTTCTGTGCATTAATTTTGTATCCTGCAACTTTACCAAATTCATTGATTAGCTCTAGTAGTTTTCTGGTGGCATCTTTAGGATTCTCTATGTATAGTATCATGTCATCTGCAAACAGTGACAGTTTTATTTCTTCTTTTCCAGTTTGTATTCCTTGTTTTTCTTTTTCTTCTCTGATTGCCATGGCTAGGACTTCCAAAACTCTGTTGAATAATAGTGGTGAGAGTGGACATCCTTGTCTTGTTCCTGATCTTAGAGGAACTGCTTTCTGTTTTTCACCACTGAGAATGATGTTTGCTGTGAGTTTGTCATATATGGCCTTTATTATGTTGAGGTAGTTTCCCTGTATGCCCACTTTCTGGAGAGTTTTTATCATAAATTGGTGTTGAATCCTGTCAAAAGCTTTTTCTGCATTTATTGAAATGATCATATGGTTTTTCTTCTTCTATTTGTTAATTGGTGTATCACATTGATTGATTTGCGTATATTGAAGAATCCTTGCATCCCTGGGAGAAATCCCACTTGATCATGGCATATGATCCTTTTAGTGTGTTGTTGGATTCTGTTTGCTAGTATTTTGTTGAAGACTTTTGCATCTATATTCATCAGTGATATTGGTCTGTAATTTTCTTTTTTTGTAGTATCTTTGTCTGGTTTTGGTATCAGGGTGATGGTGGCCTCATAGAATGAGTTTGGGAGTGTTTCTTCCTCTGCAAGTTTTTGGAAGATTTTGAGAGGGATGGATGTTAGCTGTTCTCTAAGTGTTTGATAGAATTCACCTGTGAAGCCATCTGGTCCTGGACTTTCGCCTGTTGGAAGATTTTAAATCACAGTTTCAATTTCATTACTTGTGATTGGTCTGATCATATTTTCTATTTCTTCCTGGTTCAGTCTTGGAAGGTTATACCTTTCTAAGAATTTGTCCATTTCTTCCAGGTTGTCCATTTTATTGGCATAGAGTTGCTTGTAGTAGTCTCTTAGGATGCTTTGTATTTCTATGGTGTCTGTTGTAACTTCTCTTTCATTTCTAATTTTGTTGATTTGAGTTCTCTCCCTGTTTTCCTTGATGAGTCTGGCTAATGGTTTATCAATTTTGTTTATCTTCTGAAAGAAGCAGTTTTTAGTTTTATTGATCTGTGCTATTGTTTTCTTTGTTTCTATTTCATTTATTTCTGCTCTGATCTTTATGATTTCTTTCCTTCTGCTAACTTTGGGTTTTGTTTGGTCGTCTTTCTCTAGTTCCTTTAGGTGTAAGGTTAGATTGTTTATATGAGATTTTTCTTGTTTCTTGAGGTAGGCTTCTATAGCTATAAACTTCCCTCTTAGAACTGCTTTTGCTGCATCCTATCGGTTTTGGATCCTCGTGTTTTCATTATCATTTGTCTCTAGGTAGTTTTTGATTTCCTCTTTGATTTCTTCAGTGATCTCTTGGTTATTTGGTAACGTGTTGTTTAGCCTCCATGTGTTTGTGTTTTTTACGTTTTTTTCCCCTGTAATTCATTTCTAATCTCATAGCGTTGTGGTAAGAAAAGATGCTTGATGTGATTTCAGTTTTCTTAAATTTACTGAGGCTTGATTTGTGACCCAAGAGGTGATCTATCTTGAAGAATGTTCCATGCACACTTGAGAAGAAAGTGTAATCTGCTGTTTTTGGATGGAATGTCCTATAAATATCAGTTAAATCTATCTGGTCTATTGTGTCATTTAAAGCTTCTGTTTCCTTATTTATTTTCATTTTGGTTGATCTGTCCATTGGTGTAAGTGAGGTGTTAACGTCCCCCACTATTATTGTGTTACTGTCAATTTCCTCTTTTAGAGCTGTTAGCAGTTGCCTTACGTATTGAGGTTCTCCTATGTTGGGTGCATACATATTTATAATTCTTATATCTTCTTCTTGGATTGTTCCCTTGATCATTATGTAGTGTCCTTCCTTGTCTCTTGTAACAGTATTTATTTTAAAGTCTATTTTATCTGATATGAGTATTGCTACTCCAGCTTTCTTTTGATTTCCATTTGCATGGAATATCTTTTTCCATACCCTCACTTTCAGTCTGTATGTGTCCCTAGGTCTGAAATGGGTCTCTTGTAGACAGCATATATATGGGTCTTGCTTTTGTATCCATTCATCAAGCCTGTGTCTTTTGGTTGGAGCATTTAATCCATTCACATTTAAGGTAATTATCAATATGTATATTCCTCTTACCATTTTCTTAATTGTTTTGGGTTTGTTTTTGTAGGTCCTTTCCTTCTCTTGTGTTTCCCACTTAGAGAAGTTCCTTTAGCATTTGTTGTAGAGCTGGTTTGGTGGTGCTGAATTCTCTTAGCTTTTGCTTTTCTGTAAAGCTTTTGATTTCTCCATCGAATCTGAATGAGATCCTTGCCAGGTAATCTTGTTTGTAGGTTCTTGCCTTTCATCACTTTAAGTATATCATGCCACTCCCTTCTGGCTTGTAGAGTTTCTGCTGAGAAATCAGCTGTTAACCTTATGAGAGTTCCCTTGTATGTTATTTGTTGTTTTTCCCTTCCTGCTTTCAATAATTTTTCTTTGTCTTTAATTTTTGCCAACTTGATTACTATGTGTCTCGGCGTGTTTCTCCTTGGGTTTATCCTTTATGGGACTCTGCGCTTCCTGGAGTTGGGTGGCTATTTCTTTTCCCATGTTAGGGAAGTTTTCAACTATAATCTCTTCAAATATTTTCTCGGGTCCTTTCTCTCTCTGTTCTCCTTCTTTACCCCCATAATGTGAATGTTGTTGTGTTTAATGTTGTCCCAGAGGTCTCTTAGGCTGTCTTCATTTCTTTTCATTCTGTTTTGTTTATTCTGTTCTGCAGAAGTGAATTCCACCATTCTGTCTTCCAGGTCACTTATCCATTCTTCTGCCTCAGTTTTTCTGGTATTGATTCCTTCTAGTGTATTTTTCATTTCAGTTATTGTGTTTTTCATCTCTGTTTGTTTGTTCTTTAATTCTTCTATACCTTTGTTAAACATTTCTTGCATCTCCTTGATCTTTGCCTCCATTCTTTTTCCGAGGTCCTGGATCATCTTCACCATCATTTTTCTGAATTCTTTTTCTGGAAGGTTGCCTATCTCCACTTCATTTAGTTGTTTTTCTGGGGTTTTATCTTTTTCCTTCATCTGCTACATAGCCCTCTGTCTTTTCTCTTGTCTATCTTTCTGTGAATGTGGTTTTTGTTCCACAGGCTGCAGGATTGTAGTTATTCTTGCTTCTGCTGTCTGCCCTCTTACATGCAAATGATTTTAACGGCCTTCCTTGTTCCTCTCATGGTGCTTTCTTGTAAACTCCAACATTTACAGCCTCTGCTGGTGCTTGGGTTTTCCTATGCCCAGTTTTGTTGGCTCACCAGACTGAAGCACCTTTCCGCTCCTGATACCAAAAATACTCGATCTCCACAACATTTTAAATCATTGTTTTCTCTGAATTATCATATGAAATCCCTGTTCTTCTTCTCAATTCTCAGTTTTCCCTCCAACCGTGCTAACTGGCAGAAACATCTCTGTGCCACAGTCTCTGAGGGCTGCTGCCCACCTTGGCCTCAGCTCAACAGCCCCTTGGCAACCAGGAAGTGGATCATGAAACCCCAGCTGCAGCTCAGATCTGCTCCAGCCACTGGCAGGCACCTCAGAGGCCCCAGCACAGAGGGGGAGGGGAGGGCCTTTAATGGATATTTTTAAAGATATGTACAAGCTTATATATGTACACATGTGTTCATTTCAGGAATTTCAACCCATGTAGTTTTTAAGATATTGATTTGATTTATATTCTAGAAGTAAATGAAACCCTGAAGTGTTTTAACTTTTTGTTGTTGTTGTTTTCTTTTCTATTCACACATTTTTATTAGAAGTGTTTTCTTATCTAAGCCAGCTAATTAGCCAAAAAGGACAGATAAATGCTGTGAAAACACTAATATGTTGCTTGGAGACCTTTTCCTCTAAAGCACACTTTTCAAGTTCATTGTATATAAGTATTTCTTTTGTTGATTTGAATGTTGTGAAAGGACAAATCACATGAAACTTTAACAGAGTAAGTTTCCAGTCTAGTTGGGCTTCAGCAGATGTGATTTTGTTTAGTCTGTTATTGTTTAGTTTACTGCTGATTTCAGCTTGAGAGAAGTCACTCTTTATGGGGAAGAGAGAAAAGATATTACTGATGAGATTGGCAGTGTGGCCAAGTCTTGGAGAACTGGCCCCAATGCTGCCAGTTATTCACTGTGAGAAGCTTGACAAGTTGCTTCATCTCTTATTCCCCATTTCCTAATAGGGATATTGAGGAAAATAAACCAAATGATCTCTGTGGAACTTTGGGAGTGTGCTATATTATTCAATACTTTTTGAGTACCATTCCACCCATAGAGCCACATCTTATCACAAAACATCACATAATCTAGCTGATTTCAGCCTGGATATACTCAAAGACTAAGACCATTCTTTAATCATAATCTAAAATGTCTATCTCTGGAGAAAGGTACTCACTAACCTGAAAAATCAGTTCAAATGATAACCCTTTACTTAAAACTTCTTTATCTCTAATTCAAATCTCTTGCATTTGTAAGTCATGCTTATTTTTTCATATCCTATCCATGGTGAAAGGAGAAGGTAAGAATTTAGAGGTGTTTCTGATGTTGCTGATCTACCTACATAAAAAAAAAAAATGTTGACATGGAAAAAACATTAAAATAGTACCAAGGCAAATTACAAGCTGAGAAAAAATATTTGGAATTTATATCACAAAGAGTTGTTTTCCTTACTATACACAGATTGCTCTTATAAGTCAGTAAGAAAACACCAGTAGTCCAATACATAAGTAGACAAAGGATCTAAACAGAAAGTTAAGAGAAAAGAAAATATAAATTGTTTTGAAATATATGAAAAGATGCTCAGTTTCACTCAATAATGCACGTCAAAAGACACCTTTTTCACCTTTTAGAGTGGCAAAAATTAAAAAAAAAAAAGATGGGAGAGATGGGAAATAAGCATTTCTTATACTGTAGGTTTAGGTGTTATAAATTACTACAGCTCTTGTGAATGGCAATTTGGTACACACCTTTTGACACAGAAATTCTATTTCTTGGGATCTTAACAATATACTAGCACATATATAGAATGATACATATACAGAGTTATTAATTGCAACACTTTTTCTGTATAGCAAAATACTCAAAATATCTTAAATGCCGTTCAGTATAACACTGTTTTAAAAAAATGAGGAAAAGCTTGCATACTGCTATAAAAAAAAAAAAAAACCCACAAGACATATTTTAATAGAATAAAGCAAAATACCGAACAATGTTTATAATATGCTACTATAATTTGGGCTTAAAAGGGTGGACTATATATATCTGCTTTTCCTATATTTATAAAGATAATTTCTGGAGCAATGAGCAAGGTGCAGTAACACTGCTGCCCCTTAGGAAGGGAATTGTATGAGAGAGGCAACAAGAGTAAAAGAGACATGCATAATTTTACACACTTCTTGTCACTTTTGAGTGTTGTGCCATGGGCAAGTATTCACTATTCAAGATAAAATAATTGAAATGTAAAATTTGAAATGTTTCTCCTCAATACATTTGACTGCCACCTCTTAAAATTCATTTGTTAATTTGATATTAATGTTACATGGCTATATATATGTATAAACACACACAAATTTAGTTTATTGATTGAGAAACACATATCGCTCAATGATTCACTTTGGAAAGAAAAAAATTCCATAAATCCTATTAGGTATATTTGCTGGCAGGCATATAAGTTATATATAATATAAATGGGTGGCAATTTTTCAGTATTATAAAAATCTTGAATTTCTATGACAGCAATTTACTTCTAAAAATGTACCCTGAAAAATTTATGTAAATTGGAAAGCACATATCACATCATTGTGCAAATTTTAATAACCTTGCCAACAGTGGGGGATTAAATAAACTGTAGGGCATCCATTACAATGAAAACCCCACAGTTGTTATACAGTCGGCCCTTCATATCCACGGGTTCCACCTCCATGGATTCAACCAGCTGCCGGTTACAGACAGACGACTGTACTATACCATTTCATATAAGGGGTTTGAGCATCCTTGGATTTTGGCATGGGAGGGGCAGTCCTGGATGAATCCCGCCAGGATACCGAGGGACAACTCTACATGTTGATAAATGTTGATTTGGATGCAAATTTATAACAATAAAATATTTTTAAGATTCATTCTTAAATGAAATAAAAATCACACACACACATATCCTATAAGCTCATTTGGGGTTTAAACGATCAAGGGCTTGTACCTGAGTACTCCCCAATGCAGTTTACCTGGAGTTAGCATCTCACTCTGAGCCTGAGTTTAACAGAGCTGACTTCATTGGACTATCCACTGTAAGTACAGGAATATCAGTACAGATTTGCATATTTGTTCTTGAGGCTCTGTCTGCTTCTTCAACCTCGTTTGCTGTCACTTTCTCCTCTAATTCATCTTGGTTTCTCAGGTCTCAACTGACTATGGTTTCCAAAACTGGTGTTACAATTTAGTTCCTCCACACCTTTGTATACGCCCATTCAATGCCTTTCTTTCAACCTCTGCTGTCTGGAAAATATTTATCCACCTTTCAAAACTTTGCTCAGGTAGCACCTCCTTCAAGATGGCTTTCAAGATCCTCCAGCATATCACCCTGCCCACCTCCAAAGGAGACTGTCCTGCAAAGAAGATTATACATATTATATTTACATCCTTTAAAATTTTATTATTGAAAATATAATCAGGGGTTGTTTTAGTTTATTTTTTCTACTTATGGTGAGCTTTTGAGGATGGAATATTTAATTTTAATTATTTATCAATAATGCCTTATGTGTTACATATCAAGAAATAAATGTTCACAGAAGAAAAACAGACACTGTAAAATTAAAAAGTGTAAAAGTGTAAAATGATTGATTTGACGTTTCTTTATAATAAAGCCTCAGAAGTTAAATCTGTGAGTAAATCATATTGAGATATTGCCAAGCTCGGTATTAGAATCTACCTCCCCCAAAATGTAAAGGATTCATCACACAATGATTTACTTTAATTAAATTTTTCTATGTGCATTTTCAGCAGATGTGTTTTCAACTCCTACTTTTTAGATTGATTTTTGACAAATTAAACGGCCTCATCAACTTTCTCTTGCTTTACAATGGAAGATTGCAATGGGGAAAAAAAAATCAACCTGGGAAAAATGGTAAATAAGCATGTGTCAAGCTCTTTAAAAGATTCAACTGCCCTGAGGAAAATCTCAGATGTTGTGAGGGTAAAACACGTCTGCTCTTCTCCACAAACTAAGTTTCTAGGAAGCCCCAAGAGAACATTAATTCCCACTATTTCATAGACTCCAGCAGTTCCTGCTGTTGTTTTCGTGGCTTGACAATCTTCTAGCCAACATCTCCGTGATTTCCTTGGCTATAACCTCCTACGTGTTGCTTCAGGACACCAAGATAGCTGTCCTGCTGCCATATTAAAAGTAGGAAGCTAGAAGGAAGGAGACCTCTCCAACTGCATTTTCTTCTTTTGATTGAGAAAGCAAATCTTCCCAGATTTCTGTTCTTTTCACTTAGGCCAGACCTGAGCTGCACGGCCCACCTTCGGCAAGGGAAAAGGGATTCTAAATGGGTTTTAGGTAGTCAGTAAAGAGTAACTTCTACGTAAGACTAAGGTGGAGAGTTACTTGGCTGGGGTATTGAGATGCTTCATCTCTCAAATCAAGTGTTACTTTCTAAAGACATCTTCCTTGACCCTCCAGGGTGTGTCAGAGCCCCCTCTTATCTGTTCTAACAGCATCCCAAGGTTGTTTTCCATAGTCTTTATCACAGTTACAATGTATACTTATTTAAGAAGGTCCAGTTTAAAACTGGGATGTTTCTTAGATAGTGCTTTGGAGTAGACACTAAGAATTGGTCATGGTTTAGGGTTTGAGATTTTTACAGCTCCACCACACATGTATAATATGCCCTAAAATATTTACTCTATATAGCTTAGATATTGCACTAGATAGTTGTTTCATTTGAGATTTGAAAATTCAAGCTAAATACTAAAGTGTTCAAAAAATATGTTTGTAGTGCATTTTTATTCAGAATTATTTCTAAAAGTGAATTATAATTTCCTTCTTGTTAGCAAGTTTCCATTTAATGAGTGAACTATACCCCCAAGTACAGTTGCAAGTTCCAGTGTGATCTATGTTAACATATTAATTTAAGACAACATCTCCTTAAATTGTTTTCTCCATGACATTAGGTGAATTGATCACAAGAGACTTATAACTTTGGTTTAAGTCTACATCCTTTATAAATCTGTAATCACTTCACATCAGACGTTCCATTAAAGAGGTGATATTTGTACAGCAAATCACTGGAGTCTTCCCAAGCAGTTTGCTGAATGGTGACACGAACGAATTAGTGTTTATTACAACCTACATATCTTCTAAGGGAAGCTTTAAGCAGGCAAAACAGCATATTTTAACTAAGAGCAATATGTAACTACTTAGAAGACAGAAAATAAATTTGAAAGCCTACACATTCTTTTAAAGCTGCCTATTTGTTTCTCAAACCAATAAACAATAATTCCTCAAAAGACCGTGCATGGTCATTCTGATAAAGATAAATGTGCCATGATCAATATATTTTAATTAAATAGAGAACATTTATCAATGTGGAGATGCACATTTATAGGACTGGGCTGATTGCATCAGCTCAATTGTTCTAATTGTTTAGGTGATCCTTCTTAGGATGCATAGGCATATTAGTCCTATTAAAGAACAAGTTTTTATATTTAAATTGCAATAAAAAAAATCTGCCTAAGAGAAGAGGTAAGTAAGCATGTAGCAAGCACTTTAAAGACTATCTGCTCAGAGGAAAAACATACATTCACAACCTATGGGTGAATTGAGCAAAACTTTAATTCTGCCTCCTCTACTCCTAAAACCTAGTGAGAAAGAAAAGGATAAAATATAGAATAAAGAGAAAACCAATCTCACCATTCATAGAATATAATGTGTGCTATGCAATCTTTTGTTCCAACAGTCTATTGGATCCCCAAGCAATTGATTTCTTCCTTCTGTCGTTGAGGGAAGACTAGGATTTGGGTCATCAGGTTATACCAGGTGAAACAGAAACAGCATGTTGCATTGGGAGCCTGACCCAAAAGACCTCAAATCCCTCTTTTTAAGGAACCACATAGTATATTCCTGACTCATGCCACCCAGGCACAATTAACCTGCTAACCTGTTTTATTTTATAACATTACCTGTTCATTTCTTCTCTCTTACTTAATTATTTATGCCTTATTTTCTTTTTATTACTTCTAGAAAGTAATTTCCATGACAGCAAAGGCTATGTCTCTTTAGATTACCACAGGAAACCCAGAACCTAGAATGTGATTTTGTATATAACAGACTCTCAATAATCCTTTGTGAAATGAATGGATTAAGGTGAAGTGCCTAAGTAAAACAATGGCCTGCAGATTCAATTAAGTGTTGTTTTATTCCCCATAAACTCCAAATAAAATTACCAGGAGCAAAAACACAACAAAATTTTGTTCTTAGCATTTTCTAGTCTGCTTGGAAAATGCTATTGTAGGCTTAATTCTCTCTTCTCTCCTGAATATTTTAACTAAGGAGTTTTCATCTGCACTGTCTGATAGAAAGTGTTATTGAGCCAAAGCACATCAAAAAAACAAGCAAACAAACAAAAAAACCAGGGCACTGAAGATCAAGAAACGCTAGCCTGGCAGACTTTGAAACATAATGAGGAGGCTATGAAGTCCTAGGAGTACAGTCCAAGCTATTTGACAATTCCTTCGGGTAAACAAGCATATTTGTTTTTGCCTAGATTACTAGACCATGATCCAGAAAGTTGATTCAAACATTCTGGGATAGATAAACAAGTGACACTGCTGGGAGGCAAACTAAGGGGAGACTAATAAGAATTTTCCACCTCCCTATTTCAGATACATTATTCCAGATGTGGAAACAATTCTTTTTCATACCTGAGCCAGCTTGACAGTCTTGAAAACTGCTGCTTTCTCTGATTTTAAGTTTTGGAAATCCCACTGGAAATAGCAAACACCATATGTTAAGAATCACTCAGTCAAACAAGGAGAGGGTACTTCTTTCATATAACTTTGGAAGCCCTGATGTCTGTT
This sequence comes from Eschrichtius robustus, assembly GCF_028021215.1. Classification (NCBI taxonomy): domain Eukaryota; kingdom Metazoa; phylum Chordata; class Mammalia; order Artiodactyla; family Eschrichtiidae; genus Eschrichtius; species Eschrichtius robustus. The sequence continues at coordinate 37,178,092 of NC_090843.1, forward strand.
GACAAAACACATTTAGAAGTTGCTCTGATATTCTTAACTTCAATTTACTTTAATTTACAGAACTCTGAGGGGAAAAAGTAATGTGTTTAACTGTCTTTATTTGATAGTAATTCAGCTCAAGATAATCTTCCATATTTCTTTAGTCATAGCTTTAAAAAAACCCATTAGGTTAAGAGGCATTAATCATAATATTCTCCCCTGCTAAACAGAAAATACCAGGAAGGCAAGAATTAACCTTGCCACAAATGCCTGATTTTCTTACTAGCATAGTAAATGATATTGACCACATGATTAGCCTCTCAGCTACCCAAATACCAGGAATGCGAAGGTTTCATGAAGAAAGCCACTGTCTAGAAGTCCTACTAACTAGGTTTGTGATACTAGGTAAATAACTTCTGATCACTGGGCTTCTGTTTCCTTATATATAACATAGGTGTGGGGAAGGGTATGGTCCAGTTACCCTCCTTTCATTTAGAGCAGGTTAGCTATTTTCTGCTTTAAGTATTAGTAGCTTGTATGAGTGAGTGTAGTGGGTTGAACGGTGGCTATATAGTTAAAGATCTTGAGATGAGATCTTCCTGGATTACCCAAAATCCAGTAGCCAGTGCCCTTAAAAAGACAGAAGACTGAGGAAGATGCCATGTGAGGACAAAGGCAGAGGCTGGAAAAAGGTAGCTACAAGCCAAAGAACTCCTGGAACCATCAGAATCATGAAGACGCAAGGGAAGATTGTCCCCTAGAGCCTTCAGATAAAGCATGGTCCTGTCGACACCTGGATTTCAGACTTCTAGACTCCAGAACTGTAAGAGAATACATTTCTGTTGCTTAAAATACCCAGTTTGTGGTAATCTGTTTCAATGGCCATAGGAAATGAGTATAGTCAGGGTGTAGCTGGTATTGAAATTCTACTCAAAATGGTTATAGGGAAGAGAATTTCATGAAGGTACTTTTGAGAGAGGCATGGGCAAGACTGAAGGACTCGGGGATAAGCAACAGCAAGAAGGAATCTTTGCCACTTCTAGACCTAAAGACACAAAAGGAAGAAACAACTTTATTTTTACAGGGCTAAAAGAGCTGAAGCAATGCAGGAGGAACTACCAAGAGGTTGCTGTAGAGGTACACCAGCACTAAGGAAATGCAAGGTCAAAGCAGCAAGGGAACCAGAGCAGAAATGCAGAAAACGCACTGGTCTCTCCTTCTCCTCCTTGTCCTCCAGGTGCTTGGTGGTTCCTCTCACTGTCCAAAGACAAGCAGAAGCAGAGAGCAAGGAAACTGAGGGTTACATCCCACAAGGTTTAGCCCTCTGGGGGCAGAGCAGGGTAGAGGATGACGGGGGGAAGTCAAATGGAGAATAACCTACAGAAGTGCCAAGTAAGATTTAGTTTTTTAAAAGGAATTTATTGGGAAAAAGAAAAGCATAAAATCTCTGCAGATTATTTCCCGGAACTGTTTTAACTCTGACAGTCCATGATTCTCTGAAACACTGTATAGAAACATGTTTCTCTTTCTTAAATTTCATTTTTCCCTGCTTTGAAAGAAATTGTCTCCGCAAAGTTTAATACACTTTAATATATCTCTTCAGTCAGGCCAATAGAAGGAAAGTAGCATTTTACAACACTTTCAAGAACTCTTGGAGGTCATTTATATAAATTCTCAAGTAGACCTTCTAACAGCTATATAATGAAAGTATTTTTGTATCAATATTATATACAATTAAACTGAGACTTAGAGAAATTGAATGAAATTTCACGGCTAATAAACACCTAAGCTGGGGTCTAAGTCACTTCTATCTGACACCAAAAGCTGTTCTTACCACTCTTCCCTATTGCCTTAATTGTACCTAACATGCAAAAATTAAGGTATTATTGCCCCCAACCCCTCTACTAACCCTACTCTCAATCTAGAAAACTATGTAAACTAAAATTCTGCTGAATAAAAAACAAATATGCTGTCGTCTTCTAAATTTCTATTTTTATATCATTTCCAGCCATATTTGCAATAGGAAAGTTAAAATACTAGGACCACCACCAAATTATAATCTTTGTCAATATGTTCAAATCATCCTCATATTTTCTTATTATTATTCACAAAATGTATCCCATTCATGATGGAATAATAAGAAGAAAAGTTGTCATCCCACTGTAAACAATTAAAGAGCTGGAAAAAATATAAAACAAATGTTTTCAGAGATTAGACAACAGGTAGTTTACGACTGTGATCATTCATATATGGGAAACAAGTGAAAAAGTAAGCCCATTGCTCTGGCTTTCTACCCGGAGGCACAGTCCAGACTGCAGTGTGAAGAGTAGGGTCCAAGCAGGCACATTGGGCTTGTTCTCTGGAGGAGACAAGAGATTATATGGCAAGGCAGCGGGAATTTGCTGGGCAGGATTCTGGAGAGGGGGGAGCCACACAGGGAAAAATATAACATTAAATTTAAGTTTATAAAATTTTTTTAAAGCTCCAAAAATCTCCACAGGGGTTTCCTTGAATTTTTGCTGAAAACTTCATATGCAGTGAGAGAGTGGCATGGACATATATACACTACCAAATGTAAAATAGATAGCTAGTGGGAAGCAGCCGCAGAGCACAGGGAGATCAGCTCGGTGCTTTGTGACCACCTAGAGGGGTGTGGTAGGGAGGGTGGGAGGGAGTCGCAAGAGGGAGGAGATATGGGGATATATGTATACGTATAGCTGATTCACTTTGTTATACAGCAGCAACTAACACAACAATGTAAAGCAATTATACTCCAATAAAGATGTTCAAAAAAAAGAAAGAAAAAAAAATAAAACTACATATGCATATGCATAACATGAAACTCCTTGAATCTGGGCAAAGTCCAACTGGGAGATTATAACCTGAACAATTTCCAAAGCTTACACAGGACATGAAGACAATTTAGCTCTGAGCAGCCAGAAGGACGCATTCTCTTTCAACACCTGGAATATTCAAGTGATACCCCAGACTAGTCATGCCATAGTAGTAGAACTAACTTATCTCTAGAATAAAAACTAGTGTAGACTTCCTCTGATAAAGCTTAAAATGAGCCTTGAATAGATCCAGCTAATCTGCAAGTAATTTAACTGTCTGTCAAAACAAAGCATAACATATTTAAGAGGAAGACAACAAAATCCAGACACAAAGCAGTGCAATATTCATAAAGTCTGGAACCCAATAAAAATTTCTAGATGTGTCAAGAAACAGGAAAATATAGCATCACCTGGGGAACAAATCAGCCAATAGAAACAAAACTCAAAATTAAAGAGATGATAGAATTTAGATATGACTTAAAATCAATTATTGTAAATAGGTTCAGTGTGCCTAAATATCTAAGGAGCACATAAACTCAATAAGAAGAGAAGTAAAATATAAAAAAGAACCAAATACCTGAAATTAAAATTCCACTTAGTGAAATTAATAGTAGACTGCAGAAAAGTAGATCAATCAATTGAAAGAATTTAAAGTGAATTATTACCAGCGAGAAATGGAGTTATTTCCTGCCATATCAGTAAACAAAGGATGTCACAGTCATCAGTGGTGCTTGCAGCCCTTCAAGGTGAGCTGGCGAGCCCTGAGGGAACTCAGGAGGGAAATAATACCTGTCATCTAGCAGCCATTGGACTGCAGTCACTCCCTAGGGTGAGCCCTGAGGAAACTCAGGATGTGAAAACACAGGATACTGGCCCCAGATAGTTGAGGTGCATATCAAAGGAAGGATTTCAGTGAGCCCAGACTCTTGAATCTTCCCATACATAGAAAAGCACTAAATTCCTTACCTTGTGATATCTGGTTTTCTTTAATTAACAATAATCTTTTGATGTTCCCGACTGCCTGCCCTTTGTTACAAAATGTCTGTATAACCTGGCTCCCCACCCCTTGCCTTCCTGGAGCAGTTCTCTCAGGGTTACTTGAGATGCTGTCTCCTGGGCTTGAAGTCCTAAAAATTCCCATCGAATAAAACATAACTCTCAACTTTTAGACTGTGAATAATTTTTAAGTCCACAGTTATTGTGACCATGAAGGGACCAGAGCAGATTTCTGTCTTTCGCCTGAACTCTGCGAGGATCTGGAGCCTTGATGCCAGCAGAGGTCTCTTGTGCCCAACCACCTCCTCAGGGAGTCCAGATGAATTTGGGTGAGTCTCTCCTGGTTCTAGGATCTCCCGTAATTGGTTTGATGATCTTAAGTTTTATTCGGTGGGGGAATAGGTTATTTCAAAAAGAGGTACCTGGGTTATCCTCAGTCGAAGGACTGGGCAGATTTTGCTCAAGCGGGTTATCCTCTGTAAAACACAGTGGGAAGACTCAGTTTGGATACTGAGTGGTTATCCTCAGTCTAGAGACTGGGAAGACTGCTCAGTTAAACACTGAGTAAGGTGGGACTGAGTTATTAGGGGGAAGACCGCACTGTCGTTTTTCCTTGAATTAATAGAGTTTGTCGCAATAAAAACTGAAATCTTATGAGATCTTCTGAGCTCCGAAGAAGGGACTCCCCTCTTGGCCGGCAACGGCTTTCTTAGGTGACTGAGAAACGTACAGGAGTGGTGGAGGCAAGATCTCATGCCCTTCAGCTGACCCTATAGGGAAACCCACTCATTTAATTAACAACTTGCTCAACCAACTGGGGATGTGAATAAGAACTGGCCGTTCTGAGTTCTGAGCATCCGTGGTAGTCTTACACACCACCTCCACCGGGACACGTAAGAGGGGGCTGAAAGAACTCTGGGGCCAAACCTAGAGGAGTTAAGCTCTCAAGCAGCACTCTAGCCCACTACACGATCATCACTAGCAATTTTATTTCGACAAAGCAACTTCAGAATGGGAAATAAAGGTTTCAAAATAAAAGAAAAAGGAACGACAGATTACTAGCCTCCAATTAATACCCCACCCAGGTTAATGTACGTACAAAACTCACAAGTATTTACTTAATTGGAAATTAAAAGAAATTTCGCCCTAAAAATGAGGGCTCTTTTAATGCATACACAGTTAAGTTAAATTAAGGTTAAAAAGCCGGCTTGGTAAAAAAATCCTTTCAGAATTCTGACCTTAAACAAAGTCCTTCTAGGGGGAGCTTGTACTTTTCTGTGTCTTTGAGATATAAATGTTCTACCTGATCTTCTTAGGATGTTCTGTGTGAATGTGTGTGTATGTGTTTTGAAAACTTGACCTGTCATACTATTTTTGAGAGTAAACTCTCTGGATTTTACTTACGCGACATCCTCCACTCTCTTATGGGAAAGCCTCGTGTCTTACTGGTTTGAATCACTATTAATATATATTTTATTAATGGCCAAATGATGGATCATTTTAAATTGGAGAAACTAACAAATTGGTGAATCCAGAGCATTCTCATTATAAACAGCTGTTTTATTAGTACCTATAAGACAAAAAGCAAGCTAAAGGTGAAAAAAACAATAGATATATCTAATGGTTAACCTAAGAACTTCTTTAGTTTAAAACAAGAAAACCTGTTTTGGGAAGCTTCATTTGTGGTCTTTGCTTCCCCTCAATGGGTCTCACAGATGCTAATAAAACATTAGAATAATTAATGTTAACAGGAAAAATCCTGTAAGGAAAATCTAGATACTATTTCCAACAAGGTAGAAATTTTAAAAAGAATTATCTCAAATGAATAAAGAAACCTTTAGATGGTTATTTAAAATGGGATAAATAAAATGGACATTTATGTGATTAAAACACAAGGTTTTGATATTACTACACTACCTGAGGTTACATGGGCCAAAAGGGACCCCCTACTGGTCCCCAACATTAAAAGCCAAACAAGTCCGTTCTATTTACCCCAGTTTTAAAATATACATTTAAGGGGCTAGAAAAAAAATTTACACTGAGATCAGTACATGACCAGCAATTATTTGGGGCAACAGTTATGCCAAAGGGCCTGAGCTCCTCAGCTCAAGTCCCCTCTGGGGATCCCAGGGCCTTTTATATAAAAATAGATAAAATGGACAGGGAACAGAAAGAAAAAAAAAAAAAAAAAACTTCTAGAACTCCTCCTGTAAGATCAAAGGTTGTTGATTGAATCCTAACAAAAACTAAGGTTAAGGGTATAAAGCTGATGAAATTGAGATGAATGTATATAAAATCTGTATATTTAAATGGGCTTTATATAAGGCGGTTACATCTCTTTTGTTTAATTATATTGTGGGATAGGCATGTTTCACTGGGGAATGCTTCCCCTGCGTGGTATTACAAGACAAGGCATATAGACTGCCCCTCAGGAAATATTAAGCATACTAAAAGAAACCAATAGGGCTACCTGAGCCATACAAATAAGTAAAAACTGGGAATAAACATCCAAGGGCTAATAAAAAATAAAAATAATGATTTTGATCTGGGCTTAACTTGTGAACTCAGAAAAAAGGTCTTTGCTGAAGCCTTAGACAAACCTTTGAAGGCATAATAAATTAAACTCTAAAGTTCTAGAACATAGAACTCATAAAATAAAGTTCAGTTTAGTAAGAAATCTTTTCACTGATAAAATCTTGTAGTATCTTTTAGGTGACAGACCTGTTCTTTAGGGAACTAAAAACAACTGTCTTTCTCTTGCAAATCTATACAAACCAGAAATGTAAATACAGGCCACAAGGACCTGAGACTGAGCCTAACTAGCTCAATCAGGCAAGACCTGAAATCAAGGGGAAAAAAAGTGGCAGTTTTAAAATTCAAACGACTGGAAATGCTCCCTTAGCCAAACATTACAAATAGTAAAGCCTTAGTCATCTGAGCAAGCAACTTTAATGTATTCCAACTGTTCTTTGTAAACTAGTAAGTTTATATTGTAATACCTGATTCATAACTAAGTTTTAAGTAAAGCCATGAGATCTCATTTTGCCTGTTTATATGTCTGTGTACACATTATACGATGAGATATCTTTAACTTTGAAAAGTATTATCAAAATTGAATTTATAAAGACCTCTATTCAATTTAAAAGGAAGTGCTTAAAATTTAAATATTAAAAAAACTGACCAAATTGACTTTCAGGTTCACGTGAACTGGGAAATATTCAATATTATGTTGATACCTGGTATTAAAGTTTGTTGATCTAATTAATATAGACATGTCATTACAGTCATCATCATTAAGTATAATACTGTATTGTACCTAGGTTTAATAGAAGTCAAATAAGACCTTATTATATCTGTTGCAAGGAAAATAACTTGATATGATAAGACATCAAATGTAAATGAGATAAGAACTTTTGGGTAAACTCTTTAAAAATAATTATATTTTAGAAATGTCTACTTAAAATGATCTTTACAGATATTTGGTAACTCAAAGTTCTAGAGTTGTATTAATTTAAGTGATGGAAGTTTATTGAATAGCTAGATGATTTCCCAAAAATTAAGATACTGAGACATCAATTACTAAATTAAAAAACTAAAGGTATTTAAGACTATTATTGAAAATGTTTGGTGCCACCCTGAGGTGTTCTCTATAAGAAAACAAGTGTTTTTAGAAATTATCACTGGTATTTATGTTTGCCAATCTACAGAATGCTAATGTAAAAGACAATTCATAATTGCTTACTTCTTAGTTCTCACTAGAAACTTAGGTTTTTAAGAGTTGAGGGTTCTAATTTAAACATGTAATTAAAACTAATAGGAATAATACAGAAACATTTCAGTGTACAGTAGGAAAGTAGAATGTGTGTTTTCAGTAAAGAAGCTATGAGGAATGAAATTACATTTTATTGAGGGCAAAGAAAGTATGTCTTAGAACTGGTTGGTTTATTTGGATGGCAAAAAGAAGAGCGTGTAGGTAAAATTAACTTGTAAGGAAATAAGTCAGTTTTGTTAGCTAGACTAGGAGAATATTTTATCATTTTTGTGATTACATACTTCTCTTTTGCTCCTGTGTGATGACATGATCACAGGGTGCTCTTGCTTGTGCCTTACTGCGTCACACCCAGTGGCCTTGTCTAATGACAGTGTTGTTTAAAATGGTTTCCGTCCAGGAAAGTCCCCCTGAAGTGTATTTTAAAATATGTAACTATTGGCATGTTAGATAGTTTTGTTTCTAATTATCATTATGTTCCAGTCTACAGTTTGGATTTCCTGCAAGCTCCAACATGTACACCCACACCATTAATTTTATACTTTCTTGGTTAATGACCATCTCTGACATTCTCTCTTTTCTCCAGTTTTTACCATATTTGTGTTGGGTCTAATTTGTGTAGTGAACGTCTTCTTATAATATATCTAGTGGCTCTGTGTTCCTGCCTCTATCCTGAAAGTTATAATTGTGATGTCAGAAGTGATGTCAGAAAACACATAGGACTTTATTTCCTGATGACATATTTGAGTGGTTACATTTACCCTGTACTTTTTGTTTCCAGACAATTCCACATGAGAAATAGGCACCATACAGATATATGAAACAGATTGTGTGAGTTTCTGTGCCCTTAAGTCATCCATATTTGTTGTTTTCTTTTAATAATTTTGTAACTTTGTTTAAATGAATAAGTATTGTTTCACAGTGACCTATGATCCTGTTTTGTTTTAAAACCTTTTTGATATTTTTAACAAACTTCCCAAATATCAAAATCTAACTAAAGCTCTTTTAGCCTCCAGCTGACTCTGGGATGCTTCAAAGGAGCATAAATATTCAAATGAGATAAATATTAAACCAACTAAGTGTATTGTATGTTTAATTACTTCAGAAACATTGTCAAGTGATCGGAGATGAACCTTAGGTTATAGTGTAAGGATAAATGTTATTAATATAGATATTCCAAAATTTTTGTAGAATCCTTAACATCTGATATGTTTTGATATAATGGCATCAGTCATAATTCTAGTTACTATCTTAAAATGTTGTATGTCACAGAAATCTCCAAGTTTCCTGCTAATTGCGGTGTACTCACAGCTTTAACCATGCTATTTTAAGTTTTGTCCTGATGCTTTTACAAAACGAAGGTCTTCAAGAAGACTCATAAAAAACAAATATAAATTTCTGATGGCCTTTAGATAATATCACTGAACTGGGCAACGAATGACAAAACTCTAATGGAAAACCTGATCACTTCATCCAGATCAACAGGAATTAATTACATGGGACTGAATGAACTGATGAATATGATTTATAACTTTATGACTTTGGAAAATATACTAATTTTAATCTTTGTTTTTCAGAAAAACATTTTCTCTTACGCTATGACCGACAACAAGTTGATAAAGTATGTCTTTGTAAACAAAGATGAAACATTTATCTTTTCCCTCTACCTGATCCTGCCAGAATTTGGCTTCTCCAGCTGGCTATCCTGTGGACTTGATGGTTTATTGCAACTGGATTACAACTGTTATAGTAATCATTGTTTTAATTTGTTCTTTGTTTCCAAACTGTTTATGATTTGTGTCTCCCTGCTATACTATGACTTTGTCAATGTTACAAGCTACATTACTTATATCCTGTCTATTTTATAAGATTTTTGTCTCTTGTAGTACCCAGTGAGTAACCAGGTCACCAAAAAAACTGATGATGGCTAAACATCTTGAAAAACAGATCACATTTATGATTCTTACAGAATAATTGTAATAGTGTGATTCTAGGTAAGGGAAGAGGCAAAAGGGGAAAACATTTTCTGGATCATAGTAGGCTAGTAAGACAGAGGATCCAGAGAAACTTTAATTATCAACAGGGCCTTATCCAAAATTTAGCACCCAGAATGACATATCAACAAGAATTTCCGCCTGATCTGGGATGAGCCTCCAGGTACCATGGAACAACAACAACAAAATTGGTCAGGAAATGTCTCCCAAATATTGGTCGAATTCTGGACCAAGAGGAGGATCTGAGAAATGGAATATTTCCTGCCATATAAGTAAACAAAGAATGTCACAATCATCAGCGCGCTTGCAACCCTCCACGGTGAGCTGGTGAGCCCTGAGGGAACTCAGGAAGGAAATAATACCTGCCATCTAGCAGCCATCACACTGCAGTCACTTCCTAGGGTGAGCCCTGAGGAAACTCAGGATGTGAAAATACAGGATACTGGCCCCAGATAGCTAAGGTGCATATCAAAGGAATGATTTCAGTGAGCCCAGACTCTTGCATCTCCCCAAATATAGAAAAGCACTAAATTCCTTAACTTGGGATATGTGGTTTTCTTTAATTAACAGTAATCTTTTAATGTTCCGGACTGCCTGCCCTTTGTTACAAAACGTCTATATAACCTGGCTTCCCCCCACCTCTTGCCTCCTTGGAGCAGTTCTCTCAGGGTTACTTGAGATGCTGTCTCCCAGGCTTGAAGTCCTAAAAATTCCCATCGAATAAAACATAGCTCTCAACTTTTAGGTTGTGAATAATATTTAAGACCACAACAGGTATAAAGAACATTTCATAATGATAGAGGGTCAGTTCATCAAGATAACAATCCTGGGTGCATGTACCCAATAACAGAGCTTCAAAATATATAAAGCAAAGCACTACAACTTCTTTTCAAAATACTTTGGCAGGTTAGTAAAAAGTTAAACATACAAGTATTATGCTGCCATTCCGTTCTTAAACATGTACCAACAGAAATGAAGCATCGTTCCATATAAAAGACTTGTACTTGAAGGTTGATAAGAACATTATTTGTACTAAATAAAAACTAAAACAAGCCAAATTTCTATTACAGATGAATGAGTAAGCAAATTGTGGTATATTTATACAAAGGGGTACTTCTGAGAAATACAAGGAAACAAATTACTGATAAAAAATAACAATAACAGAGCTGACTATTAAAAACATTATGCTAGACATAAGGAGTTAGACACAAAAGAGTATGAACTGCATGTTTCTACTTGTAAACAACTCTGGAAAGTCAAATTACTTCTAAGGTGATAGAAATTCAACAGGATGCGAGTGAGGTGATTGACTGAGAAGGGGCATAAGAAAACTTTCTGCTGTAAAGGAAATGTTCTACATTGTGATTGTTGAAGTAGTTATGGGGTATGTCCATTTGTTGAACCCATCAAACTGTACACTTAAAATGGGTATATTGTATATATTTATATTACAATAAAGTTGATTCAAAATATATATTTTTTATTCTAATAAAAACTTGCTAAGACATTTTCATGCACAATACTGTTAACAATATTGTCACCAATACGTCAAAAGGTGCTAGAATAAAATTTGGTCTGTTTTCTCAAAGCATTCATAATGTAGTAGGGCACACAGATAAGCATATAATCACTTCAAACCAAAGGCAGTGGGTGTTGAGTGTCATGCATTCTTCTAAGAGTTTTCATGGTACCGTACCTCTTAAAATATTGCCTTTATTTGTGACTTCTCCCAAACTATAAAAATATTTGAAAAAAAAAATTTGATACATGATATAGGAATGTTTTGTTCAAGTCTTTTAGCTTAGAGTAAATGCAACATTTGAAAAGTATGGGAAATAAATAACTTGTAGAAGATATATAAAAGCTGGAAATTTCTGGGTCACCACATTCCATACTTTTTTTTTTTTTTTAAACATTTTTATTGAAGTATAATTGCCTTACAATGGTGTGTTAGCTTCTGCTTTATAACAAAGTGAATCAGTTATACATATACAATATGTTCCCATTTCTCTTCACTCTTGCATCTCCCTCCCTCCCACCCTCCCCATCCCACCCCTCTAGGTGGTCACAAAGCACCGAGCTGATCTCCCTGTGCTATGCGGCTGCTTCCCACTACTTATCTATTTTACATTTGGTAGTGTATATATGTCCATGACACTCTCTTACCCTGTCACATCTCATGCCACCCCCTCCCCATATCCTCAAGTCTATTCTCTAGTAGGTCTGTGTCTTTATTCCCGTCTTGCCACTAGGTTCTTCATGGCCTTTTTTTTTTCCTTAGATTCCGTATATATGTGTTAGCATACTGTATTTGTTTTTCTCTTTCTGACTTACTTCACTCTGTATGACAGACTCTAACTCCATCCACCTCATTACAAATACCTCCATTTCATTTCTTTTTATGGCTGAGTAACATTCCATTGTATATATGTGCCACATCTTCTTTATCCATTCATCTGTCAATGGACATTTAGGTTGCTTCCATGTCCTGGCTATTGTAAATAGAGCTGCAATGAACATTTTGGTACATGACTCTTTTTGACCTATGGTTTTCTCAGGGTATATGCCCAGTAGTGGGATTGCTGGGTCGTATGGTAGTTCTATTTGTAGTTTTTTCAGGAACCTCCATACTGTTCTCCATAGTGGCTGTATCAATTTACATTCCCACCAACAGTGCAAGAGTGTTCCCTTTCCTCCACACCCTCTCCAGCATTTATTGTTTCTAGATTTTTTGATGATGGCCATTCTGACCGGTGTCAGATGATATCTCATTGTAGTTTTGATTTGCATTTCTCTAATGATTAATGATGTTGAGCATTCTTTCATGTGTCTGTAGGCCATCTGTATATCTTGTTTGGAGAAATGTCTATTTAGGTCTTGTGCCCATTTTTGGATTGGGTTGTTGGTTTTTTTGTTATTGAGCTGCATGAGCTGCTTGTAAATCTTGGAGATTAATCCTTTGTCAGTTGCTTCATTTGCAAATATTTTCTCCCATTCTGAGGGTTGTCTTTTGGTCTTGTTTATGGTTTCCTTTGCTGTGCAAAAGCTTTTAAGTTTCATTAGGTTCCATTTGTTTATTTGTGTTCTTATTTCCATTTCTCTGGGAGCTGGGTCAAAAAGAATCTTGCTGTGATGTATGTCATAGACTGTTCTGCCTATGTTTTCCTCTAAGAGTTTGTTAGTGTCTGCCCTTACACTTAGGTCTTTAATCCATTTTGAGTTTATTTTTGTGCATGGTGTCAGGGAGTGTTCTAATTTCATACTTTTACATGTACCTGTCCAATTTTCCCAGCACCACTTATTGAAGAGGCTGTCTTTTCTCCACTGTATATGCTTGCCTCCTTTATCAAAGATAAGGTGACCATATGTGTGTGGGTTTATCTCTGGGCTTTCTATCCTGTTCCATTGATCTATATTTCTGTTTTTGTGCCAGTACCAAACTGTCTTGATTACTGAAGCTTTGTAATATAGTCTGAAGTCAGGGAGCCTGATTCCCCCAGCTCCATTTTTCATTCTCAAGAGTGCTTTGGCTATTCGGGGTCTTTTGTGTTTCCATACAAATTGTGAAATTTTTTGTTCTAGTTCTGTGAAAAATGCCAGTGGTAGTTTGATAGGGATTGCATTGAATCTGTAGATTGCTTTGGGTAGTAGAGTCATTTTCACAATGTTGATTCTTCCAATCCAGGAACATGGTATATCTCTCCATCTATTTGTATCATCTTTAATTTCTTTCATCAGTGTCTTATAATTTTCTGTATACAGGTCTTTTGTCTCCTTAGGTAGGTTTATTCCTAGATATTTTATTCTTTTTGTTGCAATGGTAAACGGGAGTGTTTTCTTAATTTCACTTTCAGATTTTTCGTCATTAGTGTATAGAAATGCAAGAGATTTCTGTGCATTAATTTTGTATCCTGCTACTTTACCAAATTCATTGATTAGCTCTAGGAGTTTTCTGGTAGCATCTTTAGGATTCTTTATGTATAGTATCATGTCATCTGCAAATAGTGACAGCTTAACTTCTTCTTTTCCGATTTGGATTCCTTTTATTTCTTTGTCTTCTCTGATTGCTGTGGCTAACACTTCCAAAACTATGTTGAATAATAGTGGTGAGAGTGGGCAACCTTGTCTTGTTCCTGATCTTAGTGGAAATGGTTTCAGTTTTTCACCATTGAGGACAATGTTGGCTGTGGGTTTGTCATATATGGCCTTTATTATGTTGAGGAAAGTTCCCTCTATGCCTACTTTCTGGAGAGTTTTTATCATAAACTGGTGTTGAATATTGTCGAAAGCTTTCTCTGCATCTATTGAGATGATCATATGGTTTTTCTCCTTCAATTTGTTAATATGGTGTATCACATTGATTGATTTGCGTATGTTGAAGAATCCTTGCATTCCTGGGATAAACCCCACTTGATCATGGTGTATGATCCTTTTAATGTGCTGTTGGATTCTGTTTGCTAGTATTTTGTTGAGGATTTTTGCATCTATGTTCATCAGTGATATTGGCCTGTAGTTTTCTTTCTTTGTGACATCTTTGTCTGGTTTTGGTATCAGGGTGATGGTGGCCTCGTAGAATGAGTTTGGGAGTGTTCCTTCCTCTGCAATATTTTGGAAGAGTTTGAGAAGGATAGGTGTTAGCTCTTCTCTAAATGTTTGATAGAATTCGCCTGTGAAGCCATCTGGTCCTGGGCTTTTGTTTGTTGGAAGGTTTTTAATCACAGTTTCAATTTCAGTGCTTGTGATTGGTCTGTTCATATTTTCTATTTCTTCCTGGTTCAGTCTCGGCAGTTTGTGCATTTCTAAGGATCTGTCCATTTCTTCCAGGTTGTCCATTTTATTGGCATAGAGTTGCTTGTAGTAATCTCTCATGATCGTTTGTATTTCTGCAGTGTCAGTGGTTACTTCTCCTTTTTCATTTCTAATTCTATTGATTTGAGTCTTCTCCCTTTTTCTCTTGATGAGTCTGGCTAATGGTTTATCAATTTTGTTTATCTTCTCAAAGAACCAGCTTTTAGTTTCATTGATTTTTGCTATTGTTTCCTTCATTTCTTTTTCATTTATTTCTGACCTAATCTTTATGATTTCTTTCCTTCTGCTGGCTTTGGGGGTTTTTTGTTCTTCTTTCTCTAATTGCTTTAGGTGCAAGGTTAGGTTGTTTATTTGAGATGTTTCCTGTTTCTTGAGGTAGGCTTGTATTGCTATAAACTTCCCTCTTAGCACTGCTTTTGCTGCGTCCCATAGGTTTTGGGTCGTCGTATCTCCATTGTCATTTGTTTCTAGGTATTTTTTGATTTCCCCTTTGATTTCTTCAGTGATCACTTCGTTATTAAGTAGTGTATTGTGTAGCCTCCATGTGTTTGTATTTTTTACAGATCTTTTCCTGTAATTGATATCTAGTCTCATAGCGTTGTGGTCGGAAAAGATACTTGATACGATTTCAATGTTCTTAAATTTACCAAGGCTTGATTTGTGACCCAAGATATGATCTATCCTGGAGAATGTTCCATGAGCACTTGAGAAAAATGTGTATTCTGTTGTTTTTGGGTGGAATGTCCTATAAATATCAATTAAGTCCATCTTGTTTAATGTATCATTTAAAGCTTGTGTTTCCTTATTTATTTTCATTTTGGATGATCTGTCCATTGGTGAAAGTGGGGTGTTAAAGTCCCCTACTATGATTGTGTTGCTGTTGATTTCCCCTTTTATGGCTGTTAGTATTTGCCTTATGTATTGAGGTGCTCCTATGTTGGGTGCATAAATATTTACAATTGTTATAGCTTCCTCTTGGATTGATCCCTTGATCATTATATAGTGTCCTTCTTTGTCTCTTGTAATAGTCTTTATTTTAAAGTCTATTTTGTCTGATATGAGAATTGCTACTCCAGCTTTCTTTTGATTTCCATTTGCATGGAATATCTTTTTCCATGCCCTCACTTTCAGTCTGTATGTGTCTCTAGGTCTGAAGTGGGTCTCTTGTAGACAGCATATATATGGGTCTTTTTTTTGTATCCATTCAGCCAGCCTGTGTCTTTTGGTGGGAGCATTTAATCCATTTACATTCAAGGTAATTATCGATATGTATGTTCCTATTCCCACTTTCTTAAATGTTTTGGGTTTGTTATTGTAGGTGTTTTCCTTCTCTTGTGTTTCTTTCCTAGAGAAGTTCCTTTAGCATTTGTTGTAAAGCTGGTTTGGTGGTGCTGAAGTGTCTCAGCTTTTGCTTGTCTGTAAAGGTTTTAATTTCTCCATCAAATCTGAATGACATCCTTGCTGGGTAGAGTAATCTTGGTTGTAGGTTTTTCTCCTTCATCACTTTAAGTATATCCTGCCACTCCCTTCTGGCTTGCAGAGTTTCTGCTGAAAGATCAGATGTTAACCTTATGGGGATTCCCTTGTGTGTTATTTGTTGTTTTTCCCTTGCTGCCTTTAATATGTTTTCCTTATATTTAATTTTTGACAGTTTGATTAATATGTGTCTTGGCATGTTTCTCCTTGGGTTTATCCTGTATGGGACTCTCTGTGCTTTCAGGACTTGGTTAACTATTTCCTTTCCCATATTAGGGAAGTTTTCAACTATAATCTCTTCAAATATTTTCTCAGTCCCTTTCTTTTTCTCTTCTTCTTCTGGGACCCCTATAATTCGAATGTTGGTGCGTTTAATATTGTCCCAGAGGTCTCTAAGACTGTCCTCAGTTCTTTTCATTCTTTTTTCTTTATCCTGCTCTGCAGTAGTTATTTCCACCATTTTATCTTCCAGGTCACTTATCCTTTCTTCTGCCTCAGTTATTCTGCTATTGATCCCATCTAGAGTATTTTTAATTTCATTTATTGTGTTTTTCATCATTGCTTGGTTCCTCTTTAGTTCTTCTACGTCCTTGTTAAATGTTTCTTGCATTTTGTCTATTCTATTTCCCAGATTTTGGATCATCCTTACTATCATTATTCTGAATTCTTTTTCGGGTAGACTACCTATTTCCTCTTCATTTGTTAAGTCTGGTGTGTTTTGACCCTGTTCCTTCATCTGCTGTGTGTTTTTCTGTTGTCTCATTTTGCTTATCTTACTGTGTTTGGGGTCTCCTTTTCACAGGCTGCAGGTTCGTAGTTCCCGTTGTTTTTGGTATCTGTCCCCAGTGGCTAAGGTTGGTTCAGTGGGTTGTGAAGGCTTCCTGGTGGAGGGAACTAGTGCCTGAGTTCTGGTGGATGAGGCTGGATCTTGTCTTTCTGGTGGGCACGTCCACGTCTGGTGGTGTATTTTGGGGTGTCTGTGGCCTTATTATGATTTTAGGCAGCCTCTCTGCTAATGGATGGGGCTGTGTTCCTGTCTTGCTAGTTGTTTGGCATAGGGTGTTCAGCACTGTAGCTTGCTGGTCATTGAGTGATGCTGGGTCTTGATGTTGAGATGGAGATCTCTGAGAGATTTTTGCCATTTGGTATTACGTGGAGCTGGGAGGTCTCTTGTGGACCAGTGTCCTGAAGTTGGCTCTCCCACCTCAGAGGCACAGCCCTGATGCCTGGCTGGAGTACCAAGAGCCTTTCGTCCACACGGCTCAGAGTAAAAGGGAGAAAAAATAGAAAGAAAGAAAGAAAGAGGCTATAATATAGTGAAGTAAAATAAAGCTATTGTAAAGCAAAGCTATACAGACAAAATCTCACCCAGAAGCATATACATATACACTCACAAAAAAAAAGGAAAAGGGGAAAAATTAATATATCCTGCTCCCAAAGTCCACCTCCTGAATTTGGGATGATTCGTTGTCTCTTCAGGTATTCAACAGATGCAGGCACATCAAGTTGTTTGTGGAGTTTTAATCCGCTGCTTCTGAGGCTGCTGGGAGAGATTTCCCCTTCTCTTCTCTGTTCGCACAGCTCCTGGGGTTCAGCTTTGGATTTGGACCCGCCTCTGCGTGTAGGTCGCCTGAGGGCGTCTATTCCCCGCCCAGACAGGACGGGGTTAAAGGAGCAGCTGCTTCGGGGGCTCTGGCTCACTCAGGCCAGGGGGAGGGAGCGGTACAGAGGAAGTGGGGCGAGCCTGCGGCGGCCGAGGCCGGCGTGACGTTGCACCAGCCTGAGGCGCGCCGTGCGTTCTCCCGGGGAAGTTGTCCCCGGATTACGGGACCCTGGTAGTGGCGGGCTGCACAGGCTCCCGGGAGGGGCGGTGTGGAGAGTGACCTGTGCTCACACACAGGCTTTTTGGAGGTGTCAGCTGCAGCCCCAGCGTCTCACGCCCGTCTCTGGGGTCCGCGCTGATCGCCACGGCTCGCGCCTGTCTCTGGAGTTCGTTTAGGCGGCGCTCTGAATCCCCTCTCCTTGCGCGCCATGAAACAAAGAGGGAAGAAAAAGTCTCTTGCCTTTTCGGCAGCTGCAGACTTTTTCCCCGGACTCCCTCCCAGCCAGCTGTGGTGCGCTAACCCCTTCAGGCTGTGTTCACGCCGCCAACCCCAGTCCTCTCCCTGGGATCCGACCGAAGCCCGAGCCTCAGCTCCCAGCCCCGCCCGCCCCGGCGGGTGAGCAGACGAGCCTCTCGGGCTGGTGAGTGCTGGTCGGCACCGCTCCTCCGTGCGGGAACCTCTCCGCTTTGCCCTCCGCACCCCTGTGGCTGCGCTCTCCTCCGTGGCTCCGAAGCTTCCCTGCTCTGCCACCCGCAGTCTCTGCCCGCGAAGGGGCTTCCTAGTGCGTGGAAATCTTTCCTCCTTCACAGCTCCCTCCCACTGGTGCAGGTGCCGTCCCTATTCTTTTGTCTCTGTTATTTCTTTTTTCTTTTGCCCTACCCAAGTACGGGGGGAGTTTCTTGCCTTTTTGGAGGTCTGACGTTTTCTGCCAGCGTTCAGTGGGTGTTCTGTAGGAGCAGTTCCACGTGTAGATGTATTTCTACTGTATCTGTGGGAAGGAAGGTGATCTCCGCGTCTTACTCTTCCGCCATCTTCTCTCCTCCACATTCCATACTTTTGAATTTCCTTCATCTTGCTTTTGGTGCTGAAAAATTGGGGTATCTTTCTAACTGCTTTTTGAGGACTTAATAAAATGCTTCATTTGCAAAATGTTTTAACACCCACAGTGAACTCTGCCCCTCAGGCATATTCTTTTGTTTTCCCAGATTACTGGGCAAACTGCTCTTCATCATAGAATCTTACAGCTGAATAACTAAAAAAACTTGAAGTACCTTCCACTTTATGTAGCAACTTTCTCCTCTAAGTAATATTTTCTCCCTTCCATTCCTTCCCTCTGCCCTTCCTTCCTTCCTTTCTTCCTTAAGAGGAAAATGCTCTTAAGAAAGGTAATTACGTCTTTGTAGAACCTTCTTCACCCAACAGTCCAGAGCCCTCATGGAATCTCCTGTGTTGTAACACTAACATTTCCTGACCAGAAACAGCACCATGGCCAATTTATTTGTTCTAATTCATGCCTACATGAATTGCATGTATGTTGCAAAGGGAAAATGCTCAAGATTGATGAAATGTACTTAAAATTTTTTCATTCTCTCTTTAAAAAAATTTTATCATAAAAACTTACTATACATTTCTCTGTCCATCCATCCCCCCTATTTTGTTCTGATAGAGATACTATAGTTAAGAAGGACCTCCTTAACTCAATGAATTCAGTATTTTAACAAGTAGGAGAAAATTTTTGTAGGAAGAAATGGCTGTCAAATAGATATTCACTCTATCATCCTAACTTTCCCTTTCCCATGAGATTTTTTTCTGTTTCAATTGCTGCCATTGTATATTGGCCCTAGGGTTTACTTCAGTCCCTTTAATACTTTGATTGAACCTAACCAGATCTCTTTTCTTGATTCCTCTTATTACAGCTAATACAGACTGGAGGTTTCTAAAAGACATCTAAACACCAAGGGATAACAAAAGTTAAATAAACTCAATGACTCCAAGGGCTCTAAACCACTTGGTTTACAAATTATAGGATTCTTTTTTATTAGCTAGCTGGTTTCCAGGAAAGAGTGTTACTCTTTTGTCTAGTTTTCAACGTTATAAGTTGGGCAGTAACTCACCTATAGGATGACACAACTTAAACATCCTGACACCTTCTCAGTCAAAAAGCAAAAAACTGGGTAAGAGATCTCTCTTACTCACCCAGCACTTTCAGTTCTGATTTCCAGTCTGAGGAAATCTCATCTTTGTGAAAAGTATACCTAGAATGATGTCTCTGACATGGTTCTTATCTGCTAGATTGAAATGTGCACCTTTGTTCCTAGTATAGGACCTATAGTATACCAATATCTCAGTGAAGCTTTATGTTTATGTAGGAAACAATTTACCTAAGCCATGCAATGGTTGTCCATTCCTTATAAAGGCCTGCAAAGGATGGACACATCTATGTACAAAAGTCTAATCTATTAATATCTCCTGAAAGGAAGTTGAGGGCTCCAATTCTATCATTTTTCCTTTCCCTTGAAAATCCCCTGAAAATGGCTTCTCCCATTTTTGAAGAAAGCAAGTTTTTATCTATTCTCTCTCTTGCCTTTGTGCTTTCCACAGAAGAGCTACAAGAATTTTAGATAATACCAGGTCAAATGATAGACTTAAATTTTATGAAACCAAGGAAATAAAAAGAAGTGCCAAGCAGAATGTCATTTGAATCTACCTTCTGGCATTCTGTTATCACTGCTGTCGAAGTCATTGAGCCCTGACAAAGCACATACACAACTCTGATTACTAAAGATGTAGGAAGGCAAGTGATGGGCTTTTTGGTGAGGTAGAATCTTTAAATCCCTGACAGCAAATCTCTAAATTCCTGACAGCAGCCTCACCATGATATTCTAAGCATTTCTTTAGGTTATCTGGTATCTAGAGAGTTTTATAGACATGGAAATACAAAGGGGGGTGATGGGGGATGAAATTCACTGCTGGCTTTCTACAGCAACACTGGTGAAAAACAAAGGAATATGGGACCAGGGGAGAGTATAAGTTAAAGATTTAAAGCTTCCTTTGAATTTCATAAGTGTGCTCTCCAGTCTGAATATGATGTTAAAGGATTACTTTTTAAAGATATAATCATTACTCACATACAAACATAAAATAATACTATCAAGCATTTTATTTAACTCATTAATTAATGATGGAACCAGTCAGATGTTAGAATAAGTTCAAAGGAGAATTGAAAGTACCACACATAATAGGCATATGAGGAATGGTGAAATGAATTTACAAATAGAAGTAAATTGGCAATTTACAAAAAGAAGTAAAGTAAAATTGCATTCCACCGGATAAAACTAATTGCATGTTTATGGACCAGAATCATTGGAATTTCCCTAACAAAGTGAATGACTTTTCAATGAATTTAAGAAAAGCTAGTTAAACACTTAAATGTTCAGTGTTTTGATTTACCTAACTGGTGGTTGAATAAGATAATGTAGAGGCAGTGCTGGGTAAATTCTAATATGTTTTATAATTATAAGTAATTTCTTTTAGTGCAGCATATGTGTTGCTTCTTTACTATCAGCAAAGCCCTCACTCTAGAAGAACAATTGTCATCACATTTTTGCAACTTCTTCATTCACTGTCACGTCTGAAAACACACCTTCGTCTACTCCCTCAATTAAAGAATATTAAAAAGTAAGGCGTTTGGAATATATCTTCAAGATTAAGCTACTTTAGAATCATTAAAATGCTGTAGAAATTTCCCTCCAAACATTTATCACTCAATGAGAAAAACTTCTAAAAAAGAAAGAAGAAGGAATGGATAAGGTATGAGGGATACAGCTAGGAAAATGAGAAAAGGCCAAAGGTCTTTTGGGGACCCAAGGCTTTTGCTGGTAAATTAATGAGGTCTTTAGCCTCTAAAGTGTTCAGAGTTCCAAAAAGAAATTAATTTTTAAACCCCTTCTGCTCTAGATAACAACTTGAAAATACCACTTTAATATTTTTTGCATTGCATGTTTTTATCATTATGTAATCGATGTTGTAGTTAATGCAGCATGACACTTCAAGTGATTAAGGACCTGGTGGGGGCATTAACGATGCAAGACCTTATTCACATTTACACTAATGATTTTATAATGGGGATTTTATTATATTAATTATGACTACTGGGAGTCAAAAAAAAAGCAGATGAAATCCAAGAAACTTCACTCTTTGATAATATAGCTGTTACCAAATTTGTTGACATAGGTGGTTACTTGTGCAAAGGGAAATACAAGTCTTTATGACTATTAATCATTACAAGCTTGATGTGCTTGACAGTAATTACTAAATTAATTTACCCATTATTGCTGAGTTTTAGAGATATCTTTTTTTCTTTTTACTTCCACAGCATGAGATACAAATTAAATCTTTATATAGCTAAAGCTTCAGCATTTGTGTTGGTTGGTGTGCAAAGTCAAGTTGATTTGCTCCACATTCCTGTATCCACCTACCTCCCAGCCCAATCTAACAGCAAAGCTCAGTTCAGAGCTAATTTTTCTGTTGCTGTCTTACAGAGTGTTTGGATGGTGTGTAGTTTTAATATGGCAAATTGCTTACTGGAAGCAAAAATTACCAGACCCCCTCACTCTGGAGGTGAGGAGGTAGCCTAAAATAGCTATTGCTGCTGTGAACCCACAAGTACTCACTGACGATAATTAGAGAGATTCTGTATCATTTTAAACTATTTTGTCTCTGCAGGGCACAATAATTTCTTTGTGTTTGTGCAGAAAGCTTTTTCTACAGACATGAACATCTGAGGCTGCCAAATAAAATATCATTTAGAAGAAGAAACTTTCCTACAGCCCCACCAGGCAACCAAGTGCAGGGAGGAGAGCTAATCTTGTGAGTAAAGATTACAGGAGGCAAGCGAGTCAATACTTGTGGATCATTATGAATTGTGTTGTTCCTTAAAAGCAATAGAGACTAGGAAATGGCATAATTTGCCATGTCTGTTTGTTACTCCAGCAATATACTGCTTGTAATAAGATTTCACACTTTAATTCATCTGAGACCCTTACAGTGTTTTACAAGCACTAATTACTGAGACTCTCACCATGCTTAACTAAGACAAGCAAAGGCTTCCACACAGATCTTATTTTTAAAGTTGGTAAATAGGAAGAGAAAATTCACCATTCTGAAGAGCACTGAGAGAGAATTAGGAGAAAAAACAGTTGGCCGACATCACAGGTTTTTCTTTTTAGGCCCTAAAAGAGTATTGCAACCCTAAAAGAGTATGAAATTCATCCTAAGAATAACATAGTTTGTCTTTCTAATCTTTATTTATTCAAAAATTTTATTCAGTGCTTGTATATGATAGGCATTGGGCAAGGCATAAGGGTGACAGGCATGCAGATGCGGTCCCATAATTGCCATAATTGCTGTGCTGAAAGTACAATAGACAAAGGTCAATGGGAGCAGAAAGCAGAGTGCCTTAATCTACTCAGAGAAGTTGGAATTGTGGTTGGAGGCATTAGTGCAGGAGTGGGGAATAGGTTTTCAGGCAAAGCAAAAACAAACAAAAAACCCACCTCATTTGTAAAAGCATGGAGACATGTTTCTAGACCAGCAAATAACTTGGTATAGTTTTGGTTTGGATGGGTGAGAATGCAGTATATATGGGTTGCAGGATGCATGGGGAAGAGCGAGTAAAGTTAAAGAGGGAAGTATAGGGGGAAAATAAAAATATCTTATTCAGAAAGTAAACCCCTGTTCTTTTAAGAAAAATCTGAATTAAGATCACTTGGTACTTTAAAATTATATCAGACATGTTCTTTCACAAAACCTATATTTAACAGTAATTCCCCCAATTGGATTAATTAATATGGCAGCTGTTTAGATTTTTAGTTTTTTCTAATCTTATTAGAAAACTATGAATTGGAATCTTTTATTCCAAGATTCTTCCTTGAAAGGGATTAGGAGTAGGTTTCCATTGTAAATTGGTTTCCTTGCTTTACTGAATGTAAGTAGTTCTAGCTTTAATATAGATATAATATACTATCTGTCATTTTTCATTGGTAGTTTTGTAAAAGTTGGGCTTTTGAATACAAGTGTTTCTTTTATACTTCCACTGAAGTTGAAAATAAAAGGATGAAAAATGTATTTATTCACCTCCTTCCCCCTATAAAAGACTCAAAATCAGTTTAAACTTGAAAATTTTAGAAAGTCATTGACAAAAAGGATGAAAAAGTGTTTTGCCAACCAAAATGGCATCACTGTCACTGTTAATTTGCTTTAAATTGCCATAGAAAGAATATTCTCATTTCATGCTAGCATTTCTCATTGGCTTAAAACCAACCAGTGAATATTATATTTTATGAGCTCAGATGTGAAGTGTATGGGTAAATATTAATCTTGCAAACTATTACACTTACAGCCAGAACCACATACCTAGTGGACTAAAGCAATAAAATAACTTATGGCTCAGTTAAAATACTGAAGTGTGAGTTTGAAAATTGATGTCATATAGTCACATATGAAATGATCCTATACCCTGTGCATGGACTTAATTGTTTCTTGTGATGTCGGAGACGTCCTTAATAAAGAGAAAACTAGTATAATATGAAATTTTCACATTTGGTTTCTCCTGTATTTCCTAGAAAGCATGAAATCTGTTTGAAACCAATAGAAAGATTCTATAGAGAGGATTCATATAACAGCTTGTGATATAGATCATTCATTCACCTACTCCAACAAACATTTATTGATCTTCTATTGTACCAAAATACAGTGTTATATGCTAAAAAAATAATTCAAAAACTCTTTACATTTTTCCACATATTTGGAAGAAACAAATGTTATTAAGTAAGAACAATTCAGTGTGATCAGTTATAAAATGTATTTAGAGAACACTGAAGAGGAGATTTCTGAGTCTGCCTAAGAAGAGCTTCACATTTATGCTAAATTGAATAATTGTACCCAATCAGAGTTCACTATGATAAAATAATATATATACACTATGAATACCTCATGATGGGTGGAGTGTACTCACTACTCCTTAACGTTGAAATTGGCCATGTTATTTACTTCAGGCATGGGAACGTTAGTGGACATAAGACTAGCAGAAGTGTAAAACTTGCCCGCAGATTTGAGCTTGCCATTACACTCCAGAAGAATATACCCTGGAGAGATGCTGTCACTTCAGCTGGGGTTTCAGAGCAAATTGGCAGTCCAGAACCAAGTCCAGCTGGCAGACAGCCTGAAGCAGAGATGCTAAACTAAGTCCAGTCTGGATCACTTGAACTATAGACCTGTGAACATGAGAACAAATGCTTATCATTGGAAACCCCTGAATTTGGGGGGTTTGTGTGTGTGTGTGTGTAGCAAAGTTGCTTAATAAATATTTAATCTGAATGTTAAAAGATAAATAAGAACTTTCAAGGAAGACAAGAAGGAAACATATTTCAGGTAGAGGGAATAGCATGTGGAAAAAGGAATGGAGGCAAGAAATGGAATGATAGGTTTTATAAAGTATGAAGTAATTAGACATTGCCAGTTTACAGGTTATGTGAAGTGATCGGCTTAAAATTAAACTGGAAAGGTTGGCTGAGCCCACACTGTCAAAGACTTTGGAATGTATTCCCTAAATAATTGAGTTATTTTTAAGGAATATGATGTTACAGTTACTCCCTGGGTTAACCTGTCAGACATAAAAGTCAAAGGGCCCACTTGTGTTTTTTTCCAAAGCACTGGCCCAAGTTTGAGAATTTAATTGATTTACCCTTTATATCACCACACATTGAAATGGTTTTCTTGGTGCAATGCTTGCTGTTGGGTCCAAACCTTGTTCTTACAGCAAAAGCTGAGTGACTTTTATTCTTTAATTTGGCATCCAGGATTCTAAGTCATAGGGAAGGAGAGGAAGCAGCAGACATCCCTCTGACTTTTTCAGGTCCCAACTGTGCAAGGAATCATCATGAAGGACCATTTGGCTTTTATCAGCATATGCACTGGGATTGACTTTAATTTAGTGCATTCAGTTTTTCCCCAAAAACTCTGCCTTCCCTGCAAACACAGCCAAACTCTGAAATCTTCACCAACCACAGGAAACATGGCATCTAAGACATCCCTCTGTTGTCTCTTAAGGACGCAGGAGTTGTGGCTACTGTCACAGTGAATACACTGGGGATTTATGGAAACTATGATTGTGGCACAGGGAGCTTGCTCACACAGACATAAATCTTCATAAAAGAGTCAGTCAATCCATATAAAGAAGCCACGAGGAAAACCACAACTGTCAAGGGCTGTACTTATTAGCATTATGAAATCAAAGAATGCTATAAATCTCATTTACAAACAGATATACCCATCTTGTTCTAAGCCATCTTCATATTTAGCAGTATTTCTATATCACCAATCAATAGAGTAAGCAATAGTTAGAGGGAAATAAGTCAGCAATTAACACAGAAATATTATAATAATTTCTTACATTTATGTAGTACTTTCTAGTTTACAAAGTGCTTTCAAGTTCACATTCTAACTTTTAAAGTCACTATAAACTTGTGAGTCAGCAGTGCAGATATTTTCTAACTTCTTCTATGGATCAGATAACCAAGCCTTAGAAAGTTTAAGAAAAACTTGCTTAAGGTCTCAGAGTTTGTTAATGACTAAGTTAGTAGTCAGAATGGGTCTTTTGAGTCCTCGGCCAAGCCTCTTGACTCTAATTGATAGAATCTCAAAATAATCACACTTACGCCGTATGAGCTCTGGCAGTTAGACTTGTATCCAGCTAGGGTGTCAGAAATTGCTATAGGCTGAGGGTTTGTGTCTCTCCAAAATTCACATGTTGAAACTTATCTTCCAGTGCAGTGGTATTAGGAGATGGGGCCTCTGGGAGGTTATTAGGTCATGAGGGTGGAGCCTTCATTAATGTGATTAATGGCCTTATAAAAGAGACCCTAGAGAGTCCCTGCCCCTTCCTCCATGTGAGGATACAGCAAGAAGATGGCCATTTATGAGCCATAAAGCCATTCTCACCAGACACTGAATCTGCTGGCACTTTGATGGATTTCCTAGCCTCCAGAATGTGAGAAATAAATGTTTGTTGTTTAAGCCATCCAGTCTATGGTATTTTTCTTATCACAGCCCAATTGGACCAACTATTTTGTTCTGTTGTGTTTTTCTTCCCAACATTATTCTAAGGAGGGATTCTGTGAGGTGGGAGCAGTTGATTAACCAGTAAAACCATAGTAACCTTTACATTTATGTAATGCCTCAGAATTTAAAAAAATACTTTCATAACTAAAATGAAAATGATTGATTTAACTACGTTATATATTTTCTCAGGGGAAGCACTTGTACCAAAATAGCTTAAATTGTAAGTCATAGGATTTGACTTACATAAATTCTTATATATCACTTAACAAGCTCCAATTTCATGATTATTCAATTGAGGAAACATATACCCCCTGCAGGGAAAGACTTAAAAGAATAACTCATTCAGTTAATTAACTAACTGAGACTTAAAACCTGTTATCCTAACTCCCAGGTCAGACATCACACAATTATGACGGTCCATATTATGCTGGGGAAAGATCACTTTATCTTATTCCCAACTCCAAACCCCCAAGCACAGTCGACACATATAAACCACACACACACACACACACACACACACACACACACACACACACGCACGCACGACTTTAGGATTATTGTCTATATCCAGATGTCAACTCTTATCACCCTGTTCTTTGTACTTTAATCAATATTGTTGTTCTGGACAGCAACATTTCTGTAAATTACCAAGGGCTTAGTTTTCATGGCCTGATTTTCCACTCTCTCTGATGATTGATTTCACTCACCTATCACCTCCAGCAGCCATTCTCTTCTGTCTGTTCTGTACCAACCCAGATGGAACACTCAGCCATTTTTTCTTTAATTTTCCAAAAATACTCTTCAGTAAAACACTTATGAGCAGCAAAGTTTACTGAAGATTTTGTGTGATTGGAAGGGTTTACATCACAGGAAAGTGTATTGCTTAAAATATTAGCAATAGCTATTAAAAAGAGTTCTTTAATCACCCCACAGTACAGAATTTCTCAATGGCCACTTAATTGGTCATATTCTCACTGTCCATCCTCATAACACAATTTTCACTACAAATCTGCAGAATAATTTTGCTTTCCATCCATTATTCTACCTACCTTTGCATATCCAAAGATTCTGTAATGTACTCTGCAAAAATAAAAGCCATATATCCAGATTTCCTTTTTGGTAGGTCTGAGGAGCTGTCAAAGGCTTTGAAAAATTCATCAATCCTTCCTTCCTCCCACCTAAGTCACTCTATGTGGGAGGTTGCAATGATGAGGTGCAATTCTCACACTAGATACCTACATCAGAGAGTAAAAGTGACTATACTCAATTTAGGTTTTAGTCACACTTTTTATAATCCTGCTCTAGGACGTAGGTGAAGAAGTTCCCTTGGAAATTGCAGTTGGCTGTCAAACTTGCTTGACATTCTGTCAGTACAAGATACCAACCTGAGTTTCTGCAATACCAATCGCAGGCTGAATAAGCCATGTTTAAACAGAAGAGCTGGTGTGTGCATTGTAATCATTCAAGATGCTCGTAAAACAAGTAAACTTCCCATGATTTAATTAAGTGGGAAGTTTCTCTTTTTATATTTTAAAAGCAATATGTTGCCCTGGTTCTAGGATCTCCATTTCCTAGTCACCTACACTGTCTTAAGTAAAACTCACTATTATTCTCTGTCTTAGGTCCTGGGTACAGTAGGTAATAATAATTAGAAAGAAAAGATATACTCCCTAAACTTTCTTTAGCTACAGATACAGTAAGTCCCCTACATACAAACAGGTTCCATTTCGAGAGCACGTTCATAAGTCCAATTTGTTCATAAGTCCAACAAAGTTAGCCTAGGTACTCAACTAACACAATTGGCTATATGGTACTGTACTGTAATAGGTTTATAATACTTTTCACACAAATAATACATAAAAAACAAACACAAAAGTAAGCAATTTTAATCTTACAGTGCAGTACCTTAAAAAGTACAGTAGTACAGTACAGTACAACAGCTGGCATACAGGGACTGGCATTGAGTGAACAGTCAAAAAGAGTTACTGACTGGAGGAGGGAGAGGAGGTGGGAGATGGTAGAGTTGAAGGATCATCAGCAATAGGAGATGGAGGGCAAGCTGCAATTTCACTCATGCCTGACACTGTTGGCATCACCATCTCCACTACTTTCAAGTCACAAAAATCTCTTGCTAAATTATTGTTATAGTTCTTCTCTTGACTTGCCCTCTTATATTGTATTAGCAAGAAGCAGCAAGAATCATCCTGTGTCCAAATGCAAACAAATGTCCGTGATTTGTCTGTTGGCTCTTAGACTTGGACTTGTTCTATATTCACCATTCTGTTGCTGAGCTGAAAGCATGAAAACTACAACTCTAAGTCCCTTTGGCTAATTGTGTTCTTGTTGAGATATGCCAATAAGAGGCACTGGCGGTATTTTACCAGTTTGGAAAAAGAGAATATATGTTCTCTGCTTCTGGTTCCTGCAGCAGCAGCAGGAAGAGATTTCAGGTAACCAAGGGCTCCAGCATCATTAGTGGCTTCAGTGTCATTGGTGATACAAACATCAGCGGGGACAGTTCCTGCTCAGTGATGCTCCCTGTAGAATCAACAACAGTGACTCAAACTGTAGTAGTAGAAATGACAGTGAGGATTCCTTCAATCCAGCAGCCAGGGCAGGTTTATGGGCTACAGTAGGAACTGTGGCAAAGTTCCCATCTCTGGAGAAATCCGTTTCTCCCTTTTGCTCTTCCAATTCCAATTCCTTATTTAAGTCACTTTCTATTTCTGTTTTCCTGACTGGACATTCATTGATATAACATAGATGCAGTACTTTAAGGTAAGTGCTATAAACTAAGTTATACAGGTATAGTTGGTGTAGGAAAAAAACAATCATTAATCTGCTTAAGGGGACAGAAGTGAGAGAAAATTTCACTCTGGTGTAATTTTTTGCTAAGGGTCTAAAAGACTGAGTTAATAGAGGATTGGAGTGAGGGGGAAGAAGAAAGAAAAAATAGCAAGTGTAAAGTTAGGTAGACTTTTTAAAAGCATGATATTTTGAAAAGGATTACCCTAGGACTTGGAATTAGAGCATTTTATATTTTTTTCATATTTTTTCAAAAATTCACTTCATCCTAGTTGTATAATTGTATCCAGACATTTTCCCTCTCTTAGTAAACATGATCTTCTTCTTAACTCCTTTTAACTCCACAGGACTACAGACTCTAAGCAGCCAAGGGCAAAAATTGAGAATAAAAAAAGTTGTCTAAACAAGTTCCATACATCCTATTTGACAGATGAAAAAAATTAGCAGCTATGTAACCCAGGGGCATGCATTGAAACATAATCAATGTTTGTAAATTGCTTTGAGACTCTGAGTGAGTGTATACATGTGAAAAGTTGTATCATCATTTTTCTTAACTAGTGTAGTTTGTTTGTGAGATTATAATTTGGTGAGTGGCAGAGAGTAGGTAGCTGCCCAGATTAAGTTTAAGAAGGAAAACTTTATATCATGAAAATAGAAAATTTCCATTAAATTTTATTGAGTGCTTTGTTACATCAAGCCATAATAGTTATAAATAATTAAACAATAAAACAAGTCTAGACATGTGTGATTTGGATTCTTTAATGTGTGCCTCAGGCATGTGATAAGTCATAATGGTAGAATCAAATTGACTTTAATCAAGAAGCCTGAATTAATGAGCTAGTAATTCATACCCTGTTGTCTATTTATTGCTGTAATAACATCAACATTTTTACAAGTTCAAAGATCTGCTTTTTCCTTGTGCACCACACACACAAAAAACAAAACAAACAAACAAAACCCCCCCCCAAAATTCTGATTAAGCACAGATGTCCTCTTCTCAATGCCAGAATTTAACATTAATTACAAATTCTTGAAAGTCCTTTAGCTTTAAATGTCACATTTTAGGGTGAAAAGCAAGATGTAACATAGCAATTCTGTTCACTTTCCATCTTGTAGATTGTTCCTGTGATACAAAGAGACCATGAAATAGGCTCCCTCAAAATTAAATTTCAATAGATTGAAATCTGTAGGAATTTTTAGACACTTACTCTGCCGGTCTCATAAATAGGACATCTCAAAATAGTTCATTTTAAAAATTGCAGATTAGTGCCTTAAAGAGAGATAATTTGACTCTACTAAAATTTCCAAATGACTCTCTCGTACGCAAGTTTGTCATCAGTTCATCTCAGAGCTCAGCAGTTGCCAAAGTACCGTACATTTTCATGGTATCTGGCAAGCAACAACAAAAAAAGACTAGATCTGGTTAATATTTATATTATAACAAAACATTCTAAAGAAAATGAATAAAATCCTAAAATCCTGTTTCTGTGAGGCCCAGGGATACTAGATTTTGCAGCTCCATATGACACCACTCATATTTTATTCTGTTTGAATACTGCTCAAGACCCAAATGCATAGGCATCTCCAGGGCGAGTCTGATATAATTATGACTATTTCATCCCAGGATTCTAGCACTGAGGTGCAGCTCATTCATGTCATGACTTTATTCTCTTTTGGCTGTCCCTGAGGTCTTGAAGGATGTCACTATTTCTTATGGTTTCTTGATTTAGTGCATAGAAAAGGATGGCAACCCTTTGGATTATATGCCAAAAAAAGCAGATCAATCATTTTCCATTTAAAGCCCTTTTCTTTCCCTATTCCATAGAAAATTGTTATGCACTGCAAGAGTTACCAAGTGGATCATATTCCCCTTTTTTTCTCATGTCATGCCTAGGTTTAAGTCTTTGATTGTTCTCCAAGGCCTGATAATTAAGTCTAGGCTGAGTAGCTCAGCATTTAGCCTGACCTCAGTTTATTTTTCTTACATCACTTCCCACCAACATCCCTACTTCCTCCCAGGTACAATAAGCTCTGGGCACAATGGACTACTCCACAATTTGCCAAAAGGGCATGCACTTTGATGCCACCATTTACAATACTCTCAGTGTTTAAAATAACATTTAAATTTTTTTTTCTCTTGGAAAAATTACATTAATTCTTCTAAACTAGCTTTTTTCCCCCCAGTGACACACTGATTTGCCCAGTCATATGTATTTTATTCATTCAACAAATATTTATAAGATGCTTTTTCTCTATTGGACATTAAAAGCTAGAGACTCTACAGTGAACAGATGCCCTGACCTCTATAAAATTTATCAAACAGGCAATTACAGTGCAGAAGACTGAGTACTATAATAGAGAGACGTCCTCAGTGGTGTTATAAGGATAAGCCCTTAGGGCACCTAAACCAATTCTGATGACTGAAGAAAGGTTTCCTGAATGGTGAAATATACAAGAGACATGAAGGATAAGCAAGAGTTAACTGAGTAAAGAGTTAAGAGTCTCATTTCCATTAAAAGATCGAGCTTTCCTCAGAATATAATAGAGTACTTTGAAATTTGTAAAGCTTATGTATATATCATCTCCCTTAATTCTTACATTAGGTACATTATTATTAGGTACATTATTGGGTACATTATTAGGTACATTATTATTCCCATTTTACAGAGGAGAGTATTAAGACTTAGCCTGAAAGAGGGAAGTTCAAATAGGTTTATATTCCCCTTTTGTCCCATGATGATGTTGGGTCATGGTTTTGGGTCACCATTTACCTGGTGAACCAAGGTCCAATCAGGAGATAGAAATTACACTGTAATTTGAACAGAAAAAAATTTAATATAGAGAATCAGTAACTATACCAAAGGGGTAACTATAAAGATAGAGATAACTATTAAGAATACCCTATGGCTGAAGGAAAGTACCCAAAAAAAGGCCACTTGGCAGGGAGACCCCCCTCCAAGCCTGGGATTCTGGAAAAGATGTGGTTGTAATCCATTGGATGGTGTAGAAGTTCACTGGCTTCCACAAGCCAGACTTGGTCCACAGTCATCAGAAAACACCTCTCCAAGGTAGAAACAAACTGAGGCTGCCAGGCAGGCATGCAGAAGAAGTAAGGTGTGTGGGGCCTCATCACAGGAGGATAGCATCTGTCCTGGGGGGCATGTCAGCATGGCCACAGCAACAGTCCTCCAATAGTTAGATGGGCTGAGGGGGAACAGCAGTAAGAGGATCAGGGGTTTGGGAACCCATCTGATGGCAGGGCAGCGTACGTCCTGGAGCGTGTATTTGTAGTAACCATGTCTTGAGACGCCATGGGAAGGAGAAATAAGAGAGAATATGTCTGCCTGGTTTCTTCCCACTGTCTATTTCCCTTTAGTCAAAGCTCTCCCCAGAAAGAATCTCCTGCATTACTGAGTTCTACCATCTGGCCATTTTGGAGGCCATTTGGGATGCCGGATCCCACATCCTGCAGTGTGTGCTTCATCCAAATGTGGAACTGGCGGCGGGAGCCAGAAACCCTGACCTGAGGGAGGTCATCACAGCTGTGCAGCTGAGGGACAAAAGAGGGCCCAGTACTCCCTAGACAAGTGGATGGTCAGTCCCTGATAGGGTCCACGTGGTCCAAGGGGTAGGTAGAGTTGAAGGAACCTGAGTAGGTTCACAGGGATCTAATATACCCTCTGACTCTCCTTTTTCAACATTCCATGGCTGATTAATCCCCAACAGACAAGCAGGTTGCCACCAAGTCTCAATTATAGAAGCCATTTTTGGTCTTTAAATTAAATTTATATATTTTTACTTTCATAGATTCTGTTTGTTTTGCAGTTGAATTTTAGCTACAGTCATATTTTCTGCATGTATATGTTCTGGGGAGCCTCACTGTGGCCCACAAGGAGTGACAACTTCGGTCTAGATCTTCTGGTTCTTTCTATCATATTTGGGGATAAACCTGTGTAATTTTCTTGAAGACAAATTTCTTTCCTGTCCTCCCCATTGGGCAGTTTTTAAAGCAACCTCTTCATTCTCATTATATTTCATCTAACTTCTCCTTGATTACAGGAGTTATGAGGACTCAGTGAGTGAAGGTAATGTAATTACTGCCTTCCAAAGACATCACTATCAGAGCAAGGATAATGAATGAACCCCAAGCCTACTTTGAGTCCTAAGGATGTAGATGCGTGGTTATTAAAAGCTCTGGAAGCAGACAGATGAGTGTTATATTAAAAGCAATGGGCACCAAGTCAGAGGACTTGAATTCAGATATGAGCTCTGTGATATGTTCACTGTGTGGTGTTGGCCAAATCATTTAGCTTCCCTGAATTTCGTCCCCTTCTCTGGAAAAGCACAAAATAATACTTATTTTTGAGGGTTTCCAGGAGAACTAAATCACACATATTTGAAACTGCCTGGCCCATATCAGACACAAAATGTTATTTCAACTGCTCAGTGTTATAGAGCATGACCTCCTCTTTGTCTTTGTTTTTGCCCAGGTCTCACTCAACACAATTAACATGATGTCTCAGACACCAAGATACATTGTAACAGTTCCCTCCAGGCTTTATTTGATTGCATTTGTATGTCCCTGAATGTGTGTGCATGAGTCTGTTTGTCTGGCTCTCTGCATGTTTGTGTTAAAGCATCATCTCTCATTATCTGAAGAGGCATTCATATGATATACTTGAAAGATTTTAAAAAATAAAAAATAAAACAACCGGAATGTAGCTTCACGTGGTATCAAAGCACTTCACAGCATGACAAGGTTTTATGAATGTTTTGTGCTGCTATATGGCTCCAGATATGGTAAGTTACATCCTGCTAACATTTTCCTAGAAAGAGGCTGATTGGATCCTCCGTTCATTAAACACAGCAGAGCTCATTAAAGCTAAAATGACAGGCTATTTATTAATACACAAAAATAAATGTTCACTCAACCTGAAATGTGTGTGTGACACCACATATGTGGAAGCTAGTGAATAAGTGAGTCATGGACACATTTTGGGTTCTCATTGTTAAGCGAAGACTCCTTTCACAGGACATTATTGACTTATTGGAAAAAATGTACTACTTCTTGACAGTGGAAAAACTAGACCAGGGAGAGGAGAAGAAAGGGACCAGCATGTATTAAGCATTGCATTGGGGAGCCCAGGTCATGCAGCATACAAACACCAACCTCAGTTGACATCAGTGCACAGAAAGAGCAGGAAGGGCAGAGAATAGATCTGGGGCCCAAGGGAGGATAACCAACAGAGATTTTATGAATCAGCCCTTGCACATTTGATCTACTATCTCCTTTAATTCCATGCACCCTCCCACCACCCAGCCACTAGACAGCATTCCACATTCTATGTGGAACTACAGCCTTCATCCAAAGAGAAAGGAGTGTTTGTCACATTTGCCTTCCAAGGTTTTATTCTTTTTCTTTCTTCCTTCTTTATTTCCTTTCTACCTTCCTTCCTTCCTTCTTTCCTTCCTCCCTCCCTCCCTCCTTTTCTTCCTTTCTACCTTCCTCCTTCCTTCCTTCCTCCCTTCCTTCCTTCCTTCCTTCCTTCTTCCCTCTCTCTCTCCTTTTTTTTAATATTCCATTTTATGATTTAAAACAACTTCAGCTAAGCTATAATCTCAAACTATTCCAGATTCCTCACTCCCCATCATCATAATGTTTCAAGTCCTTGAGTTCGCCCATCATCTAGTACATACACATAAAAAATGTAAAGTTGCACATTTTTATTTGTTAAATAAAAGATCCTTCTGTTTTCTATCAGATGCCTCTTTGAGATAAAGAAAAATGTAATATGTGGAGGAAGTTACTCTGCATCACATAGGATTTTAAATAGAAGCCAGAAGGGGATAATGGTTATTATGTTTCGAGTAAGATTAACTCTTTATGAGAATTTCAATTCAGGATTTAGAGAGGAAGGGAAAGGACAGAGATTTCAGAATCTTCTGACATTCAGTTCTGTTCAATCCCATTCTATTTTACTCTAAGGCCTCATTTGAACTACAACTAGTCACCTACATTATTAATATTTATGCCTTATGTGATCCTCACTCACAATGTATAAGCTAGATATTATCATCATTCATGAGAAAACTGAGGTCTAAGGAGATCATAGCCAGAAAGCAAGTGGCAGAACCAATATTCGATTCCTGGTCTGCCTTACTCCAAATTCCCTGTTCTTTCTTCCTGACACTCCATTAAGCTAATAGATGCAGACTCATATAGGAAAGAATTATTCAATCTGCACTTCATGTATTTACTAAATTCAAATGACACAAACATTTCTTGTACCAGATGCAAGAATAATTACTTTTGTGTTACTTAAAAATTGAAGGAATTATGCAGAGAACTAGAACCATAAAACCTGAGAGTTTAAACCTTAAGATGCTTGGTAGGATGAGACTGTTGATTATCTGACATTTAATAGGATATGGAAAAATTCACCAGTAGCAGTACGCTGTGGCATGATAGAGAGGAATGTTTAGGAGAACTATAATTTCCCTGTCATCACTGAGAAAGAGAGTCAATGAAGCAGTTCTGAAAATCCACAGTGACAGTTAATTATCCCAGAGCAGAGACATCAGCTTAGAAGGGACAGAATGGTCAGGGTCAGTGTGATACCAGAAAATAACTAAAGTTTTGACCAATAGGCCATGGTATCCCTTAGCAATTGTAACTCACATCAGATTTGTAGTATCTTAACAAGAGGCTCAAAAGCAAATGCTTCTAATAACCTTTAGCCGTCCATCTTGACTCATTTGGCTTGAACTAATATAGGGATTTAATGCTTGCCTAGAAAAAACATTTTGTGGAGGCTTTTATTCATATTTAAAAAATATAGAATTGGAATATCCAATCAATAAATATCCTCTACATGGTCTTGGACAAAATCATGCAGCCAGCATGAATCATCATCAGAAACCTTTAGTCAATCTCTTCTTTCCACACATATTACACTCTCTCTTAGGGGCAGCTCTGTCGACACTCCTAGATACCCTTTTCTCCTGTCCTTTAATATCACTAAGCCGAATTCACAGGAGATTTTAAACTCCTTCAAGGTAATTTATGCCTGATTGTTTATATTAGTTATCAACTGCTGTGTAACAAATTACCACAAACCTAGTAGCTTGAAACAATACACATTTATTACTTCACAGTTTCTGGGCATCAGGCTCCACTAGGTCCTCTGCTTAGGGTTTCACAAGGCTGCAAACAGTGTGTTGGCCAGGCTTCATTCTTTTTGGGGAAAGAATTTGCTTCTAAGCTCACTCAGGTTGATAGAATTAATTTCCTTGTAGCTATAGGATTAAGAGCTTCAGTTTTTTGTTGGCTGTTGCTGGGAGGCTTCCCCGAGCACCTAGACCACTTTCTGTTTCTTGTCATGTAGAATTCTCCAACATGGCTACCAGAAAGGAAAGTCTCTAGAGCATATCAGCCAGCAAGATGGAGCCTCAGGTAAGGTATTGTGATCATGGCAGTTTCCTTTCATCCTTGCCGTATTCTCTTGGTGAGAAGAAAGTCATAAATCAATGGAAGGGAATCCTACAAAGGCATGGACACTAGGAGGCGAGGGTCACTGGAGATCACCTTAGATCTGTTCACAACATTAAAAAAAATGCTGTCTTTAAGAGGACACCTTTTCCAAACATATGTGCTTTTAATCAAAGGATTAAAGTAAAAGAGTAATCACTGAGGACGATGGACAAGGGACAGCAAGAACATTTGAGAAAGAGAGACTAGCAACAAATTAGCCTGATTTCCTGAAATCTAGAGTTTTCTGTTGACAGCATAAGCCTGTACAATATGCTAGAAGCTTTATTCCACAACAATGTTTTACTCTTATATACTCACACTAACAAGAAATGGGATCTTGGGCAAACTGTATAACCTTTCTAATTCTTAGTTTATTGATCTATAAAATTAGTAATAATCACACTTTGTTGGCAGGTTTGCTATTTAGATTAAATAGACTTAGAGATGAAAAGAACCTGGTATATAGAGTTGCTCCTTGCTGTCTAGACTATGCCACTTCCTCCTGCAAGTGAAATCTAATTGTACACTAAATTTATTCTGAAGGTCCCAAGCAGCCAAGACAAAAGGGGGAAATTATGTGTCTTTAACAATAGTTTTCAAAAATAAAAATAGTCTTTCTTTTTATGTGAAAAGCAACTCTCAAAAAAATCTTTTTAAAATTTGAAAAACTTCAATAACATTTGCAAAAATGTTACTTTTGCAAACTTTTAAACATTGCAGATAGAAATTTTCTTTGACAACTGCCCCCAGCCCTAGTTTGACCTGAGCAGTAGTTACTTTTATTGATTTTTTTGGTATTTTATTCCAGAACTTCTACTGTACAGTTATAACCAATTTTGTAGATAGTTTAGTCTCACATATTTCTTTTTTATATACAGATAATATTATACTCTACATAATGTTCTTTAACTTGCTTTTTCATTCAGCATATTTTCTGGAGTTGTATCCAGATTAGTACATGTAAAGTAATATTATTTTTTTGAACTATTCTATAATATTTCCATATTCACATGTCTCAATATGCAGGTATAAAAGTGTTCTTCTAAAGTAAAAGCAAAGAAAAGAGGTTGGTGGAATAAGCTAAAGACATTTTTATTTTTAATATATACTGCCAAAATGACCTAACCAATTTACACTCCCCTCAGGGTGAAATAGTTGCCGTGCAAAGGAAACCATAAACAAGATGAAAAGACAACCCTCAGGATGGGAGAAAATATTTGCAAATGAAGCAACTGACAAAGGATTAATCTCCAAAATTTACAAGCAGCTCATGCAGCTCAATATCAAAAAAACAAACAACCCAATCCACAAATGGGCAGAAGACCTAAATAGACATTTCTCCAAAGAAGATATACAGATTGCCAACAAACACATGAAAGAATGCTCAACATCATTAATCATTAGAGAAATGCAAATCAAAATGACAATGAGGTATCATCTCACACCAGTCAGAATGGCCATCATAAAAAATGTACAAACAATAAATGCTGGAGAGGGTGTGGAGAAAAGGGAACCCTCTTGCACTGTTGTTGAGAATGTAAATTGATACAGCCACTATGGAGAACAGTATGGAGGTTCCTTAAAAAACTAAAAATAGAACTACCATACGACCCAGCAATCACACTACTGAGTATATATCCTGAGAAAACCATAATTCAGAAAGAGTCATGTACCGAAATATTCATTGCAGCTCTATTTACAATAACCAGGACAAGGAAGCAACCTAAGTGTCCATCAACAGATGAATGGATAAAGAAGATGTGGCACATATATACAGTGGAATATTACTCAGCCATAAAAAGAAATGAAATTGAGTTATTTGTAGTGAGGCAGATGGACCTAGAGTCTGTCATACAGAGTGAAATAAGTCAGAAAGAGAAAAAGAAATACCATATGCTAACACATATATATGGAATCTAAGAAAAAAAAGAAAAGTTCATGAAGAACCTAGTGGCAAGATGGGAATAAAGACACAGACCTACTAGAGAATGGACTTGAGGATATGGGGAGGGGGAAGGGTAAGATGTGACAAAGTGAGAGAGTGGCATGGACATATATACACTACCAAATGTAAAATAGATAGCTAGTGGGAAGCAACTGCATAGCGCAGGGAGATCAGCTCTGTGCTTTGTGACCACCTAAAGGGGTGGGATAGGGAGGGTGGGAGGGAGGGAGATGCAAGACGGAAGAGATATGGGAACATATGTATATGTATAACTGATTCACTTTGTTATCAAGTGGAAACTAACACATCATTGTAAAGCAATTATACTCCAATAAAGATGTTAAAAAAAAAAGTCAATAAAAAATAAAAGACAATAGGAAAGAAAAAAAAATAGTTGCTGTGGTTAAACAAGATAATGTAAGAAATGTGCCTAGTGCAGCCCTTGGCATATATTAAAGTGTTCAATAAATGTTAGATTTTACTATTACAGTGAGCTATTTTTCCACTAGTTTGACTTGTTAGAAGGATAGAAATTGGAAGAATATCTGGAACAGTTAGGTAAGATTCACTAAATGTATGAATGTGAATGTGAAACTCAAATGAGCAATGTGATGAGGACAAACTCTATACTTCACAATTTTGCTTAAGGCCAATTCACAGTGTACTTAGAACTCATATATCATGAAATCATTAACATATCTAGGACAGGAATATAACCCCATTTGTACTCAAGTTGGTGAAGTCCAGTATTCAAGCCCCAAATATCCCTCATTAGAATGTTTCATCTGAACTAAAATATTTTCATAAGTTTTATATATTTTGGATTCTAACAGACCTAAAATTTCATTTTAATTAATAAACATGACCACATAAATTAAACCTAACTTAAAATATGACATACTAGCCCTAGCACATTGCCAAGCAAAATGAATTACTAAGATAAGATAAAACCTAACTGATAAAACTAAATGACAAATGACAGGATTCCTCTTTTAAAACATTCAAGATAATTGATTCCCTGAGTTAGATTAAGAGGAATTTAATTGGATTTCTATTGAGTAAAGTTGATAAACACAGAAATGGGGGCTAAAAACAAGTTCTTAGCTATTTTTTTTAGTAAATATGGAATCCATAGTGTTAAACACTGCACAAGAATATGATGTAAAATATGTTCCATATATTTTCTACTATTTTTTTTTTCATTTTGGCTTTGTCTCATTAATTAATCTTTATTTTAAATATATATATATACATAGGTGTATATGTGTTTGTATGTAGATACATACATACATATATATATATATATATATATACACACACACACACACACACACACACACAAATAGAAAACAGCCAACCAAAACCAAAGGACTATAGTGAAAATTTAATCTTACTGCCACCATTAAAACCCCCTCAAACT
The DNA here is from genome assembly GCF_028021215.1 of Eschrichtius robustus. Taxonomy (NCBI): domain Eukaryota; kingdom Metazoa; phylum Chordata; class Mammalia; order Artiodactyla; family Eschrichtiidae; genus Eschrichtius; species Eschrichtius robustus. The sequence continues at coordinate 37,218,374 of NC_090843.1, forward strand.
CCCTTTCTAGATGTAACTGGTATTGTCAATCTCTTCTGTATCCTTCCAGAAATATTCCATTTATACAAGCATATATGTTTTTATAGACAAATTTTCCCCAAGTATGGGACAATTAGATAAACAGTAAGTTGAATTTGTATTTAATAATATATCCTAAATGTGATTTCATGTTAATATACTATTTCACATTACCATACAATATTCCACTCTATAAAGATAGTATTCTGTATTTAATCATTTCTACAATGATAGACATTTAAGCTGCTATCAGTATTCTGTTATTATGCTGCCATGAACTACGTTGTATACATGCCTTTACTCAAATGTGTCAATATCTCTGAAGATCATTATTTAGTTATTGGAGTTGGTTGGGTCAAAGGACATGTCTTCTCAATTTTGATAAATATTGCAAATTGCAATGACAGTTGAGAATTTACAATCTCATACACATTTCACTAAATTTTCTGTTTCCCAAACTCTCCATATTGTGATTTGTTAAGTAATTGTCTTATTTATCAATCTCATAGATGAAAAATGGGTTGCATTTAATTCATAGATTGATTTTATTTTTACCTGCCATTTATCTTTTGTATACTACCAGTTTGTTTTCTTTGTCCATTTTTCTATAGGGTTGATGTTCTTTTTCTCATTGATTAAATGACTTTTTCTTATATTAAAGAAAATTGTTTCCTTAGGTTGCAAGTATTTTTTCCCCACTGAAGTTTTTTTTTTTTTTTTTTTTATATATATTGGTTGCAAGTATTCCTTCTCCAGTTGGTCATTAGTCTTTTGAATTTCTCTACCCTACTGTCAAAAGCTTATAAAGTAGACAAGCATATCAATATTTTCCTTTCAGCTTTTGAGGCTTATTTCTTGCTGAGAAAGTTCCTCCTCATCCCTGAAGTATGAAATAATTTATATTTTTCTACAAAATTTCCTATTTCATGCAGGTTTTCAATATACTTGTGTATATTTGAGCAAAATAACATCTTATAATTTATAATTAAATTCTCATTCCTATTTCTCATTATGTTTCTGTTTTCTCCTTCCTTTGATTAAAATAATGATCTTTTATCAATTGTATCTTTTCCAAAAGAACTAGCTTATGAGTTTACTTACTAATTCATCCTTTTTCTTTTTTCTCTTTCACTAGTATCAGGTTTTCTCTACTTACTTCAATTTCCTTGAGTACAATATCTTTGATTCTTTTTCTTTTTTTAAATTTTATAACTTTCAGTTTTTATCTTTACTTTTTTCTTTTTCCTTAGGTTTCTTTTGTTGTATTTTTTTTCCTTCCTGAGCTCCTGAAATAAATGTTTAATTAATTAATTTTCAGTCTTTTACTTTTCAAAATATATAGTATTTAAAAAATATATTTAGGTATTGGTTTATTATTTTTATTGAGTTATAATTGACATACAATATTATGTTAGATTCAGGTGTATAACATAGTGATTTGATATTTTTTACATTACAGAGTGATCACCACAATAAATCTAGTTACCATCTGTCACCATACAAAGATACTATAGTATTATTGACTATATTTCTTATGCTGTACATTACACCCCCAGGACTTATTTATTTTATAACTGGAAGTTCATACCTCTTAATCACCACCACCTATTTTGTCCATCCCCCTCAACCCCTCCCCTCTGGCAACCACCAGTTTCTTCTCTGTATCTATGAGTTGTTTCTGTTTATCTTATTTGTTTTTTAAATGCCACATGTAAGTGAGATCATAAGTTATTTGTCCTCCGTCTGACTTATTTCACTTAGCATAATACTCTCTAAGTCCATTCATGCTGTTGCAAATGTCAAGATTTCATTTTTTTTATGGCTGAGTAATATTCCTTTATATATATATATTATAAGCATACACAAATAACATCTTCTTTATTCATCTTCCAGTGGACATTTAGGTTGCTTCCATATCTTGTCTGCTGTAAATAATGCTACAATGAACATAGGGGGTATGTATATTGTTTTGAATTCTTATTTTTGTTTTCTTCGGATAAGTACCCAGAAGTGGAATTGCTGGATTGTATGGTAGTTCGTTTTATATATTTTGGATAACAACCCCTTATCATATATATCATTTGCAAATATCTTCTCCCATTCAGTAGGTTGTCTTTTTGTTTTGTTGATGGTTTCTTTTGCTGTGCAGCCTTTTAGTTTGATATAGTCCCATTTCTTTATTTTTGCTTTTGTTTCTCTTGCCTGAGGAGATATATCCAAAAAAATATTGCTAAAACTGATGTCAAAAATCTCACAACCTATATTTTCTTCTAGGAATATTATAGTTTCAGGTCTTATATTTAAGCCTTTAATCAGTTTTCAGTTTATTTGTGTATATGGTGTAAGAAAGTTGTCCAGTTTCATTCTTTTGAATGTAGCTGTCCAGTTCCCCCAACACCATTTATTGAAGAGACTCTCTCTTCCCCATTGTATATCCTTGCCTCCTTTGTCATAGATTAATTGGCCATATGAGTGTGAATTTATTTCTGGGCTCTCTATTCTGTCCCATTGATTTATGTGTCTGTTTTTGTGCCACTATATTTTTTGATTACTGTAATTTTGTAGTAGTTTGAAATCAGGGAGTGTGGTACCTCCAGCTTTGTTCTTCTTTCTCAAGATAGCTTTGGCTATTTGAGGTCTTTCTGTGGTTCCATACAAATTTTAGGATTACTTGATCTAGTTCTAGGGAAAATTCCATGGTATTTTGATAAGAATTGCATTTGAATCTGTAGATTGCTTTGTGTAGTATGCACATTTTAACAATATTAATTCTTTCAATCCATGAGCACAATATATCTTTTATTTGTTTGTGTTGTCTTTAGTTTCTTTCATCAATGTCTTATAGTTTTCAAAGTATTGAATACAAGTATCTTGCCTCTAGTTCATCTTATTTGAAACTCTCTGGGTTCCCTAAACCTGGATGTCTGTTTCCTTCCTCATATTATGGAAGTTTTCAGCCATTACTTTTTCAAATGATTTTTCTGACCCTTTATCTCGCTCTTCTCCTTTGGAACCCCTATAATGTGAACAATATGTTGCTTGATGTTGTCCTACAACTCTGTAAAGGTATTTTTACTTCTTTTAATTCTTTTTTCACTTTGTTGCTCTGTCTGGGTGAGTTCCATTGCTTTGTTTTCCAGCTCACTGATTTTTCTTCTACCTCATCCACTCTGCTGTTGAAACCCTCTAGTGTATTTTTTGTCCAGTTATAACTTTTGTTTGGTACTTCTTATATTTTCTATCTCCTTCTTGAAGTTCAATGTTCATACATTCTTCTTCCAAGATCAGTGAGCTTTTTTATGACCATTATTTTGAACTCTTTCAAGTAGGTTGTTTATCTCTGTTTCATTAAGATCTTTTTCTAGGGATTTTCCTTGGTCTTTAGTTTGGAACAGAATTCCTCGTCTCCTCTTTTTGCTTGTGTTTGTCCGTATGTGTTAGGCTAATCAACTACCTCCCTCAGTCTTGAAAGAGTGGTCTTGTGTAGGAGCTGTTCTGTGTAGCCTAGAAGTGCAGTCTCCCCTGGCCACCAGAGCCAGACACTCTTTGGGCATCTTTTGTGTGGGCTGCATGAGCTCACCAGCTATAATAGGGCCATGGCTGCTGCCCAGGGAGGGCAGGGCTCAGGGTGTTTGCCCACCCCATTGTGGCTTGGCCACTGTGTGGAAAGGGCAACTTTGAGTTTCTTGCCTCTCCCAGTTGTGACTCAAGCACTGTGGCAAGTAGGAGGAGCTCAGGGTAGATTGTGGCTTGGCTGCTGCATGGGGAGGGTAGGACTAAGGACTCTTACCTAGCCCAGTTGTGGTCTAGCTTTTGCGCTGGAAAGGTGGGGCTCAGGGGACTCATCTGCCCAGTATGGTTGCAGTTTGGCTGCTTCACAGGGAGGGTGGGGTTCACAGTGCTCACTGAGCCCAGTTGTCACTTGGCAACAGGACAAGGAGGATGGGGCTTGGGACTGTCACCCATTCTGGTTGTAGCTTGGTCCCTGCAGAGGGTGGATGGGGCTCAGATGGCTTGCCTGGCCAAATTGTGACTTGGGTGCTTGTGGGGGGTGGGTGGGACACAGAGTGCTCCCCCAGCCTTGCTATAGCATGGGTGGGCAGAGCACACCCTCCAGAGTAGCAGGTTAGAGAGAGGGAACCAAAAATGGCGCCTGTAGGCTCCATCACCAGCAAGTCCCTGCAGGTTCCTGCCTCTCCTAGAGCTGCTTTAAAATCAATCTCTGCACTTTTTAATCTGTTGATTTTGTGCTGGTTCTCAGTGCCAGAGAGTTTGTGCAGGAGTCTTTCAAGAGTAGGATCACCGTTCCTTGCAGTTCTATGGTCTTCCTGGTGTTAATCCCCATTAATTTTCCAAACCCGATGTTTTGGGGGCTCATCTTTCCAGTGCTAGCTCCCAGGGTCAGGGTGCCTGATGTGGGGCACAACCCCTTCACTCCTTGAGTTAGAGTTTTGTATTTTGGCGATCCCTCCTGATTGTGGGGTCACTACATCTGGAGTGGGGTCCCAGGTGAGGCCGTGTCTCTGCCTCTCCTACCCTTCTCCATGTGCCTTTTTTGCCTTTTGTTGTGGAGGTGCTGTTTATCTAGTTCTCAGGTCCTTTTCAGAGGAAAAACTGTTCTACATGTAGCTGTAAATATGCTGTGTCTGTGAGAGGAGGTGAGTTCAAGGTCTTCCTACACCACCAGCTTGGACTCCTTGTTTCTTCTCCATTTATTTTAAGACATAATAGAAACAAACTAATTTCTAAATGTATTTAATATATTTTTCTGTTTGAAAAGTATATGGAAATAGCTTGGCCAAACATCCTGGACTTATCCATATAAAAATAAAAGCAAAGAAAATCCATAAGAGATAAAAAGGAGTTTAGTATACTATTCTGTCAATTCTGTCACAACATAACATTTTCAATAACAGAGTAATTTGCAGGAAAACTAAGGCTGAAATATTCTCTGGTCTTTAGTTATAGTCTCAGACATGTAAAAAATGATTTTATAAAAATATTTAGACAATTTCAATTGTAGTATAATGAAATAACATTTATAATACAAACTAACCATAGCTGCTTATTTTCAAAAGTAGAATGGGAAACCAGAATTACAAAACCCTGATTAGTTATTCTGTTCTAAGTAAAGGATAAGCCTTCAAGCTGGCAGTCTTCTGTACAGAGAACATAGGGTCTTGGGTATGCAAAATTTATTCTGGAACTGTACAATGAATTGAGAGCTAAATTTCTCTGGAAATGGGGTTGAGGAAGATGGTGACAAGAAGGAATGCAAACTCAGAAAAACAAAAATTGTAAGAAGGGTATTGAGAGACAAAGTGGGGTGCAGCAAAATGACAGAGAGTTAAAGTCAGCAGATTAAAATATTTTATGAAAAATTCTAGCTGGTCAGGAGTCTAAAGAATTTTATGGAAGTAAATATTTGACAATAAATTTTAAAATTTGTTTTGCTTTCATGTAAAAGCCTTCTATTGCCAGAAGCCTTCAGTGATGCTTATCATACACACAAATATCATGTGTGTGTGCAATTTGGGGAGCATGGCAAGTAATAGCTCTATGAAAAGGTAGATTCAGGGCCCAGAGTCAGTAAGAAGCCTGTCTAAAGCTTAGTCAAGCTGAGGGGACTATTAACACCATCTTGGTCACTAGAAATCCAGAAAGTGTCTTATTAAAAGGCCAACATTTAAAGAGACTCTGGATAACAAAAGGAGGTATATTGAGATTTATCAGAAAACCCAACAGAGAGAGCACTCTGATAATCTCTACAGGAAAGAGACACAGAACCTCATAAAGAAGTTTTTCCTGGAAAAGCCATGGCCTAACCTCAAATCAAAGCCTGCAGGGTTGAAAAATTCAGTGAGCCATGGGGCAGGTTTGGTGTAATTAAAGACCACAGAAATAGCTGCATGAGGCTCCTCTCAGAGTAACTGCCCTCAGGTTAAATCTCAAATAGGTTTCTCTATTTAGAAGCACAAAAAACCCAGCATGAGCCTTGGTTCTAGAGAGAAAAAGAGGAGTTTCTCAAATAACTTTTCTACTGTGCTCAGGAGACAAATGTTATGTGGACCAACCAAACTCTGTCTTCACTCAGCCCCTCTCTGCATGATCACACAAGCCAGAATCTTAAAATTGGAATCTGTATTCACTACCAGCAGAATACGTATTTTTCTCCTGTTCAGTACATTCAATACTGATCAAAGCAGTCTTTTAATTATAAATGTGTGAAGGTATACAATAATCATCAACAGACAAAACAACCGGAAGAACTGACCACTGAACAAAATGGTTGTTACAGGAATCAGAAGAGATGTTCAAATTAATTATAATTAGCATCCTCCAAAAGATTCAGAAGGATTTAACATTTATTAAAAATTAGCTCATCACTATTTAAAAAGCAATGAGAATTTTTAACTATTAAAATCAATGTAATGGGTAGGAGGTGCTTGCTAGGTAACCTTCAAGATGGCTCCCAGCAAGCCCTACCTTCTGGTATTCATGTCTTAATTCTTTATCTTTGTATATGGGTTGGAGCTAGTGACTTTCTTCTAACACATAGAATATGGCAAAACTGATGGATAGCACTTCAAAGATTAAGTTGCAAGGAGACTATGGCTTCCATCTTTCTATCCTTTTGTTCTCATGCTTGCTCACTCAGATGGAAGTCAGCTGCCACATTGTGAGCTGACATAAGGAGAAGCCCCCATAACGATGAACTGAGGGAGTCCTACAGGCAATGATTAGTAAGAAACTGAGTCCCTTTGTCCAACAGCCCTGAAAAATTGCATATTGCCAACAATCACATGAGTGAACTTGAAAGTAGATATTCCCTCAATCAAATCTTCAGATGAGACTTCATCCCTGGACAAAATCTTGACTGGAATCTTGTGAGAAGCCTTAAAACAGAGGAATACAGTTAATCCTTAGCTGGACTCCAGACACTCAGAAACTATAAGATAGTTTACTTTCTTAAGCCATTAAGTTTTGGAGAAATTTTTTATGATGTAATTGATAAGTCATAAGGTTGCTGGGGAGGCAGAGAGGCTGTTGGGAACTTATTTGAAGATCAAATAGTAGAATGGCTCCTGGTGAAAAATCAAATTAATGACCTAAAGTCAAGGCAGGAATTTTCTCAAAACACAAGACAAAAGAAAAGTAAGAAGGAAATAGTATATATATATTTTTTGAAAGTTAAGAGATGTAGAGAATAGATGTAAGAGATGAATGGATAAGAAAGAGTCAAAGAAATAATAAGGAAATATAATTTTTTAAAATCCCTAATCTGAAGAAACTTTTGACTTCTCATATAGAGTCAGTGAAAGCTTAAATTATTATTGAAGAAGACACTTAGTAACATTGTGGTGACATTTGTTACTTCTCAACAACAAATGGAAAATTCCATAAGCTAACAGAAAAATAATGAGAGAAAAATTAAAATTCCCAGTATTCTAGAAAACATTCCAAGATGCCTACAATGTATTTATGAAAAATATTTTTAACTTATCCAAATTATACTCAAATGTAAAAGCAAAAGAAATACAGTTTCAGAAGTTCAAGAAATGAGGCTTAAAATTAATTCCTTCTCCTTGATTAATTATTAAAGTATGTGCTCCAGAAAAAAAACAAAAGACTGAGTCCAAGAAAGAAGAGAACAAAAGAACATATTAATAGTAAAATACATAATTAACTCCAAACTATATATATAGTTCAGTTATGAAATTTATAAAATGGAAAAAACTTCAGTTTAAAACGGCAGACTGACCAAACATGCTGTGTCTCTCATTTCTCCAGAGAACTCACTAAGATTGTAATAAATAAAAATAAAAGGCATCATCAGTACACAAGGAAAAGAGAATGGAAATAGGAGCATCTACGTATTGGAGCATTTAACAAAATTTTTAAAGGCTAAAAGCAAATAAAGGAATAGAAATATTTACAGTGATAGAGGAATTCACAGACTAGAGTACATGCTGTGGAGGATATACAAAGAAAAGAAATACAGTAGTAGCCTTGAAAAAATCCCACATTTCAGAATTCAGAAATTCTGTATAAAAGAAGGCTGAAAAGCGGTGACAGGCTGAAATCATAGGGGCTCATTTAGAAGTCAGTATACAACAGTCTAACCCTCTCACTCCAGCCAGCTATTACTCTGGCTCTCTCTTTAGGTACAAAATCAGAGGTTTATTCTGAGGGAAATTTATTAGCAAAAACTCAGGACTCTAATAAAACTTGAAAATTGGAGATTAAGCATAAGTATATATAATATGCAGTTAGATTTCAACTTCTCTATCACATACAAAATGCCAGCAACTGGGCATTTACATCACAGATGCAGATCAATTATTGATTTCCCCCTCCCCATTTGAATAGCCGTAGGAAAAAACAACTTAGGCATTTGGTGATTCTGTAGAAAATGGACAACTTCCAGTCTCAACATTCTAAAGCTGAGCCAACAAGCAGAAAAATCCCTGTCGTGTGTATTTAACTTCCAGTTAGCTTTTTAAATGTGTGCTCTTAGATATGATTTTTTTCTATTAAAAAAAGTTATCAACCTGGGAATAGATAGAAAATTCCTTTACTAACCAGAACTTAACTTACAACAAATAGCAAAAACTTTTAGAACATTGCAACCAAACCACTAAAAAAAAAAAAATAGGATTTATAATATTGAAAAGAAAAGGATTTAATTCACATTTGTATGTAATATTTTTGTTTTTCTATAAATTTCCAAATAGTCCACAAAATTGGACTATTGGAGATATAGACGATGTAGTAAAGCAGTTGAGTTTAAAAAGAATAAGCAAAATAAACTGGTATATAGGTATATGCCAGAAACAATCAAGTAGAAAATATTTTTTTAAAAAAATTAGCATGACCTACTGCTATATCAACTATTAAAAATAACATCAGTCTAAGAATAAACAAGTGCTAGAGAGTATGACTGGTGGAGTAGGTATTGGTGGTTTGAGGAGGAAAACCAAGATGTGAATGAGCTTCTAAAGCACTGCAAAGTGAATGGACCAGGCAGATATTTTATGATTGTGCAGCAGCATTAAGAGCACACCTGGCACTGTGGTCATAAATTTAAAATGAGATCCATCAGTATGCTTTAGTACTTTTAAGAAGCCATACTTATTTGCATTGATACAGGTGCAGAGTTGGCAGAGAGCTGGATTTACCTGAGTTGTGATTTTGTCAAGTGAATTGTAAAATTGAGAATAAGGGCAATGGAATAAATAATACATTTAAACAAGTGAATAAAATAATTGGCCACAGAATTGAAGTTGGATAAGGAGAGAAGAAAGGACATCAAGAAATACACTGGAGAACAGAAAAGGTATCAAGACAAATAGATTGGAGGTCTCATTTGAGTAAAGGGATTGTTGAAATTGGAGTAATAGAAGGATATACATGCTACTACATATAAAATAGATAATCAACGAAGACCTACTGTATAGCACAGGGAACTCTACTTAATATTCTGTAACAGCATACATGGGAAAAGAATCTGAAAAAGAATGGATATATGCATATGTATAACTGAATCACTTTGCTGTACACCTGAAACTAACACAACACTGTAAATCAACTATAGCCCAATATAAAATAAAAATTAAATTAAAAAATAAACTTTAAAAAAATAGAAAAGTGAGTTGAAAAGTGAGGTTGTGTACAAAATTGAAATTATGGATCGGTTGAAATTTGGAGTAATGATAAGATCTGGGTGTGACTTAGGTAGAATGGTGGACGACAAGATAATTAGAAAATAGGAGATCAAGTAACTGAGAATTATTAACATTGCAAGTGTTACCTATATATATACTGAAATCAACAAGAATTATGATAGGTCAAGGAGAGGAGGTAGGTAAATTATACCAATAATGAGGAATAATGGGTAACATAATCTAAAAAGCTTGAGATTTTAAGCTGAAGGTTTGTAAGGAAAAAAGAGGAAGAGAGATCTGGAATGACAGACTTCTAGGCTCAGTGGTAAAAGGGATAGAAATAAAATAGATGGAAATAAACAACTACCACTTAGGAGGGCTGCAGGGAAAGCAATACCCCAGGAAAGTTCCAGGTTTACGATGGCACAAGAAGAGACAGGGTGCAATCAAGGAAGAGATTGAAGACATAGAGGAGTTCACTGGTGATAAATAGTGAATTCCATTGGTCTCAGTGGAGAAGCTGAGGAGTTGAGGATGAGTGGAAGATGGATGAAAAGGAAATGTACAGATCATATATAGTTCAAAGCATAGGAGATAAGGTGTCTGAGGCTGTGATAACATAAAATGGCAATAAAGGAGAAAGCAAAATTACACGATTTCTGGTATTCTCAAGGAAGATGGTGTTAATGAGGGTAAAACTGTAGGGAGATGGGAATAGCGGTTGTGGGGCTCTCTCATGATCCCTGCCAATATTGGGTTGAGTGTCTGAGAGAGTGGGATGTTAGTCCCAGTGCCTGACAGAGATGAACAAAATGTACTTGGAGCTTGGTGCACCCCACTCCCAACCAAGATGATGGAATGGAGTTATCCTAGGGGAAGCCAAGTGTTACTCTTGATCTTAGACAATAAAGGTAGAAGTGATGGGGGCTGAGGTCTCAATTTGGGGGCTTACTCTTGACTAAGTACTATATAGGGCTTATTAAAGCTGAGTGCCCAGGACCCCTGCTTGAGCTCTGTTTATGGAGTTGAGGACTTCTAATAGCTGGGGAATTTCCTGCCTCCCCACTAAGAAATCTGAAGAGAAGCAGATTCTCTCCTTGCCTGGTATCTAGAATTTGGTCAAATGATATGTACAGCCTTTCAGACACTCTCACCAGGGACTTTGAAGAGTGGAGTAGTGATGCAAAGGCTCAAGGTCAAGTGGAATTCATCCACAAAATCAAGAGTATGGCAATGAGTGTTCAGGGCAGTCAATTTTGATAGGGGAAAATGCATGACCAGTGGTGACAGTTCCTGGATCAGCTTCCTGAGCAGACTTAGAGCTTGGCTGTGCTTGACCTCTCCTGGTTCCTACTTAAGTTGCATGCACAAAACTTCTAATATGAGCACTTCCCACAAACCCTTCTTATAAATCCCTCTTCTGCCTAAATAAACCAAATTAAGCTTCTGATATTTTCAGCCAAGAATACAACTAGTACCCCTGCATATGAACAAGATACAGTTGGCTTCCAAGCTATGCAATTTTATTGAAGATGCTCACTCCAGTCCTTTCCACAAGGAAAGACAGCGTGCATTCTTATTTTTAGAGATCTTGGAGATTTCCCATCACAGTGTTTCTGACAGAGTTTACTAATAGCCTGGCATTCTCTTCTACCCCTAGCACTGGGTACACCATATTTGGCAGTTATTTCTTAAAATTGCTAATTCTTGGATGGAGTCGTGTCTATAAAAAACTGAATTCAGTGAAAGCTCCACATATTATAAATGATTACGATACTACTGACAAATAAAGCCTGCTGATCCTTACACTTGAGGAGTAAGATTTAGTTCTCCCCTTTTTCCTCCACTTGGTAATTTTCTTAAATTCCATTCTTTTAAGGAAAAGAAATTTAACTTTAATATCATTGCTTATGTTACCACACATTGAATTCATATAAAGCAAGAAGAAGAAATGGAAAATCTTAAGCACAAAGTAGAATTTTTCAAAATAAGTACATTTCTTGAACCAATATTTTGATTCATATGTGACATTTCTGACTTCAAATTAAATCAATGAATGATTCACCAGACTTGAATCTTGTGTTTCAATTGGTTAGCACAATCTGTTCTCCCAAAATTAAATTTCTAAAGGAGTATGTCTTTGGATATTATATACTTCATAGCTGACAGGAACACTACCTAATTAGCTATTTATATGCAAAGCAGGAGAAAGGATAATTAGAGACATGGATTATGCAAAGGCAATCACACGGACAGAGGGCAAAAGAAACTGTGAACATATTGAATCAAATTTGTATATATGTTTCTACAGTTTATCATGTTTCATTTGTATTGTATTACATTTATGCATCATTTAACATGTTATAAATGAAGTAATATCCTAATCCATTGACTGATAAACTAAATATAAATCTTATAACATGAACTATCTATTGGACTACAAAGATAATAGGCTTCAGTGAATGAAAAGGAATAAAGTCTCATATTTGGAAAATGCCTTCCTTAGCTCCAACCTTCGGTACTCTTCTCCAGAAAGGGGAGGTGGGGAGCAATGGAAATAGTTAGCTTTATATCACTAATAGCATAGTCAAAAATGAAAAACCCTGGCTTACAGAACCTGTTCTAGTTATCTATTGGTGCATAACAAACCACGTCAAATCTGTTTGGAGTAAAAAGACAAATATTTTATCATGCTCACAATTGTGTGGGTCAGGAATTTGAGAAGAGCATAGAGAAGATAGCTTGCCTCTGCTCCAAGATAACTAGGACCTCAGCTGACATGACTCAAATGGCTGAAGGTTGTTGAGAGAGTTGGCTTAAGGTCACGTTTCTGGAGCTTCAGTTCTGGCTATCAACTAGTTTCTTTGGTTCTTCTCCCTATTGCATTTTCTGGGGATGGAATGTCTCAGGTGGCTTATTCGCTCACATGCCTTATACATTAACTGGGATGGTTGGAACAGCTGGAATTGGATGGACATCTCTCTCTTTCTTCTTTTTTTTTTTTTCCCATGCAGCCTTGTCTGGCTTGGGCTTCCACAAAGCATCATATTCTTAGTAATCTTATGCAATGGCTTTCTTCTATAAGACCGAACATTTCCAAAACACAGCATGGGGAAAGTGCCAGTATGTTAAGGCCTGGACTAGGAAATTTGCATGGCAACAGTTCCACCTTATTTTATTGGTCAAAATATGCCAAGATTCAAGGGAAGAGGACATAGACTTCTCTCTCAATGAGAGGAGTGTCAAATAATTTGTGGCCATATTTAATCTGCTAAAGAACCTTATATCCACCATGATGATGTACCAGAACCTGGAAGATCTTAGCAGGATTCCATGACATGACTTCACATAGGTGTTACTGAACCCAAGTTCATGTGCCCAATGCACAGTGAGGCCAAACAAACTGAAACATCAGACTTCGGAGTGGAGAAAGGTTTATCATAAGGACCAAGCAAGGAAAATGGGCAGATCATGCTCAAAAGACCCAAACTCTTATGGATTTCAAGGAAGAGTTTTTAAAGGCAAATTTGAAGGGAGTGCTACAGGGTGTGTCACTTTCTTCTAATTGGTTGGTGGTGAGGTAGCAGTGTGGTGCTCCAGGAATTTCAGTCATCAGCCTCTGGTTCCAACAAGTCTGGGGGCTACATGCTCATGGTCATCATGTGGTTAACTTCTTCCATTTGGTGGGGGGTTTAGTATCTGCAGAACAACTCAGAAATGTGCATCAGACACTGTTATCTATGTCCTTCAGGGAAGAACCAAAGATTCTGTGACTGTAATATGGCTGATCTATTATTCAAACTGTTACCAGTTCTCCTGGCCCAACTGCTATTTTTTGTTACTACATGTTCACATTCTTTTAATCATTAATTCTTGACCCAGGCTTTTGTGACTCAGGAGAGGCCTGGGAGACTAAAGCTTTTCTACAAACAAGAGGCAGGCAAAGGACGGATGGCGGGGTGGGGGAAAGTCTGTTTAAGTAAGGCCTCATAGGGTGTTGCTTACACAGGCTTTCACTTACATGGCAGCCCCCCAACTCCTCCCCCAACACACATACACACACACACACACACACACACACACACACACAAGGCAGAAATGCAGTTTCAAGAAGTAAAGTGTTTTGGAACAAGTTATTTTAAAAAAAAACTGTTCCAAAGTTAGTATGTATGCAAAAATTCATGTTTGAGCTCCCAGTTTGGCACAGTGACCTGAGCTCTGAGTATATTTATCTCAAATTCTTCCTAAACCTTATTGAAATCATGGTAAATTTCAAAAGGGAATACATTCATAAAAGTGCAGATGAGGCAAGAAAGATCATTAGAGTACCAGGCAAGTTGATGTACTTCCTAAATATGGAAGGCACATGGCATCATACTGATGATAGACAAACTAAACAGAAATAGAATCAGTGCACAGTATACTAAAGGAATGATGCAGGTGGAGCCTGCAGGGGACCTCCAGACTTGTAGTAGAAAGAAAAGGAAAGTCATAACAACAAGGAGAGCAGAGCCTAAATGGTTATACTCCTTCTTGCATGTATGGGTGTATGTTTGTCCCCAGGATGAACAAAAGAGCTGCTCTTTAGAGAAGCTGAGTAATCTGTCTAAGAGCATTAAGGCTCTGTGCAGTAAAGGATTAACCTTGCCCAAAGAAAAGTTTGACCCTTTGCCCTTAGCTACTGAGAGATAACCTCTAAGCCCTGAAATATCCTGCTGAAAAGAGTGTATTTGTTTGCCTGGGGACTATGGGCTACTCCATATAGTTTATACTAATAATATGATTTATGGTGAAGGCCTTGGGCCACGTAGTATCAGCTTGAGCTCTGGGGGAGCTGGATGCTAAGGTCAGCCACATGGAAGGTCAATCTTGTCTATGTAGCCAAATCCCAATAAAAATCCCCAAGGCTCATGTGAGCTTTCTGGGTTCATTCCATGCATATTGTCACATGCTGTTACTGGGAGAAATAAGTGTTGTCCACATGACTCCAGTAGGCTTCACACCTGGTCGCTCATGCACTCTGTGCTAAATGCCTTTTCCCATTGCTGATTTCAATCTGTATACTTTCACTATAATAAACTATAACTGTGAGTATAACAGCTTTGCTGAATTTGGGGTCCTTCTAGTAAATTACTGAACCTGAGGGTGGAGTTGGGGACCTCCTGAACTCAGAGTTCTTATTGAGAGGATTGGTTTTCCGGGAATGGCCCTCCTCATTTTTAGCAATTAGGTAGATACTCAGACTGCTTGCCTTCTCTCTCTCTACTTTTGAAATCAAATTAACACAGACAAACAGAGTTTACAATAATTCCTCCTACTCTGGGAAGAGTTTATGATTGATAAATAAAGAAATAAAGGAATTCACAAATAGTTTACAGTTATGCAAATAACTTCTAGAAGAACCCAACAGAAATGGTCAAAAGGAATTACCCTTGTGGAGTGGAATGAGAGTCGTGGAGTATACAAAAATTTTACCCTACCGTATTTTAAAAATATTATTTCCATGGACATAGATTTTTTTGATACTTAGTAGAGTACATGGCCATCCAAAAGAGACAACACTTTTCAGTTTCCATTGCACTGATATGTGGCCCTGTTGCTAGACTCTGGTCAAGGAGATATGCTCAGAAATGTGTGGCAACTTTGAAAAACCATCATAAGAGATATCCAGTGTGTCCTTTTTACCCCTTTTTACTACACATACTCCTCTTCCTTGTTCCCTGAAGCAGAAACCTGAATGCTGCCTTGGAACATAAGAATGAAAGCCACAGGCTAGAGAAAGTAGAACCAGGAAGTAGCTAGGGCCTTTGAGAACAAAGTAGAGTAGAGCTGGCAGATGACCCCTAGACTGAATAGCTCCAAACTTTTATGTGAGAGAGAAATAGCTCTTAACTTTGGTCTAAATCAAAGATATTTTGAGTTTCCTGCACATGCATTTAAAATTAATTTTAATATACATATATTACTTTTATCAAAGCAGATTCATGCTCTGCCACTCACTTTACTTCCCTTCTGTTTTCTCGAACTCTATACCTCCTCTCTTCTTTTCCTTTGAAATGTTTTTTTTTTTTTTTAACATCAGTCTCTTGATAATAAAGTCTTTGATGAAGGGCAATGGTTGTTTTGAGTAAACAGTTTTGTCATCTGGAAAGAGCTCCCAGCTAATCTTCCCGTGCATCCTTGGAGTGAAGCAGAAAGAGTGTGCTGCCTTCTAGCATACCATCAGTGTACCTAAGCACCAATATTTTGGCACCTTTGAGAAGAAAAAGGCTGCAAGATGTTGTTACTGTCAGTAAATCCCTTAAGTTATTAGTGTAATGAAAATGGAATTTCAGATAATAAGGCAACATTAATAAAGCATTTTTTTTTAATATTACAGATGTGCATAAGAATTTCTATTCCTTCCCAGGTTTACATAGTAATTATTATTTTCACTTCCTTGATATCATCAGGTAAAGGTATAACGTAAATGCACAGTGTTTTTACAGAGAGAGTCAAATGAGATGCTGAGAAAACCTGACAACACCCTGGGGAAAAATGGCCAGATGTTTGTCATGCACATTTTTAATCTATGGTCTAGGCTGTGGTAAATGTTACAGAAACAAATAAACAAATGAACAAATAAAAAACCTTACATATTCTTCACATTAAACAAGACAAAATGCCTTAATCTCTGGCTGTCTTTGTTCCATGAAGAAATTATTTCATCCAACTTCATTTCTGCAATTCCCAACACAAATAAAACGTCTGTGCCCCTAAGCTAAGTGGGTAACCATTGACACCCTGGTTAAGCATTACCGATTAACTGTACTGTAAGTCATTTAAATTGCTGGTGCACAGATGAGCAAAATTTATTTAATTGTTTAATAACCTACACTCTAAAGGGAACTTGCTAATACACCTACAATTGAGAAACAATAATGCTGTTTCAGGGAAACATGAATTGACTTACCTTTCATGTACTGCTGTCATCACTTGGGCAAACCTGTAAAACTTTAACTCTCATCACTGATTACATGCAGTAGAACCCTTTGTCATGCTGAGGCTAAGAAGAAAACTATCCTAGGCACTGTAGGTTTCAAAATGCCCTTGTTATTTTGTTTTGAGCCCTTTAAATTTGTTTCTTATTTATATCTGTTTGTCTGTCAGTCTCAAAGGGAGCTTATTATATATTAGGAGTTGACCAAAAGTACTTTAGGAAATGTAAAATACTCTTCATAACAAATTGAAGGTATATTTATTACAACAGGTGTAATTTTTTAGCTCTAGGATTCTCTTCCAATTCAAGAACTTGAATAAGGACACTTCCCTCTACCTTTGCCATCTGACAAAGAACAACTGTGATTTAAAATCCATCTACAAGATCACTGAAGTTAAATTCAACAAATATTTCTTGAGCACATACCAGGTAGTATGCTAGTGGTTAACTAGCTGCTCCTTTAAAAAGATAAAAATATATACAAATAAATATTATAGTTGATGTAAGGAAGTGTCTGTCAACACAAATTTTGGAGTCAGATTGCCTGGATTCAAATCGTCCAACGCTTACTACCTGTTTGTTATTAAACACAAGTTCGTGTGCCTGATGCACAGTGAGGCCAAACAAACTGAAAAGTTGGAGTTTGGAGCAGAGAAATGTTTATTTCAGGACCAAACAAGCAGAACGTGTGGCTCCAGTTCAAAAGTCCCATATTCCCTGATGGTTTTCAGGGAGAAGTTTTTAGAGGCAAATTTTGAGGTAAGAGCTATAAGGTGCATGACTTATGTCTGATTGGTTGGTGGTGAGATAATAGGGCAGTGTTCCAGGAATCTTGTAATCATCCCGAAGTTACCATCCTCCACCTCAGGGGGAGCCTTAGTTCCTGCAGAAGAACTCAAAGATATTGTTTTTTATTTTTTCTTTAACATCTTTATTGGAGCATAATTGCTTTACATTGTTGTGTTCATATATCCCCATATCCCCTCCCTCTTGTGTCTCCCTCCCACTCTCCCTATCCCACTCCTCTAGGTGGTCACAAAGAACCGAGCTGATCTCCCTGTGCTTTATGACTGCTTCCCACTAGTTATCTATTTTACATTTGGTAGTGTATATATGTCAATGCTACTCTCTCACATCTTCCCAGCTTACCCTTCCCCATTCCCATATCCTCAAGTCCATTCTCTAAATCTAAGTCTTATTCCTTTCCTGCCCCTAGGTTCTTCAGAACCAATTTTTTATTTTTTTTTAGATTCCATATATATGTGTTAACATACAGTATTTGTTATTCTCTTTCTGACTTACTTCACTCTGTACGACAGACTCTAGGTCCATCCACCTCACTACAAATAACTCAATTTCGTTTCTTTTTATGGCTGAGTAATATTCCATTGTATATATGTGACACATTTTCTTTCCCCATTCATCTGTCAATGGACACTTAGGTTGTTCCATGTCCTGGCTATTGTAAATAGAGCTGAAATGAATATTGTGGTACATGACTCATTTTGAATTATGGTTTTCTCAGGGTATATGCCCACTAGTGGGATTGCTGGGTCATATGGTAGTTCTATTTTTAGTTTTTTAAGGAACTTCCATACTGTTCTCCATAGTGGCTGTATCAATTCACATTCCCACCAACAGTGCAAGAGGGTCCCCTTTTCTCCATTTCCTCACCAGAATTTACTGTTTGTAGATTTTTTGATGATGGTCACTCTAACAGGTGTGAGGTGATACCTCACTGTAGTTTTGATTTGCATTTCTCTAATGATTAGTGAGGTTGAGCATCCTTTCATGTGTTTGCTGGCAATCTGTATATCTTCTTTGGAGAAAAGGCTATTTAGATCTTCTGCCCATTTTTGGATTGGGTTTTTTGTTTTTTTGATATTGAGCTGCATGTGCTGCCTGTATATTTTGGAGATTAATCCTTTGTCAGTTTCTTCATTTGCAAATATTTTCTCCCATTCTGAGGGTTGTCTTTTCATTTTGTTTATGGTTTCCTTTGTTGTGCAAAAGCTTTTAAGTTTCATTAGGTCCCATTTGTTTATTTTTGTTTCTTTTTCCATTTCTCTAGGAGGTGGGTCAAAAAGGATCTTGCTGTGATTTATGCCATAGATTGTTCTGCCTATGTTTTTCTCTAAGAGTTTTATAGAGTCTGGCCTTACATTTAGGTCTTCAATACATTTTGAGTTTATTTTTGTGTATGGTGTTAGGGAGTGTTCGAATTTCATTCTTTTACATATAGCTGTCCAGTTTTCCCAGCAACACTTATTGAAGAGATAAGGTGACCATAAGTGTGTGGGTTTATCTCTGGGCTTTCTTTCCTGTTCCATTGATCTATATTTCTGTTTTTGTGCCAGGACCATACTGTCTTAATTACTGTAGCTTTGTAGTATAGTCTAAAGTCAGGGAGCCTGATTCCTACAACTCCATTTTTCTTTCTCAAGACTGCTTTGGTTATTCGGGGTCTTTTGTGTTTAATACAAATTGTGAAATTTCTTGTTCCAGTTCTGTGAAAAATGCCATTGGTAGTTTGATAGAGATTGCATTGAATCTGTAGATTGCTTTGGGTAGTAGAGTCATTTTCACAATGTTGATTCTTCCAATCCAGGAACATGGTATATCTCTCCATCTGTTTGTATCATGTTTAATTTCTTTAATCAATTTCTTATAGTTTTCTGCATTCAGGTCTTTTGTCTCCTTAGGTAGGTTTATTCCTAGATATTTTATTCTTTTTGTTGCAATGGTAAGTAGGAACTTTTCCTTAATTTATCTTTCAGATTTTTCATCATTAGTGTATAGGACTGCAAGAAATTTCTGTGCATTAATTTTGTATCCTACTACTTTATCAAATTCATTGATTACCTCTAGTAGTTTTCTGGTAGAATCTTTAGGCTTCTCTATGTATAGTATTGTGTCATCTGCATACAATGACAGTTTTACTTCTTCTTTTCTGATTTGGGTTCCTTTTATTACTTTTTCTTCTCTGATTGCTGTGGCTAAAACTTCCAAAACTATGTTGAATAATAGTGGTGAGATTGGCCAACCTTCTCTTGCTCCTGATATAAGTGGAAATGGTTTCAGCTTTTCACCATTGAGAATGATGTTTGCTGTGGGTTTGTCATATATGGCCTTTATTACGTTGAGGTAAGTTCTCTCTATGCCTACTTTCTGGAGGGTTTTTGTCATAAAAGGGTGTTGAATTTTATGAAAAGCTTTTTCTGCATCTATTGAGATTATCATATGGTTTTTATCATTCAATCTCTTAATAAGGTGTGTCACATTGATTGATTTGCCTATATTGAAGAATCCTTGCATTCCTGGGACAAACCCCGCATGATCATTGTGTATGATCCTTTTAATGTGCTGCTGGATTCCATTTGCTAGTATTTTGTTGAAGATTTTCTCATCTATGTTCATCAGTGATATTGGCCTGTAGTTTTCTATTTTTGTGACATCTTTGTCTGGTTTTGGTATCAGGGTGATGGTGGCCTCATAGAATGAGTTTGGGAGTGTTCCTCCTTCTGCTATATTTTGGAAGAGTTTGAGAAGGATAGGTCTTCTCTAAATGTTTGGTAGAATTCGTCTGTGAATTCATCTGGTCCTGGGCTTTTGTTTGTCGGAAGATTTTTAATCACAGTCTCAATTTTAGTGCTTGTGATTGGTCTGTTCATATTTTCTATTCCTTCCTGGTTCAGTCTCAGAAGGTTGTGCTTTTCTAAGAATTTGTCCATTTCTTCCAGGCTGTCCATTTTATTGGCATAGAGTTGCTTGTAGTAATCTCTCTTGATACTTTGTATTTCTGCAGTGTCAGTTGTTACTTCTCCTTTTTCATTTCTAATTCTGTTGATTTGAATCTTCTCCCTTTTTTTCTTGATGAGTCTGGCTAATGGTTTATTGATTTGTTTATCTTCTTAAAGAACTAGCTTTTAGTTTTATTGTTCTTTGCTATCATTTCCTTCATTTCTTTTTCATTTATTTCTGATCTGATCTTTATGATTTCTGTCTGCTAACTTTGGGGGTTTTTTGTTCTTTTTTCTCTAATTGCTTTAGGTGTAAGTTTACGTTGTTTATTTGAGATTTTTCTTTTTTATTGAGGTAGGATTGTGTTGCTATAAACTCCCTCTTAGAACTGCTTTTGCTGCATCCCATAGTTTTTCAGCCGTCATGTTTTCATTGTCATTTGTTTCTAGGTATTTTTTGTTTTCCCCTTTGATTTCTTCAGTGATCTCTTGGTTATTTAGTAGCTTATTGTCTAGTCTCCAAGTGTTTGTATTTTTTACATTTTTTTTTCCTGTAATTGAATCTAGTCTCATAGCATTGTGGCCGGAAAAGATACTTGATATAATTTCAGTTTTCTTAGATTTACCAAGGCATGATTTGTGACCCAAGATATGATCTATTCTGGAGAATGTTCCATGAGCGCTTGAGAAGAAAGTGTATTCTGTTGTTTTGGATGGAATGTCCTATAAATATCAATTAAGACTATCTTATTTAATGTGTCATATAAAGCTTATGTTTCCTTATTTATTTTCATTTTTGTTGATCTGTCCATTGGTGAAAGTGGGGTGTTAAAGTCCCCTACTGTTACTGTGTTAATGTTGACTTCCCCTTTTATGGCTGTTACCATTTGCCTTATGCAATGAGGTGCTCCTATATTGGGTGCATAAATATTTACAATTGTTAGATCATCTTGGATTGATCCCTTGATCACTATGTTGTGTCCTTCTTTGTCTCTTGTAATTGTCTTTATTTTAGTCTATTTTGTTGTTATGAGAATTGTTACTCCAGCTTTCTTTTGATTTCCATTTGCATGGAATATATTTTTCCATCCCCTCTCTTTCAGTCTGTATGTGTCCCTAGGTCTGAAGGGGCTCTCTTGTAGACAGCCTATATATGGGTCTTGTATTTGTATCCATTCAGCCTGTCTATGTCTTTTGGTTGGAGCATTTAATCCATTTAGATTTAAGGTAATTATCAATATATATGTTCCTATTACCATTTTCTTAATTGTTTTGGGTTTGTTATTGTAGGTCTTTCCCTTCTCTTGGCTTTCCTGCCTAGAGAAGTTCCTTTAGCATCTGTTATAAAGCTGGTTTGCTGGTGCAGAATTCTCTTAACTTTTGCTTGTCTGTAAAGGTTTTAATTTCTCTGTCGAATCTGAATAAGATCCTTGCTGGGTACAGTAATCTTGGTTTTAGGTTTCTTCCTTTCATCACTTTAAATATGTCCTGCCACTCCCTTCTGGCTTGCAGAGTTTCTCCTGAAAGATCAGCTGTTAACCTTATGGGGATTCCCCTGTATGTTATTTGTTGTTTCTCCCTTGGTGCTTTTAATATTTTTTCTTTGTATTTAATTTTTGATAGTTTGATTAATATGCATCTTCACCTGTTTCTCCTTGGATTTATCCTGTATGAGACTGTCTGCACTTCCAGGGCTTGATTGACTATTTCCTTTCCCACATTAAGGAAGTTTTCGACTATAATCTCTTTAAATATTTTCTCAGTACCTTTTTTTTCTCTTCTTCTCTGGGACCCCTATAATTAGAATGTTGTTGCATTCAATGTTGTCCCAGAGGTCTCTGAGACTGTCCTCAATTCTTTTCATTCCTTTTTCTTTATTTTGCTCTGTGGTAGTTATTTCCCCTATTTTATCTTCCAGGTCATTTATCCATTCTTCTGCCTCCATTATTCTGCTATTGATTCCTTCTAGAGAATATTTAATTTCATTTATTGTGTTGTTCATCATTGTTTGTTTGCTCTTTAATTGTTCTAGGTCCTTGTTGAACGTTTCTTGTATTTTCTCCATTCTATTTGCAAGATTTTGGATGATCTCTACTAACATTACTCTTAATTATTTTTCAGGTAGACTGCCTATTTTGTCTTCATTTGTTTTGTCTGGTTGGTTTTTACCTTGTTCCTTCATCTGCTGCTTATTTTTCTGTCTTCTCATTTTGCTTAACTTGCTGTGTTTGAGGTCTCCTTTTGGCAGGCTGCATGCTCCTAGTTCCCATTGTTTTTGGTGTCTGCCCCCAATGGGTAAGGTTGGTTCAGTGGGTTGTGTAGGCTTCCTGGTGGAGGGGACTGGTGCCTGTGTTCTGGTGGATGAGGCTGGATCTTTTCTTTCTGGTGGGCTGCACAGAGTCCAGTGGTGTGTTTTGGGGTGACTGTGACCTTATCATGATTTTAGGAAGCCTCTTTGTTAATGGGTGGGGCTGTGTTCCTGTCTTGCTAGTTGTTTGGCGTGGTGTGTCCAGTACTGGAGCTTGCTGACTGCTGAGTGGAGCTGGGTCTTAGTGTTGAGACAGAGATCTCTGGGAGAGCTCTCGCTGATTCATATTACATGGGGCTGGGAGGTCTCTGGTGGTCCAATGTCCTGAACTCGACTTTCCCACCTCTGAGGCTCAGGCCTGACACCAGGCCGGAGAACCATGACCCTGTCAGCCACATGGCTCAGAAGAAAAGGGAGAAAAATAAAATAAAATAAAATAAAAAAGTTATTAAAACAAAAAAATTTTGTTAATGTTATTAAAATAAAATAATTAATTTAAAAAAAGAGAGATCAACCAAACCAATAAACAAATCCACCAATGATAACAAGTGTTAAAAACTAAACTAAGATAAACATATAAATCAGAAATGAGTTAGTTGCATACAGAAAAACCCCAAGTCTACAGTTGCTCCCAAAGCCCATCGCCTCAATTTTGGGATGATTTGTTGTCTCTTCAGGTATTCCACATTGGCAGGGTACATCAAGTTGATTGTGGAGATTTAATCTGCTGCTCCTGAGGCTTCACAGAAAAATTTCCCTTTCTCTTCTTTGTTCACACAGCTCCTGGTGTTCAGCTTTGGATTTGGCCCTGCCTCTTCATGTAGGTTGCCCTCTGGCACCTGTTCTTCACTCAGACAGGAGGGGGTTAACGGAGCAACTGATTAGGGGTCTCTGGCTCTCTCAGGCCGGGGGGAGGGAGGGGTACGGAATGTGGGGGACAAGCCTGCAGCAGCAGAGGCTGGCATGACATTGCAACAGACTGAGGCATGCCATGTATTCTCCTGGGGAAGTTGTCCCTGGATCACGGGACCCTGGCCGTTGCAGGCTGCACAGCCTTCCAGGAAGGGAGGTGTGGATAGTGACCTGTGCTTGCACACAGGATTATTGATGGCTGCAGCAGCAGAGTTAGCATTTCACGCCCATCTCTGGTGTCTGCTCTGATAGCCACTGCTCACACGCATCTCTGAAGCTCATTTAGGCAGTGCTCTCAATGTCTTCTCCTCGCGCACCCTGAAACAATGATCTCTTGCCTCTTAGGCAGGTCCAGAGTTTCTCCTGGACTCCCTCCCAGCTAGCTGTGGTGCACTAGCCCCCTTCAGGCTGTCTTCACGCAGCCAACCCCAGTCCTCTCCCTGGGATCTGACCTCCGAAGCCAGAGCCTCAGCTCCCAGCCCTCACTTGCCCCGGCGGGTGAGCAGACAAGCCTCTCAGGCTGGTGAGTGCTGGTCGGCACCGATCCTCTTTGTGGGAATCTCTCTGTTTTGCCCTCTGCACCCCTGTTGCTGCACTCTCCTCCATGGCTCCAAGGTCCCCCCACTGCCCACCCCCCATCTCCACCAGTGAAGGGACTTCCTAGGGTGTGGAAACTTTTTCTTCTTCACAGCTCCCTCCCAGAGGTGCAGGTCCCATCCCTATCCTTTTGTCTCTGTTTTTTCTTTTTTCTTTCGCCCTCCCCAGGTGTGTGGTGAGTTACTTGCCTTTTGGGAAGTCTGAGGTCTTCTTCCAGTGTTCATTATATGTTCTATGAGTTGTTCCATATGTAGATGTATTTTTGATGTATTTGTGGGGAAGAAGATGATCTCCACGTCTTACTCCTCCACCATCTTGAAGGTCCTCCAAAGATATTGTTATGTATATTCCTTCAGGAGGTTCTAGGATCCTGCTTTAATCACTGCACTAAAATTTCTTAATTTTTTCTCCTTTGTTTCTACAATCCTTTACTTCCCAGCTTAGCAATGGTTTGAATATGCTCTTTGGTATTCAGGAAGGTCTAGGAGGCTAAAGTCTTTATTCTTCAAATAAAAAACTGGGGACACAGAAAGGTACTTGTACCCAGGAGGACCTCACAGTGTCCTGCTCATTTTCATGTGCAAATGTTGGCAAGTACTTTAACTCTTTGTTTAAAATAGAAATAATAATAATAACACCTGTTATGGATTGAACTGTGTCCTTCAAAAAAGGTATGTTAAAGTCCTAATCCCCAGTACCTCAGAATGTGACCTTATTTGGAAATATGGTCTTTCATTGATAATCAAGTTAAAATGAGGTCATCAGTATGGGTCCTAATCCAATATGACTGGTCCTTATAAAAAAGATTAATTTAGACACAGAGATAGGCCCACACTGAGGAAGGATGATGTAAAGACATGCAGGAGAACAACATGGGAAGACATGGACTGATGCAGCTGCAAGCCAAGGAAAGCCAAGGGTTGCTGGCCACCACTAAAAGCTAGGAAGAGGTAAAGAAGAATTCCACCTAGAATCTTAGAGAGAATATGGCCATGCCAACAATTTGATTTCAGACTTCTAGCCTCCAAAACTATGAGAGAATACATTTCAATTTGTTTTGTCACCCAAATGTGGTACTTAGTTAGGGCAGCCACAGGAAAAAATACACCACCTCTTGGACTTGTGAGAGGATTAAGTAAATTAACATATTAAAGGGAAACTGTGTGTCTCAGATTGGGACTTGAAGCCATGGTCTTTTAATTGAGATCACACACCTGATCTCAAGACTTAATGAAGCTCAAGTTCTTGATGTCTCATTGCAGAAAGAATTCAGTGAGAGACAAAGTGATAGGTAAGAATTGGATTTATTTAGAGAGAAACAAACTCCACAGACAGAGTGTGGGCCATCTCAGAAGGGGAGAGGCCCTGAAATATGGTGTGGTTTGTTTTTATGGGCTGGGTGATTTCATAGGCTAATGAGTGGGAGGACTATTCCAATTATTTCAAGGAAGGAGCAGAGATTTCCAGGAATTGAGCCACCACCCACTTTTTGACCTTTTATAGTTGGCCTCAGAACTGTCATGGTGCTGATGTGTTTGCCATTTAGCTAATGTATTACAATGAGTGTATAATGAGGCTCACGGTCTACTGGAAGTTGAATCTTCTGCCATCTTGGACCTAGTTTGTAATAACCAGTTTTCATCATGTCCTATGGCTATGTCATTCTTTTAAAGGTTGTGCCCTGCCCTCTTCCCTCCTGTTTCAGAAGTACTTAGAACAATGCATGCACTATGGTCAGCCCAACAGATTTCTGCTAAATACTTTATAGAAGTAGAAAACAAGGTATCTCAGGAGTATAGGAGAAAGATAATTTATTCCACAAATTTGCAATTTAAATTAGCAAATATTTATTATCTCACAATTTTTATGTGTCAAGAATCTGGTAGGGCTTAGACGTATGTTTTTGGCTCAAGGTCTCTCAAGAGATTTCAGTCAAGCTGTTGCAGAAAGGGGAACCCCTTCCAGGGCCCAAGAAAGGGCTCTTGTCTAACACTCAGAAGTGAATTGTCTGAGGACACACATGTACCAACAAAGCAAAAGACTTTATTGGGAAGGGGCTCCCAGTCAGAGAACAGTAGTGTAAGGGAACCCAGGAGAACTGCTTTGCCTTCATGGCTCACAGTCTCAGGTTTTATGGTGATCAGGTTAGTTTTCAGGTTTTCTCTGGCCAATCATCTTGTCTGTGTCCATATTTGGTCTGACTCAGGGTCCTTCCTGGTGGCATGCACATCTCTCAGCCAAGATGGTTTCCAACGTGAAGGATTCTGAGATGTTGGTAGGACAATATTGTGGGCTGGCGTCTCCTCCCTCCTTTTGGCCCCTTCCAAATTCTCCTGGTTAGTTTTTGGTGGCAGCACCATGCTCCTTATTGGGACCTCCTGTTGTGAGACAACTCATGCAAGTGGTTATCATCATGCCTAGCCCACTGTCCCCTAACAAAGCGGTTGGCTGGCACCATTGTCTCATCTGAAGACTCAACTCAGTGGCAAGTGGGAAGAACAGCTTTTCCATTTTATTTCTTGTCTATAATTATTTCAAAATAATAAGTTAAAAAAATAAATCTGGTCATAATGTTACTGAATTAAGTCATATGGACCCTGCTCAGGCCCTAGCCAGACCCAGGCTCTCTGCCTCAGTGGGGAAGGGTTCTTTTTTCTGTATGGGCTTAAGCAGCAAAATAATAAAACCAATGTTGAGATTGACACAGCACAAACTTTAATCAGTGGCCAAAGAATGGAGAAGCAGGAACTGAGTTCACAGATCAACTTCTCACCCATGTGATGAGAGGGATGTAAATTTAAAGAGTAAAGACAAATGGAGGAGAGTGAAGTTAATGATGGGGAGGCATATGCATTGTTCTACCAGGGAAGAGGTAGGGTTTTTCGAGGGAGTGGGTGCCACCACCTTTTTATTTCTTTTTGGTTCTTAATGTCTGATCATGGCCACTGGTAGGTGTGCCATTTAATATGCTAAAATGTAGTAAAATCAGCATATAATGAAACTCAGGGTCTGTTTGAGGTGACCTATGTTGCCACCTTGGTCCCAGTTTGTTCCATCAGGGTTTTTGTTTGTTTGTTTGTAGCTTCCTTTCATATCTCTGGACCTTTTAACTTAAAAATTTATGTTAACTCCTGCTAAAGGTGGGAGTTGGAGAGCTTTGAGCAAAGACCTGGAGCAGCTCTGGAAATAAAATCATGACCACATACTTCCTTCAAAAGCCACCTACTGAAAGGGAACACTCTTGCACTGTTGGTGGGAATGTAAATTGATACAGCCACTATGGAGAACAGTATGGAGGTTCCTTAAAAAACTAAAAATAGAGCTACCATACGGCCCAGCAATCCCACTACTGGGCATATACCTTGAGAAAACCATAATTCAAAAAGAGTCATGTACCAACATGTTCACTGCAGCTCTATTTACAATAGCCAGGACATGGAAGCAACCTAAGTTTCCATCATCAGATGAATGGATAAAGAAGATGTGGCACATATATACAATGGAATATTACTCAGCCATGAAAAGAAACGAAATGGAGTTATTTGTAGTGAGGTGGATGGAGTTAGAGTGTGTCATACAGAGTGAAGTAAGTCAGAAAGAGAAAAACAAATACAGTATGCTAACACATATATATGGAATCTAAGGGAAAAAAAGAAAAGGTCATGAAGAACCTAGTGGCAAGACGGGAATAAAGACACAGACCTACTAGAGAATGGACTTGAGGATATGGAGAGGGGGAAGGGTAAGATGTGACAAAGTGAGAGAGTGGCATGGATATATATACACTACCAAACGTAAAATAGATAGCTAGTGGGAAGCAACCACATAGCACAGGGAGATTAGCTCTGTGCTTTGTGACCACCTAGAGGGGTGGGATAGGGAGGGTGGGAGGGAGAGAGATGCAAGAGGGAAGAGATATGGGAACATATGTATATGTATAACTGATTCATTTTGTTATAAAGCAGAAACTAACACACCATTGTAAAGCAATTATACTCCAATAAATATGTTAAAAAAAAAAAAAGCCACCTATTGGAAGACAGACAAGGGGCATACATAGTAGAAAACATGAGTAAGTTTGGGAGATCAAAGAACAGAGTCAACTTTAGGCTCACTTCCCAAGGAGGACCTAAAAATATGGAAAGCCTCTTTAGACTTATTTTGATATATAGCAAGAGGTATAGACTAAAGATGCCTGCAGTGGATTTTTAGGGAGATTGACCTGAGTAATTCTAGAGTTTCCAATTTTTTGGTTACACTCAAAAATGTAACAGAATACAAGACTAGCTGAGAGATTCTGACCTGTAGATACCTGGCAGTAATATATGAAGTGAGCACCATAGTGGCCAACATGTGATGACTGAAGGCCAAGTGGGAACAAAGGCATCTTCACAAATGCCAGTGCAGATGGTGGTGACAAAGGACGAGTGGCAATATGCATACTTTGGTGCTCCATAAGTCCCATAAGACCCTGAACACAACTTCAAAGAGAAGAACCAGAGCCCTGAAATGATTGAGGTGACTCTAAATTGATTGAGATTAAGTTTCTAGTACTTGGACAAATGGTGGCTTGAAATAGGAAAAATAAGAGAAGTCACATTTCTTACACACTCGAGCCTGTGGTCTGTGATTTGTATTATTGCATGAATGAAACATGATGCTCCTTATATTTCTATTATTTGTTTCCTTTGACTTTCTCCATAAAACCCAAAACAATAAATGAGTAGATGATGAAATTTTAAGTCAGGATATTTTAAGTGGGCATTCAAGCATGGGGAAAGAGTCTATTTTCTTCTATTATCTTTACTTTAAATCCTGGGAAAGCTATGGTTTTAATCAAGAAATCCATTTCAGGTAAGAACTTGTGAAGAATCTATTTTCTCCAAACTTCTAGGCCTGAAGTTGAGGTTCTAAATATATTTTACTGATGCCTCGTAAATTGGGTCTGTTTTCAAGGTCTTAGCCTCCTTTTCTTGGAAAAAAAAAAAAAAAAACGTTTAAAGTATGTAGTCTTTGAGGAAAAAGAGAATGTTCATTTTAGAAAAAGAGGGAGAGTTTCAGGTAGTTGTGCTAGACAGACCAAGACCAGGGAAGAAAGTCTTTTTCCAAGATTTTTTTTCCTCTTGATTCTGTAAAAGGAAACATGCCATTAAAGTTTCTTTAACATTTTTTCTCTGAAACATAAGCAAACATTTTTGGAGAAAATAGTTGCCTACCTCTGTGATGTCACAAATGAAATGGTATAATTCTACTGGCATTATTGAGGGTCAAGCTCAGGAAAAATATTCCCTATAATTAAGGAAAAATATCTATTTGGGTCACAATGCACACTCCTCACTGAGATTCCACTTTAGCTGCAAAAAGACAGCCAACAGTGAGTCTAGTGAAAGAGACTGACTGCCTTGCTTGATCCCTTCCAATAAAGAAGCTAGCCACTAGGGTAGGTGTAGAGGGTTAAAAGCTTTGCTTTCAATCACTGTGGTCTAATCCCAGATTGCCTCTATTCAAATCTGCCTTTGTAATTGAAATTGTGGCTTTAAAATAATAGTGGAGATTTATTCAAAAATGCTTCTATAAGCCAAAATGCCCTGGTGACCTAGTCAGCATAATATGGTCTAGATCTGGGATTGAAGAAAAAAAGGACTGAAATCAGAGATGAGTCCTAGATAAGAAGATGGAAGCTTTTTAAATTAAATTTCTGTTATTAACTGGAGACTCATTTTACCTATATCACTTCCCTTGTTTTTTACTCAATCAGGGACATGTTTACGTATAAAATTTCAGCTTCTTTTCTACATTTTAGCCACTCTTGCCAAAAATCAATCCTGTGACAACCTCTGAATGATTACTTTATATACATTCCCATATTTAACCTTCCCATTAAATCTGCACTCTTCATATATAGTGTTCTCCTACTCTGCTGCATATTACTCACACAATCCCCTTGGTCACATCCTGAAAGATAACAGAGCCTGGAACTGCACTTTCTTGGAAATAACTAATTCAAACATTTTCCTCCCCCATCACACTCACTTATTTTCCCCACTTATTTGCCCAAGTATTCCCACCAAAATTGTTCTTTGGCATCATGTAGGTAATCAATAAATTGACTCCTCCATTTTCTTTCTAGTTCAGTGATCCCCAACTGGAGGCAATTTTGCCCCCAAGAGACATGGCAATGTTTGGAGACACTTTGGTTTTCACCACTGGTGATGTAACATTGCTATCTAGTGGATGGAGAGGCCAGGCAGCTGCTAACTATCCTATACAGAACAGGTCCCATGACAAAGAATTATGCAGTCTCATGTCAGTAGTTCCAGTTGAGAAACCCTGAATTTAGTTCACTACTGTCTTCATTTTCTTTCTCTTCCATTTTAAACTCAGTGGTCCATCACAACATCACTCTTTTGCAAGTATCCTCAATTCTTTTACATGTATCACCTCTCTTTGAAAAACTCCTAATCTTGTGTTGGCTGCTGAGTCCTTAAAAAGACCACAAGAAACACCTGTTGGTTGAGCAAAACTAAGCTTATTTAGGTTACTGAAGTAAGAAGAATACCATCTTGACAAGGTTTAAGTAATAACTCAGAAGAGAGAAGTCAGGAAAAATATTTATGGGGTTGTATGCTTGTAGTAGGCTATTTTAAGGCAAGGGTTAAAATATGGGGAAATAATTGGGAAAGGCAGACTTTATGACATGCTAGTTTTGGATTGTTTGACACAGTGATATGAGGATCTTGAAGTAATTATTGATAAGCAAGCTGCTAGTCTTGATAAATAAGCTATTTTGGTTGTTTCACAGTTATATCTTCCAAGAGCAAATATTTCTTGAAACATGGAGCTAAGTTAGTTTTGTTTTGGGGTTTTTTGTTTGTTTGATTCTAGTATTTTTTAACACAGAATCAGGAAAATACTCTTTATACCAGAGTTTCTATGATCAACATAGAAAAAGGACAGTACATAGGTTTTAGTTCTTACTTAATTATTCATTACTTAACTGCTGGACTTCTTTCTACTTCAAATAAGCAGCTCAGTGTTGAGGAAGCAAATCACACAACGGAGCAGCTTGGTATCAGTATAAACTTGTAATTGTCAATTCTAATGGCCACAAAACACCTATCAGCAATCTTACTATGTTTCTCAGTAAGCTTATTTTCCTGTTGTTACTAATTTTATTTCTAGTCACTATAAACCTCTCTCTACTGATGAACTTACCTTGACCTTCACAGAGACAATACAAGCAGTCAGATAGGAGCACTACCATTTTCTCTCCCTCATGCCTATGCCCCATCTCATGTCTCTCTACTCCTGGTCATACTTGTCTGCTTTCAATTCCTGAAACATGGCTTCCTCCTTCTGCTTTAAGATCTTCAAACATACTTTTGTCTCTTTCTGGAAAAGTAGATTCTCCACATTTTTAATCTGACTTAAGCATTTTCAACCTCCAAGTTCAATTTAATTGCCATTCCCACAAATAAAATATTTCCTCACCTCCCAGTCCTAGTGCCCCACCTCAATTCTATTCTCTCATAACCTCCTGTGTTATTTGGTTTTTTCTTTATAATTATCAAAATTTACACTCAGAATTTTATTTGTGTGATTATGTGTTTAATATGAAGAATCATACCTGCTTTATTTAGCATAGCAGACTCTAGCATCTATAATGTCAAATATAGAAAACATTCATTAAATATTTGATGTATGATTGGCTGAATGGGTTGTATAACTAAACTTGCTCAGAGTTGTTGAATAACTTGCCCAAGGTTGAACACCTATCAATTATCAGAACTGGGAATGAACTCACAATTTATCTGACTCCCTGGATCATGCTGTCTCCTTTATATTACATCACCATTAGAAAGAAATAATTTAGTTAACTTTTTTTTCTTTTTGTCTCCTATGTTCTCATTTCTTCTCTGTCTATACATTAATATTCATCCAAGATTTTTTTTACTGGTCTTTCTGATCTGTTTGAGTCTTGAAATATAGGGATTTTTTTCTTCTTCAGTCCCATACACTTCTGGACACAGTTTGGACATATACATCAAAATTTTCATTCCAATTTTAAAAAATTTATCTTTTAGTTACCAAGTCTTTTTTAACTTTGAATTATATGAACCTTTAAAGGTTATAACTTCTCTTAGATCTAATTGAACATTATGCTACTACTTGTGGCAGCGCTGGGTTGTGCCACTCAGACCTCTCTTCAAGAAAGAACTTGTCATTCAGCTGCAAGGAAGTAGTTAGCTGGTAGCCTTCGGCTCTTAGCACCTTCTGGAGCTGCCTCACCTTTTGAGCCAAGCCCACACTCTTCCCAGGCAGCACTCTGCCAATAATTGAGCGTCATTCCTCCAAACCTGGAATCCTCTTACACACCATCTTTGTTCTAGAACTGTCCTGTGGGTTGGCTGACACTGTCAGATCTGCTCGAAGCTGAGCCTCTCCCTGCCCAATCTCACTTCTCTTCCCCTTTCCTTTCACTGGTTTCAGATCTGCTTTATGATCATAAGGATTTCTCTGCTCAATAAAGTTCTTACACTCCACCTCAATGTCCACTTCCAGGAGGAATCAAATCACAGATTAGTACAAGATTGCATTTCTATGCCATTGGAAAAATCATTTTAACCCAAATTACTAAATATTTATTGAGCACCTATGTATAAATGAAGTGGACCCAACATGTTTTAAGGGCTTACTATGTGCAGAGCATAAAATATATGCTAGTTTGGCGAATCTTTACAATAACTTATGAGGTAGGTATTAGTCTCAATTTAGAGAGAGGGAACCTGAAACTTAAATAGGTTAATTTAAGTTTCACCCAGGATGTCAGTAGCAGAGTTACAGATGAAATAAATCTCTATGTCAGGTCAAAATCCTGGACTCTAGCTGTTATACACAAGATCCCCCACAGTAAGGTAAGACATTAGTCACTATGAATGTTACAAGAATTGCAAGATACACTTTTCCCTCAAGCATTTGTAAGACTTCTGTTCTAAAAGCGTATGATTCTGTGAAATATAAATTAAATGCTCTATTATTGTGGATAAGACCCAGGAAGCTGTAGGAACCCCCAGGTTAAACAGAATGCCTTTTGCTATATTCACCCTTACAGTTAGAGTTGGTCAAACTATATCCCAGATTTTAAATTGAATGTCAAATTTAATTTGCCTGAGGAAGCCTGAAGCTTAAAGTCTGTCACAGATCACAGAGCTAGACCTGACAGCTGCCTGATGAATCAGCCTGATAAGGAGGATAGGGGAGTGGACAATAAATCACTGTTTAGGGCATCTTTGCCTCGTATTCCTCTCATCCCATAAACAGCTCAGCATCCCATTGGAAAGGATTTTGTCTTTGTAAGCTAAACATCAAAGAAAATGTACCATTCCAGATAATGAAAAAGGCTCAGCCCACAGACTTCTGCTGTCAAGGATTCTCATTACCATTTCCTTGTCTTTCCAAATACTAATTTTAGAGGTTTGACTCAAATCTTACCTGTAAGAGGAAGGCTCATTTCACTATCTAGCCTTCATTGATCTCTTTTTTTCTGAATCCAGAACTACTTAAAATTTGATAATAAATGTTAACATTTTATTCTTTCATTCTTTTATTCAGCACACACCAATAAGATCACCTGCTATTGCCAACCTTTAGTAGTCACCACGGCAGACAGACAGAGACAAAAGCCTCTGCCTTTGGAACTTGAAATCTTGAGGCAGCATAAATTCAAATAACCTAAGGAAGCATGAACTACAAGAGTTTGGATTTAGATAAAACCTTGCCAGTTACTAGATGAATGAGTTAGGCTGTCTTTCTAGCTAACATTTCTTAACCTATAAAAGATAGAGTACGATCAAACAGAGCACTACCAGGGTCAAATGAAATAATGTAGGTAATAATTCTTTCAAATTGTAAGCTTCTCTACAGTTGTTAGTTGCTTATAATAATAGTATTATTAATAAATTATCATAAGGCAAAAGAAAATAAGTGACATAGTAGAGATACAAGTAAAGTGTCATTTGAGTACAGCTGATTGTGGAAATAATATTTAAATTAAGCTGGTAAGGATGAGTAAGATTTTGGTTTTAGAGAAGGGAAAGGTGGACAATAAAGATTGAGAGAGTATTACAATCAAATATAAGTCCTTTTGTGAAAACACGTGGCAAGTTTAAGCAGTAAGTAATCTGATGGGCTTGAATTATTTTATGTAGGGATGGATATACTAAGACTAACAAATAAGATTTGAAAGGTAGGATAGGGACTTCTCATGGAGAGCCTTGATTGTCCTGCTAAAGACTGTGAAATTTGTTGTGTTGGGATGTTCTTGTAGTGGACCTGGCATTTGTTTTGCTGTGTAGTTTTCATTGTTTTTCATGAGTTTTTTTTGTGCAACATTTGTTCCCTATGCCATGGCATTCCGTTAGATTTTTAGTCATGAGAACCCATCTGCTAACCCCAGTAGTAGTCATGCAACTCAAATTAAAACCAGGTGCCCTGGCCTAGAAATGTACATTTTGGGCAGAGCCTTACAGGGACTGATTATGATTGGAGCTGAGTAATTCACATGTAGAGTTCTAGATAAGTCCTGATTCTCGGATCTCTATCACTGCTCTGACTCTTGCTCTCTCTGGGTCCTGACACTTCAGCTTTTCTTTTGATACATTGATACTGCTGATGTTAACCAGAATCACCTTCTACCATAAGTCACCACACACCTCCCATACAGCAATGAACTCTGAGGAGGAGATTAATATAATCTTATTGTAGTTAGAGTTTATAGGATAAGTGATTTTTCAGAGAAAATTCATATTAAGAAATAATAATAATAATAATAATAATAATAATAATAATAATAATAATAATAATAAGGATCTAGAATCATTCCAACACATTCACTCTAGTTTAACCTTCCAGAAGCACATCTCCATCCAGGACTCTCCCCTGCTTAAAATCTTTCAGAAAACACAGGACCTACAGGAAAATCAAAATTCTTTGGCAAAGTATGCAAGTTCCTCAGTTCTTACCACTACTTTCATTTCCAGCAGTACTTCATTACTCCTTTTCAGGTGTCCTAATTTCAGGCCTCTTGGAAACTACTCACTATTACTTAGATCTCGACTTTTTTGCTTCTATGCTTTACTGAACTTCCAGAGACCTGGCCCTTGGATATACTTATAAGAATATAGTTCTGAAAAAAAAGGGTGAAGGGAGAAAGCCTATTTCACTCTCAAGCAATAGAATATAAACATTTCATCCTAATAGTCTGCCCATCTGTGTCTCTCTGAATGGCACCTGCATATTTATTAGCAATCCAGGCACCTTAAAGGAACAGTGACATTATCATGTTCATGTCTTAGAAGGTAAAACACTTGACTTTGTTCTGTTCTGAAGGTGTTGCCCTTTCTATTTTAATGGCAGGGTTTCTCTACTATGCCAGGCAGATTACCTCTGTAAATCTTATTAACAATGATGGTACTGCTGAGAAGCTCTGGAATGGTTCCCCCATGCCCTCCCAGGTAGCTTTGAGTGTAAGCCAGTGGTGATGCCACCTAGTTAGTTGTGTGGCAAGATTCTGGGAAAATGTGGGCAAGAGCTGATTACTGGTTCGTGTTGGTTGGTGGCATTTATTGAGCACCCACTCTGTGCAGAGGCTTTAGGACTGCCAGGAATTGAAGGGGAAATCTGCCTCATGACCTTGGGAATTTTGTGAACTCATTGAAGGTTTAGAATACGAATATATGAAGAGAAAGTAAATTAGGATCTAAAAGAAGATAGCCTAACAGCAAGGGCAAGAGACAGCTGAGGCAAAGGAGGAACACTCTGGAAACAGCATTCTCTACACCCATCCTTTTCCATTCCTGGTCCCCATCATGAGGGGAAGTAATCTTAGCATACACACTGGTAGCATCCCATAATTTATCTCTTAGCACTTGTCTCCCTGAACTCTAATTAATGTTTACCTGCCTGTCTTCTCCACTGGACTTTAAACTCCTACCTGATTTATAGCTATAACCCACCGCTTCGTGTATTACCTGTCACAGATTAAAAACTCAGTCAGGAAACATTAAATAAGGAAATCGATGTTGTTTGCTGTGAGAATTTTATTTATTTTAAAGGAAGGTTAAGAGATAAAATTGTGGCATATGCTTTAATTGTGGCTCCTCTTAGGATAATATCAACATTTCAACATTAAAATTCTTTCAGTAATATTTGGCCTCTGAAATTCCACTTCATAAGGTAAAGAAAGATATCTTTGTTTTCTCCTCCCCCAGCCCATTTTCATGTATGTAATTAATAAAATTAAACCTTCTACACATTATTCCTTCAACATTTAGAATTCTCTGTTTAAAGTGATAAAATGTTTATTTTGAGAGACTATGTATTACTAAAATGAACATGTAGAGTTATAGCATCTCCATGCCTGGATTTTTAACAAAAATGCAAGAAATATTTTTGAAAATAAATAATATAAAGTGTGTGTGTGTGTCTGCGCGTGTATGTACGCACCTGTGGATGTTCTTGATCTCACCACCAGTAGTTTTGAAATAAAAAAAAAAATTATAAGATCTGTGAAATAGTTATTTAAAAGTGCATAGACCACCCTACACTTAAGTGCAATAATTCAAAATATATTTATTGGGTATCATCAGTATACAAAGCACCACAAATGCAAAATATTTCCTGCTCTCTAGAAACTAATGGTATGGTGAGGAAGAAATACACATAAATAAGAAATTTCAATACCATTTACAATATGGCAAATGCAATGTTGGAAATATACCTAGGGTGCTGTAGAAACACAAAAAATAAGTACTTCAGTTTTTTGCCCAGTGTGTATGAGTGTATGTGCTTCTGTCTGGACAGGAGCCGGGTGCAAAAGATTTTATAAAGTGAATCTGAAAGAAAGTAGGATTTAGTGAACCCCTAAAAATAGGCAGAGAATCATTTCTAGCATCATGAAGACATGAACCAAGATCCTGACATGTGTGTAAAAAACTGAAAATCCTTTGTAATTATTAGAGGGCAGATTGTGGTAGGGACAAGGGGAGAATGAAGGTGGGAAAGCAGGCAGCAGCTATATCATGGAGAAGGCTGCATGCCCTCTTAGTAAGCCTGTACTACTTCCAGTTGATCAAAGGTGTTTTACCTGTGTTTTTGCTCTAAGGTAAGGGACATTACCATGTGATTAATTAGTGGTGTGTAGAAGCAGAGGTGTGTAGAGAGATTTTGCATAGTTTCTCAGTGACTTTTATACCTTCTCCCATTGCATATTTTTCAATGATGCTAGTAGCTAACATTTATTTAGTACTTATTATGTGCTAGACATAATTTTAAGTACTTTATATGTATTAAATTAAGACATTTTACTAGTCTGTTCAGACTGCCAAAACAAAATCCCACAGACTAGGTGGCTTAAACAATAGAAATTTATTTCTCACAGTCCTGGAGGCTGAAAAGTCTAAGATTAAGGTGCTGAAAAATTGGTTTCATTCTGAAGCCTCTTTTCTTGGCTTGTAGGTGGCCACCATCTTGTTGTGTGCTCACATGACCTCTTTGTGTGTGCCTGAAAGCCACCAATCCTATCAGATTAGACCCCCACACTTATGACCTAATTTAACCTTAATCGTGCCCTAAACTCTCTAACTCCAAACACAGTCACATTGAGGGTTAGGGCTTCAACACATTAATATTGGTGGAAAAGGTAATTCCATAGCAGAAATTCTCACACAAAAAAATCGGTGAGTAAGGACAGGTACTACTATTATCTCTATTTATAGGTGAGGGAATTGAAACACAGAAATTAGTGTCATAGTGTGGCTTCCTCAAGGGCAGACACTGAAATAGGGTTTGGGGGACAAAACGTGAAAGGTAGAGGAAAGAAAAAGCAGGTGCAAAGACAAAATGCAATGGACAATTAAGGAAATGGTTTTGTTAAGGCTATCCTAATAGGGAGAACATTCATTAATAAGAAATGTCTCAAATAAGAGGGAGGCAACTTGGTTTTATAAAACAAGATCATCACTGAGGAAGGGTGGAGGTGGGTCTTATCTCAGAATATGGGAGAGCAGGGTGTTCCTTTTGAGATTAGCCATTTCTCAAAATACAAAAGGGTGGGAGGATTTTGGAAAACAAAATGTTGGGGATATTTCTTAACTGTTGTTGTTTTCTGTGAGCATAGGACTCAGGTAAAGTTCAACATTGTCGGTTCGAAATGAATGAATATCATTCATAGCTGAACAACTGTGAGGCAATAATAAACCTTGAATGAGGTGAAGCAGAATCTAAGAAATGGTCTCTCAGGGACTTTTTCTGATCATGTCTCTGCAAACCCAGTGGAACCAGGTAATGACAAAGATCAGTTGTTTTAGAGTCCTGGAGATCATGCATCTTAAAAAAAGAGATGCCTAAAATAATAAAGAAAAATATTCATATAAAAGGTTGTATTCAAATAAAGTACCAGGAATTGAACCCTGAGAGTAACCAGTCTAGTGGATTCCAGGAAGTCTGTGGAGGAAAACTGGTCATCCAATACCACTCATTGAGTTTCTTGAAGCTCTCAAGCTAGGATGTTGATGCTCTAGGTGATGTAGTCCATAGTCTTGGTTACCTCTCCTATAAGGGCAGGCATGACCTGAACAGTTTGCCTGACTTCATTAGTGATGAAGACTGGATTGCCCAAGGAGAATTCGGTCCATGCATGGTCAGCTGGGAGGGTGAGTCCTTCAAAGTTTACATCAAGTCTTGGGGCTTTAGTTCATAGGCTTCTTTAGATTCTGGGGAAAGGGACCAGCTGCAAGGCAACCCAGAGTCCCTAGGGTTCTGGGCTGTTGGGTTATAGTTTTTGTTGATGCCAAGTTGGGCAGGAAGGTGAATAATTGGAAAAATGAGTTCAGAGAAATTGTATCCAGATACTCAAAAAACTGGAATAATTGAAAATTTGGAAAGGATTGACAATTTGAGCAAGGTAACAGGATTTATCAGGTAGGTACCAAAATTGTGGGGGTTTATTTTGATGGAGAAGAAGAGAAAGTCAATTAAATTTCTACTAGACAGAGTTTGCATCTCATCAGTTACAATTTGCAGAATTTCAAAATATCTCAAAGGCATTGACTAGGGCTAGATTCTGATAAACTGGAAGAGTGTGCTATAGACATGTAGATGGGTGCTGAGGGAGCCACATGTTGCCTGTGGAAGAGGCTTCTGCATCTGTATTACCACAGGAGTGATGGTGGAGTGGGAAGTGCTAACTCTTAAAGGGAAGGGATGGGGCACAACTGCAGACTCAGAAGATTCAGAGGAGTTCAGAGAGGCAAAGTCTTCAAGGCACCCATCAGATGCTCCCAGTGTAAGGATTTCAGGTTTTCCTAACAAGGGACCTGATCTTGACATAATGACCTGCCTTCGTTGAGTGTTTAACCATCTTTGAAGTTCAGCTATTCTGACTGTTAAGTCCTCTGGCTGGAGGAAGTAAGAACTACTTTGTTTGGAAGCAAAGAGGTCCTCTGGCTTTCATTTTTGGCTTTCAATTGCCTGTAACTTGTTCTTAGCTCTTTATTATCTTTCTGTGGGCAGAGGTTCTTAAAGAGTGTTTGTGGACCAGCAGAATTAGCATCACCTGGGAACTTGTTAGAAATGCAATTTCTTGGGCTCTACCCCAGACTGACCAAATCACAAACTCTAGTGTTGGGAAAAAGCAGTTTGTTTTAACAAGCTCTCTTAGTGATTCTGACGCATACTAGAGTTTGAGAACTACTGCAGAAGTGCATCAGTGATGCTTAGCAATAACTCTCTAATCCTATTATCCTTATATCAATAATTTTCTCCATATATCTCAATTGTCTCATATATTATAGCTGCTAGTGCATTTCCATCCATTATATTCCCTCCTATTTCGCCACTGCTGAATATTTTAATAGACCACTGCCTTGAGACAGAGCCCCCTGTTCTCCATCGTTGATTGGTGGTGGTTGGTGGTGGTTGGTGGGGGGAGGTCCTCATTGTTAGACAGGTGTTAGCATCGGGCTCCAAAACCCCATTATCATCCCGCTTGCTTTCTCAGACCACTTCCAGTACAGTCACAGATCAGGTTCTCCAGAAGCAGAGCTTGAGACAGAGTTTAGAGTGTCAAAAACTTGTTAGAGATCAACACCAG
This sequence comes from Eschrichtius robustus, assembly GCF_028021215.1. NCBI lineage: Eukaryota > Metazoa > Chordata > Mammalia > Artiodactyla > Eschrichtiidae > Eschrichtius > Eschrichtius robustus. The sequence continues at coordinate 37,258,743 of NC_090843.1, forward strand.
TGAAGGGAATAGGGAAGTAGCAGGATTGAACAGAAAAATAAGTTGACTTATGAGGCAGTCTTGACAAAGCCTTCACCAGCTTGGCAGGGAATTCTAAATCGAATAATGCCCATCAGAGTGTCCCACGTTGGGCAAGAATGGCCAGCCCTTTATAACCCTTCCCTGCCCAGTCACAAGGTACAGACTGACCCAGGAAATGCAAAATGGACCCCACAGCTTGCAGCTGACCCTGAAGGAGCTGAGAGCTAAAGGCGATCTTTAAACCACACTTTCTGCAGTCGGGCATCTAGTCCTCCCTCAAAGGGGCATCTGGATGGAACATCTCCCAATCTACTACAGTTAGTAATTTGCCTAAATTCACATTGTAAGAAGGTAGTAGAGCCAGGCTGTGAAGCCTGTTAGCCTTGCTCCAGGGTCCATGTTTGGTCATTATTTCACTATAGCACTTAAGAGCCATTGCTCATGCACATTCACTGAATAATAAGGTGGCAGGAATAAATTTGATTTTTAGGTAGGGTCTCTGTGAAATATTGGTATGTTTCAATATCTTGAGATTCCTTCTATTTATTAGGTTTTATTAGACTTATTCTCCTCATTATAAAAAGGCCTTTACTATCTGTGAGGTACTCTTCAATGAGATAAACCCAAGAAGTTCACAGTTTCTCTGTGGAAGGAATATCCCTTGAGGGGGAAAGGCCCTTACTCTGTTGCCCTGCTTTTCACATTTTTTTGTGATTCTCTCACTTTGATTACTACTGTTACCAGAACATTTTTCTTTTTTGAATTATACCTTAGAAATTCTGGGTTTCATCTTAATATAGAAGTATGTATTTTCTTAAGATGGCCTCATGAATATAACTATTTGAAAAGACAGCTGAGAAGGACAATTGTTGATTTCTTCATAACAACAGAGCCTCAAGTATTTCCCTTTTAAGGATTCCTTTTAAAGGGGTTTATACTATAGGTAAGAAATAATAGAAATATTTTAATAAAACTGGTAATTCAGTCACCAGATTTATTGTTAGTCTAAATTCTTATTCTTGCCCAAAGTAAATGCATAATAAATATTTACTGAATGAATGAATGAATCATTATCATCCCAGTGCATTTTGTACTTTGAGTTATCCTTCCAGTCATAGAAATTATTGTCCCAGAGAATGTGAATATTCTTACCAGTAAATCATAGTGGCAAGAAATAGAAGCCAAGAAATTTACTTTCTTAGGTTCCAAGTCCACTTAAACTTTCTTCCATGCTTCTATATTCATTTAATCCACACCTGATTTTCTCAAGTTATACCATGTTTAAAGGGAAAGCAGGAAAAACAAACATACAAGCAAACTGTGTAGCTGTTTTCATTGAGTTCTGCTTTGGTTTACTGCTATGAACTGTTGTTTGTGATCTGAGTCCCAGCAGGAAGCAGATGGCACATTCAAATCAGGAGAATTCAAGGAAAATTTAATAAAAAGACAATTTTAAAAGGTGTAGGGAAAGTGTAGGGGAACCTCAAGGGATGGTGCAGTATCTGGTTCAGTAGCAACTCAGTTCCCTATACTCTTAGGACAGAAGAGGTGAAGAGATTGTGTGGGCTCCAGCACCCACAGAGGGGACTTGTGCAGAGGGCTGTCCCTAGATGTGAGACCTTTTGTTAAGTGACCCAGCCAACCCATGACAACCTTGCTGGGAAGGAACTGGGATGATAAAATCCCCAGCCTCTCTCCCCTTCCTCCTTCCAATCTGCTGTCAGGTCGTCCTGTGCCAAACCCTACCTGAAAGTCAGAAAGCAAGGGAGGTTGTTGATGAAGTTCAAGTGCACGTGGCTCAGCCTCCTGGGGCAAGGGCAGGATGAAGAAGGATGGAAAGTGGTTCCACAGAGGCAAATAGAAAAACTTCAGTGTACTTTAGTTTTTCATACACTCCAAAATGAATAGACACTGAGTTAGACTATTTGTATGAACCTATGTACATATGAGAGTGATCATAAATAAACCCAAAGCTTTATGTAAGAGAGAACAATCACCAATCAAAATCCAAGACAATAATTTAATTTAACAAAATTTCTGGGAACTCTAATACAATCAGTTCTTTTCTGTGTGTTTTTAAAAACACACTATCCTAATGCCTTGAATGAGTCATAAAATTCTTAGCTCTAATACCTCAGGAATAATAGTAAAATCAAGAAGACTTTGCAAGTAAAAAAATTATCGTTAATTATTAGAAGTTATTAAGTTAGATTTGTATATTCAGAGATTGACAAATCTTTTATGTGAAGGGCCAAATAATGAATATTTTTGGCTTGGCAAGCCACATAGTCTCTGTCACAGTTGCTCAATTCTGCCATTGTAGCCTCAAAACAGCCATAAATAAATGGTCATTGCTGAGTCCTAATAAAATTTTATTTACAAAAGCAGGTGTCTAGCTGGATGATGAATTTATTGATCAAAGGAGAGAGCAATGGTTTTTAACAGACAGATGTGGGTCTCAGACCCAGTTTCTATACTCTTAGAAGAGTGGACTTGGACAAATAGCTTATAGTCTGATCAAATTATCTACCTCACAGAGTCAATGAAAAATATAGGTAAAGTGAACTGGTACAGACAAACCATTCAATAAATGGTAGTTGCCTCCCTTTCTACATATTACCAAAGAAATTATTGAAATTGAATAAGTGAATTTAGCTCAAGCATGTTGAGCTACTTTCAAAGTGGGTCAAAAGGTCTCTAGGGAAAACTTGGAGAATATATTGTCTAAATAAATTCCATGGAGAAAGATATCACATAAAAGTGCCAGAGTTTTAATTTTTAAAATGAGCAACTTAATATCTTGAGCAGAGTTTAGTGGATTTAAAAGAACAGCCTGCATTATTATTGCCAGCAGGGGACTAGCTAATTGGGAATCCATCACCCACAATTGAAAACACAGTTGGAATCAGTTCACCAATCAGCTCATGGTGAACAAGAAAAGGATGTTCAAGACGGGTTGGGAGGAATAAGACAATGTGTGTCCAGAGAGAGACAGATGAGAAAAATAAAAAGACACAGCTCCAAAGAAATTTTCAGCATTGAATCTTGGAAACAACTTATAAATCAGTGTTTCCCAAAGGTATGTAGTGATTTACTCAAAACCCTTCACCTCCATCTCCTCTCTGCCAATAGTCATAAGGTTTCAGCAAAGTCAAAATAAATTCTCATCAGAAAAAAAAAAGAAAATTGCAGACACCTTTGATCTCATGCTGGCCAATGCCTTTCTCTCCAAATCTGGCATTATATCTTCTACAAATTTCCTCTTTGCCCAAGACAGGATAAATCCTCCCTCCTACACATTCTCTAGCACACTGGTTTATCCCTATGGCAGGAAAGCGTGGCCTTCTTATTTCTCTGTTTGTTCCATTTGTCCACAAGCTGCTGAAAAGCAAAACTGTGCATACTGTCATTAGAGCTATAGTCACGGGACATAGTTTAGTATAAGATTCTGAAAGAGTTTGGTAAATATTTGTTGAATGAAGACTAAATAGGTGAAGGTGGACTAGAGAGGGGGTCTTTTTTGTCTTTTAAGGTATTTCCATCTACCTTCAGTAATAAACAAATTGTCACCCTTCTGAACTTAACCTCTAATTCCCATTTTCTTGATCTGTGAAATACTTCACTTTCTTGTTGAGGTCTAAACTGTACAATATGTATAAGGAACCAATCATAGAGTCTGGCAGTTTGTGTTCATTCAGTGCATATTAGTCGTTTCCTCCTTTTTGTGTCAGTATGCTACTAACCTCATTTCTTAATGAAACACTTGCCAGCAGTTATATTTGCTTTTGCCATCTTCTTTAAAATGATTTACAACAAAATGAAGCAACATAAATTTAAATAATAGTGAACAACCTTTTTTTTTTTCCAGTTTGCATTGAAGTTGCATGCATTCTAGACCAGGTCAAAATTAACTTCACTTCACCTGAAATTACACTCAAAAGCAATTTAGGCCTTTGAAATGCATTGCTTTTTAAACCAGCAAACCCTAAACGTTATTACTCTTAACTAATGTCAGAGTGATGCGGATACCAAGTATAGAGTTCACACATTATCAATAGAAATTCATACAACTACTCACATATAGATTTACAGTAGGCAGCAGGGTCAAGTGTACAACTTTTGGCAGCAGATTTTTGGTGTTCAAATCCTGATCTACCATGATTAATCTGTAAAATGGGGAAAATAATAGGACTCAGATCATAGGGTTGTCGTAAGGATTAAATTAGTTAATATATAGAAATCACTTACAGTAATGCCAAATACAGAGTAGATACCATGTTTGTGTTAAGCATTGTTGCTATTATTATTATGTGGATCACCATGAAGAAGTTACGGATGTTTCTGTAATGTGGATCTATGACAATAACGTGCTAATAGAACATTTTTCCATTTCAGAGTAATTTCTTATTGCAAATTTTCACCAGGATGATTTCATTTAATCTACATCACTCTATAATATAGATTATCTATATCACTCTCTATATTGTATATAGAAAAAGTGGGGAGAGAACAGTTAAATTATTCCCCAAGATTTTTTATTATGTAATGCATAAATGACAACAGACTAAAAACCCAAATCTGATGACATATTCAGTATTTATCCATCACACCACAGAAAGAGGCATCCTAAACATGAGAAACAGGTTGAATACAAACCTAAATCACAATCTGGCTGCAGTGAGATAATTCACAACTTTTTCAATGTTGGTTGGATATTCTCTTATCTCCTAGTGAGACCCTGTCCGCATAAGCATTGCAAACCCACTCAGCTCAACATTTCATTTGAAAGATCACAATGTCAGCATGTGTAGATCACTGGGGAAAATTAATTTTAATATGGATCAAAATGTGGTAGCACACCTGTGAGGCATTTGTGACACTCTGGTTAGGATGCAGTTACCAACATCAAAGCCCTTAAATTTGCATTTGATCCCAGATCTTCTGAGTCAAACACTATAGCTTATTTATTCATTTGCTATTTTTATTACACCATGTTACTTCTCTATTTAAATACTGAATAAGGAAAACTGTTTTAAAAAGAGTATTATAGGCATTAATAAAGATGTGCTAGTGTATAAATTTCATATGGACTTTGGAATCCTCTATCAATGCATAGCTTCATTTCTTACAGCTTTCCTTTCATTCTGTATTAATTGAATAGCATGTGTGATCTTCTCTGATAGGAACTGGTGATTTGCCATGAAATGAGGATGTGCTGATTGTCATAGACTTCAATAACACACTTTCATTCATTTTATATTAATAGACCCCACTACATCTTTCCACATTTTTTGAAGATTTTTTTCTATAAAATGTGTTAAATACTGGTGTGACATTCAGGTCAGTTGTTAACTGGCAATCATGTGTATATTAAAGTTACCTCTTAAAAACAAGACAGCATCATCAGGCAGATGGATAACATCAATGCAGGGCTATTAAGCTCCAAGTTTGGTGAGGGGCTCTGGCTAATTGACAAGCACAGATATGTCCTATATTAGAAATTGAAGAGGGCCTGATCCAACTTCCTGCAAGAGTCGAAAGTAACAACCGCATTTTGATGCAATCTTCAAATTCCCTTCTATAAATTAACCCACAGAGATGAAAGAACCATGTGACAAATCTTGGTTCAAAGGACCTCTTCTGTATTGTCATTGTTTTTTGTTATTCATGCACTTCAATTTTCTTTTTTAGTTGCAATGTACTCATCTTATCCTTTCAGTCAATAAGTTATCTTTACACAATAACATCTTCTGATGTGGCATCAACTACCTCTATGTCAGTGACTCCCATATCTTTATCTCTAACCTTGATTTTTCTTCCATGATCCCAGCTGTATAGCCCACTGCATCTCTTATTTGGGGATCCCACCAGTACCTTGGCATTAAAAACAGAACAACTTTCTTCTGACACATCTAAATCTGCTTTTCTTCTCAGTTTTTATCCTCACGTACATCTCAGATCCATCTTTGCTTCTTTTCTCTTTTAAAAACCCCCTCTTAAGCTAGAACCTGTCAAGTCTATCTCTGAAATGTCATTCAAATCTGTTTGCTTCTCTCTATCACCATTGTTAATGCTTTCCTTCAAGCCTCCTGTTTCTTTTTCCTTGGACTGGTCCAGTAGCTGTCGCATTTATCTTCCCACATCCTGTCACTTCCTTTTCTAAATAATTCCTCACATTTTCTTTCTAAAACAAAGGTCTGATAATGTCATTTTCTCTTCCTAAATAGACTTTCTCCCCTTCCTTGCCCAGAAAATGTCTTCTCAATCTTTCAAGACCAAAGTCAGCTATTACAATTCCTCTACATTCTTTCTTGACCTCTCCAGGCTGATTTAGAATCTCTTGTCTGAATTCCAATCGCCCTTTGAAAAGCCTCTGTTATAGTGTTGTTCCTTCCTTTACATACTGAATTGACCAGGATAATACAGACTTTGAGAAGTGTACCAGGTGACAGTATTTAGAAGTTTTCTTTTCAGGATCACAGGCTCAGACCACAATGTTGTGGTCCTTGCTGAGCACTGAAACTTCCACTGTTAATCACCAATAGGGTGCAAGCTCATGAGAACACAGAATTAGTTTGTGTAAGGTGTTAAGATCTTTTTTGCAATTCTATACCAGGGGTGCAAACCCCAAGACTAAAGTGGACTGTGTTGTGTGTCTGTGTGTTTCCATACACACATGAGCACCAGACCTAAAACCTTAGAATAGATTTCTCTGGACTTACTTAAACTTTCATTTCTCCTTGTTGAAATAGATCCCACAGAGTATATTTTCCCAGACTTTTTCACTCTTAGGTCATCTATTTCTGAGAACTGTTAACTAATTTCAGCCTTATTCCCACCTCACTTTCCTGTCTCTTGCCCATTTTTTTCTACATAACTAACATAAGTGGCTGTATCCTCTGTAGGTACCAAAAGAGAGTGATGGTCTCCCTTTCATTCTAACCTTCTAGCTAACAGTGAATAAGGGCTTTATCTTTGTTGTTCCACTTTGCTAGAACTTATTTGAGAACCTCTGATATCTGTTTAATTCAGTGTCTGGTACATATTAGAAGTAGACACTAAATATGTGTCTGTCAAATGAATGAAGGTATTATCTTTATAAAAAGTGAGTCTTGTGTCAAGAAATGAAGCTGTAGGTAAATAAGCCTTAGATGTGAGTTCAATATGACCTAAATTCTTGGCCAAAGAGAGTCCTAGAGCATATCAATTTACAGGGTTAAGCCTTACAGAAACATATCAGAAAGACATCACAAAGCATCCTAGAAAGGATTCTAGGATGGCTCTGCATTTGTATAGTGGTTATTCTATGTGTTGTTGTACTGTCCTTACATTATACCTGATTATTCAGTAAAATGTTATTAATGGTTATTGCCTGGTCTCAGTGACATGTAGAAAATTAGAGAAGTCCTGTGGTCATCTGTGGGAAAAGTGATGCAGAGGAGAACAATTCCCCCATAATTGAGTAGTGCTCCCTCCTTTACAGTAGAGAAGGGTGGATGGGGTAGTAGCTATCGCTAGCAGGGGATGGCTGCATCTAAAAGGAGAGACAGAGAAATAGAGACAGAGATTTGAGTATGAAACAGAATTGTGATCTTATTATGTAGTTACAGACAGGTAAGGCCTGGGACATTGGGGCTCATGTATTTTCTTTTCTGTTTTTACTACTCTATTGTGAATTTCCCCCAGAGAAAGGATCATGACATTTTTATCTTGGTACTTCTGGTGTCAAGCATATTTTTGATAGGACATCGAGGTGTTTAATTAATGTTTATTGAATCAATGAGAAATAAAGCAGGAAAGAATTACAGAAATAATTTAACCCTTAAATTCACTTTTATATACATCGATTATGTTCAAAAAGCATACAAGGTATTTTTACCAAGAACTGGGAAGTACAAAGACAACGAAGGTATGATTTCTGCTGAGTCATTGATGTTTGGCGAAGGAGATATTGACGCAACTGACTCTAATATGAAGCACAAGTAAACAAAGTACTGTTCATTCTGAGTGTTGGAGGAGGCTTTTCAGAGAAAATATGTCACTTGACCCTGACAGTTGACCTCTGGAGAAGAACAGGATATATAAATTGAGTAGGATATGGAGGCAAACATGAGTTGACACCCTAATCATTCATTCTTTCAGTCATTCATTCAGTAGTGTGCTTGACAAATGTTTACTAAACATTTAACATGTGAGATACTCATGAAACAGAGGTAAATATGATAAGGAGAAGTGTATGAAAGGTATTCATTCTTTAAGAATGGAGAATAATGGGGAAATGGCTGGTGAAAGGGGGCACATCTATGCTTGAGCAAGAAATTCCTGGGGCTTCTATGCAGCAAGTCTCCTTTCTCAGAGAACAGGAGAAGACTACCTTCCTTGAGATGAATCAGAGGTGGCCTTGTTAGGGCATTGCTAGTGCCAGCCAGTATCACGGATTGGATCCTAGAGGGCCAAAGTTGGTTATAGAGATCCTAAAACATACAGAAAAGGTTTGAGGATGAGACTGAGAAGTAATTACTCTTCTGTATAGAGAATCAAACCAGAAAAATCAAGGTGAATGATAGGTCAAAGGGCAGGGGTGTCACTAAGCATGGGTTTAGGAATCCAGGCCCAAAGCATCAGGTAAGGACTGAAGAAGGTGAGTTATGAGCTGAATTTAAAGGCTGACTACATTTTAATGAGGCAAGTCACAGCTGCTCCTCTGGAAGGGCTTATGTTTGAGGCTGGAAGCAAAAGAGGACAAAAAAAGGAATAGAAGGAGTTGGTGCAAAGCTGAAATGACCATCAGTAGTCTGTAAGAATTATTTAGTCTGCTTTTATCCCTGAGTTAGAGTTTGAAGGGAAGACCCATTCCAATTGGATTATAGGAGCATAAACACAATTTGGAAATTCTAGAATGGAAAAATTTAAGTGTGTAAGCCAGAGCCAAGATAATTATAAGAATTTTGTCCAAATAAGAGTAAAACCTAATCTCCAGAAAATGAATCTTGGGGTAAAAATATGAGAAAAAGATCTCATTCAATAGTAAGGTACATAGCAGAGATTCCTTTCAAATAACCAATGCCCCATGAGAACAGAGGAACCTTAGATGTCCAAATGAATGAAAAAAAAGAGACTTTTTCTCCCCTGGATATATAGGATGGGAACAGGGGTTAATGACTCATTACAGAAGTGTTGGAATGCCTGTCTTTGGCATAAGTATTAATATCCAATCCTACTGGTTTATGTAGTGAGGACCCTAAATACTGATCAAATGGTATTTTATCTTATAATTATCTTTTTGCATAAATTTTATCTCACCAACTAGATTAGTGATTTTCAATCCCAGTGCACATTAAATAAACTGCAAAGTTTTGTTTTGTTTCATTTTTAAAAAATAAATAGATATTCTAGGACTCTACCTATAGAAATTGTGACTTAATTTGTCTGGGTTGGACCCTGACCACTAATATTTTTTAAACTTTTCTAGGTAATTGCAATGTGTAATTAGAGTTAAAATTTTCACAGCAGATTAAAATGTCATTAACTACTAATCAGACTCCTCAATGGATTATTTGTGTTGGTGGAAAAATGTAAAGCTAAAATTCAGAATCATTGCTTTTTAAAGATTATCTTAGAATGAAAGTAAAGATATTCTAACGTGTTTTAAAATTTTCCTCCAAGACAATAGGAGGCTTCTAAATTAAGATGTCTGAGAATAATCATTACCTCCCTTCTTCCTCAAAATCCAAAAAAAATAATGGGGGTTATAAATTCATAGCAGTACTAGGACACTGAGGAGACTTCTGACCACATGCCAAAATAATAAGGAATTTCTGGAAAAGTAAAGTAGATGTGATAAAGAAACTGAGACCTATGGATGCTTGAGATGTGGCCAATGAAAAAGTAAATTTTCACCCATAAAATCCTGGAATAACAAAAGATAAAAGGTAGCAGAAAATAGAAAGAGCCAGAAGGGGGAATTCAGCAAGTAATTAATTAAAGGACTGCAAAACTGCTGCTCTGACTTTGGCACCCAAACCATCTGGCAATATGAGGGCACTAGGAGAAAAATGGAGTAATAACAACAAAGTGCTGGGAAGATAATGAGAATAAATTTGTTTTATAGAAAAAGAACGTATAAAATACACAAGAACAGTTTAAGAATAATTACAAGTGAATACTTATGTATTCAGCACCCCACTTAAGAACAGAACATTCTTAGTACTTTAGAATTCCTCTCCGGGTAAATCTCATTTTCTTCTGCACTAAATGTAACCACTAAATTAATTTGATGATTATCAATTATTTCCTTACCTTTTAGAAAATAGTTTACTACCTATGATCACAACTATAACAATATATTACTTTGTTTTGCCTCTTCTTGAGCTCGATATAAATGGATATTGTAGATGATTCTTCTGTGACTTGCTTCTTTGACTCAACAACATATTTATGTTTCAACCTCACTGATATCTGTGTGTAGTTGTGATTCATTCCTTTTCCCTGCTGGATAATAATCCACTTTATACATTTGTCACTATTTTTTAGCCAATTACTGTTGAAAAGCATTTGGATTGCCTCCATCTTTTAAATTTGTTTTATGAATAGTGCTGCTATGAATACTTTTATAATAATACATGAGGCACATGTGAAAAACATTCCCCTTTGCTGTACACCTAGGAGTAATATGTTCATGTGTTCCACTTTCCTAGGGCATGCCAAAGTACTTGTACCAATTTATAATCCCCCTAGAAGTGTATAAAAGACTGCGTTGCTTTGTATTCTTGCCATTTTACCTAGATGCTCAAAGTTGCAAATTCTAATCTTGTGTATATATATATATATATATATATATATATATATATATATATAAAATTATCTCATCATGCTTTTAATTTGAATTTATTTGATTAAAAATGAGGCAAAGTGTCTTTTTTGGTTTATTAGTCATTTGAGTTTCCTTTTTTGTGAATTTCCTATTCAAATTTTTACCAATTTTTCTATTAGCCTGTCCATTTTTATTAATGATTTATAAGATTTCATTAAATTATTAATTCTAGGGCTTCCCTGGTGGCTCAGTGGTTGAGAATATGCCTGCCAATGCAGGGGACATGGGTTCGAGCCCTGGTCTGGGAAGATCCCACATGCCGCGGAGCAACTAGTCCCTTGAGCCACAACTACTGAGCCTGCGCGTCTGGAGCCTGTGCTCCACAACAAGAGAGGCCACGATAGTGAGAGGCCCGCACACCATGATGAAGAGTGACCCCTGCTTGCCACAACTGGAGAGAGCCCTCGCACAGGAATGAAGACCAAACACAGCCATAAATAAATAAATAAATAAATAAATAAATAAATAAATAAATAAATAAATAAAACCCAAAGTTTAAAAAAAAAAATTATTAATTCTAGAAACACTTATTGGGCACTTTCTATGTTTCAGGCCCTGGTCTAGGTACTCAGGATGCATCAATTGAAAACACACACACACACACCTCCCAAACAAAATAGTCTCTGCTCTTACAGACCTGACAGTCTACTGTTTGTGGTAGTAAAAGAGAGGAAACAGGCAATATAAATAAATAAACAGATAGATAGATACATACATACATACATAAATTGCATGTTATAAGTTAATAAATTTTATTCATAAATTTTTTTTTAAAAAAACATTCACAAGGTAAGGAGGATAGATTGGACTGTGCATGTAGCATGGGAAGGGAACACATTGTAATTTAAAATATTGTGAGAATAAGCCATATGGAAATCAAAATAAGGAAGATAGTATTTGTGGACTTGAAACCTTCATCATCTTATAGTAGACAGAGATCCCTTCCTGACTTGCCCTGACATGTAACATGAGCAAAACCTTTTGTTGTATCACTCTGTTGAGATGTATGAGTTGTTTTTCACTACAGCATCACCTGATTCATCTTGCCTGAGACAGATAAATTTTGAGAAGCAAATAAAAATCTATTTGCATTTACCCTCTTGCACTGCTGGTGGGAATGTAAATTGATACAGCCACTATGGAAACCGTATGGAGGTTCCTTAAAAAACTAAAAATAGAACAACCATTCGACCCAGAAATCCAACTACTGGCCATATACCCTGAGAAAACCATAATTCAAAAAGAGTCATGTACCAAAATGTTCATTGCAGCTCTATTTACAATAGCCAGGACATGGAAGCAACCTAAGTGTCCATCATTGGATGAATGGATAAAGAAGATGTGGCACATATATACAATGGAATATTACTCAGCCATAAAAAGAAATGAAATTGAGTTATGTGTAGTGAGGTGAATGGACATAGAGTCTGTCATACAGAGTGAAGTAAGTCAGAAAGAGAAAAACAAATACCGTATGCTAACACATATATATGGAAACTAAAAACAAAAAATGGTTCTGAAGAACCCAGGGATAGAACAGGAATAAAGATGCAGACATAGAGAATGGACTTGAGGACACAGGGAAAGGGAAGGGTAAGCTGGGAAGAAGTGAGAGAGTGGCATGGACTTATATATACTACCAAATGTAAAATAGATAGCTAGTGGGAAGCAGCTGCATAGCACAGGGAGATCAGCTCAGTGCTTTGTGACCACCTAGAGGGGTAAGATAGGGAGGGTGGGAGGGGATATGGGGATATATGTATATGTATAACTGATTCACTTTGTTATACAGCTGAAACTAACACACCATGGTAAAGCAATTATACTCCAATAAAGATGTTAAAAAAAAAAAAAGCTACTTGCATAATATTGGTGAGTGGAGTCCCTTAAGCAAAGCAAAAAAATCAGAAACTCTAAAAGAGAACAAATTTCATTATGTAAAAATTAGAAACTCTGTATAGAAAGAATACTATGAAGAAATATAAAAGATACACAATTTTTCACATTGGTGACAAAACTGTCAATATAGAAAAAGAGTAGATATCCATAGTGAATAAAGAATTTCTATAGATCAACAACAAAATAAAACAATTCTAGAAACATAGACAAGGGATATGGAAAGGCAATTCACAAAGAAGATCTGTATTTAGTAATATAGATGAATATTCACAATACTACAAATATATATATGTATATATATCATACTTTTAAGTACATGTTGAGTATATACGTGTTTATATATGAATTAACACACACATATATTCATTCATATTATATATATATGTGTAAAGAAAAAAATTTGGAAAAATATGTAATAACCTTTCAACTATTAGAGTTTGAGAATTTTTTTTAGCTGAAAGTTCCTTAATTTTATGAAACAGTTTTAAAACCGTCAACATATGATACTTTTTGGTAGCTGTACCATTAGCACTTGAAAATAATTTTTTTCTTTCATTTTGATTGTGTTGTCCTATAAATGACAATAAGTTCAGATTGTTTCATGACATTGTTCAAAGTTTCTTTATGCTGATTGATCTGCTTGTTCTATAAGTTACTGAGAGGGAAGTATTAGAATTTCAGACAATGTGGATTTGCCTATATCTTCTTTTGGTTCTGTCAGATTTTCTTTATATATTTGAAGCTAAGCAAATAGATATATACAAATGTAAGATTGTTATATATTCCCTTGAAAAAACATGTATTTATTTATTTGTTTGTTTGTTTGTTTATTTATATTATGAAATATCCATCTAGTTTGTCTGATAGTCTTGTAGTCACACCAGCATTCTTGTGCTTAGTGTTTTCTTGATATATCTTTTCTGTCCTTTTATCTTTAACCTATTTGCATTTTTATTGCAAGTCTGTTTCTTATAAACAGAATATAGATGAATCTGTTTAAAACCCAGTTTGACAAATTTTGTCTTAATCCATTTAAATAATCCATAAGCACATGAAAAGCTGTGCAACATCATTAGTAATCATGGAAATTTATTTTAAAACCATAATTCTATGCCTCTACAAAGCCGGCAAAATGACTAAAATTTAAAGAATGACAATAACAAGTTTTGCAGAGATATGAAACAATCGGAATTCTCATACATTGTTGATGGGAGTATGAACTGGTTAAGCTACTTAAGAAAATGATTCAGCAGTATCTACTGCTAAAGCTAAACACAGCTGCCCTAAGACATATCAGCTCTGCTGCTAGGTATGTACCCAACAGAAAAGAGATGAGTGCATATGTCCACCAAACAACATGCACAAGATTATACATAATGGCTTTATTAATCACAGGCAAAACTAAAAGCAAACCAAATGTCTATCAATAGGAAAATGGACAAATACATTTTGGCTTCTTTGTGCAACGATGTACCACACAACACAAGAAAAGAACTACTGATACATGAAAAACATGAATCTCAGAAGCTTGATGTTGAGTGAAAGAAGCCAGACATGAAAGTGAAAATGTGTGATTCAAACTATATGAAGTTCAATAAGAGGCAATATTAACTTTGGGTGTTGGATGTCAGAACAGTGGTTACTGCTGGGGGAGGTTGATTGGTAATGAGGGGGACTGGCATGAGAAAACCTTCTGGTGTGCGGAAAATGTTGCACATCTTGACCTGAGTAGTCTCGTGAATGTATACAAATTTAAAATGTCATCAATCTGTTCACTTCAGATTGTACATTTACTGTATATGTTATGTCTCAATAAAAAGAAAAAAATTAAAAGAAAATATATATTAAGTTCTTTATATTAAAAAATACTCCCCAAATCAGTACATATGAAAGTAATTTAAGATACACTAGTTTGGGTTTTATGTTGTCTCCCCATAATATAATGTTGGGTAAAGTGAGGTGCTTCCCTATAATACTGCTCAGCAGAGCATATATGTTTTGGGTAGTGTTGTTTCCAAGGTTCTGAACAGTGAAATTTGATCCTCATTGAGTGTTGCACTAAGACCACATAATGAGGTGGAATGAGAAGGAATCATCACAAGTTTTTTTGCCCTTTCTCCTCCAGAGAGGATTTGCCCACATGATTTGTTAAGAATGATAATTTTTATTTATACTCTCACTTTTGTTGCCAGGTCTTTCTGTCACTTTTGAGATAGCCAACTAATAACACTTTTTAGAAGTATTTTGATCATACAATAGAGTAGCAGTTATATTTATGCTGGTGAAATGTGTTAATATTCTCTGTTTAAAGATGCAATGCTGTTTGTTCCTTTAAATAAACCAGCTGAAATTTCTTTAAAAGCTCAGCTAAATACACACTATCCTATGAAATATCACTTCTACTAGATAGTAGACATTTGGAACCTCAGGGGCAGTTAAGTGGATGAGGTGTGAACACAGAGGCTGCTGTTTTAATGATTTTTGTGACTGATCCTGAGATCAATGGAGTTATTATGACAAGTATTCTGCTTGCCTCACTTTGATCTTGTAGTGGATAATTTTGAGAATGAATATTGGCAATAATCCCCCTTGGCAGCATATAAGCAATTTAGTGTAGTCTTAAGGGTACCAGTTCTGGAGACAGACTGCTCAGGTTCAAATCCTGTTTTCATCAGTTCTGTGCTGTGAAGCCATAGGCAATTTACTCCAGCTCTCTGAGCCCATTTCCTCATCTGCAAAAATGGGAATAATAGCACATTCTACAGAGGATTATTGTGAATACTAAACAAAATAGCTTATGTGAAAGCATCTGAGAAAAAAAGAGGCACTGGGGGGTATTTATTCAGCCATTTGTTTATACTGATTGTGCACAGCAAGAAGCATGAAAGATACAGAATCTAGCTGGACCAGAAAGGTTGTATAGTAGATTTGGGGGAAATGATTTCCTGAGATAATCTGTGTAAATTGCTTAGAACAGTACCTGGCACATAATATTTGATTAATAGTGTTAGCTCTCATGTTTATTTTTGGCACTTTGAAAAAACAGGTGCATGTTTGGAATCTAGACATGTCAATCCCTGAGTAGAATCAGAAAAGATATTGATTTATTTTTAATCTCTTTATTATTCATTATGACAAAGCATTAGAGTGGAGATTCGAAAATCCCTTGTTAAGAAGTGATGAGGAACAAGAGGCTATTTCTCCACTTTCATTTTGTTCACGTGGGTTCTCTGTAAAACCTATGTTCTGCACAATAAGACTACATGATTCCCTATTTTCCATGTGGCAGAAAAGGTGACCATTAGAACATTCCCTAGTCCTCCATACTATTCCTTATTCCACATTCGTAATTCTTTGTTTTTTTTTTTTTTCAATTAGGCTTCAAGCTCTTTCAGATGGATTATAAGTTAACCCTCTGGATTCAAAAGAAGGTCCCGGGGTCTGGGCAAGATGGCGGAAGAGTAAGATGCGGAGATCACCTTCCTCCCCACAGATACATCAGAAATACACCTACACGTGGAACTGCTCCTATAGAACACCCACTGAATGCTGGCAGAAGACGTCAGACCTCCCAAAAGGCAAGAAACTCCCCACATACTTGGGTAGGGCAAAAGAAAAAAGAAATAACAGAGAAAAAGAATAGGGATGGGACCTGTACCAGTGGGAGGGAGCTGTGAAGAAGGAAAGGTTTCCACACACTAGGAAGCCCCTTCATGGGCGAAGACTGCGGGTGGCAGAGCAGGGATGCTTCGGAGCCACGGAGGAGAGCGCAGCCACAGGGGTGCGGAGGGCAAAGTGGAGAGATTCCCGCACAGAGGAGCGGTGCCGACCAGCACTCACCAGCCCGAGAGGCTTGTCTGCTCACCCGCCGGGGCGGGCGGGGGCTGGGAGCTGAGGCTCGGGCTTCGGAGGTCGGATCCCAGGGAGAGGACTGGGGTTGGCTGCGTGAACACAGCCTGAAGGGGGCTAGTGCACCACAGCTAGCCGGGAGGGAGTCCGGGAAAAAGTCTGGAGCTTCCAAACAGGCAAGAGACTTTTTCTTGCCTCTTTGTTTCCTGGTGCGCGAGGAGAGGGGATTCAGAGCACAGCTTAAAAGGAGTTCCAGAGACGGGCGCGAGCCGCGGCTAACAGCACGGACCCCAGAGACGGGCATGGGATGCTAAGGTTGCTGCTGCTGCCACAAAGAAGCCTGTGTGCCAGCACAGGTCACTACCCACACCTCCCCTCCCAGGAGCCTGTGCAGCCCGCCACTGCCAGGCTCCCGTGATCCAGGGACAACTTCCCCAGGAGAATGCACAACGCGCTTCAGGCTGGTGCAATGTCACGCTGGCCTCTGCCGCCGCAGGCTCGCCCCAAATCTGTACCCCTCCCTCCACCCAGCCTGAGTGAGCCAGAGCCCCCGAATCAGCTGCTCCTTTAACCCCGTCCTGTGTGAGCAAAGAACAGACGCCCTCAGGCAACCTACAGGCAGAGGCGGGTCCAAATCCAAAGCTGAACCCTGGGAGCTGTAGGAACAAAGAAGAGAAAGGGAAATTTCTCACAGCAGCCTCAGAAGCAGCGGATTAAAGCTCCACAAACAATTTGATGTACCTGCATCTGTTGAATACCTGAACAGACAATGAATTATCCCAAATTGAGGAGGTGGATTTGGGGAGCAGGATATATTAATATTTCCCCTTTTTCCTCTTTTTCTGAGTGTGTATGTGTATGCTTATGGGTGAGATTTTGTCTGTATAGTTTTGCTTTCACCATTTGTCCTAGGGTTGGATCCGTCCACTTTTTTTTTTTTTTACTTAAAATTTTTTTTTCTTAAAAAATATTTTCTTAATAATTTTTTTCTTATTTTTATTCTAAAAAATTTTTCTTAATACATTTTTTCTTAATATTTTTTTCTTATTTTTTATTTTAAAAAATTAAAAAAGTTTTTTTCTTAAATGATTTCTTAATAATTTTCTTCCTTATTTTTTATTATAATAGCTTTATTTTATTTTATTTTATCCTCTTTCTTTCTTTCTATTTTTTCTCCCTTTTAATCTGAGCCATGTGGATGAAAGATTCTTGGAGCTCCAGCCAGGCATCAGGCCTGTGCCTCTGAGGTGGGACAGCCAACTTCAGGACACTGGTCCACAAGAGACCTCCCAGCTCCACGTAATACCAAACGGTTAAAACCTCTCAGAGATCTCCATCTCAACATCAAGACCCAGCTTCACTCAACGACCAGCAAGCTACAGTGCTGGACACCCTATGTCAAACAACTAGCAAGACAGGAACACAGCCACATCCGTTAGCAGAGAGGCTGCCTAAAATCATAATAAGGCCACAGACACCCCAAAACACACCACCAGACGTGGACCTGCCCACCAGAAAGACAAGATCCAGCCTCATGCACCAGAACACAGGCACTAGTCCTCTCCATCAGGAAGCCTACACAACCCACTGAACCAACCTTAGCCACTGGGGGCAGATACCAAAAACAACAGGAACTACGAACCTGCAGCCTGTGAAAAGGAGACCCCAAACACAGTAAGATAAGCAAAATGAGAAGACAGAACAACACACAGCAGATGAAGGAGTAAGGTAAAAACACACCAGGCCTAACAAATGAAGAGGAAATAGGCAGTCTACCTGAAAAAGAAGTCAGAAAAATGATAGTAAAGATGATCCAAAATCTTGGAAATACAATAGACAAAATGCAAGAAACATTTAACAAGGACGTAGAAGAACTAAAGAGGAACCAAGCAATGATGAATAACACAACAAATGAAATTAAAAATTCTCTAGAAGAGATCAGTAACAGAATATCTGAGGCAGAAGAACGGATAAGTGACCTGGAAGATAAAATAGTGGAAATAACTACTGCAGAGCAGAATAAAGAAAAAAGAATTAAAAGAACTGAGGACAGTCTCAGAGACCTCTGGGACAAAATTAAATGCACCAACATTCAAATTATAGGGGTCCCAGAAGAAGAAGAGAAAAATAAAGGGACTGAGAAAATATTTGAAGAGATTATAGTTGAAAACTTCCCTAATATGGGAAAGGAAATAGTCAATCAAGTCCTGGAAGCACAGAGAGTCCCATACAGGATAAATCCAAGGAGAAACACGTCAAGACATATATTAATCAAACTATCAAAAATTAAATATAAAGAAAACATATTAAAAGCAGCAAGGGAAAAACAACAAATAACACACAAGGGAATCCCCATAAAGTTAACAGCTGATCTTTCAACAGAAACTCTGCAAGCCAGAAAGGAGTGGCAGGATATACTTAAAGTGATGAAGGAGAAAAACCTACAACCAAGATTACTCTACCCAGCAAGGATCTCATTCAGATTTGATGGAGAAATTAAAACCTTTACAGACAAGCAATAGCTGAGAGAGCTCAGCACCACCAAACCAGCTTTACAACAAATGCTAAAGGAACTTCTCTAGGCAAGAAACACAAGACAAGGAAAACACCTACAATAACAAACCCAAAACATTTAAGAAAATGGGAATAGGAACATACATATCGATAATTACCTTAAATGTAAATGGATTAAATGCTCCCACCAAAAGACACAGACTGGCTGAATGGATACAAAAACAAGACCCATATATATGCTGTCTACAAGAGACCCACATCAGACCTAGGGACACATACAGACTGAAAGTGAGGGAATGGAAAAAGATATTGCATGCAAATGGAAATCAAAAGAAAGCTGGAGTAGCAATTCTCATATCAGACAAAATAGACGTTAAAATAAACACTATTACAAGAGACAAAGAAGGACACTATATAATGATCAAGGGATCGATTCAAGAAGAAGATATAACAATTGTAAATATTTATGCACCCAGCATAGGAGCACCTCAATACATAAGGCAAATAGTAACAGCCATAAAAGGGGAAATCGACAGCAACACAATCATAGTAGGGGACTTTAACACCCCACTTTCACCAATGGACAGATCATCCAAAATGAAAATAAATAAGGAAACACAAGCTTTAAATAATACATTAAACAAGATGGACTTAATTGATATTTATAGGACATTCCACCCAAAAACAACAGAATACACATTTTTCTCAAGCGCTCATGGAACATTCTCCAGGATAGATCATATCTTGGGTCACAAATCAAGCCTTGGTAAATTTAAGAAAATTGAAATCATATCAAGTATCTTTTCCGACCACAACACTATGAGACTAGATATCAATTACAGGAAAAAATCTGTAAAAAATACAAACACATGGAGGCTACACAATACACTACTTAATAAACAAGTGATCACTGAAGAAATCAAAGGGGAAATCAAAAAATACCTAGAAACAAATGACAATGGAGACACGACGACCAAAAACCTATGGGATGCAGCAAAAGCAGTTTTAAGAGGGAAGTTTATAGCAATACAAACCTACATCAAGAAACAGGAAATATCTCGAATAAACAACCTAATTTTGCACCTAAAGCAATTAGAGAAAGAAGAACAAAAAAACTCCAAAGACAGCAGAAGGAAAGAAATCATAAAGATCAGATCAGAAATAAATGAGGAAGAAATGAAGGAAACAATAGCAAAGATCAGTAAAACTAAAAGCTGGTTCCTTGAGAAGATAAACGAAATTGATAAACCATTAGCCAGACTCATCAAGAGAAAAAGGGAGAAGACTCAAATCAATAGAATTAGAAATGGAAAAGGAGAAGTAACAACTGACACTGCAGAAATACAAACGATCATGAGAGATTACTACAAGCAACTCTACACCAATAAAATGGACAACCTGGAAGAAATGGACAAATATTTAGAAATGCACAACCTGCCGAGATTGAACCAGGAAGAAATAGAAAATATGAACAGACCAATCACAAGCACTGAAACTGAAACTGTGATTAAAAATCTTCCAACAAACAAAAGCCCAGGACCAGATGGCTTCACAGGCGAATTCTATCAAACATTTAGAGAAGAGCTAACACCTATCCTTCTCAAACTCTTCCAAAATATTGCAGAGGGAGGAACACTCCTCATCTCATTCTATGAGGCCACCATCACCCTGACACCAAAACCAGACAAAGTTGTCACAAAGAAAGAAAACTACAGGCCAATATCACTGATGAACATAGATGCAAAAATCCTCAACAAAATACTAGCAAACAGAATCCAACAACACATTAAAAGGATCATACACCATGATCAAGTGGGGTTTATTCCAGGAATGCAAGGATTCTTCAATGTACGGAAATCAATCAACGTGATACACCATATTAACAAATTGAAGGAGAAAAACCATATGATCATCTCAATAGATGCAGAGAAAGCTTTCGACAAAATTCAACACCCATTTATGATAAAAGCCCTGCAGAAAGTAGGCATAGAGGGAACTTTCCTCAACATAATAAAGGCCATATATGACAAACCCACAGCCAACATTGTCCTCAATGGTGAAAAACTGAAACCATTTCCACTAAGATCAGGAACAAGAAAAGGTTGCCCACTCTCACCACTATTATTCAACATAGTTTTAGAAGTGTTAGCCACAGCAATCAGAGAAGACAAAGAAATAAAAGGAATCTGAATCAGAAAAGAAGAAGTAAAGCTGTCACTGTTTGCAGATGACATCATACTATACATAGAGAATCCTAAAGATGCTCCCAGAAAATTCCTAGAGCTAATCAATGAATTTGGCAAAGTAGCAGGGTACAAAATTAATGCACAGAAATCTCTTGTATTCCTATACACTAATGATGAAAAATCCGAAAGTGAAATTAAGAAAACACTCCCGTTTACCACTGCAACAAAAAGAACAAAATATCTAGGAATAAACCTACCCTGAGAAAAACATAATTCAAAAAGAGTCATGTACCAAAATGTTCATTGCAGCTCTATTTACAATAGCCAGGACATGGAAGCAACCTAAGTGTCCATCATCGGAAGAATGGATAAAGAAGATGTGGCACATATATACAATGGAATATTACTCAACCATAAAAAGAAATGAAATGGAGGTATTTGTAGTGAGGTGGATGGAGTTAGAGTCTGTCATACAGAGTGAAGTAAGTCAGAAAGGGAAAAACAAATACAGTATACTAACACATATATATGGAATCTAAGGGGAAAAAGAAAAAGGTCATGAAGAACCTTTTGGCAAGATGGGAATAAAGACACAGACTTACTAGAGAATGGACTTGAGGATATGGGAAGGGGGAGGGGTAAGATGTGACAGGGTGAGAGAGTGGCATGGACATATATACACTACCAAATGTAAAATAGATAGCTAGTGGGAAGCAACCACGTAGCACAGGGAGATCAGCTTGGTGCTTTGTGACCACCTAGAGGGTTGGGATAGGGAGGGTGGGAGGGAGGGAGATGCAAGAGGGAAGATATATGGGAACATATGTATATGTATAACTGATTCACTTTGTTATAAAGCAGAAACTAACACACCATTGTAAAGCAATTATACTCCAATAAAGATGTTAAAAAAAAAATAAAGAAGGTCCCATGTTGCATAAAGCCCAAGTGTTCCAACTTCTCTGGTATCCCAAAATTAATCTTTTCCTCACCCTTCTGTAAAGGGTGATGAGTTTTTACAGAGTTAAAATAAATTTAGCATCTTCTCAGAAACTCATTTTGCATTTTTTAAAAAACCCACAGTAACTGAATGAAAAATCCTCAAGGACTGCATTTCATTTTATGCCTAGTGGCAAATATTACTTGATTATGCTGGCAGTTAGGAATGGTTTAGCTTTAATTTAACTTTTCCACAAAATGGCATGTAGGCCACTGTCTACAGGATGCTAAAAGCCTGGTGACAGGTTAACACCTTTCCTGTCCATCTGGATAGCTACTAAATGCCAGTCATTCAGGAATGCCCAAAGAGCTGAGTGGGTCACTGAATTTCACTTTTATTCCAGTTTTTATACCTTTTATTCCCATATTTTGTCCCTTTCACTGTTCTAATTCCCCTTCTGATTTATCTGTGATAACAGCCATTGGGCGTACTGATTTTTCTTTCAGCATCACAGCATCCCTTACTGTTCTGCCAGAGTCTCATCCTCCTTCTTCCATAAGATTTATGTCATTTGAGGATCTAAGCAATTGATAAATGTAACACACCTCCCCGCATATAATTGATGTTGGTGTTCATTCAGGGCTCTTCTTGTGATTTTGGGGTCTCAATGTAGCTGCCCAGTATAATGCACTGTATTCAGAGCTCCAAAGGCTCAGTAACTTTCCCAGGTTAATAACATCTTTGGTGTTTTTAATCTTGATTAAAGAGAGAGATGATAACATGTGACTACCTTGAATTTAGATTCCTTTTCATCACATTTTGCTGTCTGTATAAACTTCGACAATATTTTTTTAACTCCCTGAGCCTCCTTTTCATAACCAGTAAAACCAAAATAACCTGTGAAGGTTGTTGTGTGGACCAAATGAGATACCATAATCTGAGAAAGTACCTTGGAAAGTATCAAGGGTTTTATCACTCTAAACTATAAGGATGTACAATAGTATCTACTATATTAAGAAGGATGGCATTAGGCACTGAATACAAAGTGGAGACTTAGAAGCCTATAAGAACCTCAATGACAGGAATCATGCCATTGTATTATTCTGTGCTCCATATATTGGCTGAAATGAGGTACACCTCATATATGTTTGCTAAATGAGAAAAAATAATAAACTATAAAGTAGAATAATCTTTAAATTTCAGGTTCTATTTCTAAATTCTAATAGATTCACTCTCTTGCAGAAAGTGATTATTTCAACCTACTGAAAATCAATCAATTCTTATTTCTTAATGGTTTACTATGTACCAGGCACTTGGCTGGAATCATGAGAAACAAGAAATTATTCAAAATCAAGGAAGGAGTGTTCTAATTTAGAATAGTGAGTTCAGCCTATGTGTTTAACTCTCTTGTCCCTTTTACCCATGGCCCCTTCTAATGAGTAAGTTTTATCAACATCAGGAAGGAGAAAATGTCAGAAAACTATAAAATTTTGGTAGAAATAGAACAGACATGAAAGGAAAGTTTTCCAACCTCCAAATCACTGGATGCAAATAGAAAACTAAATGTTTATTAAAGAGACCCCAGGAGAAGGTCTCAACACAATCAAAGTCAGAGTGATGAGCTGCTGCACTTGCTCTCTCTACCTCATATATTTATGTACACAAACATACATTTACATACACATATCTCTATCTGAAGAAAGAAAGAAAAGAGTAGAGGAGGTTAGAAAAGAAACCATTATTAAACTAAAAACTAAGAAATAATTAAAAATAAGAATTTGTATCATTCAAAGTAAGAAATGGGATATAAAGTATATAAGGAAAATTGGTTCAAGATGGCAGAGTAGAAGGACGTGAGCTCACTCACTCTTGCAAGAGCACCAGACTCACGACTAATTGCTGCACAGTCATCAAGAGAAAGACACTGAAACTCACCAAAAAATATACCCCACATCCAAAGACAAAGGAGAAGCCACAATGAGACAGTAGGAGGGGCACAATCATAATAAAATCAAATCCCATAACTGCTGGGTGGGTGACTCACAAACTGGAGAACACTTATACTGCAGAAGTCCACCCACTGGAGTGAAGGTTCTGAGCCCCACGTCAGGCTTCCCAACCTGGGGGTCTGGCAATGGGAGGAGGAATTCCTAGAGAACCAGACTTTGAAGGCTAGCAGTATTTGATTGCAGGACTTTGACAGGTCTAGGGAAAATAGAGACTAAACTCTTGGAAGGCACACACAAAGTAGTGTGTGCATCGGGACCCAGGGGAAGGAGCAGTGACCCCAGGGGAGACTGAACCAGACCTACCTGCTAGTGTTGGAGGGTCTCCTGCAGAGGCAGGGGGTGGCTGTGTCTCACCGTGAGGACAAGGACTCTGGAGCAGAAATTCTGGGAAGTACTCCTTGGTGTGAGCCCTCCCAGAGTCTGTCATTAACCCCACCAAAGAGCCAGGTGGGCTCCAGTGTTGGATCACCTCAGGCCAAACAACCAACAGGGAGGGAACCCAGCCCCACCCATCAGCAGACAAGCAGATTAAAGTTTTACTGAGCTCTGCCCAACAGAGCAATACCCAGCTCTACCCACCACCAGTCCCTCCCATCAGGAAACTTACACAAGCCTCTTAAATAGCCTCATCCACCACAGGGAAGACAGCAGAATCAAGAAGAGCCACAATCCTATAGCCTGTGGGGAAAAAACCACATTCACAGAAAGATAGACAAGATGAAAAGGCAGAGGGCTATGTACCAGATGAAGGAACAAGAAAAAAACCCAGAAAAACAATTAAATAAAGTAGAGATAGACAACCTTCCAGAAAAAGAATTCAGAATAATGATAGTGAAGATGATCCAGGACCTTGGAAAAAGAATGGAGGCAAAGAACGGGAAGATGCAAGAAATATTTAACAAAGACCTAGAAGAATTAAATAACAAACACCTAGAAGGATTAAACAACAAACAAACAAAGATGAACAATATAATAAGGGAAATGAAAAATACACTAGAAGGAATCAATAGCAGAATAACTGAGACAGAACAATGGATAAGTGACCTGGAAGACAGAATGGTAGAATTCACTGCCATGGAACAAAATAAAGAATAAAGAATGAAAAAAAATGAAGACAGCCTAAGAGACTCTGGGACAACATTAAATGCAACAACATTCACATTATAGGGGTCCAAGAAGGAGAAGAGAGAGCAAAAGGACCCAAGAAAATATTTGAAGAGATTATACTCCAAAATTTCCTTAACATGGGAAAGGAAATAGCCACCCAAGTCCAGGAAGCGCAGAGAGTACCAGGCAGGATAAACCCAAGGAGAAACATGCTGAGACACATAGTAATCAAATTGGCAAACAATAAAGACAAAGAAAAATTATTGAAAGCAACAAGGGAAGAACGACAAATAACATACAAGGGAACTCCCATAAGGTTAACAGCTGATTCTCAGCACAAACTCTACAAGCCAGAAGGGAGTGACATGATATATTTAAAGTGATGAAAGTGAAGAGCCTACAACCAAGATTACTCTACCCGGCAAGGATCTCATTTAGATTTGATGGAGAAATCAAAAGCTTTACAGACAAGCAAAAGCTAAGAGAATTCAGCACCACCAAACCAGCTCTACAACAAATGCTAAAGGAACTTCTCTAAGTGGGAAACACAAGAGAAGAAAAGGACCGAAAAAAACAAACCCAGAACAATTAAGAAAATGGTCATAGGAACATACATATCGATAATTACCTTAAACGTGAATGGATTAAATGCTCCAACCAGAAGACACAGGTTCGCTGAATGCATACAAAAACAGGACCCATATATATGCTGTCTACTAGAGACCTACTTCAGACTTAGGGACACGTAGACTGAAAGTGAGGGGATGGAAAAAGATATTCCATGCAAATGGAAATCAAAAGAAAGCTGGAGTAGCAATACTCATATCAGAAAAAATAGACTTTAAAATAAAGACTGTTAAAAGGACAAGGAAGGACACTACATAATGATCAAGGGATCAATCCAAGAAGAAGATATAACAATTATAAATGCATATGCACCCAACATAGGAGCACCTCAATACATAAAGCAACTGATAACAGCTACAAAGAGGAAGTCAACACTAACACAATAATAGTGGGGGACTTTAACACCTCACTTACACCAATGGACAGGTCATCTAAACAGAAAATTAATAAGGAAACACAAGCTTTAAATGACACAATAGACCAGCTATATTTAATTGATATTTGTAAGACATTCCATCCAAAAACAGCAGATTACACTTTCTTCTCAAGTGCACATGGAACATTCTCCAGGATAGATAACATCTTGGGTCACAAATCAAGCCTCAGTAAGTTTAAGAAAATTGAAAGTATATCAAGCATCTTTTCTGACCAAAATGCTATGAGATTAGAAATCAATTACAGGGAATAAAATATAAAAAACACAAAGAAATGGAGGCTAAACAATACATTACTTAATAACCAAGAGATCACTGAAGAAATCAAAGAGGAAATCAAACGATACCTAGAGACAAATTACAATGAAAACACGATGATCCAAAACCTATGGGATGCAGCAAAAGTAGTTCTAAGAGGGAAGTATATAGCTATAGAAGTCTACCTCAAGAAACAAGAAAAAACTCATATAAACAGTCGAACTTTACACCTAAAGGAACTAGAGAAAGAAGAACAGACAAAACCCAAAGTTAGCAGAAGGAAAGAAATCATAAAGATCAGAGCAGAAATAAGTGAAATAGAAACAAAGAAAACAATAGCAAAGATCAATAAAACTAAAAGCTGGTTCTTTGAGAAGATAAACAAAATGGATAAACCATTAGCCAGTCTCATCAAGAAAAAGAGGGAGAGGACTCAAATCAATAAAATTAGAAATGAAAAAGGAGAAGTTACAACTGACATTGCAGAAATACAAAGCAACCCAAGACACTACTACAAGCAACTCTATGCCAATAAAATGGACAACCTGGAAGAAATGGGCAAATTCTTAGAAAGGTATAACCTTCCAAGACTGAACCAGGAAGAAATAGAAAATATGATCAGATCAATCACAAGTAATGAAATTGAAACTGTGATTAAAAACCTTCCAACAAACAAAAGTCCAGGACCAGATGGCTTCACAGGTGAATTCAATCAAACATTTAGAGAAGGGCTAACACCCATCCTTCTCAAACTCTTCCAAAAAAATGCAGAGGAAGGAACACTGAAACTCATTCTTTGAGGCCACCATCACCCTGATACCAAAACCAGACAAAGATACTACAAAAAAAGAATAGTACAGACCAATATCACTGGTTAATATAGATGCAAAAATCCTCAACAAAATGCTACAGAATCCAACAACACATTAAAAGGATCATACAACATGATCAAGTGGGATTTCTCCCACGGGTGCAAGGATTCTTCAGTATATGCAAATCAAACAATATGATACACCATATTGACAAACTGAAGAATAAAAAACATATGATCACCTCAATAGATGCAGAAAAAGCTTTTGACAAAATTCATACCAGTTTATGATAAAAACTCTCCAGAAAGTGGGCATAGAGGGAACCTACCTCAACATAACAGTGGCCATATATGACAAACCCAAAGCAAATATCATTCTCAATGGTGAAAAACTGAAAGCATTTCCTCTAAGATCAGGAAAAAGACAAGGATGTCCACTCTCACCACTCTTATTCAACATAGTTTTGGAAGTCCTAGCCACAACAATCAGAGAAGAAAAAGAAATAAAAGTAATACAAATTGGAAAAGAAGTAAAACTTTCACTGTTTGCAGATGACATGATACTATACATAGAGAATCCTAAAGATTCCACCAGAAAACTGCTAGAGCTAATCAATAAATTTGGTAAAGTTTCAGGATACAAAATTAATACACAGAAATCTCTTGCATTCCTATACACTAATGATGAAAAATCTGAAAGACAAATTAAGGAAACACTCTCATTTACCATTGCAACAAAAAGAATAAAATACCTAGGAATAAACATACATAGGGAGACAAAAGACCTGTATGCAGGAAACTATAAGACACTGATGAAAGAAACTAAAGATGATAAAAACAGATGGAGAGATATACCATATTCTTGGATTGGAAGAATCAATATTGTGAAAATGACTATACTACCCAAAGAAATCTACAGATTCAGTGCATCCCTATCAAACTACCAATGGCATTGTTTACAGAACTAGAACAAAAAATCTGAAAACTTGTATGGCGACACAAAACACCCCGAATAGCCAAGGCAGTCTTGAGGGAAAAGAATGGAGCTAGAGGAATCAGACCCCCTGACTTCAGGCTATACTACAAATCTACAGTAATCAAGACAATATGGTACTGGCACAAAAAGAGAAATATAGATCAATGGAACAGGATAGAAATCCCAGAGATAAACCCACGCACCTATGGTCAACTAATCTCTGACAAAGGATGCAAGGATATACAGTGGAGAAAAGACAGTCTCTTCAATAAGTGGTGCTGGGAAAACTGGACAGCTACACGTAAAAGAATGAAATTAGAACACTCCCTAACACCATACACAAAAATAAACTCAAATGGTTTTGAGACCTAAATGTAAGACTGGATACTCTAAAACTCTTAGAGGAAAACATAGGAAGAACACTCTATGACATAAATCACAGCAAGATCTTTTTTGATCCATCTCCCAAAATAATGGAAATAAAAACAAAAATAAATAAATGGGACCTAATGAAACTTAAAGCTTTTGCACAGCAAAGGAAACTACAAACAAGACAAAACAACAACCCTCAGAATGGGAGAAAATATTTGCAAATGAACCAACAGACAAAGGATTAATCTCCAAAACATATAAACAGCTCATGCAACTCCATATTTAAAAAAAAACAAACCAATGAAAAAATGGGCAGAAGACCTAAATAGACATTTCTCCAAAGAAGACATACAGGTGGCCAAGAAGCTCATGAAAAGCTGCTCAGCATCACTAATTATTAGAGAAATGCAAATCAAAACTACAATGAGGTATCTCCTCACACCAGTTAGAATGGGCATCATCAGAAAATCTACAAACAACAAATGCTGGAGAGAGTGTGGGGAAAAGGGAACCCTCTTGCACTGTTGGTGAGAATGTAAATTGATACAGCCACTATGGAGAACAGCATGGAGGTTCTTTAAAAAACTAAAAATGGAATTACCATATGACCCAGCAATCCCACTACTGGGCATATACCCAGAGAAAACTATAATTCAAAAAGACACATGCACCCCAATGTTCATTGCAGCACTATGTACAATAGCTATGTCATGGAAGCAACCTAAATGACCATTGACAGACGAATGGATAAAGAATTTGTGGTACATATATACAATGGAATATTACTCAGGCATAAAAAGGAATCAAATTGGGTCATTTGCAGAGACGTGGATGGATCTAGAGACTGTCATACAGAGTGAAATAAGTCAGAAAGAGAAAAACAAATATGGTATATTAATGCATATGTGTGGAACCTAGAAAAATGGAACAGATGAACCAGTTTGCAGGGCAGAAGTAGAGACACAGGTGTAGAGAACAAACGTATGAACACCAAAACGGGAAAGCAGTGGGGGGGTTGGTGGTGTGAGGAACTGGGAGATTGGGATTGACATATATACACTATTGTGTATAAAGTGGATAACTAGTAAGAACCTGCTGTATAAATAAATAAATAAAATAAAATTCAAAAATTCAAGAAAAAAAGAAAATAAGGAAAATACCCTAGTTATATTGATCATAATTCTATAACATATTAAAATATATACATATTATATAAAAATTCATGGTCATGTTAAAATCTTACTGAAAAAGCTCTATTTCCAAGGAAAATGCTATATTACCAAAACTGGCTTAAGAAAGTAAAATCTAAATAGATCAATAGAGCAATATGAATTAACAAATTTGTGGAATAGCACCACCTATGATAAAGACCATATGCAGATGTGGTACAGAATATTTTCACCAAACTTTAAAACAACACATTTCCTGTGATGTTGAAACTATTTCAAGGCACTGGAAAAAAGTTATCTAATTTACTCAGTGAGGAAAGCATAAGCAAAACCCTAAAAAGAGAACACAGAAAACTACAGGCCAATATGAGGTACCTGTACTGTCATGGCTCTTCTACTTTTTGTATAATGAACTGTGTGTCATGTTTTTATATTTAAAAAAAATTACTTGCATTTTGACTGACATTTTATTTAAAATGATAGATTGACCTTTGAATAACAAATTCATTTACCTGAATTACTTGAATGTCAAAATAAACATTGTGACAAAAATATCAAAGCAAGAGGAATTTTAGAAGAAAAATGTATATATATATATGTTTGTGTATATATACATATTATTCCAAAAATATGTGTTTGTATCTTAATCATTTGATGTTAATGTGACCACTGAGTCCATTTGCTTAAAACAGACTTTTTCACACCAGGAAGGATGGAAGACTGAACACTTAAAAGATTCACTTTCAACACCAATCTTGTGTCTGTCCAGGGATGCTTGGTAACAAATATCCCTGAAATCTCAGGAGCTTCCAGTGGTACAGATTTCTTTCTCACTTATCCTCTCAGCACATTGTAAGTTGGCTGAGGCTCTGTTCCATGCGATCTTCACTCTGGATCCCAGATTGATGGAACATCAAGTTTCTGGACCATGGCTGGTGTAGTGGTATAATCGTGTTCTCCAAAATTCATGTCCACCTGGAACCTCAGAATGTGACCATATTTGGAAATAGGGCCTTTGCAGATGAAACTAGTTAAGAATACTGAGATAAAATCATCCTGGATTTAGTCTGGGCCCTAAATTCAATTCCTGGTGCCCTTATAAGAAGAGGAGAGAACACATAGACACAGAGACGGTGATGTGACGATGGAGGCAGAGCTTGGAGTGATGCGTCTATGAGCAAAAATTGCCAAGGATTGCCAAAAACCACCAGGAGCTAAGCAATAAGCATAGATGGAATGGTTTCTCTGTTAGAGTCTCCAGAATGAATGAACCCTGCTGACTCCTTGACTTTGTATTTCTGGCCTCCTAAACTGTGAGATAATAAATTCCTGTTGTTTTAAGCCACCCATTCTGTAGTAATTTGTTATGGCAGCCCTAGAAAATGTAAATGGCAGGTGACTGAGGCCATGGGAAAGAGAGTTCTGGAGTGTCTCACTTTGGCATTAAATGTTAAGCTGGAAGTGGCATGTCTCCTTCCCACTCATAACTTACTAACCAAAACTATTCGCACAGCCCCACACGAGCTAAAGTGCGTCAGGAATTGTAATCCTATCAGGTGTTGAAAAACAGGGAACCAGAAGTATTTGGCAATGACCCTAATGGCCACCCCGAGCCACTTTGTTTTCAGAGGCAGAAGTACAGAAAAAAAAAAAAACTTTGCAAATGTATGCTGATGAAAATAGATGGCATTCAAATGATCTTCTCTTGTTACAGAGAGATATTTTGCCCCCAAAATCTCCAAAGTGATGTTCCATATATTCTTTTTGACAGTTATATCAAATTTGAATTCTAAAACCCTTCTTAAAATCTGACAGTGACTCAACATTAGTAAGAAAAGTCTTCCTCATAACCTTCTAAATGGCATTTTCAGGAACAACATCAGGAAAATATTGCCTGAATTCATCCTGCAGAGATTGGATTTGGATATTCTCTTTGAAATAGCTTTTAAGAGCCTTGTCTTTGTAAGCTTCATTAAGACAAGAAAATGATGAGGCATTTTAAGAGACAATTTGCTGGATTCTGACTCTGTATGTTCAAGGTAAATCATAAAGAGAAATAATGCTTGTGTTTCAGATATAATGTATTCAAAACTTCAATATGTCAGAAAACTATACCAAGCTTTGCTGAAAGTTATACTTTTTTCATAATTGAGGCACTTAGTCTTCAACTTAGCACTTCCTGGTTTTAGGAAACAAAAGGGAAAAGATGTTTCAACTTTTAAATCCAGCAGCCAGGCTGTCTCCTGTTGACAACTGAAGAACCTCAGTACAAGACAAAATGCTTCATGAGTGCATTCAGATCTTCAGAGAGCAAGGCAAATATCTGGTTTGCAGTGAACATTTCTTCACCTAATTGATGCCCTTAGAATGTGGTTAAGGTCTAGGGGTTACTGGTCTGTTTTGTAGTCAGTGCATAGAGGTGGTGAGGCAGGTGGGCCTGGCAGAGGGTGAGATCTGCCCCCGCTAGGGGACCCAGAGCCACCCCTTCCACCAGACCCCAACAAGCAGCTGATCTGTGTTGGCCTGCTCTCATGAGCTGTTCAAATTTTGAGTTTTATCCACAATGTAGGCCAAGTCAGTGGCCTTGTGGTTGAAAAGAAATGGAAGATAAGGAACGATGTGACTGATTCCATTTTGTCCTCCTGCAAGAGGCTTGGGTGGCAATTGCAGAGAGGAAATACAACAAGAAAAGCTTCTCAGAGATTAAGAACAGCTAGAATCGGTAGAAGTCCTAGGCTGGGAGGAAGCTCTGAGTCACTTTAGTGAAAAGAAGGCAAGCCCTCAAGGTGGGTGGTTATGTGCTTTACATTTTAGGACCTGAGTTAGTCGTCCTTCTGTAGTTTCCTTTACAAATCAAATGAGAATTGACTCACCCTTTACCTCTTTAAATAGTTGTAGCCCACTTTTCTCCTGTAATCTTGGAAAATAAAAAAGGAGGGGAAATAAATGTCGTAGCACAACACTGTCACCAAAGTGGTGGTTGCCTCAAGGCAGGTGGGTAGGCAGGGATGGCTCTTTCAGATCACTGGTCATGGCAGGTCTGAGAGCTGCCCTGCAAGCCAGACTTCCCTCCAGCAGCAAAGCCAGCCAGCACTGGAGCCTGAGCAAGCTTAACACCGGATGAAGCTGAGGCTTTGAGGCTGGAGTGCATGCTTACAGCTGCACTTTTTCTGTACATGTATCTTCAGTCTGACAAGGCTATTGTTTTATGCTGAGTAACAGAAGCCACAAAGCAGCCACAGCATTTATGTCCTCTCAGCAACTGGCCCCGGTCTCTTCTGCCCCATTTTCTACACCACACCTGCTTGGCACCACAGGGAGCTCTTTACCCAGCACAGTGACATTCCAGCTACCACCAGCCAGAAGCTACAGCCAGTCTGGCCGACTGTCACAAGCAGGACCTCGGGCACTGGCACTATCGATGACAGCAAACAATTCCCTGGTAAGAGATGGAAACTCCCCTCTGCAAATCTGCTTGGGTTTGTGCAAATGGCACTTCAACGGTGTCTCCATGCACTTGGAGTCCATGAGCCAGTGGCATTATGCAAAGGCGTTTAAACATTTCAGGGCTCATTTCTCTGTCCATGTCCAATTCTGGTGCTCTGGAACAGAAACCCATGCTGATGCCCAAGAGGCACTGATGCTGGCAACAGTTTCTCTGAATTTTCCTTCATTGGAGAATGTCATTATTTCACTTGCATGCATGAAGGATAGCTTCACTGAACATAGCCTTCTGAGTTAATAATTTTTTTCTCCCATCACTTTTACTGAGTCCAAGCTCATACTGCTTGCCACACAACAGGCGGATGAGTGGAGAGACAAGGTGTTGGGGCAAGGAATAGCGACTTTATTCCGAAAGCCAGGAAACTGAGAAGGTGGCAGACTAGTGTCCTAAAAACCATCTTAACTCAGAATAAAATTCAGCTTTCTTTTATGTTAAGGGAAAGGGGAAATGGGAGGGTTCAAGATTAAATGGTAAAGCTCAGTGCAGACTTCTTGGAGCCACGAGGCCTTCAAAGGAAGCATAACATTTCCTTGTTCTTCTTCTTGCTCATGTAGGCTGGATCGCAAATTTGCAAAAAATTCATTGTTAACAGTTATTTTTACTCTGCATTCTTAGCTCTGCTTATTAGTAGGGTTTCTGGGCTGAAAGCAAACTTGTCTATAACAAGTAGTAACCATAACTAGCTCGGGACCATGGGATGGGAACTTTCTTCAGGGAACTGACTTCAGGGAACTTAATGAGCTATTTGGGCACAAGCAGCATTTCTCTAATATTTAACTCCTTATGTGCAGGGCTAGAGTAATAGAGTACATAACATAAAGAATGAGGGAGGCAGTTCCAACATGGTGTTAGTTCTGTTCTTCCTCTGTTACAGTACTTTAATGTGTGGAACTTCCTTCTTGTCTCTATGGTTTCTGGTTTGGAACCTGAACTCATTTGCATCATTGCTTCCCTGTAAGTAATATCATTGCTTTCTAGATTTTATTCCATTTTTGCTTGTTTGTTTTTAGTTTTTAGCAGCTTGATTGCCTGAGCATGAATTTATTTCTTTTCTCCTCCACCTGGTTGGGCTTCACTGAGCTTCTCGAATTTATAGGTCTTTGCCAAATTTGGGTAGTTTTGAGCCACATTTCTTCAAATATTTTTTCAGCACCACACTCTTCACTCTTTCTCCTCTTCTTCTGAAACTCTGACTAAAATCTTAGAATTTTAAAAATTGTCCCACAAGCATCTGGATGACCTGTCCATATTTTTAAATTATTTATTTCTCTATTATTCACATAGAATAGAATGTAGCTTCAAGCTCAGTGACTGTATCCTCTCTCATCTCCATTCTGCTCTGGAGTATATCCAGTGAACTTCTTTTTTTGGGTGGAGGGATAATTACTTTTTTCATTTCTGAAATTTCCCATTGGTTCTTCATTTTTTCTTTTTACTGAAACTCGCTTTCTTTTCATTCTTTTGAAAACTGAACTGATACTAGAACCACAGAAGAAAATGGGTCAAAATTTGTAACCTAAACTTAAATTAACCACAATAGTTGCTTGCTAAAACAAAAATATCAATATTTTTCATAAGATTTATGCAAAACC
This sequence comes from Eschrichtius robustus, assembly GCF_028021215.1. NCBI lineage: Eukaryota > Metazoa > Chordata > Mammalia > Artiodactyla > Eschrichtiidae > Eschrichtius > Eschrichtius robustus. The sequence goes on from NC_090843.1 coordinate 37,293,885, forward strand.
CAAAATCTCATAACATAATCAAAATGTCTGGGATACGATAGAAAATTGCTTGACTAATGAAGAACCATAGAAGTCTCAACTCACAAGATAAAAGGTAATAATTAATAGACACCAAAGCCAAGATGTTAAAGATGTTGGAATTATCTGACAAAGACTTGGATACATGTTATAGCAATGCTCCAACAAGTAAGGCCAAAATCTCTTCAAAAGAATGTACTCCCATGAGTACAAAAAGAATGATCTGCGCCATGAGTGTTCAGTCTGGGACCTGGATGGTGCTCTATCTGTTATTTAGGTCCTCAGTGTCTTTGGTAGGCTTATTAGAATTAGACCCAGGCATGACAGCTTCAGCTGTGCCCAAGAGTTCATAAACAGTTTTATGAAATCACCTTCCTAAGTTTCTTCCTCTCTGTGATATCCCAGTACTTCCCACTTACCCACGGAATCCTTTTCAGTCCTCCAGCCAGTATTTACCCTAATCTTCCACACACATCTGCAACTGCAACTCTGCCTGTGAACAAGCAGTGGGAGACCTGAAGAAAAAAAGCATTAAATTTACCTGCAGTTTGCCGGTACGTTGAATTCTGGTATTCCTCCCCAATCCATCTGCTACTGTTTACTTCTCAAAGTCATCAAATAGCCTCTCCATGCCTTTTGTCCTGGTTTTATATCTGTATTCATTGGTAGAGACAGAATGGACTGTGCTTACTCCATCTAACTCATAGCCAACACATGAAACTTATTTTTAAATAAAATAAATGTATGGTTTCAGAAAGAATGTATTTACATATGCAAGATATGCAATAGAAATGACAGTATAAATTATACTGAATACATTGGAAAACATTTCAGGTAACTAACATGTATCCTACACTGCTCACTCTGAATTCTTTCTTACTCTATCTTCTAAGTATGCCTGCCAGCTATGATTACTCAAAGAGAGATATGCTCTTTGTAATTTGCATTATACAAACAAGAAATTTCTTTTTTGTTTTTCAGACATAAAATTATGTTAAAATATTAAATATTCTCTTTCAAGCCACACCTGCCCCTAATGTTCTGCTGTGCCCTTTTCACTTCATCTCCCAATTCAGAATTGCTGTCCTAACATGTACTGACTGTGCGCAGGTTGCAGATAGCCTCAAAGTATATGTTGGTTGAATAATTGGCATTTGTGGACCAGGTACTGAACAAGTAAATGCAACTTGAAAATTAAAATGTGCTTCACAGAATCTACCGTGTAGGTATTCAGCATAAGAATACTTGAGAATCTTCTCTAATAAAATTTCAGATCATATTGAAGGTCTTGGGTGTACAAAGTTGTCCTTATAAAGTAAAAAAATTACCCCAAATGGTTACTTTTTCACATTTCACATGGTAGCACAATAAATGACTGGTGGAAAACAAGATCGTTCCCAAGAGTTTAATCTGTTCTAAGAATCCATTCTCCTATTCCTATCTCTGCCTGGTGAAATATTTCTCACCCTTTAAGTTCAAGTTGGATATTACCTTCACACTAAGTCCTTCATTGATATCCCCGAAGTCACTTGTTCTCTTTTCTGTGTTCTTACAGCACTTTGTTCATGCCAACATTTTTATGCTGTCTGATATTTTATATAGCTTTGTCTTTTAAACAGGTGTCAGCTTCTTGATGGCATTGACCTAGGACTATTTCATTTTTTCATCCCCATCCTCAGTTGCTGGTAAGATCAGGGTATGTATCTTTTTAAATAAAGCTCCAAAGGTGCTTTGCACAGCCACATAAGAGTTTATATGAGATAAAGAATTTCTAGAATAAAAGCTCTTTCTATGAAAATTGAAAACATTGACTAACAAACCAGATGTAAATTCAGCAGAAGAGAGCACTTGAGATATGAGTTATCATTTGTTCTTATCCTTTTTTATCATCTTCTTGTCATTATTTACCAAATAGATTTTACCACCACCAAGATACCTCACTTAGGAGCTATAATTGCCCTGGGCTCTCTGGGTAACATAAAAAAGGCCAGGATCTGTCAGATCAACACAAATGTAAAGGGGATTTACTAGCTTCATGATGCCCACCAGCTTCATGGGAGCAATCATTGTAATATCTCAAATATACTTTGAAAAGCATGTTTTTAGTCAAATTTATATGGTTAAAGAAAGATCTTTTTCCCATTGTACAATTGTTTCCAGTCATCTCTCAGTTCAACCATCTTTCATTTTCATAACAAGCATCCCATGTCAGGGAGAAAGAGCATTTTCCAGAGGGACAGAATGAGTATTTCAAACAAATAACACCCTCAAGCAGAGATATTTCTGATCTGAAGTGATAAAGGTAAGAGGTCTGAAATTTATCACTTGATAGTTTGAAGTGAATTTGTTCAGAAATAAAGAACTATTAATGATTTCTGAGTAGAAAGGAAGGAAATTAATATTTATTATCTGCTAAGTGCCAATCAATGTGTTTTCAGAACTAACATCTTTTGTAATGTTCTTTTGTAACCAACTCTGCTCTTCTGACTTTAAGGTCAAAAGTCTTTCAGGGCATCCCCTTACGGCTTTAGGGTGTCTGAAGTTTCAAAGGCACCAAAGCCCCACTGTTTTATTTTCTTCTATGGCTGCAGCTTGCACTGCCCTAGTGAAAATCAATTATTTCATATTTAGACCTTCCTAACTAATCAGAGGCTGTTACACTCCAATAGGTTGAGACAGTACTTGCTAAAGTGTGACTCCAGACCACTGCCACCAGCTGTGGGTGTTTGAGATAATGATTGATAAGTGTCACTCTAGCCACACTAATGCAAAATCTCTAAAAACCAAGGATCTATATCTTCACAAACACTTAGCTAATTCTTGAGTACTATTAAGTGGAGAATAAATGATTTGGAGGTTCATATAAGCACAATTCATTAAGGACAAGATCTTCAGTGAGATGTCTAAGGAGTCCCTTACTAAATATGCCCTGAAAAGTGGGATGCTCAGACCCATGGCCAACCCTCATGCCATTTACCTTTATAATCACAGTGTTTCAAGTTCATATATATATATATATATATATATATATATTCCCAAGTATTCCATTCCCTTAAACTAATCAATTGATTAATAATTGTTTAATTTCTATTCAGCAGTGATTGGTTCAACTCACGTCAAATAATGGCTATTTGTAACTATAAAGGACAGACCTGCACTCTAATACTTATATCACTTCTTTTATTTATTGGATCAACAAACTTATTAGGTTTCTTACCACATTTGTTTACACCTATCACACAACTTTCAATAAATTTAGGAATACATACATACATATATATATATTCACATATTTGTTGTGACTTTTGTAGAGAACAAATCCACAATGTCATCTCAAGCCACAAGTTTTTCTTGTAAACAAGACTGGCAATTTTACCTTCTGTTATCACTCTTGAACCCTGATGCTGTTCTATGAAAACAAGTGATAGGTATACATTCCCCAAGACTCATAGAGCACAGAAGCCTCTGACTATTAGAGTGATGGACAGGGCCTGGGAGTAGTATCCTAGGGAGGTGGACAAAATGCTCTCCCAGTGTAAACAACAGGGCAGAGATAGGAGAAAATAACCAAAGAGGGAATTCAAGAAATGTGATAGCTCATTCCTTGGGAAAAGGAGGAAGTCAGGAAGGATGACCTTTGAGTCAGATGAGGCTTTCTTCTGTTTACTACATGCATAGGTTATCTTTTCCCATCCTTCCATTTTCAACTGATTTGTGTCTTTGGATCTAAAGGGAGGCTCTTGTAAGCAGCATATAGTTGGATCATATTTTTTATTTTTTACTTAATTTTACTAATCTTTGCCTTTAATTGGTAAACTTAATCCCTTCACATTTAAAGTGATTTTTGAGAATAAAAGACATATTTTTGCCATTGTGCTTTTACATATATATACATATATGTATACATATACATATATATATATATATCTTTTACATATATAATATACATATATGTGTGTGTATATATATATCTTTTTGGTTCCTCAATTCCTCCAGTACTGTCTTCTTTTATGTTTGATTTTTTTCTAGTTACCACTTTGATTCCCTTTTCATTTCCCTTTCTGTATATTTTTAATTAGTTTCTTAATGGTTACCAAGGAGATTACATTTAAAATCCTAAATTTATAGCAATCCAGTTTGAATTGATAACAGTTTAGCTTCAATAGCATACAATTAATCCTGCACCTATTTAACTTCATTCTCTTTTATGGAGTAACTGTCACAAATTATATCTTTATACATTGTGTGCACAGTAACAAAGATTTATAAATATTGTTTTATGCATTTGTCTTTTAAATCATATAGGAAACAAAAGAGGAGTTCCACACCAAAATACAGTAATATGGAACTTTACATTTACCTGTGTAGTTATCTTTACTAATGATCCTTATTTCTGTCTATAGCTTCAAGTTACCATCTTCTGAAGAACTCCTTTTAGCATTTTCTTTTCTTTTCCTTTAGAACTTATAGGACAAGTCTACAAGCAGTGAACTTCCTTAGTTTTTGTTGTTATGGTTATTGATAATAAGAGGCTGTTATCTTTTTTAGGATCCTATGTATGTAAAAAGTCACTTTGTTCTTGTTGCTTTCAAGATTCTCTGTCTTTCTATAGTTTGATTATAACATGTCTCTGTATAGATCTCTTTTTCAAGTTTATTCTGCTTGGAGTTTGTTGAGATACTTGAATGTGTAGATTCATGTTTTTCATCAAACTTGAGATGATTTTAGCCATCATTTCTTTGATTTTTTCTTTTTTTCCTAGGACTCCAATAACATGTATGCTGGTCAGCTTGATAGTGCCCTGTAGGTCCCTTAGGTTCTGTTCTCCTCTCTTCATTATTTTCTCTTTCTGCTCATCACAATGCTGATTCATTCTTGTTCCAGTTTGATTCTACTATTACACCCCCTACTGGATTTTTATTTCAGGTATTGTACTTTTCAGCTCCAGAATTTCTACTTAGTTTCTATCTCTTTATTGATATTCCCTACTTATTCATACACCATTTTCCTGATTTCTTTTAGTTCTTTGGTCATGGTTTTCTTCAGCTCTTTGAGCATATTTAAGGCAGCTAATTTAAAGTCTTTGTCTATTAAATCCAATATCTGGGCTTCTTCATTGATGGTTTTTGTCAATTTCTTTCTTATTTGCCTATGAATGAGCCATGCTTTCCTGTTGCTTTGTATACTTTGTAATTTTTTATTGAGAACTGGACATTTTAAATATTATAATGTGGTAAACCAGGAAATCAAATTCTTCTCCCTCTCCAGTAATTGCTGTTGTTGCTTAATGAAGACCTCAGCCATCCCTTTGTTTATTGATTTCTTCCAAACTATTTTTGCAGGACTATATTCCTTGCCATGTGTGACCATTGAAGTCTCTGTTCTGTTATCTACACAGTCAGCCAGTGACCTGACAGAAACTTCCTTAAATGCCAATAATAAAGTAAGAAAAAAAGATTTTATATCTCTAAGTACCCTCAACTGACAGTGTTGGGAAGCTACTTCTGTCTGTGTGAATTCAAACAATCGTCAGGTCCTGTGCTAGCCCCTCAGCAATCTGTCAGGTTGATCAAAACCTTAATTTTTGGAGGACAAGGGCACTATCACCCACCCTGGCACCAGGAAGAAACTCCACATTTGTGTACCACCATCCTCAGAGCTATCTGCTATAGTCACTACTTTATAGTCACTATATAAAATACCAAAATTTACCAGCCTCTTTCTTCACCAGGCACTACCCTGACTGCTGCAAGAATCTGACTCAACTCTGAAATAATTGATTCTGACAGGTTTTGCCAACTCAATAATTGTTTTAGTGGGGAGACCAAATCCTGGAACTTCCTACTCCACCATCTTCCATGACATCACCATGTCTTGAATTTTTGAGCATTAAATGCTTTATCTATTCAAATAAAAGAAAGAAAGAAAGGAAGGAAACCAAAGGAAGGGAGGAAAAAAGGAAGAGAAGGATTTTTCGTTGTTCACTATAGCTTTCAATGTGAGTGAGTGCCTTAGCGTAACTTAACCAAGTGCTTATTTCAGCATCCCAGACATTACAGGGTAAGCGCAGAATTCTCGAATCAAATCTCACAAAAATGAGAAAATGCTGACACCTGAGCTACAGAACAAAAGGTGACTGACCTGGGTGCTTGGATTACTTTGTTAGAATTTCTGCCACATTGACATTTGCTGTCCGTCAGCGTCACATTGAAAAAATAATGCAATTGCTGGAACAGTTTTATTGTTATAATTATATATTCATTTGCTTTTTTCTGGAATGACTTTGCTTTCTCACACTGTTCACTATGATATAATTTACAGCACTGATTTTCTATTAGCTTTATTAGGTATTCTGGCCCTTTTGCTTAAAGGACATTTTTTTCTTAGGCTGTGTGACTATACGGTCCTAATGGACTGATGTTGGTGAGGGGCTTTGCGATTGCATTCTCTTTTTCATATCCCCTGCCTTTGTAGTTGATTTTTTAAAGTCAAAAGAAAAAATAAACTCCCCAAGCCCAAAACAATTAATACAGAGATCTAATTACCTGATACCTTAAAATATATATGGTATTTGTGGGGGGAAGGAAATAAACCTTCAAAACTGTTCTAAGGAAAACAGCTTCAAATTGCATTTATTAAGCAATATGTTGAGCCCAGCAGGAGATTTCCTCCTACAGAGGTACAGACACCTGTGAGACATATGGTTAGGCATGCTGCAGAATGCACAGGTCTTCAAAGGAAGTTCTGACCTACTTTGTTTCTGCCTTGTCTTGTACTGGTTCTTGCTGCTGTGGCTTTCTGAGTCAAGTGGAATCAGTTATTGCCGCATTTTTTGGTGGCCAGTCAGCCCACTCATGAAGCACAAGGCAGAAGCTTGTGATCTCCTGCCAATAATTAGGAGCATTATTATAAGCATTTCATTGGGAGTTGGAGGAGATTTCTGTTTTCATTACTTCAGTGTCTGCCTCCTATAGATAAATGACTTTATTTAAGAATGGGGAGCACTGTAACATTTCAAAATATCTATCAAGGACATAATTTTAAGTAGTAGATAGTGATTTTTAAATATACATCTGAGAGATCTCATAGGAAGCTATTTATTAATAAGAACCTCTGGGAACATTTTCTGCCATAACCTAATGAAGTTGATCATAAAGAAGCTGCCCCCAAATCAGGAACCTCATTGTTTGTCACATGCAATATGCATTGTGCCCCACTATTAGCTAATTCCACGTATAGACTTCCAGTTTACCTAGAGTATGAAGCTAAAGGGAGAGTAGAGAAGTCTAAGACTCAACTGCATAATAAGAGAAAATTTAAAAGACCAGCTTGATCCTGAAAAACATGCAGAAAGGCCATACAAAGCTTAAATAGACTTTTCTGCATTCTGTTTCTCTCTGCCTTAGTCTTAGCTCCGTATTCTTTGATTTAATGAGAATATTTGGTTTCATTCATTGGTTCATTCATTCATGCAATCATTCTGTGGAACTATCTACCCAATGTCCAGGGAATTTGTAGCTCTTCTCATCTTCCTCTTGCATGCCCATCCACTAGTCAGTAGGTATGACTTTTAATTAAATGTCCAATATGATTTAAAACATAACCTGAACTGATAATTGAAGCAATTGCTTTAGGCAAAGTCAAGCTCTTCTTTGGATGACAATGTTTTATATCTTAGGAATCCCCCCTCCCTTTGCTTCTTTCCCAAAAGAGTCATCTATTTATATATGTTTTAGAATCCTAGTTGACCCTTTTTGCATCATTGGAGGAAGGGACTTTCTGGTTTAGGCCAGTGTTTGAGTTTGATATCCTCTAGTCTCTGAGGCACTGTCCCTTACCCACACGGTTTCTGCTTGTCCCAATACCTTTGTGAGATAAAGTCTATTTTTTATCTATTCTCTGATGCATCAAACCATTTTTGCCATGCATCCCTGGCTAACCTCTCCTGACCCTGGCTCTTTGGATACTATGGATCAAAGTCCTACTTTGACTTCCAATTGTTTCTGCCTAGAGAAATCTCTTCTTCAGCTTTCACTACATAGTATTCTTTGCCATGAATACTATACTCTTCTGGCAAGCTCCTTGGCTACTTTGGAGTCCTATATAGGATTTAGGGAAGCAAGGGGCTGCCAGGGAAACAAGCACTTCAGGGTTCCTCCTTTCCTGGAAACATTATACTTTCAAGTTAACTTTGCAGTGACAAAGCCATTGCAAGGTACACTTTTACTTCAGTCCTAAATGGGGAGTAGGCAAGAGTTCCTTGCTGCCAGATAAGAGAGGAGATAAGATAAGAGAGAAGAAACTGGAAGAAATTTCTGTGGCTTCCCCTGCTTCCCTCTCTCCAGCTCTTTCTTTCCTTTCCCACACCAATTAGCCAGAAAAGGGCCTGAATTTCTTCTTCCTCCTCCTGTCTGGACCTAACCTGTAAAAATTTTGAACCAGGTCTCCAAATCTGACCCTTGATAAAAAAAGGAAACTAGCAATACTCCAAGCAATCCTTTCTAAATACAGAAACCTGGTTCACAAGATTAGTTGGAAATTTTGTTTTAAATGTCAATGAATAGGAGTTTCATTTCTGATAACGGTAAAATAACTTGTAGCAGACCAAATCTTCCACAAAGAACAACTAGACCATCTGGGTTCAAAAAACAAACAAACCAAAACCAAAACCAAAACAAACAAACAAACAAAAAACCAAGAAAATCTTTTGATGACTTCAAGGAGATAGCCAGGATTTAAGGGAGCAAAATCATGGATAAATGGGAAACTCATTGCAGTAACCTGACATTCTATGGCCTTTTCCCTTAAAACATTCACCAATTCCTGATTTGAGAGAGACTGGAAAATCAAGCAGAAAGAGAATTTGAAGAGGTTGAGATTATGTGCAGAACTTTTGGCAATTCCATGGGACCTAGATAAAAACTGGATTTCAGGGCTAATAATAACAAAAACTTAAGAGCCAACATTCCATGGAGAAGAAAAGTGTAGAGAAGTGAGCCAGACAGTCTGAACTGATTTTCTTGTCTAAAGTATTAATGATTCATAGGTAATCAAGGAGGGCAGAGAGAAGCCAAGGAAAAAATGGCAGTGAAGAGAGTGAAGACCTAAATGAACTTTTGGCAGTCTCACGGTGCTAAAGAGAGAAACATTGGAGCTTATGATTTGCCAAGGAAGAAGGACTATGATAAACACTCCAGGATTTTAGTTTGGAATCTTGTTATTTGCCTTTGCTTTAATTTCCTGGCAGAAACTAACAGCTAATCCAGAGCTCTTAATACACTGTGTACATTAAATGTCCATTCAATCAAAATAAATTCAAGCATATTATGAAAAAGGACAAGAGAAAATAGAAACAGATTTATGGATAATACAGAAATCAGAGTTTTCAGAAACAGATATTGAAATAAATGTGATTGATATATTCAGAAACATAGATGTCATGGTAAGGAACTTCACCAAAGAACTGGGATCTATGATTATCAATCAAATGGACACTCTAGAACTGAAAAATGCACGTAGGGCCTGTAGATTGATATGAGCTTGGTAATTCTCTTTGAATCCCTTCTATATCAAATCTTAATCTTGGTTCAGATTCAGTGGAAGGATACCAAGATCACCGTTCAGGAAATCCCCTAGACATCTGGTCTCTTAGACCCTTAAACTTAATAATAATACCTATCAGAGTTTGAGTGGAGAACTGGACACTCTCTGAAAATTGTGGTGGGGCTATAGTTTGGGATAATACTTCTAAAGGATATTCTAAACATTAACCATGAAACATAATATGAGACTGAATAATGTAGGAATTCACAGAATGGGTTCTGGAGCAAGACTGCTTGGGTTTGAATCATGGCATGTCAGCTTACAAATTGTGTAAACGTAGGCAAGTTATGTCTACCCTCACTGGAAAATCTCCTGTAGCCCAGAATTTCTCCAAGGTTTGGCTCTCCTGCCAAATGGTGAGAGTCCAGCATCTCCTGGCTTCACTATCTCCACACTTTTCCTCCAGTGTCTTTGTGACATGGAGGGTCAGAAATATATTCACTGACCAGAATGACACAAACCATTTGCTCACAGCCCATTGGCCATTACTCCATGTACAAGCAAGGAGTCTGGGAAATATCGTCATCTTTGGACTTAGGATGGAAAGGAGAAGCAGATTTGCAGGAGCACTGGGAATCTTTCCCTTACACAGAGGAATCATGCAATAAACTTAGCTATTAATATTATTGCATTCCTTTTAACCCAGGAATTCTACTTTTCGAAATTATCCTAGAGAAATACTTGGAAGAATGTGCAGAGATGCATGTTAGAGGATTTTATTTACAATGTTCTGTATATTACTGAAAATTTCAAACTAGGCTGCCATTTTGAAATCTTGATAAAGAGCTATAGTTAAAATAGAGGTGTGTTTATGAGTATTTCTGCATGTGTATGTGAACATACAAAAAACAAAAGTATGGAGGAAAGACATCATAAAGGTTGTCACACTTACATAAGTAAGTTAAAATTGTAGATTTGCCCTTTAGTGAGAAAATAAAAATACACTCTTAAAATTACTTTATCTAGTTTTTAAAAGCAAGAGTATACTTTGGTTTCCACTTTCATCCTTTCATATATTTCACAAAGGAAAAAATGTATTATATCCGTAAACTCATCATAGAAACATGTGTATCAGAATTAAAGTAAATATAAATCTGAAAATGGAAATGGGAAACATACTTCATTCACTATACACTGAAAACTTTAAAATACTTAGAAATAAAACAAGAAAGAAACATGAATTATATGAGAAAAACAATAAAATCTATTGTAGAAGATAAAATTATATCTGAACAAATGGAAACACATACCATGCTCTTTAAGAGAGAATTTGCTATCACAAACTTATTCTCCTTAAATTAATAGCAGTTTAATGCAATTCCAATTGGAATGCTAACAGATGTTTAAGTTGAATTTCATTAATAGATCCTAAAGTTCACGTAGAAAAAAAAAAAGAACTATCTAAGATTAAGAAAAAGAAAGACAGCGAAAATAATGAAGAGGGAGTTGCCTTAAAAGATGTCAGGATATATCAAAAATTTGAAAGTTGCCAACAGAGTAGATCTTAAAAGTTCTCATCACAAGAAAAAAAAAAATTGTAACTGTGTGTGGTGATGGATGTTAACTAGACTTATCATGGTGATCCTTTCACAATATATATAAATGTTGAATCAATATAATATTAATGTCAATTATACCTCAATAATTTTTTTTAAAAAAAGAAACTATTGCTTGTCAAAGAAGAAAAAAAAATTCCTATAAATTAGATCAATATGTCATTGGCATAAAAATAGATGCATGGATGAGTGAAATAAGATGTAGAAGAAAGAAATGGGCATGAGTACACATGAGAATTTCTTATATACTGATACTGATATTTCAATATAATGAAAAAATAAATTATTTATAAGATTGTGTCACATTGGCCTTCGAAAAAAAGTAAAATAATATTATGCCATATGCAAAATAAAATTACACATGAAAGATAGGTTTAAATGTTAAAGAAATATTTGTGAGACATGTCCAATACCTTGGTGGTGAGGAGAAGCATACCTTCTTAACCAAGATAGGAAAGCAGAATGTACCAATAAAAGGTAGCCATTCCTGCCTATAAAATATTTTAAACATTTGTATGGCCAAAGGTGCTAAAAGCCAAGGCAATAAATAAATACTGGATTGGAAAGAAAATTGTAAAAATGTTCAACAGAAAAAGATTTGCTATCATTAAGTTGGGAAAGAATTTTGCAAAAGTAAAATAATTTCCCATAATCCATACTTAATATATACTTAACTAACAAGTCCTAAACAACAACCACAGAACAGTGTGAATGTACGTTGTCTTTAGAGTCTGAGCACAAAGCCCATGACCAGTTAGGTCAATGTAACATTTAATTAATTATGAAGCATTCAGTCCTATAACTTGTTTAAAAGCTTAATGTTATTTCTCCTTGTTCTCCATAAAACTTCTTCTACAAAGATTCATGCTGCATAGACTGAGTTACCTCTATGTACATGTTTTTGACATAGAAATTTTTGACATTCATAATTTTTCTTTAACAAAATGCAAAGCACTTAAATATTGACAAGAAAAAAAGCAAATAACCCCCAAAATATGGGCAAGAGATATGAGAAAACCAATTCCTCAAAAGCAAATCCCAAGGTCAAGAAATATATATTCAAACTCACTGATAGTTGGGGAAATGCAAATTAATTAAAACTGAGATGTCACTTTACCAGCATTAAATAGCCACACCTTAAAAAAGAGTAATAGCACATTGTTGAAGGGGATACTGGTAAAGATGCCCTCACAGGAAGAAATAAAACTGGAATTGTTTACAGCTTTTCTGGAAAGCAATCAGGCAACATCTATTAAAATTAAAAATCAATATACCATTTGAGCTATCAATCCCCCTTCAAGGATTATATCTACAAAAATAAAAACACAAGTATTCAAATATAAATACACTATTAGAGTATTGGTGAGAGTGAGAAATGAAATACTATGCAGCAATAAAAAGACAGAAATGAGGATTGTAACTGTTGACTTGAAGGACTTTCCATGAGTTATTCTTGAGTGATTAAAAAGCAGAGTGCAGAACTTTTACTTACCGTCTCATATTGAAAGAAAACAATAACCTCCATGTCTGTGTATGAATAATTTACATTTACATGTTATCATAGGACTATAACCAAAAATTTGTAAGGATAATTATTAAGTTGTTATTATGAGCTTTCTAAGGGTGCAGGTAGGGAGGCCTGAGGGAAGAAGGAAAGCATGGACAGTGGAAGGAAGCAAAAAGAAAAAAAAAAAATGACAGATTTTATGGGCTGTGATTTTCCACGTGGCTGTACGTGACTGAATAGGAAGATCCAGAACGAATTGTCTCAGTTCATGCAAAGAGATTTCATAAACCACCAGATGGAAATCTCATAATAGGGCAATACAAGTATCAACTTGGGAATAAAACATCTCATATGTAAGGTGTGGGATCCTAGAAAGTTTCTTAATATATCAGATTTTCACTTTCCCCAATTTGTAATAGGATAATAATACATAGCAACTGACAAAGTTGTGAAGATATTAAGGTAAAGTATGCAAAATGCTTAGGAGAATATGGGCACACACTAAGTATTCAAAAATGTTAATCCTCTCCTTTTCATTTCAATCAAATTATGTCTCTTGCTAGTCAGTGGCAGTCACATGAAATCAATTCCTAAATGGAGTAAGGCTGTTAATCCAACTTAGTTTTCAAAAACTAAAATTTTATATAATTTTTTAAAATAGGAATATAAATGTTTTGTTAAACACCAAAGAGTACACAACACTTTGCAGGGATTTAACTTATGTCTGCTAATATACTCACTGACAATTTCCAGGCATGGCTTTTTTTAAGGCCCTTACAAACTCTACTTATCCTGCCAGAGCATATATTGTTTCATTATTCAGTTGGATGCAGATGGTTGGTTTTCATATCTTTTCACAACTCTTGCCACCAGGCTTACAGAGAGTAAATGAACAAAATTGATTGGGGAAACAGGACAAGGGAAGAGCTGAACAAGTCAGGCAGAAATAAACTTTACCCAGGAAATATATACCATCTGCTACCCTTTCCTCATTCTGCCGTGTGCTTAATCTCATTGAACACAGCAATGTTTCTAGAGCTGGCATGCACACTATTACAGGAGCTGGACAGACGAAGAGAGGCAACAGGGTCAGTGTGGATCTGTACTCACGCCAATCCTTAGCCATCTCTTCACTAGGGATCCCTTGGCCATCCCTTAGTTAGGGCTTGTAGGAAAAGAGAGTTTGCATAGATTTCCTATCTTCTTCACTGAAAATATCAATAAACTGAGGGGTATGGAAACAGATTTTGAATTTCACTCCTTGAATTAGTTCACAGTGTAACAGGGGAGAAAACAACACAGAAATTATAACACAAAAAATAAATAAATAAAAAGAATGAAATATGATAAGTGAAATGGTAGACTATGTAGGGCAATATGGGACATAGAGACTGTAATATAAGTCAAAGTGGATTACTTCTGGAAATTTAGACAATTTTATATTCTAGAAAAATTTTATGTTCTAGAAAACTGTACAAATACCCAGAAATTCTGGAAACCTCCATTCAAACGCAAAGCTACACTTATGCAAAATTAAGGAAAGTTCATGTGGAGTATAGGTAGCACCAGCAGAGCCACAGTCTGCCTTAGGGATATCTGTTGATTCTCGAAAGCCTCAGTTTTTCATGACCTCATGTTGGGATAGGAAACAAGGCTCTGATTAAAATGAGAAGTTTCAGCTAGGACCCATAAACTTGCAGTTGTTCCTATAAAGGAAAAACTTAAGTTTTATACATCCTAAGTGAAAGGATAGACTAGGAAAAAATCTGTCTACAAACAAAAGAAAGGTACAAGAGAAATTTGGGTTGGGGGACTGAGTAGAGATTTTTTTTTTTAAGAACACACAATTATAATCCTGCTGTCATGTGGATTTGGGGTTTGCATTTATAGTACCTGCATGGTTCAAGAAACTTTAACCAGACAAATTAGTTAGGTGCCTTCATATTCATAGCAGCTCAGAGCTATTAGTGAAGTAAATGCAAATCCTCTCTGCATTAGTACGCATTGGATCCAAGTCCATTAAGATTCCTAACATGAAGACCAGACAAATATGATATCACAATAAATAAATCACTGTGTATACAGGAAACGAGTCACAGAAAGTTTGCAGAAACAAAACAGAACAGGACCCCCAGGAAGTATAGACAGTAGGATTAAAAAGATAGAATATTAAGCATATTTTAAAATTTATAGAAATAAATTGAGTTAAAATAATGAGTGAAGAAGACAAGATTATAGAAAATGACCAGGAAGATATGAAAGAGAACCAAAATAGAACTTCCTCAAATGAAAACTAGTATTGTTGAAATTAAAACACACACACACGCAAGCATGCATGCATGCATGCACATGCACACATACACAGGATGAATTGAATAACAGAGTTGAAGAGATAAGCAGGAAACTAGGAGAAAGATATAAAGATATTACTCAAAAGCTGTCAAGAGACACAAGAGGTATCATCTTTCACATATGAGAGATTAAAAGCCATGGAAGGCTGAGTGAGGAAGTCTCACATGCACCTATATTTTGAGTTCCAGAAGAGAGACAAGAGAGAATGAGAGAGGCAGGATTTGAAGAAACAATGGCTAAGAATTTTCAGAAATTAATAAAAATGTGAACTCTCAGATTCAGAAAATGCAATAAATACCAAACAAGCTACATAAAAATAAATCTGCACCTAGGCACATCATATAAAGCCACAGAATACCACGAACAAAGTGGAGTTCTTAATGCAACTGCAGAAAACACATTTTCTCTACAAAAGGGTTGATAGAAGATTCATAAAGGCAACAAAGGCATCCAAAGAGCAAAGAGAATGGAATAACATCCCTAAAGTGCTGAGAGAAACATAGCTACCAACCTAGAAGTGTATGCCTAGCTAATAAAACTCTCTCTCAAAAAAAAGAGAAAGATATTTTCATGTTTTTAAACAAATACTGAGACTATACTAACAATAAACTCTCATTAAAGTAATGTAAAAAGGATCAGTTTCAAGATTGAAGAAATGGGGGGCTTCCCTGGTGGCGCAGTGGTTGGGAAGCTGCCTGCCAATGCAGGGGACACGGGTTCGAGCCCTGGTCTGGGAAGATCCCACATGCCACGGAGCAACTAGGCCCGTGAGCCACAATTACTGAGCCTGCGCATCTGGAGCCTGTGCTCCTCAACAAGAGAGGCCGCGATAGTGAGAGGCCCACGCACTGCGATGAAGAGTGGCCCCCGCTTGCCGCAACTGGAGAAAGCCCTCGCACAGAAACGAAGACCCAACACAGCAAAAAATAAATAAATAAATAAATACATAAATAAATTTAAAATGAATAGGATATTCTTAAAAAAAAAAAAAAAATTAAAGAAATGGACTCCAAAGCAATATGTGGGAGACAAATAGGTAAAGCAAACTGTTAGTTGAATACAAAGATAAATATAAGCCAACATTGACATCTGTTAGAAAACCCAGCTACAGTGGTCTTAAGCTCATATTGGCCTGTTCTCTCACGTAAAAATCTAGTCTCTTTCTATCTTGCTGATTTGCCATACCCATGCTTCTGCCTGCAATATACCTACATTCCAGGCAGCAGGAAAAAAGAAGGCACACAAAGCCTTGCTTTCATAAGAAAACTTCCACAGAATTCCACATAACACTTCCACTCAATCTTTGGCCATAATTGAGTGATAACCGCCACTCGTAGAAGTAAGGGACACAGAAATGAAGGCATTTAGCTGGAGTTAGCCATTGTCAGGAATTAGGCTCCTTTAAAAAAGGAGAAAATTGGAGTGCAACTGGCAGTCTCTGCCACATATTGATCAGTAATTTCTAGCAAACAGTTAAGGAACAGATCTCTCTTACACAAATTATCTCAGAAAATACATTTTTAAAACTGAAATACTCTGTAACTTATTTAATGAGGATAGTATAACCTCAATTACTAAAAACAGACAAGTATAGTATAAGAAATGAAAATTAATGAACAAGTTCACTCATGACTACATAAGCAAAAATCCCAAATAAAATATTAGTAAAATTAATCCAGCCATGTATTAAAAAAAAAAACAAAAAACTTGTCATGACCAGATATACCTCAGCATGGTGAACCTAGAAATATGAAGCCCACATTGCCTTTCAAGAAAAAACTTGCTGCTCTCCAGCTGTTTGGAGTATTGTCAGTAGACATCCTTCACCTGGCATCCCCTTCAGGAACTGACCCCGTTTCAGAGAGACATCTTGTAAGGTCATGCCTTTACAGGAATGGCTTATATCTCATGGACAGCCGAAACTATGAGATTTACATGAAAGCTTGAGTTATCCCTTCACCAATCCTGATGATTCTCCATCCCTTCCGTAGGTGTTGGTCCCAAGGCTACTCCCTAATAAATATCTTAAACACTATTTCTAAAAGTCTACTCCCATGAGAACTCAACCTGTAATACTCAGAAATACAAAAATGGTTTAAGATAAGAAAATCCATTAATATAATTAGCCACATTGACTGATTAATGAAGAAATAGCATTTGATTACATAATGAAATAGAAATCATTTAATAAAATTAAACATTCAATTTATTATAAGAACTCTTAAACTTGGAATAAAAGAAGTCTTTAACATGATAATGTATTTACTAAAATCTACAGCAAACATCATATTTTATGGTGAAATATAAATATTTCTTAAAAGATCAGAAATAAGATATTGATACCCACTATCACCATTAATGCTCTGATCATGCCAGGGATAGAACTGCAAAAGAGGGTTGTACTGAATCTATAGATCAACTTGGGAAGAATTGGTATCTATAAATGATTAAGCCTTCCAATCAATGACTATGGCATGTCTCTCCATTTATTTAAGATTTCTTTATTTCTTCTCAACAGTGTTTTGTGGTTTTTAGTGTACAGATCTTGCACATACTTCGTTGATATCTACAAAAATACTTTCTAGGATTTTGATAGATATTGCATTAAAGCTGTATATAAATTTTAGGAGAATTAACACTTTTACTATGTTGAATCTTACAATCCTTAAACTGGTATGTCTCCTCTATTATTGAGAGCTTCTTTGATTTCTTTTATGAGCATCATAGAGTTTTCAGCATAAAGCTTATAACATGCTTTTGTTAGATAAACACATAAATATTTCTCTTTTTTGCAATTGTAAGCAATACTGTATTTTTATTTTTATTATTTTTTTAATTTATTTATTTATTTATTTATTTATTTTTGGCTGTGTTGGGTCTTCATTTCTGTGTGAGGGCTTTCTCTAGTTGCGGCAAGTGGGGGCCACTCTTCATCACAGTGCGTGGGCCTCTCACTATTGTGGCCTCTCTTGTTACGGAGCACAGGCTCCAGATGCGCAGGCTCAGTAGTTGTGGCTCACGGGCCTAGTTGCTCCGCGGCATGTGGGATCTTCCCAGACCAGGGCTCGAACCCGTGTCCCCTGCATTAGCAGGCAGATTCTCAACCACTGCGCCACCAGGGAAGCCCAATACTGTATTTTTAAATCTATAGTATACTGTTTATTGCTAGTTTATAGTTGATTTTTGTATATTTATCTTGTATCCTGCCATCTTGCTGAATTCATTTATTAATTCTTGGTGTTTTTTTTTTAGTTGTTGTAGTTGATTCCTTAGAGTTTTCTACATAGACAACCATTATCTGCAAATAAGGATGGTTTTATTTCTTCTTTTCCTACCAGTATAACTTTCTTTCTATTTCTTACTTTATTGCACTGGCTAGAACTTCCAGCACTATGCTGAATAAGAGTGGTGAGAGTGAACATCCTTGCCTTCTCCACAATCTTTGGAAAAATTGATTGAGTATTCACAATTAAATATGTTAATTGTAAATATTTTTAGATGTTCTTTATCAAACTGAGGAAGTTTCCATTTCTATTTTTTCAAGAAACTTAATCATGAATGTCTTCAGTTTCGTCAAGCGCACTTTCTACATCAATTGCTATAACCATATGATTTTTCTTCTATAGTCTCTTTTATAATGGTAAATTACATTGATTGATTTTTAAAATACTGAGCCAAATTTATGTGCCTGGAATAAATCTCATTTGATCATAATGTATAATTCTTTTTATATGTTACTGAATTCTATTTGCTAATATTTTGTTATGGACATGCATCTGTGTTCATGAGGGATATTTGTTTTAATATTCTTTCTTTGTATTTTTTTTGTCTAAATTTGGAATCATGGTAACACTAGCCTCACAAAATAAATTAAAAATTGTTCCCTCTTCTATTTTCTGGAAAAGATTGGGTAGAACCAATATTAATTCTTCTTTAACATTTCATAAAATTCAGTGAAACTATCTGGGTTCATCATTTTCTTTTTGTGTGAGTTTTTAAATAAGGAATTCAATTTTCATAATAGTCATAGGGCTATTTAAATATTCTATTACATATTGGGTGAATTGTGATAGCTTGTGATTTTTGAGGAATTAGTCTACATCTAAATTGTCAAATTTCTATGTGTAGATGTGTAGAGTTGTTCATAGTATTCCTTTGTTGTTCTTTTGATATATGCAGAGCCTTTAGTGTTATCTCATATTTCATTCCTGATACTGAAATTTGTGACTTCTTTTTTTTCCCCTTTGTCAGTCCTTCTAGAGGTTTGTCAATTGTATTGAACTTTTCAAAGTTCAATAAAAATATATATTTTTAATATCCTTCCTTCTGCTTGCTTTAGCTTTATTTTGCTCTTCTTTTTCTAGGTCCATTTTTAGGTCCTTTTTCTAGGTCCTTGAGCTCAGATTATTGATTTGAGCATTTTTTCTTTTCTAATGCATGCATTTAGTGCTCAGGAAAGTTTTAACTGTGCCCCACAATTTTGATATGCTTTATTTTCATTTTCATTTAGTTCAAATTATATTTTAATTTCCCTTGAGACATTGTCATAAACTCATGGAATAGAACTGTGGTATTTATTGCAAATGTTAGCAGATTTTTCTGTTATCTTTCTTTCATTGATTTCTAATTTGATTCCATTGTGTTTAAAGAATATATTTCATACAATTTCAATTCTTTTAAGTCTTCTTAAAAGTTTTATGGCCCAGGATATGGTTGATCTTGACATATTTGTTCTGGGGGAACTTGGAAAGAATGTGTATTTTACTATTACTGGGTGGAATGTTTTATAAATATTGATTAGATCCTACTGGTGGTGGTGTTGAGTCCTTCTACATTTTCAATGATTTTCTGTGTAGTTGTTCTGTCAAATGTTGAGTGTTGCTGAAGTGCTCAGATAAAATTGTGAATTTGTCTATTTCTCCTTTCATTTGTATTACTTTTTGCTTCGCTTATTTTGCAACTCTGTTGTTTGGTGCAGGCACATAAAGAATTGCTATGTCATTTTGGTGGTTGACAAATCCATTATTATATAATGTCCCTTTCTGTGTATCATATTTTTCTATGCTCTAAAGTCTACTTTATCTGATTGTAATATAACCAATCCTGCTTTCCTTTGATTAATACTTACAAAGATATACATTTTTTTATCCTTTTACTTTCAATCTGCCTATATCTTTTTATTTGAGGTGAATTTCTTATAGATAGCATATAGTTGTGTAATTTAAAAAATTCACTCTATCTCTATTTAGATCATTTATACTTAATTTAATTTAATTATTGGTATAATAAGGCTGAATTCTGCCATTTTATTTTAATTTCCTGCTTATTCACTGTTTTTCATTTCTGTTTTTATCCCTACTTCTCTGTGTGTTATTTGAACATTTTAAAAAATTCCATTTTCATTTTTCTATACTATTTTTAATGTATATATCTTTGTATAGCTTTTTAGTGATTTCTCTAGGTATTATGTTATTGATACATAAATTATCAGAGTATGCTAAGATCTTTTTACTACCCTGAGTGAAACGCAGAAATCTTAACTTTATTTATGTCCCTTTCACTTTCCATTTATAATATATTTGTTTTAAATATTTCTTCTACATACATTTAGAGGCAAGAAGACAGTGTTGTAATTTTGCTTCAACCATCAAACATAGTTTAGAAAAACTCAAGAGGAGAAGGAAATTCTATTTTATTTACCATGTTTTTGCTTACTATCTTCTTTCTTCCTTCCTGATGTTTTGATGGTCCTTCTTTTATCATTTCTTTTCTGTTTAGAGAGCTTCACTTATGCGTTCTTTTAGGGTAGGTCTGCTGATAACAAATTCTCTTAGGTTACTTTTGTTTAAAGATGTTATAATTTCTCTTTCATTCCTGCAGGATATTTTTGTTTTGTATAAACTCTAGATTGAGAGTTATTTTCTTTTATCACTTGAAAAATATTGTGTCATTTCCTTCTGGCTTCCATGGTTTATGATGAAAAACCCACTGTCATTTGAATTATTTTCTCCTATGGGCAAGATTTTTCTCTGGCTGATTTCAAGATTTTTCTATTCTCTTTAGTTTTCAGAAGTGTAATTATGTTGAGTCTTGGCATGGACTTCTCTGTTGATCCTATTTAGGATGTTCTCGGCTTTTGAATCCTTAAGTTTATGTGTTTTTCCAATTTGGAGAAATTTTCAGCCATTATTTTTTTTAGAATACTTTTAAAAGCCTGCCCTCTTTTTCCTGAACTGATGACATATTACATATATTATTATAGTCTCTCAGGCCCCTAAGGTTCCATTCATTTCTTTTCAGTTTATTTTTTTCTACTGTTCATGTTAGGGATTTCTATTGTTTTATCTTCCTGTTCACTGACTCTTTCCTTTGTCTCCTCTATTTTGCTGTGGAGCTTATCCACTGAGCTTTTTATTTGTATTATTGTATTTTTCAATTCTAAAATTTCCATTCGGTTTTTCTTTATATCCTCTTTTTTTTTTCCCGAAGACATTCAATTTTTTTTGATTGTCTCAAAAACATTTGCTTATTGTAACATTTTCATGATTACTTCTTTAAGATATTTATCAGATAATTCCAATATCTCTGTCATCCTGGTATTGTCATCCAATGACTGTCAATTTGAGATCTTTCTGGTTCTTGGTAAGAAAAATGATTTCAATAAAACTGGTCATATTTGCATTGTGTTGGATTCTGGATCTTATTTACACCTGCTTTAACTGATTCTCTCTGACACCATTCCAGTAGGGGAAGAGGGGCACCACCTTGTACCTGGTAGAGGTAGAAGTTCAGGTTCACTGTTTGGCTTCTATTGACACTTGAGGCTTGGCCACTACTTGTTACTGCCATGTGGGGATGGGAGTCTTGGCTTTTCATGTTGTCTCCACTGAAACTCTTGTGGAGGAGGTCTTATTCCAACCAGACAATGGTAAAGTCCTGACTCTCCCTCCAAGTAGCTTCCTCCAATACCACTCCAGAAGGAAGGTAGAGGGACACCTTGTTACTGCTGAGTGCGGGTGCATGTTCAGGCTCCTCATCTGGTCTTCACTGGCACTGTAATCAGGGAGCCTCTTTAAAGGTCAGTAGGGAATGAAAATCCCAGCTTCCTCCTTGGCCTTTTCTGACACAACTCCTACAGGTGTGTTGGGATAGGTACCTCCATACAGTCTTGCATGGGTAGAAGTCTATCTAGGCTACCCATTCTACCTTAGCTGGCATGGATGGGTATTTGACAACAGATTTTTTTCCTATGATATTTGGCTTGAGTAGAGTGGTTATTGTCTAAAGATTTCTGTTTTGTTAGGTTGCTACTTTCTGGTCCTTTGGCTAGAGAGAGCAGTCTCATCTTGCAGATTTTTCCTTCTGTGTTCTTTGATACTTTGATTTGCTGTCTTCTTCAGCATCAGCTCTGAGATATATAAGGTGAAAGGAAACCCAGAGAACTACACCAAGTTGTTATTTGGGTCCCAAATTCCCTAGCTGATCTGTCTTCTCTCCACCTAATAGATTATTCTTATTTTTATTTTATATATAATATCCAGGGATCTTAGGTATTACTAGTAGGAAGAATAGGAAAAAGTAGGTCTACTCTATCTTCCTAGAAGCAGAAGTATACCCATATCATTATATTTTTTTGCCTTTTTTCTTTTCTAGTATAAGCCTTAAAACTATAAATTTCCCTCTTGGCACTACTTAAGCAACATTCCATAATTTTGATATGTTGTATTATCATTATAATTTAGTTCAAACAATTTTCTAATGTTTTTATGGTGTCTTCTTTGACCTTAAATTCCAAATATTTGGGTTTTTTAAGACCTAATTTTGTTATTGATTACTAATTCAATTCCATTTGGTAAGGGAGCATAATTCTTACATTTTCAATCTTATTAAATACATTGTGACTTTTTAAATCTCTAAATGTGATCTTAGTGAATGTTTCGTGTACATTTGAAAAGAACGTGTATATTGTTGTTATTGTCTGTAGTGTTCTATAAATGAGTGTGTTATTGAAATCTTCTACATACGCACTAATTTTCCACTTGTTCTTTCTATTAGGGAGAGAGTTGTATTGAAATCTTGCATCTATTTCTGATTTTTTTTTTTCTTTTCTGAAAGTTCTTGATATATTTGAAACTCTGTTTTTTAAGTGTGTATACATTTAGGGTTGTCACGTCCTCTTGATACGTTGAATATTTTTATTATTACAAAGTATCTCACCTTACCCCTAGAAATATTCCTTGTCCTGAATTATATTTTATTTGTTATTAAAATAGTGATACTGTCTTTCTTATATTAGTTTTTGAATGATTTTTTTTTTTCATTTTTAACCTACCTTTATCTTTTGTTTAGAGCTTATTAAATGAAATAAGTTGAGATTTGGTATTTATATCCAGTCTAATAATTCCTGTTTATTAATAGGACTTAAATCTTTAACATTTAAAATAAATTTTTGTGTGGTTGGGTTTACTTCCAACATTATGCTATTTATTTATTTATTTATTTATTTATTTATTTTATTTTTTATGCTATTTAATTTTGATAATTTCATTTTTTTATCCTCTTGTTCCTCATTTCCCTCCGTTTTATCTATTAATTGAATATGTTTTAAAGATTCCATCTTATCTTCTCCAATGGCTTATTAGATGTGCATCTTCATTTTAATTTTATTTAGTGCTTGTTCTCAGATTTACAATATACATCCCTAACTCATTGTAATCTACTTTTAAATGAATATTATACTACTTCATGTATAATGTAAGATACTTTCATGTCACCCTCCTTTTATGCTATATCCATCAAACATTTACTTCCACATATGCTATAAACCACAGAATACATTGTTATTATTTATGTTTAAAGAGTCAAATATCTTTAAAATAAAATTTAAAACATAAAACTTATTTTATATATACCCACGCATACCATTTTTGGTATATTTTTTATTCCTTTTTATAGATCTGAGGGCTCATCTGGAAACATTCTCTTCATACTTTATGAGATTACCTTAGAATTTCTTATAGTACTTTAAAACATACCCAGTATTTCATTTTTATTTAGGTTGTGGTGAGGACAACAGAGCAGGAGATGACTGCCACTATAAAGATAGTTTGTTACTCAGTTCCTAAGAGGAAGGGGCATGATACCGTGCAGGGGCATGTTGCACCAGGGTCAGTCAGAAGGTGGAATGAGTGAGGGCAAAGTGTGGGCAAAATCCTTTTTTGTAGTTTTTGCAGGAAGAAATGGGTGAGGCAGAGTACAAAGCTGAGCAAGTTTAGCATTGGATAGTTTGGAAAGTTTTGGTGTGGTCTGGGCTGCAGGAACAGTCACTAGTTGTTCAGTACATGGACCTAGGAAAGGGGGATAGTGTCCTGGACTGCTCATGCCAGATAAAAACAAGGTGGACATAGGAGGGTTTGCACATCAAAGGTGTGCTACAGGCGAGTTATTTTCTATCTATAGGAATTAGCTAACCCCTAAGAGGGGTGATCTCTCCCTGGGTCTGCAAGGTTCAAGATATCAAAGCATCATAAAACACAGTAAGTAAGAAAGTGATATAATATGTCTATCATTGCACCAGTACCATACTGTTTTGATGACTGTAGCTTTGTAGTAGGGTCTGAAGTCAGGGAGCCTCCAGCTCCGTTTTTCCTTCTCAGGATTGCTTTGGCTATTCATGACCTTTTGTGTTTCCATACAAATTTTTAAATTTTTTGTTCTAGTTCTGTGAAAAGTGACATTGGTAATTTGTTAGGGATTGCATTGAATCTGTAGATTGCCTTGGATAGTATAGTCATTTTGACAATATTGATTCTTCCAGTCCAAGATAATGGTATACCTTTCTATCTGCTTGTGTCATCTTTGATTTCTCTCATCAGCATCTTATGGTTTTCAGAGTAAAGGTCTTTTGTCTCCTTAGATAGGTTTATTCCTAGGTATTTTATTCTTTTTGATGTGATGGTAAATGGGATTGTTTCCCTAATTTCTATTTCTGATATTTCATTGTTAGTGTAAAGAGATGCAAGAGATTTTTGTGTATTAATTTGTATCTTGCAACCTTACCGAATTCATTGATGAGCTCTAGTAATTTTCTGGTAGCACCTTTAATGTTTTCTATGTGTAGTATCATGTCATCAGCAAACAGTGACAGTTTTACTTCTTTTCCAATTTGGATTCCTTTTATTTCTTTTCTTCTCTGATTGCCATGGCTAGGACTTCCAAATCTATGTTGAATAAAAGTGGTTGCAGTGGGCATCCGTGTCTTGTTCCTAATCTTAGACAGAATGCCTTGAGCATTTCACCATTGAGAATGATGCTAGCTGTGGGTTTGTCATATATGGCCTTTATTATGTTGAGGTAAGTTCCCTCTATTCCCACTTTCTGGAGAGTTTTTATCATAAATGGTGTTGAATTTTCTCAAAAGCTTTTTCTGCATCTATTGAGATGATCATATGGTTTTTATTCTTCAGTTTGTTAATGTGATGTATCACACTGATTGATTTGTGTATATTGAAGAATCCTTGCATCCTTGGGATAAATCCCAGTTGATCATGTTGTATGATCCTTTTAATGTATTGTTGGATTCTATTTGCTAATATTTTGTTGAGGATTTTTGTGTCTATGTTCATTGATGATATTGGCCTGTATATTTTTTGTGTATGTGTGTGGTATCTTTGTCTGGTTTTGGTATCGAGGTGATTGTGGCCTCATAGAATGAGCTTGGGAGTGTTCCTTCCTCTGCAAATTTTTGGAAGAGATTCAGAAGTATAGGTGTTAACTTTTCTCTAAATGTTTACTAGAATTCACTTGTGAAGCCATCTGGTCCTGGGCTTTTGTTAGTTGGAAGCTTTTAAGTCACTGTTTCAATTTTCAAAACAGTATGGTACTGGCGCAAGGATAGAAATATATATCAATGAAACAGGATAGAAAGCCCAGAAATAAACTCATATGCCTATGGTCAGTTAATAGATGACAAAGGAGACAAGAATATACAATGGAGAAAAAAACAGTCTCTTCAATGAGTGGTGCTGGAGAAACTGGACAGCTACAAGTAAAAAAAAAAAAAAAAGAAAAAAGAAATTAGAACATTTCCTAACACCATAGACAAAAATAAACTCATAATGGACCTAAGACTTAAATGTAGGGCAGACACTATAAAACTCTTAGAGGAAAACATAGGCAGACCTCCTTTTGACATAAATCACAGCAATATCTTCTTGGATCCACCTCCTATAGTAATAAAAATAAAAACAAAAATAAACAAATGGGACCTAATTTAACTTAAAATCTTCTACATAGCAAAGGAAACCATAAACACAATGAAAAGACAACCCACAGAATGGGAGAAAATATTTGCAAACGAAGCAACCACCAAGGCATTTATCTCCAAGATATACAAACAGCTCCTGCAGCCCTATATCAAAAAAAACAAAAACCTAAACAAAAAATGGGCAGAAGATCTAAATAGACTTTTCTCCAAAGAAGACATACAGATGGACAAAAAGCACATGAAAAGATGCTCCACATCACTAATTATCAGAGAAATGCAAATCTAAACTACAATGAGGTATCACCTCACACCAATCAGAATGGTCATCATCAAAAGTCTACAAACAGGAGAAGATGGTGGAAGAGTAAGACACGGAGATCACCCTCCTCCCCACAGATACATCAGAAATACATCTACATGTGGAACTGCTCCTATAGAACATGGACTGAATGCTGACAAAAGACCTCAGACCCCCCAAAAGGCAGGAAACTCCCCACATAACTGGGTGGGGCAAAAGAAAAAGGAAAAAAACAGAGACAAAAGAATAGGGATGGGACCTGCACCAGTGGGAGGGAGCTGTGAAGGAGGAAAGGTTTCCACACACTAGAAGCCCCTTCGTGGGTGGAGACTGCGGGTGGCGGAGGGGGGAAGCTTTGGAGCCACGGAGGAAAGCGCAGCAACAGTGGTGCGGAGGGAAAATGGAGAGATTCCCGCACAGAGGACTGGTGCCAATCAGCACTCACCAGCCCGAGAGGCTTGTCTGCTCACCCGCTAGGGCGGGTGGGGGCTGGGAGCTGAGGCTCGGGCTTCGGAGGTCAGACCCCAGGGAGAGGACTGGGGTTGGCTGCATGAACACAGCCTGAAGGGGGGCTAGTGCTCCACAGCTAGCCGGGAGGGAGCCCAGGAAAAAGTCTGGACCTGCCGAAGAGGCAAGAGACTCTTTCTTCCCTCTTTGTTTCCTGGTGCGCGAGGAGAGGGGATTGAGAGAGCTGCTTAAAGGAGCTACAGAGATGGGCGCGAGCTGCGGCTATCAGCGTGGACCCCAGAGACGGACATGAGACGCTAAGGCTGTTATTGCTGCCCCCAAAAAGCCTGTGTGCGAGCACAAGTCACTATCCACACCGCCCTTCCTGGGAGCCTGTGCAGCCCGCCACTGCCAGGGTCCTGTGATCCAGGGACAACTTCCCCAGGAGAACGCAAGGTGCCTCAGTCTGGTGCAACATCAAGCCGGCCTCTGCCACCGCAGACCCGCTCCACATCCGTACCCCTCCCTCCCCTCGGCCTGAGTGAGCAGGAGCGCCCGAATCAGCTGCTCCTTTAACCCCGTCCTGTCTGAGTGAAGAACAGACGCCCTCAGGTGACCTACACGCAGAGGCGGGTCCAAATCCAAAGCTGAACCCCGGGAGCTGTGTGAACAAAGAAGAGAGAGGGAAATTTCTCCCAGCAGCCTCAGAAGCAGTGGATTAAAGCTCCACAATCAACTTGATGTACCCTGCATCTGTGGAATACCTGAATGGACAATGAATCAACCCAAATTGAGGAGGTGGACTTTGGGAGCAAGATATATTATTTTTTCCCCTTTTCCTCTTTTTGTGAGTGTGTATGTGTATGCTTCTGTGTGAGATTTTGTCTGTATAGCTTTGCTTTCACCATTTGTCCTAGGGTTCTGTCCATCCGTTTTTTGTTTTTTTGTTTTTTTTACTTAGAAAAATGTTTTTCCTAATAATTATATTTTATTTAGTAACTATTTTATTTTATCTTATTTTATTTTATTTTATCCTCTTTCTTTCTTTCTTTCTTTCTTTCTTTCTTTCTTTCTTTCTTTCTTTCTTTCTTTCATTTTTTCTCCCCTTTATTCTGAGCTGTGTGGATGAAAGGCTCTTGGGGCTGCAGCCAGGCATCAGGGCTGTGCCTCTGAGGTGGGACAGCCAACTTCAGGACACTGGTCCACAAGAGACCTCCCAGCTCCACGTAATACCAAACGGTGAAAATCTCCTAGAGATCTCCATCTCAACACCAAGACCCAGCTTCACTCAATGACCAGCAAGCTACACTGTTGGACACCCTATGCCAAACAACTAGCAAGACAGGAACACAGCCCCTTCCATTAGCAGAGAAGCTGCCTAAAATCATAATAAGGCCACAGACACCCCAAAACACACCAGCAGATGTGGACCTGTCCAACAGACAGAGAAGTTCCAGCCTCATCCACCAGACCAAAGGCACTAGTCCCCTCCACGAGGAAGCACACAGAACCCACTGAACCAACCTTAGCCACTGGGTACAGACAACAAAAACAACAGGAGCTACGAACCTGAAGCCTGCAAAAAGGAGACCCCCAAACACAGTAAGATAAGCAAAATGAGAAGACAGAAAAACACACAGCAGATGAAGGAGCAAGGTAAAAACACACGAGACCTAACAAATGAAGAGGAAATAGGCAGTCTACCTGAAAAAGAATTCAGAATAATGACAGTAAAGATGATCCAAAATCTTAGAAATAGAATAGGCAAAATGCAAGAAACATTTGACAAGGATGTAGAAGAACAAAAGAGGAACCAAGCAACAATGAATAACACAACAAATGAAATTAAAAATACTCTAGAAGAGATCAATAGCAGAATATCTGAGGCAGAAGAACGGATAAGTGACCTGGAAGATAAAATAGTGGAAATAACTACTGCAGAGCAGAATAAAGAAAAAAGAATTAAAAGAACTGAGGACAGTCTCAGAGACCTCTGGGACAACATTAAACACACCAACATTCAAATTATAGGAGTCCCAGAAGAAGAAGAGAGAAAGAAAGGGACTGAGAAAATATTTGAAGAGATTATAGTTGAAAACTTCCCTAATATGGGAAAGGAAATAGTTAATCAAGTCCTGGAAGCACAGAGAGTCCCATACAGGATAAATCCAAGGAGAAACACGTCAAAACATATATTAATCAAACCATCAAAAATTAAATATAAAGAAAACATATTAAAAGCAACAAGGGAAAAACAACAAATAACACACAAGGGAATCCCCAAAAGGTTAAAAGCTGATCTTTCAGCAGAAACTCTGCAAGCCAGAAGGGAGTGACAGGACATATTTAAAGTGATGAAGGAGAAAAACCTACAACCAAGATTACTCTACCCAGCAAGGATCTCATTCAGATTTGATGGAGAAATTAAAACCTTTACAGACAAGCAAAAGCTGAGAGAGTTCAGCACCACCAAACCAGCTTTACAATAAATGCTAAAGGAATTTCTCTAGGCAAGAAACACAAGAGAAGGAAAACACCTGCAATAACAAAACCAAAACATTGAAGAAAATGGGAATAGGAACATACATATCGATAATTACTTTAAATGTAAATGGATTAAATGCTTCCAGCAAAAGACACAGACTGGCTGAATGGATACAAAAACAAGACCTGTATATATGCTGTCTACAAGAGACCCACTTCAGACCTAGGGACACATACAGACTGAAAGTGAGGGGACGGAAAAAGATATTCCATGAAAATGGAGATCAAAAGAAAGCTGGAGTAGCAATTCTCATATCAGACAAAATAGACTTTAAAATAAAGAATATTACAAGAGAAAAAGAAGGACACTATATAATGATCAAGGGATCAATTCAAGAAGAAGATATAACAATTGTAAATATGTATGCACCCAACATAGGAGCACCTCAATACATAAGGCAAAGACTAACAGCCATAACAGGGGAAATCAACAGTAACACAATCATAGTAGGGGACTTTAACACCCCACTTTCACCAATGGACAGATCATCTAAAATGAAAATAAATAAGGAAACACAAGCTTTAAATGATACATTAAACAAGATGGACTTAATTGATATTTATAGGACATTCCACACAAAAACAACAGAATACACATTTTTCTCAAGTGCTCATGGAACATTCTCCAGGATAGACCATATCTAGGGTCACAAATCAAGCCTTGGTAAATTTAAGAAAATTGAAATCATATCAAGTATCTTTTCCGACCACAACGCTATGAGACTAGATATCAATTACAGGAAAAGATCTGTAAAAAATACAAACACATGGAGGCTACATAATACACTACTTAATAACGAAGTGATCACTGAAGATATCAAAGGGGAAATCAAAAAATACCTAGAAACAAATGACAATGGAGACATGACGACCCAAAACCTATGGGATGCAGCAAAAGCAGTTCTAAGAGGGAAGTTTATAGCAACACAAGCCTACATCAAGAAACAGGAACATCTCGAATAAACAACCTAACCTTGCATCTAAAGCAATTAGAGAAAGAAGAACAAAAAAACTCCAAGGATAGCAGAAGGAAAGAAATCATAAAGATCAGATCAGAAATAAATGAAAAAGAAATGGAGACAATAGCAAAGAACAATAAAACTAAAAGCTGTTACTTTGAGAAGATAAACGAAATTGATAAACCATTAACCAGACTCATCAAGAGAAAAAGGGAGAAGACTCAAATCAATAGAATTAGAAATGAAAAAGAAGTAACCACTGACACTGCAGAAATACAAACGATCATGAGAGATTACTACAAGCAGCTCTATGCCAATAAAATGGACAACCTGGAAGAAATGGACAAATTCTTAGAAATGCACAACCTGCCAAGACTGAACCAAGAAGAAATAGAAAATATGAACAGACCAATCACAAGCACTGAAATTGAAACTGTGATTAAAAATCTTCCAACAAACAAAAGCCCAGGACCAGACAGCTTCACAGGCGAATTCTATCAAACATTTAGAGAAGAGCTAACACCTATCCTTCTCAAACTCTTCCAAAATATTGCAGAGGAAGGAATACTCATTCTATGAGGCCACCATCATCCTGATACCAAAACCAGACAAAGTTGTCACAAAGAAAGAAAACTATAGGCCAATATCACTGATGCACATAGATGCAAAGATCCTCAACAAAATACTAGCAAACAGAATCCAACAGCACATTAAAATGATCATACACCATGATGAAGTGGGGTTTATTCCAGGAATTCAAGGATTCTTCAATATATGCAAATCAATCAACGTGATACACCATATTAACAAATTGAAGGAGAAAAACCATATGATCATCTCAATAGATGCAGAGAAAGATTTTGACAAAATTCAACACCCATATATGATAAAAGCCCTGCAGAAAGTAGGCATAGAGGAACTCTCCTCAACATAATAATGGCCATATATGACAAACCCACAGCCAACATCGTCCCCAATGGTGAAAAACTGAAACCATTTCCACTAAGATCAGGAACAAGACAAGGTTGCCCACTCTCACCACTATTATTAAACATAGTTTTGGAAGTGTTAGCCACAGCAATCAGAGAAGAAAATAAATAAAAAGAATCCAAATTGGAAAAAAGTAAAGCTGTCACTGTTTGCAGATGACATGATACTATACATAGAGAATCCTACAGATGCTACCAGAAAACTACTAGAGCTAATCTATGAATTTGGTAAAGTAGCAGGATACAAAATGAATGCACAGAAATCTCTTACATTCTTATACACTAATGATGAAATATCTGAAAGAGAAATTAAGAAAACACTCCCGTTTACCATTGCAACAAAAAGAATAAAATATCTAGGAATAAACCTACCTAAGGAGACAAAAGACCTGTATGCAGAAAATTATAAGACACTGATGAAAGAAATTAAAGATGATATAAATAGATGGAGAGACATACCATGTTCTTGGATTGGAAGAATCAACATTGTGAAAATGACTCTACTACCCAAAGCAATCTACAGATTCAATGCAATCCGTATCAAACTACCACTGGCATTTTTCACAGAAGTAGAAGAAAAAGTTTCAGAATTTGTATGGAAACACAAAAGACCCCGAATAGCCAAAGCAATCTTCAGAACCAAAAATAGAGCTGGAGGAATCAGGCTCCCTGACTTCAGACTATACTACAAAGCTACAGTAAGCAAGACAGTATGGTACTGGCACAAAAACAGAAATATAGATCAATGGAACAGGATAGAAAGCCCAGAGATAAACCCACGCACATATGGTCACCTTATCTTTGATAAAGGAGGTAAGCATATACAGTGGAGAAAAGACAGCCTCTTCAATAAGTGGTGCTGGGGAAACTGGACAGGTACATGTAAAAGTATGAAATTAGAACACTCCCTAACACCATACACAAAAATAAACTCAAAATGGATTAAAGGCCTAAATGTAAGGCCAGACACTATCAAAGTCTTAGAGGAAAACATAGGCAGAACACTCTATGACATACATCACAGCAAGATCCTTTTTGACCCAGCTCCTAGAGAAATGGAAATAAAAACACAAATAAACAAATGGGACCTAATGAAACTTAAAAGCTTTTGCACAGCAAAGGAAACCATAAACAAGTCCAAAATACAACCCTCAGAATGGGAGAAAATATTTGCAAATGAAGCAACTGACAAAGGATTAATCTCCAAGATTTACAAGCAGCTCACGCAGCTCAATAACAAAAAAAAAAAACAACCCATTCCAAAAATGGACCAAAGACCTAAATAGACCTTTCTCCAAAGAAGATATACAGATTGCCAACAAACACATGAAAGAATGCTCAACGTCACTAATCATTAGAGAAATGCAAATCAAAACTACATTGAGGTATCACCTCACACCGTTCAGAATGGCCATCATCAGAAAATCTGCAAACAATAAATGCTGGAGAGGGTGTGGAGAAAAGGGAACACTCTTGCACTGTTGGTGGGAATGTAAATTGATACAGCCACTATGGAGAACAGTATGGACGTTCCTTAAAAAACTAAAAATAGAACTACCATACGACCCAGCAATCCCACTACTGGGCATATACCCTGAGAAAACCATAATTCAAAAAGAGTCATGTACCAAAATGTTCATTGCAGCTCTATCTACAATAGCCAGGACATGGAAGCAACCTAAGTGTCCATCGTCAGATGAATGGATAAAGAAGATGTGGCACATATATACAATGGAATATTATTCAACCATAAAAAGAAATGAAATTGAGTTATTTGTAGTGAGGTGGATGGAGTTAGAGTGTGTCATACAGAGTGAAGTAAGTCAGAAAGAGAAAAACAAATACAGTATGCTGACAGATATATATGGAATCTAAGGGAAAAAAAATAAAATAAAATAAAGGTCATGAAGAACCTAGTGGTAAGATGGGAATAAAGACACAGACCTACTAGAGCATGGACTTGAGGATATGGGGAGGGGGAAGGGTAAGCTGTGACAAAGTGAGACAGTGGCATGGACATATATACACTACCAAACTTAAAATAGATAGCTAGTGGGAAGCAACCGCATAGCACAGGGAGATCAGCTCAGTGCATTGTGACCACCTAGAGGGGTGGGATAGGGAGGGTGGGAGGGAGGGAGATGCAAGAGGGAAGAGATATGGGAACATATGTATATGTATAACTGATTCACTTTTTTATAAAGCGGAAACTAACACACCATTGTAAAGCAATTATACTCCAATAAAGATGTTAAAAAAAAAAAGCCTACAAACAATAAATGCTTGCGAGGGTGTGGAGAAAAGGGAACCCTGTTACACTGTTGATGGGAATGTAAGTTGATACATCCACTATGGGAACAGTATGGAGGTTCTTTAAAAAACTAAAAATAGAACTGCCGTATGATCCAGCAATCCCACTCCTGTGCATATATCCAGAGAAAACTCTAATTCAAAAACATACCTGCACCCTAATATTCATTGCAGCACTGTTTACAATAGCCAAGACATGGGAGCAATCTAAATGTCCATCGACAGATGAATGGATAAAGAGACGTGGTACATAAATAAAATGGAATATTACTCAACAATAAAAAGAAAGCATGAAATAATGCCATTTGCAGCAACATGGGTGGACCTAGAGATTATCATACTAAGTGAAGCAAGTCAGACAAGAGAAAGACAAATATATCGTATCACTCATATATGAAATCTAATAGTAAAAAATGATACAAATGAACTTATTTACAAAAGAGAAACAGACTTACACATATTGAAAACAAACTTATGGTTACCAAAGGGGAAACATGGTGAGGAAGGATAAATCAAGAGCTTGGGATTAACATACACACACTACTATATATAAGGTAGATAACCAACAAGGACCTACTGTATAGCACAGGGAAATCTACTCAATATTCTGTGATAACCTATGTGACAAAAGAATCTGAAAAAGTATGAATATATGTATATAGCTGAATCACTTTGCTATACACCTGAAACTAACACAACGTTGTAAATCAACTATACTCCAATAAAATTTTAAAAAAGAAATGTGATTAATATATGTAGATCTTCTGCAAAAGAATTATCTCAACTTATGTTTGTCTGAGAATGTATTTTGCTTTAATTGGATATAGAATTCCAGGCTTGTTTTTTTCTTTTGGCACTTAAAGATGTCAATTCATTGTCTTTTTTTAGATACTCAGTGATAATTCTGATCATTGCAATGTGATCAGAATTTCCAATCACTTATAAGATTTTACTTCTGTCATTGGTTGTTAGCAAGTTGATTAGATTGTATATTGGTATGGTTTTCATTTTATTTCCATTCTTGGGTTTGGTTGAGTTTATTAGATCTGTGGGTTTATACTTTTTGTCAAATTATGAAAAATTTTAGTCATTATACATTCAAACATATTTTGTGCCATAGTTTGCCTCCTTATGTAGCTCTAATTATACATATGTTAAACCAGTTGCTAAAGTCCCAGGTCACTGAAGCTCTGTTTATTTATTTTAAATTTTTTGTTCTCTTTTCTTCAGTTTGGATTTCTATTGATATTTTGCTCTGCAATATTTAATCTACTAAATTCCCTAACTGTTCTATAAAGTCTTTCTGACTGGTGAGTACTTCACTATCTCCCAGCCCTGTATAATCTCTGGGAACTTTTCAGTTTATAATCTACCAGAAGTTATTCTTTCCCAGCACTTTTGCTTTGTCTGACCTCGTGTGGCCTCCCAGAGTCTTACTCTATTCACATTCAGCTTAGTATTCAGCTAAAGACAGGTGCTGTTTCTCTGCTCAGTTGCCCACTGTGTTAGTCTTCCCTCCAGGTTACAGCCACAGCAGACTCCCTGAACTCTGATATTTGTGTCCTCAACTCAGTAGAACCGTAATGTTGCACTGGTATTCCCCTTCCTAGTGCTTCAATCTAGAAAGTGCTTCTATAGGCACACCTCATTTTGTTGCACTTCACTTTACTGCACTTTGCAGCTATTGCATTTTTTACAACTTGAAGGTTTGTGGCAACTTTGCATCAAGCAAGTCCATCAGTGCCACTTTTCCAAAAGCATTTTCTCACTTTATTTCACTGTGTCACATTTTGGTAAGTCTCACAATATTTCAAACTTTTCTCATTATCATTATATTTATTATGGTGATCTGTGAACAGTGAATTTTGATGTTACTATCGTAATTATTTTAGGGCACCACAATTCATGTGAAAGTGAACTTAATCAATAAATGTTATGTGTGTTCTGACTGCTCCATCGACCAACCATTCCCCTGTCTCCCTCCTTATTTTATGAGACACAATAATGAAATTTGGCCGATTAATAACCCCACAAGGGCCTCTGAGTGTTCAAGTGAGAGTCACGCATATCTCACTTTAAATCAAAAGCTAGAAAGCATTATGTTTAGTGAGGAAGACATTTCGAAAGCCCAGATAGGCTGAAAACTAAGCACCAGTTAGCCAAGTTGTGAATGAAAAGGAAACGTGCTTGAAAGAAATTGATAGTGTGACTCTAGTAAACACAGGAACGATAAGAAAGCAAAACAGCCTTATTGCCGATAATGGAGAAAGTTTGAGTGGTCTGGACAGAAAATAAAACCAGTGACAACATCCCCTTAAGCCAAAGCCTAATCCAGAGAAAGGCCCTAACTCTCTTCAATTCTCTGAAGACTGAGAGAGGTGAGGAAGCTACAAAAGAAAAGTTTGAAACCAATCAAAGCTTGGTTCATGAGGTTTAAGGAAAGAGAATCCTATCAATATCATAAAGGTGTAAGGTGAAGCAGCCATTGCTGATGTAGAAGCTCCAACAAGTTATCCAGAAGACCTAACTAAGATAATTAATGAAGGCAGCTACACTAAACAATAGATTTTCAATGTAGATGAAACAGCGTTCTATTGGAAGAAGATGTCATCTAGGACATTCATAGCTAGAGAGAAGTCAAGGTCTGGCTTCACAGCTACAAAGAAGAGGCTGACTCTCTTGTTAGGGGCTAATGCAGCTGGTGACTTTAAGTTGAGGCCAATGCTGATTTACCATTCTGAAAATACTAGGGCCCTAAAGAATTATGCTAAATCTTCTCTGCCTGTGCTCTATAAATGGAAAAACAAAGCCTGGATAATAACACATCTGTTTACAAAATGGTTTACTGGACATTTTAAGCCAATTGTTGAGACCTACTGCTCAGAGGGAAAAAAAAGAAAGATTACTCTCAAAATATTACTGCTCATTGACAAGGCACCTGGTTACCCAAGAGCTCTGATGGAGATGTACAACGAGACTAATGTTATTTTCATGCCTGCTAACACAACGTCCATTCTGTAGCTCATGGATCAAGGAGTCATTTTGACTTTCAATTCTTATGATTTAAGAAAAACATTTCTTAAGACTAACGTTGCCACAGACAGTGATTCCTCTGAGAGATCTGGAAAAGTAAATTGAAAGCTTTCTGGACAGTATTCACCATTCTAGATTCCATTAAAAACATTTGTGATTTATGGGAAGAAGTCAAAATATTAACAGAAGTTTTGGGGAAATTGATTCCAACCCTCATGGATGAGTTTGAGGGGTTCAAGACTTCATTGAGAGTGTAACTGCAGATGTGGTGGAAACAGCAAGAGAACTAGAATTAGAAGTGGAGCCTGAAGATATGAATGAATTGCTGCAATCTCATGATAAAACTTTAAAGAAGAAGGAGTTGCTTCTTACAGATGAACAAAGAATGTGGTTTCTTGAGGTGAGATCTACTCCAGGTAAAGATGCTTGAAAATTATTGAAATAACAAAAAAGGATTTAGAATATTACATAAACTTAGTTGACAAAGCAGCAGCAGGGTTTAAAAAAATTGACTCCAAATTTGAAAGAAGTTCTACTGTGGGTAAAATGTTATCAAACTGCATTGCATGCTACAGAGAACTTGTTTGTGAAAGGAAGAGTCAATCAATGCAGAAAATTTCATTGTCATCTTATTTTAAGAAAGTGCCACGGCCACCCCAACCTTCAGCAGCCACCACCCTGATCAGTCAGCAGCCATCAACACTGAGGCAAGACCTTCTACCAGCAAAAAGATTATGACTCACTGAAGGCTCAGATGATGGTTAGAATTCTTTAGCAATAAAGTACCTTTTAATTAAGATATATATAGATATATAGATATATTTAGACATAACACTATTGCACACTTAATAAACATATAGTTTCTACATATGTAGTGTGAACATGACTTTTCTATGCACTGGGAAGTCAAAAAAATTGCTTTATTGTCACATTTGGTTTATTGAGATTGTCTGGTACTGAACCTACAATATCTCCAAGGTGTGCCTGTTTTAGGAATGCTGGGCTGATCTTACAGGTTTCTTCATTTGTTTCTTTTCTGTCAGGAATTACAGTCCTGTGCTGCCTCGTGTCCAGTTTTCTCTTTTGTTACAATGTGAAGGCATTTCCAATATCTATTACTCAGGAACAGAAGGCCCTCCCATTTTCTTTGATGGCCTTGGTTTTGAATCTATTTATTCTGGAACATAAAATCCTTAGAAGATATAAACTTATTCCTCTTCCCCCACTCACACACACATATTTTCTATTTCCATTTTATTTTTCTCCCATGCATTACATTACTATTCCACTTACATTCAAAAACGTTGAGTGGTAGCAACAGTTTATTAAATGAATAGATAAATAAATAAATATGTTTATACCAAAGTGATGAAGGTGAGGTAAGCCATTCTGTAATTTTTTCCAGCCTTAAAATTTGAAGAAGATGCTTAGCAATTTTCAATAATTTATGGAACTGCACTAATAAATTGTCATAGAACTTCATAAGGAAATAATCGAACATGGAAAGAATGCAGAGTTGGAGGATTGCCTTTGGATGATGGCACTGCCTGAATAATCCTAGGAAATTCAACTCTATGAAGACTTAGTTTCTTCATTTAGAAAATGGAAAAAAAAAAAAGTTGTGTCCCATCTCACAGATTATGAATTCTTCAATGTTTCATCATGTAAAGTGTCAACTAAACCATAGTTTAGTATGTATAATAACAGGATAATAAAATTTCACATAATACATACTTAGCAATTGGATGCTTAGTATGTTATAAAAGAGAGAGATCCAACTTCTCATTTTTCCTCTATGAATGGCCAATTTAAAAATTTCTCAAATTTATTTTTAAAAATCAAGGGCAGAATATCAACATAGTTTTGTAAGGGCATAATAATAAAAGTAAAACAATGAAATGTATTAATTTTAAGTATCTCCAAGGTATTCTATGATTTATCATAATCACCTAGTAATCACTTAGTTTTCTTGTTTGCAGAAGTTATAAATAATACAGTCAAGAAGTTCAGTGTCTTTGAATGAAAATTTCTACAATGCTCCAAACAGGGCTGATAATAAAACTCTGATTTAGGGAGAATGAATTTGAGTAAATAGTCCAATTAGGTCATAAAAAGAAAATAGCTGCAGAAAACATGAAGTTGCTTGTTAAACTAGAGAAGACCATTTATTGAAATCAAATGTATGGCTGTGTGCCTTCAGGGTTCGTTTCTGATTTTAATTGGACAATTACTTTAAAACTGTTTCTGTTTCTCAACAGACCATATACTAAGAAACAAAATGAAACAAACCTTTCTTTACTACAAAAGGCATGAGAGAACCTTTCTAAGGCTGAGTTTTAAAACAGTTCTAATGAATATAATTATGTGAATAAAGCATTCAGGTATTGTATTCTGCTAGTATACACCTCTCCTCCTCTCCATCTCTCTCTCTTCACAGGAAATTAATGAATAGAGCAAAAGTTCTTGAACCAAACATATGAGAAACCACTGTCATCTTTAATGTTTCTTTCTTAGCAAACTGATGCACCATTCATATTAACCCATTTAAGAAGAAAAGCATGCCATTGGTATTCAGGAATCTTAATGTCTAGTCATGGCTGTGCATGTTTTTGTGTGATCCTCGAGGACTGTCAAAGAAGATTGCATTGGACAAATTAAACAGGCAAGGAAGACTTTTATTTAATACTATTGCAGTGAGTGGCAAGACTATTGCAATAGGGGAGAGAAATTTAACTCAAATCCATTGAAGCGAAAAGTGGAAGAGTTTTAACCACGGTGGTGAGCTAGTGGGAAGAGTAAGGGAGAACAGTATGGAGGAGGTTGGTCCATGTGGTTAGGGCATCTGTGTTTGCTCTTTGACTCGTGTCAAATGTAGGTTCCTACCCTCTTCAGAGACTGGAGGATAGGGTTGCTATCTTTCTTAATGATTAAATTTCAAGGAGATGGCTCCAAGGTCCCTGATAAAGACATTTCTGTGTTGTAAAACTGGCAAGAGAATATTTACATCTTAAAGGGGCAGAGAAAGAAATCACAACTGCAGGTTTTCTAAAGTAATGCACTAAGAAGAGGGAGGTCAGAGGCCTATGATTTGGAGGAAACTTGTCTAAAGTATGGTCAACTGAGAAGACATTAGATTTTATTTATTATCTCTGCTCATTGACCATGTTATCTAGAAAGTTTTGGAGATTCAAATTGAAAATGACAAAATCTCAAAAAAAAGAAAAAAGTACAAGGAGAATTTAGACTTAATTAACAAGCAAACTAGTGTTCTGTGGGAGGAAAATTTAACAGGACCTATGAGATGTTTCATAAAAGATTTATCCATCTTCAACTAATGAAGTATTTACTCTGTTAATTCACAATGCTTGTGAGAAACTTACAGATGCTAAGGAGTCCCACAGCTTAAACAAAACAAAATGAAACAAAACAAAAACACTTGGCTTTTTCTTAAGCCAATATTTTTCAAATTGAATAGGAAACCCTGCAGAATTTGTGTTCCAAGGACCAGAATTAAGGGTCAGATAATCTTTAAGTTCCCTTTCAGTTCTAAAATTCTAATATGATATTTATTTAATTATATAGTTATTCTCTTTGAATATAGGAATTCATTTCTGGGTTTTGTGCATTCCTCAGTTTAATGATGACTTTGCTATTTTTTCCCACAAACTGACTCCTTAATACTTGTTATTCTAAATCTCCGTGTGCCTTATTTTTGTATTTTAAATACATTTGTCAAAGGTTGTTTTTACTCTTACATAAATACCCAGGACTCTAGTACATATTGAATGTAGACTCATCACAGATTTTTAAAATCCTCTAACAGGCCATTAGTATTCAAGGTTTCCTGAAAATAATACCTACTGGCTTAATCATTACTTGTATCCTAAAACATAGAAAGATTCCAGGGAAGTTCAGAAAAAAAAAAAAAAAAAAAATCCATGCTTTTAAAAAAATCCTAAAGACATTTATTAAGCAACAGCTTTTTAATGTGTGACCCTTTGATGGTTTTTTGAGAAATTTACAAAAGAAAGATTGAAGGAAGGGAGAAGGGAAGGGAAAAAGTAAAAGAAAGTTGTGCATGTGTATTTATCTACAGGGTCCTTATTTTACTAGTTATGTAAACAGAATTCTATGTTCCTATTTATCTTACACTTTGAAGAATCCTGAGAGTTTAGCCCTTTAAGGTTCTCAGGCAGCAATTCTGCTTGGAACTTCTTATTAACCATTGCATACGGAGGGGTTATATACTGGGAGAACTTCCTTTGCCTGGTAAAAATTAGGAGAAGGGCCAAATGGCTGATGTTATCCGGTAAATTTCTCTTATTTCAGGAACAAACAGATGTAAGATAGCTCCTTTGAGTTGCATAATTCCATGTTGGCCAATTAGTAAAACAGACTAACTTCTTAAGAAGTAAACTGGTAATGGGTTTTCTATAAATAACGCAACTACATTATCCTATGACAGAACAGAAGATATTAATGCAGTGT
Source organism: Eschrichtius robustus (assembly GCF_028021215.1). Taxonomy (NCBI): domain Eukaryota; kingdom Metazoa; phylum Chordata; class Mammalia; order Artiodactyla; family Eschrichtiidae; genus Eschrichtius; species Eschrichtius robustus. The sequence goes on from NC_090843.1 coordinate 37,335,255, forward strand.
TTTTCAAAGAAGGTAATAAATTAAGGTCACCAACATAGATAAAATAAACTTCATATAATTATCATCTCAGAAAATTAGATTGAAATATTTTAATACTCTCCTAATTAGTAAAGTATAATAACAGCACTGTTGAACAAATCTGTTTATATGTTATTATGTGCATTTAAGTTGGTGTATCTAGAACTAATAGTAAGCAAAATAACTAAAATAATTTTCTACTACTGTTTACCTCTGAACAGTCAGTGAGGGCACAAGAGAACACCAAAATAAATTTTTCCACTAAAAATTATTCAAATTTTATCTCTAAGCAAGAGTTTTATGTTATAATTACAAGTGTCAGTATGACTTAATTCACTCAAAAGTGAATTTTGAGTTCCAAATATGCATTTTAGAAATACAAACACATGTTAATACTGTAGTAAATATAGATGCCTTGGAGAGTAGTAGTATATTTTAGATGAAACAAATAGATGTTTAAATAATATTATGCTTAATAAATGTGTTCATTTTCTTCTAGGCTCATATGTTTGATCATTTTATATCTTTAGTCTTATCATGTACACAAGTCAACAAGTACTGTTGGGAAAAATGATGGATAATAATATAGTATGCCTAAGGTTAGAGAATTGACCATATCTTTTGACAATCAGAATGTGTTTTCTAAAACAATCAAGTAAGATGAAAGTTATTTTCTGTAAATCATTTTGTTTATAATCCATTATTCACTCTAAATCACATTTTATTTAATCTATTACTCTCATCTAAGGAAAAAGCTGATTAATAATGTTATGTTACATAAGACAGGATATGCATATTCATGAGCCCTCATGAATTATTTGTGAAGATGAAACGAGTAAACCTTTATCTTATAGGAGAGCAATTAAAAGTACTTGACTCACAAGATAATAAATCAAACTGAAAATTTAGTCCCCTACTCACACACAATTTGAAACACTGCAATAAGAAGTAACACACCACACTAGATTAGACTTCCCAGAGTAAAAGTAACATTTTAAATATTAAAGTTGCTGTCTTAGATCATAAAATATCCTGATGTGTGAATGTATAGTACATTTTTAAAAGTTAAGCTGATGGGTGATTTAAGGTACTTTTGGGCAGCATATTATCTTCTGACACACCTGCTGTCTGAAAACCTGGAAGGTTTTATATTTTTATCAAAGTGCCTGTGTAACACAGAACCAAGAAGATTCCTCAGGCTAGAAGGATTTAAATTACCCAAGCTGCACAGTAGAAATTAACAAATGATAGAGAACACAATATCTTTCTACTGTATGCTCTATGCTAGTTTAATAATCAAGTAATATATAAAGTTGTCAAAGGCAGTGAATTTAAAAAGAAAACAAATATATAATTGAAGTGAATGACCTGAAGAAAAGATCTAACATGCAATATTCTGTGTGGAAAAAGCTCAAAGCTGTGCCCTAAGGTTAATAATTCATATGAAGTAGTTTAGCAAGTGGTATCCTAATGACTTCCCAACCCGAAAATGTATTTTTCTTTCTTTTTTCTACTCTCAAGTATGTATAGAGCTTTTTTACCTGGAAAAGGTAGCTTTCATGGGAGTGTATACTACTTTGGGGAAAACTCTTTGTTTTGCCCTATTGTTAAATGCACCTTAGTAGTATTGTTCTATAGTATTAATTGACACTGTTTAATATTTGGTTTGAAATATTCTGTCTTCTTTCCATATGTTTGTATATAAGTCTCAATCTCAATTTTAAAAATTATTCATCTCAAAATTATTTTGCCTGTTTTTACCTATTTTGCCTATTTTATGCTGCTCCCTCTTCTTTTTCTGGCAAACCCTTTCCCCCTCAAAGCTCCCACCATTTTAAAAGCAAAACAAAACAAAGCTGCCTTGTTCAGAGCTCTTCATGTAATGAAAGCTTATCTGTTTTCAGTGGCTTCATCAGGTGGGACTCCACTAAATATCTGTATTTTGTATGAACAATACAGCCTAAGAATGCCTTACTTAAGATTTTTTCATTTCATAGAAATGGAACAAGAGGAATCAACTGAAATTAGCTGAACTCAAAAATACTTTTGTATGTTGAGGGGGATAAAATTCTATAATTAGATTCAGAAGTTGAGTCTTACCAACTACTAGGTCTTAGAGAAGTTGAGTCACTAGATTCTTATAGCCTCAGTTCCAATATCTATTAAGTGATGTATTGAGGCTTAGATGAGATCATGTATACAGAGCAACTTATACTGTAGAACACTAGGAAATGTAAGGGGAAAGTAAGGAGACATTATTATGAGACAAAATGCATAATTGCTAAGTGACAGCTGGGATATTGGAAATATCTTATCTCAACACTAGTTGCTGCAGTTGCTAACACTGCCTATTGCTAGGAATTCATACCTAGGTAATGGAAGAACATTAGATTCACAGTATGAAAAATCTGTGAGGAAGAATGAGGCATCCAAGAAAGTTTAAAGTTTACCTAACTCTGGAACACTTTTGTGCTACTAAATATCTCTAACCACACAAGATTATGTCAATCACGCTCTTTATCATTTTGATCACACCCTTATGCATGACTCTAAATCAATTGCAAGGGAAGTAATAGCTGTACATCTGACCTCTGTTAACTTCCTCAGTGATCAAGATTCTCAATTTTGAGATGGAGACCAATTGGCAGAGTAGAAGGACGTGAGCTCATCTTTTCTTATGGAAACACCAAACTTACAACTAACTGCTGAACTACCATTGACAAAAAAAAAAAATGCTGGAACCTACCAAAAAAATACCCTACATGCAAAGACAAAGAAGAAGCCACAGCAATATGGTAGGAGGGGCGCAATCATGATAAAATCAAATCCCATACGTGCCAGTGGGCAACCCACAAACTGGAAAATAATTATACCCCAGAATTTCTCCCACAGCAGTGAAAGTTCTGAGCCCCACACAGGCTCCCCAGACTGGGGGTCTGGCAGCAGGAGGAGGAGCCCCCAGAGAATCTGGCTTTGAAGGCCAGTGGGGTTTGATCGCAGGAATTCCACAGGACTGGAGGAAACAGAAACTCCACCTTGGAAGGCACACAAGGTCTCGTGTGCACCAAGATGTAGGGAAAATAGCAGTGACCTCATAAGAGACTGAGCCAGACTTACCTGCTAGTATTGGAGAGTCTCCTGTGGAGGCAGGTTGGAGCTGTGCCTCACTGCAGGGACAAAGACAATGCGGGCAGCAGTTCTGGGGAGTACTCATTGGTGTGAGCCCTCAAGGAGGCTGCAATTTTCTTACCAAGACCTGGCCCCACCCAACAGCCTGTGGGCTCCAGTGCTGGGACACCTCAGGCCAAACAACCAACAGGGCAGGAACACAGCATCAACCATCAGCAGGACAGACTGCATAAAGTCTTCCTGAGCCCAGAGCCCTGTAAACATGCCCCTTGGCTCAGCCCTGCCCACCAGAGGGACAAGAACCAGCTCCACTGACCAGGGTGCAGGAACAATTCCATCCCATGAGGAAGCCTGCAAAAGCCTCTTAGACAATGTCATCCACCAGTGGGCAGACAGCAGAAGCAAGAACTGAAATCCTGTAGCCTGCAGAATGGAAACCACAAGCACAGAAACTTAGACAAAATGAGATGACAGAGGAATATATCTCAGATGAAGGAATAAGGTAAAACCCCAGAAAAACAACTAAGTGAAGTGGAGAAAGTCAATCTACCTGAAAAAGAATTCAGAATAATGATAGTAAAGATGATCCAAGATCTCAGAAAAGGAATGGAGGCACAGATTGAGAAGATAAAAGAAATGTTTAACAACGACCTAGAAGAACTAAAGAACAAACAAACAGAGATTAACAATACAATAACTGAAATGAAAAATATACTAGAAGGAATCAAGAGCAGAATAACTGAGGCAGAAGAATGAATAAGTGAGCTGGAAGATAGAATGGTGGAAATAACTGCCATGAAACAGAATAAAGAAAAAGAGAATGAAAAGAAATGAGGACAGTCTAAGAGACCTCTGGGACAACATTAAATACCAACATTTACATTATAGGGGTCCCAGAAGGAGAAGAGAGAGAGAAAGGACCTGAGAAAATATTTGAAGAGATAATAGCTGAAAATTTCCCTAACATGGGAAAGGAAATAGTCACCCAAGTCCAGTAAGTGAAGAGAGTCCCAAGCAGGATAAACCCAAGGAGGAACACACTGAAACACATAGTAATCAAATTGACAAAAATTAAACACAAAGAAAAATATTAAAAACAGCAAGGGAAAAGCAACAAATAACATACAAGGGAACTCCCAGAAGGTTATCAGCTGATTTCTCAGCAGAAACTCTGTAGGCCAGAAAGGAGTGGCACAATATATTTAAAGAGATGAAAGAGAAGAACCTACAACAAAGAATACTCTACCCAGCTAGGCTCTCATCAAGATTAAGTGGAGAAATCAGACAAGCAAAAGCTAAGCGAATTCATCCCTACCACACCAGTTTTGCAACAAATGCTAAAGCAACTTCTCTAGGTGGAAAAGAAAAGGCCACAACTAGAAACAAGAAAATTACAAATGGAAAAGCCCTCTGGTAAAGGCAAGCATACAATAAAGGTAGGAAATCATCCACACACAAATATGATATCCAAACCAGCAATTGTTAGGAGAGCACCAATGCAGTATATTGGAAATGCATTTGAAATTAAAGACCAACAACTTAAAACAATCTAGTTTATATATAGACTGCTATATCAAACCTCATGGTAACTGCAAACCAAGAATCTACAATAGATACACACACCAAAATGTAAAAGGAATTCCAACACAGCACTAAAGTTAGTCATCATCAAATCACAAGAGAAGAGAACAAAAGAGGAAGGGAAGAAAAAAGACCTTCAAAAGCAAATCCAAAACAATTAACAAAATGGCATTAAGAACATACATACTGATAATTACCTTAACCATAAAGGGATTAAGTGCTCCAGCCAAAAGACATAGACTAGCTGAATGGATACAAAAACAGGACCCATACGTATGCTGCCTACAAGAGACCCACTTCAGATCTAAGGGCACATACAGACTGACAGTGAAGGGATGGAAAAAAGGTATTTCATGGAAATGGAAATCAAAAGAAAGCTAGAGTAGTAATACAGATATCAGACAAAATAGACTTTAAAATAAAGATTGTTACAAGAGAAAAGAAGGACACTATATAATGATCAAGAGATTAATCCAAGAAACAGATATAACAATTGTTAATATATATGTACCTGACATTAGAGCACCTCAATATATAAGGCAAGTACTATCAACCATAAAAGGAGAAATTGACAGTAATACAATAATAGTAGGGGACTTTAACACTCTACTTTCATCAATGGACAGATCATCCAGACAGAAAATCAAAAAGGAAACACAGGCCTTAAATGACACATTAGACCAGATGGACTTAATTGTTATTTATAGACCATTCCATCTGAAAGCAGCAGAATACACATTCTTCTCAAGTGCACATGGAACATTCTCCAGGACTGATCACATGTTAGGCCACAAAGCGAGCCTCCATAAATTTAAGAAAATTGAAATCATATCAAACATCTTTTCTGACCATAACACTACGAGATTAGAAATCAACTACAAGAAAAAGAAACTGTAAAAAACACAAATACGTGGATGCTAAGCAGTATGCTACTAAACAACCAGTGGATCACTGAAGAAATCAAAAAGGAAATCAAAATAATACCTAGAGACAAATGAAAATGAAAGCACAACGATCAAAACCTATGGGACACAGCAAAAGCAGTTCTAACAGGGAAGCTTATAGCAATACAATCTTACCTCAGGATACAAGAAAAATCACAAAAACAACCTAAACTTATACATAAAGTAACTAGAGAAAGAAGAACAAACAAAACCCAAAGTTAGTAGAAGGAAAAAATTATAAAAATCAGAGCAGAAATAAATGAAATAGAAACAAAGAAAACAATAGCAAAGATCAATGAAACTAAAGACTGTTTCTTTGAGAAGATAAACAAAATTGAAAAAACTTTAGCCAGACTCATCAAGAAAAAAAGGGCAAGGGCCCAACTCAATAAAATTAGATATTAAAAAGGAGAAGTTACAATGGACACCACAGAAATACAAAGGATCATAAGAGACTACTACAAGCAACTATATACAAATAAAATGGACAACCTAGAAGAAATGGATGAATTCTTAGAAAGGTACCATCTCCCTAGACTGAATCAGGAAGAAACAGAAAATATGAACAGACCAATCACAAGTACTGAAATTAAAACTGTGATTAAAAAAATCCCAACTAACAGAAGTCCAGGACCAGATGGCTTCAAAGGCAAATTCTATTAAACATTTAGAGAAGAGTTGACACCTATCCTTTCGAATCTCTTCCAAAAAATTACAGAGGAAGGAACACTCCCAAGCTTATTCTATGATGCCACAATCACCCTGATACCAAAACCAGACAAAGATACCATACACACAAAAAAACTTACAGGCAAATATCATTGATGAACATGGACACAAAAATCCTCAACAAAACACTAGCAGACAGAATTTAACAATACATTAAAAGGATCATACACCATGATCAAGTGGGATTTATCCGAGGGATGCAAGGACTTTTCAATATCCCCAAATCAACCAGTGAAGTATATCACATCAACAAATTGAAGTATAAAAACCATATGATCATCTCAATAGATGCAGAAAAAGCTTTTGAGAAAATTTAACACCCATTTATGATAAAAACTCTCCAGAAAGTGGGCATAGAGGGAACTTACCTCAACATAATAAAGTCCATATATGACAAAACTACAGCTAACAACATACTCAATGGTGAAAAGCTGAAAGCATTTTCTCTAAGATCAGGAACAAGACAAGGATGTCCACACTTGCCACTTTTATTCCACATAGATTTGGGAGTCCTACCCACAGCAATCTGAGAAGAAAAAGAAATAAAAGGAATCCAAATTGGAAAAGAAGAAGTAAAACTGTCACTGTTCGCAGATGACATGACACTATACACAGAAAATCATAAAGATGCTGCCAGAAAACTACTAGAGCTAATCAATGAATTTGGTAAGGTTGCAGGATACAAAATTAATACACAGAAAACTGTTGCATTTCTATATAATAAAAACAAAAGATAAGAAAGAGAAATTAAAGAAACTATCCCATTTACCATTGCATCAAAAAGAATAAAGTGCCTAGAAATAAACCTACCTGAGGAGGCAAAAGACCTGTACACTGAAATCTATAAGACATTGATGAAAGATATCAGAGATAACACAAACAGATGGAAAGATATACCATGATCTTGGATTTGAAAAATCAATATTGTCAAAATGACTATACTGCCCAAGGCAATCTACAGATTCAATGCAATCTCTATCAAAGTACCAATGGCATTTTCCACAAAACTAGAACAAAAAATCTTAAAATTTGTATGGAGACACAAAAGATCCCAAATAGCTAAAACAGTCTTGAGCAAGAAAAACGGAGCTAGAGGCGCCCTGACTTCAGACTATACTACAAAGCTACAGTCATCAAAACAGTATGGTACTGGTGCAAAAACAGAAATACAGATCAATGAAACAGGATAGAAAGCCCCAAATAAACCCACACACCTATAGTCACCAAATCTATGAAAAGGAGGCAAGAATATACAGTGGAGAAAAGACAGTGTCTTCAATAAATGGTCCTGGGAAAACTGTACAGCTACATGTAAAAGAATGAAATTAGAGCACTTCCTAACACCATACACAAAAATAAACTCAAAATGGATTAAAGACCTAAATGTATGGCCGGGCACTCTAAAACTCTTAGAGGAAAACTTAGGCAGAACACTCTTTGACATAAATCGCAGCAATATCTTTTTTTGATCTATCTCCCAGAATAATGGAAATAAAAACACAAATAAACAAATGGGACCTAATTAAACTCAAAAGCTTTTGCACAGCAAAGTAAACCATAAACAAAACAAAAAGACAACCCACATAATGGAAGAAAATATTTATAAATGATGAGACCAACAAGGGATTAATCTCCAAAATTTACAAACAGCTCATGCCACTCAGTATTAGAAAACAACCTAATCAGAAAATATGTAGAAGACCTAAATAGACATTTCTCCAAGGAAGACGTACAGATGGCCAAGAGGCACATGGAAAGATGCTCAACATCCCTAATTATTAGAGAAATGCAAATCAAAACTACAATGAGATATCACCTCACACCAGTCAGAATGGCCTTCATCAAAAAGTCTACAAATGATACATGCTTGAGAGGGTGTGGGCAAAAGGGAACCCTCCTACACTGTTGGTGGGAATGTAAATTGGTACAGCCACTATGGAGAACAGTATGGAGGTTCCATAAAAAAACTAAAAATAGAGCTACCGTATGATCCAGCAATCCCACTCCTGGATATATATCTGGAGAAAACCATACATGCACCCCAATGTTCATTACAGCACTATTAACAATAGCCAAGACATGGAAGCGACCTAAATGTCCATCAACAGAGGAATGCGTAAAGAAGATGTGGCACATATATATGATGGAATATTACTCAGCCATTAAAAAGAATGAAATAATGCCATTTGCAGCAACATGGGTCAACCTGGAGATTATCATACTGAATAAAGTAAGTCAGAGAAAGACAAATATCATATGATATCACTTATATGAGGAATCTAAAGAGATGGTACAAATGAACTTATTTACAAATCAGAAACAGACTCACAGACTTAGAGAATGAACTATGGTTACCAGGGGAGAAGAGAGGGGGAGCAATAGATTGGGAGTTTAGGATTAACATTTACACACTGTTATATTTAAAATAGATAACCAAAAAAGACCTACTATATAGCACAGAGAACACTGCTCAATATTCTGTGTCACTTTCCTGTACACCTGAAAATAACACAATATTGTTAATCAACAGTAATATAAAATTAAAAAAAATTTAAATAAAAAAATAAATCTAAAAATACAAATAATATGAAAAGATTCTCATTTTGAATGTACATAAGAATCACCTGGAGAATTTGTTAAAGCACAGAGATTCTGATTCAGTAGGTCTGAGGTGGGCCTCAGATTCTGCATTACGAAAAAGCTCCTGGGTGAGGTTGAGCTGCTACTCTGGGGACCACATTTTGAGTAGCATGGTTCAAAGGCCATAGTTCTCAAGTCTGCATGTTAGAATCACCCAGAACACTTTTAATATCCTTATTTTCTGGTCTCCATTTGCCAGATATATTGACTTAATTAATCTGGGTCTGGCAATAGCATTTTTTTCCCCAAAGCTCCCTGGGTGATTCTAATGTGCAATAATTTTTGAGAATTACTGCTGTATGGCAAGTTGTCTATATCACTGGAACTGGTGAGCAAATTCATATCTGTCTCATGCTGTATTTTTAAAGGATACTATTTTAACCTATTACTCTTTATATTTCTCTCCTTTTTTTGCCACATTTCCTTTCTCTCATTCAAGAAGATAGAATGCTCTGGGTTCATTACCTCAGGGGAGTGATGTGCAGAGAAGAAAGGAGAAAAAGCCTGTGAGTCATTAGGATTCTAAGTTCCCCATGCCTGAGCTTGTAGGAGAATGTGAGAAATGCTCAGGAGGAGGTAACAAGGCTATTCAGGCAATAGGGAGAGTGGCTAAATAGAATGAGAATCTGCAGTGTTTCGGCAAGACAGAAAGAGAAGTCTGTGGATCCAGGGGACTGAGAGGACCTTCTTCCTTTCCTGGAAGTTTTGCTGCCACGATATTTTCTGACTCAAGACAGGTATGTCTGCTTTATGTATCCAGTTTGACCAAACCATAGGCAATATGGCAAACGATTCCTGTACCTCCAGCTTAGCACAGAGAGTAGAAGCTCCTGGGAGCTGAAAGACGATGGGTAAAGATGACCGGATATCTCTGCCACAACTGGTATATTAAGAGCTATTTTGAGTATTTCTCCCCCTATCCTCCTAGGACAAATGGTTAAAATGTTAGAACTCTGGCACGATTATAAGGTGGAGGAAGAAACCCCAGAAAGAACTGACAGCCCCAGAGACAACTTTCTGAAGGTCTAGCTTAATAGAGACTTTTAGTCAAAAAAGAAGTTGAGTTAATGAAAGTTTTTTAAAGTTTTGTGTCTTGCACACCTGTGATTCTTACCACCTATGTTACTATGCCATTCTAACAACCAGGAAATATCTCCTCTGCATTTTGTATGCACCTTATAGTCAAATGACTATATCACTGCCAGGGAAGATGATTCTGAATTGCCAGATCCTTTGAAGGGAGCAGACCCAAGATGTCTCTGGCTTTGCTTTTGGAATCCCCACACATCTGGAAGACGAAGGTCACTTCTCCACAAGTCTGTCTCATTCTGGAAAAAATTCACTCAAAAGTTGGTAATCCATTAATGGGATATAAGCTACTTTATACTGTTGGAAGAGAAAAATACTTTTATCCCAAGTTCATCAAGTGTTCTTTCTTTTTAATTGATGTTATAATTAATGTATCTTGTCTGCTATAGCTATTCAAATGTTATTTCATTTTATTTATTTCCCTGTGGCAATTCTGACTAGTCTTTTAGTACATTATTGGTAGAACACATTGTGTTAAACCACATAGTCATATAAGATATGGAATTTTTAAATTATACTTTTAGCCTTACTTCATGCTTCATGTTCTGTATCTAATCTTGCTAAATTTAAGATATAACTTTAATTTTCCTCCAAAGCATTTGACGTTATTTGCAAAAAAAAAATTCAAGTTAGATTTACTGTTGAAAAAACTCAAAAACTGAATAATTTGAGCAAAACCCAATCATTTCAGGGCTTTTTAATCATAATGCATTTGCTGCATGTATGCAACTGTTTTGAGGGCTGGGAACTCAGAGAGAATTTGACTGTCTCTGCCCCCAATAACTTTACAGTGCAGTGGCTTCTGCATTATTTTGAGTCAGGGGAAAATGTGGAAGGTTTTTAAGGAGGAAAGAACAGTTTCAGGAAGATGGGTCTGGCTCTGGTGTTTGGAATTGTTTGGAGAGAAGTGAGATTGGAGGCAGGGGGGTCTGATAATGACACAGAGGGATTTTCAAAGGTGACTACATCCTCTCCCCATTAGATTGTTTTATTCCCACATATTTCCTTATATTTTCTCCACACAATTATGTGTTCCTAAACAAAATATAGCTTTCTTTTCATTTAATGTTTGTGAGAGTTGTCCTTGTTAGTACACATGGGTCTCATTCACTCATTTCTACTTCCATGTGGTGATCCATTGTAGGTTGTTGAATGCATGTACATTTTTTAAAATGTATTAACTATTGCTAAATTGTTCTCCAAAGTGACTATAACAATGTTTATCCCAACTAGAATGTATAAAGAGTTCTTGTTATGTCATATTCTTACCAAGAATTTATGTAGCTAAGCATTTAATTTTGTCAGTATCATGAGAATCAGACATGAATATTTTCTTTGAGATTTTCTTTTTCGTGGAGGAGGATAGGAAATCACATTTTCTCTTCATATCTTTTGCCCAGTTTTCTATTGTGTTTTTCTTAATAAGTTTTAGGAATTATTAGTATATTCTCCATATACAAGTATTTTTTTCTAGTCGTTGACATATTTTCACATTGTTTATGGTAATTTGTATGGAAATTTTGTTTTAATTTTTCAAAACTTGCAGTGTTTTCATATCTGATTTATTCTCTTTACTTTAAGAAATGTTTTCTTAATCTGTACTAATAAAAAATTTTGCTGTATTCTTCCAGAATATATAAAATTTTGCTTTTTATATTTACAACTGTATTGTGATATGCAGTATCAATCTGATTTTGAAATATTTTTCCAGATGAATAACAAACTGTCCTAGGGCCATTTTTTGAGTAACCCATATTTTCCCACTATGTAAATTACTATTGCTGCCATATATCACGTTCCACATATGTCTGGGTCTTTTTCTGGGCTTTCTACTCTGTTCTATTTGTCTAATTATCCATTTCTGTGTCACTTATAATACTTTCTTAATTACTATAGATTTATAATAATCTTGATATTGGTCACAACGATTTCCTATACATTTTCTTTTTTCAAAATTTTCATGACTCTGTCAAGTTCCACAAAAATTGTTTTGGGATTTTTATCAGAATAGCAGTAAATTATGGATTAAGTTTGGGATAATTAATATCATTGTGATATTGAGGATTCCCATATATGAACATAGTATGTCTCAATTTATTTAGTTCTTTCTTGTCTCTTTTAGCACTATTTTGTGATTTTCCCTCCATATAAATCATTTGCGAGGTGTATTCCTAGGTTTGTTTTTTAAGTTTTTATTATTATTGTGAATGAGAATGTTTTTAACTATTACACTTTACTGGAATTAGGAATACTTTTAGTTTTTGTATGTAGATCTAGTATATGAAGATCTTGATATTATTTGTAAAATTTGCCTACAAATTCTCTAGAATTTTTATGTATACAACTTCATTATTTGAAAATAAGAAGATTTTTACAACTTTCCATTATTTCCATTCTTTTTCTTTTGTATCATTCTTGTCTTTTTCATTGTCTAAAACCTTTAGTACAATATTAATATTAGAAATAATGGTGGATATATTTGTCTTTTTACTTGAGGTACTTCAAAGTTTTACCATTTAGTTTATATTTGCTATCATTTTTCCTGCACAGAAACGCTTTATAAGGTTAGAAACAAAAATGCCTTTTTTTTCTATTCCCAGTTTGTTAAGAATTTTTATTAAATAATTTTTCTGCATGTATTTAGGCAAGCAAATTTTCCTGTTTACTTTTAACTGTTAATATGATGTTAATATGAAAATATATTTTCAAAAATTCAATGATCATATTCTTTGTATAAACCTTGCTTGTCAGGATATTTTTTTAGTTTATGCATAAATTTAATTCACTCATTTTGCATTTAGGAATTTTACATCTATACATTTCATATATATAATTGGTTTATACTTTCCTTGAACTGCTTTTGATCAATTATGCTATCAAGTTTCTATTAGCTTCATAAAGTAAGTTGGGTAGTATTCCTTCTTTCTTTGTTCTCTGAAGCAGTTATGATAAAGGATTTTTTGTTACTTAAATGTTTGTAAAGCTTTCTTATCCCTTTGAGAAAGGCTTGGATTACTAATTCAATGATAATTGATTTATTCAGTATTTCTACTTTTGAAGTTGATTTCGTCATTTTGATTCATGTGTTCTAAATTCTTGTATGTATTGTGCTAAAGTTGTTTGTGGCATTCCCAAGATTTAACTTAAACAATTAAAAAAACAGTTTGTTTATTGTGTACTCTAATTTCTAATTTTTGAAACACCATCTGCTTTTTTCTGGCTTCATATTCCTAGAGTTTTTCTAATTGATTAATTATTTCAAGTCACCAGCTTGGGTTCTGTTGGCCATCTCCATGAACTCTGTAGACCACTTCTTCATGCTTTCATTTTCCTTAACTGGTTTATAATTATTATGGGTTTTTTTCCTTAAAAATCTTACTTTTACTCATTTTTTTCTCCTACCCTTCACCTCCTTTCTCATTCCCATTTCATCATCTTCCTTGTCCTCTGAATTCAGAGCTAAAAACTTATAGACAGAGAAAAACTGAAATGAAAGGAAAAAGTCCTTCCTGTGTCTCACACTCTAATACTGTCCTCATTTTGCCTTTGGCTAGAAAGATGTGGTCATTGACCTCCATTTCTGGTACTTTTACTATTTCCATTAACATTAAGGCAGTTAGTGCCATTGAGAGTAGAACCCCAAGAAACAGAAACATAGTAAGATCTGATCACCAAGAAAGCAGATTTTTGGTTTGTTTTTGCTTTGTTTTTGTTTTTACCTTTTGACCCCCTTCAAAATAGCACTTTTGATGGTTGCAAGAATTCATTGTATGGGTAGATACATAGGGATAAGAGAATTTTTCTTCTTCTTTTTTTTTTTTCATTATTTCTTTCTGTGTACATAAATATTTACTAGTATTATATTTTCAGTATCTCACCAGTAACTACAATAAAAGCTAGAAACAAAAAGCCTATAAAGCAAAGAATGAATAGGACATTTGAGTTTGCCTTCAAAGACATTTAATCTAGTGAGAGAGACATACATACCAATAAACAAGAGACTGTAACACTTTGTGGTAAGTGTTATAATGGCATAAGTTAAGGGTATTTGAGGATGCATATGATGGATACTCCTCTCAATCTTGTGTGCCTGGAAAGTGGAACTTTTTATTAATTCGTTTTTTACAGATTCTTATCTAAATTAAAAATTAACCCATTTGGTTATTATTGATTTAGTGTCTGCTTGAACTGCTAGAATTCAAACCCAAGAAGTTAGGAATCTATTTCTATCTCCTGTAGCACTTTAATCCCAGAACTTAATATATAATCTGTCATTTCATAGGTGCTCAACAAATGCATGTTAAATTGAAATCTGATTAATTTAATTCAAGATCTCTAGAATACCAAATATTCAGTTGAAAATATTTAGCAAATTGTTAAGAGATGTGCAAATACCAGGATGCTCTATATCATGAATTCACACTATCTAGATGATTAGTTTCTTTTTGTTTTTATAAAAAAATGGAAGGTTATACATCAGATGTCATTTAGTTGAATCATCCTGGCTCTATCTTTCGTACACAAAACAAGTTATATCAAAACGACTTGACTCCAACTCCAATCACTGTTAGACATTACATCCTTCCTAAAACAGAGCTCATGTCCTTGCAAGACTAAAACCTTTCTACACTGAGAACAATCTTTTATACACACACACACACACACACACACACACACACTACACTGACCTCCAAACCAGTTCTCAAGATTCATTCGTAGAAGAATATAAATGAGAAAATTGAGGCCTTATGTTGTCCCAAATCATGGAGCTAATTATGTTGTTCAAACTGTAATTATCACTAGTTTCCCAGGGTCTCAGGGTTTTTTTTTTAAATTTGTAATCTATTCTTAATAAGAGATTTTACTCTAATATAGCATATAGTTAAATAATATGGCCAAAATTATATATCATATGGGCAGTTTATTTATTTGAAGTAAACTATACACACTCAGTTTAAAATGGAAAAGAGAGAAAAATAATAATTTCAATTGTGTTATAAATTCTTCCCACTAGGAAAGAATTTATTCAATCAATAAATATATTCCCTGAAACAAGCGTGATGGCAATGCCAATATCCTAGTTTCTTTGTTAGCATCAATTTTCTTATACTCTTATAATCTAAGCATTTAGCTGTGTTAAATTGCATTAAATATGTTTAGTTTTCATACAACATGGCTTCCAGCCAAATGCGTCAGCCAGTGTCCAAACAAAATTTTTCATTAATGATGGAGGAAAAACTGGCTGTGCTGGGAATATTCTGAGATGGACTGTTGAACTCCATTGCTGTACTTTCATAAAAGATATTTAAGCATAAGTTTTACATCTGAGTTTTCAATTTACAAGATGATTTTAGAAACTTATACAGTGTTTTAAAACCAAATTCCTATGTAGATTCAACACTAAGAATGGATAGAAAACATGACAATTTCCCTTGCTTGGATGAAAGTCTCTGTAAAGCAAGTACTAAGGTATTTGGAACCACTAAAAATGGGACACCGTATAAATGAAATGGGTTAACTTAAATGAGCTCTTTCTTATTGTTCATGTCTAAGAGTCTATAAATTCTATGAAAAATTTACTCAAAGATAGTGTTCAATTATCCAATCAATGTAGTTAATTATTGATCAATTATAACTTTTTTAGGCCATGGAAATGAATATTCTGAGAGCTGCAAAGATCACTGACTGAGACAGAGTCTCAGTTGGAAATGCTGAATTGTGTTCCCCCTTTATATTTTTGCTCAGTCTCAATTTCCCTAGATGGTAGTTTTCAAACTCTAGCATAACCCTGAATTACCTCGGGGTGATTTCTGGATCCCACCCCATGTGTTCTGATTGTAAAACTCTGGTGTGCAGCCTGAGTTCCCAGGAGATTCTGGGAACTTCTGACAAGTTCCCAGATGATATTACTGCTAATGGTCCAAGGACCACACTTTAGGATAACCACTGACTTAGAAAAGGATTCAAGTACTCTTTGGATTCAGGCAAGCTCAGTTTACACTGAATGTTAACGATGCTTATTCCTATGTGTGGGGAGGTGAGAGGAAAGAGAAAGAATTGGGCATGATTTATTGTGTCATGTGTTAGGAATTTTTAGAGTAAACTGGGTCTGAAAATACTCTGATTCACCTACAGAAAATATCCTTCAGTGCCCCTACAAAATTATAATAAATTTCCTAGCCATCAACTGCTAAAACTCTTATCTCTTTTGTAGCTTATAATTAATAGTTTAAGATAATGTTATCTACCAGTAGTTGTCAATGCGCCTGCTTTCCCTGTGGTTCAAATACATAGAGCAAAACCATTCTTTTGACAATTTAACATTTTGGCTCAGCATTTTTTGACATTTGTTTTGTGTTTGGAAGCTGTGATATAACCTCTTTCCTGTGACACGTCAGTTTTTCTGAGTTATCCTTGCCACAACGCATTTCCAGGTTTGATGAAAGATGTGCTTTTCAAATCAATTATCTTCCTTCTTCTTTATTTTTCTCAGGATGGAAATGTTACCTTATAAAAAAATATAAACCATCAGAATTTATCACAATCTGAAAAAGTCAGAGATGAAACTGAAGAAAGTGCTTAAGGACTCATCACACCATGAAGGTATCTCCAGTGCAGCATCTTGTGGATTCCATTAAGAAGATCTCTTACGTCTGGCCCATAATCCATTTTTCTTATCCTAAAATTGTGGAAACACAGAAGTTTACACAAAAGAGCAAAGACTGTGTTTCTTTGATAAAGTAATAAAGAACTGAAAAAATATCATCTGGCTGGTATGATTGCTTGAAATCTCATTAAACATTAAACAGATAAAGCATTTCAAATAAATTAATAAAAAGCTCTAGTCACTAATGTAGTATCAGTATGAAATTTTTAATGATGAACTGATTAAGACAATATTAAGCAGATTTATCTGACATTTGTAGCTATAGTCTAAATATTGCAAAAAGGAATTCTCTTTCTTTCCCCTGGCCTCAATTTTCTCTGAATGTGCATATGTCATGCCTGATACAGAGTAGGTGCTCAGTAAATATTTGCAGAGTAGATGAGGACATTGGACATTGGTGAATATTGATAAAAATTGAGTTTGATAGGTTATGAACATTGTATTTTTATTCAAACCAAGTTTCACTAAATATTCCCTTCTGGAAGGTTTTTAGACTCAGCCTGCTGAAAATTTTTGAACTGAAAGTGGATTTTATTTGTGTATTTTGCATTTTTCTAGTGAAAAAAAATGTATTTATTTACTTAAGAAAGCTGATCATTTGTTTGGGGGAAAAGAAAACAGGTGGATCTACCCAAAGCTAGATCTGTGTACTTACTGCCTGTCATTCAATGCAGAGTAGTTACCATAACAACTGCTGTGTCACCTGGACCAAAGAATCCTGAGTATTTCTTCTAGAGCATGGAAGCAACTTCCTAAAGGAGAACCCACATTAAGATGGGCTTCTCACTATATTAACCTATCAAACTATTTGGAGAAAATCAGCCTGCTTCCATAAATTAAAATTGATGCTGTGTGTATCAGCTCTCAGAATACAGATTTTCACCTCATTCTTTTGTTTAAGTACAGTGGC
Organism: Eschrichtius robustus; assembly: GCF_028021215.1. Classification (NCBI taxonomy): domain Eukaryota; kingdom Metazoa; phylum Chordata; class Mammalia; order Artiodactyla; family Eschrichtiidae; genus Eschrichtius; species Eschrichtius robustus. Next base: position 37,352,962 of record NC_090843.1, read on the forward strand.
ACCAACTCACCTTCTGCTGGGTCTGACCTCCCTCTGGAAAACCTCTGGTGAGGAAAGAAAAGTCACTTGGCAGCCTGGATCCCACAAGGGAACTTTATCTGCAGTCTTCCTGTTTTTAACCCCAGCCCCATCTATATCCAAGTCTTCAATTACAAGGTACCTCCAATTCCTAAGTTTGTCCTCGGATGCTACAATGTGAATTTCTCATCATTATAAGCATTATATTTTAACCTTTTTTCCCTCTTAAATCATTTATCATTCCTCTAAGTACTTTCCATCTTCATACACTGTCTTTCAGATTTACCAATATCTCCAAGTTTTGACCTCAGGGTGACAGCAGTGAAGAGCGGCTTGAAACGAGATCTCAGTTCCCTGCTTGGGAATCGAACCTTGGCCACCTGGGTGAAAACCTGGAATCCTAACCACTAGTCCACCAGTGGTGAATGGCTAGAAGCAGAGCCCTGGCTCTTATCTTCTTTGAAAAAACAATTCTTTACAAAGAGACCAAAGCTGTAAAACATGTACAGAATTTATTATTAGAAGCACAGCACCTGTGGGAGAGCACACAGAGAAGCAGTTTATTTTAAACAGAAGCAGAGCAGAAATACACACCCAGAGAAGAGGGTGGGCACTCTTGCTAATGAGGAGTATGCTAGAGAGGTGGTTAAATCATTTGTATAAAAGCAGTTTTTCAGGGTCTTTGTTTTCCTCTGGCCAATCATCTTGTTTCATTTCCCATATCTGATTGGACCCAGGGCCCTTCCCTATATGCACATGCATCTTTTAACCAAGATGGATTCCAGCATGAGGGTCTCTGGGAGATTAACAGCACATATTATGGGATAATGCCCCCTCCATTTTTAAACCTGAGAATCTTTTCTTTGCATGTGCAATCAGGGAGGTTTCCTTTACCTCAAGAATGATAGATGTGGTCATCTTATCTTTTTACTCCAGCAGAGCTTAGTTCCTCTCTCCTCCTGCCATTAACTTTTCCTTGAAATGTCAGGGAGAGACAAGTTCCAATTTGCTCAGCTTGACAAACTCCAGCTGCTCAGCCCAGGGGCCCATCTACCTCTTACCTCAGTTTCACTGAAGATTAGGCTGTTTTTGTTTATCATTCTCTGTTGGATTTGGGTAATTTTTGAGAGAAGTTTGTAGAAATAGTAAAAATGTTTTTCTTTACTTAATCATCTTCAAATCATAAGTCTTGAAAATTTAAGTGAAATAAATATGGGAATTTTGCCCTCTATCTTAGGAAAATATTCAATGTCATAAAAAGTTCTTATGATGCATTTAAAATGTTATTTCTTTTGCTTTTTCTGGTTAAAAACAACTAGTAGTAATTCTATACATTAATTTACACTTATGCTTGCCCTCTAAGAAGGTTCTTATTTGGATACACCTACTATTCCATACCATCTTCATATTAACTTTCAAATCTAGCTTCAGTGCAAACTAGATGTATTGGCCCATTAGACAGACAGAAAGTGAGGGAACAAAATTAGAAATTACAAAAAATGAAAAAGAGAGACAACAGCAACTCTCTGCACATTATCAAAATTGTGTATTCTCAGGCAATGTGAAATTCCAATTTCTAAAGCTTAGAAAATTTAATGGTTAGGAAACAAAAACTGAGTTATGTTCCATAGTCAGAATAAAAAAAACAGTCAAAATGCAAAATTTCCCTCTGTGAGAAATAGGTTTTTTTCCATTTTGAGCTATTCAAGAGCTCTGGTGATTGGTGAGCAAAGCCAACTTGTGACTAGCAATAGTCAAATAAGAATAGTCCTCTCTTCGTGATACTGGTGTTCTGAATTTGTTTATGCCTAACTTTAATTACGATGATCTGAGAACCTGGAACTGATGAACAAAAGGCCAAGCCCCTAGAAAAAGCATAATTCCGTGTACCTGGGTATGGCTGAGTAATATTCCATTGTATATATGTACCACATCTTTTTTATCCATTCATTGTCAATGGACATTTAGGTTGCTTCCATGTCCTGGCTATTGTAAATGGTGCTGCAATGAACATTGGGGTGCATGTATCTTTTTGAATTATGATTTCCTCCAGATATATGTCCAGGAGTGGGATTGCTGGATCATATATTAGCTCTATTTTTAGTTTTTTAAGGAACCTCCATTTACATTCCCACCAGCAGTGCAGGAGTTTCCTTTTCTCCACACCTTCTCCAGCATTTATTGTTTGTAGATTTTTTGATAATGGCCATTCTGACTGGTGTGAGGTGATACCTCATTGTAGTTTTGAATTTTTAATTTTCATACTCATTAAGATGATTAATCCTAGAATTAATTATAATGATGGAGGTGATAATATTGACAGGCAGCAATTTTTTTTTTTTTTTACAATAGAGAAAGCTTTCAGTCACATGATCCCATTGATCTTTACAAAATTCCGTGTACTTGCATGGTGGTTAATATAATTCTTATTTTACAGTTGAGTGAGTAAAGAAAAAAGTCAAGTGACTTGTCCAAAATTACATAGGTAGTAAATGCAGGTGATGGGAGAACATGTATTCTGGTCTTTCTGACTCCAGTACCTCATGTTAAATGGTCAGTCCTCAAGTTTCAAGTGCCTAAATTATAAAGCCTTCCTCAATCTAAAAACAAAACACACAAACAAAAGTAACAAACACCCACTTATTAAAGAAATCACCTGTCCACATGACCACGTGACTGTAGGAAATTCTCCTCCCATTGCACCTCTCATTCCATGTTTCTGGTGCTTTGTTGAGAACAGAAAGTATGTGCTTTCTCAAATTGCTTTCTAATTTACAAATATATTCTTTTCTGCAGAGAGTACTTTCATTGCCTCCTATTGATTTGTGTTTGTTTATTCATCCTTAATGAGGTGAAGAATATTATGCTGCTGTGCTGCCTGATTTTGAATGGTCACAGATGAATTTATGCCTGAACCATCTGGAAGTTGTGGATCAAGAGAGGCTTAAGGTAGGCCTTGTCCTGCATCTCTCAGAGAAGAGCACACAGAGGGACCAAGTGGAAGTCTCCTCCTGCCTTCCTCCTCTGGGGCCCCTCAAGTTTTCAATTCAATCCCTTCCCTGCCTCGGTTAATGGAAACTTCTTCCAGAGTCTTCTCTCTCCATGTTTCTGCTGCTGTCCCATCCCTTACAGTATATTTACCACACTGCAACCAAGGTGGTCTTTTAAAAACAAATCTATCAATCACTTGTCTAAAAGCCTTCAAGAGCTTATGATACATTTCTCACTTTCCCACTCCCATCCTTTTAATGTGTGTTTTGAAAATAGACCACCATTACCATTTTCCTTACCATGAAAAAAATCTCAAAAAAGGATAAAAGTATAATGTAGCTTTAGCTTAAATTTATCATTTTCTATTATTTAATGACTTTCAAAGCATACCATGGTCTATCAACTATTTTATTTTTATAGACTTGTAAAATTGAGCATCCATGCTCTTTAGGACTTGCCAATCTAGATGGCTGATAAAAGACTAAATGTGAGTTCCTTCTATGGTTTATGATAGTGCTGTATTTCTACACCATCCATTGCCTTTTTTTGTGGGAAAACAGAACTTCTGTGTCCTTATTCTTCAAGGAGAGGATTCTTAAACTCCACTGGGTAGTCTATGTCCCTAAACTCCACTTCTATGTGATTATATTCCCAGAGCCAATCATTTCAATGGAAAAAGAACCTTCATGACTATAGGAAATCCATTTAGTATCACACCTGAGATGAAAATTAAATCCTATAAGTCCTTTTTTGTTTATTTTGTTTTGTTTAGCTTCAAATTTGACATCTTTTAAAAGAGATAAATTAACCCACTGTGTGAAACTAGTCCCTATTTGGCTATCCACTAAAATAAAATAAAAATTTTATTAGTTTGAAGGAATTTTTCTTGGAATATTTCTTGGAACAGTTCACTATCTAATAAACGTTAGTTTTTCAAAATTCAGTTAGCAGCCAAATGTTTATTAATACTCTTATTTTCATCATAGTGGTCTTTTGAAATAAGCATGCACAATATTCTGTAAGCAGGCTTGAGCATAATAAGTTTGTTGAGAACAGATAGAAATTGATTTATTAAGTAAATATTTACTAAAGCTCAATTCCATAGTAATTCACAGGATTAAGCACGAAATAACAGTCCATAGAGAATGCTAGTATAGCTGCCAAAAGCATACTAAAAAAGCATACACAGAGTTTTCAGCAGTGTACAGCCACTCCAGAAGTTATATGCAAAACAGAAAAACAGTATTTACACACTCGCTTATAGGAAAGCAAAATCTCTCGTAGAGATTGATTGTTGAGAGAAAATTCTCTCTGAGTCTCTAAATTTCTGTGTGTCTAATGATTGGGGGCATTAATGCCCTTTTGCTCTAAAATATCTTTCCAAGGATGTGTGTATAGAAAAATAGCCTTGTAAATTAGAGATGATATCTCTCCCTGGAACAGGGGACATGTTTGCTTAGTGTTCAATATAATAATTTCTCCTTCTAGAAAAATCATCAGGTAGGTCTGCTTACTATTCATTATAAAAGATTCAAGTTACTGAAGTTTAGGTTCTTCAGCTGTGAAACAAAATTTTCTGCATGCTGCATGTCTTCCTTGAGACTTGGGGGACCAGGAGGAATGATACAAACATGAAGCTCATGCTGCCTTCTCTGCTGTGTGTAATAATCTCCTTTGTCTCTGACCAAGATATCTCATGTCTTCTGTTAACAACCACAAGACTATGGAAGGTTTACTACCTTGCAAATAGGGTGAAAATATTATATTCTTAGCAGTTCTTGACATTAATTGTTAGATATCTAATATTTACAGTTTTAACAAATACCACTAGAAAAGAGGGTATCAAGTTATGGTCCTGTTTTACACAGAAAACAGCCCCTATCTGTCTTGATTGTTGAAAGGGGACTTAGGAATCACAATCAATTGTCCTTGGAAGATCTAAGAATGCAGTGCACCATGCCCCATTGTGCAGTCTGAATTTATACTACTTGCTATTTATGCTATTTATACTACTCAGTGTGAAATTCTAATAAAAGACTGATTAGAATTCTTGAAGGAGATAATGGAGAGAAGGGGCAAGATACAATAAATGATAAGATAATAGCTGAACATTTTCTGGAATTCAAGAAAAACCGGAAACTTAAGGTGAGGGAAGCATATCCAGCCTCAGCTTCATTTGAGGTCCCTCCCTCTCCTGCAGTCACTCTTGTCATTTTTCAGCTTCTTAAACATGCCAAATTCTTTGCACTCTCGGGGGCACAACCATGCTATTCTCTTTCTGGAATGCTATTTCCAGGAAGTGGTGGGCTTTTACTCATCCTTTAACTTCAGCGGCACGTCTCTGAAAATTCTTCTCTAACCATTTTATCTAAAATAGTCTAATTTCCCTTATTTTTCACAAAGCATCTTTTTTTATTTCCATGGAGTATGGTTACTTTATTGATATATGCATGTACTTGTTTATTATTGTCTCTCATGGTGAGGGCTGAGACCATATACCGTCATGTTCTTCACTGTATCCCATCTTTGGACAGCTTTAACAAAGTACCATAGACTTGGTGGCTTGTAAACAACAGAAATTTATATCTCACCATTCTGGAGCTGGAATTCCGAGATCAGGGTGCCAGCATGGTGAAGTTCTGGTGAGGGCCCTCTTCTGTGTTGCAGAATTCTTGTTGTATACTCACATGGCAGAAAGAGGGTAAGAGAATTCTCTGGGGATACTAATTCCCATTCATGAGGGGCCCCACTTCCATGCCCTAAATACCTCCCAAAGGCTCCAACTCCTAATACTAGCAGTTTGGAGGTTAGGACTTCAACATATGAATTTGAAGGGGACACACATTCAGTCCACTGCATATCCTCACTGCTAAGCACAATGCCTAGCAAATGGCAAGACCTCAATAAATGTTTGTTGATTGAACAAATATATCACCAAATGTAAGCACTTAATCCAATGAACATAAGTATCAGATTAAATAAATATGTATAGTTATAAAACTATTATGTATTTTTATATAAAACTGTAAAACGATTGAAAAGAAAATCCCTTTATGATGGGCTGTGACCAAAAAAAAAAGTAACTAGTAACTCCAACAAAGCCCATGGGTAACTGCAAGCTGTTGTGAGTGATAGTTTAAGTGGTATAATTTCAACAGAAATTTTCATTTCTGAGTTGATAACTTGAGAAATATAAGTGTGAGTATATTAGTGAAAATTAGAAAGGTGAATCCTAACCGGAACTTAGAACAGACTATGTCCTTTCCAAATTACTAAAATGAGACAAAGAATTAAGAAAGATGACCACTGCCCCAAAACAAGTACAGCTACTTCTTTAAAGACTATCAGACCAAGACAGATTCAAGACTGAATTTTTAAACATCTTTATTGAATATAAAGATGTTTAAACTTTTCCAAAGCATTTTTATGGTGTTTAAACTTTTCCAAAGCATTAAGAAAGACAAAGCACTCGTATGAATGTTGATGATAAGATCCTATATAAGTTATTATAACTTAGACACAAGCAGTGTGCTAAAATAATAATGCACCATGACCTAGAGTGTTTTATCCTGATTTAACTAAGGAGATCATACAATTTATTGTCCAAACAAAACCTTTTTGAAAGTAAAAGAGGGTTCTATTAATAATTACTTTCCATACCCAATATTCAATCTATATGGAATTGGTATTGGCTCCACATTCAAAACATGTACAGAATTCAAACACTTCTCCCTATATATTCGATTTCAGCTCTGTCTGAACCGTATTAACATCCCTCCTGGTTTTCTGCAATCATTCCTAACTGCTCTCACTGCTTCCACTACTGCCCTTTACAGTTTTTGTTCTTGTTGCTGTAGAAGAATCCTTTAAAAATGTACATTAGATTATAGCCCTTTCTGCACAGAACTTTCTGATGTCTTCCCCTATCCCTCAGAGTAAAAGTCAAAGTCCTTTTGGTCAATAAGGTTCAATACGATTTAACCCCTCCTCCCTACCCCCTACCCCCAGTACTCTCCCTCTAGCTTGCTCCCCTTTATCTATACTATCCCTGCTGTTCCTTGAATTTATCGGTTAATTTCCTTGTTTAGGACCTTACAACTGGCTCTTCTCTCTGCCTGAAATGTTTTCCCCAAAGATATCAGTCTGGTTTATCTCCCTCAAGGCTTTGTTACAATGTCACCTTCTAAATGAAGCCTGCCTATCAACTGTATTTAAATTGTACCCACTCACCCCATCCATTACTTCCCTACCTGAAATGTCATATCTATTTATTTTCTCTATTGTACTTACAACATTATAATATAGTATTTATTCACTTACATTTATTGCATATTTTCTCTTCTTATATACCAGAATATAAGTGCCATAAGGGCAGAATTTCTTTCTCTTTTGTTCTCTTTTCTTCTCTTTGTCCTTTTTCATTTATATTAGGTGGCTAATAAATATTATTCAATTAATGAATGAGTTAAACATTTTCTCCTGAAATTTTTCTAGAATTTCAACTTGACTCTTCTTATATATTCTAGTTCTCTTGAACATGTTATTCAGTTTTCCCAAGGCCATGTCTGGTAACTCTGGCTCTTCTGTGGGTAAGTTTCTGTCATGTTATTTCAGACCTTCCTCCTCTTTCTCCATATGCCTTGTTATTTTTTGGTTGACTACCTGACATTGTAGAGGTAATCTGAAGCACTGGATGTTGTTACCTTTCTCCAGAAAGGATTTACTCTGCCTTTGGCAAGCAGTTAGGTGAGAGGCAGATCACTTTAAGTCATTTAGAGATTGAACTGGTTCACAGTTAAGCCTTTATGAGGGCTGGTCTCTTCTAGATTGCTATTACTTAGTGGTATAGCCCCTCAGAGGTCCCAGCTGAAAGATGGGCATTTTAGTCCCCATCCACTTTGACAGGTCCTTAACTCCAATATTTTGCCTCCCAAGCACTACAAAGTTGCTAAAAGTTCTATTCAGTGATTCGGCCTCTCAACCACCTTGCTTGGAAGAAGTTTGGATGATATAAACTAGGGCTGTACTGGAAGTAGATGTCCCAATATTTACAGACTATCTGCCATAAATCCTTGTGTATAAACACATTACGTAAGCTTTAAATAATGCATGATTAAATGTGGATTCAGCTATTTCCAAAAACTTTGTTTCTTTCTTTTATAAAGCCACAAAATTAAATATTTCTTGAAACACTTAATCAAGATACAGGTATCCTCCACGTTTCAAAATTTCTCTTTACACCACTTTGTTTTTACAAAGTACCTGTTTTTAGTACCTGTTTTCACTAACCAAAAGAAATCCAAAGAGGACTTTCACTTTTACAAAAAAAGCCAAAAAGTGAAAATAGTGTTCAGTGTTTGTTTTGCAGGGAGCCATTATAGAGGCAGCTGCACCCGGAGCAGCCAGAGTGGCACCGCCAAGCTCTTTCCCCAGGAACCACACTCAGCATCTCAGCTTCAAGCCACCACAGCTTTGAACTGTGTGCGAGCATCTATGCCTTATCTCCATTTATTTTGTGTATTCATTAGCAAGGTGTGTCCTAAGGTAATTGCTTCTTTGTTTTATGCCATTTTGGCTTACAAAAGTCTTCATAGGAACTCTCTACTTTCAGATAGCTGGCGAAACCTGTACCTGTTTATATAAGATAACTTACTTAACTATAATGCTAAAATTATTTTTCCCAGATTGGAAAAATAAGTAAATATCATCCCTCATGAAAGAATTTTGTTAAAACCAATAAAATAATCTCTATGTCTGGATATGACATAAACCACGTTCATAATACTAGACTATGTAATGTAGAACAGAATTTCTCAATGTGTGTTTCTTTTTAGAGGCATTTTATCCCTTTAAAACACGTCCCCCCCAAAAAAATGAAAAGTTTATGTTCAAATATATTTGGGATTTCCTACATACATGTCCCCACCTTGGGGACATGGGATGTGTTAGGATTTTAAACGTTTTGAATGTTATACACGAAAGACTTGCTTTCCTTTTTCCAAGCCAAGATTTTCCTACCTTATTTAGAAGATAACTTTTTTTTCATTTTATACCTATTGACATCCAAAGGAAGTTGTTTTCCATGTGACATATATTAAGTAATTGTGCTCTGGAAGAAACTGAATAATATAATAGAGTCTCTATCTTCCAGGGACTTTTTAAAAATAAGTTAAAGGGAAAAATATATTCACATTAAGTTAAAATGGAATATACAGTTAAACTCACTTTAAGACTCTAACTCAAAAGAAGTCATGATTAAAGGGTAAAACTAATTACCCAGTCCTTTGTGATCAAGTGTACCATGGCATCAGAAAACCAAAACCAATGCCAGGGTTTCATTTAATTAGCATTATAATTTGCAACAATGAATACAAAGTCTTCAAGGTTAAAACTACAGAAGAACAAGCTTTGAAAATCCCAATGCTGAAACAATGTTATTTGCCAACCAAGTAAAGGTCACAGTATTTTTTTATTTATTAACTTAGAAGGTTTAGGGTGCTCCCAGCAAATATAGTGCAATAAAAATGGAAGGCATTAAAATAGCCTTGCTTTCTTGTGTAACAAAACCTGGACATTACAGGGTATTCCAAAATAACACACAACAGGTTTTTTCTTATGTATTTGTCATTAACTTTTTAAAGCCTCCTGACTTTGTGGAATCACTGCAGTAAGTTCTAAATGAGGTATGAAATGGAAAACAAAATATAGCCTGTCTTTACCTCCTCCTAAACAATAGGCAGTAGCATGCCTGATTTCTTTGGTTTTGTTTTTCATTTTTGGAGAGTTTTTTAGCCAAATTACTGTCAGGATTGTCATCCTCTTCTATATAAAGCTTTTAAAGAAACCCAACACAGTCACACAAACATGCACTGAGGGGACACATAAAAATCAAGATTTCAGAATTCATTCAGATCATAGCATATTTCACCTACTCTGACCTGCTATTTTAGCTTTTATTATCTGTGGTGTTGTGGTATTCTCTCTGTGTGTGTCTCTCTGGCCTGTTTTCTTAACTGATCTTAAAAAGAGTTTTCATATTGGAATCAACACAGTGGCATCAGAGACTATCTCTTGCACTACTTAAAGTCAAGATAAGAACCCCCACCATGGTATTTGTGATTTTAGAAATATCATTGTTTTTCACTGTCTCCCATAACATAAAAATGTATCTTTCCTCTCACTGTGTTTAGCAGTGAGAAAACTTTGGGAGATAGGAAGTTCATTAGAGTACTTATGGACTCAGGTAACAGTATATCTGACTAAAAGTGGGTATATAAACAATATGGGTTAATTTTTTCCCTAATAACAATGAGTCTGTAGATAATGCAGATCAGGGTTGGTTAAGTGACTCAGCAGTTGTCAGGACTCTATGTCAGCTTCTCTGGCCTTAAACTCATGGTCACAAAATGGCTACAGTAGCTCAATAACACCTTCATAGGACAATATACAAAAGTAAGAAGGAAGGGGCAGTGGTTTCTTTTCCATGAACATTCTTTATTCAAGAAGAAATAAATATTTCCTGCAAGTCTGCAGTAAACTGCTTTCCTGTCTCACTGGCCATCATTGTATCACTTGCCTGTGCCTTGGCTGCAGGGAAGATTAGGACAACAAGCATCCAGCATTTTTAGCCTCCATAATGCTAAATGGACTCTGCCGGCAAGGAAAAAGGCTGTCAAATATCTAACTGTAGCTACCTCAGGAAGAGGCAAAGGAAGTGGTTTTTTCCTTATATAGACCACTAGTCCTGTTTGGGCAACCATGCATTGTGCAATTTTACTTTTCTTTGACATTGAATCCATTCTTATCTTGTTTCCACTAGACTAAGAAAATTTTTCTTAATTTAAAAGGACACATTTTGTTTATCCATCTTATATAAATATGAACCTTTAATACTGTTCTTCTTGAATAAGTTTTCAGTTGGTTTTCAACCCCACCATAGCATTAATGAGGAAAAGTTAAAATCCAAATTACTCCTAAGGTTAAACCAACAAATTGCTTGAAATTTAAGGATGAGCCAATATCTGACTTTAAAATCAGAAGTCTATGTAGCTTCAGACAGTCTAATAAATCCTGCTGAAACTGTGCACAAAATTTCTAAATCTTTATGTATGGATACTTTGTTTTGTATAATAAGCCCAAAGCTTTGGCAAATTCTTAAAGTGTCCACACCCTCTAAAAGTTTAGAAACACTAATAACAATGATAATTATATAATTATCAGGGTGTTTATATGAGCTTATAAGTTGTTTTAGAAAAAAACTCTCATCTACATTTTAGAAATAGCTTTGATGAATAGTGTCATTATATTTAGAGCCATAGTTTCACAAAAGCATTTTCATAAAGTCCATAATATTTGTTGCTTATCCATATTATTGAACAGAGGAATTATTGACTTTCTTTATGCCTAACTCCAGTAAAGGTCAATTGACTACAGAAAAAGTAGATAGAAGCCTCATCTTTTATTTTCTTTCTGTGTACTTCTTCTTCCAGCTGTTCTGTAAGTTGTGTTTTTGAAGTGTGCCATTGGTTTATCACAACTGAAACTTAACAGACAAATGTAAAGCTCAGGTGAAATTTGCCCAAGGTCATATAGATAATAACTGTTGGAGACTCAAAGCTAGGACACATGATGCTGAGTCTAATACTCTTTTTACTCTATCACAACTGGCTTTCTTTATGAGGGCTATTTACAGTATAATCTATATGCCCATACTGGGAGAAAAAAAAATACTATTCTGATTATTCTACATGTTTAGTTGGTCTACAGAGGCAGTTCACAGAATTCAAGGTAAATTTTCAAATGTATGTGTTTTTCAGTAACAACATTGCAATTCCATTGACTACATTAACAATCCCCACATTATATATGTTTAGTAACACATTCCTTGAAGACCATATACATAAATTCAGAAAATAGGGTAAATCCTCTTTGATTTGTGATTCTAGTTATTTGAGTAAATGTCATGTATACAACGAAAAATAATTAAAATATTAAAATTTCCATTTGATCTTTAAGAATGAAATTAGTTGTCAATAATTTTTAAGTTTCTATTTTAATCATTGTGAACAATACATTTAATTAAATGTAATAGTTTTCCTCAATTTTATGCTATAGATGGTTTAAATTTTCATTTAAATGTTAATTGCCAGTAACGTCAGGGAAAATGCTTTATAATTCAATTTTATTCTGCCTTAATTTTATAAAATCCAGGATATTTATTTCATTATAAAGTATGATGGGACATAATGATTATGAGAAGGTGAAAATAAATATAAAATTCTGCAGTAGTCTCCAAACAATTTTTCATGATGATTCCAAAAGAGTAAAATATACTGTTTTCATGTTAGTTTCAGCAAATGGAGCTTAAAGTTCACAGTTACAGTCAAGCTGCAAAACTCTTCTTCATTCAAAAGAGGAAATGATTACCTTCTGGTCCTTTCATTAGTTATCAGCAAGTTGCTACAATTAGATTAGGGATGGATGAAGACCTTATTTTCCATTTCATTCTGTGTTACATTATCTGTGCAGTGCATATTGTGTATTTAATAGAAGTTTAGAGAAAAAAGGTTAAATAGATTTATAATTTTGATGGGCTCAGTAAGGAATAGTGCCATAGTTGCCTGGTCAGACTGAAAATCAATTTATGAGTTTAAAATGCAAACCGTGCTCAGTTTTAAGCAGAACTATTGCTAGACCTTCCTTAGGGAGGCGCTGGCCTATTCTTTTCACAGGTGGCTCCAGGATGCCTAAGAAGAAGATGTTATTCCTAGAATATAACAGTTATGAGACTCTCATGTTGAGCCAGCAGATTTATTCAGCATTAGTAGAGAGACCTCACTAATTTTATACTGTGCCAAAGAACTGTTCAAGTATTTAGTAAAGGCTAATAATCATTATTTACTTTAATTATTATCACATAAATGTTGTGATATATCAATTGTTTTAATGACACCTTCAATCTTTCACATACCCATGCCCTTTGTCATGTGAATTTATACATTCTCCCACCAAAGGATGGATTATGTTTCCCTGTCCCTTGATTTTAGTTGGACATATGACTAGTATAGATAAAAAGATGTTATCAAATGATACACAAACCAAGACTTAAAAAAAGGGCTCACATATTTCCACTTGTGCTCTTACATCTTTGTCTCTGCCCAAGCTGGCCTGCTGGAAGATGAAGAATGCAGGACCCAGTGACCTCTGTTGCCCCAGTCAGTCATGTTACAGACATGTCAGTGATCCCAGCTGAAAACAGAAGAACTGTCCAGGCAAGCTCAGCCTTAAAAACTCACCTGCATGCACTCAGGGGACCTACACACAAAGACGGAGCCAATTCCAAAGCTGAACCCAAGGAGCTGTGCGAACAAAGAAAAGAACAGGATATTTCTCCCAGCAGCCTCAGGAGCAGCAAATTAAATCTCCACAATCAACTTGATGTATGCTGCATCTCTGGAATGCCTGAATAGACAACGAATCATCCCAAAATTGAGGTGGTGGACTTTGGGAGCAACTGTAGACTTGGGGTTTTCTTTCTGCATCTAATTTGTTTCTAGTTTCATGTTTATCTTAGTTTAGTATTTAGAATTTATTATCATAGGTAGATTTGTTTATTGATTTTGTTCCTCTCTTCCTTTTTCTTTATGTATATATATATATATATATTTTTTTTCTTTCCTTCTTCTCTTTTTGGGAGTGTGTATGTGTATGCTTCTTTGTGTGATTTTGTCTGTATAGATTTGCTTTTACTATTTGTCCTACTGTTCTGTCTGTCCATTTTTTTTTTTTTTTTGGTATACATTTTAGCACTTGTTATCATTGGTGGATTTGTGTTTGGTTTGGTAACTCTCTTCTTTTTTTCTTATTAATTTTAAATAATTTTTAAATTTTTTATTTTAATAAATATATTTTATTTTATTTTTTTCTTTCTTTCTTTCATTGTTACTCACTTTCCCTCTGAGCCATGTAGCTGACAGGGTCTCAGTGCTCCGACTGGTTGTCAGGCCTGTGGCTCTGAGGTAGGAAAGCCGAGTCCAGGACATTGGTCCACCAGAGACAGCCTGGCTCCCTGTAATAAAAGGTCTCCCAGAGTTCTTCATCTCAATGCTAAGACCCAGCTACACTCAACGACAAGCAAGCTACAATGCTGAACACCCTATGCTAAACAACTATCAAGACAGGAACAAAACCACACCTATTAGCAGAGAGGCTTCCCAAAATCCTAATAAGGTCACAGACACCCCAAAACACACCACCAGATGTGGTCCTGCCCAACAGAAAGACAAGATCCAGCCTCATCCACCAGAATACAGACACCAGTCTTCTTCACCAGGAAGCCTACACAACCTACTGAACCAACCTTAGCCACTGGGGACAGACACCAAAAACAACGGGAACTACGAGCCTACAGCCTGCAAAAAGGAGACTCCCAACACAGTAAGTTAAGCAAAATGAGAAGACAGAGAAACACAGCAGATGAAGGAACAAGGTAAAACCCCACCAGACCAAACAAATGAAGAGGAAATAGACAGTCTACCTGAAAAAGAATTCAGAGTAATGATAGTAAAGGTATCCAAAATCTTGAAATTGAATGGAGAAAATACAAGAAACATTTAACAAAGACCTAGAACTAAAAAGCAAACAAACAATGATGAACAACACAATAAATGAAATTAAAAATTCTCTAGAAGGAATCAATAGCAGAATAACTGAGGCAGAAGAAAGGATAAGTGACCTGGAAGATAAAATAGTGGAAATAACTACTGCAGAGCAGAATAAAGAAAAAAGAATGAAAAGAATTGAAGACAGTCTCAGAGACCTCTGGGACAACATTAAATGCACCAACATTTGAATTATAGGGGTCCCAGAAGAAGAAGAGTAAAAGAAAGGGTCTGAGAAAATATTTGAAGAGATTATAGTTGAAAACTTCCCTAATATGGGAAAGGAAATAGTCAATCAAGTCCAAGAAGCATAGAGAGTCTCATACAGGATAAATCCAAGGAGAAAAATGCCAAGACACATATTAATCAAACTATCAAAAATTAAATACAAAGAAAAATATTAAAAGTAGCAAGGGAAAAACAACAAAAAACATACAAGGGAATCCCCATAAAGTTGACAGTTGATCTTTCAGCAGAAACTCTGCAAGCCAGAAGGGAGTGCCAAGACATATTTAAAGTGAAGAAAGGGAAAAACCTACAACAAAGATTACCCTACCCAGCAAGGATCTCATTCAGATTTGATGGAGAAATTAAAACCTTTACAGACAAGCAAAAGCTGAAAGAGTTCAGCACCACCAAACCAGCCTTACAACAAATGCTAAAGGAACTTCTCCAGGCAGGAAACACAAGAGAAGGAAAAGACCTACAATGACAAAGCCAAAACAATTAAGAAAATGGTCAGAGGAACATACATATCGATAACTACATTAAATGTAAATGGATTAAATATCCCACCAAAAGACATAGACTGGCTGAATGGATAAAAAACCAAAACCCATATATATGCTGTCTACAAGAGACCCACTTGAGGCCTAGGGACACATACAGACTGAAAGTGAGGGGATGGAAAAAGATATTCCAAGCAAATGGAAATCAAAAGAAAACTGGAGTAGCAATTCTCATATCAGACAAAATAGACTTTAAAATAAAGAAAATTACAAGAGACAAAGAAAGACACTATATAATGATCAAGGGATCAACCCAAGAAGAACATATAACCATTGTAAATATATATGCACTCAACATAGGAGCACCCCAATACATAAGGCAAATGCTCACAGCTATAAAAAGGGAAATTGACAGTGACACAATCATAAAAGGGGACTTTAACACCCCACTTTCACGAATGGACAGATTATCCAAAATGAAAATAAATAAGGAAACACAAGCTTTAAATGATATATTAAACAAGATGGACTTAATTGATATTTATAGGACATTCCAACCAAAAACAACAGAATACACTCTCTTCTCAAGTGCTCATGGAACATTCTCCAGTATAGATCATACCTTGGGTCACAAATCAAGCCTCGGTAAATTTAAGAAAACTGAAATCATATCAAGTATCTTTTCTAAACACAATGCTATAAAACTAGATATCAATTACAGGAAAAAAACTGTAAAAAATACAAACACATGGAGGCTAAACAATACACTACTAAATAACCAAGAGATCACTGAAGAAATCAAAGAGGAAATCAAAAAATACCTAGGAACAAATGACAATGAAAACATGACGATCCAAAATCTATGGAATGCAGAAAAGCAGTTCTAAGAGGGAAGTATATAGCAATACAATCCTACCTCAAGAAACAAGAAACATCTCAAATAAACAACCTAACCTTACACCTAAAGCAATTATGGAAAAAAGAACAAAAAGACCCCAAAGTTACCCGAAGGAAAGAAATCGTAAAGATCAGATCAGAAATAAATGAAAAATAAATGAAGGAAACAATAGCAAAGATCAATAAAACTGAAAGCTGGTTCTTTGAGAAGATAAACAAAATTGATAAACCATTAACCAGACTCATCAAGAAAAAAAGGGAGAAGACTCATATCAATAGAATTAGAAATGAAAAAGGAGAAGTAACAACTGACACTGCAAAAATACAAAGGATCATGAGAGATTACTACAAGCAACTATAAGTCAATAAAGTGAACAACCTGGAAGAAATGGACAAATTCTTAGAAAAGCACAACCTTCCGTGACTGAACCAGGAAGGAATAGAAAATATAAACTGACGAATCACAAGCACTGAAATTGAGACTGTGATTAAAAATCCTGCAACAAATAAAATCCCAGGACCAGATGGCTTCACAGGCGAATTCTAACAAATATTTAGAGAAGAGTTAACACCTATCCCTTTCAAACTCTTCCAAAATATATCAGAGGGAGGAACACTCCCAAACTCATTCTATGAGGCCACCATCACCCTGATGACAAAACCAGACAAAGATGTCACAAAGAAAGAAAACTACAGGTCAATATCATTGATGAACATAGTTACAAAAATCCTCCACAAAATACTAGCAAACAGAGTCCAACAGCACATTAAAAGGATCATACACCATGATCAAGTGGGGTTTATCCCAGGAATGCAAGGATTCTTCAATATATGCAAATCAATCAATGTGATACACCATATTAACAAATTGAAGGAGAAAAAGCATATGATCATCTCAATAGATGCAGAGAAAGCTTTCAACAAAATTCAACACCCATTTATGATAAGACCCTCCAGAAAGTAGGCAAAGAGGGAACTTTCCTCAACATAATAAAGGCCATATATGACAAACCCACAGCCAACATCATTCTCAATGGTGAAAAACTGAAACCATTTCCTCTAAGATCAGGAACAAGACAAGGTTGTCCATTCTCACCACTATTATTCAACATAGTTTTGGACATTTTAGCCACAGCAATCAGAGAAAAAAAGTAATAAAAGAAAGCCAAATCAGAAAATCAGAAGTAAAGCTGTCACTGTATGCAGATGACACAATACTATACACAGAGAATCCTAAAGATTCTACCAGAAAACTACTAGAGCTAATCAATGAATTTGATAAAGTAGCAGGATACAAAATTAATGCCCAGAAATCTCTTGTATTCCTATACACTAATGATGAAAAATCTGAAAGAGAAATTAAGGAAACACTCCCATTTACCACTGCAACAAAGAGAGTAAAATACCTAGGAATAAACCTACCTAAGGAGACAAAATACCTGTATGCAGAAAACTTTGACACTGATGAAAGTAATTAAAGATGATACAAACAGGTGGAGAGATATACCATATTCTTGGATTGGAAGACTCAACATTGTGAAAATGACTGTACCACCCAAAGCAATCTACAGTTTCAATGCAATCCCTATCAAACTACCAATGGTGTTTTTCACAGAACTAGAACAAAAAATTTCACAATTTGTATGGAAACACAAAAGACCCTGAATAGCCAAAGCAATTTTGAGAAAGAAAATTGGAGCTGAAGGAATCAGGCTCCCTGACTTCATACAATACTACAAAGCTACAGTAATCAATACAGTATCGTACTGGCACAAAAACAGAAATATAGATCAACGGAACAGGATAGAAAGGCCAGAGATAAACCCACGCACATATGGTCACCTTATTTTTGGTAAAAGAGGCAATTACATACAATGGAGAAAAGACAGCCTCCTCAATAAGTGGTGCTGGGAAAACTGGACAGCTACATGTAAAAGAATGAAATTGGAACACTCTCTAACACCATACACAAAAATAAACTCAAAATGGATTAAAAACCTAAATATAAGGCCAGACACTATAAAACTCTTAGAGGAAAACATAGGCAGAACACCCTATGATATAAATCACAGCAAGATTCTTTTTGACCCAACTCCTAGAGAAATGGAAATAAAAACAAAAATATACAAATGGGACCTAATGAAAGTTAAAATCTTTTGCACAGCAAAGGAAACCATAAACAAAATGAAAAGACAACCCTCAGAATGGGAGAAAATATTTGCAAATGAAGCAACTGACAGAGGATTACTCTCCAAAATTTATAAGCAGCTCTTGAAGCTCAATATCAAAAATCAAACAACCCAATCCAAAAATGGGCAGAAGACCTAAATAACCATTTCTCCAGAGAAGATATACAGATTGCCAACAAACACATGAAAAGACACTCAACATCACTAATCATTAGAGAAATGCAATTCAAAACTACAATGAGGTATCACCATACCGGTCAGAATGGCCATCATCAAAAAGTCTACAAACAATAAATGCTGGAGAGAATGTCAAGAAAAGGAAACCCTCTTGCACTGTTGGTGGGATTGTAAATTGATACAGCCACTATGGAGAACAGTATGGACGTTCCTTCAAAAACTAAAAATAGAACTACCATACGACCCAGCAATCCCACTACTGAGCATATATCCTGAGAAAACTATAATTCAAAAAGAGTCATGTACCACAATGTTCACTGCAGCTCTCTTTACAATAGCCAGGACATGGGAGCAACCTAAGTGTCTATTGACAGATGAATAGATGAAGATGTGGCACATATATACAATGGAATATTACTCAGCCATAAAAAGAAATGAAATTGAGTTATTTGTATTGAGGTGGATGGACCTAGAGTCCATCATGCTGAGTGAAGTAAGTCAGAAAGAGAAAAACAAATACCGTATGCTAATACATATGTGTGGAACCAAAAAAAAAAAAAAAAAAGAAAAGAAAAGGGTCTAAAGAACCTAGGGGCAGGACAGGAATAAAACGCAGATGTAGAGAATTGCCTTGAGGACATGGGGAGGGGGATGGGTAAGCTGGGACGAAGTGAGAGAGTGGCATGGACATATATACACTACAAAATATAAAATAGATAGCTAGTGGGAAGCAGCCGCATAGCACAAGGAGATAGCTCGGTGCTTTGTGACCACCTAGAGGGGTGGGATAGGGAGGGTTGGAGGGAGACACAAGAAGGAGGAGATGTGGGGATATATGTATATGTATAGCTGATTCACTTTGTTATAAAGCAGAAACTAACACACCATTGTAAAGCAATTATACTCTAATAAAGATGTTAAAAAATAAAATAAGATAAACTGAAGTTTATCCCAAAAAACCTCACCTGCAAACTTGTGAGCTAAATTAATCTTATTGTTTAAATCATTACATTCTGGAGCTTTCTGCCTATGTTGTTTTCTAGGAGTTTTATGGTTTCTGGTCTTACATTCACTTTGAGTTAACTTTTGTACATGGTATAAGAGAGTGGTCTCATCTTATTCTTTTGCATGTGGCTTTCCAGTTTTCCCAACACCATTTATTGAAGAAACTTCTTTCCCCATTGTATACTCTTGCCTCCTTTGTCATAGATTAATTGACCATATATGTGTGGGTTTATTTCTGGGCTCTCTATTCTGTTCCACTGATCTCTGTGTTTGTTTTATGCTAGTATCATAAATATCTGTGCCTGATGTTGGGCACACACACATACTCCCCCAGCAGTCCTCAGGGAGAAGTTTCATATTTGTGAAATCTCTCCTAATTGTGGGTATGGGGTTCTTGGCAGGACTGTGTCTCTGCCTCTTCTACTCATCTTAATGTATTTCTTCTATCCTTTGTTGTGGAGGAGCTCTTCAACTAGTTTTCAGGTCATTTTCAGAGGGAACTGACCCATATGTAGCTACACATTTGTTGTGTCCATGGGAAGATGTGAGTTCAGGATCTTCAGCTACCATCTCAAACTGCCCCCTCTAAGTGATTATCTTTTGAGATGGTTGGTTATGCAGTACTATTTTGGCAGCAGGTAACTTATCTGCAACAATGGGCATCCTTTCATACTAGGAGATAATAAAGGAGATTATTAGAACCATATCATTAATGCTTTCTTGGCTGGTAGGGGAGGAAAGGGAGAGAAAGAGAAAACTAGGGCATTTTTGTTGTTGTTCTACATAACAAATGTACTAGTATTTATACTTCTCTATCAGGTATAGAATGAGGATGGGTTCATAGGGCCTTATCTCTGCATTATAGGAAAACATAGTCACTACAGCTGTCAGTGCTAGGACTGGATGAGCCAATGCAGAGTCAGGGGCCAGGAGCTGAGAGGGTAAGTAAAAGAAAGATATACTACATCTGGCACTATAACCTTGAAGGCAGATTTGCTTATTTCCTATTCAACGAGAAAGGCCAAACGTATGGGTTGTCAATAGGTTGCTAGATTGATCAAAGATAAAATATAGGGCACCTAGTTACATTTAAATTTTAGATAAATAGCAAATAATATTTTATTATAAGTATGTCCCATACACGACACATCTGTGTATTCTCCAGACATTGAGATTTCTTGGGAAAGTATTTGAAGAATGGAGAACTAATTTAGTTTTAAACAGTGCTTTACCTGTCTCTTTCTGGTATTTA
The DNA here is from genome assembly GCF_028021215.1 of Eschrichtius robustus. Taxonomy (NCBI): domain Eukaryota; kingdom Metazoa; phylum Chordata; class Mammalia; order Artiodactyla; family Eschrichtiidae; genus Eschrichtius; species Eschrichtius robustus. Next base: position 37,373,879 of record NC_090843.1, read on the forward strand.
TTTTCGATTAATGGTCTAAGGAATAAGGTCCAAAATTACCTTCTGCCTTGTTCTATAGAATAAGTGATCAACTGTTACTACGTGTGAAGGTAGAATGTGGATCTGGTAGAAAAACCTAAGTTTTCCAACCCCTCATCCATTTACAACACTTGTCAATTCACCCATAAATGCCATGACAAACCAAACACATGGGAATTGAGATAGTGAATATCCTTTACCTGCTGAACAGCTGCTTTGGTTTTATACCAAAGTCCATCCCCAAATACTTTACATACATAATTATTTTTTTTCAAAATTGTATTGTCTTTCTCCTTTTATAATTATAAAATAAATCAGACGATAATTAAAACATTAAGCTAAGAAGAGAAAAATAACACAGATTTTTACCCCTTGAGATAACAACTTTTAATACTCAGGTAAGAATCCTTTAACATTTCTATGTAGATAGATAGATAGATAGATAGATAGATAGATAGATAGATAGATAGATAGATAGATAGATATAGATAGGAAGATGTAGAGAGAGTGAGAGAGATGACAGATAGATATGTATGGTGTTCCCTCCCACCGCCCCAGAATTAGAACTACATTATACATGCCACTTGGTAACCTGTTAGTCTTAATATATTGTGGACTTTTTTCATTGTCAATAGAATATATATTTACATCCTTGTTTTTAAAGGCTGCAGTCAGTGAGTCAACAATATTTACTGAGTTCCTACTAAATGAAGACATGCTGTATTTCATTGCATGTATACCCCATGATAGATTTAACCAATTCTCTATAATCAGACATTTTATGTTTATAATTATTCACTACTATAATCAAGCCTACAATGAATATCCTTGTAAGCCTACAACTCAACTGATAGAAACAGACACACTAGAGAAGAGACAATGTCTTTGGAAATATTCTGATGGTACCATTGCAAATTGCATGCACATTTCCAATTTTTATGCATATTATTAGATATTCAATCAATAGTCCATAAAAAGACTAGTCAATCAGTGAGTCACCAACTCTCTTCGTTTCATTATTCCTGACACATTTTTCTGCCTGTAGTATATTTATGGGTGCAATTATACTCCCATGAGAAAGCAAGCAAGGGGGAGGAGTAGAAAGTCAATAAAACCAGTCTCAGAGGGTTGTATCCATGCCAGGATTTAGGCGTATACATCTTTCCATTCATTAAATATTTGCGGATTGCCAAATATGTGCCAAGTCCTCTTCTGGGTATAGCACACAATAAGGACAGAATGACTCCTTCCACATACCTTATGGTGTGACCAGAGGCACTTTGCTTACCACGTCCAAAAGGTACATACTTCAACTATTAGAGTATATAGAGACTGCCCATTTCCTCACACTCTCTTTAATGCCAGGCATGTGTTCTTTGCCAATAATAATATACTCATAAAATGCTACTGTATCTAGTAGTTGTAGGCTAACATAAAAGGTTGAGATAAAACAAGAAATCGTATATATAATACATGAGTCTCAAACATTTAAATGTACTTAAAATATATTAAGATGCATTGATTCTTCAAATTTTGATGGACAGCCAAAGCCATTTCTATTTTGGGCATGTGTCTGTTCAGGCAAACTTCCCAAGTGAATTACAAACACATTTCACAGTATTGTTTAGGACTTGCTGTGAAATAAATAGTTCCAAATAATAGCAGTTCAAATATTTATTTATGAGCAAGGGTCATCTTCCGTGAGGAAAAAGAGATACTAAGTACATGTTATAGACAAAGTATTAAAAAGGAATGTCTGTTTAAAAAGTAAGACTAGTCATAAAATTGGTTAAAAGCTGGATTAGTCTGCTTTCGCCCCAATAATCATGTGGCAAAAAACAGAACAAAACTCAATGCCTTCCACAACACCTAGTTAAGTCTCCCGCATCACAGTTCATGGGTTAGCTGCAACTCAGCTTCAACTTGACCCAGCTTAGCTGAGCTAATCTCCTGATTCCATGCTGCTGGTCAGATTCAGGTTTCCTCCATTTTGAGACTCAGCCTAAAGGAAGAGCTTCAGTCTGGAGCATGATCTTCTCATGGTGGATGTCAGAGGCTCCAGAGGACTCCCAGAAGTTGGCCAAACCTCATAAAGCCTTAGCTAAGAATTGACACATTGTCACTTCCATCCCTTTCTAGTGGCTAAAATAAGTCACATGGGCAAGCCCAAGTCAGTGGGGTGGGGAAATAAACTCTTCTATGGAGGGGAAGAGGTGTGGGTGAGTAATTGCCAAACATACAGTCAGTATGTTAGATGAAAAGTTAACATCAAAGATGGACCAGTTATTCAGATACACTGCAAATTAGTACAGACATCACCAACAAAGTGCTGCTTCAAACTGGCGGAACATAAATTGCTGAAGTACATCATTAGAAATGCTAGATGACATAACTTTGACTTCTTTCAGGATTGGAACCTTTTTTTTTTTTTTTCCTTTTTCAGGTACATGATTGGATTTTCTTGCATAAATCACTCCTTTAATTGGTCTTCTATGATTTCCATTTTCTATTATAAAGTGGAAGGAAAGTCTAAAGTGCTCCAAATGCACAGTCTTAGATTCTTATTGATTTCCTTTTTCTTACAGTTATCTCATCTATATAAATGTATATATCTAATTCAATACCAGCAATTTTTTTCCTAACTCATTTTTAGTGAGACTTTCTAACACACTCAACATAGAAGTAACACTTTCTTCTTTACTTGTATATAGTTAATTAACATAACTAAATTATGTGATTGTGATGACAAGTATTGCTATTTTAAAATGGTTTGAGAACAACCACAACTGATTCACAGTAAGTATGGGGCTCAACTGCTAAGAGCAGAAGTACACTGTCACTTGCTATAGTATTCAGTTGTCCTTCCCATTAATTAATCAATTAAATTAAACACAATCATTAATTAATTGTGTTTTACAATGGAAATGGAGGGGCTTAATCTGGTGAGTCAATTAAGTAGACAATGTCTACTGTTGATTTAATTTTTATTTCTGATTACTAAAGAAGTCAAGTATTTTTCAGATATGTATAAGCCATATATATTTTCCCAAAGAATTTATTGTTTTGTTTATAAAAACAAAATTGTATCTTTTATAATTAAGTAATTCATAGCAATGTTACCTATCAAGTTAAGGGAATGAATTTAATGAGCTTCAAAGGCAAGCTATGTATTGGAAAGATAACATTCATAATTCAATCATCATCAACATACTAGTTACAAAAGACAATGTTTTGTATGTAAATATACATTTAGATTGAGTGGTATTTTTATGTGGTAGGTGTACTGATTTGTATTTAAATTTTGGATTTAATAACGTTTTTATGTAAATAAACTTCTGCTCATTTCATTAGCATTAATGTATATTAGGCATTTGATAAAGAAAAGAATACTACTCATCAAAAGGAAAGTTTCTAAAGAAATCCCCAATTCCCTATGTCGCTTGGCTCTCTCTCTCCTTCTAAATAAGTCTTCATTTTTCTCTAAAAATAAATTGTTAGAATCAAGTTTTTCATCTGGCTAGACCTATGTCAAAAATAAAGGTCAACAGGAATAAAGACACAGACCTACTAGAGAATAGACTTGAGGATATGGGGAGGGGGAAGGGTAAGCTGTGACAAAGTGAGAGAGTGGCATGGACATATATACACTAACAAACATGAAATAGATAGCTAGTGGGAAGCAGCTGCATAGCACAGGGAGATTAACTCGGTGGTTTGTGACCACCTAGAGGAGTGGGATAAGGAGGGTGGGAGGGAGGGAGACTCAAGAGGGAAGAGATATGGGAACATATGTATATGTATAACTGATTCACTTTGTTATAAAGCAGAAACTAACACACCATTGTAAAACAATTATACTCCAATAAAGATGTTTAAAAAAATAAATACATAAAAAATAAAAAAAATAAAGGTCAAGAGGAGCTGTGGAGATCTGCTTGAATCAAGAATCCATACTCAAGCCTACTCTGAAAGGCAATATCTATTCCAAAGAGGGAGGCAAGTGGCATTTGTGGAACTCCTGCCAAGTTAAGTTACTTTATCTGAGCTCCATCTGACTTTTCTTAATGGTAGGTAGCAAAATTGAGCTTCCAATTCAACATAAATTTCTCTGAGGTAGGAACTGGAAAAGACACGCTACAGTGTCAAGCTATTTATGATGATCAGATGTGATAGGTTCAGGTCAGCCTGAATACATTTCTATTTCACCTCTCATAGATTATTTTGCTCACTGCATTACTGAAATCTGAGACACTAACAGTGCCTGAATTAAAATAGGCCTAACAATGTCCAGGCTCAGAGAGAAAATAAAAGGCCTGCAGTTTCAAGATGGGTTGCACATCTTTACATAGAATAGAAAAGGTGGTTCATAACAGATATAATTGAGAAATACAATTTTTGTTGCTGGAGAACTTCAGGTGACAGACTGAGTTTTTATTCTTTGTATTTATCACAGGCAATTGAACCTGGTGAATGAAGGGAAATTAAGTTAAGGGGGAAAAAACTCAGTTCCAATTAAAGCTTAGGAAGCAATTTCTACCCATGAAGTAATTAAGGAGCAAAATGAGTTTCTACATTAGCTCCTAACACAGAGTCATTTTAATGAGAAGCCCTCTTGGGAAAAGTATTAAAAGTAATCTTCCCCAGTGGTCAAGCAGTAGCTGATTTTGAAGTTATGGAAATATAGTCCTTTACAAATAAGGTGTCTTCTTGCTCAACAAGGTATTAAGCAACGTCATTTCTTCCATTGTAATAACTACTACTATTCCAGAAGAAAATAGAGGAAGGATATCAAAGGATTTTAGAATTACTTTGGTGATCCTTCATGTTTTTGCTTTAATTACAAAGTACTGCCTCTGTGTTATATTAAAAATTAATCAAACAAACGGAAGTGAAAAAGGAAAGGATGAGGGGGATTCATCAAACGTGCCCATGCTTGGGTGTACCTCATATATCCCTCCCAGGGATAACCATTGTTCTTTCTCTGAATTCACTTCTGTGAATTTCTTGAAACTCTAAGTGTTCCATTGTTAAGGAAATCACAAAGGTTAGTGCTGTCAAACCACACTCACCCTCCTATCTCCCTCCAGATGCACTTCCTAGAGAAACCACTGTCAAATGAAAAAAAAATACAAAACCTAAAATTTGAGAATTATGTTTTATTCAGTGGACTTTCTGAGAATTTCAAGCCCTGGAGGTTCCAGGCAGCATTCTTAGTCGACACCAGTCTGGATGCTTTGGGAAAGCCAGTTATTGGGTTAAGGAATCTCTTGACCCAGGCTAAAGATCAGTGTTTAAATAACAGAATGAGAGAGACTTTTCCTTTTAATATCCTCTGAGGAAACGTAATGATATGTGACTTTGTTATCACTGCATTGCAGTAAAAATCAAATCAGTGTCCAGCGTTGCCTAGCAGTAAAGAAATTTCAAGCAATAATCCTTTGCCCAAGAAATTACTTTTCCTTCTCTGTGTCTTCTTCAGTTTGTGTTAATTATATCTGTCTTGATTGTCTGGTTGGCTTCTACTTGCATTCCAGAATAAATCTCTTTATGTCCAGTATATTTTGAGTTTTTCTACAAATTATCTGCCAACCATTATCTCTTCATAAATTTGGTTCAGAATTCTGTTAAAATATTATATTGCAGGTGAGTTATTTAGCTCTCTGTTCTCACCATTTGTACTCTGGAAACCGAGTCCCCCTAAAACTGAGTTTCTCTGCCAAGTTTATGATTAACCTCTCTATCCAAAATTTTATTCACTTTCTTGTCTCACCCCTGTTCCCCTCAAGATTGAGGACTATCAAAAAAAAAAAAAAAAAGTGGGGGGGGGATTGAAACTGAATGAGACCTGTGGGGCCTTCTAGTACAAGCCCCTCCATGTTCCCTGCTTCTTTTCTGGCCTTCCCTGAGTTCCAATGAGCAGACACAAGCAGTTAATAATTAGAACAATAGCCTCACAGGACTTCTAGTTCCTTCTGAAGGAATATAGATAACAATCTGACGCATATCTTTGAGTTCTGCAGAAACTAAGACCCCTCACCCAGTAGAGGATGGTGACTACACGCTGACCACAAGCATATAGACTCCAGACTGGTTAGAAACAGAAGGTTAATAGTTAAGATTTCCAAAACATCATTGTATTACCTCACCACCAATCAATTAGAAGAAAATCTGCACACAGTGGAAGATAAACTCTCACCCCCTCCACAAATGATTCTCCCTTTAAAAACTTTCATGGTTGAGCAGAATCTTCAGAATTGGTTTTTAGACATGAGTCTGCCTTCTCCCCAGGTTCCCAACCTCCTGAATAAAGCAAACTTTTCTTTCCAGCCAACACTCATCTCTCAAGTATTGGCTTTCAAGTGGTGAGCAGTTGAACCTGAGTTCGGTAACAGTGTCAGTAGATTGATTTTGCTGTGTGTCAGGCAAGCAGACCTGAGTTCAGCTCAGTAACACTCTGTTCCATCCAATCTCCAGGACAATTTTCCTGCAACTGGGTGTCCCTTGGGTTGCCCTTGGGTGTCCAAAGACATATTCTATGGATTAGGAAAATCTCTATGAGAGTTGAGTGTGTATTTACTTTGATGATTATATTTTAAAGTATTAAGTATAAGCATAGTTTCGATTGTCTAGGTGACAAATTTATAATCAAGTACAGATCCACAGTTTATGTGTCCTTGCTTTTTCTTACATTTATGTTTGATCTAAGGGAGCGGGTTCTAGCTTGACCTTGACTGAGTTAGTAAGCATTTGGTTGATGTTAAGAAGGCATAAACTAGTGACAAAATGGTAATAATTAGCCATTTTTGTCTTTGTCTGTCTTTGTCTTCATGTTGACTTTTTAAGCAATGATAGTCATCAAGTGTTCTTTTGAAAAAGACAATAGAGAATAGAGCTCATTCTTTAATAAATTGAGACTGACTTGCCATCATGAAAATGACATTAAGAAATGATGATACAATATAATTTACACTATAATGGATAGAGGAAGAGCATCTTACCAAACTGAGGATGAAGGCATTGGCCAGAGAAGGCCACTGGAGTTTAGGCATGAAGAGCCTTTAGGGGTTAGCATATGCAGCAGTTTGGCGGTGAAGCCTGTGCAAAGGAAACACCCATGAAGAAACATGAATATAGGAGAGTATGGTATTTGCATAGTGAGGTGGATGGACCTAGAGTCTGTCATACAGAGTGAAGTGAGTCAGAAAGAGAAAAACAAATACCGTATGCTAACACATATATATGGAATCTAAAAAAAAAAAAAAAAAAAAAAAGGTTCTGAAGAACCTAGGGGCAGGACAGGAATAAAGACACAGAGAATGGACTTGAGGACATGGGGAGGGAGGGGGAAGGGTAAGCTGGAACAAAGTGAGAGAGTGGCATGGACTTTTATATACTACCAAGTGTAAAATAGATAGCTAGTGGGAAGCAGCCGCATAGCACAGGGAGATTAACTCGGTGCTTTTTGACCACACAGAGGGGTGGGATAGGGAGGGTGGGAGGGAGATGCAAGAGGGAGAAGATATGAGGATATATGTATATGTATAGCTGACTCACTTTGTTATAAAGCAGAAACTAACACACCATTGTAAAGAAATTATACTCCAATAAAGATGTTTAAAAAAAAAAGAACTTAAATGATTAATTGGTACATTGTCCAATAGCCACGTGATGTAGGCAGTGAGTTTATTATTACTATCCAGTTTACATATGGGAAAACTGCTGTTCACAGAGGTGAAGTGACTTGGCTTGGGTCACACAGTTTAGAAGTAACAGGACTGGGACTTTAAGCCATGAAATTGCTATTTTACTGAACATTTCACTAAACCATATTTTTCTACACCACCACTTGAGATATTTTGAAGAACACTCTATATTCCCTAGTTTATCTCTGTCCTGGTTACCAACCAACCATGTAATGCACACTATTAGGTAAGCAATTGCACAAACCCAGATGCTTTGTGAATTAAAAACCTGTTGAAAAGTTAATGGTGAGCGAAATCCAAAGGACCAATATATATCTAGTGTCTGTTCTGTTCTAGCAACTTGGAGAGGGCTAAGCTGGCCAGTATAGATGCACTGAGTCCAGTTTTCAGCATAAACTTAGATTACCTCCCATTTAACCTGTTCCAATCTGCTTCATTTCTATGCTTGTTCCTTGTTTTCTCCTCCAATGCCTCTAGTTTAGAGGATCTGTTGTATATTCACTTTCCATCTTGAACTTGTTACCAGTCCTCTGGCCTGTTTACAGTGATCACTGCTCTGGCCCTGGGAAACTGAATGGCTAAGTATACTTCCTAATGGGGGTGAGTCATCAAAAATGTTATTTATATAATCAAATGATAAATAAGTAGAGGGACTATAGAATGTATAAACTTCTAAATTCTATTTTGGAAGACACAAATAATTGGCTAGCTGGTTTTGAGTCTTGCCTGAAAGACTGCTTTTCCCATTCTCGTCATTCTTGGTATCACACATTTTAGTGGATTTCTCAAAAATAAGACTGGGTTCTCAACCAGTGTCCACCTTGAGCCCATACTCAGCATTTAATAAACCATCCTCTCAAAAGAAAAATAAAAAGTTAACAAAACAAAGGTTCACTTCCACAAAACTTTAGTGGGTGTTATAGCTATTCTGTAAAATGTGTATAGAGACATGAAAGAAGATTCAAATCATAAGCTCCACAAAAAAACTTAAAATTTCTGACTAAATACACTTGCTCATCCCCAAAGTTTCTCTCTGGCAGCCAGCCATTTATTCAATTTCTCTTCTTTTCCTTTTCCCTTCTCCAAATAGCCTTTCAAATCCCTTCTTTTTAGAAAGCAGTTTCACGGTTATGCAATCATTATCCTGGGGACTTTGTGCTCCTGGAGGCCTCCCTCCATACTAAACTATTGATTTACAGGACAAATATTTTGGTGTATGTAGAGTCACAGGAAAGGTAGCAGTGGTGAAATTGGCTTTCTGAGAAACAGAATAATATTCCACATTCTTACACTGATATAGAGAACAAAACTAATTGCATTTTCAGATTTTATGTCTGCCTTTTTATAATATATAAATAATCTTATTGATATTTTAATTATCTCATATTAGGATTATATAAGAACATTCAGATATATTAAGAACAAATCATCCATTGCTTAACCAACATAATAGAGCACAGATGGAAATAAAGTCATGTATCAGGAACTAAAAATTTTGCTGGTGAGAATCCTTCACACATTCAGAGTGCTTTTACACACATTAGGGAATTTGGCCCTCAGAATAACCCAATGAGGTAAGTAGGGTAGGTGATATTATATCTATTTTACTGTTGAGAAAGTCAAGTTTTACCAAGGTTATAAAACTAGTGTGTGATAAAGTAGGAAAGCTCAAACCCACAATATCTGTGCATGTAACAGTCTCAGATAGTCATCAGTGCTGGTCCTCAAGTATTTCTGGACACAGTAGGCTTGCACTTCCCCACCCCATTTGAAGATAGACTGTGTGACATACTTTGGCCAATGTCACATGGGTGAAAATGACATATTACTTCTGGGAAAAAACTTTGAGAGCCACCATTCCTTGCCATCTTCCATGGTTATGGAGGAAGCATGTGTCAAATGGACCCTTCTTAATCTCATCCCTGAGTATCGATAATGAGAAGGGCACCAATATCAACTCACACTGGACATATAATTTAAATTCTTATGCTATTTTGGGAGGTTAAGTCACTGTGATTTGGGAGTTGCTTGTTACCACAGAATAGCCAAGACTATCCTGAGCTGTATATTTTTGACTTCTACTTTTTCCCCCTTCTCATGCAAGCTCTTTACATAGTATGATAAAATAGTTGAATGTTAATTGGACGATGGATCTGAATCACTGAGTCTATTTAGGAAAACTGAAATGGAAATAGTCTTTTTCAGGCTTCAGATGCAATACTAGGCCTCTGACCAATTCGTGACCTTGTCTGGACTACATGCTTGCTCATAAGCTGCCATCAGGAAGTCTGGAGGCTCTTAAGATAAAGAAAGGGAGTGGGTCTTGGAATTTCTTGAGCCCTGAGAACCTGGCCAGTTACCCAGGGTCTGGAAAATCTTGTGACTCACAAGGTAAAACAAACAGCATTGTTGAAGAAAACCAGAGCTGCATATTTGCACGCAAACTGATGATATCAGTTTGCAGCCTGGGATTAGAAGCGGACTCTGCTAGAGTACAATCTGAAGTCTCACCGATGGAGTGGACACACTGCCTGGGACCTTTCCCAACTGGGACTCCAGATTGCTGTTTCCAGGACTTCCCAGCACTGTTCGAGTCTGGATGTAGGTGTCGGCCCAATTTGATGATGTAAATGTTTTACTTCCCTCTCTCTCTTTTATGTCTTTCTTTTTGATGATTTCCTACTAAAATTGAGCTAAAACTGTTTATTTGTGTGACAACTGGTGTCTTTTTGTTAACAAATCCTTAGAACCTAAAACGAAAGTAAAACTTTCAACAAAACAGTTTACTATCTTGATGCTTTACACTGGCTGCTTTATACCGACTGATAGCTCTGGCTAATAAAGAGGATTATAGTCATTTTTATCGTAATCAATTTTTCCTAACACGGAAGAGCAAGAACTTTTACTGTCTACCACCTGCCAATGGGAAATACAACATAACACAAAGTAACTGAGGGTCATCCATGAATTACCACTATGGAGAGTTATATCCAAAATATGTGCCAAAACATTCACAGGCTACTTTCTAGGTGGTGAGGGCAGCGAGGAGCAAGAGAAGAGTGAAACATGTGGTGTTTATGTTAAAAATTAAAAAGAGAAAAATATTAATAGTGGTGGGTTGAAGAAATAGAAAAGCATTTTCTTTAGTGGTCCAAGCTGTGCTGGGAATGAAACAGCCATAGTTAAAAGATTAATAAAATACCTGTAAGTAGGAGACAAAAGATGATGATAGGGCAAGTGTGGTTATCATTAAGAATGACTCTAGAAACTTCTAGAAACAGTATTGTTTCTTACTTGTTCCTTCTCCCAACTAGGTAAAAATAGATACAGTTATAAAGCCAATAAAAATCGGCAGTTTATGAAATGTCTAAGCTTGTTATATTTGTGTATATATTCAGCACTGGTTATAAAGCTCTTTTTCCTATGAGTTCTATCAAGAATAGTGAGTATTCCAAGATGAGCTGGGTGGTGGCAATTCTAAATAAAGTGAAAAGCCTCAGAAATGTGATTTGAGGCTTCACAATAGAATTTTGCATTCGCTATGTTTTTGAATGCTAATTCAGGTCATAGACAAATTGAGTGGCCACTGGGATATCATAATTTGAGGGGGTAACTAAAGGCCTGTCTGCCTTCCCAAATATAAAGTGATTTATCCTTTTCCCTCCATTGTTTCTATCTTTCACAAATAAGCTCCTTAAAAACTCCCTCTATACTGAAAATTGCAACTACCAAGTTTTCCTCTGTTGACATTTTTCAGGAATAGATATTTTTACCCACAGGTAATATTTAATACACAGCAAGGATTTTTCTGTATCATTGCTTCTCAAACCCTAATGTGCATGCAATCACTTGAGGATCTTGTTAAAAATGAAGATTCTGATTCTGTAGGTCTGGGCTGGGACTTGAGATTCTACATTTCTTGCTGTCTCCAGGTGACCCTGATGCTGTTGGTCAAGGATATCCTATTGAGTGGCAAGGTTCCAGATGAGGACATCAAATCAGACTGGTTAAGTAAGTGGTAAAACCATGACTGGAAGACAAGTATGTCTGACTCCACAGCCTATATTCTCGGTTAATCATTAGTTTCCCCATAGAGATAGGCACAGATAGCACATTCTCTGAGGAAAAAAGAGGTTAGCCTGACAACAATGGGTTGCTAAGCTAGGAAAAAACAGACATGTCAGCTCTCACTCATTTTGGGAAGTATATGTCTTAAGATCAGAAATCTTAAAATTAGACAGTTTCTGCCTGTATTACAGCACACTAGCTGTTTTCATGGCTCTACCTTGTGAAGTCCCACCATTGCCCCACTGAAGAGAGGCAGAGAGATTTCATAGCATGTGGGATCAAGATTTGGTGCCAACATAGCCCAGTCTCCATGATAATAAAGTCGTCGCAGTGCAGGAGAGTCCAAGAAAGACATTTAATCGGGCTCTTGACCTGGGAATTGAGAACCTCGGCACCAGGAGCCTGGGAATGTCTTACAGCAAATGGCGTCAGTGGTATATTAGCACACTGAGACTTAGGTGAAAGCCCACTTCAGAAGGCTCCAGAACTCACTGTGTTTCATCACTGCTACTCTACAGCAATGGATACTGCAGGCAGAAAACAGGAGCAGTCATTAAAATCACTGCAACCTCTACAGGAAAAATTTTCAAAAAACTGCAAGCCTACCAAAGAAAATAGCACTCCAGGGTGGGAAGCCTTTTAACATGGACAATGAAAGAGGGATTCTGAAAGAGGTTAGAGATCCCCCAAAGGGGAAGCCCAGGAAGAATCAAAGCTTATTGTTGCACTTAACAATTTACCTAAGGCAAAACCTTAACTTTTCTGTAACTGAGTAACTTTTAAGAGGTTTATATACTTAGCAGCTCCTATATGCTATTTCCCACATCTGTCTACACCTGTGTCACCCAGAGTCCATGACTCCTTCCCATGACACATCCACATCACTTTTCATACCTTTTCTGGGCCCTTGTTCCCACTCTTCCATCAAAAGTAAAAATCTTACTCCTCTTTCTTCAAGACCCCTCAGAAAACCATGAAGGCTTTTCTGATTACATTTCTCTCACAGCCTCCATCGTCTCCACCTTGGTCCAAGCCATCAATATTTCTCCACTGGACGGCTGTAAGAACCTTCTAATTTGTTTCTCTGCTTTAATGCTTGCCTTCCATGTGATCACTCTTGCATGTAGCAATCAAAATGATATTTTAAAACTTTTTTATTGAATGAAGGACTCTGAATTCTATAGTGCTTTACAATTTTCAAAAATTTCACACTCATAATTTCATATAATCCCACAATAACACCTTTTTTTCCCCTATATTGCCCCTCCCCTCTTCCCTCTCCCCACTGGTAACCACTAGTTTGTTCTCTATATCTGTGAGTCTGCTTCTTTTTTGTTTTGTTCATTAGTTTGTTGTATTTTTTAGATTCCACATATAAGTGATATCATACAGTATTTTTCTTTCTCTGTTTGATTTATTTCTCTAAGCATAATACCCTCCAAATCCATCCATGTTGCCACTAATGGCAAAATTTTATTCCTTTTTATGACTGAGTAGTATTCCTCTATGTACATATACCACATCTTTTTTATCCATTCATCTGTTGAAGGACCCCTAGGTTGCCCCCATATACTGGCAACTGTAAATAATGTTGCTATGAACATTAGGGTGCATGTATCTTTTTGAATTAGTGTGTTTTTTTCAGATATATATCCAGGAGTGGAATTGTTGGGTCATATGGTAGTTCTATTTTTAGTTTTTTTGAGAAACCTCCATACTACTTTCCACAGTGGCTGCACCAATCTACATTCCCACCAACAGTGTACAAGGGTTCTCTTTTCTCCACGTCCTTGCCAACATTTGTTATTTGTTTTCTTTTTGATGATAGCCATTCTGACAGATGTGAGGTGTTATCTCATTTTTGTTTTGACTTATGTTTCCCTGATGATTAACGATGTTGAGCATCTTTTCATATGACTGTTGTCCATCTACATTTCACCTTTGGAAAAATGTCTATTCGGTTCTTCTGCTCATTTTTTAATTGGGTTGTTTGTTTTCTTGATGTTGAGTTGTATGAGCTGTTTATAGTTGTTGAATATTAACCCTTTATCGGCCATATCATTTGCACACAGTATTTTTTAAAATATAAATTAGATCATGCCAATCTCTTTTCTTAAAACCCTCCCATGGTCTTCATCATACTTCTCCTATCACACTCTGTAGAGTCTCAGCCCTGGCTGTACATGAGAATCTCTTGTAGAGATTTTACAAGATAACAAAGCCTGGACCCCACACCAGATTACTATGGAGGATGTACCACTCGCCAGGTGATTCTCAGTGCAGCCAGGTTTGTGAACCTCCATTCTATGTGGTCTGGCCTGTGCCACCTCTGACTTTCATAGCACTTACTCCTCCTGATCTTTGTACTGCTGTCTCCATGCCATCATTCAGTCTCAGCCCAAAAGGTACCTCCTCAGGAGGCACCCTCAAGCACCTTTCTCTGCCTAAATTTACCTTGCTTACTCGCGCTGGGACCTGTACTGTCCTACCTGAAAATAAGCTCCAGTGACACAGGAATCTTGTGTCCTGTCCACTGTGCCTGGCCCAGTGTAGACAATTCATTCAGTAAACATGTGTGAACAAGTTAAAGAGCGAATTCCCCAGGCAGAACGGATCACTTCCTCTTCTGTTTTCTTCTGTATCCTCCTAGCACTTTAGAGATTGCTTCATTAAAATACATGTTCCATATTTTATCTAGTTACATCTACACCTGTTTTCTCTCTAGATTGTGAGCTTCATGAGTGTGGGAGCTATATATTATTCATCTTTCTATTTCTATTCCCTAGCAGTGCATTAAATATATGATAGATGCTTAATAAAACTAAGATATTACCTTTCATTATTAAAACCGGAAATTATATGAGCAGTGATATATCAAGGATGGTAGAGTCCATCTTGGCTTATCAGTAACTGCAGCAATTATTTAAAAATTGGGTTGAAAATTTTCAGAGGAGAATTTTAACACAGGTATTATTTAGAATTGCTAGCACGTGGTGATAATAAAAAGTAGATGAACTCAGTTGTTTATTATTGATTTTAATTGTCTACAGACAATGTATCCTCAATATGTCTGCACTCCAGACTGACCCCTATTTCTGTCTTTCCTCAAGTACAAAACTGTTTTTGAGAGGTACAAAAATTCCTTTGCATGACTATTGTCTTCTTCTATCAAAGCCTCAGACAATTAAGAGCTAAAGTTCAAGGTAGCCCTCTTGGCTAAGCCTTAGCCAACAATTACACATTCATGGGAACCTGAGACTCTAGTAAACCACAATGAAGCTAATTACCTATTTGTTACAAGCCTGCAGACATTGGTATCATGGAGATGCAAAGCAGCCCAACTGTGCAAGAATAAAATAATATTATCTGCTATATTACAGTTAAAGAAACAGCCCAGAGTCATTTTATGTGTTTGTGATTGCATTTATTTTATTGGGTATTCTTTTTTTATTAGAAAAGTAATACAATGCTTGTAGTCACAAGGAAAACAATATGAAAATATTAAAAAATTAACAATTTTTATTTAACCCTCCAGTCTACCTCCAACATCCCAGAGCAACCTATGTTAATTTGCAATTTGGTATATATCCTCTGTACCTATTGATATTTCTGTGCTCTTAGAAATATAGAGAAATGATAGATAGACAGAAAAGGTATATACACACACATATGTATTTCATGTTTTTACGAAAATTGGGTCATCCTATACAACTTTTCTATAAAACTTGCTCTCTGTCAACAGGATATCCTATTCTTCCCTCTGGGTCATTACATACAAATATAACTCATTCTTTTAAATTTATATATTCATTCACTCATCATATTTATTATGACTGTCTATAGATATCTGCTTTAGACATTCAGGTGAACAAAACAGACAAAATCCTTGCTTTCATGGAATTTGCATTCTAATGTGGGAGACAGACAATAAACACATAAAGAAATAAAATAACAGCCTGTCACATGGTATTGAGTGTTGTAGGGGACTCCAGAGAAAAGGGGTATGGGAGAGGCTTGCCCTTTTACATAAATGATTGGGGAAGGTGTGTAAGCCAAGAACTGAAGGAAAAGAGCCAGCAAGAGATGCATCTATCTGGGGCAAGAACTCTCCAGGCACAGAGGACAGCAATAAAAACAACACGGCCAAAAATATCCTACTACAAATTTTCTTATGTACTGAAGTTTCTTGAATCATTAGTCAAAAGATATACACATATAAAACACAGACCCTGGATCACTTTTGCAGCAATTTACATTCCTATTACAATATATAAGGATGCCCCTTTCACCACAAATTGATCAGCACTGGCTACAATCAATCTTTTTAATTTTTGCCAAACTGATGTTTTGATTTTCATTTCTCTAATTACTGGTGATGATATGCAAATTTTCGTATGTTTTTTGGCAAATAATAGATTCTCAGTTGGAGACTTTAAGTATATTTGTGTTAAGGTTGTTATTACCTAACCCCTGGCTCTTTGGCACAGAGCAAAGCAGGAAAGCACCACCTATGTTGTAAAGTTGAGTTCAAGATAGGACATTCCCCAGAGCATTGGAAGCCCAGCCTCCTAAGATAACCAGGCAGATGGTGGTCAAACAAGAAGACAAGTTATTGAGTCAAGAGATACTGCTACCTGGCCTTCTGGATTGAATTGGTTTTGGAGATAAATGAGGCAACCTAAAGGCAGATAGACATTTTTTATAAAATTTTAATTAGAAGGAAGAAAAAGTACAGGGAATGGTATCCTTCAACTCTGATGGCCTATGATCTAGTACTATGCCTTCCAAATAAGGATCACTCTAGGATTTCTTTTCCATCAACACATAGGTGCATTCACTAACCTGTAATATTACCTACTGACCCATAAAGTATCAAAGAATTATCCTTTCTAACATTCAGTTTCTGAATTGAAATAAATAATTCTGAGATCTTAATGTAGTCTATATATTCATGTTTGGGGAAATAACCCAGAACAAAAGATTTAAGTGTTATAGACTAGCCCTGGCTAAGATGGGTCCGACCTGGAAATAGACACACCAACTAGGACTTATGGGACTCAATCTGCACTCCCAAACTAGCTTCCATGGCTGCTTTGAAAACACAATGGTCTGGTCAAAAACACATGTGTAATGTTGCAAATACAAATCCTCTTCTTGGCTATTCATAATGCACATTTGCATTTTAAAGACCCTAAGTAGTTCCAACAAAGAAACTTGTTCAAATTTGTTGAATGATTTTTAAAAATTATTTATGCAGAGAACATGTTTTTGTCTTAATGTTTTGCTTTAAAGTTAGCTTAGGAAGTATCACAACATGGAGTGTGGATTCCAGAACATGCTGATAATTTTGCATTCTGTCACAGAGGCCCTAATAAGCTGAATTCAAGAACAATTTTGTTTCTTTATTAATAGATACCATAATGATGTTTAAATGTGCATGCATAATCTGTGATGATTCTATTCAAAATTTTAACTCATTGGGGTCCAAGGACTTCAACATGACTTACCTTAAAATAATACCAGTGTTTTCAATTAAGAGTGCTTACTATGATCCTAGGTTGTGCTAAATGAATTATGGATTGTCTGATTTAATCTTCATGAAAACCTTATGATATAGATACTAGCATTCCCATTTTACAGATGTTAAAGTTGAGGTTTAGAGAGATTAAGTACATTGCTCAAGTTTCCAGAGATAACATGTTTAGGCTTGGAGGTTTTTACTCCCAATGGTCCAACTATAGTGTTTTATCACTCTAAATATTGTCGTGCCAGGTACTAGATTTCAGCAGCCTATTTTAATGATTGCTTAGAAAATAGCAGTAACTATAGTTGTCATTGACATTAGAGTGCTTCAGTAACAAGAAAATATATTTCTTAATTAAAAAAAGCATGTGGACGATGGCTATTGGGAATCTAAAACTTAAAACATTCAGCAAGTGGGTCGGTAGGAAAGTCATAAATTAGCATCAGGGAAACAAAAAGTAAGAGCATGATCTCAAAATGAATGTCCATCTTTTAAATTTAATAAAATTAGCTTTAGCAAAATTTCTCTAATCATTGTTATTTTTCCAACAACCAGTGAAAATGGTTTGGGATAGCAAATTTGGCACAAAAAGGACACGACAAACACTAAGAGGTGAGAAAAAGGATATCAGTAGCACGTGGTCCCAAGAACAAAAAGAAACCCAGTCACTGAAAGTAGAGCTGCATATCAGAGGCTTGTTCAGTGGCAAAGCTTGTTTGGCAATGACTGGTAAACACTCACTTACTCCCCTTAAGTTTTACACTATCCCCACTCTGTAACAACAATAGCAACAATAACACACACACACACATACACACACACACACACACACACACACCCTTCAGGGGAATTCATCCCAGCATGGAGATCAATTCAAATGACAGCAACTGTTAAAAAAAGAAGTCTCTATTCCTATTATCTAACTCTCCTATGCTTCCATATTCATCTGAACCCCTTTCAGAATGTCTTCAAAACTTTGGGAAATGTTCCATGTCTTCTTGACTTTTGATACCAGTGCTTTCCAAATTGTTTAGGCTTATCTAATAATTGTAATCACCACAGGCTTTTTCTGAGTTAATAATGTCTGATTCAGAAGTAACTTGTCCAGCCTTGGATCAGAGAATCTGAACTGTTATTCCAAAGGGTTAGAATTGTTACCAAACCAAACTTGGGTCTGCTCACACCTGTGCAGTAAAGTCAATCTACTGACACCAGCTTGTGGTGAAAGAAAGTGCAGCATTTACTCTAAGGCAACAAACAAGGAGTCTGGGCAGCTAATGCTCAAAGACCCTGAACTCTCTGATGGTTTTGGGGGGACAGTTTTTATAGGCAAAATTTGTGGGAGGTCTGCAGGGTGTGTAACCTTCCTCTTATTGGTCGGTGGGGAGGTTAACAGGGGGTGTTCCAGGAATCTCAATCGTCAGCCTCTGGTTCCAATCAGTTTGGGGTCCACATGCTTGTCCTCAGCCTGAAGTTACTTACCATCCTCCACCTGGGTGGGGGCCTCAGTTCCTGTAGAAGAACTCAACGATATGTATCAGATTGTTATGTATATCCCTTGAAAAGGAACTAGGACCCTGCCCCATCACAGCACTATTGTTTTTTGACTGCCTTTCCTTTGTTTCTGTGTTCTCTCACTCCTCTAATTAGTAATTGAATCTGCCCTTGGCAACTCAGGGAAGGTCTAGGACACAGAAACCTTTTTCGTACAAACAAGAAATGAGGGACACGGAAAAGTTTTTGTGCCTGGTAAGGCCCCACAGGGTCCTGCTTGGTTTCAGTCCCCCGTTTTCTTTAATACTCCTCAATCTTGAGGGGAACAGGTATTGGACAAGAAAGGAAATAATGTTTTGAATAGAGAGGTTAATCATAAACTCAGCAGAGGAAATCAATTTTAGGGGGACTAGGTTTCAGAATTAACTTTCCCATGTTGAACTGGAAGATGATGCTTATCTTATTCTGGCTCCAACACTTTATAGCTCTATGGCTTGGGGCACGTTATTTATCTCCTCTGTGCCTCAATTTTTTATTTGTAAAGTGGCAAACACAACACCTATCTCTTAGGCTTCTTGTTAAGATTATGTGAAATAATCCATGGAAGGCATTTAAAACAGTGTCTGGCACATAGTAGTCCTCAATAAAAGTTAGCCATGATTACTGTTATATGGACTATTGTCACTTTTATTATATATTGTTGCAATATTGGCAAAGATGAATTCTTCAACCTGGAATTTCAGTCCAGTCTGTGCACCGAGTTGCACAGAGAAGCCTTAATTTTACTCATCAGGTTGGTGATTGATGCTTGTTTGCTAACACTGAAAATGTTGGCAAAAGCAGGAAGGAGGGCTGGCAGAGCAGTCATACTAATTACCAAAGGTGCAAATTCAACATGTAGCACACTTACAAGACATAATGAGTCTTTGCTGAGGTGAAACAGGAGGTTTGTTACATACAGTCGAATTAGATGCTATAATTGCTTAACATCACAAACGTGAACTGAAGAAAGCAATCCACCCACCTCTGCATGACAACAAAGGAGTTCCCTCCAGCTGGCTGATAAGCAGGGAACCAGGACATAAGGGTAATTCAGTCAAAGCAGCAGTTGATTAGATACCCTGCTGTCTGTTCTCAAACACCACAGGGAGAAACAGAAGAATGTGAGGAAGGAACAATGTCTTTCATCAAGGAGAACCTGTAACATTTCTTCAGCTAATGAGAGCATTGGGGGTGGGTCTTTTGTACTTCTATTTGTTTAAAACACGGGGGTTGAATCGGCCAAATAAGTAGCAACCATGATGGGAATTAGAACAACTGTTGGTGCTTGCCTTTAAGGAATATTATGCATTATCCTGAACAGGTTCAAGTAAAGTACATTAGGGTTTTTAGAATCTAAGATAAATTTAATGATGCTGAGAGAATACACATACTTATTTAATTTAGCAGTTGTCATTTAACAAATTGTTCAACAGTGCCACCTGCAGGCAAACATGTGCTCCTTTAATGGAGTGCCAGGAAGTGTGTCAGGAGAGAATCACCATCTCTGGTAAATTTGGCCAGGGCTTTCAGATCACAATAAAATTTTAATCCTAACTCTGGCTTTATTAAGTACATGAACTTGAGCAAGTTTTTCAACCTTTCTGAGTTACTCAAAGTTGTTTTGCACCTCCAGTGACAGGAAATCCATTTTTAACAGAAACAGACTATTCCATGTTTGGACACTGGCATGCTAGGATGTTCTTTATAAAGCCATCTTGATACAATTTTATTCATTAGTTCAATTTCTCCTTCTTGGGGATATTCAAAATAAGACTCATCTTTCATCCATATAGCTCTTAATATATTGGAAAACAAATATCAGTTTCCTTTATAAACTTCCCTTCACCAGGCTAGTAATTATTAGTTGTCTTTAGGACTATCCTATACAAAATGAAAATAAACAATAATCACTTATATCAGTGGTGATCTCATGCATTATAAGCATTTTTTCAGAGCTTTGTGAGATATTTCTGTTATTCCTATTGTGTGTGTTTGTTAAAACTGAATCTCAGGTAAGTGGATTTCTCAAGATCACACAGTTACTGCTATATTTTTAAACAAAATCATATGATAATCAAATGCCTTGAGGCAATAACCGTTTGAAATTTGATGGAATCAACCTCTTCCTAAATTCATATAAGTTCATAACCCTGTACATAGATTTAAACACCCTTGAAACCCTATCCTTGATCTCAGATCCTCAGTAAGCCTACCTGGATCTCAAGTTTAAAACTCCAATTTTAAAGAAATTAAAGAGATAGGACTCAAATTCTATCCTCTTTCGCCCAATCTTATTTTCCATTCTTCCTCAGCAAATATTCTAACTCCACAAACTCCAATAAAAGAAACAAATCCCTTGGTTTTGTTGGCCTAGTGAACAGTACTTCTCTGGTGTTTTCACCCTAGCAAATAAAATTTACTGCTAAAAAGTCAGAAGCCTACTCTGTAATTTTCAGTTTGCACAGTTCTTCGATCTGGCATACTACAGAAATTTCAAATCTATCACAGGTGGGTGGTAAGTAGCAACCCCCTGAGACTAGCTTCCAGAAAAAGTCAGCACTTTCCACACACACAAAAAAGGAGAAAACATTCTTGTCTGGTAAGAAGATAGAAAGCTCAGGGTCAAGAAGGCAGCAGATGTGTGAATCTAAAGTTTTCAGAAGAGAGAAGGAAAGATTGCTTTTCAAGCTATAATTTTCAGCTCTGTGAAGGCACCAAAAGCACAGATCATTGCAATGTGGCTATTGTATTTCAGGCGCTGATTTTTGTCATGAGGTAAAGGGAATAGGCAAACACTGAATTTTCATTAGCTCCTTGGGGAAAGTGAGCATCCTCACCAAACCAAACTGTCCAGAACATATTAAGGGATAATTTATATAAGCTGGCTCAATGGAACTTGAACAAATAGCAGCAATAGCAATAAAGCATTTCTAGATGAGTTGCTAATTTCAACTAGATCATGTCTTTGTTAAAGAGCTACCAATTCAAAGCACTTGTCTTTCCTTTACTCAAAACTTTAATGGGAAAACTGTCTTTTGTTTTCTTTTTTCTTTTGTATATGTTTTAGACAAAAGGGCACCATGAAAACCAGAAGGGTTAAGAGATAATGGAGGGATGACAATACCTGTAAGAAACAGAGATGACTATGTTAGAAATCAGTCCTGGTCACTGGTATCATATTATGTACTCAGACACCAAAGTAAGCATTGGGAAGTGTATTGAGTGATATAGAACAATTTCTGTGGCATTTATCAAACCCTACTTGATACTATGCTACTTCCTTTATTCTCCCTATAAAATCATCTGCTTCCTGAGGTGAGAGATGCTCTCTTGCTCACCACAGCATCTATATGCTTTATGGCTTTTTTCGCCTGGAGATGTTAAGAATAAGTGTTTCTCTACAATGTAAATATTATCCTGGGTATTTTGGCACGTAAAAATCTCAGAATTTTGTATTTTTGATAGGATACTGGCATAGGAATTAAGTTTCAAAAAGACTTGTAACTCAATACTGCATGACTGGGGAGACCTTCAAGATGGCGGAGGAGTAAGATGTGGAGATCACCTTCTTCCCCACAGATACATCAGAAATACATCTACGTGTGGAACAACTCCTACAGAACACCTGAATGCTGGCAGAAGACCTCAGACTTCCCAAAAGGCAAAAAACTCCCCCACATACCTGGGTAGGGCAAAAGAAAAAAGAAAAAACAGAGACAAAAGAATAGGGATGGGACCTGCACCTTGGGAAGGGAGCTGTGAAGGAGGAAAAGAGCTGTGCCTCTAAGATGGGAGAGCCGAGTCCAGGACATTGGTCCACCAGAGACCTCCCAGCTCCATGTAATAGCAAATGGTGAAAGCTCTCCCAGAGATCTCCGTCTCAACTCTAAGACCCAGCTGCACTCAACAACCAGCAAGCTACAGTGCTGAACACCCTATGCCAAACAACTAGCAAGACAGGAACAGAACCACACCCATTATCAGAGAGGCTGCCTAAAATCATAATAAGGTTGCAGACACCCCAAGAAACATCACGGGATGCAGTCATGCCCACCACAAAGACAAGATCCAGCCTCATCCATCAGAACACAAGCACTAGTCCCCTCCACAAGGAAGCCTACACAACCCACTGAACCAACCTTAGCAACTGGGGACACACACCAAAAATAAGAGGAACTACAGACCTGCAGCCTGTGAAAAGGAGACCCCAAACACAGTAAGTTAAGCAAAGTGAGAAGACAGAGAAACACACAGCAGATGAAGGAGCAAGGTAAAAACCCACCAGAACAAACAAATGAAGAGGAAATAGGCAGTCTACTTGAAAAAGAATTCAGAATAATGGTACTAAAGATGATCAAAAATCTTGGAAATAGAATGGAGAAAATACAAGAAACATTTAACAAGGACCTAGAAAAACTAAAGAACAAACAAACAATGATGAACAACACAATAAATGAAATTTAAAATTCTCTAGAAGGAATCAATAGCAGAATAACTGAGGCAGCAGAATGGGTAAGTGACCTGGAAGATAAAATAGTGGAAATAACTACTGCAGAGCTGAATAAAGAAAAAGAAATTGAAAAGAATTGAGGACAGTTTTGCAGACTTCTGGGACAATATTAATTGCACCAACATTGGAATTATAGGGGTCCCGGAAGAAGAAGGGAAAAAGAAAGGGTCTGAGAAAATATTTGAAGAGATTATGTTGAAAAGGTCTCTAAAAGTTCCCTAAATAATCAGTCAAGTCCAGGAAGCACAGAGAGTCCTATACAGGAAAAATCAAAGGAGAAACACGCCATGACACATATTAATCAAACTATCAAAAATGAAATACAAAGAAAAAATATTAAAAGCAGCAAGGGAAAAACAACAAAAAACATACAAGGGAATCCCCATAACGTTAACAGCTGATCTTTCATCAGAAACTCTGCAAGCCAGAAGAGAGTGGCAAGACATATTTAAAGTGATGAAAGGGGAAAACCTACAACCAAGATTACTCTACACAGAAAGGATCTCATTCAGATTCTACAGAGAAATTAAAAGCTTTACAGACAAACAAAAGTTAAGAGAATTCAGCACCACCAATCCAGCCTTACAACAAATGCTAAATGAACTTCTGTAGGCGGGAAACACAAGAGAAGGAAAAGACATACAATAACAAACCCAAAACAATTAAGAAAGTGGTCAGAGGAACATACATATTGATAATTACCTTAAATGTAAATAGATTAAATGCTCACGTCAAAAGACATAGACTGGCTGAATGGATACAAAAACAAGACCTGTATAAATGCTGTCTACAAGAGACCCACTTCAGACCTAGGGACACATACAGACTGAAAGTGAGGGGATGGAAAAAGATATTCCATGCAAATGGAAATCAAAAGAAAGCTGGACTAGCAATACTCATATCAGATAAAACAGACTTTAAAATAAAGACTGTTACAAGAATCAAGGAAGGACACTACATAATGATCAACGGATCAATCCAAGAAGAAGATATAACAAGTGTAAATATATATGCACCCAACATAGGAGCACCTCAATACATAAGGCAAATGCTAAGAGCCATAGAAGGGGAAATCGACAGTAACACAATCATAGTAGGGGACTTTAACACCCCACTTTCAACAATGGACAGATCATCCAAAATGAAAATAAATAAGGAAACACAAGCTTTAAATGATATATTAAACAAGATGGACTTAATTGATATTTATAGGACATTCCATCCAAAAGCAACACAATACAATCTCTTCTCAAGTGCTCATGAAATATTCTCCAGGATAAATCATATCTTGGATCACATATCAAGCCTTGGTAAATTTAAGAAAATGAAAATCGTATCAAATATCTTTTCTGACCACAATGCTATGAGACTAGATATCAATTACAGGAAAAAATCTGTAAAAAACAAAAACACATGGAGGCTAAACAATACACTACTTAATAACCAAGAGATCACCAAAGAAATCAAAGAGGAAATCAAAATATACCTAGAAACAAATGACAATGAAAACACGATGACCCAAAACCTATGGGATGCAGCAAAAGCAGCTCTAAGACGGAAGTTTATAGCAATACAATCCTACCTCAAGAAACAAGAAACATCTCAAATAAACAACCTAACCTTACACCTAAAGCAATTAGAGAAAGAAGAACAACAACAAAAAAAAACACCCCAAAGTTAGCAGAAAGTAAGAAATCATAAATATCAGATCAGAAATAAATGAAAAAGAAATGATGGAAACAATAGCAAAGATCAATAAAACTAAAAGCTGGTTCTTTGAGAAGATAAACAAAATTGATAAACCATTAGCCAGACTCATCAAGAGAAAAAGGGAGAAGACACAAATCAATAGAATTAGAAATGAAAAAGAAGTAACCACTGACACTGCAGAAATACAAACGATCATGAGAGATTACTACAAGCAACTCTATGCCAATAAAATGGACAACCTGGAAGAAATTGACAAATTCTTAGAAAGGCACAACCTTCTGAGACTGAACCAGGAAGAAATAGAAAATATAAACAGACGAATCAAAAGCACTGAAATTGAGACTGTGATTAAAAATTTTCCAACAAAAAAATGTCCAAGACCAGATGGCTTCACAGGCGAATTGTATCAAACATTTAGAGAAGAGTTAACACCTATCCTTCCCAAACTCTTCCAAAATATAGCAGAGGGTGGACCACTCCCAAATACATTCTATGCGGTCACCATCACCCTGATACCAAAACCAGACAAAGATGTCACAAAGAAAGACAACTATAGGTCGATATCACTGATGAACATAGATACAAAAATCCTCAACAAAATACTAGCAAACAGAATCCAACAGCACATTAAAAGGATCATACACCATGACCATTTGGGGTTTATCTCAGGAATGCAGATTGTTCAATACATGCAAATCAATCAATGTAATAAACCATATTAACAAACTGAAGGGGAAAAACTATATGATCATCTCAATAGATGCAGAAAAAACTTTTGACAAAATTCAACACCTATTTATGATAAAACCCTCCAGAATGTAGGCATGGAAGGAACTTACCTCAACTTAATAAAGGTCATATATGACAAACCCACAGCCAACATTGTTCTCAATGGTGAAAAGCTGAAACCATTTCCACTAAGATCAGGAACAAGACAAGGTTGTCCACTCTCACCACTATTATTCAACATAGTGTTGGACATTTTAGCCACAGCAATCAGAGAAGAAAAAGAAATAAAAGGAATCCAAATTGGAAAAGAAGAAGTAAAGCTGTCACTGTATGCAGATGACATGATACTATACATAGAGAATCCTAAAGAGGCTACCAGAAAACTACTAGAGCTAATCAATGAATTTGGTAAAGTAGCAGGATACAAAATTAATGCACAGAAATCTCTTGCATTCCTATACACTAATGATGAAAAATCTGAAAGAGAAATTATGGAAACACTACCATTTACCATTGCAACAAAATGAATAAAATACCTAGGAATAAACCCACCTAAGGAGACAAAAGACCTGTATGCAGAAAACTCTAAGACACTGATGAAAGAAATTAAAGATGATACCAACCGATGGAGAGATATTCCATGTTCTTGTGTTGGAAGAATCAACATTGTGAAAATGACTCTACTACACAAAGCAATCTACAGATTTAATGCAATCTCTATCAAACTACCAGTGACATTTTTCACAGAACTAGAACAAAAACTTTCACAATTTGTATGGAAACACAAAGGACCCCAAATCGCCAAAGCAATCTTGAGAAAGAAAAACAGAACTGGAGGAATCAGGCTCCCTGACTTCAGACTATACTACAAAGCTACAATAATCAAGACAGTGTGGTACTGGCACAAAAACACAAATATAGATCAATGGAACAGGATAGAAAGCACCGAGATAAACCCATGCACATATGGTCACCTTATTTTTGAAAAAGAGGCAAGAATATACAGTGGAGAAATGAGAGCCTCTTCAATAAGTGGTGCTGGGAAAACTGGACAGCTACATGTAAAAGAGTGAAATTAGAATACTCTGTGACACCATACACAAAAATAAACTCAAAATTCATTATAGACCTAAATGTAAGGCCAGACACTATAAAACTCTTAGAGGAAAACATAGGCAGAACACCCTATGACATAAATCACAGCAAGATCCTTTTTGACCCAACTCCTAGAGAAATGGAAATAAAAACAATAAATAAACATATGGGACTTAATGAAACTGAAAAGCTTTTGCACAGCAAAGGAAACCATAAACAAGGTGAAAAGACAACCTTCAGAATGGGAGAAAATATTTGCAAATGAAGCAACTGACACAGGATTAATCTCCAAGATTTACAAGCAGCTCATGCAGTATTGAACAAAAAAACAAACAACCCAATCCAAAAATGGGCAGAAGACCTAAATAGACATTTCTCCAAAGAAGATATACAGATTGCCAACAAACACATGAAAGAATGCTCAACATCATTAATCATTAGAGAAATGCAAATCAAAACTACAATGAGATATCATCTCACATCGGTCAGAATGGCCATCATCAAAAAATCTAGAAACAGTAAATGCTGGAGAGGGTGTGGAGAAAAGGGAACCTTCTTGCTCTGTTGGTGGGAATGTAAATTGATACAGCCACTATGGAGAACAGTATGGAGGTTCCTTAAAAAACTACAAATAGAACTACCATACGACCCAGCAATCCCACTACCGGGCATATACCCTGAGAAAACCATAATTCAAAAAGAGTCATGTACCAAAATGTTCATTGCAGCACTATTTACAATAGCCAGGACAGGGAAGCAACCTAAATGTCCATCATTGGATGAATGGATAAAGAAGATGTGGCACATATATACAATGGAATATTACTCAGCCATAAAAAGAAATGAAATGGAGGTATTTGTAGTGAGGTGGATGGAGTTAGAGTCTGTCATACAGAGTGAAGTAAGTCAGAAAGAGAAAAATAAATACCATATGCTAATACATATTTATGGGATCTAAAAAAAAAAAAAAGGTTCTGAAGGACTCATAGTCAGGACAGGAATAATGATTCAGACGTAGAGAATGGACTTGAGGACACGGGGAGGGGGAAGGGTAAGCTGGGACAAAGTGAGAGAGTGGCATGGACTTATATATACTGCCGAATGTAAAATAGATAGCTAGTGGGAAGCAGCCGCATAGCACAGGGAGATCAGCTCAGTGTTTTGTGACCACCTAGAGGGGTGGGATAGGGAGGGTGGGAGGGATACACAAGAGGGAGGAGATATGGGAATATATGTATATGTATATGTATAGCTGATTCACTTTGTTATAAAGCAGAAACTAACCCACCATTGTAAAGCAATTATACTCCAATGAAGATGTTAAAAAAAAATACTGCATGATTTCTGGAAGTTTTAATTGATAGTAATAATAAACAACTTAAGATGGTTGAAAACAAAAAAAAATTCTAAATATCTGAACAAGCTGATAGAAACCAAATCAGAAAATTTGCTGCCCTGCTCAACGTGTGCTCTCTGAAGTTGTTTTGTGCACCCCTTGTCATTTCATTTGACGTATTCTCAAATCTATGTTGGCTAATACGTAGATGGCTAATACTTTTTAGCCACACTTATTAGGCAATAGCATAGGTTGGCCCTTAGGATTGTCGATATGCAGCTACATTTTAGGGGGATGTTTTACAAACACTGCTTTCGTTTATTTAAATCGACTTTATTGAGTTATAACTTATGAAAATAAAATGCACCCATTTTAAGTGTACAATTCAACAAATTTTGATAAATATATGCAATCACATAAACACCACTACAATCAAGATATAAAACATGCCCAGTACCTCAGAAAGGTTCCTCATGTCCCTTTGAGGTCATCCCCACCCTCAGTCCCAGGTAACCACTGACGTGCTTTCTGTCACTACTGATCAGTTTCATTCCTTCTTGAATTTTACATAAAATCACACAGCACATACTCTTTTGCATCTGGTTCCCTTGCTCAGAACAGTGTTTTGTTCCCCTGTATATAATGTGTCTTTTTTCTTCTGTCCATAGAAAGATTTTCTCTTTATCTTTGTTTTTCAGAAGTTTGATTATAATGTGCCTAGGCATAGTTTTGTTTGTATTTATCTTGCTTGGAGGTTTTTAGCTTTTTGAATCTGTAAATTTATCTTTTTGTCAAGTTTGGGAATTTAGGGGACATCATGGCTTCAAATATTTTTCTATCTTCCTCCATGAACTCAAATTTTACATGTTAAAACAAATTTTATGTCTTTGAGTCTCTGTTTATTTTTTCTCTCCATCTCCAGATTAAATACTCTTTCTTGTTCTATCATCAAATTTACTGACATTTTTCTTTGTCATCTACATTTTGCTCATCCAGGAGGTATTTTTTTCTTTCAGATATTGTATTTCCCACTTCTAAAACTTCCATTTTTAATATTTTCCATTTCTCAACTGAAATGTTCTATTGTTTTCATTCATTACAATCATATTTTGTCATATCATTGAGCATTTATAACATCTGCTTTAAAATCTTTGTTTGACAATTCCAACACCTGGCTTATTTCAGAGGCAGTTTTTTCTTACTGATCTTTTCTACTAAAAGAATGATTCACATCTTCATGTTTCTTATGTTGAGTAATTCTGGATTGTATCCTAGACTTACACATTTTATGTTGTGGAGACTCTGGATTCTCTTACATTGCCCCCATACAGTGTTGATTTGATTGTCTTATCAGGTTGTTTTGGTTAAATTCAAAGTGCACACTCTGTCTCTTGGGCAGCAGTTCTGATCTTAATTTTGTCCTTTTAGCTTTGCTGTGCTAAAAGCTTGAAGTTGACCACACACAGGTGTGGTTCAGGTGTCACCCAGATATTTGAGAAGAGTTTATACACTAATTATTGGACTTTCCCTCCACAGGTGTCTCCCCCGGATCCCCACTATGTTTTCCTGTAACTGTGGTTGCCCTCATCTCTGTCTTCTGTTTCTTCAAATCAAAATGATGGCAGATTTTCTTTCTAAGTTTTACTACCCCACATGCACAGATTAGGGCCTCTCCTCAGGCAGGAAACAGTTAAAGTGGGAAACTCACTCATATGTATTATAGGTATTAACCACACCTACAATACATATATTTTTAGATTTCATACTTATTATATCAGGGTGAATCAGTATAACAGGATCTTTCTGAGTTATCACTAGAAATGGAACCCACATTTATTTTTAATAATCAAATTATGGTAACTTCAGATGCCCCTGGCATATCTGGTGAAAACTGATTCACCTCAATGTATCCTTTGGCTATTATAAGACGTCATAAAAGGGGTACCTTAAACATGCCTACAAACCAGTGTATTGACCACCTTTGCCATACAATTTTCACCCTCTTCCCCATTGTGTATGTTCACTGACTGCAAAGTCTTTGGTGAAGTCTCACCATTGCCACTGGTTGCTGTGTTGCCCCTAAACAAGTTCTGAACAGAGGCAGAGAGATGGCCTTTTCTAGTTCTTTACTTAGAATCTAAAGTAGCTCCATTTGTGTCTGGAGTCTCACAACGCATCTCATTAAATCTGTTTTGCCAGATTCCAGCATGATCTCTTTAACCAGATCTCATCTTTATTTCTAAAATATGGCAATCAAATATTAATAGAGTTCAGTATCTGAGGAATATAAAACATGTCTTCACTCTAATAATAATAATAACTATAATTCATCAAATTCTGTACTTTGTTCTAGGATCTATTTGATATAGTTAGAGAGTAATACTACAGGACTTGATCTCTTAAGCCAGATTGCTTGGGTTAATGCCATTACTTTGAGTAAGGTGCTGAATCTCTTTGTGCTTCAGTTTCCCATCTAGAAAAATGAGAAAAAAATTGATCAACTTTATAGTGTTATGAGGGTTAAATGAGTTAATACACTCAATGTACACAGAATTGTGCCTGGTACATAGTCATCACTTAATAAATATTAGCTGTTACTGTAATTATATTGAACAATCCTTTAAGATAGATTTTCTTTTCTTTTTATATTTTATAAATGAGGAAACTGAGATAATAAATGCTTGAATTAGTTGCCCGAGTTCACTTAGCTTTGAAGAAATAAAACTAGGATTTTGAGTCACGCATTCTGGCTCCAGAACCCATGTAATTATTCTTTTGTTTTATATGCAGTCCATGTAGCTGGTTGGAGGACAAACATTATGCTGTTCTCCTGAATCTCCCCATGGCCTCAAAGTTCACACATTATTAACTGATATGAATAGACACTGGGAAAAGGGGGAAGGAGATTTTATCTGGCTTTTGCTCAGCCAACTAAAATTGTCGTGTAACTCCTATGATTAATTGTACTAAAAAAATCTATTATATATTTAGAAGATTTAAAGTTTGTTCTGAATCATCAGCTCTTTGGATTTTTGTTTGTTTGTTTGAATCTCACAAAAGACATTGCTGCTGAATCATACAAATAAGTACATAAATACCATCCACGTAACTTTTCTTATAACATAGTATTTTTTAAATTTTATTTTTTTTTTATACAGCAAGTTCTTATTAGTCATCCATTTTATACACATCAGTGTATACATGTCAATCCCAATCTCCCAATTCATCACACCACCCCACCCCCCGGGCCACATTCCCCCCTTGATGTCCATACGTTCGTTCTCTACATCTGTGTCTCAATTTCTGCCCTACAAACCGGTTCATCTGTACCATTTTTCTAGGTTCCACATATATGCATTAATATGTGATATTTGTTTTTCTCGTTCTGACTTACTTCACTCTGTATGACAGTCTCTAGATTCATCCACGTCTCCACAAATGACCCAATTTCTTTCCTTTTTATGGCTGAGTAATATTCCATTGCATATATGTACCACATCTTCTTTATCCATTTGTCTGTTGATGGGCATTTAGCTTGCCTCCATGACCTAGCTATTGTAAATAGTGCTGCAATGAACATTGAGGTGCATGTGTCTTTTTGAATTATGGTTTTCTCTGGGTATATACCCAGTAGTGGGATTGCTGGGTCATGTAGTAATTCTATTTTTAGTTCTTTAAGGAACCTCCATACTGTTCTCCATAGTGGCTGTATCAATTTACATCCCCACCAACAGTGCAAGAAGGTACCCTTTTCTCCACACCCTCTCCAGCATTTGTTGTTTGTAGATTTTCTGATGATGCCCATTCTAACTGGTGTGAGGTGATACCTCATTGTATTTTTGATTTGCATTTCTCTAATAATAGGTGATTTTGAGCAGCTTTTCATGTGTTTCTTGGCCATCTGTATGTTTTCTTTGGAGAAAAGTCTATTTAGGTCTTCTGCTCATTTTTGCATTGGGTTGTTGGTTTTTTTAATATTGAGCTGCATGAGCTGTTCATATATTTTGGAGATTAATTCTTGATCTGTTGATTCATTTGCAAATATTTTCTCCATTCTGAGGGTTGTCTTTTCATCTTGTTTGTAGTTTCCTTTGCTGTGCAAAAGCTTTTAAGTTTCATTAGGTCCCATTTGTTTATTTTTGGTTTTATTTCCATTACTCTAGGAGGTGGATCAAAAAAGATCTTGCTGTGATTTATGTCAGAGTGTTCTTCCTACATTTTCCTCTAAGAGTTTTATAGTGTCGGGCCTTACATTTAGGTCTCTAATCCATTTTGAGTTTATTTTTGTTTATGGTGTTAGGGAGTGTTCTAATTTCATTCTTTTACATGTAGCTGTCCAGTTTTCCCAGCACCACTTTTTGAAGAGACTGTCTTTTCTCCATTGTATATCGTTGCCTCCTTTGTCATAGATTAGTTGACCATAGGTGCGTGGGTTAATCTCTGGGCTTTCTATCCTGTTCCATTGATCTATATTTCTGTTTTTGTTCCAGTACCATATTGTCTTGATTATTGTAGCTTTGTAGTATAGTCTGAAGTCAGGGAGTCTGATTCCTCCAGCTCCGTTTTTTTTCCCTCAAGACTGCTTTGGCTATTCAGGGTCTTTTGCGTCTCCATACAAATTTTAAGATTTTTTGTTCTAGTTCTGTAAAAAATGCCATTGGTAATTTGATAGGGATTGCATTGAATCTGTAGATTGCTTTGGGTAGTATAGTCATTTTCACAATATTGATTCTTCCAATCCAAGAACATGATGTATCTCTCCATCTGTTGGTATCATATTTAATTTCTTTCATCAGTGTCTTATAGTTTTCTGCATACAGGTCTTTTGTCTCCCTAGGTAGGTTTATTCCTAGGTATTTTATTCATTTAGTTGCAATGGTAAATGGGAGTGTTTCCTTTATTTCTCTTTCAGATTTTTCATCATTAGTGTATAGGAATGCAAGAGATTTCTGTGCATTAATTTTGTATCCTGCAACTTTACCAAATTCATTCATTAGCTCTAGTAGTTTTCTCGTGGCCTCTTTAGGATTCTCTATGCATAGTATTATGTCATCTGCAAACAGTGACAGTTTTACTTCTTCTTTTCCAATTTGAATTCCTTTTATTTCTTTTTCTTCTCTGATTGCCATGGCTAGGACTTCCAAATCTATGTTGAATAAGAGTGGTGAGAGTGGACATCCTTGCCTTCTTCCTGATTTTAGAGGGAATGCTTTCAGTTTTTCACCATTGAGAATGATGTTTGCTGTGGGTTTGTCATATATGGCCTTCATTATGTTGAGGTAGGTTCCCTCTATGCTCACCTTCTGGAGAGTTTTTATCAAAAATTGGTGTTGAATTTTGTCAAAAGCTTTTTCTGCATCTGTTGAGATGATCATATGGTTTTCCTTCTTCAATTTGTTAATATGGTGTATCACATTGATTGATTTGCATATATTGAAGGATCCTTGCATCCCTGGGAGAAATCCCAATTGATCATGGTGTATGATCCTTTTAATGTATTGTTGGATTGTGTTTGCTAGTATTTGGTTGACAACTTTTGCATCTATATTCATCAGTGATATTTGTCTGTAATATTCTTTTTCTGTTGTGTCTTTGTCTGCTTTTGGTATCAGGGTGATGGTGGCCTCATAGAATGAGTTTGGGAGTGTTCCTTCCTCTGAAATTTTTTGGAAGAGTTTGAGAAGGCTGGTTGTTAGCTATTCTCTAAATGTTTGACAGAATTCACCTGTGAAGACATCTGGTCCTGGACTTTTGTTTGTTGGAAGATTTTTTTTAATTTTTTTTAAAAATTTATTTATTATTTATTTATTTATGTCTGTGCTGGTCTTCGTTTCTGTGTGAGGGCCCTCTCCAGCTGCGGCAAGCGGGGGCCACTCCCCATCACGGTCCGCGGGCCTCTCACAATCGCGGCCTCCCCCGCTGTGGAGCACAGGCTCCAGACGCGCAGGCTCAGCAGCTGTGGCCCACGGGCCCAGCTGCTCCGCAGCACGCGGGATCCTCCCAGACCAGGGCCCGAACCCATGCCCCCCGCACTGGCAGGCAGACCCCCAACCACTGCACCACCAGGGAAGCCCCTGTTGGAAGATTTTTAATCAGAGTATCAATTTCATTACTTGTGGTTGGTCTGTTCATATTTTCTATTTCTTCCATGTTCAGTCTTGGAAGTTTATACCTTTCTAAGAATTTGTCCATTTCTTCCAGCTTGTCCATTTTATTGGCACAGAGTTGCTTGTAGTAGTCTCTTAGGATGCTTTGTATTTCTGCAGTGTCTGTTGTAACTTCTCCTTTTTCATTTCTAATTTTATTGATTTTAGTCCTCTCCCTCTTTTTCTTGATGATTCTGGCTAATGGTTTATCAATTTTGTTTATCTTCTCAAAGAACCAGCTTTTAGTTTTATTGATCTTTGCTATTGTTTTCTTTGTTTCTCTTTCATTTATTTCTGCTCTGATCTTTAAGATTTCTTTCTTTCTGCTAACATTGGGTTTTGCTTGTTCTTCTTTCTCTAGTTCCTTTAGGTGTAAGCTAAGATTGTTTATTTGAGATTTTTCTTGTTTCTTGAGGTAGGCTTTTATAGCTATAAACTTCCCTCTTAGAACTGCTTTTGCTGCATCCCATAGGTTTTGGATCATCGTGTTTTCACTATCATTTGTTTCCAGGTATTTTTTGATTTTCTCTTTGATTTCTTCAGTGATCTCTTTGTTATTTAGTATTGCATTGTTTAGCCTCCCTGTGTTTGTGTTTTATACGGTTTTTTCCCTGTAATTCATTTCTAGTCTCAAAGGGTTGGGGTCAGAAAAGATGCTTGATATGATTTCAATTTTCTTAAATTTACTGAGACTTGATTTGTGACCCAAGATGTGATCTATCCTGGAGAATGTTCTGTGCGCACTTGAGAAGAAAGTGTAATCTGCTGTTTTTGGATGGAATGTCCTATAAATATCAATTAAATCTATCTGGTCTATTGTGGCATTTAAAGCTTTTGTCTCCTTATTAATTTTCTGTCTGGATGATCTGTCCATTGTTGTAAGTGAGGTGTTAAAGTCCCCCACTATTACTGTGTTACTGTCGATTTCCTCTTTTATAGCTGTTAGCAGTTGCCTTATGTATTGAGGTGCTCCTATGTTGGGTGCATATATATTTATAATTGTTATATCTTCTTCTTGGATTGATCAATTGATCATTATGTAGTGTCCTTCCTTGTCTCTTGTAACAGTCTTTATTTTAAAGTCTATTTTATCTGATATGAGTATTGCTACTCCAGCTTTCTTTTGATTTCCATTTGCATGGAATATCTTTTTCCTTCCCCTCACTTTCAGTCTGAATGTGTCCCTAGGTCTGAAGTGGGTCTCTTGTAGACAGCATATATGGATCTTGTTTTTGTATCCATTCAGCAATCTTGTGTCTTTTGGTTGGAGCATTTAATCCATTCACATTTAAGGTAATTATTGATATGTATGTTCCTATTACCATTTTCTTAATTGTTTTGGGTTTGTTTTTGTAGGTCCTTTTCTTCTCTTGTGTTTCCCATTTAGAGAAGTTCCTTTAGCATTTGTTGTAAAGCTGGTTTGGTGGTGCTGAATTCTCTTTGCTTTTGCTTGTCTGTAAAGCTTTTGATTTTTCCATGCAATCTGACTGAGATCCTTGCTGGGTAGGGAAATCTTGGTTGTAGGTTCTTCCCTTTCATCACTTTAAGTATATCATGACACTCCCTTCTGGCTTGTAGAGTTTGTGCTGAGAAATCAGCTGTTAACCTTATGAGAGTTCCCTTGTATGTTATTTGTCGATTTTTCCCTTGCTGCTTTTAATAATTTTTCTTTGTCTTTAATTTTTGCCAGTTTGATTACTATGTGTCTTGGCGTGTTTCTCCTTGGGTTTATCCTGTATGGGGCTCTCTGCACTTCCTGGACTTGGGTGGCTTTTTCCTTTCCCACGTTAGCGAAGTTTCAACTATCATCCCTTCAAATATTTTCTCACGTCCTTTCGCTCTCTTCTCCTTCTGGAACCCCTATAATGCAGATGTTGTTTTGTTTAATGTTGTCCCCGAGGTCTCTTAGGCTGTCTTCATGTCTTTTCATTCTTTTTTCTTTATTCTGTTCTGTGGCCGTGAATTCCACCATTCCAACAGTCACTTATCTGTTCCTCTGCTTCAGTTATTCTGCTATTGATTCCTTCTAGTGTATTTTTCATTTCAATTATTGTGTTGTTCATCTCTGTTTGTTTGTTCTTTAATTCTTCTAGATCTTTGTTAAACATATCTTGCATCTTCTCGTTCTTTGCCTCCATTCTTCTTCCGAGGTCCTGGATCATCTTCACCATCATTATTCTGAATTCTTTTTCTGGAAGGTTTCCTATCTCCACTTCATTTAGTTGTTTTTCTGGGATTTTATCTTGTTCCTTCATCTGGTATATAGCTCTCTGCCTTTTCATCTTGTCTATCTTTCTGTGAATGTGGTTTTTGTTGCACAGGCTGCAGGATTTTATAACATAGTATTATATTGTTTTCATAATAACTTTGCTCAGATGCTGAACTCTATTAATTTTTGATACCAATCTAAGTAAATATTATAGTTACATAAAACTTTAAGTAGGAGTAAAAACAAATATTTTTATTTGTTTTGCTCCCATGAATTTTATCTTTTTATTAAAAGATTCAAGCTACTGTTATAAAAATTACAGAATAACATGTGTAATAGAATGTATAAGAGAATGTATAACGAAATGTATAATAAAAAAGGACATTGAGGGTTTCTAATTCTATAAAATAGGACATTGAGGGCTTCTAATTTTATCTCCCATGAAATTTTGCATAGGAAGCCTTTCTGTAATATCATAGGTGTATAATCATCCAGACATTACATTAGATTACTCTGTATTAGGAAGTTTTGATTTTTATAATACTCTTTCTATATTGAGCTAGAAACTCCCTTCCTAGCTTTCACTATTTAGCCTTAAGTCTAGCTGCAAGAAAACATGAAAATGAAGTCTCTCTTTCATGTTACAGCTATTTAAACTTTAAAATAATTATCCTTTCCGTATGAAGTTACATTCAGACTTTTCTTAACACATAATAATTTTCTTACATAAGAACTCATTCTTGTCTATTTCCTTTTTAAAAGGCTGTGATTAGAATTTAACACAATACAATGTGTGTGATCATACTAGTGCAGAGTCCACTGAACTATCACCTCTCCTAATC
The DNA here is from genome assembly GCF_028021215.1 of Eschrichtius robustus. Lineage (NCBI taxonomy): Eukaryota > Metazoa > Chordata > Mammalia > Artiodactyla > Eschrichtiidae > Eschrichtius > Eschrichtius robustus. Next base: position 37,411,305 of record NC_090843.1, read on the forward strand.
TGGAAACTCTATTTGAATTAATGCAGTTTCTGATAGCCTTTTCTTTTTTTTTTTTTACTTGTACCACTAATCTTGCTGGCTCAAAAAATATTATTAAATTTCCCTTATTGATTTAAATATTATTTAAATATGACATCAATCTATAAAGATATACTACTGCTTTCTAGGAGCAAATCTATTTAAAGCAATATACACATATATTACAGTTTTTTAGCACACATACTCACTTATACTCAAGTCATAGGAACTTATGCTACCAGTGAAGACTGAATAACAGATATCTAATCTGGGTTTAGTTTTACCATAATTGTTGTACATATCCCAATTTTGGTGATATTTTTATATATGGCTCTGCTAATATAAATGTCAGTGTCTCAGATGCTATTTTTCCCTGAGCTTATCTACCAAATTAGAATGTCCTAATTTAGATGAGACACCAGTCATATTTGTCCTCTTGTCAATGTTCTGTCTTTCAGAGAAGCTGACCCCTAACTTTCCTTCAACAGAGGATAATACCAGGCTAAGTAACTAAATTTATGCCACATTAACTTCTAGTTGGGTTTTCCTAAAGTGTCGACAGTCATATGACGAGCTCATTCTCAGGATGTTAGATGGGGCATCAGCATATTAAGTCTACATTGCCTCAGCATAAAGTTTAATCATTTTTGCCAGACATTTGAGAAGAGTTCCCTATCTCTACTGTGCGTGCTATTTACCTTCTGTTGTCCCCTAAAGTGAACGTGGTATTCTAGGTTGAGGTCCTTGAATTGTGACCCTCCCCCACCACATACACACATGCATACACTTCCCATCACACAATCACGTAGGCTGGCTTCCTGATTTTTTTCATTATACGCTTTATCTGAAATATCCTCCCATCTTCTCTCCTCCATCTGTCTTCTATCTATGCCTCTGGTCCTGCTTATCATGTCCCAGTCCTTTTGGGAAAAATCTCATAACAACTCTGACCTAAGTTTCTTAAAGCCTGAGGGACCTAGTTCTCTGGAATAAAAGCAAAGGAAATAACTTCTTAGAAGAAATAGTGCAAATAAAGGTGCTCCATGTCCTTTTTACTCCTCCCTCTAACTTATAAGAAATGCAGAGGGAATCAGTTAAGAAGGCCACTCCACAGGAGAATTAGAGAGTGAGATATCCTAATTGTCTATCACTGCAACTGACACCACATCAGTGACACCAAACACAGTGCTTGACACATTATAGCCAGACACATCAGGAGTATCTCATCAACACTTGGAGAATACATCTTTAGGAAAATGGGTGAAGTGGAAATTGGTGAAATGTATCTCATAATTGCACTGGCCAACTTGACCTATAAGGAAGGGCTTGGAAAAGGGCAGTTAGAGGCAATTCAACTAGTACAGGCACAGCAATTGAATAACTAGTTCATTAAAAAAAATTATCTTGCATCCCAAATGGACATGCAGGCTTGGAGCAGCCAGAAGAAATACCTGCTAAACTATTTTTCACGTCTCGAAATGTGATATCATGGTAAAAATTCCGAATGCTTTACAACTTGGAATGTTTTGCACAGGGAATGAAAGTGTCAAAGGGGTATGGAAGATTATCTTCTAATATATGAATAAGGAACTGAACTTTTTACACACAGTCTTAAAAGTAGAAGGAGAGTGACTATAAGGCACATGGAGAAAGACTTTGATTCAGTACAAAAAGAAACTTTGTAAAACAAAGCAACTTCCAATGGGGATGTTCTGGACAGACCTTAAAAAAGAGATGACAGTTGGACTAGTGAGATAATTCATAAGGTGCATTCTAGTTTTGAAATTCTATGATTTATGAGTCTTTGAGATTTCTTGCTGGAGTGAAAGAATTAGAGGCATCCCACTGTTAGCAGGAGTATTATTTAGACCACCACCATCAGAATCACCTTAAACAATTACTTAAAATGCAGATTTCTACCAACAAGGACCTACTGTATAGCAAAGGGAACTATACTCAGTACCTTGTAATAACCTATAATGGAAAAGAATCTGAAAAAGAATATATATATATATATATAAAGTGTATAACTGAATCACTTTTGTTGTACACCTGAAACTAACACAACATTGTAAATCAACTATACTTCAATAAAAATGTTAAGGACTTCCTTGCTGGTGCAGTGGTTAAGAACCCACCTGCCAATGCAGGGGACACGGGTTCGATCCGTGGTCTGGAAAGATCCCACACGCCCCGGAGCAACTAAGACCGTGCACCACAACTACTGAGCCCATGCGCTGCAACTATTGAAGCCTGCATGCCTAGAGCCTGTGCTCCACAACAAGAGAAGCCACGGCAATGAGAAGCCCATGCACTGCAAGGAAGAGCAGCCCCTGCTCACCACAGCTTGAGAAATCCCACACACAGAAACAAAGACCCAACACAGCCAAAAATAAAATAAATAAATAAATAAAAATTAAAATGTTAAAAAAATAATTCTGGTACTCTTGGTGCTTGCTCATACTTTTCTTTATAATCATAATCGATGTAGTTTTAAAAGTTTTAAGTAGAAAAAATAAAATGAAACAAAATGCAGATTTCTGAGCTCAATCCAAGGGATGCTATCCAGGCTCTCTTGAGAAGGAACCTTGAAATCAGCATTTTATAAAGTCCCAGGCAATTCTAATGCCCACTAAAGTTACAGAACTTTCCGTTTAATGCTTGCCAATTTAAGTAAGCATCAGGAGCCACGGGTTCGTTCTAACAGGACATTATCCATCCTTAGTTACTGACATCATTCCTTTGTTCTTTAGGTTCTCTGGCCTTTTGTACTTCAAAGGCGTATGCTTAAGAGGAAGAGAAAATAAGTACAAAAGTCTTGGTGCTCCATAGGTAAGATAGTTTCTGTTGGATGTCATTCATTTTTTTCTGTTTTCAATAAACATAAAGAATAAGAAAATCTGCAAACAATAGTGCGACATGGAAAATAATACTTTTTGCTAAAAGTGCATATTATGAAAGCCTCCCAAATGCTATTAATATCTGTGGCTCTCATAAAATATTCAAAGTTTCTATAACTCTGGATAGCAAGTGCCTAGAAACATCAAAAGAACCTCCACAGTAATCCTCAAGCAAAAAGATATTTAGCTGTCTCTCCATTTTAACAAGGAGCCCAGGGATACCTATAAAAAACCACTGGATGTGGGCTCACATCAAATTTAAAACTTCTTGAAGCTTCTATCTGAGACCCTGCCACCTCTTTTCCTAACTCCCTGTTTGAATCAAGAGTCCCTGTATTGAGTCCCAGCTACCTAGAAATGAAGACCTCCTATATATTCAGATATCTATCCCCACTCTTATGAATATAGCAATCCATGCAAGCCATGATCAATCTTTGTCTCAAAGCTTTAAAACCCTTCCTTGTGTCCCTGCTTCCCTTTCCCTTAGATCCAGCATCAGATGAGCTGTCATGTCGAGGAAGTGAATCCATGCTACCAAATGCCTAAAAGTCATCTATACTTCACTCTTATAGGAAAGGTACCCAAATGCTACCGTGACAAATCAGTGAAACCTCAAATTGCACCAAGTCACGGACTACAAATTCAGTATACAGATAAAACACATTCTCCTAACAGAAGTATCTTCTTGGCCATTATATTCAGGCCTGTAACTGGTGAAAGCTAGAGAGAAAGAGTGTAACTCTATAGAAAGAGCAGTAAATTTAAAGTCAGGAAAAATGGACTTCAGACTCAATTCTGCCACAAATTCACTGTGTGACCTTGGACAAATTTCTTCCTTTTTTGTGGCCTCACTGCCTTCGTCTCCAAAAATAAGATAGTAGAATTAGACAACCTCTATCATCCCTCCCAGCTCTAAGCATTTATGGAGTTTGTTTCACTCTTTCATGTTTACCTGCCTTATGATTAAAGTATTTTCCCTTCAGGGAAAAGTGTCCATAAACATACAATATAAGTGAAAAGTCTCTTGCTTCCTAATTACAATGTCTAAAAGAGTCAAGATGGTGATGCCAATTTTTTCACAATTGTAGTTTTTTTTCTATTTTTGGTAAAATGGGTGTTCATCTGCCATCTGCATTGCTTTTAGCACTGAACAATGGTTAGAATTATGGTTCAGGACAAAGCTGTTTTGCTAGTCAGGGTTCTCCAGAGAAACAGAATCAATAGGATATATAGAGTTAAACAGAAAGAGATTTATTGTGATGGATTGGTTCACACAATTATGGAGCCTGAGAAGTCCCATAATCTGCCATCTGCAAGCTGGAGGCCCAGGAAATCCAGTGGTGTAGTTCCAGTCCAAACCCTAAGGTGTGAGAACCAAGGGAGCCAATGGTGTAAGTCCCAGTCCAAGTCTAAACAAAGAGCACTGATGTCTGAGGCCAGGTGAAAATGGATGTCCCAGCTCAAGCAAAGAGCAAGTTCACCTTTCCTCCACCTTTTTGTTCTATTCAGACCCTAACAGATTAGGTGATGCCCACCCCTATTGGTGAAGGTGATCTTCTTTACTAAGTCTACTGATTCAAATACTAATCTCTTCCTAAAACACCCTCACAGACACACCCAGAAATAATGCTTTACCAGCTATGCAGGCACTCCTTAACCCAGGCAAGTTGACACATAAAATTATTGCCCTTCCAAAATTCCAAATATGTTATCTTCCTTGATCTTTGCAATACAAATACAAACTAGTTATTTTGTTTTTTAGATGTAGAGAATGAGAGGTAGGGAAGTTAAAGGATTTGCTTCAAGTGACTCTGCCAGTGCTTTGCAGAGTTGGAGTTTGAACTCGGGTCTTCTTATTCCAAAGCCTTCACTTTTTCCAAACTGCCTCTTCTACTCTGTCCAAATGCTTCCACTGTCTTGGGTTTTGTAATATTAAATAGCACCTCAAATAAGACAGCTATTGCTTGGAGGCTAACAACACATGGTTGTAAAAAAGAGTTTTACCTTAGGTTGATATTTGTATGGCCTTAGTTTGCTAAATACTAGTAATAATTAATAAAAACAATCACTGCCACAACATGAACAGTAATAGTAACTCTCACCACCAGTAATGACTGAGCCCTAATTATGTGCTGGGAACTGTTCTGAACACCTTACACATATTGGCTCCTTTAAATAGAGCATTATGATATTTCCACTGGCCGTGGTGTTATAGACTGAATTGTGTCCTCCAAAATTCATATGTTGAACTTATAAACCTCCAAAGCTGTAGAATGTCACTGTATTTGGAGACAGGGTTTTTATAGGGATAAATAAGGTTAAACAGGGTCATATGGGTGGGCCATAATCCAATAAAGCTGGTATCCTTATAAGAAGTGATGGAGATGCATACACAGAGAAGAGGTCATGTGAGGACAAAGCAAGAAGGTGGCCATCAACAAGCCAAGAAAAGAAGCCTTAGGAAAAACCAAATCTGCCAAACGAAACCTTGATCTTAGACTTCTAGCCTCCAGAACTGTGAGAAAACAAATTTCTCTTGGTTAAACTACCCAGTCTGTGGCTGTAGAGCTGTTATGGCAGCTCTAGCAAACTAATAAACATGTAAGATGTAAATTTTGGTAGGGTTTTCTTGTACCTCTGAAACAGATTTAAAGCAGGAGAAACTAATGCAATTGAAAAATCAGTCATGCAATTCTAGTGCTACAGATCCTCCTGCTTTTTGACAATGGCTGTGGGATTGAGAGGTTTTTCTTTATCTACCCAAGACTTACAGAGCTAATAACTGTGCTTAAATCCATGACAATGCATCAAATAGGAGCCCACACCCATTGCCAATCAAGATCAGTACCTTATTAGAAAAGCCCAACGTGTGAAATGTAAGACAGGGGCCTGACCAGAACACAGGTGTCCCAATAGGAGAATAGGCAGGAGGGGTGCAGTTGTTCTCCAGCGTTCTTACAGAAAAGTCCATTTTTCACTTGCGAAGGATGAAGTAAGTCCATAAATCCTTATGAAATTAGTATAAACTCTAATGCAAGAGTAATTGAAACAGAGTAATTAGCAACAGAATATATACTCAGTTCAGTGGACTTGAACTGAAGGATCAGAAGTGGAATAAAAATATCCATATTTTAGAGAAAAATAATGGTGATATTTGAAATAAGGGAGAAAGTGATAGAAGAAAATATAGTGAAAAAAACCTATATAAGCCTGGGGGGAAAATACCTTTCTAAGGGCAAACCATAAAAAAAACCCACATATGAATGACATAAAAATATAAACCTCTGAGTAAAAATGCACCATAAGTTAAATGACAAGATTTTTTAAAGATATACTATTTTTGACTTATCAAACTGATAAAAGAGAGTGAGAGCATCCAAATCAGTAGTTTCCAGCATTCTTCTTATATTGCTGATTCTAATGTAATTGGTGCAGTCTTTCTGGAGGGCAATTAAATGATAGAACTAAAGATCAGAAAGGAACTTTAGCCTGGGGACTGAGAGTCATGGTTGTAGGTGAAGATTTTTTTAATTGTGTATTTTTCTATGTATTCGTATTGATGCATTCATACTTGTAAGTTTGGTGTATTATTCAGAGTTTGGTCAGGTAAGAAAATTGAACAGGAAGGGATTTAATAAAGAAGATTGGGGCTTATCAAACTACTGCATGTCAAAGAAAACAGCCATGTGCTTTCAGGAGGTAGAGAGGCTGCTACCTTGATTCTAAGACACATGAGTCACAGGAGAATGCCCAGGACGGACTACAAACCTCGCATCTGCTCTGTCCCACCTGTTGGTCCACTGCAGGTTGAGGAAGATAATGCCTTCTATTTTACTCTCCAAAAGCTCTCTTTTGCTCTCTTCTCTTTTGCTCTTAACTGCCTCTTATTGGCAGAATCAACCTAGATTCTACTGGGAAGGGATACAGGGAAGAATTTAGAAGGGGTACAAATGATGCTGAACTGGTATATTGGGTCTGAATTTTCTCTTTGAGTGTGTGTGTGCGTGTGTGTGTGTGTTAGAGACAATAATTCATTCAATGCTCAATAACTATTTATAGAGCATCTGACATATGTCAGGCATTATGTTAGGCAGTGGGAACACAGCAGTCAACAGGAGGTGTATAGGGTCTAGATGAGGGAGACAGATAATAAACAGGACAAATGTAACATACCTGTCATCTCTTGGTATCCACAGGGGATTGTTTCCAGGAACTACTGAGGATACCCAAATCCATGGATGCTGAAGTCCCTTATATAAAATGATGCAGCAGCGTCAGCCGTCTGGTTTGTAGTACTGTCAGCTAACCGACAGGCAGCCATTAGTGCTAGAGAGAAAAATAAAGGAGGGAAGTGGAGAGGGAGTGTCCTTTAGATGGTGTGGTATGGAAACCTTCACTGAAAAAGGCACATTTGAGTCGAGACCTAAAATTGGTGAGGAAGAAAACCATCAGGATATCCTGGGACAGTAATCTACTCAGAGGGAATAACAAGTGACTAGGTCCTGGTGTGTTCCCGGAAACGCAAGGAGGCCAGTGTGACTGGAGAAGAGCAGGGGAGAGAGAGCTGTAAGAGGAGAGCTGAGAGAGAGAACGTGAGGTGAGGGAAGGAGGCCCTTGGGGGCCGTTGTAAGAATTTTGTATTATATCCTCAGTGGGATGGAAGCCATTGGAAGGTTTTGGGCAAAGTAACATAATTAGACTTATACTCTCAAAGGATCATTCTGACTTCTGGGTTTAAAATAAATGAAAGGGAGCCAAGATCAGAAGCAGGGAGACCACTTCTGACCTATTTTAATAATCCATATGTAGCATCCGTAGTGGAGATGGTAAGGAATTGTCAGATTCTGGACACTTTTTAAGTGGAGATCAGGATGATTGATCATTTCTGAGGATGGGAGACTGTGGGAGGAACGGTTCTGTGGAGGAATAGCTGGAGATCAGTTTGGACATGTTAAGTTTTAGGTGCCAGTTAGACATCCAATGGTAATGTTGTAAAAAATACAATTCAGGGGTAATCAACGTGGCCCTAACATTCCCCTCAGCTTGACTAATCCTTAGACAGGTTTCCTCCTGATTATAAGCTTCCTTTTCTTAGAGCATTTACTTTAGAAAACTTGCAATTGTAAATTCTTTCTGCAGCTTTGAGATGTAAATCTTCTCCCAGCCTCTTGCCAGTTTTACAACCCATGGATGTCTTTCTCCTGGGAGCCATCCTTCTGAAATGTAATCATCAAGAAAGATAGCAACCCGTCTCCCAGTTTCCGTGGGAGGGGAGGAACCTAACTTTGACAACCACCAATTAGCAAACACAGAGGGCCTATTGTAATAGTCTTGAGTAAAGTCTTCTTGCCTGTTTAACTCTTCCTGGTGCTATTTTTAAAAGTGGAAAAGTCTATGCTAGAAATCAACATTTGGAAGTCATCAGTGTATCCATTTAAAGATTTATTCTTTCAACTTAAATTTCCCATAACCAGCATGAGTATATTGATTTATTTTACTTAAATGTTCTACTACTAGTACAAATTCATTGATTTGTTTAGCAACCATTACAACACTGTAATTACTAGAAATATCTGCCGCAATTTCTATAGAATTTCCCCATGTCCCTGGAGCCCAAACATTGTATGTTATAGTTCTAACTTCACTGTAAGTCCTGGAGTATTTGAGACCCTTCTCAGGGATCTAGAGTGTAAAAATTTGATTGATGGTTTGATGGGAGATATAAAAGCTTTGCATCTTCCAGTTTTCTTAGAACTGTCCCCTATTCCTTCTCTCCCCAACTTGCCTCTCTTTTCCTGTCTTCACTCTCAAGGTCTCTTATTTATCTTTTCAGATTCATGATCTTCATATACTGTCCGTGCATGAAGAGAGAGATCTCCTCACCCGAGATATAGAGTGGGGTCCAACAGGAGGCAGTAAGTGGTGGCTTGGGTCTGATGCCATAGGCTTTGTTTCTGATTTTTGCCCTTGAGATGGTTCTCCTTTGGTTTTCTGTATAAAAATTGAGAATAGAGAGTGTGGGCCTCGAGCAAACATTCCCAAGAGGCCAATATGCCAGCTTTTTGCTGCAGGCAACTTGAGTTTGTCTTTATTATAGAAAAACTAATATTAAAAAAATCTAATACACTATTTTATCTAAGCCATTATGAGTAGGGGTTGTAAAAATGGGCTTAAGATCTGAGTTAAAACTGATAATAAAGAAGAAAATGCATAAATAAAAGAATAAGGATATCATCACAAGTTGCAAAAGTAGAAAAAATGGTATAAATGGTCAAGAAAATGTTAGAAACAAATGACAAAATATATTTTCAAGAACACTCACTTGGTAAAGCCCAATTACTATTAGGGCCACCCAAATTACATATTTAGACCTCAGGCCTGTGAGCTCATGCTAGTTTGAACAGCTGTTCAAAAGAGGTTCAATGTTATTTGTTTGACAGATGGAGAAAATGGTAGTCACTATGGCTTAAGTTGCTTTGACACAAACTGATTTCCCTATTGTTAAAACTTATTTGCATTATCAATTGCAAATAAGCTTTGACAATTTGAACCTATTCTTCAGTGCTGACATCCCAAGAAAGAACTTTTCAAAATCTGAGATCCTCATTTGAAAGAATATTATTCTTATTGTAACCAGCTTCCCATAATTCTCTTCCAAAGGAGAACTGGGAAATCGAGAGCCATGGGTCATATATATATTCCTGTTGTTTGAATGAGATTGTTAGTCACCTTTGTTTCTGACTGTCATTATTTGGAGCTAATCTCCCTTACCTTTGGAAATAAAGGGGATGATTACATTTTGTTCACAAGAAGGGATTTACAAGACTCATAATGTTGGAAGAAGCAGCTGTTTCTCTTTACTATGGAATTTGCTTTCTTTCATTACATAGGATGTCAGCTGGGAGATGCTACTAAATGCTGGATTGAATGAAACAAATTTAGTGTTTGTTACTATTTGGAGATAATTTTTCCCTAATTGTTTTTATAGAAGAGAGTAAAATGTCCTTAAAATAATTTCTCATCAGGACAAAGAAGATAGAACACACAATAGAAGTGAAGACCATTCAGTTGGAAAATATACATAAAATGTATGAGAATTAATAACAATTGAAAACACTACATTTCTACAGTAGCTTTTAGGGAAGCTAACAAACAGGGGTCTGGGGAGTAAATCTCTTTCAGTCTCTTTCAAAATAACAGATCAGGATATTTAGGATCCTCAGTCTTCTCAGATAACCTTTTCTAATGAATAATATTATTCAGATTAACAGGATTCAGGGATACAGGTTGGTTTTTGCAACAATCTAGTAAATGAGTAAATGGAGTTCAGGGATAGAGGAATTTTTTGCTACTGTTATTGTTGCATTTAGTAAACTGTGATTTCCCCTTCTCACTTTCTTTAGCTAAACATTATTTGTCTGTATCGAAATCAATGTTTTTCTATTTCATTTTCATTAGCTCATTGGTATTTGGCCTGTGAGGCCACATTCTTTTGCAATTCTTTGATGATCATCCCTCATTTTCTCTAATATTTAGGTGTTAAAAATATATATATTGTATATATAAGAGGTTAATTCTTTAATTTTTTCTGCACTTTAAATATTTTAATGTCCCTCTATATCCATATTTAATTAGCATGCTTAAGGAAAATAAAACTAATTATGACCATCTACTCAGTGACAAATACTTTCTCATAAGCCCACAAATGACAGGCTAATCAGCTGCAGATGCTGTCTTAGGTATCTGAATATCTTTGGTGTTTAGCTTAGGCCGTGTGTTAGTCAAAGTTCTCCAGAGAAACAGAACCAGTAGGATGTCTACTATATTGAAAGAGACTTAACTTATATTAAGGAATTGGCTCATGTGATTATGGAGATGGGTAAATCCCATGATCTTCAGAGTGAGCTGGAGACCCAGGAGAGCCAAAGTTTTAGTTTCAGTCTGAGTCTGAAGGACTAAGAGCCAGGAAAGCCAAATACTGGCAGGCTTGGGGCCCAAGAAGAACTAATATTTCAGTTAAATTAACCATCATGTAACAGAGAAAAAACCTGAATCCTTATTAGATCTACTCCTTTAGCTCTAACCTTTGTGCCCTGTTGTCTGTGCTTAGTCATGCTGACTCTGCACCTTTGTAAAAGAATGCTGCCTATAGCTTGAAATACACATAGTAGCCCTTTCTCAAGGTTCTGCCTCCCAGGTTTGACCTTTAAAGCCATAACACTTTTCCATTCACATAGAGAAAAAAAAAAAATTGCAGAACAGAAAATAATGTTTGACTTGGAGGTTTACAGGAACATAGTGACCAGACCTATGTGGATAGTTGCAAGAACAAAGGATTATCACATCCTCTCTGGGGTCTGGCTGGCACCAAGAAGTCTGCAACAACCAACCACACCCTCTTCCCCTTTTAGTATAAAAGAAGCCTAAATTCTAACTCAGGTAAGATGGTTTTTTATTCCTTGCCTTAACACCTTGCCTCTTGATTTATTGTGGCGAGCAGTACAAACTTGGACTTGGTAACAATCACAGGACCTAATATGTTGTCATTGCCCAATAAATATTTATAAATTACTGAGTTTTCCCATTTATTCTTCAAAATAGTTCTGTAATATATTCTTGCATTTTCAGGAGATGATATCTTCATTATCAGGAAGAAATTTGTGTTCAAAAGACTTGATGCTATTTGCCCAAGCAGGTGGATCAAAGCTTGAAACCCAAGTCAATTTAGGTGAATAATATCTGACTAAAACAATAGTCTTCTTATTTTCTCATCTTCTTAGAATATATTTCAATGAAAAAATTTTGAGATGAGGCCATAGAATGGATGAGTGAGGCCATAGAATGGATAACTAGCTAGATGAATTTAAATAAAGTAGTAAATATTATAGTGAGAATTTGTCTCAGTCCAATTACTGACCTAAATTTTATTTTTTCTTTTTATCAGGATTCACCAAATGGAGATTATACTACACATTTCAAAATCTTCTTTAAAAAGTGAGTCTATGTTTATTAGGGTATTAGGTATTAGACATCTGATCCTACCTTCTAAAAGAAAGCAATTTAAAATGTCAAATAAATTATATTTTTAGAAAATATTCTTAAAACCACATAGGAACTACTAATAAATAAGTAATTTATCACACCAAAATATATATGAAAGTAAAAAGTAAGAGAGCCTATATGTCACTTTTACCCTAAAGACATTTGTCAAATATGAGGAACATGATTGCAACTTTCAAGGTTAAGAGAAGGGTGGACAGCAGAAGACAAAACTCAAGTCCAAAAGGAGAAACTTCCCCTATGAAAATGAGACTCCAGAGTTCTACCCCCTCTGTGAACCCAGGGGAAAGTGCCTTGGTGACAAGCAGGGGTCATTATCCTTGGGAAATTGTAAGCAGAAGTCAGCCTTAATGCAGATTTCCATTCAAATTCACTTTACTCGTGTGGCCCAAAAAACTTCATACCATGAGCACCAGCTGTCCAGATTAGTAATGTTCCAAGTACTTGGCTAAAAACAAGTAAATCCTTTCTAGAAGAATGAACCTTAAACAGATTTCAAAAATTTCTCAGGTAAATAGATAATTTTCCAAGGAAAATGAGCCCTTCAGATTAAAGAAAATCACTGAGCACACAAGGAAAGAAAACACCATGTGCAAGCATCAATATAAAATCCTGAAACATGTGTACCAAGAATTTAGATCCTATAATTCACAGATAAACATTACTAAATAGCCTTGTTTTATATGATCAAAGCAAATTAAAAACAAATTTGAAAAAGTTGCAGGAAACAGCAAACTACAAATGATTACCAAACAGATTTGAAAAAGAATCAAGTAGAATTTCTAGAATTAAAAATTATAATTATTTGATGAATAGGCTTCCAACTATGTTGAAGTAGCTTATGATAGAACAATGATCTAATTAGGAATGAATAGATACAACCAATAAAATTTGAACACCTGTATAAAGACACTGGGGAGTTGCTGATATTACTAGGATGAGGGGATAAGATTCCAGAGAGTAAGAAATTGCAGAGAAAATAGATAATATTTGGCAGCTATTGTTCTACTGGAGCCATTTGCTGATGTAGATGGGAAGAGGGAAGCAAAGAATTGGGGCGGGGAGTGTGTAGCTTTAGGCAGAAAAACCAGCAGAGTGTTTTGGCAGTCTCACTGGGTTGAAGAGACAAAATAGATTTATGGAGCCAAGGTCCCCTAAAATGAGAAGAAGAGACAGAACTGAACCTAACACACAGTTTTTTTTCTCAAGAAATCTGTAGAATCCTGAAGCACCACAAAATGGTAGACTCAGAAGTCAACTTTGTTTGGATTTCCCCCAGAAGCAGACCCTGAGACCCTGAGGTTTTGAGTGTGAAGGCAGTTTATTTGGGAGATGGTGTCAGAAAACACTGGCAGAGTAGAGGGGAAAAAAGGGAAGAGGGAGGCAAGAAATAATGATACAGTTTTTCAAACAATTAACTACTATTGGTAACTGGAGCTTAATCGAACCAGTGAAATTTGGGATATGGTGTAAAACATACACATCCACCCAAGTGATGAAGGAAGTGGAATATTTATGTAGCCACTCCTGCCAGTTACTGGCTAACAGATCCTTCCAGAGGACATTAATCCCATGCTGCTCTGGCCTGCTGCGTGCATTGATAAAGCAGAATCTGGTGGCCAGAGAAAGCCCTCGGGAGAAGACATGCAGGTACTGGCATTTGGAGGTTGGATTAGTGTACACTGATATGGTCAGGGCTGGTGGGACATGAGCAGAGCAGAACTTTTGCTCCAGACAATGCCTTGCACTGCTCAGATCCACACATGCCTCGTGTGAAGTTCACTCTGTCCCATGACCTGGTTATGATTTCTAAAAATGAAGGCTTATGAAACGAGAATGAATGAGCTACAGTTCCCACTGTTGTAGAAGGTCTTGAGGCAGCACTGATATTTATTGCCTCTCTTCTCTCCTGCCCATTATATGTTTCCCACACCCTTGGCTGGCTCATGTGCTAGTCTTGGTTACTTGCCCAAAGGGATAACACACATATTTTGGTCCTGATATGTCCAAGTCGCTGGTTACTGTACATTTGTTAAGCTATGTTTACTTCAATTTCCTGTTCCTGGATATCAATATGCATTGAAGCATCAAGAGGCAGCCAAGTAAATCTCCTAAGTTCCAGTCATACTCCTCCCTGCTGTCGAAACCAAGCGGGACTCTGCATTGCCTTCCCGGGTACAAAAGCCTTTCCGTGTTCCTCATTTCTTGTTTGTAGAAAAGGATCCTAGATCTTCCCTGAGTCCCAAAGAGCAGATTCAAGCAGTTACTAAAGAGTAAAGTGAGGGAATGTAGAAGCAAAGGAAAAGCAAGCCCAACATAATCTTTCCCATGATTGTTAACTTAAACTAATGTCTTGATTTATGACCCTAAACTATTGAGATAATGTCCTGTGGCTTCAAACAGCTGGCCCCAAGTGGACTTAAAATTGATGACATCAGGAAGGTCAATTAAGAACTGAGAGGAGACCGGGAGAAGATGGCGGAAGAGTAAGACACGGAGATCACCTTCCTCCCCACAGATACATCAGAAATACATCTACACGTGGAACTGCTCCTATAGAACACCCACTGAACTCTGGCAGAAGACCTCAGACCTCCCAAAAGGCAAGAAACTCCCCACGTACCTGGGTAGGGCAAAAGAAAAAAGCAACAACAGAGACAAAAGAATAGGGACGGGACCTGCACCAGTGGGAGGGAGCTGTGAAGGAGGAAAGGTTTCCACACACTATGAAGCCCCTACGCGGGCGGAGACTGCGAGTGGCAGATGGGGGAAGCTTCAGAGCCGCAGAGGTGAGCGCAACCACAGGGGTGTGGAGGGCAAAGCAGAGAGATTCCCGCACAGAGGACCAGTGCCCACCAGCACTCACCAGCCCAAGAGGCTTGTCTGCTCAACTGCTGGGGCGGGCGGGGGCTGGTAGCTGAGGCTCAGGCTTCAGTCGGATAGCAGGGAGTGGGCTGGGGTTGGCAGCGTGAACACAGCCTGAAGGGGTTAGCGCACCACAGCTAGCTGGGAGGGAGTCTGGGAAAAGGTCTGGAGCTGCCGAACAGGCAAGAGATTTCTTCTTGCCTCTTTGTTTCCTGGTGCACAAGGAGAGGGGATTCAGAGTGCCGCCTAAACGAGCTCCAGAGATGAGCGCAAGCCATGGCTATCAGCGCGGACCCCAGAGACGGGCATGAGACACTAAGGCTACTGCTGCCACCACCAAGAAGCCTGTGTGCGAGCACAGGTCACTATCCAAGCCGCCCCTCCTGGGAGCCTGTGCAGCCCGCCACTGCCAGGGTCCTGTGATCCAGGGACAACTTCCCCAGGAAAACACACAGCGTGCCTCAGGCTGCTGCAACGTCATGCCGGCCTCTGCTGCCACAGGATCACCCTGCATCCGTACCCCTCCCTCCCCCCAGCCTGAGTGAGCCAGAGCCCCCAAAGCAGCTGCTCCTTTAACCCTGTCCTGTGTGAGCAAAGAACAGATGCCCTAAGGTGACCTACAGGCAGAGGCAGGTCCAAATCCAAGGCTGAGCCCCGGGAGCTCTGCGAACAAAGAAGAGAAAAGGAAATCTCTCCCAGCAGCCTCAGGAGCAGCAGATTAAATCTCCACAAACAACTTGATGTACCTGCATCTGTGGAATATCTGAATAGACAATGAATCATCCCAAATTGAGGAGGTGGACTTTGGGAGCAAGATATATTATTTTTTCCCCTTTTCCTCTTTTTGTGAGTGTGTATGTGTATACTTCTGTGTGAGATTGTGTCTGTATAGCTTTGCTTTCACCATTTGTCCTAGGGTTCTGTCGGTCCGTTTTTTTTGTTTGTTTGTTTTGGTTTTTTTACTTAAAATTTTTTTTCTTTTTTTCTTAATAATTATTTTTTACTTTTTTATTCTAATAATTTTATTTTATCTTTATTTTATTTGATCCTCTTTTTTTTCTTTCTATTTTTCCTCCCTTTTATTCTGAGCCGTGTGGATGAAAGGCTCTTGGTGCTCCAGCCAGCATCAGGGCTGTGCCTCTGAGATGGGAGAGCCAACTTCAGGACACTGGTCCACAAGAGACCTTCCAGCTCCACATAATACCAAATGAAAAAATCTCCCAGAGACCTCCAAGAGGTCTCTCTCAACACCAAAACCAAGCTTCACTCAATGACCAGCAAGCTATAGTGCTGGACACCCTATGTCAACAATTAGCAAGACAGGAACACAGCCCCATCCATTAGCAGAGAGGCTGCCTAAAATCATAGTAAGGCCACAGACACCCCAAAACACACCACCAGACGTGGACCTGCCCACAAGAAAAAAAAGATCCAGCCTCATCCACCAGAACACAGGCACTAGTCCCCTCCACCAGGAAGCCTACACAACCCGCTGAACCAACCTTAGCCACTGGGGACAGACAACAAAAACAACAGGAACTACTAACCTGCAGCCTGCAAAAAGGAGACCCCAAACGCAGTAAGATAAGCAAGATGAGAAGACAGAAAAACACACAGCAGATGAAGGAGCAAGGTAAAGACACACCAGACCTAACAAATGAAGAGGAAATAGGCAGGCTACCTGAAAAAGAATTCAGAATAATGATAGTAAAGATATCCAAAATCTTGGAAATAGAATAGACAAAATGCAAGAAACATTTAACAAGGACGTAGAAGAACAAAAGAGGAACCAAGCAACAATGAAAAAAAAAGACAAATGACATTAAAAATACTCTAGAAGGGATCAATAGCAGAATAACTGAGACAGAAGAACGGATAAGTGACCTGGAAGATAAAATAGTGGAAATAACTACTGCAGAGCAGAATAAAGAAAAAAAAAATGAAAAGAACTGAGGACAGACTCAGAGACCTCTGGGACAACATTAAATGCGCCAACATTTGAATTATAGGGGTCCCAGAAGAAGAAGAGAAAAAGAAAGGGACTGAGAAAATATTTGAAGAGATTATAGTTGAAAACTTCCCTAATATGAGACAGGAAATAGTTAATCAAGTCCTGGAAGCACAGACAGTCCCATACAGGATAAATCCAAGGAGAAACATGCCAAGACACATATTAACCAAACTATCAAAAATTAAATATAAAGAAAACATATTAAAAGCAACAAGAGAAAAACAACAAATAACACACAAGGGAATCCCCATAAAGTTAACAGCTGATCTTTCAGCAGAAACTCTGCAAGCCAGAAGGGAGTGGCAGGACATACTTAAAGTGATGAAGGAGAAAAACCTACAACCAAGATTACTCTACCCAGCAAGGATCTCATTCAGATTTGATGGAGAAATCAAAACCTTTACAAACAAGCAAAAGCTGAGAGAGTTCAGCACCACCAAACCAGCTTTACAACAAATGCTAAAGGAACTTCTCTAGGCAGGAAACACAAGAGAAAGAAAACACCTACAATAACAAACCCAAAACATTTAAGAAAATGGGAATAGGAACATACATATCGATAATTACCTTAAATGTAAATGGATTAAATACTCCAATCAAAAGACACAGACTGGCTGAATGGATACAAAAACAAGACCCATATATATGTTGTCTACAAGAGACCCATTTCAGACCTAGAGACACATACAGACTGAAAGTGAGGGCATGGAAAAAGATATTCCATGCAAATGGAAATCAAAAGAAAGCTGGAGTAGCAATTCTCATATCAGACAAAATAGACTTAAAAATAAAGACTATTACAAGAGACAAAGAAGGACACTATATAATGATGAAGTGATCGATTCAAGAAGAAGATATAACAATTGTAAATATTTATGCACCCAACATAGGAGCACCTCAATACATAAGGCAAATACTAACAGCCATAAAAGGGGAAATTGACAGTAACACAATCATAGTAGGGGACTTTAACACCCCAGTTTCACCAATGGACAGATCATCCAAAATGAAAATAAATAAGGAAACACAAGCTTTAAATGATACGTTAAACAAGATGGACTTAATTGATATTTATAGGACATTCCACACAAAAACAACAGAATACACATTTTTCTCAAGTGCTCATGGAACATTCTCCAGGATAGATCATATCTTGGGTCACAAATCAAGCCTTGGTAAATTTAAGAAAATTGAAATTGTATCAAGTATCTTTTCCAACCACAAAGCTATGAGACTAGATATCAATTACAGGAAAAGATCTGTAAAAAATACAAACACATGGAGGCTACACAATACACTACTTAATAAAGAAGTGATCACTGAAGAAATCAAAGGGGAAATCAAAAAATACTTAGAAACAAATGACAAGGGAGACACGACCACCCAAAACCTATGGGATGCAGCAAAAGCAGTTCTAAGAGGAAAGTTTATAGCAATACTAGCCTACCTCAAGAAACAGGAAACATCTCGAATAAAAAACCTAACCTTGCACCTAAAGCAATTAGAGAAAGAAAAACAAAAAAAACCCAAAGTTAGCAGAAGGAAAGAAATCATAAAGATCAGATCAGAAATAAATGAAAAAGAAATGAAGGAGACAATAGCAAAGAACAATAAAACTAAAAGCTGGTTCTTTGAGAAGATAAACAAAATTGATAAACCATTAGCCAGACTCATCAAGAGAAAAAGGGAGAAGACACAAATCAATAGAATTAGAAATGAAAAAGAAGTAACCACTGACACTGCAGAAATACAAACGATCATGAGAGATTACTACAAGCAACTCTATACCAATAAAATGGACAACCTGGAAGAAATGGACAAATTCTTAGAAATGCACAACTGCCGAGACTGAACCACGAAGAAATAGAAAATATGAACAGACCAATCACAAGCACTGAAATTGAAACTGTGATTAAAATCTTCCAACAAACAAAAGCCCAGGACCAGATGGCTTCACAGGCGAATTCTATCAAACATTTAGAGAAGAGCTAACACCTATCCTTCTCAAACTCTTCCAAAATATTGCAGAGGGAGGAACACTCCCCAACTCATTCTACGAGGCCACCATCACCCTGATACCAAAACCAGACAAAGATGTCACAAAGAAAGAAAACTACAGGCCAATATCACTGATGAACATAGATGCAAAAATCCTCGACAAAATGCTAACAAACAGAATCCAACAGCACATTAAAAGCATATGATAAACCATGATCAAGTGGGTTTTATTCCAGGAATGCAAGGATTCTTCAATATACACAAATCAATCAACGTGATACACCATATTAACAAATTGAAGGAGACAAAGCATATGATCATCTCAATAGATGCAGAGAAAGCTTTCAACAAAATTCAACATCCATTTATGATAAAAGCCCTGCAGAAAGTAGGCATAGAGGGAACTTTCCTCAACATAATAAAGGCTATATATGACAAACCCACAGCAAACATCACCCTCAATGGTGAAAAACTGAAACCATTTCCACTAAGATCAGGAACAAGACAAGGTTGCACACTCTCACCACATTTATTAAACATAGTTTTGGAAGTTTTAGACACAGAAATCAGAGAAGAAAAAGAAATAAAAGGAATCCAAATCGGAAAACAAGAAGTAAAGCTGTCACTGTTTGCAGATGACATGATACTATACATAGAGAATCCTAAAGATGCTACCAGAAAACTACTAGAGCTAATCAATAAGTTTGGTAAAGTAGCAGGATACAAAATTAATGCACAGAAATCTCTTGCATTCCTTTACACTAATAATGAAAAATCTGAAAGTGCAATTAAGAAAACACTCCCATTTAGCATTGCAACAAAAAAATAAAATATCTAGGAATAAACCTACCTAAGGAGACAAAAAACCTGTATGCAGAAAATTATAAGACACTGATGAAAGAAATTAAAGATGATACAAATAGATGGAGAGATATACCATGTTCTTGGATTGGAAGAATCAACATTGTGAAAATGACACTACTACCCAAAGCAATCTACAGATTCAATGCAATCCTTATCAAACTACCACTGGCATTTTTCACAGAAGTAGAACAAAAAATTTCACAATTTGTATGTAAACACAAAAGACCCCGAAGCCAAAGCAATATTGAGAACGAAAAATGGAGCTGGAGGAATCAGGCTCCCTGGCTTCAGACTATACTACAAAGCTATAGTAATCAAGACAGTATGGTACTGGCGCAAAAACGGAAACATAGATCAATGGAACAGGATAGAAAGGCCAGAGATAAGCCCATGCACATATGATCACCTTATCTTTGATAAAGGAGGCAAGAATATACAGTGTAGAAAAGACAGCCTCTTCAATAAGTGGTGCTGGGGAAACTGGACAGCTACATGTAAAAGTATGAAATTAGAACACTCCCTAACACCATACACAAAAATAAACTCAAAATGGATTAAAGACCTAAATGTAAGGCCAGACACTATCAACCTCTTAGAGGAAAACATAGGCAGAACACTCTGACATAAATCACAGCAAGATCCTTTTTGACCCACCTCCTAGAGGAATGGAAATAAAAACAAAAAGAAACAAATGGGACCTAATGAAACTGAAAAGCTTTTGCACAGCAAAGGAAACCATAAACAAGGTGAAAAGACAACCTTCAGAATGGGAGAAAATATTTGCAAATGAAGCAACTGACACAGGATTAATCTCCAAGATTTACAAGCAGCTCATGCAGTTCAATAACAAAAAAACAAACAACCCAATCCAAAAATGGGCAGAAGACCTAAATAGACCTTTCTCCAAAGAAGATATACAGATTGCCAACAAACACATGAAAGAATGCTCAACATCATTAATCATTAGAGAAATGCAAATCAAAACTACAATGAGATATCATCTCACATCGGTCAGAATGGCCATCATCAAAAAATCTAGAAACAGTAAATGCTGGAGAGGGTGTGGAGAAAAGGGAACCTTCTTGCTCTGTTGGTGGGAATGTAAATTGATACAGCCACTATGGAGAATAGTATGGAGGTTCCTGAAAAAACTAAAAGTAGAACTACCATATGACCCAGCAATCCCACTACCGGGCATATACTCTGAGAAAACCATAATTCAAAAAGAGTTATGTACCAAAATGTTCATTGCAGCACTATTTACAATAGCCAGGACAGGGAAGCAACCTAAATGTCCATCATTGGATGAATGGATAAAGAAGATGTGGCACATATATACAATGGAATATTACTCAGCCATAAAAAGAAATGAAATGGAGGTATTTGTAGTGAGGTGGATGGAGTTAGAGTCTGTCATACAGAGTGAAGTAAGTCAAAAAGAGAAAAACAAATACAGTATGCTAACACATATATATGGAACCTAAGGGGAAAAAAAAAAAAAGGTCATGAAGAACCTAATGGCAAGACGGGAATAAACACACAGACCTACTAGAGAATGGACTTGAGGATATGGGGAGGGGGAAGGGTAAGCTGTGACAAAGTGAGAGAGTGGCATGGACATACACTACCAAACGTAAAATAGATAGCTAGTGGGATGCAACCGCATAGCACAGGGAGATCAGCTCCGTGCTTTGTGACCACCTAGAGGGGTGGGATAGGGAGGGTGGGAGGGAGGGAGATGCAAGAGGGAATAGATATGGGAACATATGTATCTGTATAACTGATTCACTTTGTTATAAAGCAGAAACTAACACACCATTGTAAAGGAATTATACTCCAATAAAGATGTCAAAAAAAAAATCTGTCACACTGAAGTTGGAGCTAATATTGAGATTAATAAAAATAGCACTAAATTAAAAAAAAAAAAAATGAACTGAAACTCCTGAACCATCACAAAGCCTCTAAGTAAATAATAATATTCCTTAACCATTCTTTTTGCATCTCCTAGAAAGAAGTTAAGGGATCACCAGACCATGATTTACTAGTTTGCTTTGCAGGAAAAAGATCAATCACAATCACCAATGACACATTGACTCACAAGATGTATCCAGGGAGTCTGCAACTGAGGTCTTATCAGGAAGCGAAAATCACAAAGAACCCCTCCCCTTTACCCTTTCTGCCTTTAAAAACCTTGCACCCCAGTATAGCCAGCAAGATATATTTGAGACAAGCCTAGGTCTCCTATCTTCCGGGTTGGCGCTGCCCAGACTAACAAACTTTTCTTTGCTCCAAACTCCAACGTTTTAATTTGTTTGGCCTCAACTGTGCACTGGACACATGAACTTGTGTTCGGTGAGACCATTACTGTTACTGAATCCAAGTTTGCACTGCTCATTGCACGACAGGCCAATAAGTTGAGAGACAAGGTGTTGGGGCAAAGAATAGCTACTTTATTCAGAAAGTCAGCAGACCAAGAAGATGGTGAACTAGTGTCCCAAAGAACAATCTTACCTGAGTTAGAATTCAGGCTTCTTTTACACTAAAAGGGGAAGAGCGTGTGGCAGGTTGTTGCAGACTTCTTGATGCTGGCCAGACCCCAGAAGGGATGTGATAATCCTTTGTTCTTGCAACTATCCACATAGGTCTGGTCACTATGTTCCTGTAAACCTCCAAGACAAACATTATTTTCTGTAATGCAGCTTTTTTTTCTCTATGTGAGTGAAAAAGTGTTATGGCTTTAAAGGTCAAGCCTGGGAGGCAGAGCCTTGAGAAAGGGCTACTATGTATATTTCAGGCTATAGGCAACATTCCTTTACAAAGGTGCAGAGCCAGCATGACTAAGCACAGACAACAGAGCACGAAGGTTAGAGCTAAAGGAGTTGATCCAATATGGAGTCAGATTTGGTCTTCTTGTTACATTACTACGAGGTGTCAACATTATCTCCTCCCTACAATTAGGTCAATTACTCTTACTAATATAGTAACTCCAATATTTTACTGCTAATATACTGGACTAAAGAACCCCAAATGACCAGATGGCAGCTATAGCATTAGGTCTAGTGAAATCCTTACTGTGGTCTTAGTAGAATGGTCCTCCAGGAACTATGGCTGCTAATGAACCTATAGTAGTGATGACATATTTAAGATCATTTAAAAAATCAAAATGGAGTAACTGTGGTTCAGGCATCCAAAATGAATCTGAGTGCCATTGTGGATACGGTTTCAGACACATTCCAAAATTACTGAGAACTTGAATTTTCTCTGAACTGTATCAAACTCAAGGACACCACCAGGTCTTTTTCAAAACAATATCTGCTAACAGCTGCTAGCTGCAACCTTGTAGTCTCCAAGTCCTTGCCCCCACCCTTTTCAACTACGTAATTATTTCTGACCCCAATTGATCCTTTCTTAACAAGCACCCTTACTTCTTGCCAGCTCCAATCCTAATTCTTGACAAACCTAATTCTCGCGGTTTTTTGCCTTTACAAACCTCCCCCATTTTTTAGTCCAGCAGAGCACAATTCAAGTGCTTCTTGGATCTGTGTCTCCTGGGCTGCAATCCTAACAAACATCAAGTAAACACATTGTTTGCCTCAACCAGGTCTCTGTTCTCAGCATTCTTGGTTAACACCAGTGAAGAAAGGGTGCACAGTTTGTTCTCAAAAGATCCCTGAAAGTGGTAATGAGAGGGACCACTCCTACTACCAACCCTTGAATTCTCTACCTCTCAGAGCACAACAGCACACAATGGCTGTTGACTCAAATACCACATCTTAGAGAACAGCACTCCAGCCCCACAAGGTATTGCATTTAAGCATGTAAGTGTGCATTTAAGAGCTCTTTCCAATTTTCTGTCAGGCTTGGAAGCTTCAGCGTGCTAAAGTATATGGCAGGACTAGTGGATGACATGGCCATATGCCCACTACTATCCCTTCTTTGTTATTAAGCAGGTCAATTGCCCATAGAGGTATTATGTGAGATCCTATGTCAGTAAAACAGACATTGTCTGAGTCCTCAAATAGTAGGTTAAGGCATTGCAGATAGGAATAAATAACTTATCCTCAGACTATGCATCAATTTTGGTAAGGATAAACTGCTGTCACCTCCAGTTTGGAAGTGTTTCATTGCAATCAGATTGAAACCAAATGGCTGTTTGATGTCTCTTCAATGGATGGTATGATACTATGAGCTCAGACTCAATCAGCTCGATCAGTCTCTGAGAGGGAACCCAAGCTGTTTAGTCCATGAATAAACTATAGCCTAGAAAACATAGCTACTCCATTCATGGACTCACTGTGCATTCACTGGGTGACTAATATCCAGATGATTGTTTGATGCCATGCCCAAAGTGCATCTTCTCTAATAGGTATTTACATGAGACAAACAGATTCAGGTTGGGCCTATGGAAGGTTTATACACATTCTTCTTCCCCAGACTACTCCATCTCTGAATTTCTAATCATGTTCCTCTAAGCCCCTGCCTAACCAATCAAGCCATTTACCATTGCCAAGGAGTCCATGCATATACTTTCTTCAGTCCACTTTTCTCTAAATTAATTGATGCCTAAGTCCATTTCTTGAAGCTCTGCCCACTGGGAAGATTCCCTTCCCTCATCATCACCTTTCAGCACTACCTTAGTCAGGCTGCAGTGCAGTCGCAGTCCATTTTCAACCCACACCAACTACCATGCTCCTAAATCCATGAACAAGGCCTGAGGCTTTCCCTTCTCCATCAAATCAAGTAGTATGTGATTATAGGAGAAAAAAGGAGAAAAAAATAGAAATAATGACTGAAAAACCTTCCAAATTGGTGAAAAACAGGAACCTACAATCCAAGAAGCTCAGTGAAGCCCAAGCAGGATAAATATAAACAAAACCACATCCAGGCACGTTATAGTCAGATTGCTGAAAATGAAAGATACAGTCTTAAAAGAAACAGCGTCGGGGGGTGGGCAAACAAATACATACAGAGGAACAATGATAATCATGATGTCTGGTTTCTCATCATAAACAATGGAGGTCAGAAAACAATGAAAAAATATTTTAAAGTAGTTGAAAGAATGTTGGATGGAAGATGGCTGTATCTTGATCACCCCTTTCAAGGAGAGATGGAGTTTATTTCAATTACCCTTGAAGGTGTGCTGGCTCTGTGCCTGCTTAGCCAATACAATATGCCTGACATGATGCTGTGCGAGTTCTGGGTCTAGCCTTTAAGAGGATTGGCAGCTTGTGCCTTCTTTTCCTGGAACATTTGCTCCCCTTCGGAACCCAGCTGCCATGCAGTGAAAAGCCCAAGCTGAAATGGAGGTCATGTGTAAACACTCCAGTCAGCAGCCCCAGCTGAGCTCCCAGCACAAAGCCAACAACAACAGCCAGCCATGGAAGTGAGTTATCTTGGATTTTTCAACCCATTTGTGCACCCAGACTAGTGTATCTCTGTCTGACCTCACATGGAGCTGAAGAACCACCCAGATGATTCCAGTCAACCCACAAAATCATGAAATATAATAAAATGCTTTTCTTTTAAAAGGCCTAAGTTTCACGGTTGTTTGTTACACAGTGTCAAATAAAAAACAAATATGGACTTAGTAGGGAGACACTTTATTCAAAATGATTATTGCAAGGAGAGGAGGGAGAGACTATTGCAATAGAGAGAATACTTTGACCATAAGATCTGCAAGCATCTCAATGGTCAGGTAAAAAAGATTTTTCTTTTATAGAGAGGAGTAAACAGGCTAGAAAGAACAGGGTGTAGGGACTTGGTATGGAAGAGTGGTATGATCAGATAATGATTTACCCTGAGGCCAGCCTGTTTCCCAAGCTCTTAAGAAGAGACTATATGCTGGTACAGGGACGTGGGGGAATTAGAGAATCTTACCCAAGTTTAGTTAACAAGCATTTTGTTATGATTGATCAGTGGGGACAGTTTAGTTAATCATTCATGAAGCAGAAAGCAGGAATTTGGAGGATCCAGGACTGTCATTATCATAGGTAAAGGGGGGATATTCATGAGTCTTACCTAGGTCATATGAGAAAGAGTGTTCTGTGCAATAAGCCATCTTCCTGAACACAGAACACTGGGGAGATTCCTTTAACCACTGTTTTCCAGGAGCACAGGACTAGGTAAAATTCAACATCATCAGTAAAAATATTTAATAAAAACAACTGCCAACCCAGAAATCTATATCCAGGAAAAATTCTCTTCAAAAATGAGGGCAAAATACAGACATTTTAATGAAATAAAGCTGTGAGAATTTATTGCAATTGGCCTATAGTATAAGAAATACTAAAAAAAAAAAGTCCTGAGGCTGAGTAGAAATGATACTAGACAGAAACTCTGATCTACAGGAAGGAATGAAGAGGTGAGGCAAGGGTAAGTTGAAATACATTGAGTAAAAGAAGCTTGTGGGGATGGTGGTTGCCTAGAGGGGACAAGAGGAACATTTCTAGGATAAGGGAAATGTTTGGTGTGTTGATTACATTTCTCAAAATGTATTGAATTGTACACATAATATTTTTGTTTTACTGTGAATAAATTTTAGCTTAATTTTAAAAAATTAAAAATAAATTTCAACTTCTATCTCATATATAAAAATTAGTTAATAAAGGAAAGGTACATTTTTAGAGTTTTTGAAAATATTTTCATGACCTCAGAGTAGGAAAGGACAAAAAAAAACAGTAACCGTAAAGGGAGAGATGATAAATGTGTTCCCCTTAAATTAAGAACATCTAGTCAGGAAGACCTTCAAGATGGCAGTGGAGTAAAACGTGGAGATCACCTCCCTCCCCAAAAATACATCAAAAATGCATCTACATGTGGAACAACTCCTACAGAGCACCTACTGAACATTGGCAGAAGACCTCAGACTTCCAAAATGGCAAGAAAATCCCCACAGACCAAGGTAGGACAAAAGAAAAAAGAAAAAAAAAAACAACAAACAAAGGAATAAGGACAAGACCTGCACCTCTGGGAGGGACCTGTGAAGGAGGAAAAGTTTCCACACGCTAGGAAGCCCCTTCACTGGTGGGGACGGGAGGTGAGTGGGGGGGAAGCTTCAGAGCTATGGAGGAGAGTGCAGCAACAGGGTTGCAGAGGGCAAAGTGGAGAGATTTAGACACAGAAGATCAGTGCCAACCAGCACTCACCAGCCCAAGAGGCTTGTCTGCTCACCCGCTGGGGCAGGTGGGGGCTGGGAGCTGAGGCTCAGGCATCAGAGGTCAGACTCCAGGGAGAGGACTGGGATTGGTTGCATGAAGGCAGCCTTAAGGGGGTTAGTGTGCTACATCTAGATGGGAGGGATTCTGGGAAAAATCTAGACCTGCTGGACAGGCAAGAGACCATTATTTCAGGATGCACAAGGAGGGGGGCTTCCTGCTCCATGTGCCCACAGGTGGCAGAGCACCACCTAAGTGAGACCCAAAGATGGGTGAGAGCTACAGCTATCATCTTCAACCCCAGAGGCGGGCACAGACCACTACCACTGCCGCCGCTGCCACTAAGGGTTCTGTGTGCAAGTGCAGGTCACTACCCCAACTCTCCCAGGAGCCTGTGCAGCACGCCACTGCCAGGATCCCATGATCAAGGGCGAACTTCCCTGGGAGAACATATGGCGCACCTCAGGCTGTTGTAATTTCACACCGACCTCTGCCGCCACACACACTGCCCACACATCCCAACTGTGACTGCTGTATGCCCCTCTCCCTTGCCTGAGTGAGCAAAAGAGCCCTAATCAGCCGCTACTTAAACCCCTTCCTGTCTGGGTGGTGAACAGACATCTGAGGGCAGCCTACACACAGAGATGGGGCCAAAAACAACACAGAACCGCAGGAGCTGTGTTAACAAAGAAGAGAAAGGGAAATCTCTGCATGCAGCCTCAGGAGCAGTGGATTAAATCCCTGAAATTGGCTTGGTAAACCCAGCATCTGTGGAATACCTGAATAGACAAGTGTTCCCAAAATTGAGGCAGTGGACTTTGGGGGCAACTGTGGACTTGGGGTTTCCTTTCTGCCTTTGATTTGTTTTTGTTTTTATGTTTATCTTAGTTTAGATTTTAGTGTTTGTTTTCATTTTTAGGTTTGTTTATTGGTTTGGTTGGTCTCTTCCTTTTTCCTCTCTTTCTGTGAGTGTGTGTGTATATGTTTCCTTGTGTGATTTTGTCTGTTTAGTTTTGTTTTACAATTTGTCTTGGGATTCTGTCTGTTCATTTTCTTTCTTTTCTTTTTGTGAGTGTGTGTGTGTGTATGTTTCTTTGTGTGATTTTGTCTGTTTAGTTTTGCTTTTACCATTTATTTTAGGGTTCCGTCTGTTCTTTTTTTTTTTTTTTTTCTTCCTTTTCTTCTGTGCCATGCAACTGACAGGGTCTTGGTGCTCTGGCCAGGTGTTGGGCCTGAGCCTCCAATGTAGGAGAGCTGAGTCCAGGACATTGGACCAAAAGAGACTTCCCAGCCCCATGTATCAATAATCGGCATGAATGCTCCCAGAGATCTCCGTCTCAACACTAAGACCTAGCTCCACCCAACGGCCAGCAAGCTCCAGTGCTGGACGCCCCATGCCAAACAACTAGCAAGACAGGAACACAACCACACCCATAGCAGACAGGCTGCCTAAATTCATACTAAGTTCACAGACACCCCAAAACACACTACTGGACACGGCCCTGTGCAGCAGAGGGATATGATGCAGCCCCACACACCAGTACACAGGCAACCAGCCCAGCCCCCACCAGGAAGCCTACACAAGCCACCAAACCAACCTCATTCACTGGAGGCACACATCAAAAATAAGGGGAACTAAGAACCTGCAGCCTGCAAAAAGGAGACCATAAACACGGTAAGTTAAAAAAAATGGGAAGACAGAAAAATATGCAGCAGATGAAAGAGCAAGGCAAAAACCCACCAGACCAAACAAAAGAAGAGGAAATAGGCAGTCTACCTGAAAAAAATTCAGAGTAATGATAGTAAAGATGATCCAAAATTTCTAAAATAGAATGGAGAAAATACAAGAAAGCGTTAACAAGGACCTTGAAGAACTAAAGAGCAAACAAACAATGAACAACACAATAAATGAAATTTAAAATACTATAGAAGGAAACAATAGTAGAATAAGTGAGTCAGAAGAACGGATAAGTGACCTGAAAGATAGAATAGTGGAAATAACTACCACAGAGCAGAATAAAGAAAAAAGAAGGAAGAGATTTGAGGACAGTTTCAGAGAACTCTGGGACAACATTAAATGCACCAACATTTGAATTATAGGGGTCCCAGAAGAAGAAGAGAAAAAGAAAGGGTCTGAAAAAATATTTGAAGAGATTATAGTCAAAAACTTCCTTAACATGGGAAAGGAAAACTGCCTTAACAAGGGAAAGGAAATAGTCACTCAAGTCCAGGAAACACAGAGAGTCCCATACAGGATAAACCCAAGGAGAAACAGGCCAAGACACATATTAATCAAATTAATGAAAACTAAAAAGAAAAAATATTAAAAGCAGCAAGGGAAAACCAACAAATAACATACAAGGGAATCCCCATAAGGTTAACAACTGAACTTTCAGAAGAAACACTGCAAGCCAGAAGAGAGTGGCATAACATATTTAAAGTGATGAAAGGGAAGACCCTACAACCAAGATTACTCTACCCAGAAAGGATCTCATTCAGATTTGAAGGAGAAATTAAAACCTTTACAGACAAGCAAAATTAAGAGAATTGAGCACCACAAAACCAGCTTTACAACAAACGATAAAGGAACTTCTCTAGGCAGGAAACACAAGAGAAGGAAAAGACTTACAAGAACAAACACAAAACAATTTTAACAATGTTAATGGGAAGATACATAACGATAATTACCTTTAATGTAAATAGATTAAAAGCTTCCACCAAAATACATAGACTGGCTGAATGGATACAAAAACAAGACCCGTATATATGCTGTCAAAAGAGACCCACTTCAGACCTAGGGACACATACAGACTTAAAGTGAGGGGATGGAAAAAGATATTCCATGAAAATGGAAATCAGAAGAAACCTGGAGCAGCAGTACTCATATCAGACAAAACAGAATTAAAAAAAAAAGACTATTACAAGAGACAAAGAAGGACACTACATAATGATCAAGGGATCAATCCAAGAAGAAGATATGACAATTGTACATATGTATGCATACAACAGAGGAGAACCTCAAGACATAAGGCAAATGCTAACAGCCATAAAATGGGAAATTGACAGTAACAAAATAATAGTAGGAGATTTTAACACCCCATTACACCAGTGGACAGATCATCCAAAATGAAAATAAATAAGGAAACACAAGCTTTAAATGACACATTAGGCCAGATGGACTTAACTGATATTTGTAGGACATTCCATCCAAAATCACCAGAATACAATTTTCTCTCAAGTGCATATGAAACATTCTCCAAGATAGATCATATCTTGGGTCACAAATCAAGCCTTGGAAAACTTAAGAAAATGGAAATCATATCAAGTATCTTTTCCAACCACAGCGCTATGAGACTAGATATCAATTACATGAAAAAATCTGTAAAAAATACAAAAGCATGGAGGCTAAACAACATGCTACTAAATAAACAAGAGATCACTGAAGAAACCAAAGAGAAATTTTAAAAACCTAGAAAAAAATGACAGTGAAATCATGACAACCCAAAACCTATGGGATGGAGCAAAAGCAGTTCTAAGAGGGAAGGTTAGAGCAATACAATCCTACCTCAAGAAACAAGAAAAATCTCAAATAAACAATCTAACGTTACACCTAAAGGAACTAGAGAAAGAAGAAAAAACAAAACACAAAGTTATTAGAAGGAAAAAAATCATAAAAGTCAGAGCATAAATAAATGAAATGGAAACAAAGAAAACAATAACAAGGATCAATAAAATTAAAAGCTGGTTCTTTGAGAAGATAAACAAAATTGATAAACCATAAGCCAGACTCATCAAGAAAAAGAGGGAGAGGACTCAAATCAATAAAATTTGAAATGAAAAAGAAAAGTTACAACAGACACCACAGAAATACAAAATATCCTAAGAGACTGCTACAAGCAACACTATGCCAATAAAATGGACAACCTGGAAGAAATGGACAAATTCTTAGAAATGTAAAAACTTCCAAGACTGAACCAGGAAGAAATAGAAAATATGAACAGACAAATCACAATTAATGAAATTGAAAATGTGATTAAAAATCTTCCAACAAGCAAAAGTCCAGAAACAGATGGCTTCACAGGGGAATTCTATCAAACATTTAGAGAAGAGCTAACAGCCAGCCTTCTCAAACTCTTCCAAAAACTTGCAGAGGAAGGAACACTCCCAAACTCATTCTATGAGGCCACATCACCCTGATACCAAAAGCAGACAAAGATACCACAAAAAAGAAAATTACAGGCGAATATCACTGATGAATATAGATGCAAAAATCCTCAACAAAATACTAGTAAGCAGAATCCAACAACACATTAAAAGGATCATACACCATGATTAAGTGGGATTTATCCCAAGGATGCAAGGACTCTTTAAAATATGAAATAAATCAATGTGAAACACCATATTAACAATTTGAAGAAGAAAAACCATATGATCATCTCAATAGATGCAGAAAAATCTTTTGACAAAATTCAACAACAGTTTATGATAAAAACTGTGGGCATAGAGGGAACTTACCTCAACATAATAAAGGTGACATACAGCAAACACACAGCAAACATCATTCTCAATGGTGAAAAACGGAAAGCATTTCGTGTAAGATCAGGAACAAGACAAGGATGTCCACTCTCACCACTATTATTCAGCATAGTATTGGAAGTCCTAGCTACGGCAATCAGAGAAGAAAAAGAAATAAAAAGAATACAAATTGGAAAAGAAGAAGTAAAACTGTCACTGTTTGCAGATGACATGATACTATACATAGAGAATCCTAAAGAGGCTACCAGAAAACTACTAGAACTAATCAATGAATTTGGAAAAGTTGCAGGATACAAAATTAATGCACAGAAATCTCTTGCATTCCTATACACTAATGATGAAAAATCTGAAAGAGAAATAAAGGAAACACTCCCATTTACCACTGCAACAAAAAGAATAAAATACCTAGGAATAAACCTACTTAGGGAGACAAAAGACCTGTAGGCAGAAAACTATAAGACACTGATTAAAGAAATTAAAGATGATACAGACAGATGGAGAGATATACCATGTTCTTGGATTGGAAGAATAAACATTGTGAAAATGACTCTACTACCCAAAGCAATCTACTGATTCTATGCAATCCCTATCAAATGGCCAATGGCATTTTTTACAGTACTAGAACAAAAAATCTTAAATTTGTATGGAGACACAAAAGACCCCGAATAGCCAAAGCAGTCCTGAGGGGAAAAAAACGGAGCTGGAGGAATCAGACTCCCTGACTTCAGACTATACTACAGTAATCAAGACAATATGGTACTGGCACAAAAACAGAGATGCAGCTCAATGGAATAGGATAGAAAACCCAGAGATAAATCCACACAACTATGGTCCACTAATCTATGAAAAAGGAGGCAAGGATATACAATGGAGAAAAGACAGTCTCTAGAATAAATTGTTCTGGGAAAACTGGACAGCTATATGTAAAAGAATGAAATTAGAACACTCTGTAACACCATACACAAAAATAAACTCAAAATAGATTAGAGACCTAAATGTAAGACTGGATACTATAAATCTCTTAGAGGAAAACATAGGAAGAACACTCTTTGACATAAATCACAGCAAGATCTTTTTTGATCCACCTCCTAGAGTAATGGAAATAAAAACAAAAATAAACAAATTGGAATTAATGAAAGTTAAAAACTTTTGCAAAGCAAAGGAAACTACAAACAAGACAAAAAGACAATCCTCAGAATGGGAGAAAATATTTGCATATGAATCAACAGACAAAGGATTAATCTCCAAAATATATAAACAGCACATGTAGCTCAATATCAAAAAAACAAACAACCCAATCCAAAAATGGGCAGAAGACCTAAATAGACATTTCTCCATAGAAGACATACAGATTGCCAAGAAGCATATGAAAAGTTGCTCAACATCACTAATTATTAGAGAAATGCAAATCAAAACTACAGTGAGATATCACCTCACACCAGTTAGAATGGGTGTCATCAGAAAATCTACAAACAACAAATGCTGGAGAGGGTGTAGAGAAAAGCAAACCCTCTTGCACTGTTGGTCAGAATGCAAATTGATACAGCCACTATGGAGAACAGTATGGAGGTTGCTTTAAAAACTAAAAATAGAATTATCATATGACCCAGCAATCCCACTACTGAGCATATACCCAGAGAAAACCATAATTCAAAAAGACACATGCACCCCAATGTTCATTGCAGCACAATTTACAATAGCCAGGTCATGGAAGCAACCTAAATGCCCATCGACAGATGAATGGATAAAGAAGATGTTTTACATATATACAATGGAATATTACTCAGCCATAAAAAGGAACGAAATTGGGTCATTTGTAGAGACATGGATGAATCTAGAGACTGTCATACAGAGTGAAGTAAGTCAGAAAGAGAAAAACAAATATCATATATTAAAGCATATATGTGGAACCTAGAAAAATGGTACAGATGAACCGGTTTGCATGGCAGAAATTGAGACACAGATGTAGAGTACAAACGTATGGACACCAAGGGGTGAAAGCAGCAGGGGGGTGTGGTTGTGCTGTGATGAATTTGGAGATTGGGATAGACATATATACACTAATATGTATAAAATGGATAACTAATAAGAACCTGCTGTATACAAAAATAAAATAATATTGAATTAAAATCAAAAGATACATCCTATTGTGTGAACCTTAAAAATTATATAAAATTTGAATATTAGTGCAGATTAATAAAATTTGATTGGAACATAAAAAAAAATTATCTTCCAACAAACAAAAACCTAGGACCAGTTGTCTTCACAGGTGAATTCAATCAAACATTTAGAGAAGAGTTAACACCAATCCTTCTCAAACTCTTCCAAAATATAGCAGAAGGAGGAACACTTCCAAACTCATTCTACGAGGCCACCATTACCCTGATACCAAAACCAGACAAAGATGTCACAGAAAAAGAAAACTATAGGCCAATACACTGATGAACATAGATGCAAAAATCCTCAACAAAATACTAGTTAGCAGAACCATAAAAGCACATGAAAAGGATCCTACATCATGATCAAGTGGGGTTTATCCCAGGAATGCAAGGATTCTTCAATATATGCAAATCAATCAATGTGATACACCATATTAACAAATTGAAGAATAAAAACCATATGATAATCTCAAAAGATGCAGACAACCTTTGCACAAAATTCAACACCCATTTATGATAAAATCCTCCAGAAAGTGGGCATAGAGGGAACATACATCAACATAATAAATGCCATATATGACAAACCCACAGCCAACATAATTCTCAATGATCAAAAATGGAAACCATTTCCTCTAAGATCAAGAACAAGACAAGGGTGCTCACTCTCACCACTATTATTCAACATAATTTTGGAAGTTATAGCCACAGCCATCAGAGAAGAAAAAGAGATAAATGTAATCCAAATCAGAAAAGGTGAAGTAAAACTGTCACTGTCTACAGATGACATGATACTATATATAGAGAATCTTAACAATGCTACCAGAAGACTACTAGAGCTCATCAATGAATTTGGTAAAGTAGCAGGATACAAAATTAGTGCACAGAAATCTCTTGCATTCCTATACACTAACAACAAAAATTCCAAAAGAGAAATTAAGGAAACTCTCCCATTTACCATTGCAACAAAAAGAGTAAAATACCTAGGAATAAACCTACCCAAGGAGAAAAAAGACCTGTATGCAGAAAACTATGACACTGATGAAAGTAATTAAAGATGATACAAACAGATGGAGAGATATACCATATTCTTGGATTGGAAGAATCAACATTGTGAAAATGACTATACTACACAAAGCAATCTACAGATTTAATGCAATCTCTATCAAACTACCAGTGACATTTTTCACAGAACTAGAACAAAACATTTTACAGTTTATATGGAAACACAAAAGACCCTGAAGAGCCAAAGCAATCTTGAGAAAGAAAAACGGAGCTGGAAGAATCAGGCTCCCTGACTTCAGACTATACTACAAACCTACAGTAATCAAGACAGTATGATACTGGCACAAAAACAGAAATATAGATCAACGGAACAGGATAGAAAGCCCAGAGATAAACCCACGCACATATGGTCACTTTATCTTTGACAAAGGAGGAAAGAATATACAATGGAGAAAAGACAGCCTCTTCAATAAGTGGTGCTGGGAAAACTGGACAGCTACATGTAAAAGAATGAAATTAGAACACTTCCTAACACCATACACAAAAATAAACTCAAAATGGATTAAAAACCTAAATGTAATGTCAGACACTATAAAACTCTTAGAGGAAAACACTCTATGACATAAATCACAGCAAGATCCTTTTTGACCCACCTCCTAGATTAATGTAAATAAAAACTAAAATAAAGAAATGGGACCAAATGAAACTTAAAAGCTTTTGCACAGCAAAGGAAACCATAAACAAGATGAAAAGACAGCCCTCAGAATGGGAGAAAATATTTGCAAATGAAGCAACTGACAAAGGATTAATCTCCAAAATTTACAAGCAGCTCATGCAGCTCAATATCAAAAAAACAAACAGCCCAATCCATAAATGGGCAGAAGACCTAAATAGACCTTTCTCCAAAGAAGATATACAGATTGCCAAAAAACACATGAAAGGATGCTCAACATCACTAATCATTAGAAAAATGCAAATTGAAACCACAGTGAGGTATCACCTCACACCGGTCAGAATGGCCTTCATCTAAATATCTAAAAACAGCAAATGTTGGAGAGGGTGTGGAGAAAAGGGAACCCTCTTGCACTGTTGGTGGGAATGTAAATTGATACAGCCACTATGGAGAACAGTATGGAGGTTCCTTAAAAAGCTAAAAATAGAACTACCATATGACCCAGCAATCCCGCTACTGGGCATATACCCTGAGAAAACCATAATTCAAAAAGAGACATGTATCCCAATGTTCATTGCAGCACTATTTACAATAGCCAGGACATGAAAGCAAGCTAAATGTCCATCAACAGATGAATGGTTAAAGAAGATGTGGCTCATATATACAATGGAATATTATTCGCCATAAAAGGAAACGAAATTCAGTTATTTGTAGTGAGGTGGATGGACCTAGTGTCTGTCATACAGAGTGAAGTAAGTCAGAAAGAGAAAAAAAAATACTGTATGCTAAGGCATATACATGGAATCTAAAACAAAATGGTTCTGATGAGCCTAGTGGCAGGACAGTAATAAAGACGCAGATGTAAAGAATGGACTTGAGGACATGGAGTGGGGGAAGGGGAAGCTGGGACGAAGTAAGAGAGTAGCATTGACTTATATACACTACAAAATGTAAAATAGATAGCTAGTGGGAAGCAGCTGCATAGCACAGGGAGATCAGCTGTGTGCTTTTTGAACACCTAAAGTGGTGGGATAGGGAGGGCGAGAGAGAGGCTCAAGAGGGAGGGGATATGGGGATATATGTATACATATAGATGATTCACTTTGTTATCCAGCAGAAACTAACCCAACATTGTAAAACAATTATACTCCAATAAAAATGTTAAAAAAATAAAAAAGAACTTTTAGTTAGGACACCATAAAGAGAAGACAAGCCACAGGGTATCCAGTATATATGAAAAACTACTGATGAACTAACATTAGGGGAACAACATGCTGATGTACTGCCAAGTAGTATAAATATATAAAACAGTACTCATCTGCATTAACAATCAGGCCAATAATTAAAATATAAATTATATCAGTACAAACTCATCAGATTGGCAAAAAGAAGCTAAAAATCTGACAAAATGAAGTGTTGACAATGAGATAGTGCAAAGGCATTATAAATTAGCAGAATCACTTTGGAACTATTTGG
This sequence comes from Eschrichtius robustus, assembly GCF_028021215.1. Taxonomy (NCBI): domain Eukaryota; kingdom Metazoa; phylum Chordata; class Mammalia; order Artiodactyla; family Eschrichtiidae; genus Eschrichtius; species Eschrichtius robustus. Next base: position 37,448,021 of record NC_090843.1, read on the forward strand.
AATTATCTAATAAAGTTAAAGATGTGAATACCTTATAATTACACATTTCTACTCTTTAGAAATATGTTCCAATAAAAGTCTCTCATGAGGATATATATATAAAAGAATATTAGCAGCATTACTGTTCATAATATTCATCAACAGTAGAATAGATAAATAATGATGTTTTCATACAGTGGGATATTACATAACAAAGACATGTGAAAGCAGCTCACATAACAATATGAATGTGTCTCACAAAAAAATATTGAGTGAAAGAAAAAAGAATCAAAAGAATATATAATTGTTCCATTTATATAGCTTGATAACTGACAAACTAAACAATATTTTTTAGGTAAGTATGTGTAAATGATTAAAAACTATGAAGAAAAACAGGAAAATGATTATAATAGAAGCCAGGATAGTGCTTACCTCTAGGTGTAGGAAGGGTGTTTTTTTCTGGACACATGGAGTTCTTCTAAGATCTTACACTGAGCATATGTGTTTTATGTATACTTCTGCATATATGATACATTTCAAAAAAAAAATTTTAATGAACATGTGTGGTATATTATATTGACCAGGGCCATGAGTTTGGCCATTGTTTTAGAACAAATAGCTTTATTGTACTTCAAAACCTATTGGGAGTTGGTTAACATCTGCATGTTAGTATTAGAAGATAACTGTCTTTCAAACAGAAATAAAATTAGGAAACCATCTTGGTCATCATAACACAACTAAAATAACTGAATCCAGAGATGATAATTAACTTGCACAAAGTAGAGTAACTAGTGGCAGAGACTAGACTAAACTCCCACCGACTGGGACAAGGAGATATTCAATCATTGACATTAATCCTGAGAAAGTCTCTAAAGTCAGGTATCATATCTTGTCCATACTAATAAAGGGTTCTTTACACTTGGAATATTGTGTATCCTTTGCCCTAGTTGCTTGCCCATATCGTAGATCATTTGATGTAGCACGTTAACCCATCCAAACAAATGCCATACATTTGTTGTTTCTTAGGGAATAAAATAGTTTTTACCTAAACAGAATATGATTGGAAAAGAAAAAAATATTGCTCCGCATTTCAAATTACTCAAATGAGGAATTCATCCTATAACTCATTATCTTCCCCACATGAGAGGGACATGAATTTTTTTAACCTTAGTTTGATTTTTTTCTAACTCATTGTTTCTCAAATGTTGTCTTTGGTCTCATTCACATCAAAACCAATTGGAACCTGAAACATTAAAAATGTAGGTACTTAAACTTTAGCCTGGCCATAGCATAGTCTAGTAGAATCCTTGAGGAAGAAGCTCAAAAATCTTCATTTTAAACAAGCTCTCCAGATGATTTTTATGCTCAATAAATTGGTAGGGTTCTACCCAAGTATATTTTCTAGGAACTCATGATTTATTACTTTAATCTGATATGTTTTATTATTTAATGCCTTTGATGACAAAGCAGCAGAACTTTCTTGTGATATTATTTAATGTATGTGTCACACTTAAAGAAAGAAAATTTGATCTTATTCAATCTTATACCTGTCTCCCTTTTTTAAAATCCTAGCGCTGTAGCTGCATAGAAGCATAGTTTGTCCCAGTTGCAGGAAACATTAGGGATCAGTTAATTGAACCTCATCATTTATTTTATGGCTAAAAAAACAAACCCCAAAGATGGGGACTTACTTGCTAAGGTCATACAAAGAGTTAGTGTCTGGTCCCATACCAGAACTCAGTCGCCTTGGCCTAAGAACAGTGATTTTCTTTTTAAAGCATGAGTGTGTACAAAATCTAGTAGGTGATATGCAATGGCAAAAATAAGGTCTTTGTATGAGTTTTGTGGGAAGACTATGACTTGATTTTAAAAGGTATTTAACTTCTATTCATTAATTCCATTATATGAACTTTTTAGTATAAATTATATAATATTTCACTTGATCAATGTACTATAATAAATAGTAGTTTCACTATGCTTTATTTCTACCTTAATTCATTCTAAAAAGAAGTTGTCTGCTTACAGAAAAAAAAAATATACATAGGATGCCAAGATTTAAAATAGCTGAGACAATTATGGCTTATTTTCATTTGCTCTGTCATTAGAAAAAGAGATTTGGAGTCTACCTAAATAATCTCCAGGATTCCAACTTTATAACTTTAGTCAAGATGTTCTGTAAATGGAGAGGAGAGAGGGGAATGGGATGTGTTAAAAAGTGACTTTATCTTTCATTATTTCTCAAAGATTGAGAAAAAAAAGAAAAAAATTTGTAGGCATATTATTTCTTCTCAGCGTACTGCAATTGGGCCTCTGTACCTATCACTTAGATACTGTTCTTGTCTAGGACAATAATAACTTCCTACACATCGAATCCTAAAGGTGAGATCTTTTATCCTACTTAATTTATTGGCAGTAGTCAACATATTTGGCCACCCTCTCCTTCTTTAAACATATTCTTTTCTGGGTTTCCGTGGTAACATCCTGTGATGGTTAATTTTACATGTCAATATGGCTAGGCCATGGTGCCCTGATATTTATTTGGTAAGACAAGTCCACATGTTGCTGTAAAGGTATTTTTAGATGAAATTAATATATAAATCAGTAGATTTGAGATTAATATATAAATCAGTAGATTTTGAGTAAAACACGTCACTCTCCATAATGCAGGTGGGTGTCATCCAATTAGTTGAAGGCCTTGAGAAAAAAAAATGAAGTTCTCCTAAGGAGGAGGAAATTCTGCCAAAAAACTGCCTTCAGACTCAAGCGGGAATATCAACTCTTTCCTTGGGTCTTCAACCTGCTGGCTTTGGAATTGCCAGCCTCCACATATCCACATTCTCTCTCTCTCTCTGTCTCTCTGTCTCTCTCTCTCTCTCTCTCCTCTCTCTCTCTCTCTCTCTCTATCTCACACACACACACACACATACACACACAATAGGATATAAACTATTCTGTTTTTCTGCAGACTCCTGAGTAATGCACACTCCTTCCCACTTTGTTGGCCACAACCATTCAGTTTCTTTGTCGGCTCCTCTTCCTCTGTCTGGCTTCCAAAATGTTAGTGTGCCCAGGACCCACTTCTCTGTCAACATGTTCTCTCCAGGAGACAGCTGCCTATTCCAGGGTTTTAAATATTATATAAACACTAAAGACTCTCAGATCTCCAGCCTTGATCTCTTTCTAGAACTCCAGGGAACAGGTTGATCCATCCAATAGGTATTGCAAAATTAACGTGGCCAAAAACAAACTCTTGATTTCCTCCTCCAGACCTGCTGCTTGCCCAATATTTTCTCTCCCAATAAAAGGAACAATCATTCACATGTTGCCTTCCCTCATTCCTAACATCTAATCCATAAACAAGTTCCATCAACTCTACATGCAAACATATTTCCTATCTGTGCGCTTTTCTGCAAATTACTGTCATCTCTTGCCTGAATTGTTCCATAGACCCCTAACTTATCTGTTCCAGCTTCCAATTATTCATTCTACACACAAAGCAAGCTGAGTAATCATGTTCTCAGTGATAAATGATAAATCAAATGATGTTACTCCCTTACTTAAAAGCCTCCAATGGCTTTTGACTTCATATAAAGTAAAAACCAAGCTCTTCACCACAAAGTAACTGGCCCCTGCCCAGCTCTTTGACCTCTTCTCTACCATTCTGCATTGTCTTCTACATTCCAGCATTCTTTCTCTATTTTTAACAGCAGGCTTGCTTCCCTCTAAAGCCTTTGTCAGAGTGGTCCCCTTTGCTCAGAATGCTTCTTTTGCCATATCTCCACATGCTTGAACTTCCATTTAAACATTAGTTTAAATATTAGCTCTGCAGTGCGGCCATCCTTGACCACCCAATCTTTAATAATCACCCAGTCTCTCCCTGTCATGTCACTGCTTGAATTCTCTGCATAGCACATAACACTCTGATATTTTCCCTTTGTTTTTAATGTTTATATTTCCATTTTCCCCATTTAGATGCAAGTTCATGAGCAGAGACATTGTTCATCTTTTTCACAGCATTATCCCAGGTACCCAGGACAGTATCCAACATGGATCACATAGCCAATAAAGAAGAATGAAGTAAAAAAGACTAAAAGCATAGGTGGCACAATGTTAACAGTCGTTAATTTGGGAAAATGGAAATAGAGATATTTGGTATATCATCTTTTTAGCTTTTCTGTATTTTTAGAATATTTCAGAATTGTGTGTAGATAGAGGTATAATTTGAAGAATCATTTGAAAGAAGCAGCTTGTCTTATTACTGCCAGCACTTGTCACCCTGAACTGGAATGTAATCTCACGGAAAGAAAGAGCTGTGTTAGTGATGCTGCATGAAGTCTAGACTGAAAATTAGGAGCTGGGGCTTGCAGTTTCTATCTAAAGAGAGATGGTACACTTCCTAGAGCTCTTACAGACTGAGAAGGGTCACCCCCACTCCTGCCTTCCAGTTTTGCATAAAATTGAGAAATGCTTGGGGTCCATGATAATTAGATGCAGTGTGTGAAGGATGTTCAGTTGTAGAAGTCTAGCCCAGTGGAGAGAGCACCATCCTCAAGCCAGGTGACCTGGCCTCTTCCACCAGCTAGATGGGGGGTAGGGGATGGGGAAGGCATTCAGAAAGGAACTCTACCTTTGCGTGTGTGTGTGTGTGTGTGTTCATTTTCCTCTTTTACAAAAATGAGGGAGTTAAATAAAACTATCCTTTTTCTAAATAATTTCAGTTTCAGTTTTTATTACCCCAACATTTTTAGAATTTTATTTAAAAATATCTGGTACTTCAGCCAAAATTTTCAACTCCATAAGGTACATTAATACTGAAATTTTGTAATCTAGACCCTGGCTATTAAAATGTATCTGTGGACCAGCAACACTGGCATACTCCGGGAGCTTTGTAGAGATGGGAACTTTTAAGCCCCACTCAGACCTAATTAATCTGAATCTACATTTTAACAGGCTCCCCAGGTGATTCCTATCCACATTAAGAAGTTAGTGTGCTAATCTACAGCACCTACTACAGGTTTCTGCATGAGCTGACTTCACTAATCAAACCTGCTTAACAAAAACCTGGTGACTTTTAGCACAATGATATTTAAATTTGTACCACATTTAAAATTTTCTTTTATATACATTATTCTGCTAAATCTTCACAACAGTACCATTAAGTTGTTAAGCAGTTCTTATTGTCACCAAATTACCGATGAGAAAAGTGATATTAAGGTGAAATGATATGCCCAAATCACACAGCAAATCGTGACAGAGGCTATGAATCTGAGGAATACATGTCACTGATATTACTGTTAGGATGGAAGATGCCTTAGCAACATTCCCCCAACCCATACAGTTTATACCATGTTAGAGAGAACTGCTAGGGCTGCTGCTCAATATAGAACCTTAAAATTCCCGTAGGTACTGAAAAATAAATCACATTCTCCAAGTCATTCTGAGTTGAGCTAAAAATTCAATTATCACCTCACTAGCTGACATCGTAAATCTACCAATTCCCAGAAACTAAGTGATAACCTTAAAGGCACTGTCTCCACTGAGCTATGACCTTCTCCTTCTGAAGTTTCTCAGCACAAGCCCTTGGAGCTCTGACTTGAGTTAGAATGTCAAGCAGAAAAACTTGGATTCAAATCCTCACCCTGACTCTTTCTTACTAGATATGACACATAGGTGAATTATTTAGCCTCTTTGAGCCTTAGATTCCAATTCTATAGGCTGGAGATGGTTTACCTGTCTGTAAAGGTATTAGGGAACCATTGACTGAAACCACCCACTTTGGCCAGGCACAGCAATAACCACTTGCATGAGTTGTCTCACAATAGAAGGTCCCCATAAGGAACATGGTGCGGCTGCCGAAAAGTAACTGGGAGAATTTGGGAGTGGTCAAAAGGAGGCAGGAGATGCAAGCCCATAATATGTCCCGCCAACCTCCCAGATTCTAGCTCATGCTAGAATCCATCTTGGCTGAGAGATGCATGCTCCACCAAAAAGGACCCTAGGTCAGACCAAATATGGGCACAGGCAAGATGATTGGCCAGAGACAACCCAGAAACTAACCCCATCACCATAAAACCTGAGACTGAGCCACATGGCAGAGCAGTTCTCCTGGGTTCCCTTACACTGCTGCTCTCTGCCTGCATGCCCCTTCCCAATAAAGTCTTTTGCCTTGTTAGCACATGTGTCTCAGACACTTCATTTCTGAGTGTTAGACAAGAGCCCACTCTCCAGCCCTGGGAGGGGGTCCACCTTCCAGTAACAAAGATGTTAGAATCAGAGGAGATAATACATGCACCGTGTTTAACACAATCTTTAGCTCCCAGTACATAGACCATAATGATAGGTATTGTTCACCTCTCAAAGAAAGTTTTCTCATCTTCAAATTGGTTATTGAACTGAACAATCTCTAAAGTTCCTCCATTTCTGACATTTGAAAAGTTTAACTCATGTTTACACTTCATGTTTTAACCCTTCATCCAGAATTCAGAGCTTACCCTCATTTAAAAAAGAAAAAAAAAAATGTTTTGTATGATTGAAATATGAAACTGTTTCCTGATTGAATGAGATTTCAAGAACATGTAGAGGACACAGACTGGAGAAGTTATTATATGTCGATTTGAATCCTATACATTCAGTGACATGGGCCATGCAAAAAAAAAAAGAAAAGAAAATAAAAGAAAAAGAAAAACTACGTCCTTTAAATCACTAAAGTTTTTAAACTACTTTTTCTAAATTGGAAGAATGAATATCAATAGACACTGACGTTACCTGAAAAGATCACAAAAATGATAAGAGCTAGAGTAGCAGTAGTATGTATTATATTCTGCAGCATCAGGCCTCCCAAAGAACAGGGCAGCTGACTGAAGAGAGGCATTTCCCAGTTGGACTCATCATGTTCTACAAGAAAAAGGCAGTTATTTATTTACCTTCTTATTTATTTAGATATGAGCCTGCCCTTGAAGATTATAAATAGTTTATTCCTAAAAGAAAAGAAAAGAGAAAGCAGAATAAAAGCCCTACAGCATAGTCACCCTGTGCTCTTTTACTGCAATAGTAATGAGAATGGGGCTCTCCACCTCTACCTCCACTGAGCATAACTTCCTGTAGAAACACTTCCATGTGGGCCTTAAAGATCTACATTTTCTCTTTCTGGATCACTGTTATTGTTCTTATTGTGGCCCAACTGACCCTGAAGGATGAATCAGAATAGTACATAGAACATTTCTTATTCTTTGATCTTAGAGTAGAATTTCAGATTCTTCTCTTTAATCGTCTTATATGTTGTTTGAAAAAAGAAACTTTTTTATTCTTATGAAAAATAAGAACCAGAAGAAATGAGTACATTTCCTCACTGGATAGTTGATCATCTTTCTCCAGGAAGATGCCATGGCTCTATCCTCTGTTGTCTAATTACTTTTTGGCAAAAGTCTAAAAATGTGATAAAGGAAACTAACAACAAAAAATAACCTTCTTTCAGATACCTAAGTATGTATTGTTGGTGTTCTGCACTCAGGGGAACAGATGCCATTGTATATAATTCCATCACCAAATTAAGTTTGTCTTTAAGAAACAAAGAAATCTACCATATCCCCTTCCTAACCTAATTCTAAAAAGAATGTGTGTAAAATGAATCAAAAAAAAAAAAAAGATTTCAGGGTCAACTCTGATTTTGCCATTCAATCATTATTTTAATCACCATTTACTAAATGCTCACCCTTTGTCAGAGCTTGGGCTGTGTTTGGAAATAGAATAAATAAAACAAACAAAAAACAAAACAAAGCAAATAAACAAACCAAATAACAATTATAATACCTTTCCTGGTTTCAAGGAGCTAAACTTAAAGGGGAGAGAGAAACATTATGAATCAAAACAAAACAAAACAAAATTATTTAAATAGGAACATATTCAAAATACTTTGAAAATACTGGAAATGATTATATCTTGAGGTTGAGAGGAGGACTAAAAAAACCTTCACATAAGGAAGTATACTTTTCTTCACTTTGAGATAACTGGACCCTTTTGCTCTATAATTAACTATATAGACATATTATCTTTTTCAAATTTTTCATTCATTAATTCAAATTTACTGGGCATCTGCTTCCATGCATTCCAGGGAGTCAGAATTATTGTAACTCATAGAGTGGGAGCGGTCAGAAGGTCCAAAATAAGTGGTCAAGTCAGAATTTGGTTCCAAAACAATCTCACTTTAAGATACCCAGATTCTAACATTATGCTATATATTACCTCTAGCATTGCAGAGAATAGTTATCCCATTAAAGTTTTTCTCAAATTATGGTCCGTAGACCCTGGGGTTTCCTAAGATCTTTTTTAAGGATCCACAAATGCAAAACTCTTTTCATAACAATACTAAGATGTAATTTGCTATTTTTTGTGTTGCTATTTATACTGATGGTGTGGAAGCAGTGGTGGGTAAACTGTTGACACCTTTGCACGAATCAAGACAGGGAGACAAAACTGTACGAGAAGTTATGTTTTCACTGCCACACATAAACAGTGAAAAAAATGAGATAGTTTTACTTAGAATGTCCTTGGTGAAGAAGTATATGTTGCTAGTGTTATTAAATCTTGACCTTTGAGAATATACATTTTTTAATATTCTGTATGAAAAAATAGAAAGTACAACTAAAGCACCTCTATTGTGTATTGAAGTACAATAATACCCTTGAGAAACAGGATGGTGAAACTGTTTGAATTGTGGACTGAACTAGCCACCATTTTTACTTCAAAGAGTGATAAACAGACAAACTCTGACTATTCAAACTTGAAATATTTGGCAGATGTTTTCTCAAAAATAAATAAATTGAGCCTGTCACGTCAAGAAAAACAGTTGCCATTATTTGTTGTCAATGATAAAATTTGCGTTTTCAAGTGAAAATTAAAATTTTGAGGAACTTGTATCTGCCACCATGAGCTTGAGAGCTTCCCAATGGTTGAGACTTTTCTGATGACATCCTTAATGATATTGATTAATGTGATTCTTTTTGACATTGTCTAATAAATTATCTCAACATTTGGAAGATCTGCATACCTTAAAAAAATCAATATTTTCCAAATGACCAATACATGATATTACAAAATCATATTTGAGACCAAGATCCAATTCAAGCGAGAGATAGACCAATGAATTTTAAATTTAAGAAGTTCATTGATGTGGTTTCATATTCCACATTAAAAATAATCTCTAAGAAATGAGTTTGTCAAACTTGTATATATGATCAAAGAAAAATATCCACAATTGTCTGAAAAGGCTATTAAAATATTCCTTCCTTTTCCAACTACCGATATGTATGAGGTGAAATTTGCTTCATATAGTTCAAGGAAAACAACATGCTACAACAAATTCAGTGTAAATGCAGATGTGCTAATACAAATCTTTTCTATTAAGCCAGATATTAAAAATAGTTGAAGCAATTTCAAACAATAAAATACTTCTCATTAATTTGGGGGGAAAATATAAATATTTTTCCATAAAATATATTATGTTAACATGTAATAGATTTATTATTATTATTATATGAATTATAAAATACTTTTAAATATCTTCATTTTATTTCTAGTATGGGAAAATTTAGTACTTTGTCTCTAATAAACAAAAGCTCTTTGGGCTCCTCAACAATTTTTAAGAGTGCAAGGGCATACCGAGACCAAAACATGCAAGAACTGCTTGCCCTATCAGAGATAAAACTATACTATAATGCTTGATTAATTAAACCAGTGTGTTGTTGGTGCAAGAACATTTAAGCACATCAATGAAGAGAACAGAGTCCAGAAAGAGACTCATATATATGATAATTAAATACTATGACAAAGTTTGCATTTTAAATTAGAAATTATATCAAGAGGGTCTTGACAGGAAACAGATGGCACTGTGAAATGAAGTAATTGAAGAAATTTTACTAAAGGAAATATTTTCAAGGGTATGAGCTGAATTAAGGGAAATTAGTAAGAATAGAGAAGCACCATTTTGCTAGAAACAGTGAGATCCTTTACCATCCTAAGTCTGAAGGTCAAAGAGAAGGGAGTCTGGAAGCTGGGGATTGAACTGTTTCCTTAGTAGCTACAGGAGAGGGCCTCCAGGCAGGCAGGGTGCCCTACAGAGGAGAAATAGTCATTGTCAACCAGCAGGCCAACAAGGAGAGAGCCAGAGGAACCAAACCTCAGTCCTCATCCCTCCTCTGATCTGGTGCTGGTGCCTCCTGTTGGCCAAACCTAACTGAGAGCCAGACCATTCCAGATTTAAAAAGTTGAAAATGGTGGAAAGAGGATCTGGAGGGGCAAGTAGAAGACATCCATCTGTCTACCCCTTTACTCCTCAACATACCTTCTTATTTTTCACCCAGACCTGTTCAAGCCCATTTACCATTTGCATTTAGTAATGGATTGTGGATGTGCGTATCTAATTTTATGGTTCAGTGAATTAAATAATACACAGTTCACTTTAGGCACTTTGGATGGCAGAGTCAGTGTTCCAGCCTCTAAGGACACTGCTTTAGATGTAGGAAATGGGTCAGGAGAAAACAGAGTCAGATGTCAGGCATCCCTCTTTAGACTTCCTTTTCCACCAGGATATTGAATTTTCAGGTCCTCCCCATCCTGATAGCTTTCTAATGCCTTCACACAGATTTTGAAAAAGTATCTTAGCCAGTTTTTTTGCTTGTTTTTAGTAGGAGGATTGGCCTGATATAACCTACTCTCTCATTACTGCGAGCAGAAGTTCTTCTCTCAGGTTTTGATTGATGATTTGGTTGTTTATGGATGTCCAGATTGGAAATAATTTCCTGACAGTATAACAGAGACTTTGCTATTGAGAATTTCAACTCAATTTTGATTCCTCTTCTCACTCATTGTTATTGCTTCACTATGTTTTGCCTTTCTTTTTGAAAGCTTCCCTTTTTTTTTTTTTTTTATTTGTCCCTAATCTTTTGAAATTTCAAGATGATGTGCCTTGGAAAGATCTTTTCTCATCCTTTGTCCAGTCATTTTAAAACCCTTTTAATAAAGAGACATATTCTTCAAATTCAAGAATTTATTTTTTAATTATTTATTTATAATTTCTTCCATTCCATTTTTATTGTTTTCTCTTTTTTTAATTCTCTTACATGGATGTGGATTCAGACTATTCCTTTGCTTTATATTTCCTTTCCCATTTTACATCTGTTTGTCTTTTTACCTTACTTTCTGGAAGAGATCCTTAACTTTATCATCCAAGATTTCTATTGATGTTTTAAGTTTTACTATCATATTTTAAATTTACTTGTTCTCTGAAAGATACTTTTTATAGCATGTTTTTCTTGTTTCATGAAAGGAAAATTATCTTTTATCTTTCTGAAGATATTAATGATTTTCAAAAATCATTCAAATTCTAGTTTTTAAACTCCCTGCATAATCTCTGATTTCTCCAGTTTCATTGTTGGTTTTGTTTATATTGGTTTCTGTCTTTCAGGTTAAAGACTTTTTTCAAATTTCTGACAACATGATCTTTGGCTGTCAGCTCATATTAAATAATTTGGCAATAAAAAGATCTTTGGAAGTTTGAGGATATGACTGGGAGTTGTTTACTCTGGGTTTCACTCTAAGGTGATTTTTTTTCTTTTCTCTGAGGATGGTGATATTCCTCAAGGGAGACTTCCATTCCCCTTCCTACAGATGTAATTTTGGCTTTTAGTGTCCTTGTATTTTAGTACATTTTCCCTACCATCAATTGCACACAGATTCCTGTGGTCCCTAGAATCTCTGTTTGAAGTTTTCCAGAGGATAAACCTCCAGTTCTTTGCCAGCCTGGGTGAGAGCCAATAATAGGGAGAGAATCTGGCAATTAAGTAAGCTTTAGAGAATCTCTCAATTAGAACTTTTAAAACTCCTTATCTTCACCATTATTTTTTAGAGGTGCCTGATTTCAGTTACGAAGTTTTACAAAGCAAATTAATTTGTTAGTGAGCTTATAATAATGCCATCTTAGATTTCAGTTTTCTCAAGTTGGCTAATTCAGTTACAACTTGTCCTCCTACTGTCCTGCTTCCAGAAGTTTGTTGGTATTGTTTTCTGTGTAATTCTTCAAGCTTGTCATTGACATTTTTTATAACCTACCATTTTGGTGGAATTTCAGGAGATAGCAGATAAAGGCATGCATTCAAATGATCATCTTTAACTTGATGCCATTGTTTCCTTTTAATAATAAATCATTTTGTACTGTCTAAAAAGTGCAGGTATTTATCTGTTAAGTCCATCTGGTCTAATGTGTCATTTAAGGCCAATGTTTCCTTATTGATTTTCTGTCTGGATGATCTATCCATTGATGTAAGTGGGGTGTTAAATTTCCCATATTATTATTGTATTGCTGTCTGTTTCTCCATTTAGGTTTATTAAGACTTGTTTTGTGGCCTAATATATAATCTATCCTGGAAAATTTTCAATGTGCACTTGAGAACTATGTGTGTACTGTTGCTTTTGGATGGAATAATCTGTTCCATTTCAAGATGGTGATGTAGGAAGATACTGAACTCACCTCCTCCAATGGACACACTGAGTCAGCAGCTACATATGGAATAATTTCCTCTTAAAAGAAATCTAAAGCCTGGATGAGTGATGACTGCACATCAGACAGAAGAAAACTACATCAAAGCTGGTAGGAGAAGCTAGGACACAATATTGCCATAAACCCCACCCTACCTCCTCAGCACAGTAACCCCAGCACAGTGATCAGGAGAAAATTCAGAACTGAGAGCTTTTTCCAGGGAAGTGAATGTTCAAATCCCAGATTTCGCACCTCAGCTTTTAATACCTGCACCTGAAAGATGAGCCCCCAAACCATCTAATTTTGTAAAACAACAGGGCCTGTGTCCTGAGAACCACAACACTATAGTGATCTAAGAAATGGCTCTTAAAGCACTTGTGCACTCATACTCACCTGGCCTGTGGCCCAGCTCAGAAGCAGCCAATCATTCCCAGACTTAAAGTGAAGGAGGATCACCTGCTTATATTAAAGCACCTGCCTGAGGGGCAGTCATCTAATTTAACACACATATCTAGGAGCCTGCTGAAACACTGCACACTGAAGACCTGTATATTGAAAACTGTAAGACATTAATGAAAGAAATTGAAGAATACACAAATAAATGAAAGACATTCCATGCTAATGGATTGTAAATATTAATATTGTTAAAATGTCTATACTGATTGGAACCAAGAAGGCAGAGTAGAAGGACGTGCTCTCACTCCCTCTTGAGAGAATACCAGAATCAAAGCTAGCTGCTGAATAATCATCAACAGGAAGACACTGGAACTCACGAAAATGATAGCCCACATCCAAAGACAAAGGAGAAGCCACAATGAGACGGTAAGAGGAGCACAATCACAGTAAAATCAAATCCCATAACTGCTGGGTGGGTGACTCACAGACTAGAGAACACTTATACCCCAGAAGTCCACCCACTGGAGTGAAGGTTCTGAGCCCCAGGTCAGGCTTCCCAACCTGTGGGTCCAGCAACAGGAGGAGGAATTCCTAGAGAATCAGACTTTGAAGGCTACTGGGATTTGATTGCAGGACTTTGACAGAAATGGGGGAAACAGAGACTCCACTCCTGGAAGGCACACACAAAGTAGTGTGTGCATAGGGACCCAAGGAAAGGAGCAGTGACCCCAGGGGAGACTAAGCCAGACCTACCTGCTGGTGTTGGAGGGTCTCTGGCAGAGGCAGGGGCTGGCTGTGGCTCACTGTGGGGATGAGGACACTGGCAGCAGAAGTTCTGGGAAGTACTCCTTGGCATGAGCCCTCCCAGAGTCTGCCATTAGCCCCACCAAAGAGCCCAGGTAGGCTCCAGTGTTGAGTTGCCTCAGGCCAAACAACCAACAGGGAGGGAACCCAGCCCCACCCATCAGCAGTCAAGTGGATTAAAGTTTTACTGAGTTCCGCCCACCAGAGCAGCTGTCAGCTCTACCCACCACCAGTCCCTCCCATTAGGAAACTTGCATAAGCCTCTTAAATAGTCTCATCCACCAGAGGGCAGACAGCAGAAGCAAGAAGAACTACAATCCTGCAGCCTGTGGAACAAAAATAACATTCACAGAAAGAGAGACAAGATGAAAAGGCAGAGGGCTATGTACCAGATAAAGGAACAAGATAAAACCCCAGAAAAACAACTAAATGACGTGGAGATAGGCAACCTTCCAGAAAAAAGAATTCAGAATAATGATAGTGAAGATGATCCAGGGCCTCGGAAAAAGAATGGAGGCAAAGATCGAGGAGATGCAAGAAATGTTTAACAGAGACTAGAAGAATCAAAGAGCAAACAAACAGAGATGAACAATACAATAACTGAAATGAAAACTACACTGGAAGGAATCAATAGAAGAATAACTGAGGCTGAAGAACGGATGAGTGACCTGGAAGACAGAATGGTGGAATTCACTGCTGCGGAACAGACTAAAGAAAAAAGAATGAAAAGAAATAAATACAGCCTAAGAGACCTCTTGGACAACATTAAATGCAACAACATTCACATTATAGGGGTCCCAGAAGGAGAAGAGAGAGAAAAGGACCAGAGAAAAATATTTGAAGAGATTATAGTCGAAAACTTCCTTAACATGGGAAAGGAAATAGCCACCCAAGTCCCGGAAGTGCAGAGAGTCCCATACAGGATAGACCCAAGGAGAAACATGCTGAGACACATAGTAATCAAAATGGCAAAAATTAAAGACAAAGAAAAATTATTGAAAGCAGAAAGGGAAAAATGACAAATAACATACAAGGGAACTCCCATAAGGTTAACAGCTGATTTCTCAGCAGAAACTCTACAAGCCAGAAGGGAGTGGCATGATATAGTTAAAGTGATGAAAGCGAAGAACCTACAACCAAGATTACTCTACCCGGCAAGGATCTCATTCAGATTCGATGGAGAAATCAAAAGCTTTACAGACAAGTGAAAGCTAAGAGAATTCAGCACCACCAAACGAGCATTACAACAAATCCTAAGGAATGTCTCTAAGTGGGAAACACAGGAGAAGAAAAGGACCTACAAAAACAAACCCAAAACAATTAAGAAAATGGTCATAGGAACATACATATCAATAATTACCTTAAACATGAATGGATTAACTGTTCCAACCAAAAGACACAGGCTTGCTGAATGGATACAAAAACAAGACCCATATGTATGCTGTCTACAAGAGACCCACTTCAGACCTAGGGACACATACAGACTGAAAGTGAGGGGATGGCAAAAGATACTCCATGCAAATGGAAATCAAAAGAAAGCTGGAGTAGCAATACTCATATCAGAAAAGATAGACTTTAAAATAAAGAATGTTACAAGAGACAAGGAAGAACACTACAAAATGATAAAGGGATCAATCCAAGAAGAAGATATAACAATTATAAATATATATGCACCCAACATAGGAGGACCACAATACATAAGGCAACTGCTAACAGCTATAAATGAGGAAATCGACAGTAACACAATAATACTGGGGGACTTTAACACCGCATTTACACCAATGGGCAGATCATCCAAAATGAAAAAATAAGGAAACAGAAGCTTTAAATGACACAATAGACCAGATAGATTTAATTGATATTTATAGGACATTCCATCCAAAAAGAGCAGATTACACTTTCTGCTCAAGTGCTCACAGAACATTCTCCAGGATAGATCACACCTTGGGTCACAAATCAAGCCTCAATAAGCTTAAGAAAATTGAAATCATATCAAGCATCTTTTCTGACCACAATGCTATGAGATTAGAATTGAATTACAGGGAAAAAAACATTAAAATACAAACACATGGAGGCTAAACAATACGTTACTAAATAACCAAGAGCTCACTGAAGAAATCAAAGAGGAAATCAAAAAATACCTAGAAACAAATGACAATGAAAACACGATGATCCAAAACCTATGGGATGCAGCAAAACTTTTCTAAGAGGGAAGTTTACAGCTATACAAGCTTACCTCAAGAAACAAGAAAAATCTCAAATAAACAATCTAACCCTACACCTAAAGGAACTGGAGAAAGAAGAACAAACAAAACCCAAAGTTAGCAGAAGGAAAGAAATCATAAAGATCAGAGTAGAAATAAATGAAATAGCAACAAAGAAAACAGTAACAAAGTTTAATAAAACTAAAAGCTGGTTCTTTGAGAAGATAAACAAAATTGATAAACCATTAGCCAGACTCATCAAGAAAAAGAGAGAGAGGACTCAAATCAATAAAATTTGAAATGAAAAAGGAGAAGTTACAACAGACACCACAGAAATACAAAGCATCCTAAGAGACTACTACAAACAACTCTTTGCCAATAAAATGAACAACCTGGAAGAAATGGACAAATTCTTAGAAAGGTATAACCTTCCAAGACTGAAACAGGAAGAAATAGAAAATATGAACAGACCAATCACAAGTAATGAAATTGAAACTCTGATTAAAAATCTTCCAAAAAACAAAAGTCCAGGAACAGATGGCTTCACAGGGGAATTCTATCAAACATTTAGAGAAGAGCTAACAGCCAGCCTTCTCAAACTCTTCCAAAAACTTACAGAGGAAGGAACACTCCCAAACTCATTCTATGAGGCCACCATCACCCTGATACCAAAACCAGACAAAGACACTACAAAAAAAGAAAATTACAGACCAATATCACTGATGAATATAGATGCAAAAATCCTCAACAAAATACTAGCAAACAGAATCCAACAACACATTAAAAGGATCATACACCACGATCAAGTGGGATTTATCCCAGGGATGCAAGGATTCTTCAATATACGCAAATCAATCAATGTGATACACCATATTAACAAATTGAAGAATAAAAACCATATGATCATCTCAATAGATGCAGAAAAAGCTTTTGACAAAATTCAACACCCATTTCTGATAAAAACTCTGCAGAAAGTGGGCATAGAGGGAACCTACCTCAACATAATAAAGGCCATATATGACAAACCCACAGCAAACATCATTCTCAATGGTGAAAAACTGAAAGCATTTCCTCTAAGATCAGGAACAAGACAAGGATGTCCACTCTCACCACTATTATTCAACATAGTTCTGGAAGTCCTAGCCACGGCAATCAGAGAAGAAAAAGAAATAAAAGGAATACAAATTGGAAAAGAAGAAGTAAAACTGTCACTGTTTGCGGATGACATGATACTATACATAGAGAATCCTAAAACTGCCACCAGAAAACTGCTAGAGCTAATTAATGACTATGGTAAAGTTGCAGGATACAAAATTAATGCACAGAAATCTCTTGCATTCCTATACACTAATGATGAAAAATCTGAAAGAGAAATTATGGAAACACTTCCATTTACCATTGCAACAAAAAGAATAAAATACCTAGGAATAAAACTACCTAGGGAGACAAAAGACCTGTATGCAGAAAACTATAAGACACTGATGAAAGAAATTAAAGATGATACCAACAGATGGAGAGATATACCATGTTCTTGGATTGGAAGAATCAACATTGTGAAAATGAGTATACTACCCAAAGCAATCTACAGATTCAATGCAATCCCTATCAAATTACCAATGGCATTTTTTACGGAGCTAGAACAAATCATCTTAAAATTTGTATGGAGACACAAAAGACCCCGAATAGCCAAAGCAGTCTTGAGGCAAAGAAATGGAGCTGGAGGAATCAGACTCCCTGACTTCAGACTATACTACAAAGCTACAGTAATCAAGACAATATGGTACTGGCACAAAAACAGAAACATAGATCAATAGAACAAGATAGAAAGCCCAGAGATTAACCCACGCACCTATGGTCAACTAATCTATGACAAAGGAGGCAAAGATATACAATGGAGAAAAGACAGTCTCTTCAATAAGTGGTGCTGGGAAAACTGGACAGCTACATGTAAAAGAATGAAATTAGAATACTCCCTAACACCATACACAAAAATAAACTCAAAATGGATTAGAGACCTAAATATAAGACTGGACACTATAAAACTCTTAGAGGAAAACATAGGAAGAACACTCTTTGACATAAATCACAGCAAGATCTTTTTTGATCCACCTCCTAGAGTAATGGAAATAAAAACAAAAATAAACAAGTGGGACCTAATGAAACTTCAAAGCTTTTGCACAGCAAAGGAAACCATAAACAAGACGAAAAGACAACCCTCAGAATGGGAGAAAATATTTGCAAATGAATCAACGGACAAAGGATTAATCTCCAAAATATATAAACAGCTCATTCAGCTCAATATCAAAGAAACAAACACCCCAATCCAAAAATGGGCAGAAGACCTATATAGACATTTCTCCAAAGAAGACATACAGACGGCCACGAAGCACATGAAAAGATGCTCAACATCACTAATTATTAGAGAAATGCAAATCAAAACTACAATGAGGTATCACCTCACTCCTGTTAGAATGGGCATCATCAGAAAATCTACAAACAACAAATGCTGGAGAGGGTGTGGAGAAAAGGGAACCCTCTTGCACTGTTGGTGGGAATGTAAATTGATACAGCCACTATGGAGAACAATATGGAGGTTCCTTAAAAAACTAAAAATAGAATTACCATATGACCCAGCAATCCCACTACTGGGCATATACCCAGAGAAAACCATAATTCAAAAAGACACATGCACCCGAATGTTCATTGCAGCACTATTTACAATAGCCAGGTCATGGAAGCAACCTAAATGCCCATCAGCAGACGAATGGATAAAGAAGTTGTGGTACATATATACTATGGAATATTACTCAGCCATAAAAAGGAATGAAATTGAGTCATTTGTTGAGACGTGGATGGATCTAGAGACTGTCATACAGAGTGAAGTAAGTCAGAAAGAGAAAAACAAATATCGTATATTAATGCATGTATGTGGAACCTAGAAAAATGGTACAGATGAGCCAGTTTGCAGGGCAGAAGTTGAGACACAGATGTAGAGAATGGACATATCGACACCAAGGGGGGAAAACTGCGGTGAGGTGGGGATGGTGGTGTGCTGAATTGGGCGATTGGGATTGTCATGTATACACTGATGTGTATAAAATTGATGCCTAATAAGAACCTGCAGTATAAAAAAACAAACAAAACAACTAATACTAAACTTTCATTGGGTTATTTGTATGGAAATATGTTAATATAAATGTTTAAGACTTTACATGAAATTTCTAAAAATCTTATATTTGTATTTGTATGGAAATATGTATGGAAATATGTTAATATAAATGTTTCAGACATTACATGAAATTTCTAAAAATCTTATATTTGTATTTGTATGGAAATATGTATGGAAATATGTTAATATAAATGTTTCAGACATTACATGAAATTTCTAAAAATCTTATATGTTCTGGTATAATGTTATAAGTAATAATCCTAGTTATTACTTTAAAATGTATATCTCAGAAATAAGTGATTTTCTTGTCAACTGCATTATTATGAACTTTCATCAAATCTTTAACCGTGGTCATTTTTAAGTCTTTTGTCATTTACAGACAGTTCTGGGTGTACTCTGATGATTTTGCAAATATGTTCCTATAAAAGGGTTTCATCTTCAAGAAATTCATGGAAAAGTCTCTGACAAGTACAGGTTTCTGGTAACGGACTGTACTGCTGAACTGAATGAATAAGCATTTTCAGAACTCTAATGAAAAACTGATGAACTCATAAAAGTGCTAACAAAAGATCAAGATGAAAAAAAAAATTAATTACATGGGACTGAGTGAACTGATGAGGATGAGTATAATTTTTGTGACTTTCTGTCTGAATTAAAAAAAAAAAAATCCCACAAGGACTCAGAGGCAAAGAATATACAAATCAATTTTCACTGCAAAGTAAAGGAGCTGTTACAGTGGAGGATTACTGGACTGAATGTCAATATTATGACATAGTATGAGTGTGTTTCATGTTTGGTAATTGCAATCATTGTTGCTTTTGTTGTGGTCATCCATGTACAATGCTTGGTGTCAGTCTATTTATCCCTTGTAAAAATAAAATACAGTGTGTGTGTGTGAAAAAAAAAAAAATCATTCTCAATGGTGAAAAACAGAAAGCATTTCCTCTAAGAACAGGAATAAGACAAGGTTGTCCACTCTTGCCACTATTATTCAACATAGTTTTGGAAGTCTTAGCCACAGCAATCAGAGAAGAAAAAGAAATACAAATTGGAAAAGAAGAAGTAAAACTGTCACTGTTTGCAGATGACATGATACTATACATAGAGAATCCTAAAGAGGCCACCAGAAAACTACTAGAGCTAATCAATGAATTTGGTAAAGTAGCAGGATACAAAACTAATGCAGAGAAATCTCTTGCATTCCTATACACTAATGTTGAAAAATCTCAAAGAGAAATTAAGGAAACACTCCCCTTTACCATTGCAACAAAGAAAATAAAATACCTAGGAATAAACCTACCTAGGGAGACAAAAGACCTGTATGCAGAAAACTATAAGACACTGATGAAAGAAATTAAAGATGATACCAATAGATGGAGAGATATACCATGTTCTGGGATTGGAAGAATAAATATTGTGAAAATGACTATACTACCCAAAGCAATCTACAGATTCAATGCAATCCCTATCAAGTTACCAATGGCATTTTTTTATGGAACTAGAACAAAAAATCTTAAAATTTGTATGGAGACACAAATGACCCCGAATAGCCAAAGCAGTCTTGAGGGAAAAAAACGGAGCTTTCAGAATCAGACTCCCTGACTTCAGACTATACTACAAAGCTACAGTAATCAAGACAATATGGTACTGGCACAGAAACAGAAACATAGATCATTGGAACAGGATAGAAAGCCCAGAGATAAACCCACACACCTATGGTCAACTAATCTATGACAAAGGAGCCAAGGATATACAATGGAGAAAAGACAGTCTTTTCAATAAGTGGTGCTGGGAAAACTGGACAGCTACATGTAAAAGAATGAGATTAGAACACTCCCTAATGCCATACACAAAAATAAACTCAAAATGGATTAGAGACCTATATGTAAGACCGGACACTATAAAACTCTTAGAGGAAAACATA
This sequence comes from Eschrichtius robustus, assembly GCF_028021215.1. NCBI lineage: Eukaryota > Metazoa > Chordata > Mammalia > Artiodactyla > Eschrichtiidae > Eschrichtius > Eschrichtius robustus. The sequence continues at coordinate 37,469,029 of NC_090843.1, forward strand.
GGAAGAACACTCTTTGACATAAATCGCAGCAAGATCTTTTTTGATCCATCTCCTAGAGTAATGGAAATAAAAACAAAAATAAACAAATGGGATCTAATGAAACTTCAAAGCTTCTGCACAGAAAAGGAAACCATAAACAAGACAAAAAGACAACCCTTAGAATGGGAGAAAATATTTGCAAACGAATCAATGGACAAAGGATTAATCTCTGAAATATATAAACAGCTCATGCAGGTCAACATTAAAAAAACAAACAACCCACTCCAAAAATTGGTAGAAGACCTAAATAGACATTTCTCCAAATAAGACATAGAGATGGCCAAGAAGCACATGAAAAGCTTTTCAACATCACTGATTATTAGGGAAATGCAAATCAAAACTACAGTGAGGTATCACCTCACACCAGTAAGAATGGGCATCATCAGAAAATCTACAAACTACAAATGCTGGAGAGGTTGTGGAGAAAAGGGAACCCTCCTGCACTGTTGGTGGGAATGTAAATTCATACAGCCACTATGGAGAAGAATATGGAGATTCCTTAAAAAACTAAAAATAGAATTACCATATGATCCAGCAATCCCACTACTTAGGATATACCCAGAGAAAACCATAATTCAAAGAGACACATGCACCCCAATGTTCGTTACAGTAGTATTTACAATAGCCGGGTCATGGAAGCAACCTAAATGCCCATTGACAGGTGAATGGATAAAGAAGATGTTGTACATATATACAATGGAATGTTAGTCAGCCATAAAAAGGAACGAAATTGGGTCATTTTTTGAGATGTGGATCAATCTAGAAACTGTCATACAGAGTGAAGTAAGTCAGAAAGAGAAAAACAAATATCGTATATTAAGCATGTATGTGGAACCTAGAAAAATGGTACAGATGAACCAGTTTGCAGAGCAGAAATTTAGAGACAGATGTAGAGAACAAACCTATGGGCACCAAGGGGGGAAAGCAGTGGGCGGGTGGGGGTGGTGGTGTGATGAATTGGGCGATTGGGATTGACATGTATACACTGATGTGTATAAAATTGATGACTAATAAGAACCTGCTGTATAAAAAAATAAATAAAATTAAATTAAAAAAAAAGTCTATACTACCCAAAGCAATCTATAGATACGATGCAATCCCTATCAAAATTCCAAAGGCGTTTTTCACAGAACTAGAACAATTAATCCTAAAATTTGTATGTAACCACAAAAGACCCCGAATAGCCAAAGCACTCTTGAGAAAGAATAACAAAGCTGGAGACATCATGTGCCCTGATTTCAAAGTATATTACAAAGCTATAATAATTAACACTGTATGGTATTGGCATAAAAACAGACACATAGATCAATAAAAGAGAATATAAAGCCCTGAAATAAACTAATGTATATATGGTGAATTAATTTAAGACAAAAAAGCCAAAATATACAATGGGGAAAGGACAGTCTCTTCAATAAATGGTGCTGGGATAAGTGGACAGTCATATGCAAAACAATGAAACTGGACCACTATCTTACACCACACACAAAAATTAACTCAAAAAAGATTGAGGACTTGAACATAAGACCTGAAACCATAAAATTCCTAGAAGAAAACACAGGTGGTAAGCTCCTTGACATAAGTCTCGGTGATGATTTTTAAATAGGACACCAAAAGCAAAAGCAACAAAGCAAAAATAAACAACTAGAACTACATTAAACTAAAAACTTCTGCACAGCAATGGAAACCATCAACAAGGTGAAAAGGCAACATACTGAGTGGGAAAAAATATTTGCAAATCATAATCTGATAAGGGACTAATATCCAAAATATCTGAAGAAATTAAATAATTTTTAATTTAATTTTTAATAATCCAACAGCAAAAAAACAATCAAATTAAAAATTGGCCAGAAGATCTGAAAGACATTTTTCCAAAGAAGACACACAGATGCCGAACAAGTACATGAAAAGATGCTCAACATTAATCAACATGGAAATGCAAATCAAAATCACAATGAAATATCACTTCACACCTGTCATTATGGTTATTATCAAAAAGCAAGAAATAACAAGTGTTGGAGAGGATGTGGAGAATACTGTTGGTGGGAATGGAAATTGGTGTAGCCACTATGAAAAAACGTAGGGAAGTTCCTCAAAAAATTAAAGATAGAACTACCATATGATCCAGCAATTCCACTTCTGGATACTTATCTAAAAAGAAAAAAATAAGAAAACACTAATTCAAAAAGTGATATGTAACCCACCATTTATTAGAACACTATTTACAATAGCAGAGATATAGAAACAGCATAAGTGTCCATCAATGGATGAATGAATAAAGAAATTTATATTAAATATATTGGAATATTTTTTAGCCATAAAAAAAGAAGGAAATCTTGCCATTTGCAACAACATGGATGGACCTCAAGGGCACAATGCTAAATGAAATAAGTCAGACAGAGAAACACAAATACTGTATGATCTCTCTTATATGTAGAATTAAAAAACAAAACAAAACAAAATGTACAAACAGATAAACAAACAAAAACAAACTCATAGATACAGAGGACAGATTGGTGGTTGCCAGAATTGAGGGTGGGGGTTGGGAAAAATGGGTGAAAGGAGTCAAAAGGTAAAAAAAATAAAAAAATTATTAATAAGGCTAATGATGGTCTTTACAAATTGGTAATGAAAAACTCACTAGAAAGATTCTACAATTTTAAATAGAATATACCTAATAGCATATCTGACAGAATTGCATATAGGAACTGATAAATTCATATAACAGTAGAAAACATTACAATTGCATTATTTTCTATGCCTCAAGAATATAGCAAAGTTTTCTGGAGTAGAAAATTCTACATTAGGCTTGAAGCAATATAGAGCCCAATAAAAGCTATATCCCTACCCCTGAGAACATTTGAACAATCCACTTGACATGAAATTAAAAAGTCCCAGGCATCTAACAACCATATGTTGGAAGTGGCATACAAAACACAAACCATGCCATCAGGATAAGGCATTTGGCAACTGAAGGTTGGGTGGGCACTTAGGGTTATTTTGCAACCCAGCATAGATCCCAAAGGAATGAGTCTCCTAGGCTAGAGGGCCTGTTGAAGCAAGCTAGCACATACACATAAAAAACTAATTTCAAGGGACTTGAGAAACAGGAAATTAACAGTTATTAATTGCAAACACCTTTGAGGGGAGTGAGGTAAGTTAATAGTAAAAAGCAGTGGTAGTGATCGTGCTGTGTGGCTGTGAGGCAAAAGTGAGTGATGGTGGAAAAAAAATGAGGGAAGAGAGAATGCCCAAAAAACCATTTTTTTCCTCTTTAGTAGAAGAAGTGAGGCCAGAAATAAAATGATAAATTTAATGTAAATTTATGAATAGAACTTGGCCTGGAGGAAAAAAATGGATGCTGAAACTCTGCCATCCATATGTACTTTTATTGAAATGTTTCTAGGTTGACTTGTTGATATAGTTCAAGAAACACAAAAAGTGAATTGTTTAGGTAAATAGTCATAGCACATGGTGCCCAGATCTGACTCAGAGCATCTAGGATATATTACCACATGTTTATATAAAGAACATGACACCTGAAAGAATAGAATGACATAAAGTAAGTTTAAAAAATAAAAATACTGATTTTTTATGATTGAAGTTAGAAGCAAACAAATATATTTGGGAGTTACTGGCAAGTTGCTAATGACCTATCAGATAACACAGTTAAGCCTTGTTGACTTGAAATTTCCTATTGAGAAAAAAGTGCCTATATTATTTTTAATAGAAAATATATTATTAAGTAAATATTTTAAAATATAAATATTAAAACATGAGTATGTAAATTTGTTGTCCCAGAGAATATGTGTAAGAGTCAGAACTTACTTTTGAGTACTAAGTACATGGGTCACACTGAAGAGGGATTTTCAGGTATAAAACCTGAAAAACCTCTGTGTATTTTGATTTTCTTTATTAATAAGCATACATTCAAGAGGTAATTAAATTTAAAATATAGAAAAATAAAAAATATGTATACAAAATAGAATTCGTAGTACATTTTGGCATGAATAAAGCTAGGTTAATGGTGGAACTGGATGAATATTACTAAAGAACATATAGTTTGAAAGAGGAAAAAACATGCTGTTATTTAAGGCTTGTGAAAAAGAGGCTTATATCTTACAGGGCTTAATATCCCACAGAAAAATCTATGTGTATGTATAAGTGCTTTTGTGTGGGTACACACCAAAAATTTTCAACTTAAATAAAAATTAAGTTGAGTAAGATCTATCCAGGACCCAAGAAACATTAACACATAAATAATGTGAAAAGTTCCTATTAGATACAAGAAGTTGACCAATTTAGTGTTCGTCAAGTATTAATTACTAAGATTTCAGAATTCAAATTAGTAAAACCTCAATCAAGAATGGCTTGGCAGGGAATTCCGTGACTGTTCAGTGGTTAGAATGCGGGCTTCCACTGCTGTGGACCCGGGTTGGGGAACTAAGATCCCACAAGCTGCGCGGCACGGCAAAAAAAAAAAAAAAAGGCTTGGCAATGTAATTGGCTTGGTTTTTTCCCTCTTTTTATGGGCACTTACTGAATATCTACACTACCAACCAGTGTAGTGGTGTTGAGATCCAGAGAAGCCAGTCTTTGATACCAGATTTCCCAATTCTGCCCTGGAACTTCTTGTGCCTTGAATGAATTATCAGTGTCCTGTCTTCCCTGCCCAGTGGGCAGCCTCCTGACCGCTGTTTCACTTTTCATAGACAATGGTAGTTGCTCCAAATTCAATTCCTTCTGTCTCAGCTATGCAGCTATTCAGCACTTTTTAACTACCTGTGGTATTTCTTACAATTGTTTCCTCCTTCTTGTACTCTAGTAATTTCTGTTCTTGCTTTCTAGTCCTCAAAAGTTCTATATTACAAGTCTTTACAGCAAATGTAAGACAATTCCAAATCTGTCCAGGAGTGCTTTGCTGGGTCCATTTGCCTACCTGTTCACACATGTCCTGGAAGAATTTTCCAATTTACTCAAATCCCCTTTACAGTTGCATTGCCTCTGATCTCTCTCTTTAGACTTGACCAAGTTCAACTGGCTTATATTAGTTCTATTTTTTTAATGGAAAGTATTATTGAGCATTTTCCAAATGTTTGGCAGTCTATATTCCTATCTCACACACTCCTTCCAGTTCTGTGAGGTACATAGGGAAAGTTATGCAACACAGAGAAGAGGCAAAGCCAGTAATTTGGGTTAGAAGCCTGATTATGCCATTTACTAGCTGTGTAATTGTAGGCAAGTCACTCATTCTCTAGGCACTTCAGATAATAAAAGTACCCACTTCAGAGTTTGTGAGTAGTAAATGAGCTAATATATGTAAAATACTTAGAACAGTGGCTGCATACAATCAGCACTATATAAGTGTCAACTACTAGTATTACACTCATTTTACAAATGCAAGATAGGTTCAGAGGGATTTAAGTTACTCAAGCTCAAATAGTTAGCATTCTGACAATAGCTATACCACTATTTACATGGTTATCTATTTCTGAACACCTATATTATTCTAACCTTTGATGAAAACTGCTTTGATCAACACCCCTATATCTAAATCTTCATGCATATCAGCTCCCCCACACACATACAGCATAAAATCCGTAGAATAATGTCCAAAAGTATGCTGACATTTAAGATTTGGGGGTGTCTGGCCAAAGTATCTCTCAGTTTCATCTTCCACCAGTCATAAATGAAGGTGTCCATTCACCTAAACTCTTATCAACATTGGGTCATATTTACTTTTTATACCAGAATCCACTCCCACTCAATTTAACTTTAATCATTTAAGATGATTTTATTTTTAAGTAGTTTTTTCTTTGCTAATATTTTAGCAAGAATTAAGTAATGTCAAAATCTCCGTTTGTTTAGAAAAGGTAGGTAAAATTCCAAACTATTGTTCCTGTTTCTGAGCATAGACTATACAATTTTTGGATGAGTGTCCCATATCTAGCATATTGTGGCTGGAAGGACATTGAATTGGTATCTACTACATCATCTGAATTAGTATGTCCTTTCATTCAACTTTCTCTCATGTGGCATGGTTATAAGTGGTTTACCAAACTTGATCTCTCTCTTCTGAATATGCTAGTTGGAAATGAAATATAAGTTATTCTAGATATATCTTCAAGGCAAATATTAATGTTTGGACATTCTGTATTTATTTTTGTTTTCCCTAGGGAATATGCTTTAAACTATTTTGTTTTAGCCATAAATACAAATATTGTTTGTCAGTCTCAGAAGTTCTTATTTTCCTGTCTGAGGTTGCAGTGGAAGTTTGAGCGGTAGTTAGGATGGAGAGAAGATGGGGAGATAGAATGATAGGAAAATAGATTGATTTGGGGATTCTGTATTGAATGGATGTTTGGAGACACTGTGCTAAACAAATAAGAATAGAATAATAAATTGTGAATGCCTAATATTCAAAAGTTCCTTAAGTCATAGCAACTAAAAACAAACATAAAGTTGACCAGTTAAAGACCTGAGGGAGCAGTAAAGTATAGGCACTTCATGGCAATTAGTTTCACGTTAATACTTCTGGATAATTAACTGAATAAAAAAACAAAGTATCTCTGAAGCTATGACTTTAATCTCTGCTACATATAGAAACAGAATAAAGTTGTTCAATTATACTTGATACACAGATATACACATGTAGGGAGAGTAATGTGTTGGAACGTGTTTAATACTAGCTTTCTAAAGAAACAAAAGACCTGATTTGTGAGATTTGCCAATTTCTTGATGTAAATGCTACCACTACAGTCAATTTCAAGCTACCAACAAGATATCACTGATCATGGTGTTGGGAAGAGGTTCACAAATCAACTTTCATGAGACGGTGCCAGCCAGGTCTAGCACACCAGTATGGAGTCTTCAAAACAAATGGCAATTTATTACATTGTCACAGAAATCTGTAACTGCAGCTGCCTACATCACTACACACAATTAAACCTAATGTGTGCTATCAGATGTAGAAAAATGCATAACAAGGACAGAGGAATAAACTTCCATATTTGCTCTGTCCCTTAGCTTATATGGTCAGTGGTACCATTTGATCTGCATCTAAAAAGTTTCCTCCTTGAACTGTGGAAAATAAATGAAGACAACATTCTTGAGGCTGAAGAAAATGAATTGTTAACCCCCAGGGCCACAGAAAATAAATAGGGAGGCTTTGTTCAAGCTAAAGAAAATAAATTAAACATAAAAGATGCTATTTCAGGGACAAAGATTTATCATTTTTAAAGCTGGTTGAGGGCTAGACTAATATTGCAAAGTTCCAGAGAGTAGCTCTACACTGCTTCCCTGAAAAACTCATTATAAACCAACTATAGTCATTCTCTGAATTGCAAAACGCTCTGGAAGTAGTCTGGTAGTTTGTCCCTCTGCCTATTTTTCAAGAAATAAATTATCTTCTTTCTTTATGGAAGATCATGCCCCTGTTCTGTTTCCTTCTTAAGTTGCTTTGCATGTAAGCAGTAAATTGTCTTATTTCAGCTCAGAGACAACTTGTCAGAGAACATATTCAAAGTGATCTTTCCAGCTTCCCAGACAGTCTCCTCTGAAAGTGTCTTGGAGTGTCGGGTAATCCATTCACTACCTATCAAGGCTTATAATTATTTCAGTGGCTGACTTGTTTCTCGAAAAGCCTAACTTTAAATTATTATTTAAAATGGCAGTAATTCTTGTATTATGTATAAAAACAATGCAATAACTAAGTCTGAGGGAAAGAATGCAGTACATTTGGATTTGAAAAATGGTGCATTCTAATTATTATTTCCTATTAAAGTTTACTCCTTTATTCTCTGTAAAATACCACATAAAATAAATGTAAAAAAAAGATGATATTTTTGCCATTTGCTTCCAAACTGAAAAGCATTTATAACTGAAAAATTAAATATTTTGTTTTCTAGTCACTGTTTTGAGCAGTAATTAAATCCCAAAGTATGTATCAAGTGCCTACGATGTGATGGCACTCTACTAGTTGCTAGAACAGTCTTTCTCATCTTTGTCTACACATAAGAACAAATTGGGTAGTATTTTTAAGTACAAGGTGCCTGGGCCCTCACCTCAGAGAATCAAATTCAATTATCTGGAATGGGACCAAGATGCTGATATATTTAAAATACTCTGTGATGTGCATCCAGGATTCTGAATCACCACGCTAGAGATGCAGGAAGGAATAAGATCCAATTACTGCCCTCAAGTAGCTGGTCATCTAAAAAGGGAGATGTCCTAGCTTGGTTGCCATAGGAAAATACCATAGAATATATGGTATCTTGCACCAGTCTCCAAACATTGAATACTATATTCTAAATACAGTTTACTACTCTCAAAATCACCTGTAAAATATTTTAAATGACCTCAATATATTATTTTCATGAAAACATGTGTTGTCATGAAAATATATATTTAGTAATGTATCACTTATTGGAAGTTCACATTATTGATCAAACTCATCTAACTGGAACATGACCAAGAACCAAATATTAGGCATATGTGTATATGTACACACACACACATACACATATGCACACACAAACTATGATAAATATTCTAAAGCTTATTGATCTTCAAAACAGGTTTATTTGGGAATAGCAGAGAATTGCAATTCAGGACATTCAAGCTATAGTGAAACATAGGCAAGTCCAAAAAGACAGAGGGAAGGTCAGCTTTTATTAGGTTTCAGGAGAAAATTGGCGAGGGCTATTTTAAACAAAAGTTTATTGGAGAAGAGCAGGAATTGTCGTGGTTTCTCACTGGCAGCAAGCAGTGATTAGAGTGTTGCTGCTGGGGTAGGAGGAATCTTCCTTGTCTTTCTTAAAAGAAGCAGATAAAATTCTCAGGTGAAATACATCCTCCTTAGTCAAAATAATTCTTATATTCCTTTTTCCTGCTGTTTATCCAGGCTGCAATGAGTGGTATGTGCTTGAGAGTTCCACCTTCAGGCCTTCAAGCCTCCATTTTAAATGAGGTTTCCTTTATTTTCACATTTCCCTCTTTTGATCAAGATCTTTCCTTGAAAGCATCACTGATCAAGAGTTGGATCTTCTGCATGTAGTGGTTTTGTCCCTCAATGTGAGGAAGGACATTTCCTAGTTGTCATGTCCCATGTCAGAGGGAAAGTTCAGACTGGAAACCATTGAGGCCTCATTTGAGTAACAAGGAAGAGTGGGAGGGACAATGTTCAGGCATTTCTCATCTAAAGTCTATATCTTATCAAGGTCATAAGCACTGAAGATCATCTCAAAGTGCTGAGCCAGCATCGCCCTATTGGGTTCATCCTTTTTATAAAGATTTGACAGGCAACAGGTACAAAACTCAAAAATGATTATACAAAGCAGAGTTAAAAGTAATATGACAAGTTCAGTTTGTATGATGATTCTAAACTAGGATCCCAAACCTGAGGGTGACCAGCTAAATAGGTGAAAAGACCAGAGGTCATTGGGTGAAATTTGTTGTAACCAATGTGATTGTTTCCTGATTTTGTGTAATTTTTAAATTTCTCCAGAGACACTTATCCTTGTGCAACAGGTGTTGTTTGCTATTTTAAATGCCTCTTTGTTCAGCAAGTAGATAACTGAGGGCCATGTGATTGCCCAAAATTACTTTAGCCAATGATCATCATTGGGTCGCTATTGCCTTGGCTGTGGAATCAGCCACCTCTCCTAATGTTAGGGAGAGATTCCTGATCAAGCATTAATTGGCACTTATTCCAACCCAAAGGAGGAGGACTTTCCCTATGGAGGCAAACTTGGAGTCATGTATGGCTCCTGGAAATTCTAAGAGGCCATGGAGGCTTAATAGAGTGGACCAATGACAGGCTTCAAGAGTCTTACTCTGTAGCTGATGTCAAGGACACACCAGGTGTAATCAGCAGTGGCACTTGGGACAAGTGAAAAAAATTGTTGCAGTGTGGACTAAAGAGTCACCACTGTCACGAACAGATCACAATTTCTGGTGGCAAATCCAAAAATTAGGCAAGTTTTCCCCTTTTGCAATAGATTGAAAAATGTGCATAAGAACATTGCCTTTCCAAGAAAAGAGGAAGAGGATAAGGTAAAAATTATCACAAGGAAAAAGATATACAGGTCTGGTCTGATCATCTTGAGAAAGCTGTCTCACTTAATTGTCATCTGCTTCAATTCCTAGTCAGTTTGATTCAGAGATTTCCATGGCTTGTATAGAAACAGGTGTCAGATGGACTCTTCTTTACCTGTGAGATGTGTACTTAGGACTGGAGTCTCCGAAGTTTGGCTGCCATTTGGGTAGTGAGGAGAACCTGGTATGGTCCCTTCCAAGGAGATATAAGGGCAGTCTTTGTTCTTAATGATTTCAAATCAGATGGGTGGGAGAAAATTGGAAATATTAGTTTAGAGATTTGTAGTCAGATACTTGGAGAAACTAGAAGAGTCTAGGACCCAGTCCAGTTTACATGTGTATAATAAAACCTTAAAGACAGTTAACAGAACAAGAATCTAATATCTATATAGGTGCAAACATAATTTCTCTCCATAATTATTCTCCATTTTATCAAAGATAATCACAGCAAAGTTAATTTGTCTGTATTAAACTTGGCCTGATTATTTAGATAAATTCAGCAAGAATGGTTATTGATCATATAAGCTCTTTTTTTAAGATTGCTTTGCTGGAATCTTGACCAATTTTTTCAAACAGTTTCTTAAAGCTGTCTGGTCATATCTGAGTCTATGTCCACCTCTCTTGAATATAATAATTGAGTTAAGCCTTGGTAATATAACCAACATTTCCAATTGTTTTCTGTTACAATGAGAGCAGATTCTTATTGAAGTTATGCAAATACATATATTGTCCAAAAAATAAGAATATTTAATGAGAGTTCCCAATTTTTGGAGGGATCAGGTAGGGAAAACAGATAGATAAATGTTTCATCTTTATTTAAAAATATATATTTTATCAAATTGCTGTAAGTCATAGATGTTTAAGAAAAGTTTCCTTAAATCTGGAAAAGTAAAACGTTAGAGAACCTGCATAAGAAGTCATAAAAATTATAATCATCCTTAGTCTTCTGTAATTAATTCTTCTCAATGTGGATCTTGTGTTAGCAACTTTATGAATCAATGAGTTTTCCATTAAAGTTTTTTAAAAAATTTACCCAGTTCACTGTTATGATTTTTTTGAGGTATGTCTGTACTTAATTTATTGAAATTATAATCTTGTGAAAATGCACAAAGGAAACCTAAATCAAAATGGAGTGAGAAAAAAAAATGGAGTGAGGAAACCATGAAGAGAGGGCTCTAACACACACATCATTCACTGCATATTTCAGGCCCCAGGCAAAGAAAGAGTACCTTCTGACAGCAACAACGAGCTGCCTATAATTGCAGCCAATAAGAAACTGCCACAGCCCTCCCCAGTTTCCTTCTAAAATATAATAAAAGCTGACTGTCCCTTGGTCTCCTTGAACTTGCCTATGGTTCATTTTAGTTGGCTTGTCCTGAATTGCATTTCCTCTGCTATTCCCAAGTAAACTCATCTTGGCTAGCTAAAGTTCTGATTATTTTATTTTTTAAGATCAACGATTTCAAATTATGAGGTTTTTTATTAATTTTTATTTGAGTATAGTTGCTTTACAATGTTGTGCTGATTTCTACTGTACAGCAAAGTGAATCAGCTATAACTATACATATATGCCTCAGTTTTTGGATTTCCTTCCCACTTAGGTCACCACAGAGCACTGAGTAGAGTGCCCTGTGTTATACAGTAGGTTCTTATCAGTTATCTATTTTATACATAGTATCAATAGCTTATATAGGTCAATCTTAATCTCCCAATTCATCCCACCCCCCTTCCTCCTTGATATACATACGTTTGTTCTCTACGTCTGTGTCTCTACTTCTGCTTTGCAAATAAGATCATCTATATCATTTTTCTAGATTCCACATATACACATTAATATACAATATTTGTTTTTATATTTATGACTTACTTCACTCTGTATGACAGTCTCTAGGTCCATCCATGTCTCTACAAATGAGCCAATTTCATTCCTTTTTATGGCTAAGTAATATTCCATTGTATATATGTATCAATTCTTCTTTATCCATTTCTCTGTTGATGGACATTTAGGTTGCTTCCATGTCCTGGCTATTGTAAATAGTGCTGCAATGAACATTGGGGTGCATGTGTCGTTTTTTGGTTTTTTTTCCTTTTTTTTTTAACATCTTTATTGGAGTATAATTGCTTTATAATGGTGTGTTAGTTTCTGCTGTATAACAAAGTGAATCAGCTATACATAATCATATATCCCCATATCTCCTCCCTCTTGCGTCTCCCTTCCACCCTCCCTATCTCACCCCTCTAGGCGGCATGCGTCTTTTCAAATTATGGTTTTCTTTGGGTATATGCCCAGCAGTTGGATTTCTGGGTCACATGGTAGTTCCATTTTTTAGTTTTTTTAAGGAACCTCCATACTGTTCTCCATAGTGGCTGTATCAATTTACATTCCCACCAACAGTGTAAGAGGGTTCCCTTTTCTCCATTTCCTCTCCAGCATTTATTGTTTGTAGATTTTTTTGACAATGGCCATTCTGACTGGTGTGAGCTGATACCTCATTGTAGTTTTATTTGCATTTCTCTAATAATTAGTGATGTTGAGCATATTTTCATGTGCCTCTTGCCCATCTGTATGTCTTCTTTGCAGAAATATCTATTTAGGCCTTCTGCCCATTTTTTGATTGGGCTGTTTGTTTCTTTGATATTGAGCTGCATGAGCTGTTTGTATATTTTGGAGATTAATCCTTTGTCAGTTGCTTCATTTCCAAATATTTTCTCCCATTCTGAGGGTTGTCTTTTCATCTTGTTTAAGGTTTCCTTTGCTGTGCAAAAGCTTTTAAGTTTAGTTAGATCCCATTTGTTTATTTTTGTTTTTATTTTCATTACTCTAGGAGGTGGGTCAAAAAAGATTTTGCTGTGATTTATGTCAAAGAGTGTTCTTCCTATGTTTTCCTCTAAGACTTTTATGGTGTCTGTGCCTATATTTAGGTCTTTAATCCATTTTAAGTTTATTTTTGTGTAGGTGTTAGAGAGTGTTTTAATATTATTCTTTTACATGTAGCTATCCAGTTTTCCCAGCACTTCTTATTGAAGAGGCTGTCTTTTCTCCATTGTATATTCTTGTCTCCTTTGTCATAGATTAGGTGAACATAGGTGTGCGGGTTTATCTCTGGGCTTTCTATCCTATTCCATTAATCTATATTTCTGTTTTTGTGCAAGTACCATACTGTCTTGATTACTGTAGCTTTGTAATATAGTCTGAAGTCAAGGAGCATGATTCCTCTAGCTCCATTTTTCTTTCTCAAGATTTAACATATATGAAAGTTCCTCTTTAAAGATTCCTTTCTCATAAATGTCTTATAACTTATTGTTTTCATTGTCTTATCTTATTTTTTCCCTCTTATTCTGGCAATCGTTTTAGTTTAGAGCAACATTGTTTTATTTCCTCAACAACAATGACAACAAAAAATGCATCTCCATTACTCATACTGTCTTTTACAGAAAACACATATCCTACTTTTCATATACAGTCATTTTTTGTTTTTATTATTTTTAGTAGTTTTATTTTTAAAAAAACAACTTTTTTGCTGAGACTTTCAACTTTATTAGTTTAAATGTTATTTTCTCAATTTCAAAAACTTACAAAGCTTATCTAGAAAAGAAATGATATAAGAATAATTACAGATTTACTCTTAGAGGATAGCATAATTGCTTATGCATTAAGTTAAATGAATATAAATTCCTTCTACATAATATAGTTAAAATAAGCCATATATTTTTTGGAAATTACAGTATGAAATTCACTTGTGTCTATAGGTTGATACTCTTAATTGCTCTGTTAGATTAAGGATGGTAGAATAGGCGAGGGCAGTAGGATCCTCACATTATTCCTGAAGGGGGCTGCTCTAAGTTGAGTAAGCAGAATAAAGATTTGAAAGATGGGACAACAACTTCTAAACTGATGGCAGTGCTATGAACATCTTGGAAGCCAAGACCAGAATTCCCAGCCTTGCAAGTAGTTATAAGAAAAAGGAGATGTTCTTTTAAACAAAGATTGCTGCCTGACTAAAAATCTAAAAAGACAAGGCAACAAGTATGAGCCTGTCAAAGAGTGATTATAGCCTGGCATTGAGGAGTTATCACTCTGTGTTTGTGCAAAGCAGAAAGAGTGGTTGTTCTTTTATTGTCCTTTTCAGCTGATTGTATAGACCCTTCTGTTGCTCAAGTCACTGTGGTATAAGAGCAGTGGCTTTCAAATATGTCGGATCATTCCATAGCAAGAAATATTAGTATATATATGGCCCAGCACATAACTATACTTACAAAACCATATAATAAATTGAAATAAAAGTTTAACAAACTGACATGTAATTCCTATTTTTTAGTATATGCTATGCATGTATTGATTGGCACTTTATAAAATTACTCTTTTATGTATATATAAATAAATAAATTATAATAAATTTATCTATAAATTATATATAAAATTGAATATATATTATTTATTTATCTATATTGATATAGATGCCATTTATATTTTCTATTTAAATAAATGTAAATCAGGGTGTGACATCAACATCATACTGGAGGGATATGCTCCCTTTGTCTCTCCCCTTTTAACATACAACCAGTAAAACATACACAACTCAACAAAGGTGCTTCTGCCCCACACACCAGGATGGCAGAGTATTCTCCATATCTGTACATCTAAAGTTATGTGGGCTGGAACACATAGAGGAGTCAGAACCGGGAGGACAGTGGAGGCAGTGCCTGCAAGCCCAATTCCCTTGCCACAGTGGCTGAGGCCACAGTTCCAGAGAACCCAGTAGAAGCAGGGGAGGCAGCACAAATGACTCTCTACTCCAGACCACAGAAGCACCCATGGTCACAGATAACTGGGCAGCAGAGGCAGTGGGCCTGTGACCCTGTCTCACCAGCTGTGGAGGCACCGAAGACTCTGGACCCCCACTCCCTCCCTGCAGTGATGGAGCTCATGAACCCAACAACACAAGACATGGCACAGGAGCCCAGCACCCTGGCTCCCCTCCCCCACTCCTCCTACAGTGACAGAGCCTGTGACTCAGGACATCCTGGACATTGCAGAGACACCCACCATCCTGGTGCTCCAGGCAGCAAAACCAATGACACCTGCTGTAGCAAGACACCAACAACCCTGGAAGCACAGCAGCGATATCAAGGGTACTGAGCAACAAACACTCTGACAGAGGAAAGTGCCAACTCTCAAACATAGCCAGAGGCAGTTCAGGAAAGAGACACCAGAAACTTGCGCTAAAGAGCCACCTAATGGAAAATAAAAGAAGACCCTAATTTCTAACAGGAAACATTAGACTCAAGTGGAAGAAAAAAAAAAAGCTTTATCTAAAGAAGAATGGACAACATTTACTTCACATGTGACAGTCATGGTGCCATCAAACGCCATGAAGAACCACAGTAAAACTGTATCACAAAAAGAAATGAGAATTCTTCAGAAACCAAACTTAAAGTCATAGAATATTGTGATCTAACAAATAGAGAATTAAAAATAACTGTCATGAAGAAATTCAAGGAGCTACAAGAAAACTCAGAAAGACAGTTCACGAGCTCAGGAATAAAATGAATGAACAGAAGAAACACTTTACCAAAGAGACTTAAACTCTAAAAAAGAAACAAACATAAATTCTGGAGCTGAAAAACAAGATGATGAATGCATTAGAAAACACTGGAAATAGAGCAGATCATATGGAAGAGAGAATTAGCAAGCTTGAAGATAGAAATCTAGAAATGATACAAGTAGAAGAGGAAAGAGAAATAAGATATTTTAAAAATGAGAAAATTCTATGAGAGCTATCTGACTCTTTTAAGAAAGGCAACATTAAGGTAATGTCTATACCAGAAGGAAAAGAGAAGGAGAAGGGAGCAGAGAGTTTATTTAAAGAAACAATAGCTTAAAACTTCCCAAACTTGGGAAGGAACTGGATATACAAGTCCATAAAGCTAAGAGAACACCTAATTACCACAATGAATAAGACCTTCTCTAAGACACATTATATTGAACCTGTCAAAAGTCAATGAAAAATAAAGAAGTTTAAAAGCAGCAAGGGCAAAAGGAACCTACAAAGAACCCCCATTAGGCTATGAGAAGATTTCTCAGCAGAAACTCTATAGGACAGGAGAGATTAGAATGACATTCTCACTCAAAATACTAAAACATAAAAATTGTCACCAAAGGATACTCTATCATTCAGATACAAAGGAGAAATACTTTCCGAGACAAACAAAAGCTGAGGGAGTTAATTATCACTAGATCCGCCTTACAAGAAATGTTGAAAGGATCTCTTCTACTAGAACCAAAATTCAAAAATACACAAAACTTTGAGTAACATGATAAATAGACAGACAGAATCAGAGAATTGCAACTCTATCAGAATAGATTTTAAAACACTTTATTATAGCATAATGGTGAAAGGGTGGGAAAGTATGAAAAAATAACTATGGCTACTTCAATTTGATAACAAACTCACAACATAAAAAGATATAATTTAGGACAACAAAAATATAAAAAGAGAAGAGGAAAAGGACAGACCTTGTATAGGCAAGTAAAGGTAAGATGATATCAGCAAAAAAAGCACGATTTTATCTGTGATTCATCTTATACAAATGCCATGGTAACCACAAAACATAAACTAGAGCAGAGACATGAAACAAAGAAAAGAGGAATCAGAAAAACATCATAGAAAACCACTGAACCAAAATAGCAGACAGAAATTCAAGGAAAAGAAATAATGGAAATATTTGCAAATGAAGCAACTAACAAAGGATTAATCTCCAAAATATGCAAACAGCTCATGCAGCTTAATATCAAAAAAACAAACAACCCAATCAAAAAATGGACAGAAGTCCTAAATTGACTTTTCTCCAAAGAAGACATACAAATTGCCAAGAGGCACATGAAAAGATGCTCAACATCACTAATTATCAGAGAAATGCAAATCAAAACTACAATGAGGTACCACCACATACCAGTCAGAATAGCCATCATCAAAAAATCTACAAACAATAAATGCTGGAGAGGGTGTGGAGAAAAGGGAACCCTCTTACACTGTTGGTGGGAATGTAAATTGATACAGCCACAATGGGGAACAGTATGGAGGTTCCTTAAAAAAATAAAAATAGAACTATCTTATGACCCAGTAATCACAATCCTGGGCATATACCTGGAGAAAGCCATAATTCCAAAAGATACATGCACCCCAATATTCATTGCAGCACTATTTATAATAGCCAGGACATGGAAGCAACCTAAATGTCCATCAACAGAGGAATGAATAAAGAAGATGTGGTATATATATACAATGGAATATTACTCAGCCATAAAAGGGAAAAAAATCATGCCATTTGCAGAGACGTGGATGGACCTAGAGACTATCATACAGAATAAAGTAAGTCAGAAAGAGAAAAACAAACGTATATTAACACATATATGTGAAATTTAGAAAAATGTCAGAGATGAACCTATTTGCAAAGCAGAAATAGAGACACAGATGTAGAGCACAAATGTATGGACACCAAGGAAGGAAAGGGATGGGATGGATTTGGAGATTGGGATTGACATATACACACTACTTTGTATTAAGTAGATGGTTGGTGAGGGCCTACTGTATAGCACAGCGGAGAAAAAAGAAATAACAGAGATATAGAGCAACCAGAAAACAAAAGGTAAAATGGCAATACTACATCCTTATCTATTAATAATCACTCTAACTGTAAATAGATCGAATTCACCACTCAGAAGTCAGAGTGGCTGAATGGATTAAAAATCAAGACCCACCTATATGTTCCCTCCAGAAGACTCATCTCAGCTCTAAAGACAAACATGAGCTCAAAGTAAAGGGATGGAGAATGATTACTCCAAGCAAATGACAGCCCTCCAAAAAAACACATGTAGCCATACTCATATCAGACAAAATAGACTTCAAGCCAAAAAAGTTGACAAGAGACAAAGATGGACATTACATAATGATAAAGGGGACAATTCATCAATAAGACATAACAGTTATTAATATATATGTACCTAACATAGGAGGAAAAAACCATCTAAAGCAATTACTAACAGAACTAAAGGGAGAAATTGACAGCAACATGTTAATAGTAGGGGACTTTAACACTTCACTTACGTCAATGGACAGATTATCCAGAGAGAAAATCAATAAGGAAATAGTGCCCATAAGTGAACATTAGACCAGATGGACTTAATAGATTTATATAGAACATTTTTTCCAAATGCATCAGAATACACATTCTTTCCAAGCATGCATGTAACATTCTCTAGGACGGACCTCATACCAGGCTACAAAACAAGCCTCAAAAAATTTAAGAGGATAGAAATTATTTCAAGCATCTTTTCTGATCACAGTGGTGTAAAACTAGAAGTCAACTACAAGAAGAAAGTTGGAAAAATCACAAATATGTAAAGATTGAACAGTATGCTACTGAATAGCTATTGGGTCAACAAAGAAATCAAGGGAGAAATTTAAAAATACCTGAAGACATATGAAAATGAAAATACAACAAACTAAAATTTATGGGATGCAACAAAAATGGTATTTAGAGGGAATTTTATAGCAAAACAGGTCTACCTCAAAAAAAACAAGAAAAAGTCTTAAATAAACCATCTAACTTTACACCTAACAGAACTAGAAATAGAAGAACAAGCAAAGCCCAAAGTCAGTTGAAGGAAGGAAATAATAAAGATCATAGCAGAAATAAGTGAAATAGAAACTAAAAACACAATAGAAAGATCAATGAAATTAAGAGCTGATTCTTCGAAAAGATAAACAAAATTGACAAACCTTTAGCTAGACTCACTAAGAAAAAAGAGGGAAGGCTCTGATAAAGTCAGAAATGAAAGAGGAGAAACAAATACAGAGAAATACAAAGGATTATAAAAGAATATTATGACAGCTATATATCAGCAAATTCCTAGAAACATATAACCTCCCAAGGCTGAGTAAAAAAGAAATAGAAAATATGAATAGACCAGCCACTAATAAAGGGATTGAAAGGGCAATCAAAAACCTCCCAAGAAACAAAAATCCAGAACCAGATGGCTTCACACATGAATTCTACCAAGCAATGAAGAAGATTTAATATATCCTTCTCAAGCTCTTCCAAAAATTGAAGGGAGGGACCACTTCCTAATTCATTTTATGAGACCAACATTACCCTGATACGAAAACCAGACAAAGACAACACACAAACAAAAATTATAGGCCAATAAGTTTGATGAACATTGATGCAAAAATCCTTAACAAAATATTAGCAAACCAAAAACACAACAACACATTAAAAGGATCATACGCCATAATAAAATGGGATTTATTCCAGGGACGCAAGGATGGTTCAACATCTACAAATCAATCAATGTAATACAGCACATTAAAAAAATAAAGGAAAAACAGTATATGATCATCTCAATAGATGCAGAAAAAGCAGTTAAGATTCAACATCCATTTATAATTAAAACTCCCAATAAAATGGGTATAGATGGAACACACCCCAACACAATAAAGGGCATATATGACAAACCCACAGCTAACATGATACTCAGTGATGAAAAACTGAAAGCTATCCCTCTTTTATGAACAGGACAAGGATGCCCGCTCTCACCACTCTTATTCAGCATAGTATTGGAAATCCTAGACAGAACATCATCAAGAAAGGATAAATTATATTCAATGCTCTTAATTCAGTAAGGCAAGAAGGTTTATAACACTTGGAAATATGATTCTTTAAATTTTAAAGGGTTAATTTCTGTATCAGCACAGTTATGATTCCTGCAGTCATCTGAAATCTCAATTCAAGTAGAATAGATTATTATTTTTAGAATTCAATGTAAAGAAGATGTCCACATCTTGGTAATAATACAAGCAATGTGTGCCATTGTGTATATTTGTTTACTTGTTTGTTGCTGTAAGTATATTTAATTACTGGGTTGCATGAAGCATATAGTATGATAACTTTGCTCTAGCTCTGAAACCCAAGCTCTTTCTGATATGCTATAACAATTCTTAAAGATTCATATGAGGAAATTCATTAAGACAGGAATACTTCTTTGATATAGGTTGTTTAAATTCCCCCGAAAAGATGAGTAGGACCTATATCTGATAAGTGAGCATAACACTTTTATGTAAGTCTTCCAACCTATAGGCTTAAAAATTACATAAATACAAGCAACTTCCTGAAAGAGTCCCCAAATTAGTTTATTCTTCTGTTAACAAGAACTGTAATCTTTCCTCTACAAAATGGTGAGCAACTCCTTGAAAAACTGGTTAGAGAAATCAGTTGTTAAGAGTGTAAATGAAGACTTTAACCATGTATAGACAGAAACCATAGTTGAGGATCATGCATTTCCATGCGGCCTAACGTTAGGTGTCCTAAAAAGCTGCAGTTGTTATGCTACTAAAAATGCCTTAAAGGGTTTTAAAATTTTCTGACTTAGCTAGAGATCAATAAAATTAATCAACCTTTTCTTAGGCAATTAAGTATTGATAAGAGACTGTCACCTCATTTTAATTTTTTAGACATCATTAGAATTTCATATTGACTATTTCCTTCCTGCATACTTCTTTAAAACGTTTTTCTACTAGTTATAAAATTATAACCAATGTATATACATATAAAACAAGAAAAAAAAAAGTTAATCACTCTAATCCCACCATCCAGAATCAATAACTTTTAGCATGGCAGTGTAATTTAAGTTAGTTCAGATTATCTTACATGTACAGTTTTAAATCCTGGGGGTTTATTGTCATTGAAAATACTTTAAATAGTATTTTTGCACGTTGGAATAGGGTTTTTGTTAACATCATTTTAAATGCCATATTCAATTCTATCTAATGTCCAACTTAACTGAATTTATGTTGCTTCCAAATATGCCACAAATTTCATAGTTTCTATGAGAAACATAAATAGTTTTAAAAGAGGTATCAATAAAGGCCTTTAAGTAATAGGGAGGAATTAGTTGATCAGTCAATTAACATGTATTTATTTAGCACCTTTGATGTGTCTCATGCCAAACTAGGAGCTATAAAGAATGACATAGTTCTGAACTAGGAGAATGGGATATGAATGGAAATGAAGGGACAGTATGATGGTCCCAAGAAAGAGCACCCAACTGAGCCCTGGATTCTCATCCCAGCTACATCACCCAGCGCCCTGTAACTAACACTGATCAAATTATCAAATTGCTCTGAGCCCATTCTCTGTCTTTAAATGAGAATTAAATAAAATAATCCACATAAACCTCTTAGCAAGATCCCTGACCCATAAAAACGTTCACTAATTGCTAGTGCTATTTTTACAGTCACTTGCTTTATGATTTTGGGTAAACACTGAGATTCACAGAGTGTAGGTTTCCTTAAAGGTCCCTTAGGGACCACAAAAAAATGTGAGAGAGGTCCTAGGGAAGAAAGGTAAGTGAAACTGAGTACCTTAAAGGAAGACAACACATAAATAATCATTAACATACTGTGTGACTGTCATTATGCTACACAGATACATATAATCATGAATTACATTTATAACCTCCTAAAAACTCTATGGAGCAGATTACTTTAGTCCTCATTATGCAGGTGAGGAAACTAAGGTTATAAATCTCAAGTAATTTTTCCAAGCTCACTAAACTTGTGAGTGGCCCAGCCAGGTTCAAACCAAGCAGACGGACTTCAGAGCAAGTCCTGGAATACTGTACTTCCTTGCTATTAAAAAAGTAAACGAGAGAAGAAGGAAGGAAGGAAGGAAGGAAGCAGTGAGGGAGGGAAGGAGGGAGGGAGGAAAGGAAAGAAGGGACAGTTAATTTAGTTTAAAAATGTTTTGAGGGACCACTATATATCAGGAACTGTGTTAGATGCTGGAGTTACAAATATGAATGCACCAAACATGATCCCAACTCTTTCGAAGTAGAAGCAGGCACGTGAAGAGTTTTGTGCAAGGATAATGGTAAAAGTATATCCAAGGTCAGAAGGTAGCTCAGCAGTGATTAACTGATTTGCTCTATGGGGAGGAGGGCCGAGGATGTCCTGGATCTTGGGATAAGGAAGGGCTTCACAGAGGAGGTATACCTGAAAAGTGTTTGAAGTGTTAAATAGGCAATTTCCACATTGTCAAGGGAAGAGGGGCATTGTGGGTAGAGGGAACAATACATCTGAAGGGATATAATTATGAACCAGCATAGGGTATTTTAGGGACAACATACAGTTTCAGCACTTCCAGGACATTGAATGAAGAGCCAGGAGGTAGACCTCTCTACCATTTAGGACATCTAGAAGTCTCATCAAAGGCTCTATTTAACCAAAACACACATACTACACTGTTTTAAATATTGGAATTTAACCTGATTAAAAATGACAGTTTCCAGCCATAGACATAAAATCTTGACATGAAAGGCAACTGTGCTTTACACTGTTTTGCAATAGTACATTCAGTGAACACTAGACTGTTCCCTAAGTGACCTCCACTTAACCAACATGCCTGTAAACTCTCATTCCAATCCCTCTGTAATACCCACTGACTGATGCTCGTGACAGTTAAATACTCATAGCTAGTAGGCAGTTCTCTAGTGTGTCCATGCATTTGTGAAACCATTAGATCAATTAGGAATATATTTGGCAGTAAGAATCAGAAAGCCCCAGGGAATTGTTTTTCTCACTTTATGAGAAGTCAGAGGTAGGCAGTTACAGTTCAGTAACTCAAGATCCCACAGTTAAAAACATGGAATTGCCCTGGTCTCTCCTTTGTGTCACAAAATGTTTGCTGAAACTCCAGCTGTCATGTCCATGTCCTCCTTATCATGCAAGGAAAAAAGAAGGAGAAAAAAAGGGGTAAGGGTAATACTAATTACATTGTCTTATTTTGTTTTTTTGTTGTTGTTATTATTGGTTTTTTAATTAGAAAAGCAAAAGATTCTTCAAAAACTAGTACAATAGCTTTAAAAATGTTGTTGAATTAGGTGTATGAGGGAAAATGTAAAATATTTGGGGAGAAATCATGAAAATCTAAAAAAAAATCTGTACTCAAATTGCTTGATATTTGTCTTTAAGTTCTTGTTCCCTTCAAAGATAACAAAATTTGAAATTTTGAAAGATGCACTACTGGTGTGTTTTATGCAAGAAAAAACCAAGCAAACAAGGGACTTCATTGGGTGTAATGATACCCAAAGAAAGCCCTTGACCCTATATCAAAGGACTGGCAAATAAATGGGAATTTATTTCCTTTGGTTAAAATAAAACAAAGTATATATGTATACTTTCATAAGAGTCTCTTCTTTGACTTTTGGATTAACCAATTACTTCATCCATTCACTCATTTATTCATCTATTTATTTAACAAACATCAATGAGTAACTGCTCTGTGCCAGCCAGCACAAGCTGCCAGGGCTACATAGATGAACAAAGCATAATCCTATCTGGAAGATACAGAAAACCAACGCTAGAGATGTTTTAAAAAATACCAGGGAAACTCTAAGTGAGTTGGGGAACTTTACTTCCTAACACGGAAAGAGAAATACTATAGCATCCAATCCCTGCCACCCATTACTGAATGAAGTGAACAACTTGTACTTCAAGTAATTTATAAGGATCACAGGGGAAATTGTAACAGAGTTTTTAAAAAATATTTCTCTCCAAAAGTATTACCTGTGTTATTTAAAATGCACACCATCACATTTGAAACACGACTATCACGCGCTAGCTGCAAAGAGAATAAAACTGTTTTGTTGGGCTTAGCACTTTCCAAAGCTCTGGTAGTTGATCATCAAAATAAAAACCTATTGTTCAGGGAGAGGTGAACAGCAGGAACATCAAGAGTCCTGGAGAAGATTGTTCATTTGCAGTCCTATTTGGCAGGATGTCAAATCTCTGAGTATTTCCGTTCCCAGAAACACTGAAGTCACAATGTTTGGTTTGATCAATTTTCGCCTCCTTGGTCTCTCCTCACCAGTCAGGCCAATTTACCATGCTGGGCCTGCCTCTAGGCTCTGCTCGCATTTTTAATGAGGATATTGCTTCCTTCTCTCTCGCCTCTGAGATATCTTTGCTATGCTTGAGTCGATTCAAGATCGTGTAGAAGTAATGGAATTAGGCTGTCAGCACAGCTCTGCTTAATATGTTTTTAGTCTGCCTTTGTTTGAGGGATTCATCTTTCTTAAATTCTCAGTGCTCTTCAGCACCACCGAACAGAATAACATTAGCGTGCATTTGTCATTATATCACTAGTTAGACATACCCTTCTTTCACAGGAGAAAACTCAGAGCAATAGCACTCATTAACTACTTACATTAAAGCCTTGACAAAAGCCAGGTTGGAATGTGAAAACTCATTTACACCTGCTGGAAGGGGATCATTAGCCAACTGAATGATGAGAAGAGGTGCATGCTTAGGACTGGGAAAGACAAGAGGGTCCCAGAATTTGACTTCTTGAAGCTTTTAATGTCAGTGATGTGGAGCACTTCAGGATTCTGATCCAAGACTCAGAATTAGTTCTATGACAAGCCTGAAGTGACATAGCCCTGAATTACTTTAGGGATTTTTCTCCATTCTAAAAAGGGCAAGGTCAAGAATATGCTTTTGATTAGAAAGTGCCAAGCATGGTGATTAGCAAACCCTTCTTAAATTTAGCATGCTTTGCTTTAAGAGTCCTCATGGTGTGGGGTGATTTCTTCTTCTTCTCTATTTCTCTTTTTTTGTGAGGAGTGAAGTTGGAAGACAACATGGTCACATTGTTTCTGTTTTAATGGAACTAAGAGATCCACAATTAAGGATGAAGAAAATTCAACACACTGAATTATAGACCACCTAGTCTAATGCTCTAGGTAGGAAGAGGCTGCATGCATCCTTGCCATCAAAACAGTAGGCATACAGGATGCTCCTTCACTGTCCCTCCCTTCTCCCTCTCCTTATTCTAATTCTCATCTTCCATTCTACAAATGGGCAGATATGGGCAGAGATGCAAATCTGTTGTCAACACTGTGTTCTTCTAGACAATATGATGCCAGTTTTCCCTCCTTCTTATAGGTGTCCCCCAATCTCTATAAATGACTCTCAAGTTTCTCCTAAAAGCAGGATGTATACACCACCCATGAGATTCCCTACTCACACACACTTCTCATTCCTGCTCTTCTCCTCCTTCTTATGTGACCTGAGGGCAGGAAAAAAGGAGAGCAATTTAATCTGGTTCTTAACAAAGCCTGAGGGGCATGTGTGCCCCCAGTTCTTGTGACTCCTTCTCACCTCTCTCCTTAGAATGTTTGGTACCTGATGCACCTTTATCCCACGTTTTGGACCCCTGTTAGCAGCCAGAGAAAAGAGGTAAAATTCCATTTAACATTTCTTCCATTAGTCTGAAAATAATACAGAATACCTGCCCTCCTTGTTGGCAGTTTTAATAACATAACCCTCTTTTGGATTCAGCAATTACACCAGCTCAAATCTTGACCCAAATGCGTTGCTGAATAAGTGGAGGTGCTGAAGAAATAGGACTCCCTAAGGAGACTTTGGAAGAACAACCTCCACCTCCAAGCCCAGCAAACATCTGCTCCTGACACGTTTCTCACAAATCACAACAATCTGCCTGGAAGGGAAGGGACGGTGGGAGAGTTTGACAGGTCTGTGTGTCTTTTGGTTGAATAATCACTGCCATCTTAACTGTTTAATTAGAGAAGAAAGGAAAAGGCTTGCTTTCAGGATGAAGGACGAGGGAAGTTACCTAGTCTGAAAAATATGCTTTTTTTGTTTTTCTCCAGAGCTTTTGGATTGTCATCAGAGTCACCAACCTTACTTATTACTTCTGATAAAAGGGAAGTTGAGAATTGAGGATTGAGGACAATTTTTAAAGTTTATCAGCAAAATTTCTCTAAAGGAGTTTTGGCTGGGTGCTGGTTCTGACTTGGGCTGAGAGTGACTACAGGGGCACTGCAGGGAGAGGAAGGGAAGGGAGACTTGGTGAACTTCATTTCAGTTACAGAATGTGAGTCTTCAAAGGAGAAGTGTGTAGTTGTCCTAGAAGGGACCAAAAAATTGACTCAGACTTGCAAAGAGAATCCAATAATTACTTTTACATAACCAATTTCCTCCCCAGAGCCCAAAAAAGATTGTAAGTTGAATCCAAACGTTATTATTTATTTATTTATTTTCCCAATCAACTTTGTACTTGCCCAGAGAAAATAAGCCTCAGAAGAATCACATGTGGAGTGATCTGAGGGGAGATCTTCAAGATGACGGAGGAGTAAGACGTGGAGATCACCTTCCTCCCCACAAATACATAAAAAAATCACCTACATGTGGAACAACTCTTACAGAACACCTACTGAATGCTGGCAGAAGACCTCAGACTTCCCAAAAGTCAAGAAAATTCCCATGTACCTGGGTAGGGCAAAAGAAAAAAGAAAAAACAGAGACAAAAGAATAGGGATGGGACCTGCACCTCTGGGAGGGAGCTGTGAAGGAGGGAAAGTTTTCACACACTAGGAAGCCACTTCACTGGAGGAGACAGGCAGAGGGAAGCTTCAGAGCCACAGAGGAGAAGGCAGCAAACAGGGGTGCAGAGGGCAAAGCTGACAGACTCCCACACAGAGGATTGGTGCTGACTAGCACTCACCAGACTGAGATGCTTCTCTGCTCACCTGCAGGGGTTGGTGGGGGCTGGGAGCTGAAGCTCGGGATTCAGAGGTCAGACCCCAGGGAGAGGACTGGGGTTGGCTGTGTGAAGACAGTCTGAGGGGCTAGTGAGCCACAGCTAGCCAGAAGGGAGTCCAGGAAAAAGTCTGGACCTGTCTAAGAGGCAAGAGACCATTGTTTCGGGGTGTGCAAGGAGAGGGGATTCCTTTCCCGTGTGCCCACAGTAGGCAGAGCAGTGCCTAAGCGAGCTCCAGAGACAGGCACGAGCTGTGGCTATCAACTTGGACCCCAGAGGCAGGCACGGACCACTAACTCTGCCATCACTTCCACCAAGAGTCCTGTGTGCAAGTGCAGGTCACTACCCACACCACCCCGAGAACCTGTGCAGCATGCCATTGCCAGGGTCCCGTGATCCAGGACCAACTTCCCTGGGAGAACACAGTGTGCCTCAGGCTGTTGCACTGTCATGCTGGCCTCTGCCGCTGCAGGCTCACCCCGCATTCATGACTACCGTACCCCTCCCTCTCCCTGGCCTGAGTGAGCAAGAGTGCCCTAATCAGACGCTGCTTTAACCCGCTCCTGTCTGGGTGGGGAAAAGACACCAGAGGGCAGCCTACACACAGAGGCAGGGCCAAAACCAAAGCTCAACACCAGGAGCTGTGCGAACAAAGAAGAGAAAGGGAAATTTCTCCTTGCAACCTCAGGAGCAGCAGATTAAATCCCCACAATCGACTTGATAAAACACTGCATTGGTGGAATACCTGGATTGAAAATGAATGTTCCCAAAATTGAGGTGGGGGACTTTGGGAGCAAATGTAGACTTGGGGTTTGCTTTCTGTGTTTGATTTGTTTTCGGATTTATGTTTATCTTAGTATAGTTTTTAGTGCTTGTTTTCATTAATAGGTTTGTTTATTGGTTTAGTTGCTATCTTCCTTTTCTTTAATTCTCTTTTTGTCAGTGTGTGTGTGTGTATGTTTCCTTGTGTGAACTTGTCTGTTTAGATTTGCTTTTACCATTTGTCTTAAGGTTCTGCCTGTTCTTTTTTTGTTTCTTTTTTTTTGTTGTGAGTGTGTGTGTATGTTTCTTGGTGTGATTTTGTCTGTTTAGTTTTGCTGTTACCATTTGTTTTGGAGTTCTGTCTGCTCCTTTTTTTTTTTTTTTCTTCCTTTTCCTCCATGCTGTGCAGCTGGAAGTGTCTTGGTGTTCCAGCCAGGGTTTGGCCTAAGCCTCTAAGGTGGGAGAGCCGAGTCCAGGACATTGGAGCACCAGAAAACACCCAGCCCCATGCAATATTAATTGGTGAGAGCTCTCCCAGAGATCTCCATCTCAACCCTAAGACCCAGCTCCACTAAGATCAGCAAGCTCAAGTGCTGGACACCCCATGCCAAACAAATAGCAAGACAGGAACACAACCCCACCAATTAGCAAACAGACTGCCTAAACTCATACTAAGTTCACAGACACCCCAAAACACACCACCGAATACAGCCCTACCCACCAGAGGTACAAGATCCAGCCGCACCCACCAGAACACAGGCACCAGTTCCCACCACGAGGAAGCCTACACAAGCCACTGAACCAATATCACCCCTTGGGGGTAGACAGCAAAAAAAACAGGAACTACAAACCTGCAGTCTGTGAAAAGGAGACCACAAACACAGTAAGTTAAACAAAATGAGAAGACAAAGAAATATGCAGCAGATGAAGGAGCAAACAAATGTAGAGGAAATAGGCAGTCTACCTGAAAAAGAATTCAGATAATGATCGTAAAGATGATGCAAAATCTCAGAAACAGAATGGAGGAAATACAAGAAACGTTTAACAAAGACCTAGAAGAACTAAAGAGCAAACAAACCATGATGAACAACACAATAAATGAAATTAAATATACTCTAGAAGGAATCAATAGTAGAATAAGTGAGGCAGAAGAATGGATAAGTGACCTGGAAGATAGAATAGTGGAAATAACTGCCACAGAGCAGAACAAAGAAAAAAGAATGAAAAGAATTGAGGACAGTCTCAGAGACCTCTGGGACAACATTAAACGCACCAACATTCGAATTATAGGGATCCCAGAAGAAAAAGAGAAAAAGAAAGGGACTGAGAAAATATTTGAAGAGATTATAGTTAAAAACTTCCCTAACATGGGAAAGGAAATAGTCATTCAAGTCCAGGAAGTGCAGAGAGTCACAAACAGAATAAACTCAAGGAGAAACATGCCAAGAAATGTATTAATCAAACTATCAAAAATTAAATACAAAGAAAAAATATTAAAAGCAGCAAGGAAAAAGCAACAAATAACATACAAGGGAATCCCCATAAGGTGAACAGCAGATCTTTCAGCAGAAACTCTGCAAGCCAGAAGGGAGTGGCAGGATATATTTAAAGGGATGAAAGGGAAAAACCTACAACCAAGATTACTCTACCCAGCAAGGATATCACTCAGATTCAATGGAGAAATTAAAATCTTTACAGACAAGCAAAAGTTAAGAGAATTCAGCACCACCAAACCAGCTATACAAGACATGCTAAAGGAACTTCTCTAAGTGGAAAACACAAGAGAAGGAAAAGACCTAAAAACCAAACCCAAAACAATTTTAAAAAATAGTAATAGAAACATAAATATTGATAATTACCTTAAATGGGAATGGATTAAACACTCGAACCAAAAGACATAGACTGGCTGAATGGATACAAGAACAAGACCTCTATATATGCTGTCTACAAGAGACCCACTTCAGACCTAGACACACATACAGACTGAAAGTCAGGGGGTAGAAAATGATATTCCATGAAAATAGAAATCAAAAGAAAGTTAGAGTAACAATACTCATATCAAACAGAATAGACTTTTAAATAAAGACTATTATAAGAGATAAAGGACACTACATAATGATCTAGGGATCAATCCAAGAAGAAGATATAACAATTGTAAATATGTATGCATCCAACATAGGAGCACCTCAATTCATAAAGCAAATGCTAACAGCCATAAAAGGGGAAATCGACAGTAACACAATCATAGTAGGGGACTTTAACACCCCACTTTCACCAATGGACAGATCATCTAAAATGAAAATAAATAAGGAAACACAAGCTTTAAATGAAACACTAGGTCAGATGGACTTAATTGATATTTATAGGACATTCCATCCAAAAACAACAGAATACACTTTCTTTGCAAGTGCACATTGAACATTCTCCAGGATAGATCATAGCTTGGGTCACAAATCAAGCCTCAGCAAATTTAAGAAAATGGAAATCGTATCAAGTATCTTTTCCAACCACAATGCTATGAGACTAGATATGAATTACAGGAAAAAATCTGTAAAAAATACAAACACATGGAGGCTAAACAAATACACTTCTAAATAACCAAGAGATCACTGAAGAAATCAAAGAGAAATAAAAAAATACCTAGAAACAAATGACAATGAAATCAGGACAACCCAAAACCTATGGGATGCAGCAAAAGCAGTTCTAAAAGGGAATTTTATAGCAATACAATCCTACCTCAAGAAACAAGAAACATCTCAAATAAACAACCTAACCTTACACCTAAATCAATTAGAGAAAGAACAACAACAACAACAAAAACCCCATAGTTAGCAGAAAGAAAGAAATCATAAAGATCAGATCAGAGATAAATGAAAAAGAAATGAAGGAAACAACAGCAAAGATCAATAAAACTAAAAGCTGGTGCTTTGAGAAGATAAATAAAATTGATAAACCATTAGCCAGACTCATCAAGAAAAAAGGGAGGAGACCCAAATCAACAGAATTAGAAATGAAAAATAAGTAACAACAGACACCACAGAAATACAAAATATCCTAAGAGACTGCTACAAGCAACACTATGCCAATAACATGGACAAACTGGAAGAAGTGGACAAATTCTTTGAAAAATACAACCTTCCAAGACTGAACCAAGAAGAAATAGAAAATATGAACAGACCAATCACAAGCACTGAAATTGAAACAGTGATTAAAAATCTTCCAACAATCAAAAGCCCAGGGCCAAATGGCTTCTCAGGTGAACTCTATAAAACATTTAGAGAAGAGCTAACACCAATCCTTCTCAAACTCTTCCAAAATATGGCAGAGGGAGTAACACTCCCAAACTTATTGTTCAAGGTATCATCATCCTGATACCAAAACCAGACAAACATATCACACAAAAAGAGAACTACAGGCCAATATCACTGATGAACAGAGATGCAAAAATCCTCAACAAAATACTAGCAGCAATATCCAACAGCACATTAAAAGGATTATACACCATGATCAAATGGGGTTTATCCCAGGAATGCAAGGATTCTTCAGTGTAGGCAAATCAATCAATGTGATACACCATATTAACAAACTGAAGAATAAAAACCATATGATAATCTTAATAGATGCAGAAAAATGTTTGAACAAAATTCAACACCCATTTATGTTAAAAACTCTCCAGAAAGTGGGCATAGAGGGAACCTACCTCAACATAATAAAGACCATATATGACAAATCCACAGCCAACAACATTCTCAATCATGAAAAACTGAAACCATTTCCTCTAAGATCAGGAACAAAACAAGGGTACCCACTCTCACCACTATTATTCAACATAGCTTTGGAAGTTTAGCCACAGCCATCAGAGAAGAAAAGGAAATAAAAGGAATCAAATCAGAAAAGAAGAAGTAAAACTGTCTCTGTTTGCAGGTGACATGGTAATATACATAGAGAATACTAAAGATGCTACCAGAAAACTACTAGAGCTAATCAGTGAATTTGGTAAGGTAGCAGGATACAAAATTAATGCACAGAAATCTCTTGCATTGCTATACACTAACAATGAAAAATCTGAAAGAGAAATTAAGGAAACACTACCATTTAACATTGCAACAAAAAGAATAAAATACCTAGGGCTAAACCTACCCAAGGAGACAAAAGACCTGTATGCAGAAAACTGTAAGAGACTGATGAAAGAAAACAAAGATGATACAAACAGATGGAGACATATACCATGTTCTTGGATTAGAAGAATCAACATTGTGAAAATGACTATACTACCCAAAGCAATCTACAGATTCCATGCAATTCCTATCAAACTACCAATGGCATTTTTCACAAAACTAGAACAAAAAAATTTACAATTTGTATGGAAACACAAAAGACCTCAAATAGTCAAAGCAAACTTGAGAAAGAAAAATGGAGCTGGAGGGATCAGGCTCCCTGACTTCAGACTATACTACAAAGCTACAGTAATCAAGACAGTATGGTACTGGCACAAAAACAGAAATATAGATCAATGGAATAGGATAGAAGGCCCAGCGATAAACCCACGCACATATGGTCACTACATCTTTGACAGAGGAGGCAAGGTTATAAAATGGAGAAAAGACAGCCTCTTCAATAAGTGGTGCTGGGAAAACTGGACAGCTACATGTAAAAGAATGAAATTAGAACACTTCCTAACACCATACAGAAAAATAAACTCAAAATGGATTAAAGACCTATATGTAAGATCAGACACTATAAAACTCTTAGAGGAAAACATAGGCAGAACACTCTATGACATAAATCACAGGAAGATCCTTTTTGACCTACCTCCTAGATTAATGGAAATAAAAACAAAAATAAACATATGGGACTTAATGAAACTTAAAAGCTTTTGCACAGCAAAGGAAACCATAAACAGGACAAAAAGACAACCCTCAGAATGAGAGAAAGTATTTGCAAATGAAGCAACTGACAAAGGATTAATCTCCAAAATATACAAGCAGCTCATGCAGCTCAATATCAAAAAAACAAACAACCCAATCCAAAAATAGGTGGAAGACCTAAACAGACATTTCTCCAAAGAAGATACACAGATTGCCAGCAAACACATAAAAGGTTGCTCAACATCACTAATCATTAGAGAAATGCAAATCAAAACTGCAATGAGGTATCCTCTCACACTGGTCAGAATGGCCATCATCAAAAAATCTATAAACAGTAAATGCTGGAGAGGGTGTGGAGAAATGGGAACCCTCTTGCACTGTTGGTAGGAATGTAAATTGATACAGCCACTATGGAGAACAGTATGGAGGTTCCTTAAAAAACTAAAAATAGAACTACCATAATACCCAGCAATCCCACTACTGGGCATATATCCTCAGGAAACCATAATTCAAAAAGAGACATATCCCAATGTTCATTGCAGCACTATTTATAAGAGCCAGGACATGGAAGCAACCTAAGTGTCCATCCACAGATGAAAGGATAAAGAGGATGTGGCACATATATACAGTGGCATATTACTCGGCCATAAGAAGAAGCAAAATTGAGTTATTTGTAGTGAGGTGGTTGGACGTAGAGTCTGTCATACAGAGTTAAGTAAGTCAGAAAGAGAAAACCAATGCCATATGCTAACACATCTATATGGAATCTACAAAAAAATAAAAAAAATGATTCTGATGAACCTAGGGACAGGACAGGAATAAAGATGCAGATGTAGAAAATGGACTTGAGGACATGGGTTGGGGGGGAAGGGTAAGCTGGGATGAAGTGAGAGAGTAGCATTGACACATATATACTACCTAATGTAAAATAGATAGCTAGTGGGAAGAAGCTGCACAGCACAGGGAGATCAGCTCGGTTCTTTGTGACCACCTAGAGGGGTGAGATAAGAAGGGTTGGAGGGAGGTGCAAGAGGGAGGGGATATGGGGATATGGGGATATAGGTATACATATAGCTGATTCACTTTGTTATACAGCAGAAACTAACACCACATTGTAAAGCAATTATACTCCAATAAAGATGTAAAAGAAAAAGAAAAAGCACATGTGACAAGTCATAGGACAGAAGAAATCCCTCAACTCAGGAACACTCACATTTTGTGTTTGCTTGGATTGTGGATAAATGATAATACTGACAAACTTAAAATCCCTCCATGAAAGCTCTTAATACTTTCTCAAATTTCTGTAACTCTTCACAGATGATAAATTACTTTCCCTCATATATCCTCATTTAGACACTAGAACAATCCTGTAAAATTACTATTTGTTATGTCCAGTTTTACAGAGTAGTAAGCAAGCGCATAAAGTGTAAGGGACCTGCTGAATGTCTCACAGCCAGTCATTGGCAAAGATGGATCTTGAAACCAGGTGTCATGAACCCATTTCCCCACACCATATATCCCCCTTTATTATCTCACTGAATTGTCCAGTATCTTCTCTACCTATTCAATTTCATTTTGTAAATGTTTGATACAGAGAGCTGACTGAAGTCAGGGCACTCACTTCATGTTCCCCTCAACAGTGACCAACACAGCATTAGACCTTAAATAAACACTTGTCTGATAAATGAATGAATGTCTATACCATTTATTGAGAACATATTTTTTTTTTAGATTCTATTCTTTTTTTTTTAATTTTGGAAAATACAGATTTTTAAAAGTTAATTGTTATATTTTTATTAATTAATTTTATTGGAGTATAGTTGATTTACAATGTTGTGTTGGTGTGCCTTATGAGGTATTTTTATATGCACAATATTGTGTGATCCTTAAAATACCTCATTAAGTATCACCACCATTTTATAGGGGAGTAAACTAAGACCCAGAAAAGTAAGAGAACTTTCCCCATTCACTCACTAGAATGTACAAGTGTATTTGTAGACTGTGTTTATTTCTACATCTTTCCTCTTCTCCCTACATCTCTCCTTACCCAGTCTCTAAATCTGCGCCATCCAATATGAGAGTCACTAGTGACATGTGGCTATGGAGCACTTGAAAGGTAAGTAGCCCAAATTGATATCTGCCATGAAGTGCACAGTATACACAAGATTTCAAAGACTTAATATGAAAATATGAATGGAAGATATATTGTTGATATTTTATGTTGATCACATGTTAAAGTTATAATGTCTTAGATAAAGTTAAATAAAATATATCATTAAATTATTTTTTTCTGTCTCTTTTTAATATTTATTTTGTGGCTACTGGAAAATTTTAAGTTATACAAATGACCACATTTTTGGCTTATGTTATATTAGACAGTGCTACTCTAAATATTCCCTGTGACCTTTCAAGTATTACCTTCTCAAATATTCAAGCATATAGCACTTCTTAAATTTCCAAGTCACTTGAAATATATATCATGAAAGTTAATACTTCCTTACATTTTTTCCTAATTCTTCTATGGAGAAGGAGTTAAGGAACAAAAATATTTCTATAATCTCTTCCCTTTAATTTGATTCAATTGTGTGAATCCAAGTTCTCATTTATTCCACTGTCCCTCCTCTCCTGCATCTCTGCCTAATAATAATAAGTACAATTTTTTAAAGTATCTACTATTGTATTAATCAAAATGGTTAGAATATGCTGCAGCCAGCAGTGACCCTAAAAACTTAACAAAAAAAGTTCATTTTTTCCACTGGCATAAAACCCACCGCAGGTATGGGTTTCTCTCTAAGTATTGGCTTAACATTCCAGGTTACTTTGATTTTATAGCACTTCCATTTCAACACAGCTTTCATCATTATCACTAAGAAGAAGAGTACAGAAAATTTTAAACTTCCACTCAGAAGTGATATATATCACATGCCCACAATATTCCACTGGCTATAGAGAGCCACATAGCTAGGCTTAACTTTAATGGAATGGAGAAAAACAACTCAATGTATCTAAGGTAGCAGACAACTGAATATTGGTGAATAGTAGTAATGTCTACTATAACTCCTTGCTGAGTTGCATAGGTGGCCTTATGTTAAATATCTCCAATTCTCATAACAATCTTCTAAAATGGGTACTAACATCCTTAAACAGAGGAAGAAAAGAGATTAAATAAGTTGCCCAAATTCACAGCAAATCAGTAGCTGAGTCAGGGTTTGGCCAGAACCCAGATCTTTCTGGTTTCAAAACCTGTAAATTCCTAACTTCCTTCTTCACTCTTAGGCTAACAGAATTGTTCATTCCCTCTCTGGGTTTCTGTTAGCATTTGGTTCAAACTTTTAGCCTTTTAAAATTTATTCTTCATAATTAATTGTCTGTGTGGTTGAATTTCCAGCTATACTCTGAGTTCCTAAAGGAGATGATTATCTTCCTACCTTCTGTGCCTAAAAGAGTATGCAGGGCAGAGTTGTGGCTTAAAAATATTTTTTAATCAAATGACTACATTGATTCATTTTGCAGGGAACACTGTGGAACCACTCAAATGTGCAAAGCTAATCCTATAGATGTTATATAATTTAGAATTCTACCTATATGAAAGGACATTTTATATGACAATCATAAGGGGAGAAGTTTATACAGAATAATCAGGTTCTAATTAAGAAAATAAAGACAATTGAAAGAGTAGTTCTTGAGAGAAAATGTGTCAGTGTGAGTCTAACAGTTACCCCAGTCAAACCAGCCAAACCCAGGGATCTAAACACAGCCATTGGGCAGGCCAAATTCAGCCGCACTTGAAATAGCACTCCTTCTCGGTGGGACTCACACCTCAGATTGGAACTTGAACCCATGATCCCTGACTAGGAGGGGACTCAAACCCACTGTCTTTTGATTAAAACTGCTCACCTGGTGTCAGGACTTACTGAAGCTCAGGTTCTTTTGTCTCGTCACAGAAAAAATCCAGCGTGAGGCAAAGCAGCAGGCAAAGAGTGAGTTTATTAACATAGGATGCTTGTCAGCGATACGAGTGGGCTGGCAAGGAAGTGCAACAGCCCCAAGAACAGAGAGGGCCATGCTCTTATAATCAAAGAAAAAGTGGGGAGGGGAGAAGACCACTTTCTTCCTCATTCTTGGGCAGATGTCAAGGCTACATCATTAGTTCCTCCTTTGGCCCTATATGGTTTAACCAGGACTGTCATGGTGTTATTTAAATCATCTGCATATTAACAAAAGGGTGGTAATGTATACTAAAATATGGTAATTTATCTCAGGTTTCAGTATAATGTCCCCTTTCACCTAGCTATTTTTCCCTTTCACCTATATTTCTGTCTTGGCTACATGCAGAAATGATACTCTTCAAGGACTATTAACTCTCTGAATTCATGCAACAAGATTCAGACCCCATAGTTATTGTCTTGTGTTTTAAATATCTGGGTTTGTGGCTTGTGTCTGGCAATTGGATGCACCTGGTCTTCCTTCAAGGTAGTATAGATTGTTGCTTGGTTACTAGATTCTTTTCTTGAGCGGTCATTAGCTTACAACAGTCTCCCAAACTCCCTTAAAATTCCCTTTCTGTTTTTAATCCCCTAGTGGGATTTCTAAACTGACTATTTAATTATCCTACTCTATCCCTATCACACTCATTTGTTTACATACTGTCTATGCTACTTTTGTGCTATAAGGGCAGAGATGAGTAGTTGCAACAGAGGTTGTATGGTGGGAAAAGATGAAAATAATAACTAGCCTCTTATAGAAAAAGTTTGCTAACCTCTAGTCAAACCAGAAGTCTTTCCTTGAGAGCTAATCAAAGAGGGCAGCTGTATCAAAGCCATACTTAAATCCAAGAGCTTCATTAGAAAAGGAGCTTTTCAATACCTTCCCACTAAGGACAAATAACAACACACCTGTAGTCAAGGAAAGTTTTTTTTTTTTTTGGCTCATTGCAGCAAGAAAGAGAACACAGCATGGAAACTGTAAGGTGTCTCAGAAAGAGAGTACTAGAAGGGGCTTGTTGTAGGATTTGTGCATGTGTTAGGTGGTTTGGGGAGGGGGGGTTTAAGACCATATAGTTTTGCTGTGTATTAGGAGCTGTCAGAAAATGGGAAAAAAATCTGATTGGTTATCTGTATTAGTCAAACTTCTCCAGAGAAACAGATTGAATGGTGCCCATCCATACTGGGGAGGGCAATCTGCTTTACAGTGTCCACCAATTCAAATGCTAATCTCATCTATAGATATCCTCACAGAAACATCCAGAAATAATGTTTAATCTGAGCCCCTGTAACCAGTCAAGTTGACACTTAAAATTAACCATCACAATATTTTACCAACTTTTATCTAAAAGGTAAGGGGGATGGAGCAGAGCAAAACCATAGATAAAGAAGCAGCAGTCACTCATATTAGCTGAACAGGGAGATGTTTGATCATTGCTGTAGTTTGGACAGTGTTGTTTTTGTCTGTGACTCAGATGACAGAGTGGTACTGTTTTGACTTGTTCCAGGATGGTCAGAGTGACCTTTTCTGATACTGGGTCCTGTGAATTTATTTATGTTCAATAGGAGAACACCATGACCCAACTCAGGTACAGTAGTCAAGGACAAATTTTCTCTCATTCAGAACCTCACCTCTCTGTCTTTGGCCACTGCTCTCCTCTTTCTCAATCTCTCCCTTTATTTCTAGTAGAGACAATAGGTCACTTGACTCAGCAAACTGAATGAATTTAGAGCAATATCCTTATATAGAGTCAAAAAATGTACTCAACAAAAAGCAATCTCATCTCAAATTAAGGAGGGAGCTTAGTTTCTTGTAAAGAGTACAGTAAGTCCCCTACATATGGATGAGTTCCATTCTGAGAGTGCGTTTGTAAGTCCAATTTGTTCGTAAATCCAACAAAGTTAGCCTAGATACTCAGCTAACACAGTCGGCTATATAGTACTGTGCTGTAATAGGTTTATAATACTTTTCACACGAATAATACATAAAAAACAAAAAACACAAAAAATAAAGAAAACATTTTTAATCTTACAGTACAGTACCTTGAAAGGTACAGTAGTACAGTACAACAGCTGGCATAGAGTGGCTGGCATCGAGTGAACAGGCAAGAAGAGTTACTGACTGGAGGAGGGAGAGGAGGTGGGAGATGGTAGAGCTGAAGGATCGTCAGCAATAGGAGATGGAGGGCAAGCTGCAATTTCACTCATGGCTGACACTGTTGGCACAGGTTCTGGTTTCTTGCTGGATTAAATTCTATCTATCCTCTTGAAAAAACAATCCAGTGATGTCTGGGTAGTAGCTCTTTTTTTCTCATCATTGATGACACGGTAGCCCTGGATTGCATTCTGAATGGCTGCTTCAAACTTTGTGTACTGTTCTATGTTTGGGTCCTATGCCTCAAAAACTAACAGTGCCTCCTCAAATAAAGAAAATCCCCTTGCCATTTCCTGTGTCATGAATCTCTTTGGTTTTTTAGCTACTTCTTCCTCTTGTCTCTCTTTGTCCTTTCTCTGGGCCTCCAATTCCATCAGGTCTTCATTAGTAAGCTCCTCGTGTTGCACAGCTACAGTATTGTACAGTAAAGTACACAAAAGCACAACCACTTGTAGAGGATGCACGCACATGACAATGTATGCCAGACATGTGAACTAACTTATGTGACTGGACATGTGAATGCACGTTTGCATCTTTGAAAGTTCACAGTTTGAAGGTTCATATGTAGCTGACTTAATGTAGGTGCTTTGAAGACAGACATAACAGAGTTTAAAATCCGAGCTTCACCATTTTCAACTATATCATTTTCGAAAAAAATCTCAGAATAACTTTATTTTTCTTCATAAGCCTTATTAAGCTTAAATAAATAAGCCTTATTTTTCTTATATGTAAAACAATAAAATTGTTATAAGGTTTACGTAAAATAATGTTTGTATAAGCACAAAGTATAATGTCTATCACGTAGGAAGTTTTCAACAAATAATAGCTATTATTAATACCAAATAACGATGGGCACTTCTTGCATCAAATGTTTCATTTTAATGAACACAAATAATAAAGTGACAACAAATGTGGTGCTGTTAATTGATAGAGAACAAGTGTACCCTTTTTGGTGATAGATTGTTAGTGACCTAGAAAAAATATTGCAAAATAGCATTTAGTGCATGCTCCCAATTTTCATGAATAAAATATCTTTGAATATTGGAAAAATTGACTCTTTTATACACATATTAGTGATTTATAGCTCTTCTTCTGTATGTTGAACACTCATATTCTTTGACCATTTTTATCAGGTTATTAATTTTTTTCCCTACATTACCACATCCAAAATAAATCATTGGAAAGGGAACTTGTTGATCACCTTTCTTTCAAAAATTCCCTGTAGTGACGTATTGGCACGAGGGTTGTCACTTTATCTTAACTACTTGGCTCCTACTTTATGGTTCATGTTGTAATGTTGACAATGAAAGAAAATTACAATTTAAAAAATACTATAGTACCAAGAGGAGCTAATCTCGACTGTGAGCTGTAGAAAACAGGTAGGTTGTACCAACAAAAGGAGAATACTATGGGCCATCTGGTTTTCACTGAATTGTTCTTAGAGCTGACAAATATGTTATGAGCCATTAAAAACTCTTTAGTTGGCCATACACAAATTATGGCCCTAATTAGTTGGTTCAGTTTTGATATGGGTGGTTTATGAGGCACCAGGCAGAAAAGACCAGCTCCTGCCTGACTTCAGATTGAGTTCACATTAGAATATTGGCAACAGGGCAAATATATCTCAATCACACATTCCACTAATATCAGAAGAATGTGGCATGAATTCCATATGGTGAAAAAGTAGGCCAAGGAGTTTTGGGTGACATAGAGCACATGAAAACCTAGAGGACTATGACAGTCTTACTGGAATCCTGCCATTTTACCAAGTGCTCAATAACAGATGGGATGTAAAAAAAAACAAAACAAAACAAATCCCATGTATATTTTTCTTAATGGCTGCCATGGGATACAATTAACATATTTTTAATACAATGAACCATAGCCAAGAGTTAAAAAAATAAAATGTGAAACATTATAATCATCTATTCAAACGAGTTCAGAGAGTTCACAGGACACACATTTTTAGTGACTTAAAATTTAGGGTGGAAACTAATACCTAGGGTTTTGGAATTCCTAGGAGAAACAATTAGAAAGAAAATAATTTTATTTCCCCCCCAAAAGAGCACTTGTGTTGAATTCTGGGGCATGAGATTGAAAGCATATTTCCTCATGTAAGACTCTCACAGTTGATGGCAGAAGCATAACTAAACAGATAACAAAATTTTATGACAAGAACTAAATTACATATAGGGTAGGACTGGAACACAAAAAAGTCATGATCATCATCTGGGAAAGATTTGTCAGAGAAGAGGATGCTGTTGAGACCCCACCAAACCCCTGTCTGCTGAAAGTGCTGGCTGATGACAATTTACAGCTCCCCTTTTCTCTAGAGAATTAGATAATTTGTTTAAAGGGGAACTCCCTCCTTGATACATTCTGTGTATACTCCCAGATCTTGACCAATAACTGATTGAAGTTAGGAAAAGTATATTCCCCTTGCCTCAAGATCGGGCATACTCCGGGGTGCAATCTGTGCTCCAGACTTTCCCCAAGGGATCAGATGGAAGCTAGTCTCCAGCTGACACCACCTCTTGCTTAGTTCTTCTTACCCTGCTCTTCCCTTACTCCCCTTCTCCTGTGAGCACTCTCCCAATAATTCCCTTGTACAGGAATTCTTATCTCAGGAGTCATTTCCAGGGGGTCCTACCTAAGACAGTTTTTTTTGTGATCCAACAGACCAAGCTAAGTGTTAAGGTACATGCATCTTTTCAATCTGATAATAAATTCAATTATAAGGATGAAAATATTTTTCCCATCAACATGTCCCCTTTCATCCTGTATAAAAAGGTAAATACTGCCTAGACTGTAGTGCATTAGAAGTCAATCACTTCTTTGATATACACTTGGTCCTTTTCCCCCCCACAAATATCAGTATAGAAAATCTACTTAGTTCTTTGTACTTAATTTGCCTTTTTAGCCCAGCCTTCTAAATTTAATCTCAAGTATATGATGCTTATTTTATGTTTGAAAGATCAAGCCTACTCTTATCAAAAAAGGCTTCCTTATAATCCAGGAGCTCTTGATTTTTATGATAGTAATTGAATAGCATCACCAACTTCTACTTTTGGGGTAGCCTAAAGTGCTAAATAACTGATGGGAGTTCTGTTGATACTCCCAGGGGGTACTATGAAGAGCAGAGTAAAATAGTTGCTGTTTGCTTATCACCCACTACTACAGCTCTCTGTCCCTCTTTCAAATGAGAGAAGAGATTTAACAAATCACTTAAGCCTGAATCCCCACCACATGTTTGAATCCCCACCACATGCTTGAATCCACAGGTGAACATCTTGACCTGGTCATTCAAACTACGCATAAACATTCCAGGGTCAGGAAACTGACTCAACATAATACTTTTCATCCTAAAATTATAGAATATTTAAAAATAGAGAATGCTAGAGACTGACAAATCCAGGCTCTTCATTTCATTTGATGAGGCAGCTGGAGACCAGAGATGAGAAATTCCTTCAGTGCTATATAGATACTATTTATGATTTTTCATACAGTGCCACCAGATTATCTTTTCCTGGATTTCCAGTTTTCTCTCCTTGCTCTGTCTTGCTCAAAATAACAAACCAAAACAAACAAAAAACTAAAAACTGACAAAATCATTGTAGCAGATGACAAGCTAGAAAGTTTGTAGCAAAGGTCATTAATGCTGGGAGCTCTTTGAGTATACACATAAACTGGCTCTAAATATTAAGAATATCTGTCAGATTTATTAGGAAATCTGCCCATGTTGTGAAGCTTCACTTCTGTTTGACTGTGAAAGACTTAATCATTCATTTGCCTCACCTGATACTTCATAAGATAACCAGATCTCAGAGCTTAAATTCCAATTTGGATCTGATGTTATTTCTCAAGAAAATCTAGTCTAAGTCATAAATCCTACAGTTTTAAAGTCAAATATGAAATTTCTATTCTCCTATAAAGTGGCTAACTAGAAACAACATCCTAAGGACATTTCACATTTTTAATGCACAGCCTATAAAAATGCATTTATTCATTCATTCAACAAATATTAATGAGAACTTATCAGGTATCAAGCACTGTGCTGATTCAAAAATAAAAGTGCTTCCAGTGTAGTAGGAGGATTGACAAATATAATTATAATACTTGTTGTGCATACAGGCTTTTATGGAAACATATGCATGGGTTCCAGGCACTCTTGCCTCAAGACAAACCCTCGCACTGAATAAGATGTGTATATATGTGTGTGGCAAGTTAAAAAATAATTGCATTGAAAATGTGCTAAGTGAAAAGGGGGAAATCATTAAGGCTGCTTGAGTGGGTTTCACAGAGTAAAAGGACTCAGACCGAATCTCAAAGACTAGAAAGGCATATGCCAAGTGTACGTTGAAGGATCAGGAACTCCAGGTATGCGAATGTCATGCAAATAAGTTTGAAGCTGTAAAACAGCAAGACAAGTTCAAAACCTACAGATTATTCTTTTCAGCTGAAGTGTAAGGGGCATAGATATCAATGACAAGAGATTAAGAATTATAGGAAAGAAGGAAACAATCATGGAGAAACTTATCTCCACTGTTGAGAAATTTTAATTTCATCTTTTAAACAAGAAGGGAGACAGTGAAGG
This sequence comes from Eschrichtius robustus, assembly GCF_028021215.1. Taxonomy (NCBI): domain Eukaryota; kingdom Metazoa; phylum Chordata; class Mammalia; order Artiodactyla; family Eschrichtiidae; genus Eschrichtius; species Eschrichtius robustus. The sequence goes on from NC_090843.1 coordinate 37,512,142, forward strand.
GTTTTAAGTATGTAGGTGATAGGTTAGGTTTCATGTATATATCTACACACATATAAATATATATTTGCATATATATGTGTATATATTATGTGTATATATAGTATATGTATATGTGATATACACCTGTGTGTGCATATATTATAAATATATTTCAAATATATATTTTACAGCATTGTCATTATCATAATTATGTTTTAGAGTATTTGGGAAGAAAGTGTGAATTTTTTAATAGATGGTGTTTGAACAACTGGTTAATCAAGTAGGAAAAAGAAGGAAATTGGATTCACATTAATATTTAGACAAAAATAAATTTCAGGTAGATTAAAGAACAAAGTATGAAAAGAAAAATCTTTAAATGTCCAAAGAATATATAGACGAATGTATTTAAGACCTTAGGGAAGGGTATACGTTTCTAAGAAATGAAAAGGAAAAACACTGATAAATTTGACTACAGTAAAATGTCAAACCTCTGTTCAAACAAAAGCCCTGAAAATAAATCTAAAAGACAAGGCAGTGTCTGTGAGAGATACATTTGAGATACATGTAACTGACAAAGGACTAGTATCCAGAATTATGAAGAACTACAAATCAGTAAGAAGACAACCCAAAAGGCAAATGGACAAAAGATTTGGATAGGCATTTCACAGAAAAGGAACCCAAAGTGGGCAATAAACATTTAAAAATACTCTCATCTTCACTGGTAATTTGGCAAATGCAAATTAAATCCACAATGAAGTAAGTAAGTTCCACTTAATATCCATTCTAATGGATAAAATTTTAGAAGTATAACAATTCCTCCTATTTTTGAAAAAACAGGAATTCTCACATATTACTGGAGAGAGTAAATGTTGCTACAACCACCACCAAGGACAACTTGGTCATACTCATGGAGCAGAAAAGGTGTATGTCCTCTTACCCAGCATCTCCACCTGTGAGTGTAGCCCTTAAGACAATGTTAATACATGGAATAAATGCTTCACAAAAAATGCTATTCTTTTGTAATCTGATTTGCATCAGCAAAAATATTAAAAACATCTCAAATATCCATTTACAGGACAATAAATGAATTGTGGTGCATTTATGTAATCTCTTAAGCAGTATAAAGCAATTAAAACAAACGAACTGAAAATGTACTTAACAACATGAAAAAAATCTCAAAAACCTACAGTTAAACAAAATAAGTACATTGTAAGATGATACGTATATGTGATACCAATTATATACAGGTTTTTTTTTTAATTATTTATTTATTTATTTATTTATTTATTTATTTATTTATTTATTAATGGCTGTGTTGGGTCTTCGTTTTTTTCTGTGCAAGGGCTTTCTCTAGTTGCAGCAAGCGGGGGCCACTCTTCATCGCGGTGCATGGGCCTCTCACTATCGTGGCCTCTCTTGTTGTGGAGCACAGGCTCCAGACGCGCAGGCTCAGTAATTGTGGCTCACGGGTCCAGTTGCTCCGCGGCATGTGGGATCTTCCCAAACCAGGGCTCGAACCCGTGTCCCCTGCACTGGCAGGCAGATTCTCAACCACTGTGCCACCAGGAAAGCCCTATATACACTTTTAAAACATGAATATTTTTACTATGTAGAATACATAAATATGTAGTAATATGCAAAAGCATGTACGGGAATGATAAATACCAAAATTCATGATACTTCTACCTCATCAGCTACCAGTAAGTAATTATAACATTTTTTAAACATCTTTTTTTAAAATAAATTTATTTATTTATTTATTTATGGCTGCGTTGAGTCTTCGTTGCTGCGCACAGGTTTTCTCTAGTTGCAGCAAGTGGGGGCTACTTTTCAGTGTGGTGCATGGGCTTCTCATTGCGGTGGCTTCTTTTGCTGTGGAGCACCAGCTCTAGGTGTGTGGACTCAGTAGTTGTGGTACTCAGGCTCAGTAGTACTGGCGCACGGGCTTACTTGCGGCGCACAGGCTTAGTTGCACCATGGCATGTGGGATCTTCCCAGACCAGGGCTAGAACCCGTGTCCCCTGAATTGGCAGGCAGATTCTTAACCACTGCGCCACCAGGGAAGTCCCTTTTTTAACATCTTTATTGGAGTATAATTGCTTTACATTGTTGTGTTAGTTTATAACATTGTTTTGAGAGTGGAATTAGTGTCATGTGTTTCTGCAAATGATTTACAGATATTTAATTCTATCATTTAATCACCATAACAACCTTATAAGATATATACCATTATTATTCCAAGTTTATAGATAAGAAAACTGAGGGACATGGAGATTAATAATTTGTCCTTGTTATATAGCTAGTAAACAATAAAATGCTGGAATTTTAACCCTGCTCTTAACCAGGACATGGTAATAGTTACCTCTGAGGAAAGTGGGATCCAGGGAAGTATACAGAAGGATTCAACTGAAATGTTTAATTTCATTAAAATTCTGGGGAAAATATGACAAAATGTTAAGAATTGATTAAACTAAGTAGGGAAACACAAGTCTTCATTATATTATTCTCTTTAACCGTCTATGTATTCATATTAGACGGAGAAAGAGAAGAAAGAAAGGGAAGAAGAGGGAGAAGGAGATGGTAAAAGCAGGGAAGTTAGGATGAGAAGGAGGAGGCAGAATAGGGGATGGGAAAGAGAGACTACCCTGAGAGCAGAGTAAGGGATGAACTGGAACGGGGCAAACTAGAAGCAAGGGAGCAAGTAAGAGAATCTTCTCTAAGCAAGAGATTACAAATGCAATCAAGACATTTACTGCTACTTGGTGATGATGTATCTAAAATAAGTCCTAAACTATTTTATTCATGAAAAATCTAATAATATTCCTTAGAGTTTACAAAACCCCTTTCTACATACTTTACAATTTAAACATTCCCCGTAACCCTGTAAAGCAGGCAATATTATTACTCCCTTGGAAACCTGAGGCTTAAAGAAGCATAATAACTTGTCCAATATCCCTGCAGCTAAGAGGTCTTAGGATCAGGACTTGGACTTGTGTCCACTGTTTTAAAATCTCTTCTGATTCTCAGATGTGAATAGTTCAAAGAGTCTCACAGCAGCCATATCTACACTAAATTAACTACCTGACTATAAAAATGTATTTACATGGTCCTTAGTAGCAGTCATATTCTTTAAACATAAAAACTTCATCTCAGACATCATTTTCTGTAATCCATACTCTCAGTACTTGTGCTTTTAGAAACATCAATTTTAATTCCAGCTTTAAAGTGGGACTGGATAGGAGACTTCATATCATACTCATTTGCTATAACTTTTTGACTTTGAAGTTAACATAATTACCAAACACTCAGTTCTCCATTTGCTAGATTCTATCATTCCTGGCAATCTGCTGTTATAGGTAATGTTATTCTGCTTTGTAATACAGTGAAGAAAGAACTTGGAGAGAGAAGAAAAAGCCTGAGCAATAATGTTTGCCTCACCCTGGGTCACTGAAAGGTGATGTTTCCACTATGAATACATTGGTTGCTTATAGCCTCTCCCCACAAGTGGGGAGAACCCTGCTCAGGTTCAAGTACATTTTCTTTTTGAAGTGGCCAAACTTCCAATTTGACATCACTCTGAAAAAAGTGACAGATTCTTGAACTACAGTAACTTTCTTGGAGCAGAGCCAATAACTAGAAACCTACACTTGTGCATAGAAAATTCTGCACAACGACTTTGCTTTATGGAAAGACTGGCCTTTAAAAAGATTACATCCGAATGTCTTGATATCTTAAGTTTTTCAACAAAACCGAAATAGATTTGCAGATGTAGAAAACAAACTTATGGTTACCAAGGGGGAGAGGGAGGAGGGATAAATTGGGAGATTGGGATTGACACATACACACTATTATATATAAAATAGATAACTAATAAGAACCTACTGTATAGCACAGGGAACTCTACTCAGTACTCTGTAATGACCTATATGGGAAAATAATCTAAAAAAGACTGGATATGTGTATATATATAACTGATTCACTCTGCTGTACAGCAGAAACTAACACAACATTGTAAATCAACTATATGCCAATAAAAATTAATTTAAAACAAGAAAATTCAAAACATGGTGATTAGATTGATTAATATTTAGTTATTCCCAAATTTGCACAACTTGTGAATATTTCTGAAGCAAGCTACACCTACACAGACCCAGCTGTGGGTTTTTGTTTGTGTGTTCATTTTGTTTTGCGTTGTTTTGTCTTAATGTCTGAATTTGCCTTAATATTTTGAACAGATCTAATATTTCCATGAACCACTGCTTTATGCCCCCTCTGCCAGGACATGGCTATCAGCTCCCCCCACCCTCTCACCATTCATACCACAACAAATCAGGAGCATTTATTTAATTGGGAGGAAGGCTAATCTCAACTTGTGAAAATTTGAATTGTGGGAATATATTTATATACAGTTGCATTCTTTCATTTCCTTGCATAATCCACGCCATTATTTTTCTGTGTGTTTAACTTAAAATAAAGACTGAGGTGTGAAAGAATACTGTCTGGTATTCTACTCTGCCATTCTCTTCCCTTCCATTACAGCTTTGTGTCTTAAAATGGCTTTAAGCTGAAGAAGATCTGTAGATTCTGATGTGAGAAATAGAACCAACTTGTTTACTAGATATTAAAACCTAATTAACACCTTGGTTGATTTAGTTTCTCAGTGGCTTTTCTTCTAAAATCTGAAACCATAGTAAGAACTTCCAAGTCCCCAACAAAAGGTTTATAACTAGAAATTAGGAGAAAAACACTCTTCTTTCTCCCTAATGTCTTGTATACACTACAGTTTCCAGGATGCAGGAAACAGGGGTCACAATGGGAACTAGGCTTTGAGGTGGAAATAACAAAAGCACACTTAGACAGTGGTGGAAAGACTAGTCCAAATAGAATAGTGGGTTCACTGGGGGAACTCTAGGGTGGTGCAATAATTGAAGACCAGACGATGAGAAAAATTGAATGTCAGAATATGGAGTCTGTATTGTCCAGAATGAAGAACAATTAAAGATATGCTTTATTTCATTTGTGATGAGGATAGTGGTTGAAAGGAATAAGTGAATATGAAAGAGAATTTAAAGACTTAAATATTCAACAGAACTTGGCAACTAATTAAGTGGTTTATGTTCCAAGACCCTTGTTTAAAGTACTTTAAAAATATTACCTGATTTAATTCTGATTTTAAAGATACCCATAAAGCTGGAATAATTAGTTGCATTTAACAGATAATGAACCTGAAGTTTAAGAAGGTTAACGAGGTTTCTTGAAGTCACACAGCACAAAAATGATGGAGATAGAGTTTAACTCAAGTTGATCTAGATAGTATCCACATGACCTTTCCAACTCACTTAGTGGTCTTCCAAGGTAATCTCAAGTTTTGAGAGTTTATATAATAGAATGGTTAATAGCATGCATGGGTCTGGAGTAAGACTGGCTGGGTTCATATCTCAGCTCCATCATTTAATACCCATTTTATTTGGGGCATATCACTTCAACTTATATGTCATTTGTTAAGTAGGAATAAAAATAGTCCCCACCTCAAAGGGTTATGGTCAGAAGTAAGTACTTAGAACAGTGCCCAGAAAAGAGCATGCATTTATTAAGTGCTTTTGTTACTATTATTCTCCGCTTTGTTTGGAAAAAACGAATAGTTGTGTTATAGTTATGGGGAGGTGATACGGAGATAGGATTTTGGAAAAAAATGGGTGAGTTGGCTTTTAGTTACGATGAGACTGTTATATTGGCAATGCATCTGTTAACCAAGAATTCCAAGAACAGAGACCTGGTTGAGGCAAAAAAAAAAAAAAAGTGTTTATTTGGGGGTTGTTAGTATTACAGCCTGGGAAGCACGAATCCAAAAAAACACTTGAATTGTGTTCCACTGGACTACAAAATGAGGGAGCTTTATAAGGCAAAACCCCACAAGGTTACATAAATTGTCGAGAATTAGGATTGGAGATGGCAAGAAGTAAGGGTGCTTGTTAAGCAAGGTTTGGTTGGGGTCAGAAATAATACATAGTTGCAAAGGTGGGGGGACTTTGAAACTACAAGGTTGCAGCTAGCAGCTACTAGCAGATACTGTTTTGAAAAAGGACTAATGGTGTCCTTGAGTTTGACACAGTTCAGAGAAAATTCAAGTTCTCAGAAATGTAGGAACATGTCTGAAACCCTATCTACAATGGCCACCTGGCTCCATTTTGGATGCCTGAACCATAGTTACTCCATTTTGATTTTTAAATAATCTTAAATTTGTCATCACTACTATAGGTTCATTAGCAGCCATGGTTCCTGGAGTAACATTCTACTAGGACCAAAGTAAGGATTTCACTAGACCTAATATTATACCTGCCATCTGGTCATTCGGGGCTCAGTATATTAGCAGTAAAATATTGGACTTACTATATTAGTAGGAGTAATTGACCTAATTGCAGGGAGGAGATAAGGTTTATGCCTCATAGTAATGTAACAAGACGAACAAACCCAACTCCATATTGGATCTACTCCTTTAGCTCTAACCTTAGTGCTCTGTTGTCTGTGCTTAGTCATGCTAGCTCTGCACCTTTGTAAAGGAATGTTGCCTATAGCCCGAAATATACATAGTAGCCCTTTCTCAAGGCTCTGCCTCCCAGGCTTGACCTTTAAAGCCATAACACTTTTTCAGTCACATAGAGATAAAAAGCTGCAGAACAGAAAATAACATTTGTCTTGTTGAAGGTTTACAGGAACATAGTGACCAGACCTACATGGACAGCTGCAAGAACAAAGGATTATCACATCCCCTCTGGGGTCTTGGAAGAACCAAGAAGTCTGCAACAACCAGCCAGACCCCCACCCCTTTAAGTGTAAAAGAAGCCTGAATTCTAACTGAGGTAAGATGGTTCTTTAAGACACCAACTTCTAGGTCTGCTGGCTTTCTGAATAAAGTCACTATTTCTTGCCCCAACAACTTCTCTCTCCATTTATTGTGGTGAGGAGTACGAGCTTGGACTCAGTAACATTTTTCAGATTTTAATCTTTTAAATTGACATGTCTTTTTATTCCTTATTAAACGCAATGTTAAAAAAAAAAAACTATATCATTCTCTATTAAATACGATGTAAAAGCTGTATTTCACATCACTCTCTGACTGAAGTTAAAATCATCTACAGTTCTTAACTACCTGAGTCCCAAATGGGCGGATTAACAAAGGAACACTCCTGCAGTCAGCATCTGATGCTCTGCAGGAATTTCTAGGTCATCAGCCCCAAAGGCTGTGATAAACATCTTTATAATCTTTTCAGGGATAAAAAAAAAAGTGCATCTTTAGATAAAGCCTAGTCCTATTAGACCCTAGATAAACAAATATATGAACAGTAAGGTCTCTACACAAAATAATTTCAAACAGGTAACCTATAAATTATATTTACCTTCTGTAGTGCAAACAGGGAAAACATCATTCGGTAAAAAAGGGCTGTATCATTTTGTTTTACTGTCGGCATAGAGGGTTTGAAGTCTTTGATATTTCCAAGGACAAGAATAAGAAAGAACCAAGACCGCAGCCAAAGATAGACACTAGAAGAATACTTCACTCACTAGGTTATAGGAGGAACAATAGAGTCAGCAGAAAGAGACATTGAAATGATAAAAGAATAACAGCAACATTCTGGTTGTAAAATGTTAAGGTGGTAAAAACTTCAAGTACCCAGCAGAGAGGTCTTGGAAAATGAAAAATGAAAAAAAGGTTAACAAATGTGTAAATAAGAAATTTAGAAAATGGCCTTCTTGAGAAAAGTTTCAATAGAATGATGGAAATAGAAACTACTTTTCAAGAGCCTACAAGGGAAATTGGTGAAGAAATTGAAATAGCAAAAAAATGTGCCTCTTATTTAAGAAGACTGACAAAATTGCCAGTGCAATTAAAGAGGATTGTACATAGACTTGTAAATGCACAAGCATTTCCTGCCAAGTCGTTTTCATACATAGTCAAATATGATTTCATCCCAGCTGTTCTCAGAATTTTCAAGAGTGAATTAGTGAAGTGTTAATTAACAAATTTTTAAAAATTTATATCTTGATGTTCACTATCTAGATTTCTATTTTATTTAGGCAAATTTCACAGAATTTTATAATGTCTTACAGGATCAGAGTAACAATAAATCTTTTTTTTTTGGTTATGATGATTGCAATAAGTTTGATATTTAAACAAAGTTTCAATATACGGTATTTTCAGATAAAACTTCGTGTTGCTCTGGGTCCCAAATTTGTTGCTAGAAGAGTTGTTGCAAAAAAAAAAGTCATCAAAAACTGAAGTTTCACAAATCTAGACATAATTTATATGTGCCAAGAAAGTTTGCTATCTAAAGCAAGTCTATTTTCCTAGCTACATCCAAATTTAACATTAATTTTAAACAATTCTATATTTTCTCATGCATATTTAGAAGCAACCAGCTGTGCATATGTATACAACACTTAGAAATGCAACTTGAATATTCCTTAAACTGCTGGTTTTCCACGTCAGCAACACATAAAGCCAGGCTCACCCACTTTGACCTCTTGTACTCACTTTTCTCTCCAGCCGTCAGGACAATAGATTTCCTTTCTTGGGTTATTTTTTAGGAGAGGGAAGTCCAACAATAAATTTGTTTTAAACCTTTCTGATACATTTTTAATTTTACCTTGCAGCTTCTTTTTCCTCAGAATCCATGGGCACTTCCTCGAAGCCAGACCAAGTTCCTTCATAACAGTGGTTCCAAATTCAAATGCCAACTGTGGCTAGGCATATTACACAACTCAGAGGTCACAATGATGCCTTCAGGACTGTTTTCATAAATAAAGTTTTACTGGAACACAGCCACACTCATTCATCTATGCATTGTCTTTTACTATTTTCCTGTTACAACAACAGAGTTGAGAAAGTGAGACAGTGACCATATGGTCCTTGAAGCCAAAAACATTTACTATTTGAACCCTGAAGTAAGCGAGTTGGCCAGAAATAAACAATAGCAAATGGCAGGGACTGTGGTGAACCAACAAGGGTTCATTACATCTGAAGGACCTAATAATTATTACCATGCAGAAAAAAGCAGGCACAGCTTACCAAATTCAATATTTGAAAAAAGTCAGAAATTCAGATTTTATATGAAATCTTCAAGTTTCTAAGTGTTAGCTACTAATTCCAACTTTTTAAATGAATGAAACCAAACAAAATTAATCTACTGCCTGCATCTACCCTTTTACAGCCTCTGAAGTAACCCTTACTAGCTATGTGGTATTTGGTAAGTAAGTTTCTCTGTGTGTCTCAGTTTCTCATTTGCAAGCTGCCAACTCTCCAAAAATACCAACAAAGTAAACTCTGATGATTAAGCAGAACTGGAATTTTTGCTTATCTTCACTAAAGGAAACAAGAACAGAGTCTTAGTCCTGTCTTGGTGGAGGCGGGGGCGGGGGGGAAGGCAAGGCATTTATAAGGTTTGGGAAGGAGTCTGTTTTCTTGTTTATTTGTTTTTGTTTTTGTTTTTGTTTTGTTTTTTGGCCATGTGGCATGTGGGATCTTTGTTCCCCAACCAGGGACCAGGGATCGAACCCACGCCCTCTGCAGTGGAAGGGCAGAGTCTTAACCATTGGACCGCCAGAGAAGTCCTGGTGGGGGACAGTCTGTTTTAAGGTGTGTCTTTCGGTGTGGGGAATGATAGGGATAGAGCAAATCTGTGACATAGTACAGGACAGGTGGACACAAAGGGGAGGCCTGAGGTTTGACGCGCCTGGTTGAACTATCTATTGTCCTGAAGAGGGGGTATTTATGCTGACAAGAGCTGGTTGATTAGTCTATTATTTGGACAAATGGATTTGCAGTAAGCTCCTGAAACAACAAAAAGTTATTTTCAACTTCGTCTTCCTGGGCAGGAATTTCCTGGGATAGTAAATTAGCTCTGCCGTTGTAAATGGTTTCAGTTCTCAGACCCCCCTTGTGGTTACTCTTCAGGATACCCTGATGGATATACCATTAAATATGGGAACAAAGGCAATCCTAATTTCACCACTGTGTGAGTTGTCATGATTGCACATGAAGTTTTAGTGGATGGCCATTTTAACTTCTAAAAAGTATCAGGTTTTCCTGTACTCCTTTGTTGGATCATTTGGTGGGACAGTGGCTAGGGGATAACAGCAATGCATCAGCATTTAAGACCATGGAGATCAGAGAGCTGAACATAACAAATGAATACTAAGAGAAGGATTATGATCAGAGTTTGTATGCAGTGTAATTCTCAACCAGGAGCTAAGAATGCTCTAAGTAAGTCAAGAGGAAATATCCAAGCCCTAATCTGAAAAAACCCAGGCCAGAAATGGGGTTATTAGCTATATTATATAATTTCTTTACTATTTGCTTTGTGGGTAATTTTTATAATATTAAAGATCCTGGAGAAGTATAAGCATAACATTCTTCCTTTAAAATAGCATATGTTCCCCAGTGAGAGGACAAATTATATCCAAAGAGCTTCTGTTCTAAACTGACACCTGATCAATTTCATGACCCTCTCTAGTGAGGAGTTCTATAGTCTTGGTGGCATTGTCTTGTTCCTCACACATTCTTTGAATCATAACCCATTGGAGTCCTCTACTCCCTGGGCTATTTATAAAGCATGAAGTAAAGAAGCTTGAGGATAAAAGAAAGTGATCCAGAATTCCCCTTAAGAGTCTGGAGTTTCAGTCTTCAAATCAAGGCTCAGGTTAATTTATTTGTTTTCTGTTTTGAATTAAGAATCTAATTATCTCTTCTTCAGCAAAGGCAAACATGGATTTAAAAGTAACCCGAGTGATATCAGGGACTATCCTAAAGGCAGGTATTCCATCTACTAAATTGACAAATCCATTTCTAGTTTGCAGGTAATATAACCAGTTGACTTTTGTACCACAATCGAATGACAGTCATCTAAAGTCAACTAATGATGTATTTTCCATATATATATATGGCTATCAAATAGTTTTGAATGAAATTTATAATAAAGAGAGCATTAGGTAAGTCTAAATCAAAAGAGCTTTAAGTTGAATTTAACCAGCATATCTGACTTGTGAGGTCTGTGGAAGTTAGCAGCCTCCAAATAGGTACCTTCTATTCCCTAGTCCTTTTTCAAGTTCTGTGTCTGTGAAGGTTCAGTTACAAAAGCGACCTCCCACATCAGGACCCTGTTCTTGGTAGAGATAGGAACCTCTCTAACCAGGTATGAAAATTTTAGATTTCTAAATTTTATATTTCTTGCTGTCTGACCCATTGTAGTATACGCAATCTAAAAAGCCTCTTAATTGTCAAGTCAAGTTATTTAGGAAAACAAGATCCATACCAAGTGGCACAAAGGGAAAGAAGCTATAAGGGTCCCAAAGGAAAATGTATACAAACCCAAATGTTGGTTAATTTCAGTCTTTTATTAACACATAATTAAAATCTAGCCAGGTGTTTTACTTATAGGTGAAATGACTAAGGAGGCAAAAATCAATACAAAGAATAAGGGCTTTATGAATAATAAAATGAAAGTTAATTTGACTCCAAAGAAAGAGGAAAGAAAATAGGAAAATACATACTTAAAGCTTACAGATTAAAGCATGACAACTTGGACTTCAAGTTGTTATCTAGATTTTAACCATGGATCTTGGTTGGAAGATACAGTCCATCCTAATTATTTGCTGATTTGATTTTTGCAAATTTGCCCACTCACTAACAATTATTTATAACTTCTGAGTCAATATCCATGGTGCCTTTGTGGTCAATTTTGGATATTCCCAGCACAGCAGAAAATTTGTCTTCCAACATGTTCATTCCAAGCTGAGGCTGAACATGGTAAAACTCTACCTTCTTGTTTCAGGTCTCATAGTGTTAGCAAGTATCCTTTCTGTTTTCTATTCAGTGGCATGTTTTTGGTTTTTTTTTTTTTTATTTTTGCATTTTTGTGCTTTTTATTGGTGATTTTACTGTTTAAAATGACCCCCAAGCACAGTGCCAAAGTGCTGCCTAGTGTTTCTAAATCCAAGGAGGCTTTGATGTGCCCTATGGAGAAAATATACACATTAGTTAAGACATGAGTCATGATGCTGTTGACTGGAAGTTTAGTGTTTGTGAATCCACAATATATGTTAAGTAAGGTGTCTTGACACAGACACACACACAAAACCAAGTTATGTATTGATCAATTCACAAAAAATAGGACCAAAGACTTGAAAGAACTTAACCCTATATTTCAATATGGGAGAAGTGGTTCAGTATTAATTAATCCAGTGCTCATGGTAACTTTATAGAATATAACTATCATGATAATGAGAATCTACTGTATCAGCATCTCATACCACCATCTATTTTCTCCAAAGGTCTTGAATAAAAGCTGTCTTCCTCCAAAGATTGATTCTTAGTGGGAAATACTACTGTAACTTCTGACTCAAAGGAAATCAAATAGATAGACACAATTTTATTTAAAATTCTTCTCATTGCCACAGAATTTTGGTCAATCTAGCAACTTATAATGTTATTTAAACCTCAAGGTACCTCAGCTATTTAGATAAGACTTTTGCTGTACTGATTTAATAGGATTTATAAGAATTTATACCACTATTAATTTACTATCATTATTCATTTTCTATCATGAGTCCTTTTCCTCAAAAGTCTATCCTCTCAGGCATCTATTTGTTGGCTGTCTTAATCAATAAGAAAATCTATCAAATTCACTTTGATATGCTCTTCCATAAACTGAAATGATCTTTGAAGCAACTGCTAACCTTCCTTTCTAAAATCCCATGAAGTTATGTTTCCCTCTGAACAATATTAGACATATGTGCAATTCAAAATTTTTGGACTTGTAAATTCTTTATTTTTAAAATTAAATTAATAAATGCTTACTAAATTATGATAGGCATTGCTAGAATTGTTAAACTGAGTACATTTTCCTACTAAGAGGAAATAATTTTTAATAAGACTTCCATTCTGATAAATATACTGAATGCTTTCCATTACTAAGTTTTCATACTAGTTGAGCATTACTGACTACTCTCAGATTTTAAAAAATATATTTAAAAATTATCCATTGCTTTTATCATAAAACTAACACATGCTATTATACAGAAATGTGAAGAGCTTAGAAATATAGAGAATAAAAAATAAAATTCCTATTTGCTACTCAATTTCCATTCTTTAGAGGAAATCATGGTAAACAGTGTTGAGAATGAATATATTCATGTAGTCTATCAATAAGCAAATGTGTGTTTATTCATATGTATGTGTGTATGGTCATGCAGGGGATGAGATCAGACTTTCCTCAAATGGAATCCTCTTATAGATGTGTTTCTTTCCTTGATACATACTTCTAATTCCCTTCCAAATATTTATGTAAAAAACTGCCTTATCCTTTTTACCTCATCTTTTTAATATATATCCCACTGAATAAATATGCCATGATCCACTGGGTATTGTTTATGTATCCAGCAAGACAATAACCTTAAAAATGTTATTCCCTGTTGTTATTTTTCCAGTATATTGCTGTCATTGCCCATCTTGGCAGGAAATATCCTTCTCTCCCTCTTGAAGTTTCCCCATTGAAATATCTAGGTATACAGGTGGTTTACTTAGACATCTGTTTTCCCTTCAGATGCCAGGTGGAGGGAAACTAGAGAGTACAATTAGACCCCCACTGCCATTGCTCCTGCCTCTTCAAAGTGCCCTTTTGTTGAAAGCTGGTCCTATTGATGTGTATCTACTAGAAATGCTTGCAGATGTGTATCTACTAGGTGATTCCAAGATTGAGCTACACATTTACATTTTCATTCGCAATCTCAGTTATTCCCAAATCAGGGCTACTGTGGTCTGATGTCTGGGTCAGCTTAGGGATTTTAGTCTCAGCCCCTTGCTGTGTTAGAACCAGCCTTTCCTTATGAGCCTCTAGTCTAGACCTGGGTGTTACACCCTGACTCTGGTCTAGACGCTTTTCTCAAAAGTTATACTCACATTAGGCTAAGCTGTCACTTCCATTAAGAATTCACAACACTCTGACTCCATCAGTAAGTTCTAATGACACTGTGCTTCAAAAGAAAAAAAAAAATTGGGGTCTCAATATAGTTGGGTTCCTCCCAACAGGTTACATGACTATTATAAAAATGTACCCAGCTTATTCCCATGAACCAGCACTCAGTATGGAGGAGTGTTTAGGGAGGCCTTTTGCCAGGCCATATGGAGTTCTGCTACAGCCTTTCTCAACAGTTAGGGGTTTTTACCTTAATTAAGGTAACCAAAGGGATCCTCTAAAGTGTTTTCAGAAGAGGTAAAAAGGCATATTTCAAAATTCCACCTTCCCAATCCAAGAAGCAGAAGCGGTTTCATCCACTAAAAGCTTGAAGACTCACTTCTCCAGGTATAAACTACATTTGTTTATAGGAAAGTAATATTTTTATATATTACTTTCAAACTAGTCAGTATACTTATTGTTTCAAAATAGTTTTTAATCAATTCTCTTTGGTTTTGTCAACTGAAAGTAAAGGTTTTACTCCCTCTTTGCTGCTATTCATATCTCTTATTTTGTGTTCTTATCTAATGAAAATAAGCTAGTTTTTCCACTCAGTGTTAAAAGTGACTGTGGGCTCCTTGTCTTGTTTGTAAATTTAATAGAAATGTTTCTAGTATTTCAAATTAAACATGAGACTGACACTTTTTGAAATGATCACAAGGTTTTATTTCTGTTATGCTTTTAATTAATAGATTGTTATTTTCACCATCCTTATATTTGTATAATGAACGCTGTTTTGTCATGCCACAGTATTCTTTTAATTTACAGCTAGACTCTATGAACTTATTTATTAATTTAGAATATTTTCATCAAGATTAATAAATTAAATTCTATATGTATTTTTCTTTTTATGCATCCTGTATTAAATTGACTGTCTTCCAAAAAATAAAAAGAATTTTGATGTCTATCTTTTTTCTCCATGCCCCTGAACCTGACAAATCACATCAGATTAATGAATTCTCTGGAGAATTAACCAGTGAAACATATAAGGCTAGTTGTTCATTATTTTCTTCTCTTTTCATTTTAGAAGATAGTTCTCCAATAACTTTCTCAGGTATTTCCATGGCTATTGTCCTATTTTCTCTTACTACTTAAAGACAGTTTTGATGATATATATTTTCCTTTAAAAATAGTATTTTTCCCAAGTTTTAAATTCATTTGCATAATGTGATAAAAAGTGTTCTCTCATATTTTTAAAAATGTTCTCTGTATCTGTGAATGGTTCACTTTTCAGTTCTAACTCTGTGTTTCTGCTTACTCTCATTTTTTTCTTAATTAGAATTGGCAATTTACTTTCAATATACATCAACATAGACAGTATGATACTATGTATGTATTAGTCTAAGTTACACTTAAGGTAAAAAGAAACCATAGGCCTAATTATAAATTCATGACCCAGCTAGCATACTATTCAGGAAGTCTATGTTTCAAATGTGATTAATATAAGTGCTTCAGCTATTGATATATCAGTTACACCAGAAGCTTTGTAAATTAGCATAGTTAATATCAGAAATGAATTTTCACCAATAAAATTAATGAGTTATTTATCTGTACAATAAATGTTATAGTGGACTCTTCCTGGAGAGATGGGTTACACTCAATACATATAGATTAGCTACAACATATTTAAAATATTGCCCTCCCTGAGAGATCATCTTCAAAGACGGCCAGCATCAGTTTCATTTTTAAACAGTAACAATGACCAATCCAAAAAGGACATTAAGAAACCAAATCTTAACAATAGCATCAAAAAGAATAAAATACTTAGGAATAAGCTAAACCAAGGATGCAAAAACTTGTAAGCTGAAAATTACAAAATGTTGCCTAAAAAAATCAAATAAGACCCAAGTAAATGAAAATACACCCCATGTTCATGGATTGGAAGACAATATTATTAAGATGTCAATACTACCCAAAGCAACCTATAGATTCAATGCAACCTCTGTCAAAATCTCAAGGGTGATTTTTTTTTTTTTTGCAGGAATAGAAAAATCCATTTTAAAATCCATATGGAATCCAAAACAGCCCAAACAATCTTGAAAAAGAAGAGCAAAGTTGGAGTTTTTACACTTCCTGATTTCAAAACTTACTTCAAAGCTACAGAAATCCAAGCAGGTTTGAAATTAACATAAAGACAGACATATAGACCAAGGAATAAAGAGCCCAGAAGTATACCTGTCATATATAGTCAAATGCTTTTTAAAATGGGTACCAAGATCATTCAAAGGGAATAGGACTGTCTTTTCAACAAATGATGCTGGGAAAACTGGATATCTGCAAGGAAAAGAATGTAGTTGGATCTTTACCTTACACCATATACAAAAGTTAATTCAAAATGGATAAAAGACCTAAATATAAGAGATAAAACTAAAATTCTTAGGAAAAAACATAAAAAGAAAGCTTATTACATCAGATTTGGCAATGATTTCTGAATATAATATCCAAAGCACAGGTAACAAGAGAAAAATAGATAAATTGGACTAAAAAAAACTTAAAATGTTCTGTGCAGCAAAGGACACAATCAACACAGAGAAAAGAAAACCTATGAAATGGGAGGAAATATTTGCAAGTCATATATCTGAAGAGGGGTTAATATCCAAATATGTAAAGAACTCCTACAGCTAAACAACAAAAATCAAACAATCTAACTTTTTAAAGGGCAAAAGACTTGAATAGGCCAGAAAAGAGCGGCATGATGTTTTTTTAAGTGCTACAAGGGGAAAAAAAAAAAAAAAAAAAACTCTCTACCAAGAATTCCATACTCAACAAAATTATACATGAAGAATGAAGGAGAAATCAAGAATCCCTGCATAAACAAAAGCTGAGGGAGTCCATCAAAAGCTGACTGGCCCTGGCCTACAAGAAATGCTAAAGGACGTCATTCAGGCTGAAATACACTGTAATTCAAAGCCATATGAAGAAATAGAGAACTCCAGTAAAGGTAACTCTATAAGTAAATATAAAAATTGTATTATTATACTTTTGATTTGCAATTCCTCCTCTTATTTCCTACATTATTTAAAAGACAAATGCATGGAACAATTATTATAAGCCTATGTTGTTGAATACAAAATGTATAAAGATATATTTGTGACAATAACAGTATAAAGGGGGGATAGAGCTGTATTGTAGAAGAGTTTTGTATACTATTGAAGCAATGATAATATCAATTAAAAATAAATTGTTATAAATTTAGTATGGTAACTGTAATTCCTATGGAAAACACTAAGAAAATATCTAAAAATATATACACAAAAGGAATTGAGAGTGAATCAAAGTGGTACACTACAAAGAATCAACTAAAAGAAGGCACAAAAGAAGGCAATAATGAAGAAAATGAAGGACAAAAAAGGTGTGACATACTGAAAACAAATATCAAAATGGCAGAAGTAAGTCCTTCCTGTCAGCAATTGCTTTAAAAGTAAATGGATTAAATTCTCCAATCAAAAGTCAGAGATTGGCAGACTGGATTAAAAAAACTGTATTTTGTCTATAAGAGACTCATTTTAGATCCAATGACACAAATAGATTAAAAGTGAAAGGATAGAAAATGATATTTCATGCAAATACAAGCAAAAGAGAGCTGGGGTAGCTATACTAATATCAGACAAAATAGACTTCAAGTAAAAAACTCTTATAAGAGACAAAGAAGCATACCATATATTGATAAAAGGGTCAATTCATCAAGAAGGTATAATAATCCAAACATAAGCACCAAACAACAGGTCTCCAAAATGTATGAAGCAAAAACTACAGAACTGAAGGGGGAAATAGACAGCTTCACATTAACAGTTGGAGATTTCTTAAATAATTGATAGAATATCTATACCAAAGTTAAATAGGAAAATAGAGGATGTGAACAGCACTATAAATCAACTAGATATAACAGACATATATAGATCACTTCACCCGATAAATGCAAGTGCACATGAAATCATATATAGTGCCAAATGTTTGAAATGTTCTGTTTCATATGTAAAATTAAAAAAAAAAAATGTTGATATTCATGACAAATTTTAGTCTGAGACTTGTCATCAATAACTGGTAATGAGGTTTTAGAAGCTACTTTTATCTACCGTATTTTACTATTTTGGAAGCTACCTTTGTGTATTAAAAAGAACTAAATTGTCATAGGTCAGTTTACAATAGGTCAGAAAGTAGTTTGTCATGCCCTGCAAAGAACCAGCTTTTAGATTTAGTCCTTTGTTCTATTTATTTTCTGTTTTCTATCTCACTAACCTCTTCTTTTATCTTTATTTCCTCATTTAGTTTTCCTTAAGTTTTTAAAAATCTTTCTTCCAACTTAGTTTCAGTTAATAATTAATTCTTTTTGTATTATATTATTTAATAACACAAGCGTCTAAGAAATGAGTTTTTCTGAGTACAATTTTCAGCAATATTATTTATAACGTGATTTATGTTTTTATTATTTTTACATTTTAGACTACTTTAATTCACATTTTAACCAGTTATTTTGTGTGCCTTATATTTCTAAGTAGTTGTTTTTGTGTTACTTTTCTATTTTATTAGTAATTTCTAGTTTCAATGTACTCAGCTTAGAGAATATAACCTTTATTATATAGCTTATGATCAAATCAATAACTTTTGGAAGTGATTATGCTTTTTAGGATAAAGACGTGTATATATAAACTAAACAGAACAATGATTTACATATGTATAAACATATATAAAGAGAAATATACATGTATAGCTCCCCAAAAAGCAAAATAATATGTGTGTATGAGTGTGCATGTCTGTGTGTGTGCATGTGTACGAACACTCTGGGTTGATTAAATTGAAGGGACATTCTCTGTTAGCATCATAGAATCTGGAATATAGATTTATATCATTGACTTATTTATCCTCTTATTTATCCTCCTTAGCCATATTCATTTTTTTGTCTATTTTATCCATAGCTGGCTGAGAGATGTGTTATGTTAATTTCTTGTCCTATTTTTGTTTTTGCTTGTTTTTGTTTTTTTGTTTTATGTATTGTGATGGTATTTTAGTAGCTATACAAAGACTTGTGACACTCATATGTTCTTTGTGGATTACATCTTTTTCATCAGAAAGTGCCCCAGTTTGTCTCCTTTAAAGCTCTACCGTGCATTCAGTCTTGTCTGATCCTAACACTGTACTCCCTGATTATCTTTGTGCACATGTGACTTTTATCTTTTAATGTCAACTGTGTGCATTTGGGGCAGTTCATACTTGTCGTTGTCATCATGACCCTCAGTCCTCCACACTACCATGCAAAGAAAGGCAGGTACATCTAACTTTAGAGGTTATTTCAGCTACTTGACAGTAAACATGAATTTATAATGTCAGAGGAGAATATGAAAAAAAAAAGCTAGGTATTACGGTCATCATTTTCCTGAGAAAATCACAAAAATAAACCCCTCCACATAGTTTACTCTACCAACATTTCTCAATTCCTAGTCTCGGTCTCCTCTACATAAAGCTCCCCTTTCCCACACCTGTTTCCTACCTCAGGCTTTCATGCTGCTTATCCCCACCATACTTTTGAAAAACCCCACACACTTCCTCATTTCATTTTTTTCTTCCCCAGGCAAACTTATCCACTCTTATTATTTTCCATGCCATCTAAACACTTGTGGTCTCCAAATGTAAATCTCCAGATTCAAACTGTCATTTGAGCTTTAGAACCACGCATGTGAATTCTTTGTTTCTCAGCCCCCAAATCTGTTCTTCCTCTGTCTTCCTCATCCCATTAATTGGCCTACCTACTTGCCCACACAAGAAACCTAAGATTCACACCTGTCCTCTTCTCCTCCACTTCTCACCTCTGCTTAATCATTACTAAATCTAATGGAGGCTGATTCCTAAAAAGCTCAAAACTCAACCACCTCTCTCTTTCTCTGCTGCCGTTCTCTTTTGGGAATCATTATTCTTTACTCAAACAGTTAAAGGAATCTTTTAAAATGCAAATCTTGTCATGCTTACCCCTCTCCACTTAGAATTATTCTATGGATTTGGATCAAATAACATGAGTCCCTGATTCCTGGTAGTTCCTCTAGGCTTACCTCATACACTCTTATTCCCTTTATTGTATGCAGTTACATTGGAACTTTCTATGTATCTGGAATAAGAAAATTTCTCTCCTGTTGCAGGTAAAACTCTGGAATATTCCCTTCCTTTCTCCTCAGACTCCTGTGCTTCATTTTTTCAAGCTTCAGTAAAATTCAATTTTCAAGGAAGTCTTCATAGGCCAAATTAGATCTTTGTGCACACACCTCCCAGATGGAATTCATCATACTTGTAATTGTTCACTTTGTGTTTTTCTCACCCTTTAGGCTTCATGAATGCAGAGGGAAATCCTGTCCTGGATTTTTGCTATATTCCCAGCACCTGTCATACTTCCTGAGATGTGGTGGGTACTTAATAAATACTCATTAACTACAGGAGAAAAATATGAAGTAACTGAGGTGATTAGATAGATGGTGCACACATTTCTTTCATTTATCTTTTTGCTGTATTGTTTCTCTTTTTATTTTAAAATTGATGAAAGGATTGTTTACTCCAACACACACAGAACCCATTTGCTTACACCATGAAAATAGTCTCCTCTACTCTAAATTAGAAAATTACTGCAGACATTAGAAACACCTATGATTGTAAGTTTCTCTTTCCTTAGCTCCTTATTTTCTATGAAACAATCAGATAGACTCCTGGAACATTACCAGATAATTCTGTCATGTTGTCTAATCATGAAATTCTAATAATTTCAAACAGAATAAATATGTTCTGGTTTACATGATTTCAGTCTTATTGCAGATTTCAGCCTGCACCCTTGACAATTGATATTGGGCAGCTGTATAAAATTAATCAAACATATTTTCAAATAGACACCTTAGTGGCAAGTTGCTTTTTCAAAGAGATAGAGTTACACTTTAAACTATTTTAATGAGTGTAGAAATTCAGTAACAATATTTCCACCCAGTTTTCATCTAAAAGTATAAAATAAGTTAACTGAAATTTAGATAATGTATAAAAGAGCAAACTCTGCTAATAGACTTTTAAAATTCTTATTAAGTGAAGGAAGTGCACAGAAATGTGAGATGAGCTTATTTATAGAAATGTCAAAATAACTTTCAACACATGCAGAAAACCCTTTTCTTTGTAACTACTTGAGTTGGCTTTATACTGTGGTTTGACACTTTCCCCTGAAGCTTTCTCTATTTTGGATATAAATAGAGTGGAATAGAATTAGACATTCTTTTAAAAAAAAATAGGTTGTATATAAAGTTTTTGTCACTGGCCATATCTTGGACTTAACTTAAAGGCTTAATACCCTTCAATAATTTCTAACTCTCCCAGAATCCTAGGAAAGTGAATTGGGAAAGTCTATGCAAAATAATTTGCCAAACTCTAGTACTCGTCTCAGCAAGAAATGGCATTCAAAGTTACTAAATGATGAAACCTAAGTTTATTTTTAAAATATAAGCATTTTAGCATTGGTAAGTTTTGAAAGTTCTAGGAGACTAAGCTGTCTTCCTTACCTAGTCAAAAATCCTTTACTGATTACAGTTATGACTTTCAAATGGTGATTCATGAAATTCCTAGAATTCTACAGACATGCCTCAGCCATTAGAGTAGGTAACAAAGGGATTAGGGCTTCAACACATGAACTTCAGAGGATGTATCAGTCTATAACATCTATCCTCATAGAGATAGTTGGATATACAAATCTGATGTCTGGAAGAAAGTTCTGGGTTGGAGACATAAATTTGGGAGTTATGTAAAAGTAGATAATATTAAAAGCCAAGAAATCAGGTGAGATCACCAAATGGTGACTGTGGATAGAAAAAGAGAAAAGAGATCCAAAAGTTATAGCCATGGGCACTAAAATACTTAGAGACTGAGGAGATGAACTGAAACTAATAAGGGACACTAGGAAGGAATGAACAAAGGGTGCACACAAGTTGAAGACTTGGCTTTGATTAGGAACATGGATGGAAATCCATAGAACCAGAAGAGAAAGCAAAGGAAATGGTGCAGGCAGCTGAACTGAGGAGGTGGTGGAAGCTTGGGAATTTCTTTTTGGCTGCTTCTGTTTTCTCAGTGAAATATGAAACAAGGTTCTTAGCTGAGAGTGAGGATGTAGGAAAAGGTCTTGGGGGGATTTGAGGAGAGAAAAGAATGGGTGAAATGGTCATCTAAGGGAGTGAGAGACTGAATAGACCAAGGAAATATAGTCTGTCTGCTAGGCAGTATTAAAAACCTACATGAAACCACAATCATGAATTAAAAAAGGAGACCTTTTAATGGTTAGAATGGCTATGTGCTTTCCCCAGCTGGGTTCAATCCTGTGCAGGGGCAGAATCCATGGAGAGTTGGAGTTAATCAGTTTAGCAAGTCAGTATGATAAAGAGAGAATGCATGCAAGGGAGAGATTCCAATATTGGGATAAGAAGATGCAGTATGGAGTAGGGTGAGAGACAGTAAAAAGGTGGTATGACTGATGGGTTTTAAGCACAAGTGTGTGAAGGAATGTTAGAGATGGGGGACAAGAGGGAGTGAGCTAGAAAAATAGGAGGTGCTAGTTGAAGAGTGGAATATTTAAATTGAGATAATGAAGAGGTCAGTAGTTCTGGTACTAACAAGGCTAGCACATGGCTGTGGAAATACTGACTTATGTACCTGCAAAAGAAGATCACTGGAGGAAAGGAATCCAGAAACTGAGAAGTGAGGATTAAGGAATGTTGCTATTGCGGAAACGAAGAGGACCAGTACATGATTGTGGGAATTAGTGGGATAAGCTCACTAGAGAAGAGAAAGTTCAGACACAGAGATCATCTACATAGATATGGAAGCCACCAAGATTATATTAAAACCAACAGGGAGAGAGAATTAAGATCTTCAAAGATTGAATGGGAGTGACTCAAAGATCAGTTTGAAGACTTCAGACTTAAATTTGGGTATCTTTAGAGAGGAAAAAAATGGAGAATAGTCTGAAAGCAGTAATGAGGAGCATGAAAACCTTCTACCCCCTAGTTCTGTGACATGAGGAGCATAGGAGAGAAAAGCACTTCAGAGTGCTTCAGGGAAACATTGTTCTGAGGAAAAGTCTAGTGTCCTTAGAGTTAAAAAGTAAGAGAAACACTCAGAGAAGATACAGACACAGGATTAAACAGACGGATCAACATAGTGGAATGGTTGTCCAAAATGGGCACAAAAACTTAAGGAAACTGAGTGCGATAGATGTGGCATTTTACATTGGTGGGGGAAAAATAGATTATTCTATACATGGGACAATTATTCAATCATTAGTAAAAGTAAAATCCTGCATCTATTTTTTTTCTGAATCCATCATGGTTCACAATTTAAATATAAAAATAATAATTTAAAACTTCTATAAAACATTTTAAGAAGTAATTTTAAAATCTTCAAGAATAAAGTTTTTCAGAGCATGCAAAGAAATATTGAAACATTAAAGGAAAGGGTTGAATGTTTATGCTATAAAAAGAGAAAATTTCTGAATAAACACTAAAGAATTAAAAGGCAAACAATAAACTTGAAAAAAAGTTTGAAACACCTATTACAGACACAAGACAAGTTTTGTTAATATATCAAAATGACACACTAATCAATAAAAAAAGAGATGAGAAAACTGATAGGCCACCAGTCCTATAGGATTAGGGCCCCACCCTCATGACCTCACTTAACTTTAACTACTTTTTAAAGACTCTATCTCCAAATACAGTCACATTGGGGATTAGGGCTTCCACATGTGGATTTGAAGAGGACACAATTCAATCCACAGCAGGCAGGCATCATCAGGTGAAGTCTAGGACATATGCCTGGGAACTAGATACAAAGGAACTTAATGAAACCTGAAAGATTGAATTTGACTGGAAATATCCCAAATATAGTAAAAGTGTTCAAAGAATGATGGGTAGAGAGAATATAAAAAGTGCATCTGGTAAACAGAATTCAGGAAAATAAGACCTGGAATCACCATCTTAAACTAAGCTCCATATTGACAACATATTACCATATAACCTATATAACTGCTGCTTAAATGATACATAAATGAGATCTAGGGAAAAAATCAAGACAACGAAGATGCTTAGCTCTTATAAACAATAGAATAATGTTGAAGAGCATAGAAAGGAGAGTGACAGGGAGAGAAGAAAGAAGGGGAGGAAGAGCGAGAGAGAGAGAGAACACTTAGCTTAGGGAGATATATAGGTAAATTTTCTCCCTGGTAACAAAAATTTTTGCCAAAATATTTAGAAAGAATTTTGTAAATAGTGTTAATTTGTGTGATGTAATGGAGCCCTTTCATAATCCATATAAACCTTTATTTGAGTGATCTTTCTTGATTAGAAAATATGTGAAGTCAGACATAAAAACATATGCAATGGGGCTTCCCTGGTGGTGCAGTGGTTGAGAATCTGCCTGCCAATGCAGGGGACACGGGTTTGAGCCCTGGTCTGGGAAGATCCCACATGCCGCGGAGCAACTGGGCCCGTGAGCCACAACTACTGAGCCTGCGCGTCTGGAGCCTGTGCTCCACAACAAGAGAGGCTGCGATAGTGAGAGGCCCACGCACCACGATGAAGAGTGGCCCCCGCTGGCCGCAACTAGAGAAAGCCCTCGCACAGAAACGAAGACCCAACACAGCCAAAAAAAAAAAAACAACACATGTGCAATATTATTAAAAAATAAGTTCTTTCTTATACAAAGTAGGGCTCAAAGCTCACAGTTTTGATTTATCCATTTTCCAAGTTCTAGATGAAATAATAAATTAATCAGTGTAATAGGGAAAATTCTAAATTGCTACTGGAAACAAGTCTCTGAAAAGTTTCAACAGGACACCAGAGCAGGGTGAGAGGAATGCTAACGTTGCCATTCATGAAATACACCAGTGGATGCTGCCTGAGAAGTAGAGGAGCAAGCACAATGTTCCAGGGATAGAACCTCAGCTCTCTGGCTGCATCGCCATGAACCACTCTTAAGAATGAGCCAGTATCATGTCATTGGACATGAAAAGGCCAAGGAGTTCAAGCACAGACATTCTGAGTATGTAGAGCAATGGCTTCCAATAAAACAGACCCTGTGGGAAATCGACACACCCATCTCATGCTTTCTACACCATAGACAGCTGGCAAATGTTAGCCTATAAAACAATCTACAAATATCTCAGCTTGTTTGGTTTACCTAATTTTCTTTGCCTGGCATATTTCAAACAACATGAAATCAAAACATGTTGTTAAATTTTTTTTAGTATTCCCAGTGGCAATACAAAACTATCCTAATTTAGTGAAGGTCACTTTTAACCTTTTTATTTCAGATCACAGCAGGAAATAAAATAATAGCTGAACTTTTCTATCTTTTTGGCATAATGGAAATCCTGAAACCCTTTCAATCTCATTTGTATCAATTATATTGGTAACCTCTATTAACTTTTCCCTTTTTCTTTAATCTACCCTTTCTAGTTTCTGTTCTGCCTGTCCTTGATAGAGGAGCTGCACAGCCTCAGGGCCACTCACTTGGCAGCAAATAAAAACGTTTGCCTACTAAAAGTGAATGATCCTGAAGGACTTCCCTTTGGGTGGACTAAAGATTGTAGCTGAGAAGTCACTTCGTGTTCTTTGGGGATCTGAGTTTTCTTACCATCAAATATGCAAATTAATTCAACTGTATTTTAATACGGATGAGGATATGACCACCATGCAAACAACACAACTTCTCTAGTTTTAATTGAACATTTTATACTATTTCATTTTATCTCCTCTCAGTGTGTCAATTATACTTCTCTTAAAAATTTTTAGTGATTGTTCTAAAGTTAACAATGTACATCTTTACCTAAGTCCATTTTCAAATAACACTATATTGCTCCTCTCCTCTGCACATCATAAATGAAAGAGAAAGTATGATTGAATGACACTTTTTCATCAAGAGATGAAAACAACACAAACTCACCTGAGCCAAAGAAATTAATCTAATTTCTCAATCTTATCCAGTTGGGTTTTGGTGTTTTTTGACTCTAGAGGAAAAACAGGGGGAAAACAGAAATAAAAAGAAACAAATAATAAATGCAGTTATATATGCATTTAAGTTAACCACAAAACAGTTAAATATATGATGGATATTAATACATCTTTATCAATTTCTGGAACGTCTTTAAATGTAAATGGTTTAAAATCACCAGATCAGAGATCGTCAGACTGAATTTTAAAACAAACATCAACTGTATATTGTCTATACCAAACCCATTTTAATACAGTTACTCAAGTACATTAAATGTAAAAAGGTTGGAGAAAGCTACACCATGCAAACACTAATTAAAAGATTGGTGATTTCAGACAAAGCAGACTTTGGAACAAGGGAGTGTATTAGGGATAAAGAGGAGTATTACATATTATAAAGGGGTCAATTTTATAAGCAGACATAACAGTCCTAAATGGTCATCCTCCTAACAATAGAATCTCAAAATATGTGAGGTAAAAACTAATAGAACTGAAGGAGAAATGGAAAAACACACTATTATAGTTGGAGACATCAACAGTCCTGTGTCAATCAGTAATTGACAGATCAATCAGGCAGGAAAATAACGTAGTCTGTAAGACTAGATTTAAAAAGGCGTTGTAGTGAGCGCTATATTCTAATTGATAAAGTTGGTTCCCAGAGGTACGGGTTAACAATTCTGAAACCGCTGTATGTGTACACTAGAATTAAACAAGTAAATGGTTAGCAGATGAAAAGATTCAGAATATCAGTGTCAGAGTCAGGGATTACAGAAAAGCAAGGAGAAAAGGCAAGAATATTCCATGTGTTAATGGATCAGAGATTGAGACATCAATATGAGCTCATGTTTAGTTAACATAGATATAGATGGTTACATATAGAGATATCTACAAATACATGCATGTATACCAGTTAGTACACAAACATATATATATTTCCTTTCTCTGTCAGCAGAGAGAGTCTAGAAACAATGACTCTCTAGCAGCAACAAGCATACCTAGAATCAAGATCTTGATGTCCAATGTCATTCTCTAAAAAAGTAACCAAGACTCTTTGGAGAAGTGGCTAATTCTAAGATAGGGGCAGAAAATAAGAAAAGTAAGAAAAAGTAAGAAAGTCGAATTAAATACACATGCACACACACACAAACACACACACACACAAGGACAGGAATTATGTTATGTCAAAGAGCCAAATGAAAGAGCTCTCAATCTCTAAAGCAGGACAATTAAAGTAGTATAGGATTATAACACAAAGAATAAAATAAGTACCCATTAGTCCATACTGATGTAAATAAACGATTGAATAAATAAATAAATGGGGGAGAATAGACAAATATCCCATGCAGAGAAATTCCACATACTCATTCTTTAAATGATGGAACATAACTTTCCACTCCTTAAGTGTGGGTTGTGCATAGTGACTGGCTTCATAAGAGTACAGTATAGAAAAAGGGGGGTGGGGGTGGAGAATAACTTTAAAATGGACAAAATTGTTAAATATTGCAAAGTTTGACCAGGATAATATCAACAGTGATAAATCATGTTGATAGTATGTCCCCTTAATATGATGTGGTGAGAATGGCATTTTACCCCTGTGATTATTCCTCTCCAATACCTGTAACTCCAGTCTAATCATGAGAAAAACATCAGACAAATCTCAACTGAGAGCTATTCTACAAAATATCTGATCACTTCTTCTGAAAACCATCAAGGTTAGCAAAAACAAGGAAGACATGAGAAACTGCAACAGCCAAGAAGAACCTGAGGAGACATGACAATTAATTATAATATGGTTTCCTAGATGAGATTCTGGAACATTATAAGGAAATTAGGTAAAAGCTGAGGAGTCAATAAAATATGGACTTTTGATAATGATAATGTATCAATATTTGTTCATTAATTGTAACAAATGAACTACAAATGTAACTATTAATAATAAGGGAACTGGGTATAGGGTATATGGGAACTCTCTGTACTATCATCATAATTTTTTCTATAACTCTTAAACTATCCTAACATTTTTTAAAAGTTTATTTAAACAAATTTAAACCTCTTTCTTTAGTGATAAAGAAAAACTTCCTCAGACTTTAAAATAGTAGTCCCAACCACCTTCCCTTCTAGCCATCAAGGTTTCAGAAAACTTTAACACTTAATCTTATCCTGGTCACTGAGTTACAGGCTCCAATGCACTCTTGGAAAATCCGTCTAGTAGGTGCTAATGTGATGAGCAAGATGATGAAGCCTTACATCATCCTCTTGGATGATGTAACCTGCACGGTTTATATGGAAAAAGGGCTGCAGGGTAATTAAGATCCAGTGCCTAAACAGTGTGGGTGCTTAATGATTGTTAGCTAAAGGAAAAACAGATGCATTCATTCAGTCTTATTCCAATAATGCCAGAAAAAAAAATGAAACTAAAACTTATGTCTAAGAAGTGGAAAACAGTATTCTCTGTCATGAAATTGAAAATTATCTTAATGTGTAATTAAATGGACTACATGTGTGTGTATTACGTATGTGTTTCTTAAAGAGTAAACCTAATAGTTGGCCAACACTGATTAAGTTATTCGTTTAGCAGAGGGAGTCACTTAATGAAGTCAGTTAATTTCTATACTTATTGTCATTAAAATTAATTGACAAGACTTTTAAAAAGACATTCTCAGAATCCTGTTTTGGCAGTCATCATCACTGGTTCTACTCCTGAACATAGCTGTAGCTACATTTGTTCTTAAAAACCCATAGGTGCAAGCAGGAATTTAAATGTTTCTGACTTATAGACTGAAGCCTGTATTTTTCTGCTCTCATTGGCTAGTCATGGGCAAGAAGTTTGGAGGCCCTAAAACCTCAACAGAAAAGAAGAGTTTAAGGTTTCTATTTAAATGTGATACAAGGAAACAAGGTTTGGGTAAAAAATTTCTCCTCTCAATTTCAACTTCATTTGGTTTTTACTTATTTAATTCTTGCTCTTCTATTGGTTATAACTAGTGATTTGTTAACATTGATAAAAAGAACTTAAATCACTGTTAATTTTTATTCTTGTAGATGTTTTAAAAATCATAAAATAGTTTTAAAAATCATAATCTGAGATCTTTTTCCCTGCAGCTAAAACTGATTTGATCCAGCTAACCATAGAACATGATTTACTAAATTATACAAGATTATTATTTTTCCATGGATCAAAATATTTGAAATAAAAGCATTATAAAATTAGTGAATATAGTATGGCTATCATAGACCAGAATATACATTTTAAATGTAATGTCTGCCACACATAGGGACATAATAACCATTTATTGAATTGATCTGTGCCATTTGTAGATTGGTACCTGTCTTACACAGAGCCTTTTATTAAATTTTAAAGGTATACAAGACACTCGTGAATAGCTGCATATTTGCTTATAATTTTAACAAACAGGATTTTTGGTTGTTGTTTTCTTTCCTTTCTTCTTTTTTTTTCTTTTTCTTTTTCTTTTTTCTTCTTTTCCTTTTTCTTAAGAAAAGGCTCAACTGCATGGGGATTGTGCAATCAATACTCCATCACTCTCAGTTACCCATCTAGCTATTTGAACCACCCAAACCAGGCACCACCGTAAATTTAAGTAGAAGTTAGCTTAATTGTGACTATGGTGCTGAGGTAGGAGCAAATTATATGTTTGCTGGTTTTCTCACTTCAAACATATCAAGTAAGGGCTAATATTACACTATACATTCTATGTGCCATCATTCAGTTACACTGTCTAAACAGGAGTAACAAGCAGGTCTTCAGGGGCTGAACAGGTAACAAACATGTTAAGTAACTAGGATGCCAGGCAAAGGGGCATGGTGTTCACTAGTGTCATGGGGGTATAAATGTAAATTAAGCTTTATTAGAGAAAAATTTACAAGTAGGAAGCACATGATCATAAGCTCTTATCATTCCATAAAGAGGAGTGCTTGACCTGGCATAGTGGTCTGTGTGCGCAGCATAAATACCTCTGGAATAGGAACTCTGCATTTCCAATGCTCTATCTCAGCGGTTTTCAAAATGTGGTCCCCCACTGCTCCACCCCTACACCTACAGTAGACCAGCAGCATAAGTGTCAACCAGAAACTTATAAGAAATGCAAATTGTTGAATCTACTCCAGACCTATTGAATTGATTTCCTTTGAGACATCTTGTTTGACCTATGGAACATTTAGAAGTATGCCTTTTAATTTCCAAATTTAGGGCTTTTAGGATTTTTCTTTTATCTTTCTGGTATAGATTTCTAGTTTGAGTCCATTATTGTAAGAGAACATTTTTTAATTATTTCACTTTTTTAATTTAAGGTTTTCTTTTTTTTTTTTTTTTTTTGATAGCCCAGGAAGTGATCTGTCTTAGTAAATATTCCATAGGCACTTGAAAAAAATGTGTATGCCGATGTTGGATGGTATGTACCTTAAATACTAGTTACATCCTATAGTTTTTGGTGTTTAGTTCTTCTGTATCTTTGCTGATTTACTAATAGTTCTACCAGTTATTGACACAGGGATGTTGAAGTCCCCAAAACAATTGTAGATTTGTCTATTTTTCCTTTGTTCTATCATTTGTTTCATGAATTTTGAGGCCCTGTTGTTTAGTACTCATACATTTAGGATTGTTATATCCTCTTGTAAATTGACCTTTTATCATTATTTGATGCCCCTCTTTGTCCCAGTAATTTTCTTTGCTCTGAAATCTACTTTGTGGGAGAAAAAGTATATTAGTATAGCTATTCCAGGTTTCTTCTAATTAGTGTTTGCATTGTGTATCTTTTTCCATTCTTTTATGTTCAACCTACCTACATTATTATAAGTCAGTTTCTTAAAGATATCATATAATTGGGTCATATTTTTTAGACAGATTCTATCAATCTCTGTCTTCTCCAGTCTGCTATAGAGTCCATCCAGTGAGCTTTTTATTTCATGTATTATATTTTTCAGTTCTAAAATTTCTGTCTTAGAAGTGAGCCCTTCAGCTCCAGCCATGCCTTCAGATGACAGAAGTTCCAGCCAACATCTTGAGTGAAACTTATGAGAGACTATGAACCATTACAATCTAAGATGTTCCCAGAGTCCTCAGAATACGTGAGATGTTTGTTGTTTTAAGACACTGAGTTGTGATATAATTTCTTATGCATTGCTATCAATGCTAGTTTTTTCAGAGACAGATGCATTAGGATGGGAAGATGTCAGGGATTTATTTCATTGTATCACTTTTATAAAGTAAATCAGACTTCAAGAAGATTATGCCCAAATTATGTAAAAATGGTATCAATAAACACCAGCCCAAATTTATTTTGGCCTTTTCTGATGGAGAAAGTCTCTATCCCCAGTATACTTGTCAGAGATAAGGTATGTGTTAAGAACTTAAATTTATTTATGCCATGAGCTATATCATTAGACCATCTTGGAAATATTTTCATAATGTTAATATATTTTCTTGTCCAGAATACCAAGATATCACCTTTAAGAGAATCCTTGACCTTTTAAGGTCTCTTGTTTGAACAATTTATATCTGCAATGTCTCCTCCCCTATTCCAACTAAGAAACTGATATCTAAAGCCCCTTATGGGCAAGAAATACATTTTTATTTAAGATATATGGGAAGACAACTTATCAGAGATACTTTTATCTGTTTCAGGTCCCTGTACACTTGGAAAAGTACCAAGCCATTCGAACAATGAAACAAATCCCAAATACCCCAAGCTCTTTTCAGATTGAGCTTTTAACCCCAGACCATCAATGAACACCTGAGACTGTAAACATGAGAGCTTATTTGACTGGGCAGTTAAAATAATCAACACATATCACAAATAATTATTGTTGCTCTTTCTACCCTAGCCCACCTGTCCAAGCAGAGAAAATTAATAACAAAATGGCCAAATGTGCAGGCCAACAAAAATTTGTTTTGAGAGGCCTCTGAGGAATCTGGAAATCAGGATTTCTAGTTTGAAGTGTTTGAAAGCACCTGTTCCTAACATAAACTATTCAGATGTAAGATGATATTATAGTTTATCCTGGGACTAAAGAGATAATATTTGACCATTCTATGTCTATGAAGTCTTGGTTATGTTCTGTCATTCAAAGTCATACAAAGAAAATATAATTTGTGTGTACCCATGAGCTGCTTAGACAGATGGAAACACAACAGGTAGGTAAATACTGACATTCTCTTCCATGAATACCTTCAAAGAAAAGGTCAAAGATAAGATAGTAAGTAAAGTGAATGCAGATTAGGCAGAACATCTGTTTAAATAGGATAACAGAGAAAAGATTCATTGCTTTTTCACATAGAATTTTCTCTTCTAATTTATCAATGAGCATATGGTTAATTCTCCATTCCTTGTAGCCTACCATATTGGCTTTCTGATTAAAATTAATAGCTTGATAAAGTACAATTAGCCGCAAGATATAATTTGTGCTTTCTCTTTTTTGATTAGAAATTTCTTGTCTTACAAGCATAAAGCTTTTAAGAAAAGCAACTTTTGAAATATAAAGTTATTCTTATAAACTTGTAACAGCAAATTTGAACTTCCATGGATTGAGTTGTGAGTTTTAATAAATTCTACTTCTGGTGGACAAAAGAGGAGACTATTTTTAAGGAATAAAGAAACCAATATGATTTCATCTGGTTTATACCTTCTCTTATGCAACATATGATGCTTCTCACTTCCTTTCTTAAATCATTTCACCTCCCCAGCATTCATGACAGAAAGCAATCTTTGTTCTTTCACACCTATTATATTCCTTCTTTTATGTTACATGAAACCTCTTCCATTTAAGCATTCTCTTCCAACTAGTTATTCCACAGGGTCTGATTTAGCTGATCTAGGTGGGGTCCAGGCCCAGGCTTACTTCTTCACATACCTAGTAATTTTTAACTGTATTCTGGACATTGTATATAGAAGAAGAATGGGAATTGAAATATCATATCATTTTGTTTTGTTTTCAGAAAATGAATGTCTGAAGGATATGCTGGATGGCTGGGCATTCACATTACTTCAAAAGTTGAGTTTAGTTGGGGCTGAGCTGCAGTTTTAAATACATTAACTTTACCCCATTAGCCCCACCGACAACTTCCTGCAACAGCTAGGAAGATCAGGGATCAATCCCTTTGATTTTGACAGTGTTTGAAATGGGAGGGGTACTTGGCCACATTTTCAGATAGTTTTGATTCATCATTTGATTCAAATGCACAAGAGCTATAGAATCTAAATACTGTGAAAACGTGCAAGGCTGCACACACACACACACAAAAATCTGCCCTCTAACCCCTTGTCTATACATTCTCTATGCATAAAATTTTGGTGGGAAGATGGTGTAGCAATGCTATTTTCAGACTGAGTCTGAATATGTATAGATTTCAATTTATTGCACAATACTCTCATTTAAATACTCAGCTGGTTTCTCCTCATCCCTGAAAAATCTCATGTAAATCAGATCAATTGCTCCACTTGGACATATCTAAACCAGACACTTTCCCTCAGGTATGAAACTTTCTGCTCATCTGTAAAGAACCCCTCCCAAGAATTCAGTTCATCAAGGCATCCTTCTCTACTTTGTAACCTGATCTTTTTTTAAAAAAGCATGATCCTTATATTATCTGTTTTTGCCTCATGTTACCATGGGAGCAAAGGTATTTTGCTACTGGAAGCAGAAATCCACTCCTCCTAGAGATGATCATTCATCAACCCATGGACCTTACTTTGAGAAAACTACTAGGAAATTGCACCATAAACAACATTTAGAGAAATCTGCTTAAAGTCATAACTTAGAGATTGTTTTATATTCCTTACAGCCTAAGGCATGCATACAAGTCAAGCAACAAAAAAATATTATTATCTCACCAAGATATTAGAACTATCAGCCACTAAGAATCCTTTGTAAAGCATCCTTTCTTGGTTTAGATGAAATTTATGTCAAATTTTACTATTGCTCACTCAGAGCCTAACACTCTTTTCTTATTTCAAGTATTGAAATAAGGCTTATCCTCAAAAAGTGCATAGCAAAGTCATCTTCTATTTTTCCGCTGAGTTAAATGAATATTTTTTTAAATTAATGAATATAATTTGTCTGTATTATATTCAACATGAAATTGGCTTTGGCTCTTTGGGACCTTTTTTGGTTTCATACAAATTTTAGGATTATTTTTTCTAGTTCTGTGAAAAATGTCATTGATATTTTGATTGGGATTGCATTGAATCTGTAGATCCCCTTCTGTAGTATGGACATTTTAAAAATATTAATTCTTCCAATTCATGAGCATGGTATATCTTTCCATTATTTGTGTCATCTTCAATTTCTTTCATCAATATGTTATAGTTTTTAGAGTACAGGTTCTTCATCTCCTTGGTTAAATGTATTTCTAGCAATTTTATTCTTTTTGGTACGTTGTAAATAGAATTGTTTTCTTTTTAATTTCTCTTTCTGATAGTTCATTATTAGTGTATAGAAATAAAACAGGTTTTTGTATATCAATTTTGTATCCTGCAAATTTACTGAATGTATTTATTATTATTATTGTTCTTTATTATATTAAAGCTACTTGTTCTAACAGTTTTTTGTGTTGTCTATAGGATTTTCTATATATAGTATCATGTCACCTGCAAACAGTGAGAATTTTACTGCTTCCTTTCCAATTTGGATTCCTTTTATTTCTTTTTATTGTCTGATTGGCTAGGATTTCCAATACTGTGCTGAATAAAAGTGGCAAGAGTGGTCATCCTTGTCTTCTTCCTGATCTTAGAGGAAATGTTTTCACTTTTTCACTGTTGAGTATGATGTTGCTATAGGCCTATCATATATGACCTTTATTATGTTTAGATATGTTCCCTCTATACTCACTTTGTTGAGAGTTTTTATGATAAATGAGTGCTGAATTTTTCAAAAGCTTTGTCTGCATATATTGAGATTTTTTGTGTGATTTTTATCCTTTCTTTTGTTAGTATGTTATATCACATTTATTGATTGAACCATCCTTGCATCCCTGGAATAAACCCCACTTGATTGTGGAGTATGTTATATTAAGGTATTGCTGGACTTGTAGAATGAGTTTGGAAGCAATACCTTCCTCTTCAATTTTTGAAGTAGTTTGAGAAGGATAGGTGTTATCTCTTTCTTAAATATGTGATAGAATTCACATGTGAATCCATCTGGTCCTGGACTTTTTTTTGTTGGAAGTTTTTTTTCTTACTGATTCAATTTCATTACTAGTAATTGATCTGCTCATATTTTCAATTTCTTCCTGATTCAGTCTTGGGAGATTTTACATTTGTAGGAATTTGTCCATTTCTTCTAGGTTGTCCAAGCAGTATATAATTGTTCATAGTAATTTTTATGGTCCTTTTTATTTCTGTGGTGTTAGTTGTAAATTCTCCTTTTTTATTTCTGATTTTGGGGGAGGTCTCTTTTTTTTTCTGAAGAGTCTGGTTGAAGGT
Source organism: Eschrichtius robustus (assembly GCF_028021215.1). Taxonomy (NCBI): domain Eukaryota; kingdom Metazoa; phylum Chordata; class Mammalia; order Artiodactyla; family Eschrichtiidae; genus Eschrichtius; species Eschrichtius robustus. The sequence continues at coordinate 37,547,563 of NC_090843.1, forward strand.
TTATCAATTTTATTATCTTTTCAAAGAACCCAGCTCTTAGTTTCATTAATCTTTTGTACTGTTTTCTTTGGTCTCTATTTCATTTATCTCTGCTGTAATCTTTATTATTCCCTTCTTTCCACTAACTTTGTGTGTTGTTTATTTTTTCTTTTTCTAGTTCCTTTAGGTATAAGGTTAGATTGTTTGAGATTTTTCTTGTTCCTTGAGGTAAGCCTGTATCTTATAAACTTCCCTCTTAGAACTGCTTTTCCCATAGATTTTGGAAAGCTGTGTTTCCATTTTCCTTTGTCTAAAGGTTTCTTTTAAATTTCTTCATTGATCCATTGGTTGTTTAGTAGCATGCCATTTATCTCTACATGATTGTGTTTTTTCAAGTTTTCTTCTTATAACTGTTTCATACATTTGTGGTCAGAAAAGTTGCTTGATATGATTTCAGTCTTCTTATATTAATTGAGACTTGTTTTTTGGCCTAACATGTGATCTATCATAGAGAATATTCCATGTGCACTTGAAATGAATGTGCACTCTGCTGTTTTAGGGTGGAATATTCTGTGTATATCTACTAAGTTCATCTGATCTAATGTGTCATTTAAGGCCAGTGTTTTGTTATTGATTTTCTCTCTGAATAATGTGTCCATTGAAGTGGGGTGTTAAGGTTTCCTACTATTATTGTGTTACTGTCAAGTTCTCCCTGTATGTTTGCTAATAGTTGCTTTATATATTTAAGTGCTCCTGTATTGGGTGCATATATATTTACAAATGTTATATCTTCTTGTTGGATTGAACCCATTATCATTATGTAATGTCCTTCTTTGTCTCTTGTTGCAGTCTTTGTTTTAATGTCTTTTTTTCTGATTTAAGGAAAACTACCCCAGCTTTTTATTTGTTTGTTTCCATTTTCATTGAATATCTTTTTGCAACCCCTCACTTTTAGTCTGTGTATGTCTTTGAATCTGAAGTGAGTTTCTTATAGTCAGCATAAATATGAATCTTGTTTTTTTAAAATCCATTCAGCCATGCTATGTCATTTTATTTTTAAGTAGAGGGGTATAATTTAAGTTTAATAATGGTGCAACGACTTTAGAATGCTAGTAAAAGCACTATAAATGAGTCCAGAGAAAATTTCAACAACGGGGAGTATACTGGGTTCTGCTTGAATGTGGAAGGAGTTCTAGCCAGTCATCAGAGGAGAGAGAGACAAGCTAGCACTGCATGTTGAGAATCATTTCATCCATGGCTTCCCACACAAGAAGTTTGGGCAATACCATGGAGCATATTTTCAGCAATTGTTTTGAGAAGTCTTCCAGTATTTTCTTTATGAACATTTTTAATTGACTGTAAAATAAGTCTTGGCATTGAAGAATAATAAGCATTATAAGAAGGAGAGTAATTATTACTTTAAAAATAATCAACCTGATGCCCAAAGAAGTTAAAGAAATTCCTCCAATGATAAAACAAATCAAAGAAAGACAAGGCCAAATTTTAAACTCAGATATTCCAAATTATGTCTTTTCCACAGATTATTTTTCCCTTTATTCTAAGATCTGTTTCCTCTACTTTGTACTCTGGAGTAGATTTTTTCCTTGACATTCAATCTTGGGAATGATTTTTTTTAAATTGAAGTATAGTTGATTTACAATATTGTGTTAGTTTTAGGTGAACAGCAAAGTGATTCAGTTATATATATATATATATATATATATATATATATTTCAGATTATTTTCCATTATAGGTTATTATAATATATTGAATATTGTTTCCTTTGTTATACAGTAAATCCCTGTTGCTTATCTATTTTACATAGAGTAGTTTGTATCTATTAATCCCATACTCCTAATTTATCCCTCCCCCCCTTTCTCCTTTGTAACTATAAGTTTGTTTTCTATGTCTGTTGGTCTGTTTCTATTTTGTATATAGATTCATTTGTATTACTTTTTAGATTCCACATATAAGTGATGTCATATAGTATTCATCTTTCTCTGTCTGACTTACTTCTCTTAGTATGATATTATCTAGGTCCATCCATGGTGCTGCATATGGCAATATTTCATACTTTTTTATGGCTGAGTAGTATTCCATTGTATATATATGCCACATCTTCTGTCATCAAAAAGAGCACAAATAACAAATGTTGGCAAGGATGTGGAGAAAAGGGAACTCATGTACAATGTTGGTGGGAATGTAAATTGGCGCAGCCACTGTGGAAAACAGTATGGAGGTTTCTCAAAGAATAAAAAATAGAACTACCACATAATCCAGCAATTCCACTCCTGGGTATATACCTGAAGAAAATGAAAACATTAATTCAAAAAGTTACATGCATCCAATGTTCACTGCAGCATTCTTACAATAGCCAAGATATGCAGTCAGCCTAAGTGTCCATAACAGATGAATGTCCTTATTTTTTGCCTACTGTATCAAGTTGAATTCTAATTTGACTGTTAAGGTTTCCACAGTGTGACTTCAAGCTACATTTTGAACTTACTTCTTTGTATGTATCTTGTGTCCCATCCAAACTGGAAGAATATTCTCTGGGTTTCCTTTTCATCTCTAAATGATTATGTCTGTTCCAGATGAAAATTGTCTGTTTCTCATTGCTCTCTTTATCCATCAAAATCCTATGCATGCTTTAGCACCATCACCTTGACATACATCCTGATCCATGAAACTGGACTTGATCCCTTTCTCTTTATTCTCCCTACAACATGTGGCTTTTACCTCTCCAAAATGTTTGTTCAACTCTATATTATAGTAACAAATTTTTTGTTTGTTTCTGAAACCAGAGTGTGAGATCATTGAAGGAAGGAGCTAAGCTAACTCATGTCTATATCCTACACAGCCACATCCTCACCAGCAACAATCACAGTGCATTATGGTTAGTATCTTTTACACAAATCTTTATTTAAAATACGATAATTTTATACTGGAAAGGTACAGGATCAATGTGAGTTTCTGTGTTCTCACCTCATTCACTTGGTAGACAAAATATATTGAGGCTCTAGAAAGTTTAATGAAATGAATTTCATTAAATTTAAACAAACCCAAATATAAACTATTAAAATGATACTTACTTAAGTGATTCCATGTTAGATAAGATTAATCATGATTTAAGGGAAAATATGCCCCTTAAATTGATTGTTTTCCATCTGTTGCTTAGATTCACCACAGTAGAATGTAATGCTTTAATTTTTTTCATATTCCATCCATTTATTCAACAAATATTTATCAAGAGCCAGCACTGTTCTAGGTACTTCTACCCAAATCCCCTTAGGACAGACTGTTGCATTTCAGGGTTTTTCAGGTTCCTGTTTCTCTTCCCCCATTCCAATACACTTTAATTTTACTCTGAATTCAATAGTACCAACAGAGTCGAAAAAGACAAACCTTTATTCATTTTAATGGGTCTTTTGGGGTAACAACACAAAGTTTATAGAGCACTGCTATAACTAAGACATTTCAGGATATGCATTATTACCTAATTATGCATCTTGCAATAATAAGTGCTTTTATATATTCTCATTCTAGACCTTTTGAATAGTTTTTAAAACATTAATTCATTTATTAAAATTAATTCCAAATTTTAATTCTGAACATATTGTGTAATATTTTAACCTGCATGACAGCTGCTTCCTTGCAAGCAGTCTGATGGTATTATTAATACCATGAAACTTTGCATTTACATTCCTTTGTGTCTTTCCTCAAGGAATAACAGTGTTTCTGGGCTGAGTCCTCAAGAGAAATCCAATATGTGAAGGGTACTGGAGGAGTGGTGAGTGGTTAGCCATAAAACAAATGGGTGTGTAGTTCTCACCTGTGCCATACGAATCCACACAGGCTCACTTCAGAAAGGGAGAGTCTTTTGAACAAACATATAAATGATTCACCTTCAACTCTATTTTGTATTCAGTTATAGCTGTTCTAAAACTATTCTTTTATTTTGTAGAGCAACCTGGAATTCATCAGAGACAACCAAGGCCAGCACTGAAAAAAATCAATACTCCTCCGGGTACTCACTCCTTTGTCACCTCCAGCTTCTCCTGCATGCCACCACGCTGCCTTTCTAACAAGTAGAGTAGCATGTGAGCCATGTGTTTACATGTGTATATGCGGGCAGATGTTGCCCAGTGGAATCAGAGAAGTCTGTACTAATTCTTATTCATATGAAGTCAGTATTACTCTGTAGCCTCAAATTTAGCAGTTACACAGATGGAATCACAATCAACCTCCTGGAGACTGGATATTCTCTTCTTTTAAATCAGCACACTCAATATAAGAGAAACTGAAATGTCTATAAATATCTGTAAATTTTAAATTTATACATATAAGATATGTATTTATAAGTCATAAATATATAATATATATAAATATATATATAAATTACATGTATTTCAGTTTCTCTTATATTGAGAGTATTATTGTTGGCCTGGTAATTATGGATGGGCACACACATCATGATGAGATTAATCCTGATGACTTCTTTTTTTTTTTTTTTTAAGATTTTATTTATTGATTGATTGATTGCTATGTTGGGTCTTCGTTTCTGTGCTAGGGCTTTCTCTAGTTGTGGCAAGCGGGGGCCACTCTTCATCACGGTGTGCAGGCCTCTCACTATCGCGGCCTCTCACTATCGCAGCCTCTCTTGTTGCAGAGCACAGGCTCCAGACGCGCAGGCTCAGTAGTTGTGGCTCACAGGCCCAGTTGCTCCGTGGCATGTGGGATCCTCCCAGACCAGGGCTCAAACCCGTGTCCCCTGCATTAGCAGGCAGATTCTCAACCACTGTGCCACCAGGGAAGCCCCCTGATGACTTCTTAAGGTAAGGTAGAGAGTCAGTTAAATTATAATACCCTTCTTGGGATTAGGCAGTTTATAGAAGTCAGGCAGAGAAGCCAGACAGTATTTTCTAATGGAGAGGAAAGTAATGAGACTCTTTTATATCCTACTAAGAGTAGTACTAAGCTTGGTAGGGTGTGATCAACAAACTCAATACTCCTGAATAGATATAAGAAACTTGGACTAGCCATTTATTCTCAGATACAGACTAAATATGCATTTACTTATGTTTTCATTCTTTGAAAATTTCTTGATTTGTCATTGGACGTTGATTTTATGACAGAACTTTTTTACTTTGTAACTTGTCGAGTAGTAGAACTCAGAAGAAACCAACCTGAAATGTCTTTGTCCAAATTTCCTATAAGAAGTAGAAAATGAGGAGAAACAAACCTTAATTCTCTTAAAGACCTAAGATGCTGGAAAGAGGATTAACTTTTCCTGCATTAAAATGGAATTTTCAAAATTTAAATAACAAATTTCTTTTATATTTGGCTGCTAGTAACATTTTGAAGTGAAACAGAACTTGAAAATAATTGGGATTTTCATTAAGATTGAACTTAAGTCTCCTCCTCTTTTTCTTTTCCTTCCCCTTCTTTTCCTTCCAAAACAATTCAGTCAAATAGCAGAAACTAACACAACATTGTAAAGCAATTATACTCCAATAAATACATATATATTAAAAAAAGGAAAAGGACATTAGTACAATGTTGGTGTGTATAGTTCTATGTCATTTTATCACACATGTAGATTTCTGTAACCACCACCAAAATCAAGATTCAGAACTGTTCTATCCTCACAAAGTTCTATCTTATGCTACCTATCTATAGGCACATCCACCCTCTTTATGCATCATCCCTAAACCATGGCGACCAGTAATACGTTTTCCATCTATATAATTATCACATTTCAAAAGTGTTATATGGATAGAATTTTATAGTATGTAACCTTTGAGAGTTCCCTTTTTTCACTCAGAGTAAAGACCTCGAGATCCAAAAAAATGCTATTAGGTAGAATTCAACAGGTAGGCATCATGTTGGAAGCAGAATAAGGTAGACCCTGGTATGGGTGTTGAAACCAAAGTGAGGAAAGGAGGGGATCCACATGGGGGATGCAGCAACAGTGGTCCAGGATTTGGGACCCCAGTAAAGAGAGGAAGCACCCACACAGGGGACAAACTGATGGCATCCTAGTGAAGGGGGAGAGGGGTGTGTAGCAGGCAGCGGCAACAGGAGATTAAGGAATAGATCAAATAAGTGAATATATTAAAGATAATGAGAGCAAAGTTTCTCTTTGTCAGAGAAGGGAGTTACAAGTATGGAAAGAGAGAAAACTGGAATGCATTTTGTGGTGTAGGATTTGAGTTGTAGATATCAGTGTGAACTCATGGTTTTCAAAATGGATAGATGGATGGATAGATGATAGATGATAGATAGATAGATAGATAGATATAGATAGAGAGATGATAGATAAATGTGTGTATGTGTATGTATGTATGCATGCATGTATGTATAGATATGGTGTGGGTGTGTGTGTTTGTCCCTAGCTCTGTCTACTGACAGTAACACTCAATACCAAGAAGCATACTTAACATCCAGATCATGATTTTAAATACCATTCTCCACCTATAGACATCAGGACTTTTTGGAAAGATGGCTGGGAAGATACAAGCTGAGCCTGGAATATCTTCTTATACCTGAAAATAAGACAACACCCCCAAAATAATGCAGATTTCTCAAAAGGACATAGAGTCATTTTACAGGGGCACCACTGGTCAAATCTGAGACAGTTTGACTATTAAAATAATAATAATAATTGATTATAATCATTGAGTAAAACTGGAATCTACAAGTCCACACTGATATAAAAAAAGCAACAAATAAATTGAGAGTGTAATGAAGAATGGTATATTTACATAGTCTCAAAATATCCCCCACAAAATACATATTAATTACAAATTGAAGAATCCTGGCAGACACCAACTTAAGTCATCAAAGTTAATATCGTCAGTAATGTGACAAATTAAAATGTTGTGCCACCTGAAAGGAGGCAGTAAGAATGCTGTATCATGTCTATGATATTCTACCAAAGGTGTATAACCTGAATCTAATCCTAAGAAAGTATCAGACAAGCTGAGGGACATTCAGTAAAACAACTAGACTCAGGACCAGCTACGTGATTTGTGGAACCCAGTGCGCACTGAAAAGGCAGGGACACTTGTGCAAAACTTATCAACACTTTTAAGAAGTAACATTAGAACACTAAACAAAGTACAGGGTCTTTCTAAGCATGGGGTCCTGTATGACTACACAGGTCACACACACGTGAAGCTGCCCCTGCCTGGCCTTTTCAAAAGAGTCAAGGTCTCCAAAGTTAAGGGAAGACTTAGGAAGTGCTCCCAACTGAAGGCAAAAGAGACCTGACAACCAAATGCGATGCAGTATTCTGCACTGAATCCTTTTGCCAGAAAAGATATTATTGGGACAAATGGCAAAACTTGAAAAAGGGCTGAGAATATGATGGTTGCAATGTATCAGTGATAAATTCCTATTTTTTTTTTTTAATTTACTTATTTATTATTTATGGCTGTGTTGGGTCTTCGTTTCTGTGCGAGGGCTTTCTCTAGTTGCGGCAAGTGGGGGCCACTCTTCATCGCGGTGCGCGGGCCTCTCATTATCGCGGCCTCTCTTGTTGCGGAGCACAGGCTCCAGATGCGCAGGCTCAGTAATTGTGGCTCACGGGACTAGTGGCTCCACGGCATATGGGATCTTCCCAGACCAGGGCTCGAACCCGTGTCCCCTGCATTGGCAGGCGGATTCTCAACCACTGCGCCACCAGGGAAGCCCTAAATTCCTAATTTTTATAATTATATTTAGTTATATAGGAAAATATTCTTGTGTAGGGAATACATACTGCAGCATTTGCAGGTGATAGCAATTTTCCCTCAAATCGTTTGGAGAAAAGGGGAGCTCTTTTTACTGTACTTTCAACTTTTCTGTAAATATAAGATTATTCCAAAAAGATATTAAATTTTAGGGTGAAACCTCTCTAGATCTGACTTCCCGCTTGAAACACTTTTTTTTTTGAAACCTTGAATGATACAGGACAAAGAAGTGACTGCAAGCCCTTTCGTAAAATTATCAGAAGTCTTCATATGAGAAAGGTAGAGTTCTGGTTATAAGGAAACACTATGGTCTCATTTCTGAACTTCTTTGATGTCTGGGTTCAAAAGTCTCTGAAATCATATCACATTCTCACAGAGTGACTGTTTCATTGCAGGGTTGTCACCACTTCCCCCACACCCCAATCCCCAAAAACAGTGACTCAGTTATGCTTTCTAGGTTTACTGTAGCAAATGTAGTGGAGTTTACCTGAGGATCTGACAGACTAAGGCCAAAGGGATAATACCGTTCTTTAGGTCACCACAACTCCACCCAGCTTCTCTTCTTCTTGTTGCTAATTTTCACATGCATGCACACACACACGCACACACACACACACACACCATAAGTAAGAATAAAATGGTAATAAAAATGAAACTAGCAGATTTTGATCCAGACATGTTGGCATAGACCTGTTTTTCCTTCCCCATTAAATACAATAACCCCTGGAAATAAAGCCAGTGGTGACCAAAGGAGAGTTCTGAAAGGCGGTTAGAGGAAGACAAACTTGTTTGGAGCCCCATGACTGTAGGAACAACACAACAACAGTCTTAGGACACCCTACCAGTGCATCCCAACAGAAGAAAGCAACCAAGCACGAGAGTTATTGACCCCTGACTGAGCAACAGAAGGCAGTCCAGGCAGGCTCGTTCCTCTTCTAGTATCAAACGGGAGTCCCCTGCATGCACCAGAAGAGTTGGGCACCACTTCTCATTAGGGAGCCCAGCTAAGAAGCAGCAGCCAGTCATTAGCAAGGGGATCCCCCTTTCCCACCACCACAAGTGGTCGAGCCCAGGAAGCCCCTTTGTCCGTGGTCCTGAGACTCCCTTTTTCAACTGAGAGACACCTAAGGGGCACAACCTGGAGAAGTCCCTACTGTCCCCTCAGGCAGCACCAGCAGGGAACAATGGAGCCCCAGGGGCACCAGATACACTAAACAGGACAAAATGACATGGCAAAAACTCTGACTATGGAACTCTCATTGGAGACACAGCCCATAAAAGTAGGCCTGGAGTTGCATGCTTAAACCTTAAATGGTGTGACTGTCTGTTAAATAAAAGATTTAAATAGGACCCAGAGTGTCCTGAGGTTATAGGCAAAATGTCCAGACTACAGTAGATAAAAACTCATCATACCAAGAACTAGGAAAATCACAACTTGGAGGAGAAAAGACAATCGACTGATGCCAAGGCTGAGACAAATTAGATGTTGGAATTATGTGGCCAGAATTTTAAAGCGGCCATCATAAAAACACTTAAACAGTTAATTATAAATTCTCTGAAGCAAGCTAAATATAGCAAAACTCAATTTTAATAAATAGGAGTTACAAAGAAGAATCTAATGGAAATTATAGAAGTGAAAAATATGATAACATAAATTTAAAAAAACTCATTGAATGAACTGAATAATAGGGTGGAGATGACAAAGGATAGAACCAGTGAACTGAGGACAGATAAAAGAGCATATCCAATCAGAACAACAGAGAAAAGAGACAGGAAAAAAAATGAGTAGAACCTTTGGAAACCTGTGGGACAATGATGAAAAATCCAATATTCTTGTTATTGGAATTCCAGAAGGAGAAGAGATAGAGAGTAGGTCTGAAAGAATGTTCAAAGAAATGATAGCTTTGATACCTCCTCTCTATATTTCCAAGGAAGAGTTGGCTTAAAAACAATCTAGTCTCCTTAACTCCTATAAATGTCCAAGAAGCAGAAAGAGAGAACTGGATTGGTTCTTTCCTGGTTCCGTGCTAACCCATAGGATGATTTTAGGTAAGTCGCTTTATCACTATGGCTTATGAGATTTCCATTTCTTCATTTGTAAAAGGAAAAGGGGGCAGTGGCTTAAGGGAGACAATCCCCAGTGTTTTTCCAGCCCTCTGAATCAATGATATTTGTCTTCTGATTTTTTTCAATAGTTTTCAGAGCCCTAGAGTGTATAAGTACTTGAATCCTTCCTGTTCAGTTCTCGGCTCCCCTTTGGGTGTGAATTCAGAGCTGATAAAATTTTAGGTCTCAAAGATCTGGTCTGATGACAAGCCTCATCCTTCCCTGACACCCTCCCCATCTCTCCTATTTCTCAGGGAAACACATTTTCATTTTCACTTTTGCTGCTCAGGGCATGACTTCTACAAATATTCTATGTCACCTAGACCATTTCAAATCCACGCCTACAAACATCTTGACATTTATAATCAACACTTAAATACCCCCATAACTCCTCTGATGTAGGTTAGGGGGGCACAGAAATTGCCAGGTGCCTACTGGAGAGTTTGTGCATATAATGTCAGGACTCTCACTTACATTAGATTTGCTGGCAGATGGTGGAAAAGCATTTAAACTCTCTCTGCTCAGATTTAAACACTGAGGAATAGGACAACCTTTGGGAAGCATTTCAGTTTCTTGGATAAATAAAAATGCACTGGGCACTGAGGACTATTATTATCCCATTTGTGAAGCGCTTCATCTCTCTGTCTGTAAGGGAGCTTCTGCCTACACTGAATTTCAGCATGTCTACAAGCTGCCAATGCCCTGCATTAAGTATTTCCTGTCATCTGTGCTTGTCAGAGATTAGTTTGCAGACATTTTGCAGAAAGCATGAATAATACATACTGTTGAATACAATATTTATCATACAACAGCTCCAGTGATTGAAAGGCATCACCCAGCAGCATCCTCTATTGTGTGATTTCTCTTTCCATCAATGTACCCTAACTAGGCAGTACATCACTAACCACCGAGTCATGCCTAGTCTAACACAGAGCCAAGACTAGTAGTTGACTTAGTTCTACAAGAGCATCGTAGTGTTCTCTAAACATATGTGTGTGGCTTCCCATAAGGAAAAACTGAGGAAACAAAAAAACATATTTTTTTATGATTTATTTTTCCCCATAAAGAACATCCTGCTGCCCATTTCAGTTGAAAGTCAACTCCCTAAGGCCATGAGTTAGAATTAGGGGAAGAGATATACTCAGTTACAAGGAACATTAAGCAGCACCTCATCTTCCTTTTCCTAATATACATGCTCCTGGGATAATAAGATTTTGAACAAATTACTCTCTTTATTTCATGAGTGCCATGAATTCTGGCAGGGTTTACTTTGACAGCTATTTTAACGGTACCATTAACTCTAAAATCTGTCAGACCAAGTTTGTCTCCCCTCCACTAATGACACTCTTGCCAAGAGTCAAAGTAGGTTTTAGCAGAGGGGAGGAGATGTTGGAACCAACCCAGCCAGGGAGGCTGGAGAGACCTCAGGTAAAGGATTGAGCCCTCCCCTGGAAAACATTCCACCTCTCTTTTCACTCTCCTGTAGGAAGGACATTTCAAGCCAGTTTGTCGAGAAGCAAATGCCCCTTTCCTTGTTCCGTTTAACACACATAATGACAAGTGTGTACTACCTTCTTTCTCTACACTGACTTAAATGCTGTCATTTTCTTCTTTGAATTTCTTTTAACAGTATTGTTCTTAGTGTGGAACATTCAGTTCTTTTCCAACACTGCCCCTATGTTGAGGCCAGCATGTGATGGCAACAATATCATACTGGAGAAACATTGTGATCCCCAAGTGGGGACGATACTTCAAAACAGATTGGAAAGAAGGCATGAGCCAGGTAACAGTGGAGAAGCACTGTTGTATCCTGATACCTCAGGAGTGAATGGAAGATAAGAATCCCACTCCCAAAACATTATAGGAAAGCAACTCTAGAAAGAAAGGGAGACGAAATATATGTACATCATATATATATATTTATTTCCAAAATGTTTTGTAGCCTGCTTGTGCCCCTCCCCAATCTGTGAACAATGTATTATGGGACCATTTCTACATCAAGTCACAAATACCTACCTCATTTTGTTTGACATTTGAATGACAGTCTCTTGTAAGAATCCCCCATAACTTATTTAATCACCTGATTTGTTTCTAGTTTTCACTATTGTAAACAATTTTACACATAATTACTGGGTTCCTTAAAATAAATGTGTAAATGGTAGAAGTAAACCTGACAGATGAAAGGATATGCACAAATTGCCCTCCAAAAATATTGGATAGTTACAACCAGACCTCCAAAAATATATGTATGGAGTGCTTACTTCCCAACATCCATGTCAACACTGAGCTTTATTCATTTTTAATCTTCAGTTTATTATTTAAATTTATATTTCTTTGATACTAAATGAGAGTAAACATTTTAGCCCATGTTTGTTGGTCAATAGCATTTTTGTATGTAAGTGTATGTGAAATACTTTTTCTTGTTTTTTTATCAACTTTTCCATTAAGCTATTAATTTTTTCTTAGCTATTTATAAGCATTTTTATCTACTAAAATACCTAGTTATATACTATGTAATTATTTTCCCAGTTTGTCAGTTATTTTTTAATCTTGCTATGATGATTTTGCCATGCAGGCTTTAAAAATATTGTATGGTAAAATCTTGCAGTCTATTCTTTGATGGCTTCTGAATTGGGGTCTTCCCCAACTAAAATTATAGATAGCCCTTGACCTTCATATGCTTAATTTTCACACAAGCTGGAGTTCCCTATACTACACTGCTGTCCCCAAACCAACTTGCCAATAATGAACTCAGATATTTAGACATTCAGTGTTTATGACATTAGGTCATAAACATTCCATTTTAATTATTGTATGTTTGTACTCCCTACTAGCCAAGGTCAGCTTCAACAACATAGCTATCTTTAACCTTGCAGTAGTGTTTCTGCAATTAATTACTATTTTACTCTGTTTTGCTTTAACAAAGATTGGTTCTATAAGGCAACATTTTTCCCTGTATTTGAATGGACCCCCGCCACACCCCCAAATTAGTTAGACTATGTAATGCTACTTGCTGTTCCAAACAACCCCAAAATATCAGTGGCTTACCACCATGAAAGTTTATTTCTCATTCACGTCACAGAACAATACAGTTCTGAGTGGCTCTGCTTGAAATGGTTGCTCATTGTGTAGCTTTTGCCTTGCCAGAGTCCTTTGCTTGTAGGCAGATAAACAGGAGAATGAAAGACTATGGGAGACTGCACAAACATTTGTGGTCAGGCCTTCAAATAGTCTATATCCCTTTTTCACAGATCCCATTGACCAGAACATAGTCACAAGATCCCAGTCAGATATAAAGGAGACTGAGAAATTTAGGCTCTCTGCATCTCCAAGAAAAGGAAACAGGACTTGAGAGCATCTAGCCAGTTTACCACATCCCCTGACAATATAAAACAATACATATCTATTGCTTTACTTCCATACATTTAGTTTCATACATATTTCATACACATGTATTATTTATGAAAGAATGGAACTATATGAATAAAAATATTTACCTGCTCTCTTCTATTACTTTTACGGTTTTATTTTTAATATTACACATTGAATCCATCTGGAACTTGTTTTTGTATAAGGAGGTATATACAATGTGAAATTTGTTAAAAAAATAAACATTAAATAATCCTTTTTTTATTTACTGATTTGAAATGTTTCATTTATCATTCATTAAATTTTCATAGATTTATTTAACAAATTCAATTAAATGCTAACTTTTTTTTTCTTTTAACATCTTTATTGGAGTATAATTGCTTTACAATGGTGTGTTAATTTCTGCTGTATAACAAAGTGAATCAGCTATATGTATGCATATATCCCCATATCCCCTCCCTCTTGCATCTCCCTCCCACCCTCCCTATCCCACTCCTGTAGGTGGTCACAAAACACTGAGCTGATCTCCCTGTGCGATGAAGCTGCTTCCCACTAGCTATCTATTTTACATTTGGTAGTGTATATATTATTTAACAAATTCATTTAAATGCTAACTATATGCCAGGTACTTTTTTAACACTTAAAGTTAAACTACTTTATTTCCAAACAACCCTATGGAGTATTACTCTTATTATTCCCATTATAAAGACCAGAAAACTGCAGCCTATAAGGATTACTGAATTACTCAAAGTCATGGAGTTAGTAACTGGTAGAACTGGATTTGAACCTAGGCATCTGGCTCTGGGGCAAGTTCTAAACCACTCTATTATGCTGCCTCTGCCAACATGTGAGCCTTTAATTGGACTCCTGCTGTGGTCATTTCAGAAGTGGGAAGACCCTCCCTGCAACATACATCCAAAACGTGATTCATAAGCTGAGACTGATGATAACAAACACACACACACACTCCTCAAGAGGATAGGAAAAGATTTACTATTTACACAATGAAGCTTTCTGGAGAGAGCACAATAGGGTCCAAAGCAGGTCCAACGATGGCCTCAGGAACAGGGAAATGGTGCTGGCAGTAAGTCTGTATTAGTTTGCTACGTGTGCTGTAACAAAGCATCACACACTGGGTGGCTTAAACCAGGGGTCCCCAACCCCTAGGCCATGGACTGCTGTTGGTCCGTGGCCTGTTAGGAACCAGGCCATACAGCAGGAGGTGAGCGGCAGGTGAGTGAGTGAAGCCTCATCTGTATTTACAGCTGCTTCCCATCACTTGCATTACCTCCTGAGCTCCGCCTCCTGTCAGCAGTATGGTGAGTTATATAATTATTTCATTATATATTACAATGTAATAATAATAGAAATAAAGTGCACAATAAATGTAATGTGCTTGAATCATCCCGAAACCATCCCCCCACACCCCCCTGGTCCGTGGAAAACTTGTCTTCCACGAAACCGGTCCCTGGTGCCAAAAAGGTTGGGGACCTTTGGCTTAAACAACAGAAATGTATTGTGTCATATTTCTGGAGGCTAGAAGTCTGAGATCAAGATGTCGGCAGGGTGAGTTTCTTCTGAGGGCCTTGAGGGCAGGATCTGTTCCAGGCCTCTCTCCTGGGCTTGTGGATGGCCATATTCATCTTCACATGGCATTCTCTCTGTCTGTCTGAGTCTAAATTTCTCCTTCTTATAGGGACACCAGTCATGGTAGATTAAAACCCACTCTAATAACCTTATTTTAACTTGATTACCTCTGTAAAAAAAACCTGTCTCCAAGCAAGTTCACATTCTGAGGTAGTAGGGTTTAGGATATTAATACACAAATTTGGTAGAGGGGATGCAATTCAGTACATAACGATGGTTTTTATGGTGGTTAGGGATGGGGCCAGGGTGAGGGTTTCCCATGGACAGGCAGAATCTTCTGTGGTTTCAACTTCATGCTGATGCCAAAGAAGGGAACACCTGGGCTCTCTTATCAGTTTGCCTACATGTAAGGCAGAAGGAGAGAAGAGATTGGTGGGGCTTCAAACTGTCTGCAAACATCAGAAACAGAGTCAGACCCCTTATTACAGTTTTAACCAGGTTATTAAATCATTCCTGATCCAGCATGTTTTAATGTCCAGCATGTCCTGATCCATACAATGTTTTAATTACTGTACCTTTTTAAAAACTTAACAGCTTAATAGAGCAAATGCCCACCGAATTATCCTTTTTTCAGAATTTAAAAACTATATGTCTAATGCATTTACTTTTCCAGATGAACTAGTATATCCAATTTGTCAAAATCTTTGACCAAAAAGAAACAATTTGATTGGAATAGCATTAACTTAATATATGAATATAAGGAGAATTGACATTTTGAAGAGTATTGGTCTTCCCATCCAGAAACATTGTAATTTTCTTAATGTGTTCATCTCTTCTTTAAATACCAGTGGTAACCACCCTCTAAGATATGTCGCTAATGATCTGCACCTCCTGGAACTAATGCCTTGGTACAGCTCTCTCCCACATTTTACCAAGGTTGTTCTGAGTGACCCCAGAATACAGCAGAGGTGACAGTATGTAACTTCAAAGGCTTTATCTTTGCTCTCTCTTGGATTACTCATTCTGAGGGAAGCCAGTCATCATGTTGTGAGGACACTACAGTAGCCTATGGAGAGGTCCAGTTAATGAGGAACTGTGGCCTCCTGTCAACAACCTACATCAACTTGCCAGTCATGCAATGAGCCATCTTGGAATCAGATCTTTTAACCCCAGTGAAGCCTTTAAATAACTATGACCCCAGCCAACATCTTAAATGTAACCTCATAAGAAACCCCAAGCCAGAAACATCCAGCTGAGCTTCTCCAAAATTCCTGGCCCTCGGAAACTGTTAGGTAATTAATAATTGTTACAGATTTAAGCTGCTAAGATTTGGGATAATTTTTATACAGAAATAGATAATAGTTTTATGCTTTCCTCACAAATGTGATCTATACTTCTTAGTAAATCCATTCTTTGGTATTTGACTTTTTTTGCTTGCAATACCCTGAAAAGATAGAATGTCACTATGTCATGTCATTTACAAAAATCACTCTGCTATACATTTCAGATACTGCACTATCTTTGCTGTAATGCTCAATCTTGAGGGCAAATTACATGACTTGGGTCACCTAGTTGTCATCAGGATAAACAGTGACGACAGGGAACACTCTGTATTTCAGATTGTTTGGAGTGTTCACCAGTTCAATGGAAGGAGATAATGGGATGAACAGGCTCAACTCAAAAAGAAGGAACAAAATATATTCATTGCAACATCTTTCTCTATCCCCATTTCACTTTCTTCCTGTCGCTATGCACCACAAGACATAGAGCAGCAGGGACATTTGACAAGAGAGTTGAGAAGTGCAAGCCTAGATATAAAATTTTCCCCTGCCATCTTATCCAGTGGGGTTTTTTATCTTAACCTCCTCCTGATAGGTTCTTAATATTTAATAATGCATAAGACCCATTCATCAACATCAAACGGTCCTGCCACTAGATCCAGGTACCAAGGCATCTTGGTGACAAGGATAGAATTTAGAACCAACTGCATGTGCTTTTCCCAGTATCCTAAGCACATCCCAAAGTCCCTGCTCAGACAACCCTAGTCACAAAAGAAAATTCTAGAAGCACTCTGTAACTGTCAGGGTCTGTCAGAAGACAAAAGTTACATGAGTGATTTGCACAGAAAAAAAACTAATAACAAGAACTTTGATCACGTGAAAGGGGATTAACTATTAATAGGGGGAAAGTAAATGCTAAAGAATAAATGAACGGCAAACCTAAGAAACAGCCACTACCTTAGGCTGAGAGAGCACTCGAGGAAGGAACAATGGAAAGGTCCTGCCTCCCCCAAGGCTAAGAGCCAGATCTCCTTGGAGCAGTGTGACTGTGGCTCCTTGGAGTGGGAAGATGTTTGCTGAGGTGATACTGGTCAATGTTAGCAAGTAGGAAGTGCCTGCGTAAGTACCAGCGGGACTTCCTGAGAAGCTCTTCAGGGTGGTGGCTGTGCTGAGATTCACTGACAAGCTGCCCACTGCCATAGGAGTAAGAAAAGCACCAGAATCAATGAACACCCCCTTCATCTTGCAGCGTTCCTCCATCGCCCTCTACTGACAAGCGCTAGCTTTGTTCCAGCTGGCAAAGGAGGAATGTATACAATATACCAGCCCAGGGTTGCCAGGTATTACTAAAGACAAAGAAAGGTGGATTTGGAACTGAGGGGCAACAAGTTGATGACTGGAATACGCTCTAAAGCACAATGAAATGCAGAATGTTAAGGAGAAATTTTTTTTTAAACCCCTGGAAAAATAAGAAAAATCAGATTATAGCTGGCCTCAGGTTCTACCTTAAAACTGGAAATTCAATATTGCTCATCCTCTTCTCTATTATAACTCTTCTCCATGAACTTTCTCAACACTATTATTTTCATTTTATGGACAAGGAATCTAGTAGGCCAAAGGATATGCTCAAAATATTTCCTTTCCAGCCCTCACAGTCACATTCTCTGACTGAGAGAAGAAATCAAGTTCAGAGTTCCTGAGAGGCTACAATTCTCTGAAAATAAAGGCTGTCATGTAATACCAAAATATTTTTATCACAATTTCTATTTTCCTTTCAACTCATTTCATTCTGCTAAATTAAATACATCAGCATAGATGCAGTGAAAAGGGGAATCATAATGAATATTTTTTTCCCCCACCCGTGGGGAGCAACCATGAGTATCCCCCCTCACTCTGCAGTTGCCGACATGCAAGGATAAAACCCAGCAGTATCTACTCCTGCTTGGAAAAAGTACTCGGGATATATATTCTACCTGGAGGCTGTAAGTCTATGATGAGATCTGCTTTGGGGAACATTTCTTGCTTCTCTCTTCCTTCTGCTTCAGTCTTCAGTATAATAAGCAATTTAATCAGCTCAGCTCCACTAGAATGCTTCAGATATTTGCACATTAGCACTACTTGTCTTTCTTTTCCTTATTAAAATTGGCATCTACTGTGTCACAATGCAGAACTGCAGAGCCAAGCACCCGGGGCCAATGACAGCACAGATACACAGACGCTTGTTCAATAGCCTCAGTGTCGGTCTCTGCCACTTGTCCTTCAGACCTGCACTTTACCAGCTATAGAAAATCCATGCTGGTCCTCCCCTATCCAAAACAAATCGGATGAGAGATGTATTTTATTACTGTTAATGAAACTGCTTACATAAAAGTTCAACACAAATATCTCTCTTGCATGATTAAAGCATTGACAGGCCAAGGAAAAGGTGAGAACATGACAAGTAATTACAGTAGTGATATGACACTTGCAGAATTTATGTTACTATGTTTGTATACTGTATTCAAACAGTGAGTAATTGTGCATATCAATAAATTAGATACTAGGCTAGAAGTGCCACTAAAAAAAAAATCAGGTTTCATTATATTTGTAAAATGAAACCAAACAACCAGAGGGGCTTAGTGATCATGCAGTGATCTCCCTTAGCAACTAGCTTCTAGATGTGTCGACTCAGAATTACTATTAAAATGTTGAATTAAATTATTGATTTTTAAAGTCTCATTTGTAACGTATGGGAGAAGCTGCCCTTTATTCTTAAAATCCATTCTCTCACAAAGCCCACCTTGCATCGAGTTGTGGCCATGTAAATAATTATCATCAAAGGAATGTGGTAAGAAGTGATTTATATCACTTTCCAGGCAAGGCTTTTTGGAAATGGGTGTGCCTGCTTACCACTCTGCTTCCCCTTCCATCAACTGAATACAGAAGATAGCATGACCATAGGACCTGCAGAATGGGGAAGTCACAATTTGGAAGGAGCCTGGGTCCCTGAGTCATCAACAGGGAGGTCAGATTCCTACTGACCAAGCATACCTACCTTTGGCTTTCTCATGAGAAAAAATAAACTTTTACTGGGTTTGGACCATTGTAAATTGGGATGGGGTCTCTGAATGTTATGTATTTCTTTATGTATTACCAAAATAAAAGAACCATTTTTAGGCCAATTAAAAGGTCTGGGAATCTGATCTTTCTCTTCCCAAATGCTACTTGACCCTAGCCAAGTCATCTAATCTTTCTAGCCCTAATTTTATCTGCCAAGAGTGTAAATTTGTTAGACATGCCCACAGAAAACATCATCAGAAATACTAAAAGTGCATTTTTAAACTATGGTCAAAAAAGTTGTTATTTCAAAGAAAATAAATATTGCATGTCTTGAGGTAGTTTTAGGATGCAACAGATGAGACAGAATTTTGATTACATTTGGGCTTTTGGCACATGCCAGCACTTTCCCACTGACATTTATTCAAAGTGACTAGTGACCTACAAAGCCACCAAAATATCCATCAAAGCAACTGAAATATCGCATTCCAAAATATAAGTGCTTTATGGCATCGTGAATGATGCTTTCAAAATTCAGTATTTTCCATAGCACTAAGCACTGTGTTTCATGCTCAATACATATTTATTGAATTTAATTGGTCAATTAGGAAGGAGCATCATTTCTCTTAACTTAGATTCAATTGGCTAAAATCATCAATATTTCCAAATATGCTTTGTACTTTCAGTAGATAGATTTCACATTCTCATCTATTCTTAATGTCACTTAACTTGTAGCTTGGCTAGTGGTGGATCCAAAGGACTTTCCCTAGCCTCCTTTCCTTTTTAAAATTTATTTTAATTTTTGATTTTTGAACCTGAAAAACACCTCTTTCCAAAATCATATTTTCTTTTAGTTACAGCACTTCTATGTAGCAGTAGCATACCTTCTATTATTTCTACTCATTTTTCTCTTTTGGTTATGTTTCCTCTTTCTTTTCTTACCGGCTTTCCTGTGAAGCTGTTTTTCTCTCTCTCTTGCTGTTTCATGTCTGAGCTAGTGATGCCCAAATTTTTGTCTCTAGGCTTGCCAATTTTCCTGAGATCTCAAATGCCTATTGTCAGTTGCTTAAAGAATGAACGTGTTTTCCTCACCGTCGCTTCAGTTTCCACATGTCAGCATGTTTTCTTCCTTCAATCTGGACATCTATCCCCATACATAGTTGTTTGAATTAGTGACATAAAATTCTGCCCATTGTGAAGCCTTTGAATAATCATTGAATTAGCCTTCTTCTTCATTTTCCACATTGAATTTGTTGCCAAGTCCTTTCAGTGTTGCCTGCAAAGCACCTATTGAATTCATCTCCTTTTATTGCTATGATCAGCATCTCAGTCCAGATGCTCAATCCTCAAGTGTGGGCTTGACTATTCTATCCTAATTGACTATAACTCCATGCAACCCCTACCCCCAAGCCAAAATACAGTTTACCAATGGTTCTTAAATCTGGCTGCACATTGAAATCTCTGGGGAGCTTTTAGGAACATATCAATGTCAAGACTCTCCCCTAGAAATTCCGATTTATTTGTCTGGGGTACAGTCTGAACATCAGGATTTTTTAATTCTCCCAGATTATTATAATAATATGCAGCTAAGATTAAGAACCACTGAGGTATCCCATTTCTAGACTGTTTATTTCAAGGAACTTTTTTTTCCCCCTGTGGATGTAGTAAATCAGATCGTTCATTATATTTTCTAAGTGGCTACTTTTGATATATAGAAAAGCTATTGATTTCTGCACATTGATTTATAAGTAGAAATATTTTAATGAACTTTTTCATCTCTAAGAGAGTCTGAAAATTAATCATCTTGGGCTTTCCAGGTTTATAAACACATCATCTGTATTAGTTTCCTATTTCCCCTGTAACCAATTACCGTAAACTTAGTGGCTTAAAGCAACAAAAATTTTAGCAGTTCTGGAGCACAGAAGCCCACAGGGCTGCATTCCTTTTGAGGGCTCAAGGGAAGGATTTGTTTCCTTGCCTTTTCCAGCTTCTAGAGGCCACCAACATTCCGTGCTCATGGCCCTTTCCTCCATCTTCAAAGCCGACAGTATAGCATCTTTCTTCTTCTCTGGCCTCTACTTCCATCTTTACATGTTTTCCTTACCTGTATTGCATCCCTCTTTTAAGGACCCTTGTGATTACTTAGGCCCACCTGGGTAATCTAATATAATCTCTGCATCTCATAATCCTTAACTTACTCATGTCTGCAAAGTCCCTTTTGCCAAGTAAAGTAACACAGAGGGTTGTCATTATTCATCCCACTACATCATCTAAAGATAATGATGAATTCCCTCCTTCTATTAAATCTTTTTACCTCATTTCTTTCTCTTTTCTCTTGGCTTTGGTCAGTCCTTCCCCTGTTACTGTTTATAGTAATGAGATATATTCCCATCTTATGTGTAGATTATTATTTATCCCTGAATGTAGGCATTTCTCTCTGCTCCTATTATTTGCTAAAAATAGCAGTTGGGGTCATGGATGAGCTTAGAACAGTGTCCTCTTTCTTAGGGGAATATCATTCCTCAGTTTTCAAAATTCCCACTTTTAGAGTTAAGAAGATTATTCAAAGCTCCCAGGCCCTCTTTGTAGTTTAGTGTTATTTATCTCTGTTTAGCTGAATCTGAAGGGAACTTATAATAAAAAGCTGATTGCTGCTTCTCCCTCTCTTCTACTCTGCCTCACCCCAGTTCATGTATCTTGGATCAGAAGCTATCTCAAGAAAAGGGAAGATGGCATGTATTTCTAATGGTATGAAACTGGAATCCTAAGGATGTGTTTCCTGCTTCTCCTTAGGCCGACTCACACTCTGATCATCCTCATTCCTAGTAAGAGACTCTTTCTTTAGAGCTTTTAGGACAAGCTCACTGTATTTAGGAATTTTTTACCATTGTTTAGGTTTAAAAAAATATGAGTCTATGAAGGGAGTCAATTGATTAACATGTTCAAGCTCCCTTCCAAACACAGGTCCACCCCGACCCCTGATTTCCTGCACTTTGAGTAGAGTCTGATTTTTGCTAGACCAATTTCTACATGTCCATAATGAGCAACAAGAGAATAGAAGAAATCAGCCAGACTGAAAATGTGGTAACAGAAGGAAGAAAATGGGAGGAGAGAAACCAGCAAAGGTGATTTTACAAAGTGTCACAAAGGATGTGTTTTTCTTCCATTTACTTGTTTGTCAAATATCTATTATCTTCTATACGTATCTTCTATATATTAGACACTGCAGGGTAGAGCAGTAAACATATTCATCAAGTTTCCTTCCTCAAGCTCACATTCTAGTTGGTGAAGATAGTTAATAAATAAACAAACATTCAAACAAACAACACTAGCTTCAGCTTGTGGTAAATTCTAGAAAGGAAATAAACAAGATGGTAAGATGGAAGTGATGAGATGGAGGGCAGTTGAGGGGGTCAATGAAGTACTCTTGGAAAAAGTAACATTTGAACTGCAGCCTGAAGGATTAAAGAAAGCTTCCTTTTGTAAAGCTAGGTAAGGGGTGTTCCTGTCAGAGGGCATGAACCCTAAAACAGGAAATAACTTGCCTCATCTGAGTAGTGAACTGGTATGAGGAATGTCTCAGTGTGGCCGGGTGGACAAAGAGGTGAGGGCAGAGTAGCACAAGGTGAGTGGGAGAGGGAGCAGAGGCCAGATGGTGAAGCTCAAGTCCATGTGGCCCAGCCTTGAAGTAGCATCTCAGTCCAGCATCCAGAAACAATCAATAATTAATTCAATTAAACTTTTTTCTTTCAGAAAAGTCTAGCTCCTCTGTTTGTAATCTGAACTTCTCTAATCCCCTCTATCTTCTTTGAAAACTTCAGTCCTACAGTTACCCTCTCTTTCCTACACCATGTGTCCCCCACCCCTGCCCTTTAATGGGATCAATCCAGGAGCATACGAACAAAGAAAAGTCCAGGATCAGATGGTCTCACAGGTGAATTCTACCAGAAACTTAAAGAATTAATACTTACCCTTCTCAAACTGTTTCCAAAAACTGAAGAGGAGGGAAACTCCCAAACTTATTTTACAAGGCCAGCACTATCCTGACACCAAAACCAGATAAGGATACTACAAAAAAAGAAAACTACAGGCCAATATCCCTGATGGATATAGATGCAAAAATTCTCAACAAAATACTAGCAAGCCAAATTCAAGAGTTCATTAAGGGGGATTTATCCTTGGATGCAAGGATGGTTCAACATACATGAATCAATAAATATAATGCACCACATTAATAGAATGAAAGACAAAAATCATATAATCATGTCAATAGATGCAGGAAAAAAATATTTGACAAAATTCAACATGTTTTCATGATAAAATTCTCAAAAAATTGGATATGGAAGGAATGTACTCCTACATAATAAAGGCCATCTATTGTATGACAAACCCACAGCTAACATCATACTAAATGGTAAAATGTTGAAACCTTTTCCTCTAAGATCAAAAGAAAAGGGTGTCTACTCTCACCACTCCTATTCAACATAGTACTGGAAGTCCTAGTCAGAGGAATTAGGAAAGAAAAAGAAGTAAAAGTCATTTAAACTGAAAAGGAACAAGTAAAATTGTCTGTTTGCTGATGACATGATCTTGCATATAGAAAGTCCTAAAGACTCCACAAAAAAAATCTCATGTTCATGGATCAGAAAGTAAATATTATTAAAATGTCATACTACTCAAAGCCATCTATAGATTCAATGCCATTTCTATCAAAATTCCAATGGCATTTTTCACAGATATAGAAAAAACAATCCTAAAATTTGTGTGGAATCAAAAAAGACCCCAAATAGCCAAAGCAATCTTGAGAAAGACAAATCTAGAGATATCAAGCTTCCCAATTTCAAATTGTATTATGAAGCTATACTAATCAAAACAGTATGGTACTGGCATAGAAAAAGACACATAGACCAATGGAACGGAAACAAGAGCCTCAAAATAAACCCA
Organism: Eschrichtius robustus; assembly: GCF_028021215.1. NCBI lineage: Eukaryota > Metazoa > Chordata > Mammalia > Artiodactyla > Eschrichtiidae > Eschrichtius > Eschrichtius robustus. The sequence goes on from NC_090843.1 coordinate 37,571,598, forward strand.
TGCATATATGTTCAAATAACATTTGACAGGGTAGCCAAGAATAATCAATGCAGATAGGATAGTCTCTTCAACAAGCGGTGCTGGGAAAACTGGATATTCACATGCAAAAGAATTAAATTGGACACTAACTCATACCACTCACAAAAATTAACTGGAAATGGATTAAGGACTTTAAGACCTAAAACCATAAAATTCCTAGAAGAGACCATAGGGTAAGCTACTTTACATTGGTCTTGGCAATGGTTTTTTGGATTTGACACCAAAAGCAAAGGCAACAAAAATAAAAATAAACAACTGGGACTGCATCAAACTAAAAGCTTCTGCACAGCAAAAGAAACCATCAACAAAACAAAAAGGCAACTTACAGAATGGGAAAAATGTTTGCAAACCATATATCTTATAAGGATTAATATCCAAAATATATAAAGAACTCACACAACTCAATAGTAAAAAAAAAAAAAAAAAAAAAAAAAAGATCCTATTAAAATATGGGCAGAGGAACTGAATAGACATTTTTTCCAGAGAAGACATACAAATAGCCAACAGGTATATGGAAAGGTGCTCAGCATCACTAATCCTTGGGGAAATGCAAATCAAAGCCATAATAAGATATCACTTAACACCTGTTAGAACGGCTATCATCAAAAGCACAAGAGATAAAAAGTGCTGACTAGACTATGGTGCACTATTGGTGGGAATGTAAATTGGTGCAGCCACTATGGAAAGCAATATGGAGGTTCCTCAAAAATTGAAAATAAAACTACCATATGATCCAGCAATCCCATGTCTGGGTATATATTCCAAAGAAGTGAAATCACTATCTCAAAGAGATATCTTTACCCCCATGTTCATTGCAGCTTTATTCATAATAGCCAAGGCATCAAAACAACCTAAATGCCTGTTGATGGGTGAATGGATAAAGAAGATGTGGTAATATAATAGAGCACAGCCATGTACAGCCCTTAGCAGGCAGCTGTTGCTGTGCGCCGATACCCCGCACACCGTTACCAGGTAATGGTTACCTCAAGACCACTAATCATTGCTCAGCCATTGGTTGGTGCTGCAGTGGGCCTCTCCCCCAAGCAAGCAACTGTCAGTGAGCAACAGTTTGTGGGCCTGTTCAGCCAACGGTCGGTGGAGTGGTGGTTGTCAGGCAGAGAGTGAGGTAAGAGACAGATCCCGGCCTTCTCCCTGGAGCCCTCCAGCTCACCTGGCCTCGGGCCAGTGGGTGAGCTAGTGGGGCCCAGGGAACAGGCTGGGGGCTGTGTCCTGCAGGGCTCCAGAGCCCTCGCCGAGGCCGCCCACTGGCCGGGCCCAGGCCTTGAGGGTGCAGTGAACCTATCCCCCATCCCTGCCTCTGCGAGCTAATGACAGCGGCAGTTTGCATAGGATGCAGTCTGTGGGACCCGGGCTGGTTGGGTCCTGGGCACCTGGCTCCCTCAGTGATGGTGGCTGGGCAGGGTCTGGGGACCTGGCCCTGAGGGAGCCGCCAGCTGAGATCTGCCTCTTCAGCCAGGATCTGGACCTCAGAGGGTGAAAGTTGTGCCTTGGAACCTTGCCCTTTCTTGTCAGAACAGAGAATAACATTTGCTTGGTGAAGATTTACAGGAACATCATTACCTGACCATGACCTGAACTCAAGAACAAAGGATCTGACATCAAGAAGTTTGCAACAACTAACCACTCCCCTCTCTCACTTTTCCTATAAAAGGGCTTTGCTGAAAGCTCTCAGGGAGTTTGGGGTTTTTAAGGCATGAGCCACCCATCTCCTTGCATGGCCCTGCAATAAATTTTTCTCTGTTCCAAACTCTGACGTTTTGGTATTGTTTGGCCTCACTGTGCACTGGGCACATGGACTTGCGTTTCAGTAACAGTAATATATACACAATGAAATATTATTCATCCATAAAAAGGAAGGAAATCCTGCCATTTGTGACAATATGGATGGAATTTGAGCACATTATGCTAAGTGAAACAAGTCACACAAAGACAAACACTGTATGATCGCACTTATCTGTGGAATCTAAAAAAGTTGAACTCATAGAAGCAGATTGTAGAACTGTGGTTGCTAGGGGATGAGGATTGGAGGGAATGGGGAAATATTAGTCAAAGGGTAAACATTTTCAATTATAAGATGATTAAGTTCCAGGTGCAGCATGGTGGCTATAGTTACCAATACTGTACAGCATGGTGACTATAGTTAACAATATGTATTATTTTCTTGAAAGTTGCTTTGAAAGTAGAGCTTTAATATTCTCACCATAACAACAATAACAAAATGGTAACTATGTGAAGAATGTGTTAACTGACCTTATTGTTGTAAACATTTCACAATATATGTGTATCAAATTATCACCTTGTACACTTTAAACTTACATGATGTCATATGCCAATTATATCTCAGTAAAGATGGGGTGTGAGGAGAACTAAGAAAATAATGTTTCTAGGAGAAAAGTGAAGAAATGAGGCACAGTTGGAGAGGGTTGTGGGATCAAGAGCATATTAAGATGTTAGCACTAACTTGTTCATATGCTTACTAGATTTATCCCATTAGAGATGGGGATGCAGGAAAGAGAGGGGCCAACTGTAGAACTGAAGTCTTCTAAGAGTTTAGAAGGGATTAAAGAAATTCAGATTACAAATGGAAGAGCTAGACTTTTCTGAAAGAAAATAGTTTAGTAATGAATTAATTTTTAATTGTTTCTGGCTGCTAGACTGAGATACTGCTCGAAGGCTGGATCACATGGGTTTTAACTTACATTTGAATCATATATCAGTTTTTAGCTGCTGTGTCCATTATTGGCAAATTGTCTTCATAGTTGGTGAATTTATAATTATTTCTTAATTTTATTGTGAAGGGAGGTTAACTGTTTATTCTTCTATTGTTTCAGGTAGGCTAAACATAGGGGAGAATTAAAAATGCCATCTATTCTCTGTAATATTTTTACAGAAGTTCTCTACTAGTTTAAAGTAAAAGCCATGGTACTATTATTTAGTTGTATGTTTTCTCCAGAAACTCAGTCGTAAACATCTACATCATAGGCATCATGGAATATGACTTTAAAAGCTAAATATTTTCTCTCTCTTTCCTTCTCTCCCTCTCCCTCCATCCCCTCCTCAATCTACCTCTATCTCTTCCTCTCTCTCTCTCTCTCCCCCCTTTCCCTCCCTCCCTCCCTCTTTCCTAGCCATAGTTTAAATACTATTGGCTTGAAAGTCAAACAGCGTTTCCTTCCTTTCAGTGTTTTCTCTAAGGGTGTCCTAGGATGATGCTTAATTAGAAAATATAATGATTTAAATGTTTAATTCTTTTAACTAGGTCCACAACTGTATAACTGTATTGGTGTAATTTATTTTTGACCAACATTTCCAAGCTCATTTTCCAATTAGTAGACTGAGTTGAGATATTATGGACTAATTAATGATATTAACTTACTGTTTTCATAATAATATCACACAACCATCAATCACACTTGAATATGAGTTAGGAATTTTATGTTGGTTTATTAACAGGCAGTGTAGGATGATTTGTTATATGATGTAAAAAGCCCAGAGAACAAGATCACTTCTTTGTATGTACATCCTTTGGCAAATTAAAAAGCCTAACTCTTTAATCTGAACAAATGGACTCCATTTTTTTCTTAGAACTGTCCCTTAAAATCCAAGGGACAGTTCATACCTCTCTCTCATATTATTTGTCCAGATTTAACCTTGGAATAAACTGGATTTTTGTCCTAGCTCTGTCCCCTCAAAGCTCTGAACCACAGACAAATCAATTCATCAATGCTCAGTTATCTCAATTAAAGAATATTTGTCTCACACAATTATTGTGAGGATTAAGTGAGAAAATGTTTGTGAAAGCACTTTAAGCTATAAAGCCATATAAAAATATATTGTCCTTGTTTTGTTTATCATCATCATCATCTTTATCATCATCATCACTATTTGGACATGTCCTCATTTACGATCATTAAAAATAATGCTTTAGGTAATATTTATGTATATATTTGTATAAATCTAGATGGTAAGCAACTTGATAGTAAGTTAAAACCAGGTCTTATTTTTATTCTCTCCCATAAGCACATTCCATAAATGTGTGTTGAAAAGTGTACTAAATGTTTTATAAGTTTGTTCCTGCATTTTAAAAATGCTTCCTATCAAGCACAGCCCTCAATTTTAAAGTAACTCACTCACACTTAACTGAGCTCTTACTTTTAGGTGGAAACTATCCTGAGCATTTTTAATGCAAAACCTCTTTTAATCATCCCAACAGCTCTAGAAGGTAAGGTACTGTTGAAATCTCTTCCTTCAAAATGAGGCTTTCCTTTAAAATGGGAATTTCTGATTCGGAAAAGACTGCTTACCTTAACACACTGGAAAGCGAAGTGAATCAGCTTGGGGTCCCACTCCTGGGAAATATGTCTTAAGAAATTTGTTTTGCAACATCTTCAACATCAATTACATTTAACATTGGAAACTTCAACTTCCTTGCCTAGCATATTTTATGACATTTTCACTGACCTCTTTTTTTTTTTTTTTTTTTTGGCTGCTTCGTTGCGCGCGGGCTTTCTTTAGTTGCGGCAAGTGGGGGCTACTCTTCGTTGCGGTGCATGGGCTTCTCGTTGTGGTGGCTCCTCTCGTTGCAGAACACAGGCTCTCAGCGCGCAGGCTTCAGTAGTTGTGGCTCGCGGGCTCTAGAGCACAGACTCAGCAGTTGTGCCGCACGGGCTTAGTTGCTCCGTGGCATGTGGGATCTTCCCGGACCAGGGATCGAACCTGTATCCCCTGCATTGGCAGGTGGATACTTAACCACTGCGCCACCAGGGAAGCCCTCAATGACCTCTTAATTGAGAAATAGCTGAGCCATATGCTGTCAATCTGGATAATTTTAAAGATGAAAGGGTGATTTTTATTGATTTCACTCCGAAAGCAGCATAGCATGGATATGAGGCCACGCCAAGAGGAGCTTTGGAGAACACGCTCTACTGGGGGCAGAGTCTTTATCTCCCACAGGGCCTAAGACAGTGTGAAAAACATAGGCTGACAATAAATGCCTGCTGAATTGAAATGAATCAAGGTTGTTAAATTAGATGAGATACTAGAAGAAAAGTCAAAACAACAAATAACAAGCAGGTTGTTGGAGAAATAAAGAAGACAGAGGTAAATTGCCCTCCATTTCAGAACCAGTAAATGTAGTAAATTGACATGGGGTATATTCTCATAATATATTTAATGACAGATAATTTGAGCTGTTTCATCACTTGCCAAGAGAGGAGAAATATGAAACAGTACTCGGAATAAATTTGAAGAAAAAGCCTCTGTTTAATCAAATCATATTATGCTTTGTTAAATGGGAAAGCTGGATGAACATACCTCAGAACCTCAAAATATTCATCAAATGTAGAACATTAATATAATAGTTGAGAGAATGTGGCCTCTCATCTTTGCTCAACAATTCCTTCCCTTAGATGATGGGACTATGTAAGTGGGGTGAGTGGGATAAACGTCGGATTTCAAGTCAGACCAACAAGTTCAAATGTTATCTCTAATACTCTGACCTTGAGCAAGTTACTTCTATCTGATGGTGCTTCTCAAATTTGGGGGATGCATAAGAATCACCTAGGACACCCAGGTGCCACCCACAGAGATTCTTGATTAGTAAGTGTAGTGTAAGTTCCTGGAACCTGATTGTTAATAGGCACCCCAAGATATTCTAATGCGGGTGGCCAAAATATCTTTCTCCTAAGGAGGAAATGATAATACTCATTAGACTAGGGATTTGAGGGGCTTTTTGGCACGGGGCCGGGGAGGACAAATGAGGTAACACATGTGAAGTCATGTAGTTCAGTATTGGCACTTTGGAGGTGCTAAATACATGTTGTCAGGAGTAATTCCCAAAGTTATACAGGTATCATCCAGCAAAATCAACCACCACCACTTCTGCTGCTCCCATGCTTCAAAGCTTTCCTGATACCTCATGCTGTTGCTGCCATCAGCAGAAAAGGTATCAGGAGACCATCTAAATGAGTGAATCAAATTTCAATTTCTTAAACACATTTAAGAGGCAGTCATAAAGCTAAATGTATTAGATTAAACCTAAAATCTGCTGCTCCCAGGACCCCAAGTCCTGAAGCCCAATTATACACAAATCCTTAAAGTCACTGATGTGTCAGTCAATGTTCAGTCCAAATCAAAAACGAAGCAGGAATGGCTCTGGGAATTCCAAGTAGGGAGAATTTAATACAGCATTTCCAAAGTGTTGGACTGACTAGAGGAGAAAAATAAAAGTTTAGTTTGTTCAGATATCGGTAATGATAGGAAGCCTCTATTTTCTAATAGGACTGAAGGAGCAAAAGGGTAAATTGTGGTACCCAAAGCCCCTGCTGTGTCACTGAGGTTGCTGGAGCATCCACTGCCATTATTGGAACCCCATTTCTGCTACTTGGCAGAAAGCTAAGACACTGCTCTTCTGTTGTTGCTGCTGTAAGTCCAAAGACATACTCAGCTATTATCATCACAGACACTGTCGGAGCTCAAGGCCACAGGGCTATGCTACTGAGGCATTGGTGTCTACAGCTGCCATGCCACCCCTACCAGAACCAGAGCAGGTAGCCCCGTGCTGTGGAGGCTGCTGTGTCTTTGCTGCCACTGCACCATGTGGAACTCTACCTGAGCAGGACCTCAAGAGCCTGGACTTCTGTTGTCTGAGGAATCAACCAGGGGGACTGACTTCTTTTCTCCAGCCCTCCAATATGCCTTCAGTGTCTTCTATTGGAAGAACCTAATTAGAAGCCAGATGGCAAGGGAATCAGAGAAATGCAGTTTGTAGGCTTCTAGTCTCTCGTGATAAAGGGAAAGCACAGACGGGAGGAAATGTTGCTAAGATCCAACAAAGTGTCAGAACAACCTGCTGCATATCTCTTACCAGATGGGAAATAAGTCCATTTGTGAGGATTATCCAGACACCAGTGGATTAGATGACTCACTCTTTACTTTTATTCTTTCTATATTTGATCAGAGAAAGTATGATAGAAGATTTTAGGAATAAAACAATACATTTGGAATTTTGTAAGGGTGAGCTCATCAGAATTTGGATTTCAGAGATTTTACCATGAAAGGTGAGTATAAGTTTTTAGTTCGAGTTTTAAGCATAGTAAATGGTGGTAATTCCTTCAGGACTCACTTACTACTTGTAGCGTATCAAATTAGTTCAGCTCAAGAAACTGCTTTCTCCTCTGAACTCTTCCAGTACCTATTTCTGGAGTTATCTATTTAGCATCTAACATATAGTAATTGGGAAATGTTTGCCATGCAAATAGATGCCTTCTTGAGAACTGGATTCTACGGTTTATGCCTCTTAGTGATCTAATACTTAGCAAAGGTCTTTAGACGTAGTAGTTGTACGATAAATGTTTGCAATAATGTTATTACAAAACAAAACAAATGCAATTTAAATAATAAAAAGTAATTTAAATAAAGATAATTTTGAATAAATATTAGTTAGCATTTTTGCTACATTTCCTCACTCCCCTCTGCTTTCTGAACTATGTGCAGTACATAGAAGAAACCATGACACTTCACCTCTAAATACCTCAGCGTCTATCTCCTATGAACAAGAGCATTATCCTATATAACCACAATGTTATTACAATGTCAAGAAATTTAACATGGATTTAATAATGTTGTCTAATATAAAATTCATCTTCAAATTTTCCCAAATGTCCTTTATATCTGTTTTTCCCCCTGTCCAGAATCCAGAGTACATGTACTGCATTTGGTTCCTATTAAACCAAAATAATCTCCTTCAACCTAGAACAATCTCCTAATAATTTTGGTCAGTTGACTAGTACAATGTCCCATATTCTGGATTTGCCTGATTTTTCATGATTAAATTCAGAGTAAACATTTTTGGTAAGAATACTGCATAGGTGATGTTGTGTAAATTCCTGAGTCACATTTGTTCTATTAATGAGGGCCCAAGTTTAAATATTTGATTCAGGTCAGATTAGTGCCCAATATTTTCATTATGAAAGTACCCTTTCTCTGTCATTTAACAAGCAATCACTAGGGTGATATTTTGAGACCATGAAATATGCTGCTCCCTATTTCACCAAGTAATTTTAGCATCCTTGATGATCCTTGCCTGAATTATTATATTGGTGGTATCTAAATGGTTATATTCTAACTATCATTTCTCCCACATGTACTAGCTGGCATTCTTCTATGAAGAAAAGCATCCATCCCCCTCTCCCATTTTTTGGTATTGTTATAAGTTCATGTATTTTTTTTACTTGTATTATACTCCATTGCCATCATTATTTTTTATGCTCAAATTGTCTCAAATTTAGCCAGACTCATCAGTTTAGCTCTTGTATCCACTTGACATGTTCTCAATAGTTTTTGAACACTTTCTTACTTTCAGGCACTAAAATATTCCTAGGTTCACCTTGTATGTTCTCTGCCTCAGTCCTGGAATTACCCATTGCTCAAAAGAGTCCTGCTCCCTTTTATTGGGTATTTAGGGTCTCACTTTTCTTAATGAAGCCATTTAATTGAAGCTTTTCAAACCCAATTTTAAAGGCAATTTGCTAGTGGGCCACTTCATTATCTTCACATAATTTCAAGATGGTATTGATTTGAAACTCAAGCACTGATTGAACTCTTTCAAGAGGAATGGTTGATGTTCTCAAATTTTCCCAGTCTGTGCTAGAAAAGATTAACAGCCAAAATATAGGATAGAATAGTTGAATTTGATTATTACCTGAGAGGCTATTATGAGTAGTTTATGTCCCTACCTTTGTGCTTCTTAAATTTATGTCACAATGTGCATTACATAAATACAGTACTTTACAGCCCTGTCCATTTTCTTTCCCCCTAAATATTCAAATTGTGCTCAAATTATCTTATTAGTTCAGTATATTGTTCTAAACTAGGGATCAGCAAAACTTTTCTTTAAAAATTCAGAAAATAGGGGCTTCCCTGGTGGTGCAGTGGTTGAGAATCCGCCTGCCAATGCAGGGGACACGGGTTCGAGCCCTGGTCTGGGAAGATCCCACATGCTGCAGAGAAGCTGGGCCCGTGAGCCACAACTACTGAGCCTGAGCGTCTGGATCCTGTGCTCCGCAACAAGAGAGGCCTCAATAGTGAGAGGCCCGCGCACCGCGATGAAGAGTGGCCCCCGCTTGCTGCAGCTAGAGAAAGCCCTCGCACAGAAACGAAGACCCAACACAGCCAAAAAATAAAATAAATAAATAAATTTATTAAAAAAAAAATTCAGAAAATAAATATATTAGGTTTTCAGTCTTTGTGGCAACGACTCAACTCTTTAGTTGTAGCAAAATCAGCCATAGAAAATATGTAAATGAATGGGTGTGGCTATGCATCCAATAAAACTCTTTTTGCAAAAATAGAAACTGAGTTGTAGTTGCCAACACCTGCTCTAAACGAAACAAAATTAACAACAATAATTATGACAACTCTTTATTTCTATATTATTGCTACTACAATTATAAATGAAATTTGGTGATAGTTCTAGAATCCAAGACATTCACTTTTAATGTTTTGCCATGCTTCCTTCCAGTCTTTAACCTATGCACTTTTCTTACATAATGGTCATTGTTCTCCATACATACAGTTTTTCTCCAGCATTTTTCATTAAATTCTATAATCAAGACACTTCTCCTTTGTAGAGATACTGCTGAATTTCCCCTGCCCCATATTGCCTCCACCCTCCCTGAGTTCACCTGCAGTCACATGGACAGCTCCCAGACAGGCTGACAGCTTCCCATCTCCATCATCAGCATCTCTGTTTTTCTGCTTGAAGACTCTCTCCAGGTTCATGGGAGCTTGCGGTCGCCCCAAAGTGCCATGGATTCAACCTTCCCAAGGGCAATCCTCAATCAGTGAGACACTGGAACTGGTGGATCCAGCTTCCCTTTTCTTCAATGCCTATTTTTACAATTTATCACAATTATATTTTTGGTATATTTTATCCAGTTTGTTGATATTCCCATTTTGTTTATAAATGTTTTATGTATATATGTTTTAAATAATTATGTATTTTTATTAATTGATTTTTTACTGCTTTATTGGCTTTAGGTTGATAAAATTCTCTCCCAGATAGTGATATATATGTATTCTTCAATTTAACTTTAGAATCACTTAGACAAATTACCAAAATCTTATGTATATATGATAAAATGTTGAATTAAGGTGTGTGTATATATATATATATACAAACACCTTAATGAGAACTATATTTTAACAAATACATTTATTGACATGTTAATTTATCATATTGGAACTTTCTATTAATTTAGATTGACTTTCCATAGTTTAGTCTTTTTTTTCTTAGTATTTATTTATTTATTTTATAACCCTTTTTTATTGAATCATAGTTAATTTACAATGTTGGTTAGAGTTTAGTCTTTTTTTAACGTCTCTCAGTAGTGTTTATAGATTTCCTTGATATAGATGCCATGTAGTCTAAGTTAAAATTATTGCTGTGTTTTTATCTTCTTCATTGCAATTGTGAAATAAGGATTTTTTTCATCCATTACATTCTGTAAATGGTTGAGTTGTTTGTAATTATTACTGATTTTGTTCATTTACCTTGTACCTAAAAGAATTTTCATATTCATTCCTATACAATGTAGATGTGCATTTATGGAATTGTGTTCTGTTGAGATGCTATCAGCTATATACAGGGACTGTGTGGGAACAAGCTTTTTGAAAGTCATTGCTGTAATGATATAAATATTTTGAGAAGGCTGTTCGTAGCCCATTTACAAGGATAAAATAGTCTATGGTCTGAATTTTTTTGTTTAATTTCTGGCTTCATTTAATATCCTTAGTCTCTCCTTATTCTAATATGCTAGCTTTCTCTATTTTATATCTTCTTATAGGTCTCCCTACATAATCTCTAGAACCACCAAATTTTAATTCCTTTTAAATGATATTAACTCTAATCATTAGAAGTTGATTCTTTTATTTTCTAAATATGCAAAAGAAATAGAATTTAGCTTCCTCTTTTTCAGTACAAATCAAATATTAAAATGCACTTTACTCCTTTACAAAACATATTGCCATACAGTGCAATGGCATTTTTCTCCAGTTTGTTGATTTCCAATTTTGTTTATAATTTTTGATGAATACAGGTTTTAAATATTTATGTATTTATATCAGTTTACTTTTACTGCTTTTTTGGCTTCAGGCTTATAAGATTCTCTCTTGGGTAGTGAATATTTGACTCTTAGATCAAATCCCAGCTCTACAACTTACTGTGTGAACTTGGGTGAGGTACTTAAACTTTTTGTGGCTCAGTTCCCTGATCTGTAAAATGAGGTTATAGGGATATTGTGAGGATTAAGGTGACACATTCTAATATGCCTGCTATGCCTTCACATTATGTATTTTATTAATTTTAGGCTCTCTTTTATTTTATAGTTATTCTATAAAGTGCTTAAAGTACAGATGTTGCCTACTCCCATATAAAAGAAAAACTTAAGGGTGCCAAGGTTTACAACCAACAATTCCCTGTGGGGACAAGGAGGTTTTTTTTTAAGGCGGGAGTCAAGAGTAGTACCTGCCTCTTCCCCTGCCACCAACAACTCTTCTGCATCCTTAATTTGTTGCCATACTATTCAAGGACTCCCAACATGCAGCACCAAAAGCAATCAGACCAACTTACTGGCCAAGTGGTGACCTGGAAAGGGCACTTATCTGGTTTGTATGTACATATCCCTAGAGGACTCACTGAGAATCCTTGATCCTTATACAAAGCCCTAAAAAAGGCAGCAATTTGAGAGGATTCAAAGTACTCAAAGGACATAGAAGAGAGGGAATAAATCTACTCCCTGAGGAACTATTCTTCCAGAAGAATGGGTGTTTGCTCAGAGAGCAAGAAGGAAGAGGGACAGAGGGAGTCATACAGAACTAAGCCTGTACTTTAAACATCAATTGTGCTTTTGGCTGTGACACACAATTTAAAAATAATCTTGTGTTTACCTAATTAGAAGAGCAAGTGAATCGAAGACAATATACACAGACACACTCACACATGCATTTACTTTTTTGTATAACAAGATGAAACGCTGGCATTCATAAATTGATAACATTTTAAATGCCTTTCCCATTTCTTCCCTATTCCTGCCCACCTTTCTCCCTTCTCTATTGAAATTTTCATTTCCTACACAGGTGCATTACAAAGGATGCCAAGCATAAGCCAATAGATGTTGCAGGAGAAAAAGAAGAGAAAATAAACATTTACCACTTCTCAAAAACATAAAGATACACTTTCTAAGTGGATTGAGTCACGTATATCAGATTGCACATTTATATTTATTTGAATTTCTTTTTACATCACCACCTCTCAATGGTGGGTGAATTTGTTCCTTTGACCAACAATGAAGGGAACATTAATATGATCATATGTATCAATGGAGGTGGCACCAGTTATAACAGAGAAAGCCTGTGCATTGGTAATCTGATCAGTCTTTAAGAAGGCAAGCATGCTGAATAATGGAGCCCATGTGTGATGGGTAAGTGGAAAAGAAAAGGGGGTTGGGCAGACTCTCTTGTGGTCTCAAATACCTTCAAAAAGACAGAACTGTAGGGATTTGAGTGGCTTGTACTACCCATGTAAGACAGATAATTTTGACTCACCTTCCTGTTTGTCTGATTCTATGCTTCAATTTAGAGTACATGAGAACTTTTGTGACCCTGTGTTTCTCTTTGTGCATTATACTGGCTGAAAACTTCACAGAGATACACTTCTTTGAGGTATATTTTCAGTTACTTTGAAATTTATAAAATGCAAATTAGACCGGGGAGCTTCAAGATGGTGGAAGAGTAAGACTTGGAGATCACCTTCCTCCCCACAAATACATCAGAAATACATCTACATGTGGAACAACTCCTACAGAACACCTACTGAACGCTGGCAGAAGACCTCAGACCTCCCAAAAGGCAAGAAACTCCCCACGTACCTGGGTAGGGCAAAAGAAAAAAGAAAAAACAGAGACAAAAGAATAAGGACGGGATCTGCACCAGTGGGAGGGAGCTGTGAAGGAGGAAAGGTTTCCACACACTAGGAAGCCCCTTCGCGTGCAGAGACTGCAGGGGGCGGAGGGGCGAAGCTTCGGAGTCATGGAGGAAGGAACAGCCACAGGGGTGCGGAGGGCAAAGCAGAGAGATTCCCGCACAGAGGATCGGTGCCAACCAGCACTCACCAGCTCGAGAGGCTTGTCTGCTCACCCACCGGGATGGGTGGAGGCTGGGAGCTGAAGCTCTGGCTTTGGAGGTCGGATCCCAGGGAGAGGACTGGGGTTGGCTGCGTGAACACAGCCTGAAGTGGGCTAGTGCACCCCGGCTAGCTGGGAGGGAGTCCAGGAAAAGGTCTGGAGCTGCTGAAGAGGCAAGAGACTTTTTCTTGCCTCTTTGTTTCCTGGTGCGCGAGGAGAGGGGATTCAGAGCACCACTTAAAGGAGCTCCAGAGACGGGTGTGAGCCGTGGCTATCAGCGCGGACCCCAGAGATGGGCATGGGATGCTAAGGCTGCTGCTGCTGCCACCAAGAAGCCTGTGTGCAAGCACAGGTCACTATCCACACCACCCCTCCCGGGAGCCTGTGCAGCCCGCCACTGCCAGGGTCCTGTGATCCAGGGACAACTTCCCCGGGAGAACACACAGCGCACCTCAGGCTGGTGCAACGTCACGCTGGCCTCTGCCACCACAGGCTCGCCCGGCATCCGTACCCCTCTCTCCCCCTGGCCTGAGTGAGCCAGAGCCCCCAAATCAGCTGCTCCTTTAACCCCGTCCTGTGTGAGTGAAGAACAGATGCCCTCAGGTGACCTACAGGCAGAGGTGGGGCCAAATCCAAAGCTGAACCCTGGGAGCTGTGCGAACAAAGAAGAGAAAGGGAAATCTCTCCTAGCAGCCTCAGGAGCAGCAGATTAAATCTCCACAGTCAACTTGATGTACCCTGCATCTCTGGAATACCTGAATAGACAACGAATCATCCCAAATTGAGGAGGTGGATTTTGGGAGCAATGATATATATATATATTTTTTTTTCCCTTTTTCTCTTTTTGTGGTGTGTATGTGTATGCTTCTGTGTGTGATTTTGTCTGTATAGCTTTGCTTTCACCATTTGTCCTAGGGATCTGTCTGTCCCTTTTTTTTTTTTTTTTAATTTTAAGTATAGTCTTCAGCACTTGTTATCATTGGTGGATTTGTTTTTTAGTTTTGTTGCTCTCTTCTTTCTTTCTTTCTTTTTTTTAATTTTTTTATTACTTAAAAATAATTTTTTAATAATTATTTTTCATTTTAATGACTATTTTATTTTATTTTACGTTATTTTATTTTATTTTATTTTATCTTCTTCTTTCTTTCTTTCTTTTTTTTTCTCCATTTTATTCTGAGCCATGTGGATGACAGGATCTTGGTGCTCCAGCCAGGCGTCAGGGCTGTGCCTCTGAGGTGGAAGAGCCAAGTTCCGGACACTGGTCCACAAGACACCTCCCAGCTACACGTAATATCAAATGGTGAAAATATCCTAGAGATCTCCATCTCAATGCCAAGACCCAGCTCCACTCAATGGCCAGCAAGCTACAGTGCTGGACACCCTATGCCAAACAACTAGCAAGACAGGAACACAACCCCATCCATTAGCAGAGAGGCTGCCTAAACCCATAATAAGGCCACAGACACCCCAAAACACACCACCAGATGTGGACCTGCCCACCAGAAAAACAAGATCCAGCCTCATCCACCAGAACACAGGTACTAGTCCCCTCCACCAGGAAGCCTACACAACCCACTGAACCAACCTTAGCCACTGGGGACAGACACCAAAAACAACGGGAACCATGAATCTGCAGACTGCGAAAAGGAGACCCCAAACACAGTAAGTTAAGCAACATGAGAAGACAGAGAAAAATGCAGCAGATGAAGGAGCAAGGCAAAAACCAACCAGACCTAACACATGAAGAGGAAATATTCAGTCTACCTGAAAAAGATTTCAGAATAATGATAGTAAAAATGATCCAAAATCTTGGAAATAGAATGGAGAAAATACAAGAAACGTTTAACAAGGACTTAGAAGAACTAAAGAGCAAACAAACAGTGATGAACAACACAATAAATGAAATTTAAAATTCTCTAGACGGGATCAATAGCAAAATAACTGAGGCAGAAGAACGGATAAATGACCTGGAAGATAAAATAGTGGAAAAAACTACTACAATGCAGAATAAAGAAAAAATAATGAAAACAACTGAGGACAGTCTCAGAGACCTCTGGGACAACATTAAACACACAAACATTCGAATTATAGGGGTCTCAGAAGAAGAAGAGAAAAAGAAAGGGACTGAGAAAATATTTGAAGAGATTATAGTTGAAAACTTCCCTAATATGGGAAAGGAAATAGTTAATCAAGTCCTGGAAGCACAGAGAGTCCCATACAGGATAAATCCAAGGAGACACATGCCAAGACACATATTAATCAAACTATCAAAAATTAAATATAAAGAAAACATATTAAAAGCAGCAAGGGAAAAACAACAAATAACACACAAGGGAATCCCCATAAGGTTAACAGCTGATCTTTCAGCAGAAACTCTACAAGCCAGAAGGGAGTGGCAGGACATATTTAAAGTGATGAAGGAGAAAAGCCTACAACCAAGATTACTGTACCTGGCAAGGATCTCATTCAGATTTGATGGAGAAATTAAAAGCTTTACAGACAAGCAAAAGCTAAGAGAATTCAGCACCACCAAACCAGGTTTACAACAAATGCTAAAGGAACTTCTCTAGGCAAGAAACACAAAAGAAGGAAAACACCTACAATAACAAGCCCAAAACAATTAAGAAAATGGGAATAGGAACATACATATTGATAATTACCTTAAATGTAAATGGATTAAATACCCCAGCCAAAAGACATAGATTGGCTGAAAGGATACAAAACCAAGACCTGTATATATGCTGTCTACAACAGAACCACCGCAGACCTAGGGACACATACAGACTGAAAGTGAGGGGATGGAAAAAGATATTCTATGCAAATGGAAATCAAAAGAAAGCTGGAGTAGCAATTCTCATATCAGACAAAATAGACTTTAACACAAAGACTATTACAAGAGACAAAGAAGGACACTACATAACGATCAAGGGAAGAAGATATAACAATTGTAAATATTTATGCACCCAACATAGGAGTACCTCAGTACATAAGGCAAATACTAACAGCCATCATAGGGGTAATCGACAGTAACACAATCATAGTAGAGGACTTTAACACCCTACTTTCACCAATGGACAGATCATCCAAAATGAAAATAAATAAGGAAACAGAAGTTTTAAATTATACATAAGACAAGATGGACTTAATTGATATTTATGACATTCCATCCAAAAACAACAGAACACACATTCTTCTCAAGGGCTCAAGGAACATTCTCCAGGATAGATAATATCTTGGGTCACAAATCAACCCTTGGTAAATTTAAGAAAATTGAAATGGTATCAAGTATCTTTTCCGATTACAACGCTATGAGACTAGATATCAGTTACAGGAAAAAATCTGTAAAAAATACAAACACATGGAGGCTAAACAATACACTACTTAATAACCAAGAGATCACTGAAGAAATCAAAGAGGAAATCAAAAAATACTTAGAAACAACTGATAATGAAAACGTGACGACCCAAAACCTATGGCTGCAGGTAAATCAGTTCTAAGAGGGAAGTTTATAGCAATACAATCCTACCTTAAGAAACAAGAAACATCTCAAACAACCTAACCTTACACCTAAAGCAATTAGAGAAAGAAGAACAAAAAAACCCCAAAGATAGCAGAAGGAAAGAAATCATAAAGACCAGGTCAGAAATAAATGAAAAAGAAATGAAGGAAATGATAACAAAGATCAATAAAACTAAAAGCTGGTTCTTTGAGAAGATAAACAAAATTGATAAACCATTAGCCAGACTCATCAAGACAAAAAGGGAGAAGAATCAAATCAGTAGAATTAGAAATGAAAAAGGAGAAGTAACAACTGATACTGCAGAAATATAAAGGATCATGAGAGATTACTACAAGCAACTATAAGACAATGAAATGGACAACCTGGAAGAAATGGACAAATTCTTAGAAATGCACAACCTTCCGAGATTGAACCAGGAGGAAATAGAAAATATGAACAGATCAATCACAAGCACTGAAATTGAAACTGTGATTAAAAACCTTCCAACAAACAAAAGCCCAGGACCAGATGGCTTCACAGGCGAATTCTATCAAATATTCAGAGAAGAGCTAACACCTATCCTTCTCAAACTCTTCCAAATTATAGCAGAGGGAGGAACACCCCCAAACTCATTCTACGAGGCCACAATCACCCTGATACCAAAACCAGACAAAGATGTCACAAAGAAAGAAAACTACAGGCCAATATCACTGATGAACATAGATGCAAAAATCCTCAACAAAATACTAGCGAACAGAATCCAACAGCACATTAAAAGGATCATACACCATGATCAAGTGGGTTTTATCCCAGTAATGCAAGGATTCTTCAAGATACGCAAATCAATCAATGTGATACACCGTATTAACAAATTGAAGGAGAAAAACCATATGATCATCTCAATAGATGCAGAGAAAGCTTTTGACAAAATTCAACACCCGTTTATGATAAAAACCCTCCAGAAAGTAGGCACAGAGGGAACTTTCCTTAATATAATAAAGGTCATATATGACAAACCCACAGCCAACATCATCCTCAATGGTGAAAAACTGAAACCATTTCCACTAAGATTAGGAACAAGACAAGTTTGCCCACTCTCACCACTATTATCCAACATAGTTTTGGAAGTTTTAGCCACAGCAATCACAGAAGAAAAAGAAATAAAAGGAATCCAAATCCAAAAAGAAGACGTAAAGCTGTCACTGTTTGCAGATGACATGATTCTATACAGAGAGAATCCTAAATATGCTACCAGAAAACTACTAGAGCTAATCAATGAATTTGGTAAAGTAGCAGGATACAAAATTAATGCACAGAAATCTCTTGCATTCCTAGACAATAACGATGAAAAATCTGAAAGTGAAATTAAGAAAACACTCACATTTGCCATTGCAACAAAAAGAATAAAATATCTAGGAATAAACCTACCTAAGGAGACAAAAGACCTGTATGCAGAAAATTATAAGACACTGGTGAAAGAAATTAAAGATGACACAAATAGATGGAGAGATATACCATGTTCTTTGATTGGAAGAATCAACATTGTGAAAATGACTCTACTACCCAAAGCAATCTACAGATTCAGTGCAATCCCTATCAAAGTAGCAATGGCATTTTTCACAGAACTAGAACAAAAAATTTCACAATTTGTATGGAAACACAAAAGACCCCGAATAGCCAGAGCAATCTTGAGAAAGAAAAACGGAGCTGGAGGAATCAGGCTCCCTGACTTCAGACTATACTACAAAACAACAGTAATCAAGGCAGTATGGTACTGATACAAAAACAAAAATATAGATCAATGGAACAGGATAGAAAGCCCAGAGATAAACCCACACACATATGGTCACCTTATCTTTGATAAAGGAGGCAAGAATATAAAGTGGAGAAAAGACAGCCTCTTCAATAAGTAGTGCTGGGAAAACTGGACAGCTACATGTAAAAGAATGAAATTAGAACACTCCCTAACACCATACACAAAAATAAACTCAAAATAGATTAAAGACCTAAATGTAAGGCCAGACACTATCAAACTCTTAGAGGAAAACATAGGCAGAACACTCGATGACATAAATCACAGCAAGATCCTTTTTGACCCACGTCCTAGAGGAAGGGAAATAAAAACAAAAATAAACAAATGGGACGTAATGTAACTTCAAAGCTTTTGCACAGCAAAGGAAACCATAAACAAGATGAGAAGGCAACCCTCTGAATGGGAGATAATATTTGCAAATTAAGCAACTAACAAAGGACTAATCTCCAAAATTTACAAGCAGCTCATGCAGCTCAATATCAAAAAAACAAACAACCCAATCCAAAATGGGCAGAAGACCTAAATAGACATTTCTCCAAAGAAGATATACAGATTGGCAACAAACACATGAAAGAATGCTCAACATCATTAATCATTAGAGAAATGCAAATCAAAACTACAATGAGATATCATCTCACACCAGTCAAAATGGCCATCATCAAAAAATCTACAAACAATAATTGCTGGAGAGGGTGTGGAGAAAATGGGACCCTCTTGCACTGTTGGTGGGAATGTAAATTGATACAGCCACTATGGAGAACAGTATGGAGGTTCCTTAAAAAAACTCAAAATAGAACTACCATACGACCCTGCAATCCCACTACCGGGCATATACCCTGAGAAAACCATAATTCAAAAAGAGTCATGTACCAAAATGTTCATTGCAGCTCTATTTACAATAGTCAGGACATGGAATCAACCTAAGTGTCCATCAACAGATGAATGGATAAAGAGGATGTGGCACATATATACAATGGAATATTACTCAGCCATAAGAAGAAATGAAATTGAGTTATTTGTAGTGAGGTGGATGGACCTAGAGTCTGTCATACAGAGTGAAGTAAGTCAGAAAGAGAAAAACAAATACCGTATGCTAACACATATATATGGAATCTAAAAAAAAATGGTCATGAAGAACCTAAGGGCAAACGGGAACAAAGACAGACTTCCTAGAGAATGGACTTGAGGATATGGGGAGGGGGAAGGGTAAGCTGTGACAAAGTGAGAGAGTGGCATGGACATATATACACTACCAAACATGAAATAGATAGCTATTGGGAAGCAACCGCATAGCACAGGGAGATCAGCTCCGTGCTTTGTGACCACCTAGAGGGGTGGGATAAGGAGGGTGGGATGGAGGGAGATGCAAGAGGGAAGAGATACGGGGACATATGTATATGTATAACTGATTCACTTTGTTATAAACCAGAAACTAACACACCATTGTAAAGCAATTATACTCCAATAAAAATGTTTAAAAAAAAAAAAGCAAATTAAATGGTAGTTCTATTCTTGCTGCCAGCGCATCTGCCACAAAAAGGACCAGTGGGCAGCATTCCCTGACTATTCCGTAAACTGGACAATTAGGTTCCACTTTTTTCATTTTTACTCATGCTTCACTTTGCGATACACATCGAATTCATTGCTTAAACCACTATGATAGTTTCATGTGTGTGTGATTTTAGATTAGGTAAAAGTATACACAACATTTATTTATTTTAGAGAGTACAAAATACTAAGATCTTTGGGGGAAAAGCAAACAAATAACCGTAAAACTATATAGCAACTAACTGGAGTATGTTAAATCCCACCTGGGTTGAAAAAACAAAAATAATTATAGATGGAGCATCACAGTAAGTGGACTCCCAGTAGCTGATTCAGCTGACATGGCCACAGATGGAAATGCATTTCTCTCAAATAAATGACTAATTGAATTTATGCCAAATAGATTTCATGCCAAGCAACTGTGAAACAAATGCATTTTAATTCTTTCCACTAGTTCAGTAGGCTATTTTCCTTGGTTGCAAAGGAAAATAACAATTAATTTCTTTGTGTATAAGCTGAGAGCTAAGGGTTTCTTTTCCCCTCTAATCCTCTAGTAATAATTAGAGTTGCATAGAAATATAAGTGAAGTAGAATTGCTTGCTTTGATCATTTGGATAACGTGAAGAGTTCATGGAATTTTTATTCCTAAAGATGCCTATAAGTAGAAATACCCTCCTGACTTACGTGGTATAGTTAGTAAAAATGGATACTGTATTCTATTCATCCTGAAATGTCCCTGTAACTACCAGGATCTGATATATGATAGAGGCTTAATAAAAGTTTTTTGAATGAAGTTCTAGAAACAGGAAACTAGACAAAACGATCCTCAGAATTCACTTCAATTTCTACAATTTCAAAACAATAGTAAGGGAAGTAAATTTTCACATTCATTCAGACAAAAAAATCATAGATTAAAAATAGATTTGTGACTAAATTTAGATTTCCTGATTAGTTACATCCAGTTTATCATATAAATACTCACATATGAGGTCCATTTTGTCCAGATAAACTTTCTGACCAATGAGAATTTTAATTTTCTTTCAGACGCCTTTATGATTTCAGCATTCTTAAATTGTTTGAAGTCAGCAGCGACTGTATACAAACAGATCTCTGGAACTCAGAGAAATGTCTCCATTTGCATGGTGAAAAACAGTGGCCATCATTCTAATGCTTGCATTCATTATTGCAGTGAGGTACTGCTGAAAAGGAAACATTTAAGCAACTGCTTTGATCAAAATTGGTATTTGTTGCAGGAATCATGAAACAAAATCAACAATGGTTTCCTTTGATTTATTCATTGCAGATGTGCAGAGCATTAAACTTCTTATTCCAAATGGCAATTTTACTGCAATTAGGGTGTAGTCATTATTCGTAGTATAACAGTGCACTCTGCAGGATTTCATTTCTAAATGCAAGATGTGCTAATTATGCCTTTGGCAGAGACAGAGAAAGATGGAAGAAGAAGAAAAGAGAGAGAAAGAGAGGAAATGATGAAAAAAGGAAGGTGGGGGCTGAGGAAAAGAAGGAACCATCAGAAAAGGATTTGTGGAATAGTGGTAAAGAGGACCCAAGTATTTCCATGCCCAGTTCACCAGGAAAGGAAATACCTAATTTAAAAAGGGAAAAAAAAAGAAAGTGTTCTTTTGACTGCAAAGTACCCTGTCTTAGATATTTTAGGAACCTGAGTTGGGCAGTTCCATCCTTTAAGAAGAAAATGACCAATGATTTTACTGTATATCTGCCTGTGTGTTATCTGAAAAGATAGATAAATTTCAAGTAGGACCAATCTTTATTTTTTCCAGCTTTATTGAGGTATAATTGACAAATAAAATTGTAAGATATTTAAAGTGTACATTGTGATGGTTTGATATAAGTATACATTGTGAAACGATTCCTCCCATCTAATTAATTAACACATCCATCACCTCACATATTTAGATAGATAGATAGGTAGATAGATAGATAAGGAGGGAGGGAGGGAAAAACATTTAATTTCCAGTCTCTTAGCAAGTTTCAATTATATAATACAGTGTTATCAACTATAGTCACCACACTGTACGTTAGACCCTCAGATCTTACTCATTTTATAGCTGAAAGTTTGTATCCTTTTACCAATCTCTATGTCCCCTATCCCTCATCTCCTAGCAAACTACTTTTCTACTCTCTGTATCTATGAGTTTGGCTTTTAAAAATAGATTACATATATAAGTGATACCACACAGTATTTGTCTTTCTGTGTCTGGTTTATTTCACTCAACATAGTGCCTTCAAGGCCCATCCATGTTGTTGCAAATGGCAGGATTTTATTCTTTCTCACGGCTGAATAATATTCCATTGTATGTAATATACCACAACTTCTTTATCCATTCATCCATTGATGAACACTTAGATTGTTTCTATATCTTGGCTCTTGTGAATACGCTGCAATGAACTTGGGAGTGCAGATATCTCTCTGAGATAGTGTTTTCATTTCTTTTGGATACATACATGGAAGTAGGATTGCTGGATCATACAGCAGTTCTATTTTCAATTTTTGAGAAACCTCCATGATGTTTTCCACAGTGGCTGCATCAATTTACATTTTCACCATCAGTGCACCTGGCTTCCCTTTTCTCCACAACCTTGCCAACACTTGTTATCTCTTATCTTTCTGAGAATAGTCATTCCTTTTTATATGATGTTATTTTTCCAGTTTTATTAATTATTGACATATATCACTGTATACATTTAAGGTGTACAGCATGATGCTTTGATTTTCATATATTGTGGAAGATGATAGCCATTCTGACAGGTATGAGGTAATATCTTATTATGGCTCTGATTTGCATTTCCTTGATGATTAGCGCTGTTGAGAACCTTTTCATGTGCCTGATGACCATTCATATGTCTTCTTTGGAAAAATGTCTGTTCCATTCCTCTGCCTATTTTTTAATCATATTTTTTTTTCTATTGAGTTGTGTGACTTCTTTGTACATTTTGATTGTTAACCACTTATCAGATATATGGCTTGCAAATATTTTATTTCATTCCATAGGTCGCCTTTTCATTTTATTGCTGGTTTCCTTTGCTGTGCAGAAGTTTTTTAATTTGATGTAGTCTCAGTTGTTTATTTTTGTTCTTGTTGCCTTTGCTTTTGGTGTCAAATCCAAAAAATCATTGCCAAGACCGATGACAAGGAGCATAATCCTTATGTTTTCTTCTAGGAGTTTTATGGTTTCAGGTCTTAAATTTAAGTTCTTAATCTATTTCCTGTTATTTTGGGTGAGAGGTGTGAGATAAGGGTGCAGTTTAATTCTTTTGCATATGAATATCCAGTTTCCCCAGCACTATTTGAGACTACTATTTCCCCATTTTATATATTAAAAATCTTTCATCTTGACTGTTAACTTTGATCAGTTAATGGTACCAGGGACATGGGAGAATGGTAGTGGCAGCATAAGTTCCATGCATTTATCATCCCTTGATATGATAAAAAGAGTAATGAATTGGTATTCAGAGGATCCATGTTCAAGTTCCAATCCTACTTTATCATTGGGTTATAACTCCATGCCCTGAAACAGTGTCTTACATTTAATAAATATGTGCTAGAATAAAAACTCAATACATAGACCTGAGAGGACTCTGAATGACACAGTTGAGTTTGCAGACTGCTTCCCTAGTATCAGTCTCATCTAGTCCTAATACCAAAACTGTGGAGAAGGAGGTACTACTGATAGCATGGCAGACCAAAGAGGTGAGAATACAGATCTGGATTTTAATTCTGACTTTTCTATTTAGTTTGTCACCTTTAAAATGAGGTTTATAGTAATAATGACTCCCAATGTATGTAATAATGTCCAGTTTGGAATGTGGCATTGCTGCTCTTCTCATCAGGACTGGCCTTGTGACTTACCCTGACCAGCAAAAGCAATATTTACAAGTGTGATACCTAAGCTTTAAGTTATTTTATACTTTTCAATTTCACTTCCTTGGAATCCTTAGGCCATGATGCTGTGAAGGTCAGTCTAGCTTAGTGAAGGTTAAAAGGCTACAGGTAGAAGAACTGAAAAGCCTCTGTCCCTTCAACTGCCAGATATGTGACTGAGGCCCTCTTGGAAACTCCAGTCCCAGTGGAGCCATTAGATGACAGCAACCACATGAATTATTTCCAGTGAGACCAGGAAAAGAACCACCCAGATTGTACATGCCCAGAATAATGAGAAATAATAAAATATTATTGTTTTATACCACTAAGTTTTGCAATGTTTTGTTACACAGCAATAGGTACAAGAACAATGCCTACCTTCTAGGACTGTAATGAGAACTAAGATAATACATTACCTAAAATGACAAAAAAAAAGAGAAACTCAATAAAGGGTCAGTAGTATTATTACCTTCCTCTTACATGTGTGTAATAGGCTTACCACAAGTGAATTAGTCAAGGTCACACAGCTTTTAATGGTGAAGAAATGGCATATAGACATTAAAATCAAGAACAAAATTCTCTGGTCACATTCCCTGGATCCACCACTCATTAGCGTGAGACCTCTGGTAGGCTGATTATCTGTAAAATGGAGCAGTAATCATGCCAGCCTAAAGGGGTTAATATGGATTAGTAGAGATAATGCATGCATATTAATTAGCAGAGTGCCTGGAACATAAGAATAAAGTGGTATATAAAGATTTTAGTAAAGGTTTCCATTTTAAAATATTATAGAAGTTTTATTTTCCTCCTTTAACAAATTTACCTTTGAGCAGAAATTCTGTGGTCCCTGAGGCAAACCTACAGTTTCATCCCAGTCAAGGATAGAGACAAGATTAAGGTCACGTGACAGACTGCAGTTAGGAAGTTCAACCACATGGACTTGAATTTAGGGCCTCACATACAGAGTCAGTGACCAAATGACCCCACAGACAGGTATGAACAGATGTGGTTTTCTAGAGTACAGCTATGACTCAGGGGTTAGTTTAAATGGGTGAAAAGCAACAGATGAAGAAATGAGATTAAACTATGAAAATGGGGATTATCATTCAATGAGTTACCAACATTCTACCTGAGGTAGAACAAAGGCAGTTGACTCTATGCCTTTTTTCCAAGTAGAATTCTGGGCATATGCTGCTAAGAGTCAGGTTCTGTGTTATTCCAGGCTATCCAAGAACTGGGTGCCAAGATGGGATTAAATTTACAAGGAGTTATTAGGGAAATACCTGTATGAGAAAAAATAGAAAAATGATATGGGAAATGCTGGGTGAGCCATCAGACCATGATGCCAGTCTGATGCCCCAATGTTTGATAGAAGTGTTCTAGACCACCATGTTCTCAGAAGAAGGTTTGACAAGGTCTTGAGAGAGTGCTTGAGCCAAAGTATCCATCAGAGCAGTCCCAAATCTCCCAGGAATGGGTCTGCCTTAGTATCCCGGCCAAGCTCAGTCATTGGCTGGAAGCAGCCATGGGAAGCATGGACTAGGTACAAATGTGGCCGTAGATTTCAGAACACAGCAGCTGGGGCTGCTGTTCAATTACACCTCCCATAATTGATAGTGTGCAAGGAGCATTCTCATGACTGCCACAAGCCCCCTAGAGAAAAGCTGGTATGAACAGGTACTACGTTCACCGGGAAGTCATGGACATTCTGGTACACCAGTGTGTTTCAATTGCAAATATAAGGATGATAAACAAGTGATAAAGTTACTCAAGAGAACTGTTCTTAAGTCTCACTAAAGGAGAGAAGATGTCAGGAACTGGAATTGGTTTGTCTCTGTTCTGAGATATTGGTTTTACTCCAAGTGACATCTCTTTTTGTATAATTGATAGACAAGGATCTGTCCAGGGTTGGTTGAGTAGGGTGTTAAAAAGATATCCGTAAAATTCAAATGGATCCTCTGACATCTCTGCTAACGAGAATAACTGCTGCTCTGCAGAGAGAGGTGAAAAGAGGCTGAATAGACGTCTGAAATAAAAGAATCTTTATCATCACCCATATTTCAAAGAATGTATTTCATTATTATATGCACAGGGATTTATATCTCTGAAAGCAATCAAAGAGTTACTGTGTTCTCCAAATGAAATTATATATTATTTTAATATTGACAACAAAAACCCATTTGCAATTCAATTCATCAAGTAAGGATACTTGTTTCATCTTCCTCTTTCTCCCTCTCTCTCATGCTCTTTCTAATTTTTTTATATTCCCCTTTCAGTCTAAATTAAAAGTTTCACAACAGCTAGAAAAAAGCTGGTGAAAACACACATGCTGATTTTTAGACTATACTATCCCATTATTTCTAGTAAGTTAGATATTTCACCCCTATAAGTATTTATCAGGAGCTTACTATGTGTTCAGGTCTTTCTTGTAGGTATAAGTGGGAATAAAAAAGATCAAACAAGAGGCCAGCTCCTCCAGAAATTTCCAACCATACTGAAATTCCTCAAGGACAAAGGAAATGTCTTTCATCTCTAGAACTGTCACATACTGTGGTGCAAGTTTTTCACTGCCCAAAGATGCCCAGCCAAGGAAGTAAGAGAAAGTTTGAAATAACCCATGCTCTGCTCATCAAACTATGCAACCTGACACAGAACTATGTCTTCTAAGACAAAGGCTGCCTTTTTTTAAATTGGTACAAATTTGCCATTTGACTAATGGTGCCCTGAAAATAGCTCTGAAACTTAAGTGTGCTCAGCACCTAGTAGAAATGCACTATTAAATGAGTGAAACAATTATACATTAGAAAATGCAGTGTATATTCTATTGTCCAAATGCATGGTACAGAAAATAGTTTCTTTTAGAGATCAAAATATAGAGAGACTGCCACAAGCTATATCGTTCTTGGAAAACTATCTTTGTAGCAGAATCAATTCTCAAATATACACATGGATGATTCACAACAGAGTTAATTGAGAAGGTCAGAACAAAAGACATTGTGGGCTTTGAATAGATATTGGATGATTTTTGGAACTCAGCAAAACTACTGCCTTAGTGCATTTTGCTCATTCTCATATTCAAGCAGATCTGTATTGCTCTAATAGCCATTGATTGGTAGCCAGAAAGGCAAGTCCTAAATTAGAAAGATGAAGTCTAACTGGGAACAAATGCTTGTCAAAAATCAATCTACCGGAGAAATAGATCACTGGCTAATAATCTCATGCAGTAAAATAGGAAAGAAAAAATGTATTTTCCAGAACTCTAGGGGAAGCCTAGTTGGCTAAATGGAACTCTCTCTAAAAGAGGAGCAGGTAGAATTAGAGACTGAGTGGGATGAGTCTCATGGTGGGAGAGAGAAAAGATAGCAGAGCGTGAGATGTGGAGCAACAACGGTAGTTGTGGCAAAGACGATGTCCCTACGTAGAGAAATCCTAATCAAGTATCTCTGAAATAAGACCAAATAAAATGTAAGTCATCACATTATTACATTCACTGTGGTATGTACAATCCAGATGAAAGCAAACATGAGGGGGCTTATAGGACTTTGTAAGAACTTGGGCTTTTATTGTGAATGAATTTGGAAGCCACCAGAAGTTTGAGCAGAAAAGTGTTATAAAGTGGACTTTAAAAAGTGTGGCTGTTATATTAACATTTAACTGTAATAGGGCAAGAGGAGATGTATTATTTGAAGGCTACCTCAATAATCCCTGTAATAGATGGTGATTTGGACCTGGATAGTGACAGTAGTGATAGCAGGTACTACATATTAATGTGGTATAATAGCCGTATTAGGCATAATGTCAATGTAAATGCATAGTTACTAAAATCATTTTAAATGAATTTAGATGTAACTGCAGTTCTGAAACTACCCATCTTTATTCTTTTTCCCACCCCTCAAAACTGAAGAGGATTATTGTTCTTGCCTGATAATTTAATTTAGTTGAGCCCTTATAAGTGACAATTTCAAGGCTTTAACCAGATTTTTCACACTTAAGAAAATAGGTAATTTAAAGCTACCTTTTTTTTTTCTTTAAACAGGTCAGCAGAGGAATAATTTGGAAAGGGTAAGGTGAAAGAAACAAATGGAAAGAAACTAACACAGGTCTGCATTATGATATACTGTCCAAACACTTTTGAGGGATAATTTAAAATTATATAATTTTTGAAATAATTTATTGACTATCAAATATATTGCTGGACCTTAAAATAATTGAATTAAAAATTATTTTCAAAATAAAATTCTTTCTCTAAATTACAATAATATATATCCATGTAGCTGCAAATAAAACAGTATTGTACTGATTATTATGAAACTTTACTGTTTGATTATTGATGTTATAGCAAAAAAGTATAAATAACATAAGTAGAATACTTATTTTGGTATGGATTAATTTAATTTACTTTCTTAGCCATATCTACCTCTAATCTCTTATCACTAGTATTCTTCTTAAAGTTGTTTTTTTCAAAATGTTATTTTTTAATTTTTAAAATTAAATGTCACACATCACCCTCAACATTGCATTTTATATGTAATAGATTTAAAATTGTTGACACCTCCAGTTGACCCTTCTCTGTAGACCAAAATGTCTTTAATTGAGAAAATCATTCCCAGAGACACTGAGGTATCTGACAAGCTCAGAGCAATTTCTCATAAATGGATGTTTTTCTCAATCCTAATTCTTTGGTTTTTTTAATGTGTAAATATTTCAGAACAAATATTTTTATGGATACTCTTACTTTTGCTTCCATTTAGATATTTTCTTTAATAAAAAATCATCAAATCTCTATTTATGATTTTTTCTCTATGATTATTTTGTATATTTTGCCAAATTATGCCAGCTTCATAGGCTTTTTCAATTTCATGTCATCCTAGCAGAGAATAATAATTTTTCCAATTAATAAAAAAGTGTCATCAAAGTATTCTTCTTATTTGTCAAGGTATTCCGAAGTGTAATTACCAAATATCTAAATGAAACCTTTTACACCAGTGTTTATCAAATTATAATGTAAATACAAAAGCCCCATGAATCATGTTAAAACAAAGATTCTGATTCAGTAATTCTGGGGTGGGTGAGAGTCTGCATTTCTAACAAGTTCCCAGGTGATGCCAATGCTGCCTAGGACCACAGTTTGAATAGCAAAGTTACAATCTAGGTTTTTATTGTTTTATTTGTTCAGTTTCTCCTTTCCTTTTTGAGAGACCAAATTCACTGTCTTCCTGTTTGCAAGCTTGCTAAGTACTTCAAAAGCTACAGTTTTTTGGCATTCATGTGTTAAATATTTTGATTAAAGATTTCCAATTAATTTTGAACAAAATGCAATCAAAATTAAAGGAGTTACTTTTTAAAAAAAAGCATCATAAAACATTTAGTTTATTTTCTAAAGTTTCTCATCACAAATCCAACATTTCTGACTAATGCTGGATAACTAAGAGCAGTAAGCATGTACTGCCATGCTGAAGTATTTTTTAAAATTTAATACCGTCTTCATTACCAAAAAAAAAGTTGTAGTTTATTTATTCTAAGTGGATATATATGACAACATTTGTTATTTTGATCTCTACAGCTTCCATTTTGATCGGTAAAATAATATGTTTGGTTTAGATGCAATTATAAATAATGTGTGTACCACAACCAACTTCAAGTACATTTCTGCTCCATGGCCTCTGATTTTAATAAGAACATTATTTTTACCACCATACTCCACCAAAATCTATATTCCTCTTTTCTCCACATAATAAATATTTTATATTAAATGTTGACATATTTAACTAAATTTATAATAGTATTCACAATACTGTCAGATGTTGTAATTTCGACAGAATGATTTTGATTCCATTAATTGGGACTTAATAATTCACTATTGTTGAATTTATCTAAATTTATTTTCTACTTGAATTATTTGTTTACCCTGAGGGAAAAAAAAACTGGTATCATTTAAATCTTTACAAAGTTCTTCTGCTAATGAAATTACCATATTAGCAACAATTACTCTACTTTTATTATGCTCACAAGGAAAGTTGTAATCAACAATAAAAGAAATTAATTTGAAGCCATCATTTGATCTAAATGAAAGGTCATTCTTCACAAGATGAAATGTAAGTGCACTTTCTGTAGCTGTATGTTTTTAGTCATTGCCAACGAGATAGTATTCTTAAAGTAACTACTAACTTTCAAAATAGATGATGATGCTTCTTTAATATTTTATTTATTTAGTATATTTTTGACTCCTGGTTTTCCTGCGGTCATCAATATCATGACAACCTCTTTAGTGAATAATAATTGTCAATAAAATTTTATGAAAGCTTCACATTCATTAAAGTGTTCTTAAGAAGCAAAAATTCATTTCTAATCTCTTATTAAATATACACTTTTTTGCTTTAACTCATTGTGGCAATAATTTATTACAAAATTTAAAAATGCATAATGAAACAGTAAAGTAAATAAATCGTTGTAGATAAACCATAGAATAAATGACAAAAATCACTGTAGCAACAGCATTCCAATAAATATTTCTCAAACATGTTTCACATATATCTAACCTATAATTTTGCTAGTTTCCCACTGTCTGTGATTGGTGCTTTGTGTGTCTAGCATCTCAAGGCAGGCCCACAGCAATTCACCAACTGGCCAGCAGAAACAGCAGCAATAAACAATTCTCCCTTTTCTGCCTAAAAGTAAGTGTTAGCTGTCCCTAGCTTCTCTAGAGTGCACTTGAGTTCACCAGCAAACATCTTAATGCTATCATTCAAAGGAAGAATTTAGGGTGTTAGCTACCTTACATTTGGAAAGAGTCAGAAAAGAGAAATAGGTCATCACTAGCCCATTTTTCATATTTAACTACATGTTAAAGTAAGAACTCTTTTCACTGCACATGCATCTGACACTCAAGATGGCAGAAACTAGAAGTAGAAATGAAATCAACCAAAGGCACACTGCTTATCTTAATGCAGTTATCTATAATGACATTATGCTCAAAAAAATGAAAAATCTAGGACAAATGCTAAATGAAACTGGATATCATGATTATTGCCATAAACCAGGACTGCCTCAGGCAAAACATGGGGTACAGTCATTCTGATTAAAATGTGAAGTACTATCCCCACTGTAAGAAAAACAATCTCTCAACTTATTAGGGAAGTTAGGAAAATGTTTCTCTTGCCTTAAGGATTTGGATGGACTGCAGTAGCTTTGCTTATAGTACAAATTTGGCCAGCAGACATTTTGTTGGATTACACAGAGTTGTTTTTTATTTGAATTGCTTGCAAAAATATTAAATTGGAGATTTCACACATAGAATTGTGTTTTCTCAGGAAGAAAGAAAGAAAGTCCTGACAACTATAAGCTTGAATTTCCACAGACTAAAAATCAAATATAATGTCACAGGGCCATGTTGTCTTACAAATTCAAAGAGCACCACTTAGCTTGTAACCTAAGCAAAATTAATACAATGGAGTTGTATTTATATGATACAAATGTGTTACTCCCTGGAACTGAGCAACTTCTGAGGTCCTGATATCTATGAAATACACCTTTAAAAGAAATACATAGTCAGAACTGAGCAACTTCTGAGGTCCTGATATCTATGAAATACACCTTTAAAAGAAATACATAGTCTTCAGTTTGACACAACCCCTACCCTACCCAATCAATCAATTTCCTTACCTGGCCATCTAAGCAACTGAGTTTGTTACCTCTGCTTTAGAATATACTTATACTAAAAGTTGTTTCTTTTTGAAAGGTAAGTATTTCTCTTTGTTTGATTTTATAGTTAGCTACTGGACAACCAAAATAATGAAGAAATGAATCTGCAACTCCCACTGGTGGAAAATACTCAAAGGGAATTGCCTTACACCATCCTGTACTTTTGTGTGGGTTTTGAGTAATAAAGTCCTCCAGACCCCATTACTCTTTAACACATTACTCAGTGGGATTGAAGTGAAAGGGGCCAGGGGTTCTGTTGTGCTGGAGATCTCAGAACCATTATTCTAAATATTACTTAAACAAATAATTAAAACGTTGTCATATGTCCTCCATGTGGGTAGGGAATAGCATGGGTAGCCTGAAGCACAGCAAGTAGAAGAAGGTGGTGGTCCCAGAAAGAGATGCATATGAGAACAGTGACACAGAGTAAGGAACAAAAAACATTCCAAAGATATCCCCCACACTCAAAATCAACCATTATCCCTCCAAAGTTGAAATTCTTGGATGCTTTCCACTATGGGAATAGTTGTATTTCCCATTGACTGTTCTTCCCTTATTATATTGTAATTTCCTTTAGACTCCAATCTTTTAAAAATGTTGGTTATACCCATGAAGGCTTGCATAGTGGTGTTTTGGACAACAAGAAAAATGGGGAGTAAAGGCTAGTGTGATTTTCTGGTGCCCAAGCACACTACGGAAGGGGGTGTATGTGGGAGATACAAGTGGTGTTCAGCAGAGTGAGATATAGAACACATGACCTTAAGGAGCAGTGATTCCATGAATAACCCATGACTCAAAAATAATATGAAACTAACCCTCACTACTGAATACAAGAGGAGGTGCAGAAATAGAATGAATAGCAGAAATATATGTATATATACACACACAATATATATCTACATATACACACATTCATATATACAAGTATATAAGTACAAATAAAAGATGGATAGATAGATAGATAGTTTGTTTTTCCAGTAATTCCTTTTGAAAGAAAGAACTGATTAAAAGATTTGGAGGTCCTTACCTTTTCCTTGTAAAATTCCTGGAAACTAAAAAGTTGCATCTTGCATCTTCCCTACACCTATTAGCCAATGAGTGACATTGTGTGCTCAAGTTTTGACACTGTAAGCATTATACTAGTCATTCCCATTGCCAGTTTAAAAGTACACCCTAGTTTAATGGCTAGAATGCATCTTGGCAGATAAGGTATACTGAATAATGTCAATACACAGCTTGTTAAAGCTGACAATGGATGCTCAGAAGGTGTCAAACAGGAGCAGAACACAGCCTTCATGCTGACCCAGGTTGCTTAAAGCTGAAGTGTGGTAAATTAGGCATGTCTGAAATGGAGCTGTCAAGCTTAGAAGGTTTAATATTGACTTTTTCCCTACAGACCTCAAACAGACTAATGTACCTAGGCACTTGCACCTGGGTTACAAAGTACTTGAAAAATAATACTTATTAAAACTACAGAAAATGCCCTGTGAAGTAAGGGGGCAAGTGAAATTATTACATGATATATTATTTCCTTCTACAAATGCCCATATGATTCTACCAAGTTTCCTTCCATGGATTTATTCCAAGAATGCATATAAGTTTCCCTTTGACGATTAGTGATGGTTGTCTCAAACACCGTGTTGAGAGGCCATTTCTAGGCTAAAACTAAAGAGTATCACAATCCAGTCTGGCCAGAGAGGTGTGGGTTGAAAATGTCAACACAAATGCCAGGTGTTGGCTGTAAACTAAACTGCTGGGTATGGCAGAGATCTGTTGTATCTGTTTCTGTGTGGGGCCATGTTCAGTGTAGTTAATAAGTTAAAATGTTGTATACTTGTAGGGAAAGGTTTATTGTTAGACAAAATTCACCTTCCCGTCCAATGATATTACTATACGGAAGAAAAAAAAAAAAAAAAAAAACTCTTATGGGAACAAAGTGGATGAGTCAAGATTGTATTCTGAGTAAGGAAGAAATAATTTTTTAAATGAAGCATCAAGTCAAAAAAGATGGAGGAAATGAATCTGAAGCAAAAGATTGATAACACTGGTCAAGCAAATAGCAAGAGAGTTCAAGGGTAAGAATCTGGAGAAATTCTATGAGACAAAGATATAGAGAGGAAGGGAGCCCTTTACACAAGCCTGAAATGGAAGCTGAGAACGGAGAGGAAGATGCTCAAGGTGAAAGGTCAAGTTAGACACTCTAAATGTTGTTAATTAATGATAACTGAATATGGGTATGACTGACAACTGCAGTGAAGAAACTGGTACCCAGTATACCACACACTACAAATATAGATAGATAGGTAGATAGGTAGATAGATAGATAGACAGATAGGTGTGCTACACATGACAGATATTTAAGAATTTATGTAATTTGCAAGGACATTAAATAAAATGGTTAATTGAAGTTAAATATAAACTTCCAGTGACTTTTTCCTTTGTTCAACCTTAAACATTTCTATGACATGAGTTCTGAAAGGCAAATGAGTTGAAAATCACATGTTGTAGGCTGAATAACGCCCCCTACCAAAGGTGACTATGTAGGAATTGGATGAGGAAAATGTCCTGCAAGAGTTTTAGGGAAGACGAATACTCACAATAGGAGACATGAGCAAAGGGTAGACTTGGTGAGCTGAACACCAAGTCCTGGAGGATGTTCCAAATGAGAGAGAGCAGTAGATGGCAACTTTCAAAACAGAAACCTTTGCCATAAAGAGAATGGTATGTGAGGATTGTGTACCTAATCTTGAAAAAATTTTAAATAGCATTTCTGAGGTCTACCTGGTAAGATATTTCCATCTAAGAAGAATTCATAACCAATTTTCCTTGTATTTCTTATGCTTATTTTTCCCAACCTGGAGACCATTTTTGTTCTAGACTTTGCAACCCACTTGGCTCACCTCGTGTACTTAGAAAAGTTGTCTCACTTCCTTCTGAGCAAGAAGTTTGGGTGTCAGTTCTAGTTTTTGTGTAATTGAAAAGATTTTTAGAAGTTCAGTTAGAAAGTACAATGAGTGGTGAATACTAGCCTCCTAAAAAACTAAGCAAACAGTGAATTGCACTTCCAAAAATGATGGATTGAGCCCTGGATCAAAGAAAAGGTGTGTGTCTTCATTTGTGTAATAGGAGAGGCTAGGTAAGGAGAGAATTGAGTTGGGAAAAACTGAATTTCTTATAATGGGTTCTGTATGTTATTCTTGACAGATCCCATTTTGATTGAAGAGTCTGCTTGGTTCTGGAAAGCACACCACCTGTTCCACACTGAGGCACATTCCGCCTGCAGTCAACCTGTCACCACACACGTACACACACACATTGAGACAGGAAACACATGTACCCCTGCTACACCATGCAGCTCTGGTGGCATCTATTGGTTTCTCTGTGCATACTCTCTAGATTAATAGCTAACCTGCGTAAAATAGATAGCTAGTGGGAAGCAACCGCATAGCACAGAGAGATCAGCTCTGTGCTTTGTGACCACCTAGAAGGGTGGGATAGGGAGGGTGGAAGGGAGGGAGATGCAAGAGGGAGGAGATATGGGGTATATGTATATGTATAACTGATTCACTTTGTTATAAAGCAGAAACTAACACACCATTGTAAAGCAATTATACTCCAATAAAGATGTTAAAAAAAAAAAGCTAACCTGCCAACAGTGAGTAGTTGACTCGTTATATAATTCAAGTCCAGATTTCTGGAGATTACAGATTGCCTTGACTAACACCAATGTGGTCAGTATATAACAGTACAATTTCCATTCTGATGGTATTTCAGAACTGCTATCCCACCTCTCTCTCACTGTATCACCATGGGGCAGTGATGGGACAGCTCCGTGGGAAGAAGGAAAGGGAGGAACTAACCAGCATTTTGCAAATGTCAGTAATTTATGATAGCCTCTATCATGATTTGTACCAAAGTCATGCACCATTAATACAATTATTTAATTGTATTATCCTTTAAATTGACTTGCTATGTTTACTTGGCCTCATCCTAAGCAAATAACAACCATGGTAACACAGATTTAAGGGATGAATAACTTTTTAAATGCTCATTCAAATCCATAACTGATGCAACAACAAAAATATTGTTCGCACATGACCTAAATTCATCTTATGTGCCTAAGTCACACTTTGGGAAATTCACATCTAATAGAAAGTCCAGCTGAAAGCTGCTAGAATTTCAGACTGAGCCCAAAATACCCTAGCTTGAGCTGGATGAAAAGGCAGAAGTGGAGAATTCTCATTGCAGACTCACCCTTCTCATCTAAATACACCATCATTTCTCTCCACTTTTCTACCTCTTTACTACTAGCAGATACCATTCAAGTACCGGCAGCTGTTAGAAGAAACTGAAAAGGAGAAGAAATAGAAATTTAAAAAAAGAAAACGTATCTGACAACTGAAATGGAATCTGCTTGGTTTTCTGCTGTTCCTGCATTTTGTAGGTTGAAAGGCTACTATCAAAATATTGTGGTTATAAAAACATCATAATTATAGGATCTTGAATCATGTTTGTTGTCACTCCATGCTTTTGCCTTTGTCTTTCTTTTAATCTCCTCAAGGTACCGTAATTATGTCTTCAGTGTGGGTCAATTATCTCTGAACTAAAAAGCAATTTACCATCATTACCTCTGATTATTCTTCCCTTTTCTTTGATCCTATTTTGTGCAGCAACCAAAATTTTGTGTTTATTCAACCCTTCTCTTCCCTGGTTGCCTTGTTGGCAGAGCTGAGATACAGTAGAAAATCATTCCCCTGCCATTTCCAATATTATCCTTTCTCTTCATCCCTCTTTTCAAATATTTTTGGCGCCTGCACATTATCAAAATATGTTCAAATGATCTTATTACCAATGTAGCTCCTGGCTAACACTGTCTTTTTAGTCACAGTGTCCCTTTCATCTTTTTCTTCCCAACCCTAACTACGTTTACTAAATCCAAATTAGTAAACAAAGGCCCATTTAAACAGCATTAATATGTTAAAAAGTGACTGCGTCCTCTTTTCAATAATCCTGAGATTAATGGACCTCATGACTTATGTGACACAGAAAATTAATGAGGCTGGGTTGGAGCAATGATCCATGAATCATGAAGGACCTCTCCACTATGGTTACAAAAACTAATGAAATTAGCATTTCTTTTGGTTGAAAAAGGAACAAAGCAAGAAAGGGGTTGAGAGAAATGATCTTAAGAAATAATACTTAAGACATAATACTTGCAAAATAGAAATACACAGGTCTTATTGGTTAGATTTTTTTTTGACAGTTGTCCAGAGGAGTAAAAAGACTAAGAAGCAAAGTGATGAGTTTGCTTTCTCTTTGTGGAAATGGGATGCACACAAAGGATGAGGGAAACACAGCCACAGATACATTCTTTGGGGCAGTCTTCCTGGTTCCGTGCCATCAGGCCTCATGATGATTTTTCTTGCCCCATATTGACAAGCTGACTTCCCAGAAATCCCCGCAGTGAGTAGGAAGAACATTCTTGATGCCTGGTATCCAAATGGGCTGTGCAGCCAAGTAAAAGTGGGAGAAGGGGATTCCCAGCAGAAACTTCCTCCAACTCCCTCTGGCCAGAGCTCTGTATGTAATCAAAATTTTCACTCTTACCATATCTCAGTGCCCCCTCTGCATCTTACAAGGTGCTTTTCCTATGCTGATTATTCCCCTCTATTTCTCATTGCTCTGAATCAACAGTGAAGGGAAAAAAAATCTTAGAAATATAGCCCACTGTGGCAACTATTTAGCAAATAAGTACAGCTAGATGTGTTGCAGGCACCACATAGAGAGAATCCTCTAAGTCTTTGTTCTATATAACTCAGATCTGGGGCATGGGGTGGGAAGACTGTGGTACTGGAACAAAACTGAACTACTTGATATTTTAGAAGAACTGCACTATTTTCAAGAAGAATCACTTTTAAATGATTGAGGCCATCATGATGGGAATAGCACATGATCAGAGATCAGGATCCCAAGCTAAGATTCTCATGCTGCCCTGCCCCCAACTGAGGGATTTTGAAATCACATAAGCTCTATGAGTATGAGGGTCCCAACTCCATCAGAGGGTTTCTGTGAGGATCCACTAAAGTAATACATGTGAAATGCCCAGAATTTAAAATAATGTACAAATACAAGATGCTTCCTATAAAATAAATGTTTGTGTCCCCCTAAAATTCATATATTGAAACTTTAATCTCCAACATGATGGAATTAAGAGGTGGAGCCTTGCTTGCTTCATGAGGACGGAACCCTCATGAAGGGATTAGCATCCTTATAAGAGAGTGAGAG
Organism: Eschrichtius robustus; assembly: GCF_028021215.1. Classification (NCBI taxonomy): domain Eukaryota; kingdom Metazoa; phylum Chordata; class Mammalia; order Artiodactyla; family Eschrichtiidae; genus Eschrichtius; species Eschrichtius robustus. Next base: position 37,609,586 of record NC_090843.1, read on the forward strand.
AGCTTCCTTACTCTCTGCTCTCTGCCCTGTGCGGATACAATGAGAAGATGGTGGTCTGTAAACCAGTAAGAGGTCCCAAACCAAGAACCCGGCCAGGCTGGCACCCTGATCTCAGACTTCCAGCCTTCAGAAGTGGGAGAAATAACTGTTTACTGTTGAAGGCAAGTGCACTAAGACAATGCTTTTTAATAACCCATTTTACATTTTCCTACTCTCTACATGACAGAGGGAGAAAGCCCTGTTATTAATTTCATGCATATGACACTCATCCAGGTTTTCTCACATATCTTTTCTCATCTAAACCTTAAAACACCCCTAGGAGAATTACATTAATATCCTGATTTGATAGCTAAATATAATGAGGCTCCCAGAGGATTAATAATCCTCCCACTTTTGTGAGTTTCATGTATTGACTCACTCAACAAATATTATGTGCTAGATATTGTTCTGGAACAGAGATTGGCAAGCTATAGGTCACAGGCTAAATCCTGCCCAATGCCTATTTTTGCAAATAAAATTTTATCGGACCATAGCCACACCCAGTCTATGGCTGCTTTCATACTATTGATACAATGGTAAAATTAAATAGCAGCAACAAAGACCATATGGACCACATAGCATAAAATATTTTCTCCCTGGCCCTTTGTAGAAAGAATTTGCTGCCTACTATTCTAGGACCTTAGGATACAGCAGTGGTAAAAATAGGAAAAACAAAAAACCAAAGAAACAACACCGCCCTCATGGTGCTTACATTCTAATGGGAGAAGACTGTCAATATGCTTAACTAAAAAGTTAATCACATAGTTAGAAAGTTAAGTGTCATGGGAGAGATTAATCAGGGTAAGGGGAATGGGACATGTTTAAGGGGAGGAGTTTCACATTTTGAAAAGGTGTTTTGGGCAGTTCTTACAACGAGTTAAGGGTAAGGAGCAGTTGACTTGGGGCTTTAGAGACATTGTAAGAACTTTGGGTTTTACTCAGTAAAATAGGAAACCACTGACATTATTTAAATGGAGAAATGTCATGATCTGATTTGGTTTTTAAAGTCTCCCTCCTGCTGTTCTGTTGAAAATGAACTGTAGTAGGACACGATCAAAGCAGGGAGATGAGTTAGTAGGGTTTTGTAATACGGTAGGCAAGAGATGATGACTGTAGCATTGGAAATAACAAGAAATAATTGACTTCTTGGAATATTTTGAAGGTAGAGGAACAGGATTTGCTGATGGATTAGATGAGAGGAAAGGAGTCAAGGATGACCTCCCCTACTGCCAGGTTTTTGGCCTGAGCTGGAAGACCAGAGCTACTATCATCTGAAGGCTGGGGCTGAAGCAGATTTGAAGAGGGAGGTAGTAGACTGTAACAAAGTGCCACAAACTTGATGGCTTAAAACAACAGAAATTAGTCTCTCTCATAGTTCTAGAGCACAGAAGTCCAAAATCAAAGTGTCAGCAAGATCGTACTCCCTCCAAAGGCTCTAGGGGAGCATCTTCCCTTGCCTTTTCAGCTTCTGGTGGCATTTCTTGGCTTAGAGCTGTATGACCACAATCTCTGCCTTTGTCTTCACATGACCTTCTCCTCCTCTGTGTATCTTCTCTTCTGTCTCTTATAAAAACACTTGTCATTAGATTTAGGACCTCCCTGGATAATCCAGAATATCTCATCTCAAGATCCTTAACCTAATTACATCTGCAAAGTTCTTTTTCCAAATAAAGTCATATTCACAGATTCCAGGTAGAAATATCTTTTGGAAAGGGCACCATTCAACTGTCCACAAAGGGAAAACCAGAGTTCTATTTTTACATGTTAAATATGAGACTTGTCTGAATTTATTGAGTGGAGATGTTGAGTAAACAATCACATGATGGTGGAAGCCAAGAGTTCAACCACTCTTTCCTCTAACCATGCTTGCTCAGATGTCACAAGAGTCTCTCCTATACAATCGAGTAACTGACAAAATGGTCCTTGATATAAAGTAATTTGCCCTGGCTAGGCCACTCCCAATGTTGATGCCCTTAGGTATAACCCAAGGAGCCTTCTGCTTTATCTTTTAAAAAGTGGTGTGGATTTGACCAAGCAAGATGAGATTCTTGGGGGTAGAAGGAAAGCAACACTGTTTGTTTTCCTTTAGTGATGAGATCAAGCTTAGCAAAGTACAAAAGGCCCTAATGAATGCCATGGTTCGATTGTCCCTGGTTCCTGCCTTGTGAAACACTGCAAATATTTACAAGCTGGAGTTAAGAATCCAACCAATAGTTCAGAACCAGCAACTTTCTCTACTCTACAAAGAATAAATGGCTTTGCTAGCAGCATTTTCTAACCCATGGAGCTAACTAGCTGAGAAGGAATTTGAGCATTATACCACTTAATACTGACTCAACATAGATATTCTACCAAATCAAAAACTTCAAAGCTCAATACATTAATGAGTTCCTGGAGTCTATAGAGACCTCTTGCTGGTCAGATAAACGATCAATCAAAGCACTTTCTCTTTAATTTAAAGTGAAAATTGATGTTCTCTGGTCTCAAGTGTAATCATGTTAATTTATTCGGAAATATATAAGGAATTGCCAAAAGTAGGAATGATCCAATTATTGGTTTAAATGAGTTTGGGTTTCCTTGTTTTTGTCAGTCTGATTCATGAAGTATTTTCACTTTCAGACAATCAAAAGTTATTTATATAGGTTTGGGCCTTATTAATGTAGCTAAAAAAGGCCCGGGGTAGAATTACAGCCCTTTTCTAAAAAATAGTGAAATTGATATACTAAAAATCTAATTTAAACATTAACATTTGAGTCAAAGCTACTTTTAATAAGTCACAGAAAGTGGATGCCTTGGGACAGGATAATGCCAGAGAATGCTTCTCAAATGTGGCTTTTTTCCTCCAAAAGGTTTCTGGCTCCATTTTTTTCAGAATCTGCCAGGACAGAAAATATCCTGATCTCATGTTTTGTTCAATGACATAATTGAGCAAGTAGCTTCCTTAAACTTCTATCAAGTAGGGGACATTAGGAAATCATTTGTCTCAACTTGGGCACCAAAGGTGCATCTAAATGACTCTGTTACCTTATTCTTTCAGGACAGAAATGAAAATAATTGGAGAGGACTCACGTGTTGGGCCTTTTCTCTTACAGAAAGAGGAGAAAGCAACATGCCTTGCCTCATAGTCACTACTCCTTGTTCGAAGGGAGATAGTAGTGTGAAGTTTTTTAAAATAATAGCCTTTGGCATTAGGAGTACATTTGTGAGTATCCATTTTGCAATTTGTCTCTTCTGTGATTTTTGGCAAGTCACTTAACCTTTCTAAACCTCATATCTTCATATATAGAAAAGAGATTAAAAAATAGTACATATTTCATAAGGCTGTCAGTAGAGTTAAAAGTAAAAATTACAACACATTGCCTAGCACAAGGTAAGCAGTATTAACTGTAGCTATAATTATTATTATTATCTGAATACTCAAAGCAGGGTTGAAGTGAAGTGTTAACAATCCCACACCTTTCTGTCTGAGCCAAATGTCCTTTGATTAAATCTTAGACCCAATCACCCCAAATAAGAGACTTTGATGAAAGGACAATTCTGCTGAAAATGCGATGAGAAGTTTGCACTCCTATTAGTGAAAGTAGAAAAGTTGTTTTTGTTCATTTTTGTGATTTGGCTGTGGATCCAAAGGCCCTAGGGCACCTGGCACAAAGAACTAGAAGTTATTGAAAACTGAACATTTTTGATGAACCTAATAGCCAAAGGCAGAGCAAGTCCACATAGCATGAAGCCTAAAAGTAGGGCAATGAGAAAATCAGGGCTGAGATAATATTCAAGCCTCAGACCTCTGGCAATAAATAATGGAATGGGTCAGAGTGAGTGAGAAACAAACCAAGGCAGCATAAATGCTGATTTGGGCTCTTTTTAGGAAGAAAATGTCTACCAGTGGTCATTGATCTTGAAGTTTTTCCTGTCACTGGGAAGTCAGAGGCCAATTATATCTGATTTAAGATCCCACCTAGATAGGCAGTTTTGCCAGATTCCACTCATTGTTAATTTCCTACTCCATCATCTATTATAAAAGAATCTTCGTCTTCAAATTAAAAAAGCTCTCACTTCTACCCTTTGGAATGTCTTGCCAGCTTAGCCCCATAATTTGCTCTAAGGTGGAGCTCACCTTCCTCTACCTAACGGGGCATTCACTGCCTTACTGGAATAACCTTACCAAGAGTTAAAAGGCAGTCTTTAAAGCCTATTAAGAGATAAGAGAAGTGAGAACTGTGTACACAGACGTGCACACATATGTGTTGATTGGTGAGGGAGTCTCAAAGCGATCTCAAATCCTGAGGGCGAGCCTAGGGGACATGACCTCCAAACAGCCACCCAGTAACAATAAGCAACGATTCATTCATTCCCTTAGCAAAAATCTGAATTCAAATTTAATATGAATTTAGTTAATTCATATTATTGGAATGCTTACTTTTGCCAAGTGTCGGGGTGGACAGGGGAAATTAGGAGGTTATAATAATCCAAGTGAATGACAATATTGTTTTAGATAAAATAGGTAGTAAAGAAGTTCTTGAGAAATGATTGGATTCAGGATATGTTTTGAAGGTACCACTGAAAGAATTTTACAAGAGAAAGAGGAAACTCGAGTTGAATCCAAGATTCTTGGTTCGGGTGACTGGGATGGAGCTGCCAATCACTAAGATAACCCTGTGGGAGGAGCAGATTGGGAGCTTAGAAATCAAGAGTTATGTTTTAGCCATATTAAGTCTGAGATGACAACTTTACATCAAGGGGGATGTGTTGAGTAGGCAGTTGGATGTATGAGAATGATTTCGGGAGAGGCATGTGGGTTGTAGATATAAATTTAGGAGTTTTCGGAGTTCATATGGCTTTTAAAACCCTGAAACTGGGAGAGAGAGCTTAGGGAGTGAGTCTAGAACCAGAGGAGAAGAGGTCTGAAGAATGCGCTTCAGGGAGATGAGGAAGAACAAACAGAGGAGATTGAGGAAGGGTAACAAGCAAAATAGAAGGAAAACTCAGCCAGGGTACTTCCTGGAAGCAAAGTGAAGAAAGTGTTTCAAGAAGAAGAGAATGATCAACTCTTCCTAATGTTGTTGATAGACCGAATATGATGAAGAATAATAGTCACCTACTGGATTTGGTACCATGGTGATCATCAAGGACTATAGAATTGCTCTTTCAGTGGAAGAGGGAACAAAACACCAATTAATATGGGTTCAAAAGAGACTGAGAGTAGAGGAAATGGAAACAGCAAATATAGACATCTGGTTTTGAGGAATTTCTCTATAAAGGGGAGAAAATCCTGACAAAGGAATCAAACCACTGGCTAGTTTCCTGAACCATAGGGTGATTCAGGATCCCATTAAGTTCCAGAGCAAAATCCAAGTTGGCAACACTCTAAAGATCATATGTTCAACCCCACTGGGATGGTGGAAGAGGATAGAGATAAGTAAGTGAACCCTAGTCCTCAGAAAGGTTTCAGTCAAGCAGGGAAGATATTTAGGATGCCAGGGTCAGAAAATTTTAATTGCTTTTAATCCTTGAAACAACCTATTACTTCCACTTAGCAGACCCTCAGCATCTGACTATTTAACAATGGGAGATTTTTGAATATTTGTAAGTCACTCTGAAGGTTCAAGATGTGTGGCTATTTGCAGTTTTGCTGAGGAGAAGGCTGGAAAGTGTGTACTGTCAGTCTGGTGTGGGGAAAAGGAACACTTAGCCCAACCTCCCAGCAACTGCATCTCACTCAGCTTTATGGTTATCAACTAACTGCCATGTGAGTGATAATATGTGTCAAAAGTCTCAAGTAGGTTAGTTAAGATTTTTTTTCATACTTTACAAAAAAGAAAATATGCCATTAAATTTTCCTATTAGAGTAACAGTATATTAAATGGAACATTTGCTATTATCTCAGGATTTTGGCTGAAACTCTAACACAGAAAATAATAAAACATATTTCTGGATTATTTTTTTCTCCCTGCAGGGCTAAATATCCAAGCACCACCATGAATGACACAATGGACTAGGAAATTAATGATGAATTGACTGATTCAGGAGAGACAAGTGGTAATAGTTGCCATTCAACCTCAGAAGACAACATACCTAACTTATAAACACAGAAAAATCTAGCCAATATACACATAATTATACAAGTTACTATATTTATTTTCAGAATCAGAACCACTTAGTAGCAAAACAACAGATTTTCATGATATATATCCCTTGGGTTATGCAAGAAAATTAAATCCAAACACAGACTTACAAGACATGGTTTGTAAGAAAAGAAAAATGGTCCAAGCGTGCAGCAAAACATAAAAACACACAAAAATAAGAATATAGCAGAGAGTCAGGGGAACTGAAAAGTTGAATTTGGTATGGGATTTTGGAATTTAAAATAATTAAAGACCCTGAAATGGCTTGATCTGTGGCAATTTTTATCAGATAATTATTGTATATAAGACAAATCCATGCTGTGCTAAAACATAAACACATCAAATCAGTGACTATGAAACCTTCCATCATCTTCTGCTTCCGTCTTATAAGACTAGAAATTCAAATGGTTATTAAATAGAATTGGTCGAAGAATTTTCATACAAGTGAAGAATTCTTTTTCTTTCTCTTCCTACCCCCTTAGGAAAAGATTTGGAAGGGTGGTGTCTCCCCTCTATCATGCCAAGAGAAAGAAAGCTTAAAGATTAAGGTGATATCAGAAAAGAAGTGAGGTTAATACTAGTTTAATGCCCTTTGAGCAAGAAAAATTCATAGGCCTGTCCCAAGTCTCTGTGGAGCCAAAGTGAAGCTATGGGGAGAGATATTTGAAGAGCCTGCTATGTATCCCCAGGAGTTTGCGGGCACAAATGAACACAAATAGCAGTCACTGGGGAAATCTGAAGGTGAGAGGCTGGCTGGATCAGCCTTTGTCTACACATTTAAAAGAGGTCTATTAGAATTTGGGGAGACTGCTCTTCCATGATTTGGCAGGATAAGGATGTATGTCCTAGGGGCCAAGTAACCATGTTTGAATTGTCTTGTTGGGCTTCTACCAAAGAGGATGCCCTGCTGGCATAGGACAAGCAAGTAGTAAGAAGCTATAGGGATTTCTGCTACAGGCAAAAGCTTTTGGGGGGTATCAGCAGGTCCAACCAGAGGGTGCATCCATATCAGGGGTCTGTTCATGAGAGATGTACCCATAGGGCCCTTTAGAGAACTCATTGATACACCCACAGAAGAGCCAATATCTGGATGCCTGCCATGAGACAGTGCATGTACAACCACAAGAGAAATACAAACAACTGAAAAAAAAAACTTTTCTCCTACCAACTAGAACCCTCCTTTTGTCCTGATCTCAGAAGAACCAGAAAAAGGGGGAGGATATGTGAAAGTTCCAGAGGAATAGTGACACAACCATCCATGCCAATTTTTACCTCTGTAGCTCTAGCATTCTGAGATATCGCCTTCTTAGAGGAGAGAAAGTATTGCACGTCATGAGAGACATGGATATAAGGCTCTGAGAATGCAAAGGTTAGATTACAAGTTACTCACCTCTTACTGGAGTCCTCTTTTGTGATTTTAATAGAAGTAATGAGGACCAAATTGTGAGGGAATGTGACACTGTGTTCAACAGCCCATTCCCCATTAGATTAAATGTCATCTAATTGGAAAAGCAGGTGTTAACACAACTGGAGCAGTGGAGGAAAGCTTAGTCAATCTAAGCAGATTCTCATAACTCTAGATATTGATTTTAGATTACAAAATCATTGATAAATTGTACTACACATCTAGGTTTATTGAGTATTTCCCAAAAAAGGTGTGGAGAAATGGGAAGTCAGTGGCAACCATTATACAATACTTCAAAGGGGTGACCATGTTGTCATTAACTGCCATGACAGCATCTATTAGTCTTCAAATCCATCCACACCCAGATGGCTTATTTTTCTTCAGATTGTTGATACTCAGTGAAGCCAAGCAATGAGACTAGTTCACTTTTTTGGAACTTTAAACTTCCAATGTAGAGGAGCTATTTGTAATTTTCAGTTAATACTAATGGTGATTATGATTGTATATTCAACAACAGATCAGATATTTATTTATTTCTTAAGTGAGTGCCATCCACAGACATCCATTCACCAAACATTTGTTAAGAACTTATATTGTTCTTCAGTTCTGCTAACAATCAGGGACTCTGTGCAAGATATAGTCCCTGTGTGACTTCAAAGGACTCCTGCCTAATTGGAGAGTCTAACAAGGAAATTGTAAGTATGATACATTGTGTTGAGTGGTATATAAAGATATATAAACAATACCCAACATGTACCAATTACTTCCCATGTATCTGTGAGGTAGTCATATCAAGCTGTCTATCAAAGATTCATGCTCCTCTTCTGAAGGGAAGAGTTACTGCTGGGAAGAAGCTGCCCACATAGGTACTACATTTCCCAGTCACAGTCAAATATAAGGAAGACCATATGGAATGTGGGCAGAAGTGATGTTTTTCTGATATTCTCCATTAACCCTTCTCCTCTCCAGGCATATATCCCACCACTGCCACCTGAAATAGACGATAGGTAGATAGATAGATAGATAGATAGATAGATAGATAGGGCAGATAGATAATAGATCACCCAGTAAAAACTTAAAAGTTACATGTTGATGATGGCAGAGCTCCATCAGCCTGGGCCCCTGAATTACTGTGTGGAGTACCCTCTCTCATTTAGGGAGTGAAAAATAAACTTCTATGTTGTAAAACAACAGAGATTTGGGGAGTTGTCAGCTAAGGAGCTACTTTGCCATTACTAATATACCCAAAGCGCTAGTTACAAATTCCTGATGTGATTAACCCTTTAAATCAACCACAACAACATTATGAAATGGTTATTATAATTATCCACGTTTTTTCAATGAGGAAACTGAGGCTCAGAGCTGAGATGCCATTTGTTCAAGGTCACAGAGGTAGTAAGTAGTGAAGGCAGTTTATTAGTGACTAATAATAAACAATAGAGTCATTTTGGGCCCTGAACTTGAAGAGGTTTCCGTCTCAAGGTACAGATGATATAGATGTGAAAATTCCTAAATATAAAAAATCAAAAGTGAACAAGAAACATAAAATCTCATCTGTATATTTCCAGAATGAATCTCCATAAGTAATTTGAAAATGCAATAATAATCCAATGATAAAAAGTTAAAATAATTTAAAAATACATGGCTTGGAAAAATTAATTCAGAAGCAATTAATGGTAGAAAAATATATATGTTTGGATTAACAGGATATACATTTAAAACAATATAATTTTCATGTTTTTTAAGAGTTTAACATCAAAAGTGTTTTATAATCAGTTTTAAATTCAATTTTATTCTTATAAAGTTTTTTAAACTAATTGAACCAACTACTGAATATTAAAATTTATTTATGGGTGCTTATAAAAACTTTATTATAGATGCTTATCTGACTCATTCAAAAAAAATGGGGAAGAATTTGAGGCAGCTTACAGAAAAGTGAACAATTGAATAATATAAAATCTTGAAATAAGTGAGCTAATTGGTGTGAAAAGGTAACGAAGTCAAAAAATAAGTCAAAGATAAGACTGATACAAGATTTGTAACAGGTGATACATTTTCGCAAAAGGAGGTGCATATTTATATCTGATTTCCCTGGGCAAAAAGTAGTGACAATATTAAGATTAATTACTAGATTTACAATATTGTTGAGGGGAAGTCCAGCCTTTCTGGGCTTCGGACATGAACGGAATTTCTTCTGCATCCTTACATAGAAGAAGCTATATAATACAGCAGACTGTAAAGCCTCAATACCATGCCTACAAGACATGCAGCTGCAAGATTCACACAGCTGTTTTCTGTACAACATCCCTCAATACTAACCTTGGTGTCATTCCAAACCTAGCTCAGTAAAGACAGTTTATAAAGAGTCAAAATAATGCAGTCTAGGTACACAGTTCTCTAACGGCCCGAGTCTGACGTTTAATTATTCCATCCCATCTAGTTATTGGGAGATGATGTAGCCCCACTTGGAGAATGAGATAGATCAGCCTGAAAGCATTGACAGAAGCACATAGTTATTGAGTATTTACCATAGACAGGTGAGAGGGGTGATGGCAGGAAGAACGGGAATTACAACCCCTGCAAAGAGAAATTAGGACCCATACATAGTAAGAAGAAAGGAAGGAAGGAAGGAAGGGAGAAAGGGGAAAAAAAGAAAGAAGCAAAACTGTGTTGAAAACAGAATTTATGTAAAGATAGGCATATAATAGTAAACAATGAAAAAGTCATCATTATCTTTAGATTCCCTTTTTTATACAAAGAATGACCTACTGGAGCATCAAGGCATATGTTTTCAATTTTTATTATTGAATAAGGATTTTCTGTCCTACTCTACTCCTTTCCTGCAATTAGTGATGTATAATATGGCAAGGGGTAGGGATATAATGACACATCTAAGTGCTGTTAACTAAGCCATGTATGGTCTTAGCCTCATTTGTACACCTACTTGGCCTGTAAGTCAAAGAGCAGGAATGATGTCACCTAGCCCCAGAGAACACTCTGGTAGAAACTCCAAATGGGAGCTGCATAAGAAGTGAGGGAGAGGTCAGCAAGCTGCTGACGAATGTGGAGGTGTATCTAATTAGAAGTGTATCTATTGACTCATTTTAATATATTTTGCTCCCCAAACCCATTCCCCTAGGCCTTGCTTCTTTAGAGGTTTTAGTGCCCAGAAAAAGCATCCTAACAAGGTATCCAGAAAGTGACAATATAAAGGTTTCAATGCAATGGGAACGACCTTAATTCTAAAGGGGAGATAGGATTTTGTTGTTCCTTGGAGCTGGAACAGTGGTTTTAGAGCCCAGGAAACGTCTATAAAACTGTAACCAACAGCAAAGATAAATAGAAAACTAATTAGGGCTTAGATCTCTCAGAAAAGAAAGTTAGGATCATTCAGTAGGAAAAGAACCCATTTTCTAGGACTGATGGCTAAAGGCTTCTGTGAATCAATGAACAAGGAGGGAAGCTGTATGTACTAGCTGTTTACTCATTCATTTGTTCAGCACATATACTGAGCATCTGCTTTGTTCCAGGAACTATTCTGACTCTAATCTCTTACACAAATAAAAGCTATGTTTTAAATTTCCTTTTCTTGCTCACTGTCAGAGTATTTAAATTGGAGATATACTCTGTTTTCTTTTGTCATCTTTAGTAGACCTTTATTCTATAGAGGAATTCTACTTGCATTTTTTTTGCTTAGCTTACTAATATTGCAATTTTGCTCCACAATCAGAAAGTGTTAGTGATTGTGTGCCATATTATACAGAAGAGTGGAATATTAAGATGGAATTATGAGAGAACCAGGAGATATTGTGAACTTTGAGACAAAAACATTTTTTTTAAGGAAGACTACAGCATTGCCTCTGGATGGAATAACTGGATGTGACTTCAAGTGGCTACACAAGGACATTTTACAGTGCTAGGACAGAGCATCCTTGGAGCTGTATAAGCACCATGAAGGAAGCTGTATGACCCGGTAGGTAGGAGGTGGGATGCAAGGGATGAGAAGCCTCAAAAAATCTTGCTAAACTAATACTCAAAAAGTATTCTGTGACAGGCAAATCATGTGCTTCAAGCTAAAAGAGTATTGAAGCCTTTGGCACAAGTGATTGGTTTAAGGAGAATTTCCCAACTATGACCACCTGAGAAAAATGGCCCACTTTGGATGGTGGTTAACCAACCCAACTTACCTAGGGAGACTAAAGGTGAAAGGTAGAAAGCAAAGCAGGCACTCCTGAAGGAAATTCAGGAGCCATTATCGGAACAACTAAGCACTAGAACAGAGACATTTCTATATCCTCACTCTGTGCAGATAAAGTGCTACAACTCTTACAAACTAAAGGGGCAAACAAATATAGTGGTGTTTGGAAGGCAAGTGTTTTGATGCCTCTTATCCAGAGAAGCTATTAGGTGGTATAATGGAGTAAGCTCTAGATTTGGTGTCGGAAAACATGGGTTGGAGAACTAGTTAAGTCATACACTAAATTTGTGATATTGTCCCAATATGTATACTGAATATTTTACTTATTAGGAAAATATCCTCTCCATTTCTTTCAAGGCTCAGAGCCATGTTGATTTTGATGTAACACTATAAATTCTTAAAGGTAAAAACTTATAACTGCCATGTACATGCAAGAATAAATGTTGCTAGTTTTCTCAGCACCACTTACTGAAGAGGCTGTCTTGTCTCCATTGTATGTTCTTGTCTCCTTTGTCATAGATTAGGTAATCATAGGTGTGTGGGTTTATCTCTAGGCTTTCTATCCTTTTCCACTGATCTATATTTCTGTTTTTGTGCCAGTACCATACTGTCTTGATTACTGTAGCTTTGCAGTGTAGTCTGAAGTCGGGGAGCCTGATTCCTCCAGCTCCATTTTTCTTTCTCAAGATTACTTTGGCTATTCGGGGTCTTTCGTGTTTCCATACAAATTGTATAATCTTTGGTTCTAATTCTGTGAAAAATGCGATTGGTAATTTGATAGGGATTGCATTGAACCTGTAGATTACTTTGGGTAGTATAGTCATTTTCACAATACTGATTCTTCCAATCCAGGAGCATGGTATATCTCTCTGTCGATTTGTGTCATCTTTGATTTCTTTCATCAGTGTTTTATAGTTTTCTGAGTACAGGTCTTTTGCCTCCTTAGGTAGGTTTATTCCTAGGTATTTTATTCTTTTTATTGTAATGGTAAATGGGATTGTTTCCTTAATTTCTCTTACTGATCTTTCATTGTTAGTGTATAGGAATGCAAGAGATTTCTGTGCATTAATTTTGTATCCTGCAACCTTACCAAATTCATTGATTAGTTCTAGTAGTTTTCTGGTGGCACCTTTATGATGTTCTATGTATAGCATCATGTCATCTGCAAACAGTGACAGTTTTACTTTTTCTTTTCCAATTTGTATTCCTTTTATTTCTTTTTCTTCTCTGATTGCTGTGGCTAGGACTTCCAATACTATGTGGAATAATAGTGGCAAGAGTGGACATCCTTGTCTTCTACCTCATCTAAAAGGAAATGCTTTCAGTTTTTCACCATTGAGAATGATGTTTGCTGTGGGTTTGTCATATATGGCCTTTCTTATGTTGAGGTAGGTTCCCACCTTCTGGAGAGTTTTTATCATGAATGGGTGTTGAATTTTGTCAAAAGCTTTTTCTGCATCTATTGAGATGATCATATGGTTTTTACTCTTTAATTTGTTAATATGGTGTATTACATTGATTGTTTTGTGTATACTGAAGAATCCTTGCATCCCTGGGATAAATCCCACTTTGATCATGGTTTATATGTAAAATAATGAAATTAGAATGGATTAAAGACCTAAACGTAGGGCTTCCCTGGTGGTAAGGTGGTTAAGAATCCACCTGCCCGTGCAGGGGATATGGGTTCGAGCTCTAGTCTGGGAAGATTCCACATGCCATGGAGCAACTAAGCCTGTGCACCACAACTACTGAACCTGCGCTCTAGAGTCCACGAGCCGCAACTACTGAGCCTGTGAGCCACAACTACTGAATCCCACACACCTAGAGCCCATGCTCCACAGCAAGCCACCACAATGAGGAGCCCACGCACCACAGTGAAAAGTAGCCCCTGCTCGCCACAACTAGAGAAAGCCACAGCAAGGAAGACCCAACACAGCCAAAAATAAATAAATAAATAAAATATATTTTTAAAATAAATAAATACATAAAAGACCTAAATGTAAGACCAGACACTATAAAACTCTTAGAGGAAAACATAGGAAAAACACTCTTTGACATAAACCACAGCAAGATCTTTTATGACCCACCTCCTAGAGTAATGAAAATAAAAACAAAAATAAGTGAATGGGACCTAATTAAACTTAAAATATTTTGCACAGCAAAGGATACCATAAACAAGACGAAAAGCCAACCCATGGAATGGGAGAAAATATTTGCAAATGAAGCAACAGACAAAGGATTAATCTCCAAAATATACAAACAGCTCATGCAGCTTAATATCAAAAAAAAAAAAAAAACCCAATCCAAAAATGGGCAGAAGACCTAAATAGACATTTCAGCAAAGAAGACATACAGATGGCCAAGAGGCACATGAAAAGATGCTCAACAGCACTAATTATTAGAGAAATGCAAATCAAAACTACAATGAGGTATCACCTCACAGCGGTCAGAATGGCCATCATCAGAAAATCTACAAACAATAAATGCTGGAGAGGGTGTGGAGAAAAGGGAACCCTCTTGCACTGTTGGTGGGAATGGGCAATTAATACAGCCATTGTGGAGAACAGTAAGGAGGTTCCTTAAAAAACTAAAAATAGAAATACCATATGACCCAGCAATCCCACTACCGTGCATATACCCTGAGAAAACCATAATTCAAAAAGACACATGTACCCCAATGTTCATTGCAGCACTATTTGCAATAGCCAGGACATGGAATCAACCTAAATGTCCATCGACAGATGAATGGATAAAGAAGATGTGGTACATATATACAATGGAATATTACTCAGCCATGAAAAGATACGAAATTGGTTCATTTGTAGAGACGTGGATGGACCTAGAGTCTGTCATACAGAGTGGAGTAAGTCAGAAAGAGAAAAACAAATATAGTATATTAAAGCATATATGTAGAATCTAGAAAAATGGTACAGATGAACCTATTTGCAGGGCAGGAATAGAAAGGCAGACATGGAGAACCGACGTGTGGACACAGTGGGGAAGGGGTGGGTGGGATGAAATGGGAGATTATGTTTGACATAAATATACTACCATGTGTAAGATAGATAGCTAGTGGGAACATGCTGTACGGCACAAGGAGCTCAGCTCGGTGCTCTGTAATGGTCTAGTTGTGTGGGATGGGGAGGGGAAGGGAGGTCCAAGAGGGAGGGGATGCGTGTATGCATAGGGCTGATTCACTTGGCTGTGTGGCAGAAACTAACACAATATTGTAAAGCAATTATATGCCAATTAAAAAATAATAATAAATGTTGCAACGTTGTGTTAAATGAGTATACAAAGTAATATGTGCAGGATGATGGCTACTTTGGAAAGACTGAGATACATGTGGAAAACAAAGAATACTCAAAAGTGGACATTGTGATAGAGTGATGGGATTTTATATGATAGTTTCCATTTTTCAAAACAAACTGTGATATTGTTTTGTGTTTTCGTATCAGAAATTAGACTAAAACAATGTGTCCACATGGAAGCATTGGCTCTCATACAGAAAACATGAGTGGTTAATAGAAAAACCCTGTGCAGTTGCAGACATGTGAGATTTTGAATAGTATACAACGGAAATAAGAGAGAGTCAACGAGTTCTAGAAGGAAGCTGTTTTCAAGATGTATCCAACCTGAACACTCTTTACTTTCATCCCCACCTCCTGCTTTAGCCCAGATCAGAGAGAGAAGATTCAGAAAGAGAAACAGAGAGCATAGGCCAGAGAGACCTTGGACAGATGTTGAGCACTGGCTCCGTGTCAGGCATTGTGTTGAGCCTGCAGAAATATGCAGCAGTGAATAAGCAGACATTCTGCTTCTCCACACAGAGCTTCTAGAAATGTGTGTGTGTGTGTGTGTGTGCTGTGAATGTGAGAGAAGAGAAAATCTCCTCAACTTCTTTATAAACAGGAATAGAGAAGGGAAGATCCAGGGATACAATCAGTGATGACTCTCTAAAGTCTGAACTTTCAGCAATTACAGACTGAGAAAAAATATTGAAAATTCTCTAGTTTTAGTACTAAGAACCCTTTAAAAAAGAAGTTGTAAAAAAAAGTTGGTATAGGATATACATAGCACAGAATGCAGAAAAGAATCAATGGAAAATATAGAATGAGAATAATATTTTTAAAGCTATCCAAATAAAACCAAGAAAGACATTGCCTTTTGCTGTTTCCTACTTTTGGTTTAACCAACTCTTCTGTAAGAACAGAATAAAAGTTCATCCTTGAACAAAACTTTACATTATTTTTTGGCTGTTTCTTATATAAGCATGCATAGATTAACTCACTAGTAACCTGCATATATTTCTCTCCCATTCAGTAATTCTTTGTTAATCCTTTGTTGTGTTTTAAAATACTGAGTTAATTACTGTTTATATTTCATATAGGTATGCACGTGTGTGTGTGTGTGTGTGTGTGTGTGTATAATTGTTTTACAAAAACTTAATGTATGTGAGATAGACCCCAAATGACAATATTCTGCTGACAAAACTGGCAAAACCCAAAAAAAAACAGATTTTGCAGAATTTTACCTTTATGCTTGTTCTTGTCTGGGTTGCAAGAGAAATTTGCAAAATTTTAAGAAACACTTCACTGGGAAAATCTGACCCAATGTCAGAAGACCTAGGCTCAAATCCAAGTCTTACCATTTATGAGCCTTACAATGAAGAGCCTTTCACTTGAACTTTAAATTTTAATTTTATTTATTAAAAAAGTACCCCCCCAAACTTATCTACTCAAAAAATATTTGTTGATGGTTAATTATGTACCAGTCTCCTAATTCTCAAGTGTTTGTCTTCAGGAAACTGATATCCTTGGCCAATCATAACTAAGAACAGCCCAATTTTGATGAAAATGCACTGACTTCAGTGGCATCAGGGAAACAGTTCAGAAGTATAAAGGTTCTCCCCAATGTCTCAATGCACATTTCAACAAATAAAACAAACCTAACAAATATAAGAAGAGTAAGGACCATGCCTCCAACTCTTTAACTAGTACCCACTATTTTTTAATATGTAAAACATTCTATGATGAAGGGAATTCAGGATATAATGAAAAGTGCAGAACGCTAAGGCATGTACAAGGAAATAAAAAAGAGATATGTTGAGGCAATTCTGATGTCTCAGTTAACCACAGACATTTGATCCTTATCCTTGTGCCTAATTATAACTCAACACTCCTCCTTAATCCTCCCCAACAGCAGCATGGAGCATGGATTGCATGGGGTCAACAATGGGAATAGGGACACAAATTAGAAGGATGTATAGCAATCTTGTACCCTAGGAACAACACATACTTCAAATTTCCCTAGAACACAATAAAATCAGCACATACTAGAACAAGCTAAAGAAACTTCAAAATATTTCAAAGTAAAAAAAAAGAAAAAACATAAAAAGACTTTATTAATAATGCAATAAACTTGAAATAAAAACAAAATTGCCAACCAAAAAATCAACTATTTAAAAATAGAAAAGACTTTTTAAGATAACAGTTGGGCAAGAGCAGAAATTAAAGCTGATTTTATAAGACAAAATATATAACAATAGGAAAGGGAATAGTTTATGTCAAAACTTATGAGATATGGACTAATTTATTGTGATGAAATTTTACACTATAATTGGTGTTATCATTAAATGAGATTAAAAATAAATTAAGCATTCAGCACAGTAATTTATAAAAACTAACATCAAATTAGACTAAGAGTGGCAGGAAGAAAGAAATAATAAGGTTATGATATAAAGAGAATATAAACCCCCAAAAGTAGTATAGAAAGGAACGTAACCGTCAATGCAGAGGTATATTTTAAATAGTTGAATATAGTCTACAATTCTGTGCTTATGTATTTGAAAATTATGATAAAATGGGTATTTTCTAAGAAAACAAAAATGACCAAAAATGTCCCAAGAAGGATAAGAAAACTTAATAAAAAAATGACCAAAAGACAACCCTCAGAATGGGAGAAAATATTTGCAAATGAAGCAACTGACAAAGGATTAATCTCCAAAATTTACAAGCAGCTCATGCAGCTCAATAACAAAAAAACAAACAACCCAATCCAAAAATGGGCAGAAGACCTAAATAGACATTTCTCCAAAGAAGATATACAGATTGCCAACAAACACATGAAAGAATGCTCAACATCATTAATCATTAGAGAAATGTGAATCAAAACTACAATGAGATATCATCTCACACCAGTCAGAATGGCCATCATCAGAAAATCGCAAACAATAAATGCTGGAGAGGGTGTGGAGAAAAGGGAACATTCTTGCACTGTTGGTGGCAATGTAAATTGATACAGCCACTATGGAGAACAGTATGGAGGTTCCTTAAAAAACTAAAAATAGAACTACCATACGACCCAGCAATCCCACTACTGGGCATATACCCTGAGAAAACCATAATTCATAAAGAGTCATGTACCAAAATGTTCATTGCAGCTCTATCTACAATAGCCAGGACATGGAAGCAACCTAAGTGTCCATCATTGGATGAATGGATAAAGAAGATGTGGCACATATATACAATGGAATATTACTCAGCCATAAAAAGAAACAAAATTGAGTTATTTGTAGTGAAGTGGATGGAGTGAGAGTCTGTCATACAGAGTGAAGTAAGTCAGAAAGAGAAAAACAAATACACTATGCTAACACATATATATGGAATCTAAGGGGAAAAAAAAAAAAAGTCATGAAGAACCTAGTGGCAAGACTGGAATAAAGACATAGACCTACTAGACAATGGACTTGAGGATATGGGGAGGGGGAAGGGTAAGCTGTGACAAAGTGAGAGAGTGGCATGGACATATATACACTACCCAACGTAAAATAGATAGCTAGTGGGAAGCAACCGCATAGCACAGGGAGATCAGCTCCGTGATTTGTGACCACCTAGAGGGGTGGGATAGGGAGGGTGGGAGGGAGGGAGATGCAAGAGGGAAGAGATATGGGAACATATGTATATGTATAACTGATTCACTTTGTTATAAAGCAGAAACTAACACACCATTGTAAAGCAATTATACTCCAATAAAGATGTTTTAACAAAAAAATGAATGAAGAAGGAATTGAGAAATATAGTCAAAAATGAATTCCAGTACCAAAGATTGTTATAAGTGATTGCTTGCAAATTTTTAATTATCAGAAAATCCAGATGCCACTTAAACTATTGTAGTGCAAATAAAAAAGATGTATCTCGAGGGCTTCCCTGGTGGCGCACTGGTTGAGAATCTGCCTGCCAATGCAGGGGACACGGGTTCGAGCCCTGGTCTGGGAAGATCCCACATGCCGCGGAGCAACTGGGTCCGTGAGCCACAATTACTGAGCCTGCGCGTCTGGAGCCTGTGCTCCGCAACAAGAGAGGCCGCGATAGTGAGAGGCCCGCGCACCTCGATGAAGAGTGGCCTCTGCTTGCCACAACTAGAGAAAGCCCTCGCACAGAAACGAAGACCCAACACAGCCATAAATAAGTAAAAAAATAAATTTAAAGTGTGATAATTGTAAAAAAAAAAAAAAAAAAATGTATCTCTGCAATTCATTACACAAAGTTAGCATAATCTTGACAGCAAGACGTAACATAGCACAAAGAGAACTAAAGTTTAGGCCAATTATTATTTAAAAACACAGGAAAATTCTAAATAATTGTAAAATGAGTCCATAAACATAATTAAAAGTATAATATAGTATGACCAAGTTGGCTTTGTTATATAATGCAAAGGAGCTTAATAGGAAAATTTTTAAATATAATTCATCATATTGGTAGGTCAAAATAGATGAATCATGTGATTATCTTGATACTGAAAAGATGATTGATAAAACTTAATATCCATTCCTAATCATCTTAGTTAGTACCTTAATCATGTAAAGAGTGAGACTTGCTCAAGCTGGTAATAAATGTCATTCTTAATTGTAAAATTCTAAAGTCATTCTCTTTATAGTAGCAAGGTAATGTTGCATGTGATTATTACTACTATTTGAAACTATTGTTATTTAAACAGAAAAATAATATTTATTTATATGAAAAATATATAGACGTGAGAAAGAACTGGGTAAAAGTAAAAGTATTGTTGTTTTCAATATTATTATTGAATATATTATATTCAATATTATTACCTGGAAAAATCTAAAAGAATCCATTAAAACCTATTCAAACTAAAAGGAGTGTTCTTAAGGTTGTAATATACAAAATAAATACACCTAAATGTCCTTTTATAAATGAGAATCAACCAATTAGAAAAAAAAAACCTTGTTTATAATTGCAACATAGAATATAAAGTGCCTAGAAATTAACTAAAGACTAGAGACACTAAATATGGCTAAAGCTGTAAATCTTCCCTGTAAGATATAAAAAGTTTAAATATTTGGAGACACGAAGATGCTTATGAATAGAAAGGCTTAATAGTGGAAGATGTCAATTCTCCTCCTCCCTCTTTGTCACCAATTACTCTGAAGTCGTATGGCAATATTAATTAAAATTCCAATGCTATCTGGGGAGAGAACTTAAAATAATTTTAAAGTTCATCAGGAAGAATAAATGCCCACAATGGTTTAAATCTTCCTTTGATAACAATGTCTAGTGATCATCGTTAAGTGGCCCTGTTCTCCTTTCAGGCATGTAGGAGGATTACACTTCCCTGCCCCTTGCAATTAAGCTAAGGCATGTGACTGGTTCTGGCCAATGAGTTGTGTCATTTCTAGACATAAGGACTTAATTGCCAGTGTGAAACCTTTCAGCTCTCTTTTCCTGCACAGGAACTGTGGAGGAGAATTTGTGCTGAAAAGTCAGAGTGGTCTAGATTGCTGAGTGTTTACGTGGAGGACAGCTTTCCTGAAGAGATATCTGAACCCACAGTAGACTTCCTGTGAAAAAGATAAATCTTTGTTGCATGGAGCCATTGAGATTTGAAGGTTGTTAATACAGCAGAACCCAGCGTAGGCTTACTGATGAACTTCCTTGTAGGAAAAATAGAACTGCCATAAATAGATAGAAAAGACATACCTCAGGCTGACATGAGATCATAAAAATGAGCAAAGGATATTGTAATAGCAGTTTACAAACAAAAAAACACAAATGGACAATAAATATATGAAAAAATATTATATTTCACTACCAAATAAGAAATGTAGATTTATTTATTTTTATTTATTTGGTTGCACCAGGTCTTAGTTGCAGCAGGTGTGCTCCTTAGTTGTGGCCTGCAGGCTCCTTAGTTGTGACATGCGAACTCTTAGTTGCAGCATGCATGTGGGATCTAGTCCCCTGATCAGGGATTGAACCCGGGTCCCCTGCATTGGGAGCAAGGAGTCTTAACCACTGTGCCACCAGGGAAGTCCTGAGAAAATGTAGATTTAAAATGTGATACAATTTCACACATTCATTTAACTGAATGAAATTAATAAGATTCATGAAATTAACTTTTGGAAACAATGTGGGAAAATAGAAACATATATTCCTTGTACATTTATAATATAATACTAACCTTAACTCAGAAATTTCACTTTAAGCTCTCTAAAGATTTTTTTCCATGTTCAAGGAGATATGTACATGTATGTTCATTGCAATATTATTGCTATTAGTAAAAAGAGGGAACAGTCTATGCCTCAGAAGGAGTCTAAAAATAGACTGTTTAGTCCTTAAATGGATCTGTATGTGCATATGCCTTTACAATAAAGGTCACAAATCTAATGTAAAGTGGAATAGAAGTACACAAACATTCATGCATACACACACACACAAAGAACCCAGTTTCTTATTATTAAAGACAAAGCTATGAAGTAGAGCAGACAGATCTGTTACTGTGGCAACAGCAACCCCACGTGCTTTGTTTGACCTCAATAAACAATAGAAAATCCTTGAAATTTCTTCCTTATCATCTTCATTGAAAACATTTCCTGATGGCTGATGAATCATGAATAGCACTATTTGATTGCTATAGGGTTACAGAGTATAGAGAAAGCAATTTGCTTTTGCCCTTTCAAGGTTATGATTTAAATAAAAATGTCAAGAACACCTGAGGGATAATGATGGGTCTGATTTATGCCAGTACATCAAGTAAGTGAACAAATTCCAAAGAAAAAGGAAATGATGGTATATAGATTAAGATATTTCAGACATAGATATTAGCCATATATTCAGAAAGATTTGTGGATACATACACAAATGCAAATGTATATATATATATATATATATATATATATATATGGTTAGGTATTTTTGTTGTTTATAAAAGATAGTATTTGGAACAATTGATCTTCACACTCTCCTGAAACAAACAAAAAGTGCATGAACATAGTGTGCCCATAGCTTAGAGACAGAGACTTCCCTCAGAGATATTCTGGTCTACTCTTTCTCAAACATAGAACATACAATGTTACAAGATATGATTTTAGTTCATATGTGAACACTTTATTTTAATAATTAAATACTTTTTATCAGTTGACACTTTATGGCAAATATATATTATTACTACCTACCATTTTATAAAGTTAATTTTTAAACAAGTTATTTAAGTTAAAATGGGTTGATCTGCACCATCTGCTTAATTTTTCTGTAAATCTAAAACTGTATTAAAAATAAAGACAATTAAATATGGTTTGGTTGAAGGAAAAATATTAATAAATAAAAGCACAGGTGATCCATAGTTATGGCAAACACTATAAGGCAAAACACAAACTACTACAGATTGGGAAATTACTACAGGTTCTATATTTGGGAGTTTTATCTACCTATCATGTTGCCTTCATTTGTCACTGTGGTCAACATTTGTAACTTCATCTTTTAAGGTAAATCTACATACCAATCCTTATTGATGCACAGTAGACATTTTCTCCCAGAAACCTTAAAATTATGCTTACATTTCAAATAGGACCAAGTCAGGAGACAAACACCACACTAGGGCTTCCCTGGTGGCACAGTGGTTAAGAATCCGCCTGCCAATGCAGGGGACACGGGTTCAAGCCCTGGTCCGGGAAGATCCCACATGCCGTGGAGCAACTAAGCCCGTGCGCCGCAACTACTGAGCCTGCGCTCTAGAGCCTGCGAGCCACAACTACTGAAGCCCGTGTGCCAAAACTACTGAAGCCCACGCTCCTAGAGCCTGTGCTCTGCAACAAGAGAAGCCACCACAATGAGAAGCCTGCGCCCCACAACAAAGAGTAGCCCCCGCTCACTGCAACTAGAGAAAGCCCGCGTGCAGCAGCGAAGACCCAATGCAGCCAAAAATTAAATAAATGAATAAATAAATAAATTTATATTTAAAAAAAACAAAAAAAAACCACACTAGTAATTTAACAAGGAAAATTTAATATAAAGAATTATTAATGAATAAAGAATGGTTAATACTAAAAGCAGTAAGAGAGGATTCTAAGACATAGTAGCAATTGAAGCAGCAATGGCAGGAAGCAGCACTATTCCTAGGACTAAGGGAGAACAAACAAGAAAGGAATTTAGAAACTTATAGCAGCCCTTCCCACAAGCTGAGACTCAGATCTCTAAGGAAAGGTATTGCAGCTACGGGAACACCCAGCCAACAGTGGAAAATCAGCTTGCCAAAGGGCAGCCACTACAGCTAGATTACAGGGGTAGACAGCTGTTGAATGGAGGACATATTTGCTGAAGAGTGAAGGCTGCAAACAAACCATGAGGGCTGCAGGGGTGAGCATGTTTCCCACTATTACCTGCACGTGTGTGCACACACACACACACACACACACACACACCCCAACATGTGGCTATCACAGCAGACTGGAAGAAGGAAAAGAAATCCCTTCTTCCTGCTCTGGCCTTGCAGAATCACTCCAGCACACTTTATTATCAAAGACAAACATTGTGCCAGCTGGAAAGAAGAAATGTCTACAGGGCCCAGCTCCAGTATCCAAAGCACAGTGAAGAAGAGTATATTTCAGGCTAAGAGGCAATAAATTCATAACTGGTACAGTCAATTTAAAGATGTGATTCATGAGGACACGCTTCCAGAAAAATTAAAACGCACTGTAAGAAAATTCTTCATGTGCATTGAAAATCTAGCCTAAGGCTTTTAAGTCTGAATGAGTTCTTAAAAATGAAAAAAATATGAGAACTTGTATGCATTTCTATTTAAAATACCCACTCCTTGTGAAAGTTTTCTAAAGGAAAGCAGAAAGCCTGGGAGTGTTTTATAAATGATTTAATTCAGTAAAACTTAAAAAAGCTTTTATGGCAAAAGATACTATATACAAAACCAAAGAATAAAAGATAAACTTGGGAAAATACAAACTATTTGCAATATGTATGAAGACAAAGAATAATTATCATTAATTTACAAAGAGCTCCTTCAAACTGGTTAAGAAAGGATAAATAAACCAATAAAAATGAGTAAAAGTATCTGAAGAAGCAATCACAAAAACTGACATGCAAAAGGCCAATATGAAAATACTCTCAAACAGAATAGTTGACAAAACACAAAATAAATACAAATTTTTAAAGGTAAAAGTTTTCCTTCCAATTGGAAAAGTTTAACAACATTTCATGAAGCAAGGAAGTAAGTAAAGAAGTCTACTCATGCATTGTTGAAGGGCTTAACTTGCAACAATTTTTGAATAGCCTTCTGGCAATATGGATTAAAATTTATAATGCAGACATCCTTTAACCAAGCAATCCTACCTCCAGGAATTTATTTTAAAAATAAAAATAAAATATAGACATATGAATGTGTATAAAAACATTATTCTATTAGCAAAATCCTGGGAAAATTGGAGCATCTCTCAATATAAGAATGGTTGAGTAAATGATGTACATTCTTAATATGGGATATAATGCATTCATTTTAAAAACTGAGTTATATTTTTGAGTGCTGACTTGAAAAAGTATTCATGAAATAGAGTGAAGTGAAAAAAATTCCAGAGTAACACATACTGTGATCCTGGTTTTATAATAAAATTATATATGTATACAATTGATGTAATCTTGCATAAACAAATAAAAATATATAGAATGATAAGAATTTTATGTTTAACAGTGGATACATTGAAGAGGACAGAATTGGAGCTTGAGAAAAAACACTATTAATTTTAATCTAAATACTTTCATAACGTTTAAATTATTACATCAGGCATGTATTATTTGTATTTATATTTTTTCTTCTCTTCCATTATGGTTTGTCACAGGATATTGAATATAGTTCTCTGTACTATACAGTAGGACCTTGTTGTTTATCCATTCCATATATAATAGTTTGCATCTATTATTTGTATTTAAGTGACTAATATTTAGATATATATGCCTGCTTTAATGCTGGCTTATGGAGTTCTAATCTTCTTTTCACTTATGGCTAAGGTAAATTGAGCAAATTTAGTCTGAAAAATAATAATTCAAAAAATTAGACTCAGTGATGTGTAAGGTCCCTTCTTTTCCAGTATTATATAAGGTGTGTGGGAGATGTGTTGTCAGATGGAAAGCGGGAGTACAGCTGCCTTAGGGGAGGAAGAGAAGTGGGCTGTGGAAAGGTTTAAAGGACAGATGCAGATGAGCAAAGCTGAAGGACAGTTTTCTAAACAGAAGTAGAGTAGGCAGTGAATTCTATTTTCAAGTTCTTCATTCACAAGAAATAGTATCATCAAGAAAGAAAAAACTGCAAACCACCTTCACCCTTCAGAGTATAGCAGAAGGATCAGAGGATGCCATCTGCCACATGCACTGTCACAGGAGATGAATTTCCTAAGGTAGAAGCAAGTTCAGATTTCTACTTCAAACTATCCACTTGAAAATCAGAGGAAATTCTAGAAATAACTGATCAAGGTAGCTAAACACAGTATAAGTAAAGCCGACTAAGTTATAAACAGCTCTGACAGAGTCAGCCTAAAGAGGAGAGGCCCCTTCTGGACATCCCACAAGCAATCAAAATGTAATTAATTGGTTACAACAATGTCTAAGATGAGAACATTCCTTTGAAATAGTGTGGAAAGGGGGATGCCCTGGAGACTACACATTGATTAACCACTTTGTAGTCAATAAACTAGATTTCATTGAATACACGTGGTAACTTTAGAATACATGTTATTACACCTCTATTTTATAAATAAGCTTAGGGAGGGAACTGACTTGCTCTTTTTGCAATGTTAATAAGCGGAAAAGCCAAAAACCAAACCCAGTTCAGATACTAACCTTTATGACCTTTATATTACAGTGTCTCCCAAACTGGCTTACTTCACAGAAGGATGTTAGGGAACTGTATGTTTCAAACTCAACATATCGAATGCATGCCAGCCATGTGTCTAGAAGAATCCCGTTTGCTATGGAGAATCTGAAAAAAACAGGTGACATGGAGGTTCCTTTAGGAAGGCTAGTATGTTTGCGGGGGGGGGTGGGTGTTTAACTCATACAAATGGCCGGCTTCCAGCAGCATAGTATATAAACGCCTACAGGATCCAGCCAGCTAACGTAAATGGAAACAAGTAAGCCCAGTAGGGACTGTGCAATTAATATGGCCCAGAGTAAATTAAAACAGGGCTTTCAAAGAGTGACATCTATTTCATAAGGGATGATTATCCCCATTGCTTCTCCATTTAACAGCTCAATTTGGTCTATTCTTAAACTTGGTAGGAGTGAATGGTGCTTCGCAGTAGATTACTTCAAATTTAATGCCATGTTCCCACCATTAAGGCATATTATTGAAATTATTGACTCTATCTAATCAGGAACTGGTAAATATTCATCATTTATCAATTTGGCTATGTTCTGTTCAGTGCATTTTTCAACAGTCTCTCAACTGCAGTTTGCCATCATTTCTGAAGTGACATAATAGACCTATACCCAGCTAGCCATTGGGTACCTCAACAGCTTTTTAATCACACATAATCTTTACAGGCAACATCTTAACTGCATTCAGCTTTCTCCTGGGGCACAGATATGACATTACATTGATAATATTCTCTTCCAAGATGACTCATTTAATACACTTGTTAGTACATACAAACACTCATAAAAGAGCTCAAAAAAGGGGGATGAGCCATTGCCCCAAACATGATTCAAAGCCTCAATTAAATTCCTTAAAATTATTTGGTAAACCAAAGGCCACTCCATCCCTGACGCTGTCAGGAAACAGCTATTGACTCTTTCAGCATCTACAGCTATAAAACAAGCCCAACATCTTTCAGGCTTTGGAGGTTCTAGAAGCATATACAAATTTTTACTTAAGCCCATTAATGCCATTATTTGCAAATCTTCCCACTTTGAATGGGGCTCCCTCCAAAGGAAGTCTGTAGAATCTATCCAAATTACAAAACAGTAGGTACTCTCCTTAGGGCTCTCCAGAAACTCCTTCATTCTAGAGACTTTAGCAAACTCCTTTCTGTGTCCCAGAGTCTCTGGACCACCTATGATGGCCATAAGCTGTCCATGGGATTCTCAGATAAGAAGCTGCCCTCTTCCTTGGTCCCATACTATATGCCATTAAGTGGTAATTGCTGACTACATACTGGGTTCTCTTTGAAACAGAGGCCCTTAAAGGCCCTGAGCCTGTGACCCTCCACATGTAGCTTCCCTTCATGCTTAGTCTCATGGAAGTAGCACCTGCAACCTTGGCATGGCCACTGAAGCCTCCTTGCTAAAGGATGGACACAAATGTGGGCCCTCTGTTGTACTGCACCTAACCAGACGTAGTGGCCTCACCCCTCCACAGTTCCTTGCTACATGCTATAGTGCTATAGTGTTAATGGCCAGTGTGTCTCCCCAAGGACTCCAGTTTCATAATTATGCGGCCATTTGACATCATCTCTTCGCTCGCTGACACTCTATTTTTTGTTTAGTCTTTTTTCTCTGTTGTGTTCTATTCTGGATATGTTTTCAAGTTCATTAATCTATTTTTCTGCTCCATCTAATCTTCCCTTAAACCCACCCAGTGTGTATTTCATCTCAGACATTTTATTTTTCATCTTCCAAAATCTGAAAATCCATATATTTATGTAAAGGATATATATATATATATATATATATATATATATATATATATATATATATATATATATCTCCTACGTATATATATATCCTATGTATATATATATCCTAGGTATATATAATTTAAAACATTTTTAATAAAACACTGTGAAACCCAAACAAAACACATTAATGCTCCATGCACTACTATATCTCAACATCTGGGAGTAAAACAGGGTTTAAAATCAGACATAGAAGAGGTTTGAATTCCAGATTCAATGTCTAATTGCTGTGTGGATCTTGATCAAGTATTTTAATTATTAAAATAAGTTCGTATTTTAACTTAGATTTTAACTGAAATGGTTGTGGAACATTGTCTGAGCCTGTGTTGACCATAGTGAGATATTTTAGAGTATGCATGTCAATTCAATATTGCCAAAACCCACAGAACTTAAGCAAGCAATCAAAGTTGCAGGTCTGTTCAGCTGCTGAGCATAGCCTCCTGTCACGCATGGGCAGCCACAGATCCCATTCTACAGCTCCACTTGTGCAGGATGTCAAACCCACAGCCCTGCCCAAATGTTGAGCATAGCCACTGGCCCGGCACAGCCAGGGAGCCTGAACAGTGACCCTGCAAAGCCTCAGTACCACCCAAGCCACAAAGCCCAGCCTACAGCCCCACCAGACTACTGAAAACAGTCTGTGCCTTGCCCAGGCAGGGAGCTCAGCCAGTGACCCTGTTCAACCAAAGAGCCTGGCCAGCGACCTCACCTAACAGCCAGGCACAGCCAGGAGCCTACCTGCTCACGAAGTGCAGCCTAAGGCCCTTCCAATCATGAAGTCCTACCTACAGTCTCAGCCAGCAGCACCATGCAGTCTGGGAGCACAGCCTGAGACCCTATTTGACCAGAAGTGATTGTGGAGCCCAGTTTGCAGCCCTGCCAGGGAACAAACCCCTGACCTTGTACAACCAGAGATGATCCTCTCAAACTCTTCCATAAAACTGAGAGAAGTGGGAGAAAATATTTGCAAATCATATATGTCATAATGGGTTAATATCCAAAATATATAAAGAACTCAGACAACATGATAGCAAAAAAAAAAAAAAAAATCTGATTTTAAAATGGACAAAGGACTTGAATAGACATTTCTCCAAAGAGGATTTGCAAATGGCCAAAAGGTACACAACTACACTAATCATCAGGGAAACAGAAATGAAAACCACAGTTAGAAATGAAAACCTGTTAAAATGGGTACTCTCTAAAAGAAAAGAGATAAATGCTGGAAAAGATGTAGAGAAAAGGGAACCCTTGTGCACTGTTGGTGGGAATATACCTTGGTACAGACACTATGGAAAAAAATTTGGAGTTTCCTCAAAAATATTAAAAATAGAATTACTGTATGATCCAGCAATTCTACTTTTGGATATATATCTGAAGGAAATGAAATAACTATCTCAAAGAGATATCTGAACCTGCATTTTCCTTGCAGTATTATTTACAATAACTAAGACATGGAAACAACCTTAGTGCCCATGGATGGATGAATGGATAAAGAAAATGTGGTATATATATAAAATGGAATATTATTCAGCCACAGAAAGAAGAAAATTCTGCCACTGTGACAATATGGGTGAAACTTGAAGGCATCAAGCTGAGTAAAACAAGTCAGACAGAGAAAGACAAATACTGTGTGATCTCATTTATATGTGGAATCTAAAATTAAAAAAGGGGAGACCTTCAAGATGGTGGAGGAGTAAGACGTGGAGATCACCTTTCTCCCCACAAATACATCAGAAATACATCTACATGTGGAACAACTCCTACAGAACACTTACTGAATGTTGGCAGAAGCCCTCAGACTTTCCAAAAGGCAAGAAACTCCCCACATACCTGGGTAGGGCAAAAGGAAAAAGTAAAAACAGAGACAAAAGAATAGGGATGGGACCTGCACCTCTGGGAGGGAGCTGTGAAGGAGGAAAAGTTTCCACACTCTAGGAAGCCCCTTCACTGGCGGAGATGGGGAGTGGTGGGGGGGAAGCTTCAGAGCCACAGAGAAAAGCGAAGCAATAGGGGTGCAGAGGGCAAAGTGGAAAGATCCCTGCACAGAGGATCAGTGAGGACCAGCATTCATCAGCCCGAGAGGCTTGTCTGCTCACCCGCTGGTGTGGGTGGGGACTGGGAGCTGAGGCTCGGGCTTCGGAGTTCAGATCCCAGGGAGAGGACTGGGGTTGGCTGCGTGAACACAGCCTGAAGGGGCCTAGTGCGCCACAGCTAGTGGGGAGGGAGTCCGGGAAAAAGTCTGAACCTGCCTAAGAGGCAAGAGACCATTGTTTTGGGATGCATGAGGAGGGAGGATTCAGAGCACCTCCTAAACGAGGTCCAGAGACAGAAGCGAGCTGTGGCTATCAGCGTGGACACCAGAGACAGGCATAAAACACTAAGGCTGCTGCTGCAGCCACCAAGAAACCTGTGCACAAGCACAAGTCACTATCCACACCTCCCCTCCTGGGAGCCTGTACAGCCTGCCACTGCCAGGGCCCCGTGATCCAGGGACAACTTCCCTGGGAGAACACACGGTGTGCCTCAAGCTGTTGCAATGTCATGATGGCCTCTGCTGCCGCAGGCTCGTCCACATTCCGTACCCCTCCCTCCCCCCAACCCGAGTGAGCCAGAGCCCCCTAATCAGCTGCTATGTTCACCCCGTACTGTCTGAGCAAAGAAAAGACACCATCAGGTGACCTACATGCAGAGGCGGGTCCAAATCCAAAGCTGAACCCCAGGAGCTGGGTGAACAAAGAAGAGAAAGGGAAATCTCTCCCAGCAGCCTCAGAAGCAGCGGATGAAATCGCCACAATCAACTTGATGTACCCTGCATCTCTGGAATACCTGAATAGACAACAAATCATCACAAAATTGAGGCAGTGGACTTTGGGAACAACGGTAGACTTGGGGTTTGCTTTCTGCATCTAATTTCTTTCTGCGCTTATGTTTATCTTAGTTAAGTATTTAGAGTTTATTCTCATTGGTAGATTTGTTTATTGATTTGCTTGCTCTCTTCCTTTCTTTTTAAATATAGATATATATATTTATTTCCTTTTTCTATTTTTGTGACTGTGTATGTGTATGCTTCTTTGTGTGATTTTCTCTGTATACCTTTGATTTTACCATTTGTCCTAGGGTTCTCGCAGTCCTTTTTTTTTTTTACTATAGTTTTCAGTGCTTGTTATCATTGGTGGATTTGTTTTTTGGTTTGGTTGCTCTCTTCTTTCTTTCTTTCTTTTTTTCACCTTTTTCTTCTGAGCCGTGTGGCTGACAGGGTCTTTGTGCTCCAGCTGGGTGTCAGGCCTGCGACTCTGAGGTGGGAGAGCCAAGTTCAAGACATTAGTCCACCAGAGACCTCCCGGCTTCATGTAATATCACACGGTGAAAGCTCACCCAGATATCTCCATCTCAACGCTAAGACCCAGCTCCACTCAACGACAAGCAAGCTACAGTACTGGACACCCTATGCCAAACAACTAGCAAGACAGGAACACAAACCCACCCATTAGCAGAGAGGCTGCCTAAAATCATAATAAGGTCACAGACACACCGAAACACACCACTGAAAGCGGTCCTGCCCACCAGAAAGACAAGATCCAGCCTCATCCACCAGAACACAAGCACCAGTCCCTCCACCAGGAAGCTTACACAACCCACTGAACCCACCTTAGCCACTGGGGACAGACACCAAAAACAACGGGAACTACGAACCTGCAGCCTGCAAAAAGGAGACCCCAAAC
Organism: Eschrichtius robustus; assembly: GCF_028021215.1. NCBI lineage: Eukaryota > Metazoa > Chordata > Mammalia > Artiodactyla > Eschrichtiidae > Eschrichtius > Eschrichtius robustus. Next base: position 37,641,048 of record NC_090843.1, read on the forward strand.
ACAGTAAGTTAAGCAAAATGAGAAGACAGAGAAACACACAGTAGATGAGGGAGCAAGGTAAAAACCCACCAGAACAAACAAATGAAGAGGAAATAGGCAGTCTACCTGAAAAAGAATTCAGAGTAATGTTAGTAAAGATGATCCAAAATCTTGGAAATAGAACGGAGAAAATACAAGAAATGTTTAACAAGGAACTAGAAGAACTAAAGAGCAAACAAACAATGACGAACAACACAATAAATGAAATTAAAAATTCTCTAGAAAGGACCAATACCAGAATAACTGAGGCAGAAGAACGGATAAGTGACCTGGAAGATAAAATAGTGGAAATAACTACCACACAGCAGAATAAAGAAATAAAGAATAAAAAGGATTGAGGACAGTCTCAGAGACCTCTGGGAAAACATTTAAATGCACCAACATTCGAATTATAGGGGTCCCAGAAGAGGAAGAGAAAAAGAAAGGGACTGAGAAAATATTTGAAGAGATTATAGTTGAAAACTTCCCTAATATGGGAAAGAAAATAGTCTATCAAGTCCAGGAAGTACAGGGAGTCCCATACAGGATAAATCCAAGGAGAAACACACCAAGACACATATTAATCAAACTATCAAAAATTAAGTACAGAGAAAAAATATTAAAAGCAGCAAGGGAAAAACAACAAATAATATACAAGGGAATCCCCATAAGGTTAACAGCTGATCTTTCAGCAGAAACTCTGCAACCAGAAGGGAGTGGCAGGACATATTTAAAGTGATGAAAGGGGAAAACCTACAACCACGATTACTCTACCCAGCAAGGATCTCATTCAGATTCAACGGAGAAATTAAAACCTTTACAGACAAGCAAAAGCTAAGAGAATTCAGCACCACCAAACCAGGTTTACAGCAAATGCTAAAGGAACTTCTCTAGGCAGGAAACACAAGAGAAGGAAAAGACCTACAATAGCAAACCCAAAACAGTTAAGAAAATGGTAATAGGAACATATATACTGATAACTGCCTTAAATATAAATGGATTAAATGCTCCAACCAAAAGACATAGACTGCCTGAATGGATACAAAAATAAGACCCGTATATATGCTGTCTACAAGAGACCCACTTCAGACCTAGTGAGACATACAGACTGAAAGTGAGGGGATGGAAAAAGATATTCCATGCAAATGTAAATCAAAAGAAAGCTGGAGTAGCAATTCTCATATCAGACAAAATAGACTTTAAAATAAAGTCAATTACAACAGAAAAAGAGGACACTACATAATGATCAAGGGATCAATCCAAGAAGAAGATATAACAATTATAAATATATATGCACCCAACATAGGAACACCACAATACATATGGCAAATGCTAACCGCCATAAAGGGGAAATTGACAGTAACACAATCATAGGGAACTTTAACACCCCACTTTCACCAATGGACAGATCATCCAAAATGAAAATAAATAAGGAAATACGAGCTTTAAATGATATATTAAACAAGATGGACTTAATTGATATTTATAAGACATTCCATCCAAAAACAACAGAATACAACTTCTTCTCAAGTGCTCATGGAACATTCTCCAGGATAGATCATATCTTGGGTTGTCAGGAAACAGCTGCAAGCTGACACAGATTTTGCAGCTTAAAGCATGGCAAAGTCCTGCTTAATTCTTGACAGGACCCGAAAGAGTTATTAGAGAAGATATGAGTCTTGGGCCGTGAGGTTGCTTGCGGTTTCTCTAACTATAGTTTGTCCTTGGCATGCTTCGGTAGTCACAGTCTGTTCTCATGCATGTTTATATTCTGGTTCACAGAATGTTTTGTACTATAACTTCAACATTAAGGAAATACTGTCTGATGAATCTGTCTGGTGATTTTAACAAAAACATGTATTGCCTACTGCAATATATAAAAAGAGGTTTGATGGTAAATAAAGTGTGTGTGTGCTTGTACACCACCCTTCTGACCCCGTCTCTTCTTAATCCCCTCACCTGCTCTCAGGACTTGTTCCTCAGTCTAACAGCGACAGACATTGGGTCACAAATCAAGCCTCAGTAAATTTAAGAGAATTGAAATCTTATCAAGTATCTTTTCTGACCACAATGCTATGAGACTAGATATCAATTACAGGAAAAAAATCTTTAAAAAATACAAATACATGAAGGCTAAACAATACACTACTAAATAACCAAGAGATCACTGAAGAAATCAAAGAGGAAATCAAAAAATACCTAGAGACAAATGACAATGAAAACACGATGATCCAAAACCTATAGGATGAAGCAAAAGCAGTTCTAAGAGGGAAGTTTATAGCAATACAAACCTACCTCAAGAAATAAGAAACATCTCAAATAAACAACCTAACCTTACACCTAAAGGAATTAGAGAAAGAAGAACAAAACCCCCCAAAGTTAGCAGAAGGAAAGAAATCATAAAGATCAGATCAGAAGTAAATGAAAAAGAAATGAAGGAAACAAGAGCAAAGATCAATAAAACTAAAAGGTGGTTCTTTGAGAAGATAAACAAAATTGATAAACCATTAGCCAGACTCATCAAGAAAAAAGGGAGAAGACTCAAATCAATAGAATTAGAAATGAAAAAGGAGAAGTAACAACTGACACTGCAGAAATACAAAGGATCATGAGAGATTACTACAAGCAACTATATGCCAATAAAACGGACAACCTGGAAGAAATGGACAAATTCTTAGAAAAGCACAACCTTCCAAGACTGAACCAGGAAGAAATAGAAAATATAAACAGACCAATCACAAGACTGTGAATAAAAATCTTCCAACAAACAAAAGCCCAGGACCAGATGGCTTCACAGGTGAATTCTATCAAACATTTAGAGAATAGCCAACCCCTATCCTTCTCAAACTCTTCCAAAATATAGCAGAGGGAGGAACACTCCCCAACTCATTCTAAGAGGCCACCATCACCCTGATACCAAAACCAGACAAAGATGTCACAAAGAAAGAAAACTACAGGCCAATATCACTGATGAACATAGATGCAAAAATCCTCAACAAAATACTAGCAAACAGAATCCAACAGCACATTAAAAGGATCATACACCATGATCAAGTGGGGTTTATTCCAGTAATGCAAGGATTCTTCAATATACGCAAATCAATCAATGAGATAAAACATATTAACCAATTGAAGGAGAAAAACCATATGATCATTTCAATAGATGCAGAAAACGTGTTGACAAAATTCAACAACCATTTATGATATAAACCATCCAGAAAGTAAGCATTGAAGGAACTTACCTCAACATAATAAAGGCCATATATGACAAACCCACAGCCAACATCGTTCTCAGTGGTGAAAAACTGAAACCATTTCCACTAAGATCAGGAACAAGACAAGGTTGCCCACTCCCACCACTATTATTCAACATAGTTTTGGAAGTTTTAGCCACAGCAATCAGAGAAGAAAAAGAAATAAAAGGAATCCAAATCGGAAAAGAAGACGTAAAGCTGTCACTGTTTGTAGATGACATGATACTATACATAGAGAAACCTAAAGATGCTACCAGAAAACTACTAGAGCTAATCAATGAATTTGGTAAAGTAGCAGGATACAAAATTAATGCACAGAAATCTCTTGCATTCCTATACACTAATGATGACAAATCTGAAAGAGAAATTAAAGAAACACTCCCATTTAGCATTGCAACAAAAAGAATAAAAAACCTGGGAATAAACCTACCTAAGGAGACAAAAGACCTGTATGCAGAAAACTATAAGACACTGATGAAAGAAGTTAAAGATGACACAAACAGACGGAGAGATATACCATGTTCCTCGATTGGAAGACCAACATTGTGAAAATGACTATATTACCCAAAACAATCTACAGATTCAATGCAATCCCTATCAAAATACCAATGGCATTTTTCACAGAACTAGAACAAAAATTTTCACAATTTGTATGGAAACACAAAAGACCCCTATTAGCCAATGCAATCTTGAGAAAGAAAAACGGAGTGGGAGGAATCAGGCTCCTGGACTTCAGACTATACTACAAAGCTACAGTAATCAAAAAAGTATGGTACTGACACAAAAACAGAAATATAGATCAATGGAGCAGGATAGAAAGCCCAGAGATAAACCCACGCACCTATACTCACCTTATTTTTGATAAAGGAGCAAGAATATACAATGTAGAAAAGACAGCCTCTTCAATAAGTGGTGCTTGGAAAACTGGACAGCTACATGTAAAAGAATGAAATTAGAACACTACCTAACACCATACTCAAAAATAAACTCAAAATGGATTAAAGACCTAAATGTAAGTGCAGACAGTATAAAACTCTTAGAGGAAAACATAGGCAGAACACTCTATGACATAAATCACAGCAAGATCCTTTTTGACCCACCTCCTAGAGAAATGGAAATAAAAACAAAAATAAACAAATGAGACCTAATGAAACTTAAAATCTTTTGCACAGCAAAGGAAACCATAAACAAGACAAAAAGACAACCCACAGAGTGGGAGAAAATATTTGCAAATGAAGCAACTGACAGAGGATTAATCTCCAAAATTTACAAGCAGCTCATGCAGCTCAATATCAAAAAAACAAACAACTAGTCCAAAAATGGGCAGAAGACCTAAATAGACGTTTCTCCAAAGAAGATATACAGATTGCCAACAAACACATGAAAGAATGCTCAACATCACTAATCATTAGAGAAATGCAAATCAAAACTACAATGAGGTATCACCTCACACCGGTCAGAATGGCCATCATCAGAAACTCTACAAACAATAAATGCTGGAGAGGGTGTGGAGAAAAGGGAACCCTCTTGCACTGTTGGTGGGAATGTAAATTGATACAGCCACTATGGAGAACAGTATGGAGGTTCCTTAAAAAAGTAAAAATAGAACTACCATACGACCCAGCAATCCCACTACTGTGCATATACCCTGAGAAAACCATAATTCAAAGAGTCATGTACCACAATGTTCATTGCAGCTCTATTTACAAAAGCCAGTACATGGAAACAACCTAAGTGTCCATCCACAAATGAATGGATAAAGAAGATGTGGCACATATATACAATGGAATATTACTCAGCCATAAAACGAAACGAAATTGAGTTATTTGTAGTGAGGTGGATGGACTTAGAGACTGTCATACAGAGTGAAGTAAGTCAGAAAGAGAAAAACAAATACCTTATGCTAACACATGTATATGGAATCTAAAAAAAAAATAACAAAAATAAACTGGTTCTGAAGAACCTAGGTCAGGAGAGGAATAAAGACGCAGATGTAGAGGATGGACTTGAGGACATGGGCAGGAGGAAGGGTAAGCTGGGACGAAGTGAGAGAGTGGCATGGAAATATATACACTACCAAATGTGAAATTGATAGCTAGTGGGAAGCAGCCACATAGCACAGGGAGATCCGCTCCATGCTTTGTGACCACCTAGAGGGGTCGGATAGGGAGGATGGGAGGGAGACGCAAGAGGGAAGAACTATGGGGATATATGTATATGTATAGCTGATTCACTTTGTTATAAAGCAGAAACTAACACACCATTGTAAAGCAATTATACTCCAATAAAGATGTTTAAAAAAAAAGGTAAATGGGGTCCCTAGAGCCATGCCCCAAATACTATAGCAAGGAAAGTGTGTCTTTTGCTATAAGATGCATATTGATTAAGTTAACTTACTGAAGTCTATTAAAAGAAATTCATCTAATATAGCAATAGTGAATCCTATCTCCATAGACCAAAAACTCTTAAACCTGGTAGAACAATTGTCCTCTCATCCAGCACAATTTTACAATGAGATTTTCTCCCTTATCTAAAGTATTATGTGTGTGATTTTCTTACCAAGAGACAATTAATTGACACTGGTCATTAACACCTCTCTCAACCTCTTCAAACAATTAGCATCAAATTATTTCTTGTCTTGTGGAAATTGAAAAGAAAATCATTAACAGATGGTACCAAATTATAAGATTTTTTTTTTCTATTTAGTATTTCTATTTTGCAGTGGCTTTACAAACACTATTGTTTCTTTTTTTCAGCAGGAGTTTCACAATTATGATGGGACATTTCCTGCCAATAACAAAACCAGTGGCTCGTCTAACTTGGGACTATCAAAAGCAGTATCATGTGGTGACCATAGCCAGTTTCATTCTTCTGTACCAGTAGAGAAGTATATGTAAAATAGAATATAATTTTCACCATGACTAATGCATTCAGTAATTATTACTAAGATAAATTCTCAAAGAAAAATAGACATTTATTTATACTAAACTTTTTTCATTTTGTTTTATTTTTACAACTTGGCTGCCTGTCTGTCTTTATTAAGGTAATACTTATTTGATCTCTAGTTAAAATAAAAGATTTTTGTCCAACAAAAAAAAATTAAATAAAAAAAAAAAAGAAAACCTCATAGATATAGGGAGAACACAAAGATGGCACCCATCAGCCTCTGTCTTTGGAGAGTATTTCCGTAGGCCCCTGGATGTGTGTTAAATTAGATGCCTGCCTCTCAGGCCAATGCTTTAAGATAAGCCTCTTCCACAGAGACTGGGTGTTTTTCAGTTAACTGCCTCTGTGCTGGGTTGGAGGGTGGCTGAGTCCACCCAAGCCCTTTATGGAATGTTTCTCAGTTTGCTATAGTCTTGTTGGCTTCAAAGCTAGATGTTTTGGGGGCTTGTTTCCCAGGTGCAAGTCTTAAAAGCTAGGGTTCCAGATGTGGGGGTGAAATCACTTCACTTCTTACAGAGAAGCTCAGGAATTTGACTTCCCTCCCAACTGTGGGTCACCGTGCACCAGGTGTGAGGCTTCTGGCAATATTGTGTTTCAGTCTCTCCTACCTTCTTGGATGTGGTTTTTTCTTCTTCACCCAATGTGTAGGAGTTGCTCAGCTAGTTTGTTTTGTGTTTTTTTTTTTTTTTTTTTTTCCAAAGGACGTTTTTCCATATGTAGCTCTAGATTCGGGATGTCTGTGGGAGGAGGTGGGTGTAGGCTCCTCCTTTATGGCCATCTTGAACTGGAACTGTTAATTCTTAATTAGTGTGGTGTCTAATTGCCTAGCTCCGGTCAAATTTTTCTTGGTCCTAGGGAAGCTTTTATGGAATGTACGGTGGGTTGACTCATTCCTTTGGCACTTTTTTTTTTTTTAACATCTTTATTGGAGTATAATTGCTTTACGATGGTGTGTTAGTTTCTGCTTTATAACAAAGTGAAGCAGTTATACATATACATATGTTCCCATATCTCTTCCCTCTTGTGTCTCCCTCCCTCCCACCCTCCCCATTCCACCCCTCTAGGTGGTCACAAAGCACCGAGCTGATCTCCCTGTGCTATGCGGCTGCTTCCCACTAGCTATCTATTTTACATTTGGTAGTGTATATATGGGTGTTAAGCTTTAATTCTTGGTTTATATGTTCGGTCAAAATATGGTCTTTAAGGACTGAATGTGAATCAAATGATTTCTAAGGGAAATTTTCTTTTCTTCCAGTATGATCTGCAAAATCCTGGCTGTGGTTTCGTGATGTTGCTGGTCTGTGTGTCTACAGCCTGAGCACTGAAGGTGGGACTGTTTTAGAGGATAATTTCCATCTGGATAACTTCCCTCTGAAGGATTAGGGTTTTCTGTACACATAAGTCACTGTGCTAGGAAATGGAAGGAAATGCTTTTTTTTCTTTTCTTCTCTTTTACATTTCTTTCTTATTTGTTTATTTATTTGAGATATTTTGTAAGAAAAATCAGTTTCCTCCAGGCAATTAAAATGAATATAGACTTGCTATTTTATAGTATACTGATACTTTCTGTGTACCTTCATAAAACTTTCCCCAGGCAACATTCCAGGGAAGCAACTGTTAAATCACTTCATAACCAGTATCAGTGGTTATGAATATATAGCAGAATATAATCTCCTGCTAGGTCTTGAGAGGAAAACATGAACTCCAAATTAATTTTGTCTCTCTTCAAGGATAATCTATTTATCCATTCCATAAATGCATTCAGAACTATTTTTGATAGATTACCATGTGCTAAGTTATAACTGGCTGGGGAGGCAGGCCACACAAATGAAACTTTTTTTCTGCCAGAAACAAAAAATATGGTACTGCAGGCTTCCCTGGTGGTGCAGTGGTTGAGACTCTGCCTGCCAGTGCAGGGGACACGGGTTCGAGCCCTGGTTTGGGAAGATCCCACATGCCGCGGAGCAACTGGGCCCGTGAGCCACGACCACTGAGCCTGCGCGTCTGGAGCCTGTGCTCCGCAACAAGAGAGGCCGCGACGGTGAGAGGCCAGCTCACCGCGATGAAGAGTGGCCCCCGCTCGCCGCAACTAGAGAAAGTCCTCGCACAGAAACGAAGACCCAACACAGCCAAAAATTAAATAAATAAATTTATTTAAAAATATATATATATGGTACTGCAATGCTAATATTAGCATTTTTATTCCAAAATATTATTTAAAGCAGCATAAGTTTGTGTCAAATGAGTGATAAGATCTTAAGGCCTATGGGAGTTCAGAAGCAAGAAATGTCACAAGAAGCTAGGTGAGTCAAGGAAGAATTCCTCGTGAAGATAGTATTTCAGCTGGCAAATAAAGAGGAGTTGAATTTGCCATCATAATTTTCTTGGCATCTGGCCCCTCCCAGTCCAAATCTTTCATCCTGGAAAATCACTGGCCTCTATGTTTCTCTGTTTTTACCTCATCCCCAATCACAAGTCCTAACCTCTGGGAACACTATTCATAGAATCTTGACCCTGAAGAGATCTTTGGAACATGGAAGAGATTAAAGACCCACTCTTCACATTGAAGCAAGAACAGGGACCCAGAGGCCAGTCCACTCACTCTCTCCCATTGCCCTGCAGCAAAAATCATGATACCTCAAGGCGAATATACCATGTACCTTAAACTACCAGTCTAGGCCCACTCACTAACAGAATTCACCAGATAGATTAAAAGGTTAACTGCCAGTGGTTAGACTGCTAATTAGTGATAACTCCTAGGTGAGACCTTCCAGTCTGGTGCTTCTGTTATTATTCTTAGTTCACCATCAAAATAAGCATTACCTCTAATTTAGCCTCAGGACCAATTACATAATTTACAACAAATGTTAAGAATTTTAAGAAGGGGGCAGAAGACCATTAAACAAATCAAGAGGCCCTTCTGGGCATGGGGACTTTGTGACTACATATGTTGCATGCCCACAAAGCCAGCCTGCTTATCTTCTTATGTTGATCCTAAAGAGGGAGAAAGAAAATGGGTAACTAAAAAAATGATTAATTCCAAGTGAAAGTCACTTTTAGCTTCAATAATTTTTTTCCATGTTTTCCATCTAGGAAATGTGGGTGAGTCATTCAGGCAGCATGTCTGTGGGGAGGAGTCTAATGGTCCCACTGTAGCAGATTTCACAACATACTTCCTAAGACTTGAATTTTACCCTCTAACTAAAAACAAAACAAAACACAAAATCCAACAACAATAACAGAAAAGAAAAAATCCATGAACAAATAGTAACTGTCCATCAGTGACCCATTTTCTGCCTCTTTTGGTTTTATTAAGCTTTTCTGTTATAAATACTGTTCTTGACTACTTTATGTGAACTGAAGTCCTAAAGTCAGAAGGCAAGGTGAAATATTATAGTGGCCAGGGGAGGATAGCCTGATTTTTAGGTGAAACAGATGGGCAATCAAGGGATTTGGAGTTCTTTCTCTCTTACTGCATTTTCTGAAGTGCAGTGAGTAAACTAAACCTTGGAGAATTAGTTTGATGCAGGTAAACAAAGCTCTTCCCTTTTACTAGCTTTTTCTACCCTTCCACTCTCACCAGGCCTCAGAGTTGCCAATCCAACAGAAAATCTCCAACACCTTTAAACAGCAGAAAGGCTGTCTGAAGGGCTGCTAAAGAAATGCAGCTGGGAAGGGGAGCACTTTATAGCTTGCTTATTGCGTCTGGTGTCAAGCTGGAACCTATGATGCTGTCATTCTGAAAAGAAAGTAATCAACATGAAAAAGAGCTTAATTTTTTTCTATCCAGGCCCCCACCAAAGAATCACTTAGATTTTATATTTAAAATAGTTCTGGGAAAAGAAAAGAAATAAATATGCTGGGTTGGTTCACATAACTATCAAAAAGCCAGTTCATAAACTCAGGGATTAGCATTTCCCAAGAGTTAACACGTGGTCCTTTGAGGTGATTTAAATTATTTCTGACCCCATTTGCCTAAAAAATAGAAGGATTAAGCTTCCCGTAAAGGTAGCTAACTCTCACCCTGAAAAGGGGTATAGTGGAGACTCTAATGCAAAGAAGGGAATAATCAAAAATATTCCTGTAAGGTTTTGGGATCTAGCATTTTTAAGGAACAGAATTTCCTTAATTATATTTGCAGACATGAATGTACATATGACACACTGGATATACACTGACTCATGAGAGAAGCTACAGCATCTCAAAGCTTTCTGAGGAGAAGAGTGTTATCAATTTGTGATTGTAAAATGTAGCTAATCCATTTATGAATAAAAGACTATAAAAATTCTCATGTGCTCAGGAATAAATCACTGCATATACATGTATTAATATTTAAAATCAAGAGGTCCCTTCCTGAACTCCATTTTTGGAAATCAGAAGATAATAGGCATGCCCAAATGTGCATATTTTTGGATAAAGATGAAATGAGGAACCAGGGCCTTTCATAGGGTTTCTCTTTTTAATATCCAAAGGACGGTCATACCCATTGCTTCAATCTGACCAACACTTTTAGATTTTCTCTGGCTAATGGGCTCTGAAATAGACTTTCCTGATTTTCTGTTTAATGAATAGATATTCACTTGTGACACATAGGAAACATCAAAACCGTACAACTGTCTCGAAAACCTAAAAAAAATAAGGCTGATGGTTTACTCATACTTTGATTCCTCAAATGAAATCCTGTTCAAACAAAGCAAGAAAACACATTGTTCTTTATACCCCACTCTACCCCTCCTACTCAGACACCTGCGGTTGCTGCCAGCCAGAAACTGAACACCTACCTTGCTCCTGACCAGGTACTTATATTTGAAGAAGACAGCTTTCCATGTCCAAATTGGGGCTGATATCCTTTGGGGAAAGTGGAGGAAGAAAGAGAAAAAGAATTTGAGGGTTGAAAAGCAGTGGCCTTCCAGTTTACCTTACATTCCCACAAGCAAACCATTAGCAGAGGCAGCAAGGAATAGAGAAAACACTCATGAATCTTCAGGCTGAAGCCAGAGTATAAAGCTTTTTGTTTTTCTCTGGATTCATTTGTGTTATTGCTGATGTTGCTTATATGTTCTCTCGTAGTTCAGAGTATCATGAACAGCCACTGGGGAGTAAGATCAGATCTCAACTCAGTATAGCAAGACCAAACCAGATAAATCTCTGATAGAAACTGGAAGCTGGGCTGGAAGCTGTGCACCTCAAACTCTCCTTGAGCTGTAAATCTGAGAAGAGGATTTACTCACTCTTCAAAGGGGCAGTGAGCAGAAATAAAGAAAATTCACACACCATGTCTCTTGACTGAGTATCAGTACAGCACCTACCCCATTCAAGAATGAGTGTTCTTAATTCTATGAGTCTTTGAATATATTATTATATAGCATTAGCATGGTCCAATAAACAATGGGCATGGATGGAAGAAAAAATATTTGTAATAATTGCAATCTCCACTGCTTACTGCCAGTTACCTGAAAAGATCTAGTAATATTTTTCACTTGATGATGTCTCAAATGTGTCTCTCTACCTAACCTGATTCATTTTTGTTCCCACTTTTACCAGATCTTTGAGTCTAGATCCTACACACTACACTGAAGTCTTTCAGAAATGCAATTACAAGTCGTGCTCCTTTGTTTCTGATTTGCATTTCTTAGATTCCATTGCCTTCTAGAGCCATTTTACTTTGAAATATAAATCTAGTTTCAAGCAATAGGTATCCCAGAATTAAGGTAGAATACAAAATCTTTTTTTCTTTTTCTGTTCAGTTCTTATAAGGAATGGGACACCTAGACCAGATTTGATGAGAAACAACCCAGGGTACTGAGCTTTTAAATTACTTCTGGTTTGCTGGAAATCTGAATGTCCCTAAATGACTTCCGTAAAGGAAGTATTGCCGGAAGTCTGTAACTTTCCTGGAATTTGAGGTAGATTCCTGTGCCCTGTGTTCTTGCTGAAGAAGAAATAGCATAAATCACATTCTTAATATGAAAGCTCCATTCTCAAGGCCGTGTCTTAAGCTGATTGCCAAGGAGAAAACAAGCTGAACCAGGTCACATAACAAAGGGCTAGTTCAATTCCAAAGAGTATGAGAATGATAACTTAGATCTAGTTCATGGTTGCTACCACTTCAGTTTGCTACAAAATCAGCAAACGATCAGTGTAAAAGGATACATGAAATTAAAATGCAAGAAAGTGGAGACACCTTGACAATACTTTCTTTTTCCTCAGGGAGACCCCAAAGCTTTGTGATCTACAAACACACAAAGTTTCAATAACCCAGAGTCATTAGCTTAGTGAAAGGTCAAAGCATCACTCAAGGGTCTACCAACTACCATATAAGGAAACTCCTTGCTAACCCACAATAACTTATTTCACTGTTCCATTCATTTCTCTGTCAAAATCAGGGTGCCATAATTAGGAAAATGCCTTCAACATCCAAAACATATTCACAGACCCACTGCAGACAGCTTCTTTGATTTGTCAGCCTTAAAACTAAAACAGTAGTTATTTTACCAGCAAAATGGATTTATTTGGGAAAAGCAGAAAATTGCAGTTCAGGACAAGCAAGCTATGGTGAAACATAGGCAAGTCCAAAGGGACAAAGGGAAGGTCAGTTTTTGTTAGGTTTTAGGAGGAAACTGGGGAGGGTTGTTTTGAACAAAATTTCCTTGGAGAAGAGCAAGAGTTTGAGATTTTGATGTTTTCTCATTGGCTGCACTCAGGAGTTAAAGCTTTGTTGCTGGGGCAGGAGAGTTCTTCCTTCTTTTTCTTAAAAGCAGGAAATAAAATTCCCATGTGATTCATGTCCTCACTTGTCAAAATAATTCTTATCTTCCTTCTTCCTGAAATGAGTGTGTAAGAGCTCCCCCTTCAGGGCTTCCTGACTCTATTTTATATGAGGTTTTCTTTATTTATTTTCATAAATTATAAGAAATGAACTCTGACAAGCTTAAAGAGAACATGATCATTTATTGGAAAGATCTTGAATAGCGACATAGTCCATGGAAAGGCTGGAGAAGTAGACGCTGAGAAGGAATTCTCGGTGAGACATTGATCAAAGTGCTCTCGCTAGAATAAAGAAGCTCTAAGTATTTTTCCATGCTTCACAGCACCTCCAATATCACAAGATAGTGATATTAGTCAATGTTGACTAATATCACTAATTGACTGACATTAGTCAATGTTGACTAATATCACTAATTGACTGATATTAGTCAATGTTGACTAACATCACTATCTAATATTGACTTGATTAGTCAACATTAGAACATATGCCCACTCCTTGGATAGGGGAGAGGAGACCATACTGATGTACAGTGCTACCAGGATGGATGATACACAATCACAGAGAAATTATTGCTCAAAAGTTACTTGCAATACTATTACAAAGCAACAGGTGGTGGATGGGGTAATGGATACTGAGTTGCTGAACAAGCATCAAATATCCACTACCCAGCCCAATATATTTATGCAACGTTCTTCCTCATTATTTTTCTGCTCAAATGCTCCTGGGATGGTCACTCAGCCCATTTGGAGGTGCCACACTGACTATAAGATCAATCCACAGCATTCCTGCACTTGTGTATCCAGGACATGAGAAGTTGTGCTAATGTAGCCATGTTACTTGCTCTGCACTTAAGAACCATGACCCTGAAGAAAATCCACTGGGCTGCAGCTGTCCCCAGTGATAAATTCAGTGCTTGTCAATTTTTACAAATGTTTTAGCTGAAGACTTTGAGGAGTAATTCTTCTTAGAAGGCTTTTCTACCTCACTAGAGAGCCTTCCAGGAAAAAAAAGTCTTAAACATCAACAACAAATATCTCCTACTAGCTGTACCGATTTCTCCGTAGACAGTCTCTTGGAATTCAAGATGGGATTTTAAATCTGTCTTCAGAGTATAAAGGATGAAAAAAAAGAGAGAGAAGAGGGACAAGAAACAATGAGGGGGGATATGCACATACTTTACCCATGCAGGTCTCAGTTATTTCACCTGCACTGAGTCAACCACCACAAAGCAAAAACATCTCTTGTCTCATTCCCACAGTATGCCATGTGACCTACATGACCGGTTCCTTTAGATGAAGTTAATGAACTCACTAGTGTTCTATTGATCAAGCTGAGGATCTGTACTGGAATATGATAGAAAGATGATGGCATTTGGAGAAAATCAGACTGAGATTTACATCTCTGCTCCTCTATTAACTAGACAAAAAAAGTAACCCTCTGAACCTTATCTGAGGTCTATAAAATGATTTTTATTTTGTCCCTATTCAGTGAGATGATGTATGTAAAGTGACTTGTGTTTAATGGGTGCTCAATAACGATCATTCTCTCTTCTATCTCTGGTATAATTAGAAGAATATAATTATATTCTGGAGCATATAATTAAATCTGGAGCACACATAAAAATCTAGTCTTCATTTCTTCACACGTTAAATGAGAATTTATTGCATGTCTACACTATGCCAGATACCATTCTAGAGACTCGGCATGTAATGGCAAACAGGAAAAATAAAGTCCCTTCCCTCATGAAGCTTACATGCTGGGGGCAAAAGATAGTGACAAATAAGTAAACAAATAAATACAAAATATAATCAGAGAAAAACAGTGGTGAGTGCTCTGAAAAACATAATGCAGGGTGGGGATTGGCTATTTAAATAGAGTAGAGAGGGCTTCTCTGAAGAGGTAACATATGAATACTAATATGAATGATTTTTTAAAATGCTGACCTTGGAGACATACGGAGAAAGATGGTCCAGGTGGAGGAGACAGCAAGAATTAAGGCCCTAAGGTAGCAACAAGCCTAATATTCTTGAAGAACAACAAGAAAGTCAGCATGAGTGACGCTCAGAGGGAGTGGGATATACTGTTAGGAGAGAAACTCAGAAAAGCAGCTCTTGCCAGATCATGCAGGGCCTTATAGGCTTTTGTGTGGAGTTTAGATTTTATTCTCGTATAATGAAAAATCATGGGAGGGTCTTAAGAAGGTTAGAAATATAATTGGACTTCTGATTTAACAGAATCACTTCTGACTGCTGCCTGGAGAATAGATTCCTGAAGACAGTCATCATCCCCCACTCTAAACACATTTCCATTCTAATCACAGTCTTTGGGCTATAGTCTAGGTCACTCATGAATTTCTTCAAATGGATATTAAACATAATATTTTGGGTGTTGTCTAACCAGTTCCAAGTAGTATGAGAGTATGTACCTCAGTTGCTCAGCATACTGTATGTACAGCAAGGAAATCTAGGGTCATATTCACTTTTTTTAAAAAATTACTGCATGGCAAGATGAAGTAAGAATCACTAGATTGACTCCTGCTTGAAATAATTTAAAAACTGGGTGAAATATGTGAAACAAAGATTTTCAGACATTGTATGTTAGATAGCACGGGGTAATGCTTCTCGAGAGAAGAGAAACAAATAAGGGGAGCCCTACAATTGCTCCAGCTTACCATCTGCAGAGTTTCCAGAGCAATGAGTCAAGAAGCTGAATGGGGGAGTCCAGACAAGTCAAGGTGGCAAGAGCTCTCAGAGCAAAGTGCCAGAGAAAAGAGAAGAGCTGCACAGACAGAAAGTTCTGGAGGTCTGTGGAGAGTTCCCCTCCAGGCTCCAGCTGAGAACTTAGTGTACGCAACTAAGAACACTACCCAAAAGTCAGGGAAAGAACAATTCAAAAGGACTAGAGGGAACAGTCTCCAGAGCCCACATGGGACCAAGAATAGTTTGTGTTCCCACCAGGCAGAGTGGAAGAACCTTGTAATGCATCATACATTTGGGTATTCAGAAGGGTATCTTTCTCCACTGTGAAAGATGGAGAAAGCTAAGCTGTAGACTAACAGCTGCTCTAATTCCACCTTAAAAATTTTAAAGCAAGGCTAGAAAATATTAAATAGTTTCTATGTAATGTAACTGCATTCCAAAATAAATCCAAAAGAAGAAATCAAAAGAGAAATTAGAAAGTATTTGGAATTAAAAAAAATAAAAACAAAATATCAAAATTAGTGAGTAGACAAAACTAAGCCCAAAGTGAGCAGAGAAAAGGAAATAAAGATCAAGCAGAAATCAGTGAAACAGAAAACACAAAAGCAATTGTGAGAATCAATAAAACCAAGATCTTATTCTTTGAGTAAATAAAAGTAATAAACCTCTAGCCAGCCCAAAGAGAGGAGACACACCTGAAAGAAAGAGAAGATATAACTACAGATCCTAACAGATATTAAAAGGGTAATAAGGGAATGTCAGAAACTTTATGTCTAAATAATCTGATGAATTAGATGAAATGGACAAATTCCTTGAAAGATAAGCATAACTAAAGCTCCTTCAAGAATAATTAGATAATCTGTAGAGCCCTACACCTATTAAACATATTGAATTTGCAGTTTAAAAATGTCTCCACAAAAGGAATTCAAAGTTCAGATGATTTCACTCGTGAACTCTATAAAATACTTTAAAACAAAATCATACAATTCTACGCAAACTGTTCCAGAAAATTGAATACATGAGAACACTTCCTAATTGATTTTATGAGGCCATAATTATCTTTATACCAAAATGAAATAAAGACATTAAAAGAAAAGACAGCCGCAGAACAATATCCCTCATGAAAAATACAAAAAACCTTAACAAAGTATTAGCAAATCAAATCTAACAATATTTTTTTTTTAAAAATGCATAATGACCAAGTGAATTTATCCCATAAATATGATTGGTTTAATATTTAAAGATAAATCAATGTCATTAACCATGTTAACAAGTTAAAAACAAAGACCATGATCATCTGAAGAGAAGCAGAAAAACATTTGACAAAATCCAGCATCCATTCCTAATGAAAACTCTCAGCAAACTAGGAATAAACGATACTTCCTCCAACCTGATAAAGGTCATCTATGAAAAACCTACAGCTATCATCATATTTAGTGTTGAAATATGGAGTGTTTTCCCCCTGAGACCAGGAATATGGCAAATGGTATCTTTACTCCCTCCCTTTACTCATTTTATTTGTCTTTGGTGCAATAAGTCAAGACAAGAAATAAAGGCACCTAGATTGGAATGGAAGAATTAGAATTGTCTTTATTTGCAGATGCCATGATATGTAGAAAGTCATACAGAGTCTGCAAACAAGCTACCAGAACTACTGAGGTTGGCAAAATTTCAGGATAAAAGCACAATTTAAAAAACTCAGTTGTATTTCTGTATGCTAGACACCCAACTCGTGTCTTTAAAGACAGGGTTTCCTGAAATATAAACCAAGGAAAAGCTAGAGAGTTTGTTTAAAGACATAAATTGGGTGATTCTAACAAAAAATAAATTTGAGAACCACAGATATAAAACAAACATATTGAACCAATTTCATTAAAGTCAAGATTCTGGTGCTCCAAGTGGGCAAAGCTTCATCTTACAGAATTCTGTCCTGAAAGTGATGGTTTGTTCCTGGTTATGTTACAAAAAAAAAAATGCTTTATTTATCTTGCAGCTTTGTAAGTTTACATGTTGTTAAACTACTAAAGCATTTTGGGAAATAAATAGCAAAAAGTTAAGAAATACTCAATAGACATCAATAAGAGATAAACAGTCTCCTGGCACAGTCACACAATAAAATATAATTCAGTGGTTACTGTGAATTAATAGATCTGCATGTGTCAATCAATGTGGCTCACTCTCTAAAATGTCATTGAATGAAATAGGGAGTTTCAAAACACTCACATAATTTTTTAAAAATACAAAATACACATAGGTTTTAAGCTTTTGTATATAGTGAAAAATTTTCAAAAACATGGGCTAGGAGGATTCACACAAAAGGTATATTAAGGACTGACTCTGAGTAAGGAGAACAGGATTAGTGAGATAGAGACTTCAACCTAAAAGAAAGATCAGAAGTAAAAATAAATTTATCAATTTCACATTTATTCATTTTCTGTGGTGGGTACATAGGTGTTAGTAATATTATTCTCCACGTTTTTTTCTATTTCATTTTTTTCCCCAAAATTAAAAAAAAAAAAGTTATTTGAAGTTTGATGTCTCAAAACATTATGAGGGTAATAAAACAGCTATAAAGCAACTAGTGACAGACATAATAAGGCAACATAAAAAAGCAGAAGAAGAAATATGAGTCAGCTGTGATTTCTGTAATTACACTGATTGAATTTGTGGTTATTTGGGGAAGGGATGGTCCATTCCCACATGTAACAGTGTCACAAAACAGCAGTTTGAGGTTTCAGGGGCACCTTGCTTTTGATAGCTATGTCTTTTAAAGGGCTTTTGGGAATAACCTTTCCAAGATTCATTCCAACTCCTAAAACTTTCAATCAAATTACACACAAGCAGAACCCCCTGAACTTCACAATCACCTGTCCTATCACCTTCAGGATATGGTAATCCTTGCCATTGATGTACAGCACTTCATAAACTAGGAGATAGCAGATTGTAAGAGATCTAGCAATGAGCCCCTATGATGTGGCATTTACTGCATTAAGCATATTATAGACAGTATTTTAGTGACTTCTCACTGCAATACTATGAGGTACATGTTACCATGCCCATGTTACAGATGAAGAAGTGGATACTATGAGGTTAAGACCCGTAGCCAAAAAGACTAGTCCAGCATGTCTCTGAGTCCCCACATGCACAGCATAGATAACAGCTTCTCCCCTTTCTCCTGCTAACAGGGAGAGTGTACTCCATTAGGCAAGAGCAAAATGAATTATTTTAGAGGTCTGAGGGCAATTATTTGTGTCTTAAGTGGTGGGAGTGAGGTTACCAAAAAGTAGAATGCAGATTGCCTTTGGGTCCCTGATAGTCTGACTTCTATTGTTCTTAATACACATTCCCCATGTCTGAAGCAACTCTAACATTGGTCAGAATCTAATGCGCGTGGTCTTAATTGATGTTGCCTTCTTAGCCCAAACTCTCCCAGCCTTAGAGCTCATCCCCAGCCAGACCTCAGGCAGGAGCTGATTGGGGTTCCCAACAGCCCCCGTCATGCACCTGCCACTTCAGCTCAGTTTTGTAACCAGCCAGGTAACCAGTGAGAGGCAGAGAGGAGATTGGAACTCCAGTCTTTCAATACTCCAAAGTCCATAGTCTTTCCTGCATACCAGCTGACTTTCCTATTTAAGCCCTGGCAAACACAGAAGAATCTTAATTAACATTTGCCTGTAGTGCGAAACTTTAAGAAATAATCTTGGGTTATTAAACATGAACTACTCCCTTTTATCTCATTCTGAGTTCTCTGCGGGATGTTTAGAATTCAGGGGACTTCTGAAACAGTAGACAGGAAAGAAACGGCACAGCTCAAATTTCCCAGCTTCTGCATTTGCCCTTGCTTGACCACCTCACTGCACAAGAGCAACAGGCCCTTTGGTTTGAACTTAACAGATGCTTGTTTCCTAATAAGATCTTAGAGAAAGAAAGGCAGAGGGGAAAGTGTAACACAGGAGCTTGAGGTAGTCAGCTATGAAGGCTGCATTCCCATTAGCCCTCTAAGACTTTTTAATAGGGAAAAGGACATTAACTGAAATTGGAGTCTCTAAGTGATTCCAGGCATGCTGCCTGAGTTTGGGGTTCCAAATACTACAAGGAAGCTTTTGCTGCTAAGTTTGTCAATTAATTCCTTGAGCCCAAAGGGGATTTGAGAGAAGATTAAGCCATATGCTACTGATTGGTTTACACTTAAGTCGGCAATATGTTGTTTAGAAAGTAAGATTTGGTGGGGGAAGAAAAGGCAGAAAGAAACCTTATAGTGCTGTTCTAATACCACTAAAGATTTATTTGCTTCATAGTAGTAAAGTAGAGATTTTTTCCCAAATGTAATTTAAGTCTAATCTCCCTTAATACCTTAAATGTAAGGTGAAGTCAAAAGCAGCTGGGTTTCAGCTGACTACTCAGCATGCGCTTGGGAAGATCAGGAAACTCGGGCAGATTTTTGAATTGAGGACTCTGATAACTCCACCAGCCTTTGGAGAATCTATAAGATAGGGGCTTAAGGGCAAGGGCTCATATTACATCTACCACTCATTTTCTCCAGGGTTTTTCCCCCCACCAGTTCTTGATGGGAGTTATTCTATTTATCTGCTATTTCCAGCTGTTAAGGGCTAAACTGTTGGGCAAAAGTCAACATAGAGAAGAAACTTATCAGTATGTTCTCTTGTGAAAATAATGGGATGCAAGAACCCAGTGCTGGCATGATCCCCACCATTTTCCTTTCCTTCACTTCACCTCCTACCCCATCCCTTCACATTCCAAATAGTTGTCAAGTTTCTGAAGTCTTGAGAGGAAATGTCGACAAAGAGTGCTTTGACTGTAAGAAATTGTGTCAAGGAAAGAAACTCTGCATGTACAGGGCACTCTAATGGGCACTCTAATGGGCACTCTGCATGTACAGGGCACTCTAATGGGAGCCAATAATGGCTCCATTGCCTGCCACCTTCCTGGAGGCTGACTGTTAGGAAGGCAGAGGTGGCATGCCACAGACTTTTCTCTAAATTCAGTTATATCCTCTCTTTATAGACAAGCAGCTCTGAGGTGGCCTCAGAAACACATACAAGAGAGTGAGATTAAAATACATAGATGGAATACTGGAACCATAGCAATGGTGATGATTCTCCCTGAATTCCCCCATTAAAACATATAAAGCAACTAAAATAGCAAAACAAAACTCACACAGACAACACCCATGACAACACCAGGTAACAAAGGTACTCCTATGAACCCCAGAATATAAACAGGTGGGGAATGACCACTTAGAGCCAAAAAGCCCTTGTGATATCAGCATCTATGTGGAATGAAGCCAAAGGGCATCACACACACCTGAGAACAGGGAACCCCAAAATTGTTAACAGGGGCACACTGGACAGCACACATCGCAAGCCAAATGAGGACAGCAGCAAACCCTGGGAGGAGTTTGAACACCTCCTTGTAGCCATCCAGGTACAAGGAATCTGTGGAGAGATCTGAAAGTGCTGAAAAATATGCCCCTAAGAACTCTCAAAACTAATAAACTCCCCTTCCAGGACAAAGGCCCTCACGGAGGAAAAGCTGCTGGAAGGAGAATCCCCACTGGACAGGGCAGGGACGGTGGGCACACAGGGAGAAAGAGACACCGATAGAGGTAGGGCGGGGGCATCCCTGAGGGGCAGCTCTCAGAACAACTTCAAGAAAAAGAATAAAAGAAGGAGCTCAAGAGACAGGAAACCAGAATGACCACTTCAACCCAACCCTTTCTCCTAAACATTCAGGAAAACTAGTTTCACATAAAAGTGAGCAACCAAAAAGGATGGAGGTAATATGACCTACAAAGTTCTCATAAGCAAAATAGACAAGAGGGACAACCTAATACCACTACAAATAATGAAAATACACCAGAAAGACAGGTCCACAAAACGAATCAAAACGGTGACCTACTTCCTCAAATAAGCTATAAAGCACATGAATTTGATATAAGACACAGAGTACAGCATAAAAATAGGTGAAATAAGAGAAGAGAGCTCAAGAAAATTTTAAAATACATTGCTAAAAATCATTTCAGAAATGAAGACTAAATGACTAAACTAGAAGGAACACAGAAGTGAATAAACACAAAAGACCATGGAAGTTGAAAAAGAAAAAAAGTAGCAGATATAGAAATTTTTTAAAAAATGAAGAACCAACACACCTGTGTTACCTTTCTGTTGCTATGTATCAAATATTCCCCAAACCTACAACCATATATTACTCTCTTGGTTTCTGAGCGTCAGACAGAACATAAGTGGGAGAGATTATTCCTACTCCATGATGTCTGGGGCCTCAGCTGGAAGACTTGGGGGCTGGAATCATCTAAACCCTTGTTCTCTCATATGCCTGGCAGTCATTGTTGGTTCTTTTCTGAGAGCCTGGCTAGGGCTGTGAGACAGGCTGGGACCTGGGACCCATTGCTGCAGCGCTGCAATGCTTGCACATGGACACACCGCTCCTCAAGCAAGAAAACACAAAGCAACTATATGGGACTAAAAATAACTGCACGCATGTGCAGTTGGGGCAAATTCTGGACCCAAAAGATACAAAGAGACCAAAAACCAAACTGCCACTTTTGAAGAGCCTGGAGCAAAAGCAGGGGGTCAGGAGCAAAAGCAAGGTACTGTGCATGCCCCCTGCACATGCCCCCTGCACACACCACCACCTAAGGGGTGGTGACCCCTGGACATACCCCTACACTCACCCCATATAAGGAACAAGCTTGCCCCCACTCAGGGAGCAAGCCAGCAAGGGAACCTGTTGTTCATTCTCGCTCCCCTCTGCTGCAGCAGGGGCCCCAATAAAGCCTTGCCTGAATTTCTTGTCTGGCCTCTGATCAATTTCTATTGATTAAGGAGGCCAAGAACCCTGGTTGGTAACAGCTGGAGCACTGGAATGTGGCCTCTCCAGGTGGCCTGGGCTCCTCACAGCATGAGGGCAGTGTCCCAAGGGCAAGTATCCCAAGAAACAATCAGGAGGAGGCTGCATTATTCTTATGACCTAGACTCAGAAGTTATATAGTGTCACTTCTTTCATCATCCATTGGTCAAGGTAGTTCCAAGGCATGATCCAGATTCAAGAAGAGGGAACAGAGACTCACCTCTCGGTGAGAAGTGTATCAGCCATAATGGGAGAAGAACATGTGGGTGGAATAAGTAGGTGAGTGTGACCATCTTTGGAAAACTACAATCTGACACAAAACTTCTAATAGAATCCCTGAGGAAGTAAACCAAAGCAATGGAGCAGAACAGATACACAAACTTTACCTGAATAAAACTTTCCTATAAGTTTTAACTAAAAGAAAAAAAAAAGAGTTGACATTATATTCTGTAAGGGTACACAATCTATCTGGGAAAATCAACACAGAAGGACCCAAACTGAGATCTATTCTAGTAAAGCTACAGGACTGTTGAGGAAAAAAAAAAAAAAAAAAAAAAAATCCTTTAGACATTCATGCAAACCAACCAATTCACTTATAAGGAAAATATGTGTCACCATATTTTTACTCCAGTGCGTTATTCCAGATAACAATGGAATAACATGTTAAGTTACTAAGGGAAAGAAAATCTGAGCCAAGAATTCTACACACCAGCAAACTGACTTTTAAGTATAAAGCCCACATATAAACTATTATAAGCATGCAAGGATTTGAGGACTATATAGTTTCTTTGTGCCTTTTCCTGAAGAATTACTAGAGAATAATACATTCTAAATGATCCAAGAATCACTGACATAAAGACTGGTAGACTGGTAGAGTTCCAGAACGGATAGCCTATGAGACCTCGATAATGACTGAGTTTGTCAGCCCAACATACAATTAACCATAGTGTTAACTGATGGAAATATCAATTTAAAAAATCAACCTCTATGCTTCCAAATACGAAATGAAGATCTATGATCTGCCCTTGAACTTTGTGGCCTGCAAAGAATATGAAAATCTAGCAGTAAGAGCACATGGTCTTTATTACAGTTATGACTGATTTGTATTGTGTGGTTAAGATTCTAAAACCAATATTTATCTACTTTATTAGGTTTTCTAATTAAAATGAGAGGTGCTTTTATAGGTATCCTGAGGATTTCAAATTGTATAGGTCATAGTAAGACTTCTTAATGTCATGCCGAGTTCTTGTCAATAGACTCAAATTGACAAGAGCAACTAATTAATGTTACTAAAAGACAGTAACACAACAGTGCTTGTCTATTTTTTAACTGACTCTCAATAAAATTTTACTTTCACTATCCTTAGTTGGAATATACAAAGATATTACTTATTTCTTCAAATTATCCCAATATTATAATATAAAGGTATAATTATGCATATTTTAAGTATCCTGAAAATGTACATTAATAAATTTTAAAAGGAAAAATTCTGAGATGCTTGTAACAAAATGCCCAATTTTAATTTTATAAGCAACAAGATCAGTAACGATGTCTATTTAGTTTCATAAACTTTTCAAATTTTGTATAAGAAAAAAAGAAACAGGTTTTGTACTGACTGTTCCCTCTGTCTTGAATACTCTTCCCTCAGATATCCACATGATTCACTTCCCCTTCTCCTTCAAGTCTTGGCTCCTTCTAAGTTGGAACTTCTCAGACCACCCTACTAAAAACTGAATTCTCCATCCCCAATCTCTGCTTATTTGTCTTCGTGCTATCTCTCACTCTAACACAACATACATTTGTCTGTTTTGTTCACTTCTGTATCCCCAGTGCCTGGCATATAGAAAGCACTCAATAAGTATGTTTCAATAAAAGAAAATAATAGACAGTGGGTCAGGGAAGGTTCTAGAAGATCCTTAGGACCAAAGGTTAAATGTCATATTGCAAAGCATTTTTTGGCTTCAAACTCTTAGAACCCTATTTGAAAACTAAAAATGATTCTCTTATCCTTCTTATACAGATGAGGAAACTAATATTCAAAAATGCTTCATTACTCACTGTGTAAGTAGAACACTTACTATGAGTCAGGCTTCAGGTACCAAATTCAGTGCTCTTGCCCCTTTATCAGTTAATTCTTAGTGGAGCCCATAGATGTTACAGTGAGCATTAAAAAATCAGCTTCAGGTAAGTAGTGAAAATAAAATACCTTTGAGGAAAAGAAAAAAAAAAAAAAATAGGAAGAGATATTTAATATAACCCAGTGCTTCTCAAGTAGGGCGTTTTCGCCCCCCAGGGGACATTTGGCAATGACTGGAGACATTTTTGTTGTCACAAATGGGAGAGTACTACTGACATCTAGTGGGTAGAGGAATAGGATGCTGCTAAACATCCAATGATGCATAAGACAGTCCCCACAACAAAGAACTATCTGGCTCAAAATGTCAATAGAGCCGAGGTTGAAAAACTCTGATAACCTGAGATTTGCTTAGTCTTTTGCACACCAAGCAAGACTAATGCACCATGAAAATCGGTAATAAGGGATAGAACAATTCTTATCACATTACCTTAAATCATTTAGCCCATTGTTTTAGTTTTAAACGTTGTTATTTAAAACAATGTAGTTTACTTACATATAAAACCCTTTTATTGTCATTTAATTACCATTCTTTTTCTTGTAATTAGCTCATTAACTGTCTTACTAAGTAAAAACAACACTAAGCAAATGAGCTAATGAGTGTCTAATCATCGGTTACTAAAGATTACTGCAGATGACTTACAAATGGCTAGCTTCTTTACTACTACTGGGAATTTCAGGTGCTAACCTTAAGTAATTGACTACAATTAATATAGCAGAGTGTATATATAAACTGCAAGACTGTTAGAGCTGAAGCAAGAAATTTTCATCATTTCTTGGGGAAAATACATTAGCAAAAGGATTGTTTGCATTCATGACCACATGCTTCCCTCCTGCGGCAGAGCCTGGAATGAGGAACGGCATATTAGAGTCAGAAAAAAGCAGACAACAGAGCACTAAACCAAGGAGGCATGGAGATGCCGGCTTATCCGGCACTGGAATGCTGTCAGGGAAGTTGTAACTTAAATCAGAGATCAGGAGCCAGAGTCCAACAACCCCAGAAGGTAGGTTTTATTATTGTAAACTGTTTCATTTATTGTTATTACCTGTTTTTCAGGTGGAAAAACTGGGTACAGAGAAGTTCAACCACTTGCCCAGACACACAACAAGCGAGCAGGGATTCAAACCAGCAATCTAGCACCAGAATTGTTCTCTTTATCACTAGGAAATGATGCCTTCTTCCTACTACACTGCAAACTCAATGCAGAGCCTGCCACTGCAGAATGAAGTGCATAGGTTTGTAACATAGGTGAATTTACTTGAATTTGTAATCCCAAAGGGTAGCCAGTTACATAGGCACCCCCTGGCCTCAGACACCAGGCCACTGAATAGACTTTAAATCGGAGAGATACTTTGGAGTCAGGCAGATCTGGGTTTGGGTTTATACTCTGCAGATTACTCTTAGTGTCACTGCTGGTAAGATAGTTAATCACTCTCCACCTCAGTTTTCTCATTTGCAAAATGGGAGTAATAATGTTTATCCTAAAAAATGCTATGATGATTAAATAAAATCATATAAAATGTTTACACTAGGACCTGGCATATAGTAGGGGTTCCCTTCACTTTAATTGCTATAGCAAATAGCAGTCTTGAAAACATTCTGTTGTAATTTTTTATTTTTGTGTTGAAATTAAAAATATACTTATACCCTATAAGTCAAAGGTAACACAAGAGAAGTTTCTAGTTTCTACACAAGAGAATATTTTCTTTACAGTTCATAGATGTGTGGAGTAGGGGTATTTATAATTAAGGGAGTGGCAAAAAAGTGATAAAGAAAACTAAGGGAACTGCCGTTATAGAAGCTGATCTCCTACTTCCTATGGGCACCAAGAAATAGCCCATAAACTCATTTGTTCTTTAATTTCATCACCCAACATTTACTGAATACCTCCTGTCTGCTAGGGGCTAACTTATTCACTAGAAATATAGAAAATCTTGAAACAAAAGGAAATAGTTTATGGTAGGAAACAATGAGTTTTTCTCCATTCCACAAATATTTATGAAGTACTAAGCATAAAAAGGCAGGAGATACTGTCAAGATGCCTGTCTCTCCCGGAACTTAGCAAGTTGTGTGACAAGTTACAACAGGGGGACAGGATACAAAGCACAGATACACAACACTGTCTTCAGATCAGGGGCATCATAGGAGCTTCCCAGAGAATCACCTCTGATCTGCATGGTGAAGGGTGAGTGAATGCTTCCTGAGACCTGGAAGCAGCAGAGCACTGCCGTCATGAGCATGTGGTGTGGATTCCCAGATCTGACTCTTCCTCCCTGTGTAAACTCAGGCAAGTGCTTCAGGTCCTTCCTTTATAAAGTGAGGATAATAAGGGTACCTACTCGTGCTGTTGCTGACTGTACTGAATGCATTAATAAATGAAAACCCTCAGAATTCTATCTGGCTCATAATTAAGTGCCCAACAAATTTGGCTGTCATTTCTCATTCTTCCAGTTTCAGCTTAAATGAGAAGTGAATGGCATGTACAAAAAAATCAAGGGCATGAAAACCCGGAACCATTTGGAAGACTGCACTTAGATTGAGTAGACTGGAGCAGAGCATCCTTCTGGGGGTACAGATCTAGCCCAGATCATGCGGAAGGAGCCTGGCTCCAGTACTGACTAATCTGGATTTTATCATGATGGTTATGGGTCATGGGAGACACTGATGGATTTTTAAGCATGGGAGTGATTGGATCTAAATTCTATTTCAACAAGATGACTCCGTTAACAATGTGGAAAGCATGTGGGCCAGAGGCAAAACTGGCTGCAAAGAAATCAGTTAACAGTGCTATTGCAGTACATTTCCAGGTGAAAATATTAAGGGTCTTGACCTAGGGCAGGGCAGTGAAGATGGACAACTTTCTCGTAGGTGAGGCATTTGGGTTAAAGGTCTTATTCTGACCTCCTAAAAGACTGATCTTAAACACATTACTCATATATCAGGGTTCAAGGTGTAAGAAGAAAGGTGTTTGTGCATTTTTTCTAGGGCTTGGACAATGTGGATTTTCTTTTTCTTCCTGTTCCTCAACAGACATTTCTTTCCTGAATGGTCTCAAGGATGATGCATTCTAAGTGCTTGTAGACTTAGAAAGAAAGAGTGTAGAAGAATCACTGGTCTCCAGGGGCAGACAGCAGTCTACTTCTACATAGGACCACTGAGTGGAATGCCAGGGTAAAAAGACATCTTTTGATCTAAGTCCCCAAGCATGCTGTATTACCAAATCTGCTTCCTATGCATTATAACATCTCCGTGTATTTCATGACAAGAAGTGGGAGGAAATTTACTCTTAATTTCATTCATTCCACTGAATTAAATCATGCACTTTTGAAATATGCATCTTAAATTACTAACAATTTGGATTAGCGTTGCTTCCATAAAATGTGCTAATAATAAGTTATGTGATTCCCTGTTTCAGAGAAAGAACTAATTCATCAAGGCTAACTTAGTTGCTTTAGAACCTCCTAAAAAGTGCAGATGAATGTGATTTACTGTTAATGTGCAGAGCTAAATTTGTTGGCAAAATTCCTCTGGTATTCTTGGTGAATGACTCCAGGTGCAGTTATTAAGGTCAAATATTAGTGTTACTGTCGAGATCTTTTTCTATAAAAACTAAGGGAGGATTACATGTAATCCTTAATATAGAGGTCCCTAATAAAGTATGTCCCATCTGCAGCTCTTAAGGCAAGATTCATTTCAATAAAAACGTGTGCTTATCAAGGTTTCAATTGTAGACTTAAGAAAATCATAAATTTATAGGCCTAGGAAGGAAGTTGCATAGCTTATTCTCTATTCCCTTGGCTCTAGATGAGACAATATGTAAAATGCTGCAATTCCCTTTGGTATGTGGAGGCCATCTGTAACACATCTCTAAGGGTCACAGTGGTTTCAGGTGATCTGGTGGGAAAGGCAGCTACTTCCTCTTTTTCTCATCATTCTACTTGGGCCCTTGCCAAAGATGCACATTTGGTCAAGAAGCACAATCTTCCGAGCAGAAGGCCCACTTATCTTACCAAGGGTATTCAAGGATTTGTACTTTCTCAGTGCGAGTTCTAAATAGGTTTATTTAGGGCCAGAGAGAGGATGACATAGGACAGTAAATTTTCCAAGACTGCCATTCACTAAAAAACTGTTTGAGATTGACAGCCCTCACAGTTCAGAATTTGAGTTTAATCTGAATATATAAGCCAGAAGGACTTTAAAAATCATGTCCTAATCTCTCTCCTTTTTTACATTTACGAACCCAGTGATATGAAAGGACTCCCTCAGGTTGTATGACTAATTAAAGGCAGCCCAAGGATTAGAACTCAATGATTGCATATTGTCCAAATAACGTAAGTGCCTCGTGTTGTGGTATATACTCACGCTTCTAGTTCTCTTTTGATAATATGATTTTTATCTTCCTCTTTAATATTAGGAGGAGGGGAAATTTGGAGAATTTCACTTCTGGCTTGCAGAATTATTGAGACTTGAGGTATATGGGAGAGAAAATTAAAAGTTGCTGAGTCACTAGTGAATTGTTTTATTGCCTCAGATGATGTGGTGGAGTGCCCCAATGATGCATATTCCTTGTTTAAAGGAAGAATCTCAACAATACAAAGGAAAACTACCCTGAATTCCCTATGTCCTCTGGGTAAGCACTTTTGGCACTTGGTATCAGACCTGAGGACAAGACTGAACACGCATGGCCAGGAGAGCACGAGCTTGGAACTTCTTACGATTCTTCAGGAAATGAGAAAAGTGACAAGGGAAAAGCAGCAATCATAGTTTCAAACTCCTGTGCCACTTTCTCTCTCCCAACCTTATAAAATAATCAAATGTACCTACCAGTTCTTTCCTAGCTCTGCTTGATATTTAATTTAGTAGGAACTTGTGCTAAGGGCTACATGCTTAAAAGGATTTATGAGCAGACTGTTCGGAGGAAACTTTATAGTTTCAGGATCCAACTCAAACCCACTAGAGAGAGTGTTATTTCCTTATGGGAATCTCAATTCCTGCAGCAAGGAAAACTGTGAAAATTAAAGCTGTTTTACGTGAAAGGGCCCTATGTGTCTCCTGCGTATTTCTGTTGGGACCATGCACTCTGACCATTGAAGACATGGTTAGAGTGGGGATGGGGGGTGGGGCAGAGAGCAGTGGACACGGTGGTTTCAAGTCACTGAAAAAATCACTTGGAGATTTCTGCGGATATTTTCAGGGAGTATGGAGATTTGTAAGCTAGCTAAGTAGACAAGAAATGGCTTTTTAATCTTTCCATTAAATATACTTTCTATTGAAAGTATTTTTAAATGGTAAACTAGAGAACCACAGACTGAGAAATGTCTGCCAGGTCTAATGGTCATCTGAATGTAAAGAATGGAATCTGGTCTACAGCCAGGTCTGATGAATTTTCAAATAATAGATACTTGATTGAAAAAAATTAAGTTTTCTATAAATCAAAGAATCAGGAAGGAAAAAAATCCCTTTTGCAGCCCTATAACACTTGCCTGAATGGGACTAGACCAGGGGTCAGCAAACTACTTACGTTCAGCGCCAGTTAGTAATGATTTTAGGTTTTTTAGGCTCAAACTATCACAACTAGTCAACTCTGCCATCGTGGTGTGAGAGCAGCCATAGACAACAAAAATGGGCTTGGCTGTGTTCTAATAAAACTTTATTCATAAAAGCAGGAAGTGGGCTGATTTTGGCCAGGAATTTAATTTACTAACCCCTGGTCTAGATGTTGATGCCAAGCTGGCTACTTAGACTCCTAAGGGGATCAAACTGAAATGTCCAAAGAAGAAGACGTGTGTGAATTGGAGGTAATTGGGTTACCGTAGATGCATTGTTGACAGATGCCATATAAAACTTTGACATATTCCTGGACCTTTCTCTTGAGTTGGTCTTCTTGACTCCCATAAAATTCAAAGATTTAAAAATTAAGGGTCTGGGGCTTCCGTGGTGCCACAGTGGTTAAGAATCTGCCTGCCAATTCAGGGGACACGGGTTCGAGCCCTGGTCCGGGAAGATCCCACATGCCGCAGAGCAGCTAAGCCCGTGCACCACAACTACTGAGCCTGCGCTCTAGAGCCACAAGCCACAATTACTGAGACCACGTGCCACAACTACTGAAGCCCACGTGCCTAGACCTCGTGCTCCACAACAAGAAAAGCCACCTCAATGAGAAGCACATGCACAGCAATGAAGAGTAGCCCCCACTCGCCACAACTAGAGAAAGCCCACGCGCAGCAACGAAAACCCAACGCAGCCAAAAATAAATTTAAAAATTAAAAAAAAAAAAAAAAGATTAAAGGTCTGCTTCTGATCTGGTCGACTTTAAATCATCCTAATTTAATTGTCAACAATAAGAGCTGGGTATCATAGACATGCAGAGGGGGTAGACTGACAATAAATCCAACCCACCTTAGTCTTCTAAAGGAAAATCACAGTGCATTTTATAAATGTGAGGCACGGAAAGGGTCATGTAAGACTAGCATTGAAGTAAGAGACTAATAGATTTCAACTAAATTTTCTCAATCCTCTCCTATGAGTCACCTCGTACATTTGAAATGGAGGAATCACTAGCAATTCTCAGATATTTTAGTTCACATGTTTTAGTGTTTTTACTGGAGAATTTATGTATTTAAAATTCACACACACACACACCCACAAAAAATTCACACACCATTTATCGCTTTGTTTTATGCAGGGGAAAGGAACTGCCTAATGTCCATATGTGTTGTAGTTTCTTAAAGGCTTTCCTTAAATGTGAAGATAAATCAATCTCCAGCTGTGTGTCAGCAACACTTTCACACTGAGAAAAGGAGCCTTGGCTGCTTTCTATATTTTAGGCTTGTCTTTAAATGTCCGGAATTTATTTCACCTCTATAGAATCAAAAACCTTAAAGGGAGAAAAGGCCTTAGCAAGCCTCCTCCTTTATCACCTAAGACAAGCACAGACTGGGCTTCCTTTCACAGTGCATGTGAAGGGACTTCTCTGGCTGCTGCAGCAGTTTCTCTTGGCAAGAAAAATCCTCCTCTTTTCTGTTTTGCCTTTGCTAGTCATAACCTCTGCTAGCTGACTTATTCTAAAAAATTTCAAGAGTTTTTTCAATAGACGTAATATTTCAATTCTTTTTAAAATACTGATTTTCATAATTTTGAATAAACAGACTATTCTCATGCAGAAGAATGCAGTTTATTTGCCTCTATTTATTAAAGTAAGTACAAGTTGCGTGGATTCCTAGATTACAGAAAAAAATAGCCCCTCTTTGCCCCATTCCTGATCATTTGATCTTCTTCTACAGCTTATTCTTGATCCTTTATCTAAAGCAAATTTCCTTGCATTTGCCCTATAAGTAGATCCCTTCTTGCCTGTTGGGTCCCTCTTTAAGTGAATCATTTAACAGACCTGTACCTCACCATACTCACACAAAAGGCAATGCAAGGTATGTTTCTGTGTTAAAAAGGCACAAAAACTACACCCTTTTCTGGTACAGCTATGAAGCATGAGGGAAAGAGAGGAGATTCAGAGCTAAAAGATATTGATTCAGACACAACTCTGGCTCTGAATTTTGAATCTGAGCCTTGTCTGAAAAGGGGGATCATAATAACACTTACCTCAGAGTTGCGAGGATTAAAGGAGCTAATGCATGTAGAAATGCTTTGTAGACTGTAAGATGCTAATCTGTTATTTGCTGGCCTGATGACTTTCCCAGTACAGAAAAGGAAAGTTATCTCATGAACATGACCCTACTCTCCTTTGAGCCAGATTGCCCTGGATAGGGTCAGACATCAGAGGTATGTATTATCCTCAACATATTCTGATAAGTTTCTTGCCTTCCACAGTACTGTCTGCAGACCACGTCCATATGTGCTTTTGTAGCCTACACTGATGTTGGCCTGAAATTCTTAGAGCAACAACGCTCCACTTATCCATATAACCAGGGGAGGAGGAGAGAGGAGACAGGGGGAAAAGAAGGGGATCAAGGAGTTTAATGAAAAAAGGAATATTAGATGATGCTATGCCAGAGTCAATTTACTTCTGTAGAATTGGAGCTTTCCTCAAGCTATCCCAACTTGGAAATGGTTTTATTCAGTCCTACAAATCAAAGAGAGCAAGCAGAAAACTGAAACATTGTACAGTGGCAATGGGAAGCTTCCAGAATGTGTAGACAAAGACAAGGACTTTGTGTCTTAATAGTGAAATATGAACAACTGTCATCTGAGAGACCCTGAATCTTATGTACTGTAATATTCTGTAATAGTAAGAAGTGACTAACCCAGCATGAACTGTATGGGATAAGAGCTGCCTGAAATCAGGAGAAACCCATCCATGAAAAAAAATAGTGAAAGAAGAGAAGCCAAATAGGGTCACCATAAGCACTTTAACTTTTCTTTAGTGAGGAGGGTTAGAAGTTAACCTTAGAATCACATCTTAAAAAATAAACACACAAAACCACATTGTATAGAATTAAATTTGTTTTATAGATATATAGGTATGCTTCTAAAATAAGTTTTGCTGCCTGGTAAAGGAAAGAGCCCCATTGCTCTTAACAGAATTGTGCCATCACTGGGTGTTTTTCTGTCTAGTTTTGCCACGTTTTGTGCTTACTGTGAAATGTGCTTCTGACTCTTCCTTCCACATATTGTGAGCAGAAACTGTTAGAGTTTGGAATTTTCAAATCACGGATGTTCATGGGGGGTAGGGTAGTGTGATAAGAGAATTATTTCTTAAAAAAAAAACTAAACTCAAAATTCTACAAGTAAGAAGGGAAGAGCTCTGAGAAGGAATCACTGAAAGAGGAAGGACAGTTGTCCAAGGGAGTTTTGCCTTTGATGAACACATCCTACTCTTAATCCTGATGCCAGCCATATGCACTCCCTAGGGACATTGCCTCATTGGGAAAGACTGGAATATTTAAGTGTGACCCGATTAAAACTAAAGAATTAACAAAGCACAAAGAGGGCACACAAATGTAAAAACAGAATCATCACATTTAACAATTATAGGCTTAGAATCCTATTACACTTAGTTTAACAGGCATGGTACTACATACAGAATATTTAAAAAACCATTTAATCAGAACTAAATGAAAATACTGGCTCTGCTGTTATTAGCTATGCAACATCGGAAAATTTCATTTCCATGAACCTAATTTTCTCACCTTTAAAAACAGGTGATAGTATTTTTTTTTCATGTTGTATTACATGGCTCAGTCTCCCAGCAATGGCTGAATGATCCAGAGGTTTACATTTGACACAAGATGGGCTAATCAAATGCTCTCTTCTGAGAATTTGGACATTTTTAATTGAGAGACAAAGATTGAAAGTCTTTGGAGTGGAGTAACACTGATATCATTGTTCTAGAGAAAATACCATAAACTCCTGCATCTGAGAAATAAGGACTGTTTCTTTCTTGCTCCTCCATCGGCATACTTAACTCTTCCTGATACTGTGAGATATCCAAGGATCCTTCCAATAATTGTCTGTGGGTTTTCTGTTTTTTGTGTGTGGCCTTAGTAGCCATAATTTGCTTTCTGTTTCTTGTAATCAGAAGAATTTTGAATCAAAAAGAAATAGGTATTAGGAAGGAGAATGGTACAAGTAAAAATTCCTGAAGTGAGGAACTGGTCTAAAGTAGGAGCAGGGCCCTCCCATGATTCTGAGCTGGGAAGCCTATAATGTAATGCTCAGCGGTTGATTCAACAACTCCTGGTTATCCCAATCCATGTGGCTTGGGAGGCATGTGACCCAGGCTGGCCAACTGAATCATCAAAACCTAGAGATTCATTGGAAGTGATTATTTCAGGATAGGCTCATGACCTAAGCGGATTCAGTAACTCAACTCTAGGACTTCTGTTTCAATTTTGGGGAAGAAAGACTCTCTCTTTCTATTGGTTAATGAGGGGATGAAACATAACACTGGAGCAGCAATCTGCACATTAAACAGAGAATCTGCCTGAGAAGGAATCAACACAGAGGAAAGGATAGCTGAGAAATGAGGAGAATGACCCTTTGTTTGAGAACTTGGATCCAGCCAGGCCTGAGTATTATCTTGGTACAAGACATTGAAGCCCTTTAAATTCTTTGTAAAAAGAATTTCTTTCTTTGATATCTAGATAGTTCAATAGCATCACTAAAAGATTTTGGCCACTGATACAAAGGTGGCTAGTCCAATTTGACAATACCATGGCAATTTGAATTCAGGTACAACTGCTACATTTAAAATGATAGTGTGTAGGTGGTTTTTAATTAAATATTTAAAAGATTTATAATTTTTTTGCATTCAGCCCCATTGCCTAAATGCCTTGGCAAAACCTGGTGTGCTTGAGTTATCTAACTCATACAGAGATGAGGCTATAAAAAAGAGGGTCCATCTCTTCTGGGAGCCCAGGGTAGGAGGACACACACCAGCCTGTCCTTCTGCTACTATACCTGCTGGAAGTCACTGACTAGACAAGTGTTTTCTCATCTTATGATCCAACTATTTTGAAGATTTAGGACCATAGGCTATCAGGACATCTATACCATCTACTTGGCCATATTGGTGAGAATCTGTTAACTTTTAACTGTCCTCTTGCTGGAATGCTTTATTTTGTTTCCTACTGTATCTAAGAAAGATAGATAGTTGCCCTAAAGCTTGTTTTTGTTTTATCTACATTAAGTGATTCTATTTCTGTGTGTGTAAAGGCCTGTTTATCTAGAAGGAAAAGAACTTGTTCTAATTCCAACCTCTGAAACTGGAAGATTTGTTTCTAATCCCACTAATACACTGATTTATGGCCTAGATGTTTCAGACATAGGAGCCAATAAATTCATTTTGGCTCAAACCAATTTGAATTGCATTTTCTATAACTTGCTACCAAAAGAGTCTAGACTAATACAGTACCTGACCCACAACAGTAGGTTTATCTAGTCTTGCAGACATAGACAAGCCTGAGTAGAATCTGCTCTTTCATCCTCAGAGCTCCTTTGCTGTCATGTGTTCTATTCTCACAAGAACAACGCAGTATAATCAGGTGTCTATTGAAGGTGTATAACATATATTTATAAGGTCATTCCAAATGAATATTAATACTGATTGGTTTAAATATTTTAAAAAACTATTCCTGTGAAAAATATCCACTTAACAGTGGGAATCATACCGTAGTCTCTTTATATGCCCCATCCCTAGTAAAATGCTAGGTGTATTAGTTGCATAAAATAATGAAGTTAAATTGAATTAGAAAAATCCCCTGAGTGGGAGGAGTTGAAGTGAGTTATTGCCAGTACAGAGTCTCTGTAGGCTATGTAAAAATGTTGCATGAGAAAATTCTCCTTTTATAAGAAAGAATAAAATGCACAATTACATCGACAAAGTCTAAAATAAGATAAGGTATGCCAAAGGCTGCAGGAAGGTTTGATGCTCTGGGGAGGATAGAATTGCCTGTACTGGATAAGGAGTGAAAAGAGAAAGGGTATTCTGTCAGAAGCTATATTTAAAGAATCCGGATGCCCTCAAATAATTATAGTGATCCAGGCAGGGAAAAGGCCCAGTTCTGCCGTACTATGGAGGCTACCATGGGAATTGTGATCCTGGAGTTCACAGCAGTCCCAGGACAGTCAATGGGGTCCCCCATAGGGGGATGATCCCACCTCTCTCATGTTCTTCTCCCTTCATCCCATGTTCATGTATCTGGTTAAAGCAGGAAGGCAGAGGCTGTGAAAAATTTTTGAGTAAAACTCTGTGTTAGGAAAAAATCCTAGTTCATAGATGATAGTCCTAAAGAGCAGCATTTTCCTAACTGAACTAAAGTTTATTTTGATAGTCCTATATTTCCAAGTAGCCTAACTAACACAAACAGCCTAGTTTCCCTATTGAAAAAACAGACATAATACTACTTGCCCTGTTTCCTTTGGTTATTATGTGACACAATGACAAAACTAACTACTGTACATGAAAGTGTTTTGTAAATTTGAACACAGTTCATGATTACAGGTTTTATTTTTGCCCCTCCTATGCCTGGACTTAGTGTCCTGGCTTTTAGGATTTGGCACTGTGCAAGTCAAGCACTGATGCTGAATAATTCAGGTAGTCTAACTGCTGCAAGCAACAGCCCCCAAATCACACTGGCTTATCGTGGCTTATCACAATTTCTTACTCATGTCACACCCCATCATGCATCAGCAGGTGATTTTTCATCCCAGCTTCTTGCATCTCATGACTCCCCCCAACTCTAGGTTCATAGAGACCTCTCCTTTCCACCAGCTGATGAAGAAATAGAGTAGGCACAGTCCAGGAGAGAATTTTATGGGCAGAGGGGGCAGATGTACAACACTTCTGCTCACATTCTGTTGTACAGCACCCAATCACATTGTCGTAGCTAACTACAAAAAGGATCTGGAAATGGTAAGCTTTGGTACCCAGGAGGGAGAGCAGAACATGGATAGTTGTGAGCACTAGATACAGACACTCAACCAAGGCATTAATGAACTTAGGCAATTCTTCAGCTTATATTACATGAAAAGATCCTCTTCATCTATGTACTCCCACAGCTCCTGGTTTATAGACCCTCTGTACAACCTAATTAAATACACTGCAAGCCACTTAACTGTAGGAACTTTTTGTCACTTTATTCTCACAATGCTTAAATATAGTGGGTACTCAAAATATGCTAGTTGAATTCATAAAACTAGTCAGGTGCCTGATTCCACCTGATTCATGTCCAAAATCAGCAGCGGTTTCTTAAATGCCTCCCACAATGCCACGTTGCTGCCAAGAAATGGTTGCCTAGCCAGAAAAGTTATTCTGAAACTTAGGGCTTTCTACTTTTCTCTTTCAAACCCAGAGACATCCATGACTAAAACATAGTAAGCACTAATTATAAATGTGATGGGTGAGTGAGTGAGAGTGAGTGAGTGAGTGAATGAATGAATAAGTGAATAACTTAGTGAACTAACAAGCTACAGAGTTTTATAAATCAAGTGAATTTGCTATTTGGATCATTCAAGCATTTGGAAATCAGTAACTTTAGTTCTTTTCTATCCTCTTATCCTCTTGTAGGTTTTGGGCTCTAATCCACCCAGATCTAACTGACCCACATTGATCCAACTGTTTTATCTAACAGCTAGTAACCTGATAACCTGGCAGATGAAAGACTCCAGTGTTAGTCCTTGATTGAACGCTAACTCACTCTATGTTTTTGAGCAACTTGGTAGATCCCAGGGCTGCTCCCCCTTCCTTACTTGTCATTCATTTGGGACTTTCTCACACATTAGCTGTACCAGCTTGTTGTCTTGTATTAGTGTCATCTTTCAGATTGTCACATCACTCTTCATCTGGGAAGAGATTTTCTCCTCAAATTGGTGGGGAACAATATGAGAATATGGCCCATGTGTTCTTTGTTATTTCTCTCTAACAACCTTTTCCATACACAAAACAGAAATAGATAAATAGTCCTGAGGTTCACTGATGAATCCTTTCTATGTTCAGCAGACGTTTTAGTCCTGACCATGTGCCAGGTGTAACACTGAGCTTCATTAAGTTATAGCCCTTTCTATCAGGGAGCATCTAGTGGGGAAAGAAATAAACTAAACAAATACCTACTAAGCAGTGCAATAGTTTATAAAAGAGTATAAAAGGAAAAAGGAGTATAGACGAAAGATGAAGAAACTTAATAAACTGCCAAGGTTTAAAAAAATCTCAGCTTCACCACTCACTGGCTGTCTTTGACAAACTACTTAACCTCTCTGATCCTCAGTTTCCTCATCTGTAAAAGTTTAATAATAACAATAGCCGTCTCATAGGGTTGTAAAGAGGATTAAATGTATTAATATATGTAAAATGTTTAGAACTGTGCCTGATCTCAGTAAATATCTAATAAATGTTATCTATTATACTTATTACTTTTATTGTCAAGTACAATAAAGATATGGTAAGTGATATGCCTGAATCAAGGTGTATTTCAAATAAACATTTAGAAAATAGTTTTTAAAAGCAAGATGGTTCTGGAAGTGTTTTAAAAGGTACTGTATATTTCCAAGCATTATTATTTGCCAAATTATAATTTTGTTGTTCTGTCCTTATAACAGGATGAATCCAATATATACTTATAAAAACTCAGTTTTCACTGACCAAGTACATTATATTCATCTGTCATTGAAATGGATCTGATACGTATCAGAATTACTACTTTCTTGAATTATTACTGTAACAGACTACTAAGTCATGAAACCTTCCAGTTACCAACAGAGCTTGACTGTTTTCTTTTCTGTTTCTTTGGGTTGCAAAGATTCAAACCTGAGATTCAGAGCTGAGCTGTTTGTGGATCTGGCAGGCTGGTGACACTGTTGGGTATTTATTCGTATGACTTTATGGTGCAGGGTTGAAGTGCGGGGGAAGAATTTAATACAGGGAGGCTTGAGTCAAAGATAGAGGGGAGAATTAGATTTGGGAGGGAATTGCTTGACATCTATCTCCCTGCTGGCCAGAAGGACTGGTTTCAAAGTCCTGTAGAGAGAGAAATTAAGGCCAGAAGCTACAAGGTAAGGTCTGATCAAGGATATGTGAGATTCTGGGAACAAATTGTGCTTCTTCAGGACATTTTATGAAGTGAGACAGAATCAGAGTGAGAGCCATTTTTCATCACACCAAGCCCATCCCCAAACCCATGTTCCACTGCCACAAACCCAGTGTACTTTGAATCCCTCCCACCCTGGATGACAGCTAACCTGCTGAAGCCGTACTGTGATGAGTGTGGGGGTGGGGCAGCTGCAGAGCCACATCAGGAGACTCAACAAGAAAGCAGAGCCAAAGAACATGGTCAAACTTGTCCCTGAGCACATGTGTGCAAGTGCCCAAAACCTGAGGACTCCCAGAGGTAACTAGGGGAAGCTTTGAAAGAGACTATGATTCTGTAAAATGAGAACAGGGGAGAAAACAATCTCAGCAGGAGCAGGACATTTCACCACCTAGTAAGCAACAGGAGTGGGATTCAAATTCACTTCTCTGTCTTAAGATCCAGTCCTTTTTCAGAATATCATTCTGCCAAATTACTTCACATTGTACCCATACCACCCTAATGGCTACTTGTGGGGAAAGAATATTACTCTAAACTGAATTACTAAAACAAATTTTTAAATTAAAAAATAAACTGAATTACTGCAACGTCCACTATTTCTGCTGCATTCTGCACACGCACAAACACACACACACACACACACACACACACACACGTACAACACTTCTTTTTTGTACCAGAGCAGGAATGTTTTAACTAAGTAATATTTAGCAAAAAAACAAAAATAGAGGATCATTTCCATGTTATCTACCCACTTGACCAAGAGAAAGGCCAAGGAGTGGCCTATTAGGACCATGGTTCCAGAGGCAGTGAAAAGACAGAAGTTGTATCTTACATGTACCTCCAAATCAGAACCCCTCCACCCCAAATGATAGAAATGCTTAATTAAGTCCATATTTTTAAGCACTCCAATCTTTTTTAATGTCATTATTTTTCATCTTTTGCATCTGGCTAAATACTCCTATTTTGGCCCAAGAAAGAGAAAGCAGGCTCCAGAAACCATTCTGCTGCTAGGAGACCTAGCGGCTTGAAAATGAGTTTTTGACAAATTGGAGAGACCACCTCCTTGCCCTGGACCTAGACAGCACGTAGCATTTTGTAAAGTGGCTTCATTCCTTCCACCCCCGCAGCCCAGCCTGGACCACATGGTTGAGAGCCCTCCCTGGAACCGTGTGATGCCTTGGAACATTGTTATTTCAACATGCCTTGAAATCATCCAGGACCATTGCTGTGATCAAAGCAAAATTTTTAAATCGAGGGCCTTCAGTTATTTGGGTTTGCACCCCACCTCTCACACAATGATCTATGCTGCTTTGCTACTGAGAGCGCTTTCTCTGCTTTATTCTGCATCATGCTTTTATGCTGACTATACACGCTATGAGCGAAAAGACTCCTTCCAGATATGGCTCTAAAGAGTTGATGATAAAAGATTTAGCCTTAACGTTACAAGGTTAAGTATTTCTATACACTCAGCCTTAATTTGGAATTATAGCTTCATTTGACTCAAGAGATTTTTTTAAATTTCATGATTATTAAAGGTCTCAGCTCTCCCATATGTGCAAATTAAGCCAGGAAGGCTTGAAATTCACCAGCACACTGAATTAGTTTTTCCACCCTCTGGGTTCCCACAGCACTTCAAACTTCCTTTTAACTTTATGTTTACTAGGTGTCAAAATCATTTGGGTCTTCCTTTCCCTCTAGCCAATAAGTGTCTTAAAGACAATATATTTTAGTTATCTTTTTATCCCGGAAGCCTAATCAAGTACCTGGCAAGGACCTAATCGTTACTCAATATATATGTTGTTGGATTAAAATTTTACATGTCCATGATAACCATTTCAATGCCCTCGGGCACTGTTTATACTAAAAACCTTATTTCTTCTCCATTTGTACCTCATGTCCAAGAACCTCCATAGACCTGCCTGAAACTACGAGAGGACAATAGTTCTAAGGGGGACAGAGAGGAATGTTTAGAAAGATAATGGATATCGTAACCATATCAAGATTTCCCTGCTTCTTTACCTACATATCCATCTTTTCCCATCTTTATTCAAGCTCAAACTCTCCATTACCTGCACTAATAAAGGGAAACTATAGTATACATAGTTCCAAATAGTAGATCATCTAAATAACCCTCTTGTCCTTTTGGGGAAAGTGTCATACAGAAGCAAGAGGCCTGACTTTAGAGACATAAGGCTGAAGTCACACTTCTTACTTATAAGATGACCCTGGAGGTGTCACTCAACCTTTCTGAAAGTCAGTTTCTTCACCTGCAATGTTTACCCTTCCTAGCCATAGGACTGGTGTCTGGATGACACAATTTGTACTATATTCTGCAAATCATAAAACACAGTACACATCTAAGATCATGGGAATATTACATTTAGAATGGAATCTGATGGCAACGAGTGATGAATAAGCTGACATAGAATTAATATGTGGTTTTCTGCCAAATAAATATTAAAATAAGTTTACAGTTCTCAAGACTAAACCAAGTGACAATGTGGTGAGGCAGTCCAGCTACCTATTAGGTTCAGGGAGAACTGGATGGGATTATAAAA
Organism: Eschrichtius robustus; assembly: GCF_028021215.1. Taxonomy (NCBI): domain Eukaryota; kingdom Metazoa; phylum Chordata; class Mammalia; order Artiodactyla; family Eschrichtiidae; genus Eschrichtius; species Eschrichtius robustus. Next base: position 37,682,855 of record NC_090843.1, read on the forward strand.
GAGCCATGACTGATCCACTACATGGCTGGTTCCTCTGCAGATAATCAAGAGTTGACTAATTCACAGCAAGGGCACAAGACAGCACCTTTCACCACTGTTACCCATATGGTGGAAAAACGAAGGTTGCTTCTGCCAAGTGCAGATCCAATTAAAACTTGGAAAGGTTGCTCCATTATCATATTTGCAGTCATAATTAAATTTGTTGCTGAGAAGAGGTGCCAAGCTTGCCTCTCTGTTTTGGAAGGTGGGACATCTGTTAACATTAGCAGGGACATGGAGCATGGGGGAAAGTCACAAAAATTCTGCTTCAAAATGAACATTCAAAATAAACTATAGTTTCTTTTAAGGCTTAGAATACTAAGCCTTCTATCATTTAATCGTCTCAGTTTCCTTGTTATCTCTCTTAATTTGTGATTTTTTTTTAACATAAATGACTTTTCCCTGACATTGTTCATTTCCAGAGTCAAAGCTCTGAATGATTAGAATTCATATATGACTAAAATTCAACAAGGAAGATAATCGATGATCAGAATTAAAAACCTTTAAGGAAGACCCTTGATACTTCCTATGGAGCTACCTAGTGCTGGGATTGTATATGACTTGATTCAACCACATATAGGAGGCAGCAAAGCTGGAGGGCTCTGGAGCACACAGTTAAGTAATAATATTAATGTATTTGCATTATATCTTACAGACAACATGAGCTTTCACATTCACAAATTATTTTAAACCAGATGGCAATCTTATGTAGTAGACAGTTGTCTTCTCATTTTGCAGAACAGTAAATTAAGATTCTGAAACACTGAAATGCTGATAGTCTCACAGCCAAATGGTAGAGAGAGGAGAAATAGAATCCAGGTTTTCTAAATCCTACGCCACATATGTGTACTTAATTTATAAGCTACATTAACTTATGTCAATAGAGCCCACCATACCCACATAAAGAGCTAAATGTTTTCATCTAAACAATTTTTTAAGATTATGATACTGAAAAATTAAATTAAAATCCATTTTCTTGCCTATTAGGATGAAACCCTAAATTGAATAATATGAACCAAAAGCAACACTCTCACTGTATAGCCCTGACAAATCCTGCATCCGACTATGAAGCACCTAGGCCCTGAAATTTACAATACCAAAAAGGGGAAGGAGAAGCATGTCATGGAAAGAGCTCTAAGCTGAGAGACGTGAGTTCTGGTGCTTGAAGTGCAACCTGGGCCAAAGCACTTCATTCATTTCAGCATCATTTCCAGAACAGGAGGAAGAGATATGGCTGAAGTAAGTTCTCCCTAAGATCCATTCCATGCTTAAAAACATCATGATTCCCATGAAGGACATTGAACTAGAATTGCACCTTATATTTTCCTGATGTATTGTCAGATCTGAGTTTGGGTGACTCTAAGCTCATGCAGGTTTCACACTTAACAACATTTTCCCTATAGCAATTCAGCTCCCAGACTCTCCAACAATCCACAGAGAGTCTTTAATGATAATAAACTTGGGCAAGGGAGCAAACAAATTAGCTCTGCAATTAATGACATGACAGTGAGAGAGATCTCAGAGCAGCAATTTATATAGGAGAATTCTCAGAAGAGAAGGTGGCCTGCTAGGCCTGAACAGTTAATCGTAAGTGGTCATTTAATTTTATATGAAAGGTGGCTTGATAAGAGGATGGAAAAAGAAAAAAAAAAAACATTCTGAGAATGTATAACTAAAATCCAGCTCTCTTCCATGTTTGTATACATATATAGTGAATTCCAGAATTATTAATTTTATATATAAAGTAAGAAGATGGAAAACTGAAAATCAAGAGCAGTGTGGAATAGTTTGAAAGGTCAGAATTTTCCAGAGAGGGCTTAACTTGATACTTCTGACCCCAAAACAGAATGTGGCAAGTTTTTAGTCTATGAAGGACATTTACACACATGGCTTTGATCCTCACTGCAAACCTATAAAGAAGAAAAGATGTTATTTTCCCCGATTTAATAGATGGAGAGGGTACAATAAGTGTTGTGACCAAAGTCACACATTAAGAAATATGTTATACATTTGAAGCCACCAGAACACGTGTTAAAAGCCCACAAAATATATAATTTCTCTTCATACGCCTGTTTCAGATAACCACTAAAACTTACTAATTCAAGCAGCTCCACTCCTCACCCCAAAAGGCAACCAGAGGAAACAACTAAACATTCGAGAACATATGTATCAGTAGAGCTAGTATTCAGTCTTTCTGAGTCTCTTGTAAGTGGCCAGGACAATGTAACACAGTATCCTTTCGGTCAGAGTTTAGCTTATTACAGATAAAATTGTTGTTTTGAATATATGTGACATAATCAAACTATACATGGCTAACTGAATCATTTTTCCTTTGGGCATTTTCTTTCAGTTTTTTATAATAATTATTATTATATACATGTAGGTAACTTTTGTATAGCAATTACAGTCGAGTGCAATTTACAAAATATTCTGATATCATATGAATTTAACTCTCTAATTAAAGCTCTGTGATACATAATCTATTGGCCTTTCCACATTTTACCTAGCTAACTCTTAAAAGGCATCAAAACTCAGCTCAGTTCTGGAATCATTTTCTGACCTCCAAGTCTGTGTTTCCACCACAAATTACATTTGGTAATTTTCCTATTGGGCTCAAAGCTCCCTAAGGTCAGGGGCCTCTCTCTCATTGATTGTATCCTGGTCTCCTGTCATGTATAGGTGCTTAATAAGTGAAACTGAACAGACAGATGAAAGCAGGAATTGGGAGCTGTAATCCAGGTAACATACTGGGCACAATTCACTGCATTATTATTTGAGCTGATTGGCCAATGTTCTAGAATATTCAACAGTTTATATTTTATGTCTAAGTTAAACACAAACTGCTTTCTCAGGAGACAGAGACTCTCAAAATCAGGGGCTGGACAAAGTCTCCAGGACCATCTGGTACAATCCATGCCTACAGAAAAGTGAGTGTCTAAATAATCCATGGCATTTTCGGCTTCATTTAAAGCTTCATTTTTTCCCCTTAAAACAGGAAAAGAAAGAAGCAGCAAAGATTGCCTTTTCAGAATTTCTGGTTTCTATCCAGAAGAATCCTGCTCCCTTGCCCTGACCCTTGAGAGAACAGACTCCCAAGAGTCCCTGGAAAACTGCCACTTACATAAATTTTTCCCTGTTCATACTTTCTTCATTCTTCCACTGGCAAAATCTCTTTCCTCTCTCACACACATTTTCGACTACAGAACAAAATGTCCATTTCACACTGTTCAAAATCTCCGTCTCATTTTTCAGTGCTAAAACGATATAGTGCCCTGCAGTTTCTCAGACACTCATTCTTTTAAAGGCATTGGCTGAACCAAGTTCATTGGCTGTGGGTTTAATAAACTCTCTCAGTGCTGGTATGTTTCAGGCTGTCAGTTTAAAAATCCTTTCCTGAGCACCATAGATCACTGCAGAAAGAGAAGTACACTCACAAAGAGAAATAGCAGGAAAATACCAGAATGCAAAGACTGCAAATGAATGGCTCAAAGGCTGCCACTGATGAAGATAATGATTAGACCAGCTGTAAATAAAATCACTTTAAAATGCAAAATGAGACACCCCCATTAGAAAAAGGTTGTTTATGTTCTGGCACTTTCAAGGGTAATGAATACAAGACATTAAGAATTACCCAAGTTGTCCACTTAAAAATTCTTAGATTTCCTACTTAGTGCTCAACCCCCTGCCTAAAAGATGAAAGATATTCAGCTCTATCAGTGGTTTTGTTCCTTACTTACTTATTTCATTTTACTCTCACATAAAATCAGGACCATTCTTAAATCCAGCTCTCCTTAAGGATGGCCCATTTCCTTCTCTCTCTTCTAAATCTGATCCCATTCTCTCCATACATAACATGCTTTGCAACCTGTCCACATACTGCCTTGCATTGCCTTTTAATTGCATATGTTTAAATGTCTTGTCTCACCTAATAAAATCATAAACTACTTGAGGGTAGGAATAATGACATATTTCTCTTGTCTAACCCACAACAGCTGGCAGAGTAAAAAGCACAACACAGGTGTTCCATATAAACCCTTTGATGTGAGTAAAATGAGAAACTTGGAGGCTGAGAAAGTGATTCTGTCTTTCCTTCTGGACTTAACAGAAATGCCATCTCAGAGCTTTCTCAACCCATGCATTATTGATTGTTACAGGTGCCACCTTTTTCTAAGGAGATATGGGGCACTAACAGCCAACTGCAGTGCGTTACTCTAATCAGCAACAATTTCAGTCTTATCCTAATCAGAAACACTTGTGCAGTGAGGATGGGTCCCATAAATGACAATCATCTCACCATTGTTAAATCGTGAATGCACCATAATATCATCAAGCACAAAACTGCCCCAAAGTGTTCTCTTAAGTAATTGTACTGAAAGAGTAGGCACCAGCAGGTAATTTGGCCTTATCTTTCTTCAGAAAAACTTAGAAGGGATTTGAATTTGAAAAAATCACCATGAGCAACTGTAAGAACAAACTACCCAGGGCATTTCGATATCTTTCTGTCTTCACACATATGGGGAAGATAATTTTATACTCATGATTTTCATATCATACTCTGGGCTCATAGTTCTGTTAGAGTGAATAATATTCTCCTTTCCCCATCAAAAATAGTGTACCTGCATTGATTCAGGCATAGGGTTTCCCAGACATAAGAGATATTGACACAGGATTAATTGTTTTTCCAGTTTTCTGGAAGATGTTTGAACCTAAGACTGATCCTGGAAATATAGGTCCTGTCAGCCAAAAGAAGAGATCAGAGTGTGATAAAAGACATTTTAGAAAGAGATGGCAAGGCCAAGAACAGATATTCAGTCTATACTCATTAAGCACCTAGTGTGTGCAAATAACTGTGCTGAGAAATGCAAGGCATACAGAGATAATGATCTGTCCTGAGCCCTAAGCAGTCTTGTAACCTAGTAGAAAATATCATATTATACACAAAAAAACATTAAGGCACCATAGACAACATGTGAAAAGGAACACCAGTGTCTTTTATATGATTAGATGATGTTTCACACACCTACCTGATGTTCCATAGAGATTAGGATTCAGCAGGCTTGCCGTATACCTAAGAATCTATATATCTTTACAAAGCTCAGATGATTCTTATAATTAGTCAAATTTGAGAGAGCTCCAATTAGAGAGATTGTAGTTTAGTTGGAGAGTGAGACAATTTATACATGGAATGATCAGTACACAATTAGGAAAGTCATAGCTATTCATCTGGTTTTGAGGAACAACTAAGAGATAAATGTAGGTGTGGGGAACATTCTAAAATAGAACAAGTGGAGCTAAGCACAAAGGCAGGAAGTCACAAAGTATATCAAGGGAGAGAGAAAAATCAGTCAAGAGAGGAAGGTAGAAGCCAGAATATAGAGGGTCTTGACTGACAAGATATGAGTGAGTTTTGAATTTAATCACCAGGGACTAGGAAACAACTGATAATTTTTCAATAAAATCAAAGTATTACTTATGAAGAATTATTTAGCAAATAGGAATTTACAAAATGGATTAGATTAATGGAATAATTGGAAGCTTAGAAACAAGGGAGAGGATATTGTAATAGCTTAAGCTAAAAAAATGAGGTACTGAAGTAGGACAGTGGCAGTGGAAAAGGAGAACTGGGAATGAAAGAAGTTGGAGAACTTGGTTACTAATGGTGTACGGAGGGAAAGGGAGAGGTAGGAAGATGACTAGGCATTGCTAAGCCTGGTAGCCATGGGAGAATGGAGGTTATTAAAAACAAAAGAAAGAATCCAGAAGTTGAGCTAGTTTGTCAGGCATAGGGCTGGGCAGATAATGATTTCAACGTTAGATTTGTTGAGTTTAGAGGATTTGAAGAATATTTGTGTGGAAATATCTGGTATAAAGATGGGGGGGTCAGGAAGTGAGTGGAACAGGCCATGGATAGGACAATCAAAAGTCTTGCAGGTACTCTTACCATAGGATCTAGCAATTGTGCTCCTTGGTACTCAAAGAGCTGAAAACTTAAGTCCACACAAAAAACCTGCACCCAAATGTTCACAGAAACTTTATTCATAATTGCCGAAGCTTGGAGGCAATCAAGATGTCCTTCAGTAGGTGAATGGATAAACTGTGGTACATCCAGACAATGGGATATTATTCAGCACTGAAAGGAAATGGGGTTAACAAGCCATGAAAAGACATGGAGGAAACTTAAATGCATGTTACTAAGTGAAAGAAGCCAATCTGAAAAGGCTACGTATCATATGACTATATATATATATATATATATATATATATACATATTTTATATATATATATATAATATGTATATATATATATAATATGTATATATATATATAATATGTATATATATATATATATATATTATATATATATATATATATATATATATATATATATAAAAAATATTCTGGAAAAGGCAAAAACTATGAAAAGATCAGTGGTTGCCAGGGGTTGGGGAGAGGAAAGGATGAACAGATGGAACACAGTGGATTTTCAGGGTAGTGAAATTACTGTCTATGATACCATAATGGTGGACACATTATTACACATTTGCCCAGACCCACAGAAAGTTCAACACCAAGTGTGAACCCTAATGTAAACTATGGACTTTGGATGATAATGATGTAGTTTCATCAAATGTAACACATGTAGTGCTCTGGTGGAGGATGTTGCTAATGGGGAGGCGATGCATGAGTGGGAGCAGGGAGTATATGGGATCTCTCTTACCTTCCTCTCAATTTTGCTGTGAACCTAAAACTGCTCTAAAAACTGAAATCTTTAAAAAAATTATACACACACAATACTGATGTCTAAAATTCCAGTGATTCATTTTTCTTGTTACCATTACATTTGGCCTCTTTGCAAAGGCAGATAGAATGTTTCTAACCAAGAGTAGGAAAGAAAATGCAGAATGAGAAAGGGGAGATTTAAAGCAGTAGAGAATTTTCTGAAAAAGAGATAAAAGGAGATAAGCAAGAGGCATCAATGAGGGGATCAACTTCCACAAAGATTTTCCTAACACTGAAGAAAAATACTTCCTTTACTGTAATAATTCCTAGCTGTTGAGAAAGCTGTGGAGTGCTTGGGACTCTCATATAATTGCTGCTAGGAGTGTAAATGAACACAACTGCTTTGGAAAATTGTTTGATATTATCTACTAAAGCTGAACCTATGGACCCACCATCATAACTCAGCAATTCTACTCCTAAGTACACACCCAATAGAAATGCTATATGTGTACATCAAAAAGGCATGTGAGAGAATGTTCATTGTGACACTGTTTATACTAGCCAAAACTGGAACTTAAACAAATGCCCCTCAACAGTAGAATGCATAAATGCACTGTGACCTAATAATAGATACTATACAGTAATGAGGAAGAATGAAATATTGCTACACGCAACAACCTGAATGCCTGTGACAAGCATAACAGTACATGAAAGAAGCCAGACACAAAAGAAGACTCCCTTTATATAAAGCTCAGAAACAAATAAACCTATTCCACAGTGATTCAAATCAGGAGAGTGGCTGATTTGGGGAGGAGGGCAGAGGCTGAGAGCACAGGGAGGACTTCCAGGGTACTGATAATATTTTATTTCTTAATCTGGGTAATGATTACAAAAATGTGTTCCCTTTGTGAAATGCATCAAGCTGTACATTTATGATTTGTTTCTTTTTGTCATGTATGCTCTATTTTAGAAGCTTACTTAAAAACTGTGTAGGGGGGCTTCCCTGGTGGCACAGTGGTTCAGAATCCACCTGCCAAGGCAGGGGACATGGGTTCAATCCCTGGCCCGGGAAGATCCCACATGCTGCGGAGCAGCTAAGCCCCTGTGCCACAACTACTGAGCCTGCGCTCTAGAGCCCGTGCTCTGCTACAAGAGAAGCCATGATAATGAGAAGCCCGTGCACCGCATGAAGAGTAGCCACTGCTTGCCTCAACTAGAGAAAACCCATGCACAGCAATGAAGATCAAACACAGCCAAAAAAACCCAAAAAAACCCAAAAAAACACAAATGAATAAATAAATTTATTAAAAAAAAAACTGTATAGGACTGGAGGATTAGGGTTGGTTTTTAGCTTTGAATACCAGAAAATGTTCTCTTAGGGAACATATAACCTGGGATTTGAAGGACTTCGTTATTTAGTTTGTCACACACATTTTAATATTTATTTTGATCTATGATATAACTAATTAATATTTTGTGTTGATTAAGGAGAGAAGAAACATATTTCTACTCCACACACACAAAATAAAGCTTCAGTAAATTGACTCTGATTTCAAATTGGTAGAATCACGCTCTTTGATATTAAGTGAGTAGATCACTTGCTTAAGGCACCTTCTGAGGACCAAGAGCTGAGACTAAAACAAAATACAAGAACAAGACTAGTCCAGATTTAATGGGTTAGGGAACTGAGAAGGATGGATTTGGGTCACAAATGAAAGCTACCAGCCTGAAGGGAAATAAAAATCACTAAATGCTAACTCATTCTGTGGTGGATAAAACTTAAGAGTCTGAAATACAGAACCAGAGCAGCCGCCCTCCCCTAGCACTCAGGCTTCTGAGAGGCAAAAGGTTTCATATGAGCCAAAGTAATATAGGGTGGAGATGAAAAATACCCTCTCCTCAGCCCTCCTCCCACCCCTCCACACACACCCTGTTTCAGTTGACTGGTAGTGGCCGCCTGGAACACAGTGTCAAGAAAGATGCTGAGGCCATACGCAGCCTCAGCAGAAAGGAGTGCCGGGATGGCTCATCTATATTTATGCTGGGGGGTAAGAGGAAGAAACGTAGAGTGACCAACGTTTCACCCTCAGTTTCCCTGAGATTCTCTTGGTTTTAGCACTGAAAATCTAGGATGTTTCTCACTCTACCAGGAAATGATTACCTGCTTTTGCCTTCTACGGTCTATTTCAAGGAGTCTGATCTTTGGAGAAAAATAACCTGGGTTGGTTATCTCTTTTGTACAACTAATTTATGAGATACCTTGGAAACCCCACTTTGTCTCTCAGAATCTCAAGCTCCTTGTGTAAAGAATATAAAATCTACTGTATGGGGTTATGAGCGGACAAAAAGGAAACAATGATTATAAAATAAAGAGCATTGCAAGTCACATCATGGAATCCCAATAAATATTATTAGTTCACTCTTCTTTCTGGAACAGCAATTTAAATCAGTGCTACTACTAGCACTCTTAATGAGGCCAAGCCTCATGGAGCCCCTCATGGAGCAAGAGTACGGGAACAGTCCCATTCAAATCAGTTTCCCAAATTGTCTTCTGTAATGTCTTATTAACACACACACACACCAAAAATGGGCTCCAGAGCAAACTACTTTCTCGACACTCTGGGTTAAATAAAGTTAAGCAGGCTCTTTAATGTGAGTCTTTCCATCCAAGAGAGCGAGGTAGGGAGCAGCTTCTCCCAACTATCTCCCAAATATATTTAACCGAGAAACTCTTTTCCTCCATGGATCACCTCTTAAGACTAGTACTCTTTAGAATACCTAATAAAATGCTGACCCATCTCCACTCAAGGAAAAGTAACGCAAAGCTCAGATCTGAATGAGAAGTGAACCCAAAACCATTTGCTCATCAAGACAGAAAATTATAGACGAAAGGAAGACAAGAGTTCAAGAGTCAGAGATCTGGGGTCAGGTCCACATTTTGATCATACTGAGCTTTGTAACCCTGTCCCCTTCTGCACAAAGCAGAGAATGGACTAGAAAGTCTCCACATCCTTCTCAATGTTCATCTTTTTTGAAATTATTCCCTTGGAGGTAGCATTATTCAAATACTTTGATCTTAAAAAAATAACTACAGAACCCTTTTGCCATTTTGCTTTTTGCTCCCTTGGTTATTATTATTAGTTGTTATCCTTATTTCCTTTTAAAATGCTTCTCCAGCACACTACCTCTACCATTTTGTATGTTTAAATTATGCCTCAGTTTCTGCTGCTGACTCTACTTTCTCTCCTTCGAACAAGTTCTCCCTCTTCCACATCCCATGGCATGTTTTTCCCAGCTGAGAACATGAGTTTTCATAAAACACTTCCACATACAGATTGCCTGAGCAAGAAAATAAACCTCATAATTACAAGGACCGGTGGTTCCCAGGGCCATGCAGATAATGCACTCCTGGGTCTTATTTTTTTTCTGGTAAAATTGCAATAAGGACAAAAAAAGAAAATAACACAATGTGAATCAATTCTTATGACAGTAGTTGTAATGAGGATGGGAAATGGTACAATTTAGTCATTTGACACCCGACGCTCCACTTGGTAAAAATCTAATCTATTTTTCATTAGAGTTTCCTCACAGAAGATCCCATGGGACAGGCCAGAAGCCCCTGCTCCACGTGCAATCAGATTAGTCCATCTGGCCTCCTGCCATCTCTAAATGTTGTTCTCTGAACAACAGGCACATGCAGATGGACACTCGAGTGACATTTTTTAGTTTTAGCCAGGGAAGAAAATATAGCCCGTTGTGCTGAAATGTCCTGTTAACAGTGCATGCAGAAAAGGTATTGCTTCCATGAAAATTAAGGGGTGAATTTTTGATGGTATCTAACCAGAGGACCCAAGAATTCACAAACATGCCCTATTACCCTCTTACCAAGCAAGATTTCCAAGGGAGCTTCACACAGAAGAAATTATAGCACATGATTTATACAATCTCTCTTTGTATTTAGCTGAGCTTTGCCAAATACTCCTTAAAGAAAAGTACTGATAACATTGGGTTATAACACGCAGCTTAGTTTTAAGCCCTATGCAGGGTCACCTGCTTCTCACATGCAAGCTTGGTTCCAACTTTTACCACCCCAGGACCCAGCACAATGATCAGTGTTCAGGGGGAAAAAGAAAAAGGAAGATGGCCAACCCTGTTAGCTGGCCCTTCTCAGTTTACTAGTTGCAAGGCCTGGAGAAGTGGTAACCAGATTGAGTAACCTGTACTCATATTTACAGTGAACCTGCCCACTAGTGAACCTCCAATCAGTACCCCGGGCTTGAAGTCATGGGTCAGCAAACTATAGACTTCAGGCCAAATCCAACTCACCTTCTATTTGTCTGTCTTTGTAAATAAAGTTTTATGCAAACACAGATTTACATGAGCATGTGCCCATTTTCTTACATCTTATCTATGTCTACTTTGACTCTATGACAGCAGAGTCGAATAGTGGCTAAAAATATCATCTGGCCTTCAAAGCCTGAAATATTTATCTTTGGCATTTACAAAAAAAATTTTGCTAAGCCCTGTTCTGAGCGCTCAGATTTACTAATTACCCTCTCTGTGGAAAAGCAAGGAAAAGGCTGAGAAGCATGCAGAGAGGCAGGGGCACTTCCTTCTTACTCAACCAGCTCACTTCTGCTTCTGTTAAACTCCTTGGGTTTAACAATCAAGCCTATATCCAATCAGAGGGGTTGCTGAGGCTCCCTCCAGAACACTGGACATACAGACACACATGAGGCTTCGTTTACTCTTTCTTTCTCATAAAAAGTTTTTACTGAGACCACAGATTTTTTCACTTCTATGATCTATCCTTGGGACATATACAAAAAGACATCTGTAGCAGGATACAAAATTAATGCACAGAAATCTCTTGCATTTCTATACACTAATGATGAAAAATCTGAAAGTGAAATTAAGAAAACACTCCCGTTTACCATTGCAACAAAAAGAATAAAATGCCTAGGAATAAACCTACCTAAGGAGACAAAAGACCTGTATGCAGAAAATTATAAGACACTGATGAAAGAAATTAAAGATGATACAAATAGATGGAGAGATATACCATGTTCTTGGATTGGAAGAATCAACATTGTGAAAATGACTCTACTACCCAAAGCAATCTACAGATTCAATGCAATCCCTATCAAACTACCACTGGCATTTTTCACAGAACTAGAACAAAAAATTTCACAATTTGTATGGAAACACAAAAGACCCCGAATAGTCAAAGCAATCTTGAGAACGAAAAATGGAGCTGGAGGAATCAGGCTCCCTGACTTCAGACTATACTACAAAGCTACAGTAATCAAGACAGTTTGGTACTGGCACAAAAACAGAAACATAGATCAATGGAACAGGATACAAAGCCCAGACATAAACCCACGCACATATGGTCACCTTATCTTTGATAAAGGAGGCAAGCATATACAGTGGAGAAAAGACAGCCTCTTCAATAAGTGGTGCTGGGAAAACTGGACAGGTACATGTAAAAGTATGAAATTAGAACACTCCCTAACACCATACACAAAAATAAACTCAAAATGGATTAAAGACCTAAATATAAGGCCAGACACTATCAAACTCTTAGAGGAAAACATAGGCAGAACACTCTACGACATAAATCACAGCAAGATCCTTTTTGACCCAGCTCCTAGAGAAATGGAAATAAAAACACAAATAAACAAATGGGACCTAATGAAACTTAAAAGCTTTTGCACAGCAAAGGAAACCATAAACAAGACCAAAAGACAACCCTCAGAATGGGAGAAAATATTTGCAAATGAAGCAACTGACAAAGGATTAATCTCCAAGATTTACAAGCACCTCATGCAGCTCAATAACAAAAAAACAAACAACCCAATCCAAAAATGGGCAGAAGACCTAAATAGACATTTCTCCAAAGAAGATATACAGATTGCCAACAGACACATGAAAGAATGCTCAACATCATTAATCATTAGAGAAATGCAAATCAAAACTACAATGAGATATCATCTCACACCAGTCAGAATGGCCATCATAAAAAAATCTAGAAACGATAAATGCTGGAGAGGGTGTGGAGAAAAGGGAACACTCTTGCACTGTTGGTGGGAATGTAAATTGATACAGCCACTATGGAGAACAGTATGGAGGTTCCTTAAAAAACTACAAATAGAACTACCATACGACCCAGCAATCCCACTACTGGGCATATACCCTGAGAAAACCATAGGTCAAAAAGAGTCATGTACCAAAATGTTCATTGCAGCTCTATTTACAATAGCCAGGACATGGAAGCAACCTAATTGTCCATCATCGGATGAATGGATAAAGAAGACTTGGCACATATATACAATGGAATATTACTCAGCCATAAAAAGAAATGAAATGGAGGTATTTGTAATGAGGTGGATGGAGTTAGAGTCTGTCATACAGAGTGAATTAAGTCAGAAAGAGAAAAACAAATACAGTATGCTAACACATATATATGGAATCTAAGAAAAAAAAAAAGGTCATGAAGAACCTAGTGGCAAGACGGGAATAAAGACACAGACCTACTAGAGAATGGACTTGAGGATATGGGGAGTGGGAGGGGTAAGATGTGACAGGGTGAGAGAGTGGCATGGACATATATACACTACCAAATGTAAAATAGATAGCTAGTGGGAAGCAGCCGCATAGCACAGGGAGATCAGCTCGGTGCTTTGTGACCACCTAGAGGGGTGGGATAGGGAGGGTGGGAGGGAGGGAGACGCAAGAGGGAAGAGATATGGGAACACATGTATATGTATAACTGATTCATTTTGTTAAAAAGCAGAAACTAACACACCATTGTAAAGCAATTATACTCCAATAAAGATGGTAAAAAAAAAAAAGACATCTGTCATAATACTAGTCATAATAATAGACAAAATTTGGGCAAAAAAACCTATATATACAACAGTAGGGAAAGGGCAGAGCCACGTGATATAACACTAAATAATGTATTTTTGAAGAATAGATATTATTCATATTAAAATCCAAATAAAGTATGGGATATAAAATTATGTGTTTTCAAAACTTTAAAAGCAAACACACATAGGCAGGCACACATACATGATATGTTTAAAGGTAGTTATTGTGTGACGTGATTTCCTTTTTTGAACGTTCCCAATTTTCCACAATAAGCATGAGTTACATTTAACATATTCAGACGGCTTTAAGGCACTTGTTCAAGGAGCTACTTGAAGGGCCCAGACTAGAGTTTAGTAAGTGAGGAGTTAAGTCTCCATCCATTTCCACCACATTTTTAAAAACTTTAATTTTAACAAAGGGCTCCAGAGCTAAGAAAATGTTGAAAACCACTATTATTTAGAGTGTTCGCAAAACTTTTTTGAAGTAGTTTCCAAAACCTCCTCTTCTGGTGCATGAGTGATAGGAATACAGTTTTTCCTGGATTCTTGGATTAATGATTAAGGAGGGTGCTGTAAGGGTTCAGGTCCTGGTGCTTACGTGACACAATCCTTAAGGGAATGGGACCAAACGGGTACAGAATTCAGAAAGCCTGATATCTTAAAATGGTGGAATGGATCACAAAAATATCCTTCCTTTGCAGTCATAACCAGAGGGAAATGGAAGGAAAGAGAATAAGGAAGCTCATCACTCTATAACACATGAATCCCTTCCCAGGGCAAAGGAGTGACTGCTGAAATTGTTCTAGATATCTACAAAATGGACTGCTCTGACAGTTTACATTTTCTCTTTTTTTTCTAATTTTTACCAACATTTTTAATTGTACTTTTTCTTTTTCTCCTGCTTTTAACTTTCTTTATGATAGAAGAAAAAAAGATTTAATAAATAAATAAAACCCTCTAGTATTGCTTTGATAGGCAGATTTGCCTCAATACACTGTCCAGACTAATCCTCAGCAAAGTCCCAGATAAAGAAATGCATACACTGGGTTGATGAGTCAACGTCGCATAAAACTGAGAAGCAATTTGCCTCCACCACTGCTCTCAGTAGGTAATTGTTGCCTCAGGAACATGCCAGGTATGCTAAATGCCATTTCCCAGCACTGGGCTCATGAGCTGACCTCAGAAAGTGTCACTCTAGCAGCCTAGGAATGAAGGTCCTCTTGTTTCATGGGGAAAGCAAATGAGATGTTGGCCATCAGCCAATGCCAAATATTTTGGCGAGGCTCCCCGTGGTCGGTCATGATAAATAGTACCTGCACACAAACACACACAAACACACTCCTTCCCTTAGAGACTCCCTTCCCCCATTCAAGTTTTAACAAGTAGTTGTTTTATTCTTGCTGTGAGTAGTCAGTGCTATAGATCAGAATTTCTCAGTAGTAGTCTACTCCATATTCTGGGATCCTGGCATACAGAGAAAGTTCAATAAATATATGTTCAAAGAACTCAGAATAAAATAGCACAGGAGGTTTGGTCTGGCTAACAAACATTCTTTAGTAAGCTCTACTATATCAATTCAAGTGAAAAGTTAGTATCATGCACGAGCTTGCCCACAAGTGAACGGCACAAAGCAGGAAAGTATCCAAGGCAGACAATACTCTCAAGTCCAAACAGGTAAGTAGAATTAGGATGTTCCATCTAAGAATAGAAGAGCTACAGCCATTGGATAAAGTTTCAGAAGAAGGACTCTGGTTTACAGGAGGATAAGTAAGGTCAAAAATTAGCCCCTTGTCATAGATGGCTTACAGGAAAATGATTTGAAAAAAAAAGAAATAAAGATAAAAACACAATCCCAGGCCTATGTATCAATACCTAGAAGAAATTATGCTGAGACTGTGAGGTGGGAACTGGTTGATTCCTTCTGCCTCAGATCAAACTTCTTCTGGTATTGGATGGAGTAAGCCTAAATCTACAAAAAGGAATTAGGTGTGATAGACTTAGAGAGGAGAGGGATACAGACAACAGTAAAACAGACAAGGTGTGACCCTTGCTCTATTAACATGGAGTACATGGACAGGTAGTTGGAAATTGTTGAGTATGCTTGCAGCTAATCAATAGTACCCTTAATTCTGTGAACACATGTATATCCTTTTTTATGGACAGCTTCACTTCCCATATCTATCCTTCCCAAGAAATAAATTTGCATACCACATAAGGTTGGTTTCTCAGAAAAAGCTCAGAACCTAATAGGTAAATGGACTCTAAGACTTTCATTAATTTATTTACTTTTACAAGTAAAAATAACTATTACTTGTTATTTCACAAGAAAATACTAAATTATTTTGTTATTTTATTCCTATTGTTACTGACGAAGAAATTTAAGTTTGAAGCGTGTGCCCAGAACAGCAGAGCTTGGATCTGAATAAAGATCTCTCAGATGCCAAAACCTACTTCTCAACTGCTCCTCTAAAAATTGTTGGAATCTTGTTAACTGGCCACTTGGAGTTTCATACTTTCAATAGAAAATTAGAACAATTTAAAATGTACATAGGGAAAAAAGCAGAGGAGACATATGGGAAAGAAGTCAACGTGAACTCAAGGACTCCCACGCCTCATTAAGGGATTAAAATAATCCATTGAGCTGTGATAAATTAAAAGGGTTCCTCTTCCCCACCCACAGCCTCATCTCCTTCTCTTTCAGCCTTAGTGAGATGAAGCTACATCACCCAGAGATGAGCCAGTCATAGTTAATAATACGTATATTAATAAAATATTATCATAAGTATCTAAATAGTTTATGTGTATCAGGGTGGTTTTATTATCTTGATTATAAGCACCTGAGGTTCTGTGTTTGTCTTCTTTCTTTTCATACTCTCTTCAAAAAATAAAATCAATCTTTTTTAAACATCATCTTTAACTGTTATACAGTGTTTCATTCTAATGGGGATAGAGTTCTTTTAGAATGAGTTCTGAAATACCCTCTTGCTATTATGGCTTGCATTAGAAACTATTTGAAAAATATAGTGTTCTTGCCGAAGTTGTTAAGGGGATCATCCTATGAAAATTCCAATAAACACCCGAATTTCAAGTGCTAGTAGAAAGCTATTTTGAGAAGTGTGAAAGTTACTTTCTGTTTAGAAACATATCAATGTTTTAAAATTTACTTTTAGGATAAAAAAGAAGAAAGAGAACAGAGAGAAGAAACAGACATAGAATTTTCTTTGCTCATCAAAGACATAAATTGATAAAGACAAATCTAACAGCTCTATTGGACCCTCACAATGTAGTTTACATCATGGGAGCTCTATAAATGTAAACTAAATGGATAAACACATCACAGCATTCTTAAGTAGAAAATAAGAAGTCCTATCTCTATTGGGAAGCTAAATACCTCATTAGAAAATGAACAGTGAGAATCCCACCTTAATTATTTGATATATTATTTGGTATATATATATATATATGTGTGTGTGTGTGTGTATGTACACATATATACATAAAGTTTACCCTTGAACAATGTAAGGGTTAGGGGTGCTAATTCTCCATGCAGTCGAAAATTCACATATAACTTATAGTCGGCCCTTTGCATCCTTGGATTCAACCAACTGAGGATCGCATAGTACTGTAGTATTTACTACTGAAAAAAATCCCCATAGAGGTGGACCTGCATAGTTCAAACCTATGATGTTCAAGGGTCAACTGTACATGCATGTATACACACACACACACTCAAGTATATGTTTTTAAAATAATTCATTTTCTAGTACACAACTAAGAGGGAGATAGTCTTGATCACCTGCAATCCCACCACCAAGAAAGACACCACTGTTAACATTTTGCTGTATTGTGCTGCCTTCCATCTCTGTCATACATATACATCTGAGAGAGAGAGTAAGATTACACGTACATCTATCCAATATATTCTACATTTCCACTGTAGAAATCAAACTGTACATAAATTTTTTATTCTGCTTTTTATATACAACATTTTAACTGAGAATTTCCCAAGCAGATAGAAATAGTCATAAACATTTTTAATGACTGCATAGGATAACAACTAGAGGTATACTACTATATGAAACTATTTTATTGTCACCTGTTTTGGGGAATTGTAATTATTTGTAATTTTTCACCATTATTATTAAAAATGCAATGAATAATCTTCTATATAAACCATGGATTATATTTGTTATTATTTCTTAAGATTGTGTCCTGTAAGTGAACTACTTTAGAAATAATTTAAGGTGGTTTTTAACTTTAAGTACATATTTTTTTTTGCTTACAGGAGTAATACACGCTGTGGTAGGCAGAATAATGACACCTAAGGATGTGACTAGGGGAGAAGAGTCAGAGAGATGCAACTTTGCTGACTTTGAAGGTGGAGGAAGGAGGCACATGCCAAGTTTTAGGGGGTGGCCTCTAGAAGCTGGAAAAGACGGGAAAATAAATTATCCCTTTGATTCTCCAGAAAGGGACACAGCCCAGTAATTTTAGCCCATAGTGACCCACATCAGACTCAGAGTCTACAGTCTACAACTGTAAGATAACTGAAACATAACAAATGTATGTTGTTTTAGGCCACTACCTTTGTAGTAATACGTTACACCAACAATGAAGAACGAATACATGTGATCTACAGAGCATCTGGAATATGGAAAAAGGCACAAAGAAAGTAGGCATGCATAACACTAGCATCCAGAACTTTTTAAAAACATTAAAATGTCGATGCCTTTCTCTCTAGCTAGCTTTTTTAAAATGATAATATATACAGTTTATTTTTAATTAAGGGTTCACTGAATCCTCTACTTCCCTCCTAATATTAAACTCATTAAACAAGCTTTGTTAAAAACTCACTTAAAACATTATTTGAATAACTATTTCATTAATATATCATTTGTATGCACTATAATTAATTATACATAAGACTATTTTCAAATATTTGTGGTTATCAATTATTCTTTTCTTTATCCCAACTTTTTTTTTTATAAATTTATTTATTTATTTTTGGCTGTGTTGGGTCTTTGTTGCTGCATGCAGGCTTTCTCTAGTTGCGGCTAGCGGGGTCTACTCTTTGTTGTGGTGTGCAGGCTTCTCATTGTGGTGGCTTCTCTTGTTGTGGAACATGGGCTCTAGGCATGCAGGCTTCAGTAGTTGTGGCACGTGGACTCAGTAGTGTAGTTGTGGCTAGCGAGCTCCAGAGCGCAAGCTCAGTAGTTGTGGTGCACAGGCTTAGCTGCTCTGCAGCATGTGGGATCTTCCCGGACCAGGGCTCCAACCTGTGTCCCCTGCATTGGCAGGCAGATTCTTAACCACTGTGCCACCAGGGAAGCCCTATCCCAACATTTTAACTTAAAAACTTTCAATATATAGAAAAGTTGAAAGAATCATTCTGTGAACAACAATATACCAACCACCTAGGTTTACTATTAATTAAACATTAACTAATTAATGTTTGACTATATGTAGCTTAGAATATATCCATTCATTTATTCTTCCTCTATACACCCATCAATAAATTTTGATGCATTTTGGAGTTATCTGTAGATAACAATAAGCTTCATCTCCAAACATTTTAGCATATATATAATTAACTAGCACTGAATAAAAATTTCTTAATTAACTTCCATATAAATATATCTCTTTTCTGAATTTTGATTATTTTCTTAAAATAGCACTTTGGAAAGAGAATAACTGGGTCAAAATTTATGAATATTTAAGGCTTTCAAACATATAAACAAATGGTTTTCAAAACGTTTTGTCGGGGCTTCCCTGGTGGCGCAGTGGTTGAGAGTCTGCCTGCCAATGCAGGGGACACGGGTTCGAGCCCTGGTCTGGGAAGATCCCACATGCCGCGGAGCAACTAGGCCCATGAGCCACAATTACTGAGCCTGCACGTCTGGAGCTTGTTCTCTGCAACAAGAGAGGCCGCGATAGTAAGAGGCTTGCGCACCGTGATGAAGAGTGGCCCCCACTTGCCGCAACTAGAGAAAGCCCTCGCACAGAAACGAAGACCCAACACAGCCAATAATAAATTAATTAATTAATTAAAAAAAAAAAAGTTTTGTCAAGTTATATTTATACCAGTAGTACATGAGACTATCCATTTAATGGTATCCTTGTGAATATTAAGTATTATATTCTTCATTAATGTAACACCAGGAAAATTGGATGTTATTTTTTTACTTCAAATTTGTTTGATGTTTGATGATTTGGAACATTTTCTCATGTTTTTCATTTATATTTCCTCTGTTAATTGTCTGATTCATGTATGCCTATTCTTCCATTCAAATTTTAATGTTTTTCTCAACAATTTGTGTGAGCTTTTTGTATATTAGAATTATTGACAAAAGAATATGAACAGCTTTAAGGAACTTGATGCATATTTTCAATTTCCTAAAAAGAATATTACATATGGCCTAATGATGAGAAATGAGACAGACTCATAAAATCTCTGTCTCTCAAAGATCAAATCTCTATGTCTCAATAACCAAATATCATTCAAAAAAGAAAATAAGAATAACCAACACTTTTCACTCTAAGATAAAAAACAAACAAAAAAACAAGCAAAAGTTACCCTGACTGATTCTGGTCTCTAAAATAATAAAACCTTGAATATTTCTTATAAATCTGGACTCTAACAAAATTATTTTCTTAGGTTTTTGCTATGCTGCTGTCTGAGAACATGTCATAAACTTTCTGAATTTCATAATTGTGACAGAGTTGTCATCTTTCACTATGAGAAGACCAACATAAACTTGGTAACCATACAGTTTTGCACTTTGATTCCCTAAAATGCTTTTTGTGTTCTGTATTTCATGAGCCAGTCCTCCTGAAGTCTGACTCTCCTGCACTCTTTACAAGTGAACTTTTTCTTTTTTTATCTAAATCCTTCCACCTCTGAATATTTTGGACATATGTAATGATTTATAAGCAGGATTCCAGTAAATAATGGAAGAACTTCTATATCAGACTAACCCTCTTGCAAATAACAATTACAAACTCTGGACAAAATTTCTTTAAATAACTGCTTGAAGGCACAGGAAAGCAACCAAAATCAAACAGAAAATGGAAGGGATTTGACTCCTGAAAATCACATATGTTTATATAATTTGTTCCATGAGGGCACTCCATAGCATGGAGTGGCTAAAACTTGCAAAGCAAGGCACAGATTGTTTTGGTTTGGTTTGGTTTTGACCTAAGGAATCAGGAAAAGGAGTTTGGAACTGCAAGAGTGGTTGGAAATTAAAGGGGAAAATTGCAGATAAAAAAGAAATCCATAAGGACCCAACTTTGTATGTGAGCTTCCCCTCAAATGCTTGTCTACTCTCCAAACTGCACATACATGAGAGAGATGCCAAGGATACCAGAGTGAAAACAGTAGCTGGAAACCTAAAAGAGATGAATAAGGGGAAAATGTGTAATTCTAGACCTCAAAATTGGAGGAACTTGGAAAACGCCTCAAGCTTTTCATGGAAACATAGAAAAACCACTTAAGGGGTAAAGGAAACATTTCACAACTAAAGAATTTGCCCTAGGAATTATGGCAAGAAAGGGGACCTGGTCTTGCAGATTATAGAACTAAGCCTTCACAGGTTCAGGATGAGCAGTCAGTAATTTAACTGCCTTCTAAAACAAAACTAAACGTCCTCTAGTGGAATATAACAGAACCCAGTCTCTATAAAGTGTCATTCAAAATATCCAGTAGTCAATGAAAATTTACGAGCCTGGCGGGGAAGGAGGGACCACAGGGGAAAGACAGGAACATGTAACTAACAGTCAAGAGAAATGTCATTCAAGAAAAACATACTCAGAACAATCCAGATTTTCTATTTTCAGATAGGATTTTAAAATAACTAAGATATTGATAAAAATAATACACAGTTATATAAAAAGATATAGATATAAGTGTATATATTGAGAATTTAATAAGAGATTTCAACATTATAATAAAAAAATACAATTGACCCTTGAATAACACAGGGGTTGGGGCACCAATCCCCACACAGTTGAAAATCCACATATAGCTTTACAGTCAGCCCACCATATCCACAGTTCTGCATCCCTGGATTCAACCAACTGTGGGTCATGTAGTACTTTAATACATATTTATTGAAAAAATCTGTGTATAAGTGGACCTGCACAGTTCAAATCCAAGTTTTCAAGGGGCAACTGTAAATCTAAGAACTAAATAATACAATATCTGAAATCAAATTTTACTTTTTTTTTGAAAAAAATCATTGGATGAGATTGATAGCAAATTACACACAACAAAAAAAAAGACCAGTGAACTTGAAGGCAAGTCAATGAAAATCATCCAAACTGAAGCATAAAGAGAAATAAAAACTGGGGGGAAAAAAGCTAACAAAACTTCAGTTACATCTGAATCAGTATCAAGTACTTTAATATTCATGTAATTGAAGCCTTGGAAGGAAAGAGAGGGAATGGGGTAGAAAAAAATTTGGCCAACTTTTTTCTAAAATTGATCAAAAATATATTAGCAAATCCAAAAATATCATTGAACTCCAATCAGGATAAATACAAAGAAAATCACACCTATGTTCATCAGAGTTTAACTTCTGGAAAACAAAAATAAAGATCTTAAAAATAACCCCAGGAGAAAAAAATCATTACATGCAGGGGAATAATGAAAAAATGACAGTTGACTTCATATCAAAAACAATTTAGGCCAGAAAATAATAGAATGATATACATAAGATCTGAAAGAATAGAATTGTCAACCTGGAGCTCTATATCCAGTGAAAATAACCTTCAAAAATGAAAAAAATAAAGATGCTTTCAGAAAAAAAAAAAGGAAGCCACGAAAATTTATTGCCAATAGACCCACTAGAAATTATACCAAAAAAATTGGATCCAAAGGAAGTTTATATATTAGACAGATTTTTAAAAATATTTTTGCTTGCTGTTTCCCTTTAAGTTTCTTTTATAAAATTGTTGCTATTTTACATAGCCATATCTTTCCCTTCTTTGTTCCAATGCATAAATTAACAATGATACTAGATGACAAAGGATGTGATTACGAGACAATTATTATGCTATAGTTTTACTTACTATTTCATTTTGTCCTGGCAAAAACAAACTAGGTTTTATTATTATTCCAGTTACTATATACTGTGACGATCTTTATTATTTTACTACTATTTGAGATGAGGAAATGTAATTTGCCCAAGATAGTTTCTACTGTCACTCCCATTTTACAGATTGCAGAACTGTGAATTTGGAAAGATTAGGCAATTTGCCTAAGTGAAAAAGCTAGTAAATTGCTAGCTAGAATTAAATCACAGGTTGCTGACTCCAGAGCCATGCTCTTAATCAAAGTATTCTATACTGCCTGCATTCACCCTACAAACTTTATTCCAGTGCAGAGATTAGGGGAGTAATCAATGACAGTTTCTTATAATGCTGTGTAGTTCATTATATTAAAATCTAACACTTTTTGGGCTTCCCTGGTGGCGCAGTGGTTGAGAGTCTGCCTGCCAATGCAGGGGACGCGGGTTCGAGCCCTGGTCTGGGAAGATCCCACATGCCACAGAGCAACTGGGTCCGTGAGCCACAATTACTGAGCCTGCGCGTCTGGAGCCTGTGCTCCGCAACAGGAGAGGCCGCGATAGTGAGAGGCCCGCGCACCGCAATGAAGAGTGGCCCCCGCTTGCCACAACTAGAGAAAGCCCTCGCACAGAAATGAAGACCCAACACAGCCAAAAATGAATAAATAAATAAATAAATAAATTTATTAAAAAAAAAAATCTAACACTTTTTTAGATATATGATGTGAAATGAGGATTTAACTGTATATTAAGTGTTTACAAATTTGAGGTTCTGGGTCATCTAGCCTGTTCATTGATCATTCTGTCTACCTCTGTGCCAGTAGCATGCTCTTAATAATTGGGACTTTATGGAAAAGAGTTTTGACAGCTGAGCATCACAAAATTGTTCAGCTTCCCTTACTGTGACCTTTTAAAAACACTGATGACAAAACACCAAATGCAGCCTAAAGAAGGTTACACAAATTTCAGCCCTAATAGCATGTTTCCTTTAGCTGGTACAAGAAGTAGGGGAGTTTTTGTGGAACTGACTCTTGCATTTGCTTTTTTGACCCCCTGCTGACATCTAATCTTCAGCAAAGTGACATTTTATTACACTGTTCAGATTGCTCATGTGGGAGAGATATCTTATCATCATCATTCAGCTCCCTGGGATAAGAGTAGCAATTGGGCAGTGCAGATTTTTTAGAGATAGCAAGAGCGAAAGCTGCAGTACACACACCTCAATTCTTCCCTCACAATTCTTGAAAATTTTCAATTATTTCCCTTTTACTCATAAATTTGGTTTTAATAGAAGGGTCATGAACAAGCTTCTGCCTTTTTCTTATCATCCAATGAAAGACCATTTCCTAAGCTGGAATGTAAATGAGGGCACACAAATCTTGCTCTCTTACAATGAGATTTATTTACTAGTATTTTCTATTCCCTTCCTCCAAAATTACAAACATTTTCTATGACACTGTGTAAGATAGCCTTTGCCCTTACATTTACAAAAACTATGAATGGTGCTAGGAAGTCAAGTTTACTTTCTGAGCTTTCTAATAAACATTTCAGAAAAGGTCATCTCTCCCAAAGGAAAAGTCCACAGATTGACAGCATTTGGGGACCTTGGCGTGTTGTGACAACTTGGATGTCACTTCCAATGATATGTGTCACCATTCTTATGGAAACAGGATTTCAATGGTCAAAAATAACACCTGTGGTTTCCCTGCACCCAAGGCTACCAGAAACAATTAACTTCCAACCTGCTTCTCCTGTATCAAAAAGACAGGAAAGCTTCTTTCGCATGACCACTCTGAGACTATGGACAGCCCACTGCAAGATGTGAAGCTGTTTCTCCAATCTCTGGAGTAAACATCTACAAGATATGTTTGTAATATTTCTTGTGCTTCTTGTTATAATCAGCTTTCCACCCAGTCTTCCTCTCCCCTTTCACCTTCCTTTTCTGTTGCAAGTCTTTTTCTTCTGGTAGACATGACCTAACATCTCTCTTCCCTGACCTCCTGTTTATTATCTACTCCCAAAGTTGTAAACTTCTTTCGCAATGTATATCCTTCATCTTGTTTCCTACTGTTAATCTTTGTCTTTCTGCTTATTCAGATAGAGTCTATCCTTCAAGAAAGATTTCAAGTGCAGTAATTCCTGACTTCTCTCCCTCACATTGGTGGCTACTAAATATACAGCTTGAACCACACTGGTTTTCATTTAGTTTTATCTACTTTACAATATCATAGAATGTTAGAGCTGGAAAGGATATTGAAATCATGTGTTCTGTTCATCAGAAAAAAAAAAAAGCATAGGAAAATGGTAAAAATAATAAGCACAAAATAAGATATAAAGAAGTCTTAATATATCAATAATTACAATGGATTAAATGGACTAAATTTGTCAGTTATAAGACAGATTGTCAGATTGAATTGTTTTATTTCAAAGAAGGGCATAAAATAAAATAGGATAGAAAAAGGAAAACACCTTAAAAATAAGTTTGCATAGAGATGTTAATATAACACAAAATAAACTTTAAGAGAAAATCTCTATCAGTGATTACCACTAATAGTGATAAAATATCAACTCACCCAGAAAATATAACAATTCTAAAGATGTATCATCCTAATAAAGAATATACCAGCAAAAACAAAAGATTACAAAAAATTAAAAACCACCCTTATCGTGGAATATTTCAACCCACCTCCCATACTACCAATATGCCAAGCACATAAAAACAGATACTGAAGATTTGAACAACATAAATAACATGACTGATTAATGAACATATATAAATCAGTACCTGTCAATTTTAAAATGTATCTTCTTTCCATGCATACAAGGGACATTTACAAAAATTAGCATTTACAAATACAGACCATAGTCAAGTCTCAAAAGACTTCAAAGAACTGATATCATACAGATTATGTTTTTCTACCACAATGCAATTAAATTCAAAATCAATAATAAAAGAAAAATTAAGAATTTCCATACATTTGGAAATTTGTAAATATCTCTTTTAAATAACTGAAAAGTTGAAAAAGAAATCATAATAGAAATGTTAAAATACTTAGAAGAAAATATTGTGTATCAAAATCTGTAGAATATAGCTAAAGTGGTTTTTAGAGGGAAATTTTAGCTTTAAAATAAGCTTATATTAGAAAATTAAAAAGCTAAAATTAATGAGTGAAGCATAATAAAATTGGAAAAAAGTAATCAAGTTAAAAGTAGAAAATAAATGAAATAGAAAACAAAGTCATTAGAGACCATCACCAAAGACAAATTCAACTCTTTAAAGAGATAAGCTCGATAATTCTCTGGAAAATTAATTCAGAAAAAGAGACAGAGAGAAGAAACAAATTAAAATGTGATCAAAAAGAGGAATAAATATAGTTACATAAGAGATATTTTAAATGCTAAGAAAGCACTATGAACAACTGTATGCCAAACATTTTGAAAATTTAGATGAAATGAAAATGCACTAGCAAAAAATAATAATAACATCAAAACAGTCAGGAAGAAGTAGGAAGTTTCATAACTATTTTGAAATTTTCACACAAAAATCCACACTCAGGTAATACTGCAGAATATTTCCACCAAACTTCCAAGATACATATAAATTCAACATAACATAAAATCTTCCAGAAAATAGAAAAATGAGAAATATTTTATAGGATATAATTTTTTCAAGTGTTCATCAGTTTCTCAATATGGTCATGTAAAGAAATAAGAAATAGTTACAAATAAGTTCATCTGTACCATTTTTCTAGATTCCACAAATAAGCGATATTGTACAATATTTATTTTTCTCTTTCTGACTTACTTCACTCTGTATGACACTCTTTAGGTCTATCCATATCTCTGCAAATGGCACTATTTCGTTCCTTTTTATGGCTGAGTAATTTTCCATTGTATATATGTACAACATCTTCTTTATCCATGCAAAGCAGAAATAGAGACACGGATGTAGAGAACAAACTTATGAATACCAAGGGGGGAAAGGGAGGGTGGGATGAAATGGGAGATTGGGATTGACATATATATACTACTATTTATAAAATAGATAACTAATGAGAACCTACTGTATAGCACAGGGAACTCTACTCAGTGCTCTGTGGTGACCTAAATGGGAAGGAAATCTAAAAAAGGGGGACATACGTATACACACAACTGATTCATTTTGCTGTACAGCTGAAACTAATACAACATTGTAAAGCAACTATACTCCAATAAAAATTCTTTTAAAATTTCTAAAAAGAAAAAAAGAAATAGTTATACATTTGTCAGTTTGTAATAACTCTCTGCCCTTGGAAATTTTTTTTTATTCTTCTTCATGTTTGCTTAACAACTTTATCTCTTTCTCCATGTTTGCACATAGAAATATGATAGCATATTATTTTATTAAAGCTGCCAATTTGATGTATATAAATGAGTAACAACTCTTCAAAATAAACTCAAGGATTAAGAGTTAAATTACATTTTTTTAGTGTAGGAAAATAGAAAAAAATCAAAATATTATTTACCAGATCTTTGGAGAAATGATTATTTCCTCTATTTAAAGCAATACAAGAAATCATAAAGAGAATTGAAGACTTGCTTGACCATCTAAAATTAAAAGGCATTTGCATAAAAAAATAAGTTAAAAAGGAAAACCAAAGTTATGAAAATATTTGCAGCAAGTTGTTAATATATATTACAAGAAAATAGCTCAAGCCACCAATAGAGAAAATGGACAAGGGATAGCAACAATTCAGTCACACAAAAGGAAACCCTAATGAATAAATATATGGAAAATGTTCAACTTAACTATTAATAAAAATATAAAGTCAATCTTGAGATAACAATTTTTACCTATTAAATTATTTGAACTATTCAAAAGTTTAAAATATTCACTCTGAAAAATGGCAATATTGTATTGACCTTGGTATACTCCTATGTGCTTGTGGTATTGTAAGATAGTACAATAATTCTTTCAATCTACTAGAAAATGGATCCTAAAGAAATAATAGAACAAAATAACGATGAAAAGCTAAATCCATGAAGATAGTGCCCTAATATCTATAGCAGCAAATACTTGAAAACTATTTAAATGTCCATGTAAATGATGGCACATTAAGTTAATGAAATAATGTAATATTATATTCTTATCAAGCAGCTATTAAAATAGACAATGTGAACACTACTGAGCATCATAGAAAGTATTAATGATATCATAATGCTAAGTAAAAACAGATTATAAATCTGGCTACCAAGACAGCAACTACAAAATAACAAATGCATATGGAATTGAAAGAGCATTTGAAAACTAGGAAATCAATTACTGGGTTAGGATAATATATAGTAAATGACTTATATTTCATTGTTTAAGCTTCCTTTTATTTTATTGTAAAATTGCCTTTCAATTTTTCAAAAAATTGGTTTAATAAGTGAGGAGTGATGCAAGCTAGTCTTTCAAATCTAATGACTTTAGTGTGAATATTTATCACAGTAAGTGGATTTGAAAGATGACCATTAAACTTCCAACAGATTTATTTAACGATAATGTCAAGGCATCTGGCCACAGTTATATGCTTCTTAGTAG
Source organism: Eschrichtius robustus (assembly GCF_028021215.1). Lineage (NCBI taxonomy): Eukaryota > Metazoa > Chordata > Mammalia > Artiodactyla > Eschrichtiidae > Eschrichtius > Eschrichtius robustus. Next base: position 37,711,113 of record NC_090843.1, read on the forward strand.
CTCATCACTACAAGTAATTTTCCAGAACATTTTTCCTTTTCATTTAATCAAATTCATGTACAAACCAAAGAAATTCCAAAAGGCCCAGTGCTGTTCTCATAGGAGATTTGATGTGGCTAATATAAGTTCTATGGTTCATAGGGTATAGCTATAGTTCCCCAACAAGAGGCTATTTCACAATTTGCCTGCACTCCAAACATTCCTGGAGATAAATTTTGAACTGTAATATCTAGATTACTTGATCAAATTTAGCTACAGTTGAAAACAACCAAGAATTGTCATCAAAGGTGATTTGGTCATTGAGCTAATGAGCACACAGACATGAGGGAAGCTACTAAACATATTTGCTTTAGACTTATTTGTTCTACAAGGATGACAGAATCTTTACCAGCCCAGATCAAATTTCCTGGATATAACTAGAGGCCAGTAACTTACAGGGTCCTGTACACTTATTTTTTTGTCTTCTCCTCCCTACCTCTAATCCTCTCCATTACCACCTGGAACTCTTCACCTATGTTGGAGTACAGTAAGGAGAGAAAGTGAGGTACGGGGATATGATAGAAAGAAGTGCCCTCACATTACAGGGCACCCTCTGTGTATGGAGAAGTCCCCTCAGCCACCACTTGACTTCCAGGTGCTTCCATCATAAAGTAGTTGCTTCAGAATTGATTGGGAGTGACAGCCTTTGGCTTCAATGTTGAAAAGTAAATAACAACTCCTCTTGAGATAATCACCGCTAAAATTCAGATACATAATAATGACAATAATAACTAAGATTTATAGGACAAATAATATTTTACAAAATGCCTTGGTATATGTATTATTTTGTTTAATTCCTACAGCAATTTTGCATCCAAAAATATAACTATTCTCATTTTACAGGTGATAAAACTGAAGCTCAAAAAGATAATAAATAGATGACCAAAATATGCAGATTTATGTATAAGTATCTTTATGTAGAAAAGATATAAATGAGCCCTCCACAGTTTGTGACAAAGACTTATCTCAAATAAGGTGGGAAGATGTATTGCCAGGATTCAAGCCCAGGTCTTCCAATTCGAAATCTCATGCTCTTTTGTAAACAGGTAGGGTTACTCTTCTTAGTGAGGTATGCCTTTTTTTGGTCTTTGGGAAATGAACATGTATGTGTATCAGGATGTGTAGCAGTATAGTTAAATTATCGTTTGAAACTCAAAGCTGACTTTCACTTCTTCTGTGTTTGTTGAGAAAGTAAGGAAGCAGGGTAGAGAGTATGGCTTAAATCATACCACTTGAAAAATAAACGTCTATATGCTCATTAAGAGAAAGGCAAAAGAAAACTGAAGTTTTAAAGCCTCTGCCAGTCCTTCTGTTGGACTAAAGAGTTTAGATTACTCTTTATTTTAGCAGAGCCCAGTAATGGGTCTTTGGATATGCAAAAGTAGACCCAAACTCTGTAGAAGGATGAAAAGATACATCGTTCTGTATAATGATGTGAGGGAAACTGAAACTAGAGAGGGGAAAGGAAATTGTGTAGCAATGTGGTGGACAGACTCTTAAAAGCATCTACTACTCAGTTTTTTTGTCTACAAGGTGATAACCTTCATCATCATGTACTTTCTTGAAGATCGCACTCGCAAGTGTGCACACACACACCTTGCATAAAGGATATGGGGAATAAACAAAGAAAAAAGCTAAATCTCATGTATGATTCACTGTGCAACCAAAGCAGTGTCAAAGAAGGTAAGTTGTAATTGGATTGAAATATCAAAGTAAAAATTGACCATGAGAACATAAGTCCCTGAGAATCTGGAAAAAAAAAAAAAATGTGTGGAAAAGCATCAGAGTTAGCTCAAAGGACAGGTTGACTTCACAACATCTGGGTAAATAATACATGTCTGGGTGAAGAATCCTTTATATGTAAGTATCTATATGTGGAAAAGCTGTGAATGAGCCTTCCATAGCTTGGTTTATCCGTTTATTCAGCAAATATTTATTCAATGACTATCAATTACCAGGCATTATTACTAGATACTAAGAATGTCCAGGAGAATAAGATATAGCTCTTTTTCTCAAGAACTGAATGGTTTAATGTGAGAGGAAGATAAGGAAATGGATTATTGCAATTCGGTGTAGAAAAAAACTAAGAAAGCAATGTCACAGTATTTTGACAATGTAAAGAAGAGACACCCATCCCAGTCTTAAGATCGAAAAGACCTGCTAAACACACCTCCTACATTTTCCAGAACAAACCCAGTTTTGAGTAATTTGCCTCCATAGATATATTTTAAAGTGTCAATCTATGTACACTGATAAATGATTCGAAAAATATGGCCATCACTTCCTTAGTCTGTCAGGAATTTACTCATCTTTATATATGTTTTCCACCTTTAAAATTACCTTAGGAGTACATGTGTGTGCCAAGATGGAATAAACTTACCACACAGCTTCTCTCTCACTGCTTACAACTAAACACTGCACAGAATACAAAAAGCAAGAACCTGAGAATTTTGAAAAATAAACACTATTAGGAAACTTAAAGAGCAACCAGAGTGTTCTGAGTTCCTTGTTTTGTTCCTTTTTTTCCCCCTTCTTTGACCCCAAGGCAGTGAGGTGTGGAAATGCCCAACAAAACCTCTGAAAGAAACATCTTTTTTCTGGCTAAAGGACTGAGAAAAGGCACTCCTGCAAAGTAGAGGGTTCTCTCTCTATATCTATCTATCTATCTATCTATCTATCTATCTATCTATCTATCTATCTATCTCTATCTCCATCTCTTTCATTTTTCTCTCCTGGACATGCCTGGAGGGCAGCCCGAGTCACAGAGCTGCATTGTCATCACAGCATGGATGGTTGTATGGGCACCAGAACCCCTGAGAGAAAACCCATCTCTCTGGCCAGAGAAAATGGGGAAAAGGATGTCTGTGGTCCAAAGAGTATACAGGGATGTCCCTGTTAAGTTTTCCGCTCTGTCCTCTTGCCTCATCACACCACAGGCAGCCCTAGTTGTGTGGAACTATAAGACAGTGCAAGAGGCTAGCACTCATCGTTCTGGCCAGGGAAAGTAAGAGAGGAAGTCCTGAGGAGCTGGGGAGTAAAACAGGGCTGTGACGAGGGTGAGGCAATGTAGGCATCTAGGGAGCAAAATTGAGGAGGGCACTAGTTCTCAGGGTTGTGCAAGTGCCAGCTCAGTACATTCACCATACCAGAGTGAGCAGCTCCTAAACTTCTGCACCCTGGGTGTCTCACACTTAATAAAAAATCTTGAATACAATTAGAGAAAATTGACATCTTGCATAAAAGGAGAAAAGTGATTCAAATGAATTATGAATTTCTCCTCAGAAATTTCTAAAGCCACAAGAAAGTGGAAGAACATCTTTAGAGTGTTGAAAAAAAGAACTGTCAACTGCGAATTCTATATCCAGTAAAAATACCCTTCAAAAATGAAGACAAAATAAAGCCACTTTCAAATGGAGAAAATGTATGAAGTTTCAGCTGAATAGACATTTTTCACCAGCAAATCAGTTCTAAAGTAAATGCAATAAGAAGTTCTTCAGGTGGAAGGGAAATGAAACCAGAGGGAACTTGGAACTTCAAGAATAAAGGAAAAACAACAGCAATGGCATGTATCTGGATAAACACAATAGACTCTTTTTCTCCTCTTAAGTTTTCCTAAAAGCACAAATAAATGAAACTAAAATATAAAAAATAATGGAGAAAATTCAATGAAACCAAAAGCTGGTTCTTTGGTAAGATTAATAAAACATATAATCATTAAAGAAAAACTGACCAAGAAAAAAAAGGGTGAAGATGAATTTTCCAGTATCAGGAATGAAAGCAATACATCACTACAGACAGCACAGATATTAAAATAATAATAAGGATGTGCTACAAACAGCAGTCAGCCCATAACCCCAACAACATAAATGAAATGGTCCAAATTCCTTGGAAAATACAAACTACCAAAACTCATTTGAGAAAATTAGATAACTGGAATAGTCCTATAAATTGAACTTCTGGTTTAAAATCTTCTAACAAAAATACTCCAGTCCTAGGTGATTTTCACTGGCCAATTCCACAAGAGATTTAAGGAAGAGAGTATATGAATTCTACACAATTACTTCCATAAAATAAAAGAGGAGAGAAGATGTCCAAAATCATTTTCTGTGACCAGCATTACCTTGATACCAAACCCAAAGACATTACCAAAATAAAAAATATAGTGCATAAATATAAATTCAAAAATCCATGAAAATAGAGTTAAAATATTAGCAAATCAAATCAAAGAGTATATGAAATGGATCATGACCAATTTGGGTTTATCCCAGAAATGTAAGGTTGTTTCAACATTCAAAAGTTAATCAATATAATTAATCATCTTAGCCAACTAAAGAAGAAAAAACCACATGATCACTTCAATAGATGCATAAAGGCAATTGAGAAAAGTCATATCCATAAATAATTTTAAAAATAAAAAACCTCTCAGCAATTATGAATGTACAGGAACTTCCTTAACCTGATAAAAGTCATTTACAAAAGAACACTACAGATAATATCATACTTAATGGTGAAAGACTAAATGCTTTCATCCTAAAATTGAGAATAAGATATGCTTTCACCATTCCTATTCAATAGTATTCTGAAACACCCAACCAGTGCTTTGGGGGAGGAATTTTAAAAAGACATACAGATTAGAAAAAAGAAATAAAATTTCCTCTGTTCCCAGATGACGTGATTGTCTACATAGAAAATCTAAACGAATCTATAAATGAGCTTCTAGAAATATTAAGTGAGTTTAACAAGGTGTCAGAATTCAAGCTCAATATACAAAAATCAATAGTATTTCTATACATTAGCAATGAATAATTAGAATTCAAAACTTGAAATAGTACCATTTACAATAACACCAAAAAAATTAAATACATAGGTATCAACCTAACAAAATGCATGCAGGACAATATGATAAAAAGTACAGAACACTGATGAAAGAAAAAGCAAAAAAGATCTGAAGAAATGAAGAAATATGCTATATCAATGAATTGGAAGAGTCAATACTGCTGTCAGTTCTCTCCAATCTGATCTGTAGAGCCAACACAATACCACTCTGAACACCACAACACTTTTGACAAGAATATTCTAAAATTTATGGGAAGACAAAGGTACTAAAATAACCAAATAAATTTAAAAAAAGAATGAAGAAGGCTCAAATTACCTAATTTCAAGACAATGTAAAGCTACATTAATTAAGAGTATAGTGAATGGATAGCCACTTAGATCAATAGGACAGAATAGGGAGTTCATAAATGGCCTACTTATGTATGAACAACTGATTTTTGACAAAATTTCAAAGGCAATTTAATGGAGAAAGGAGAGTTTTTTCAGTAATGATGCTGGAACAATTAGATTTCTACATGCAGAAATAAAAATGAATCACAACCTATATTTTACTTTTTATTGAAAAATTAACAGAAAATAGATCTAAATGTAAAATGTAAAACTATAAAAAGTTTAGAAGAAAACATAGGAGATCTTTGTGGCCTTAGATTGTGTAAAGAATTCTTAGATATGACACCAAAAGTGTAATCCATAAGTGGAAAATCATGATAAATTGGACTTCATCAAAATGTAAGAACTTTGCCTTAGGAAGGACACTATTAAATAAAAATATCAGCCACAGATTAGGAGAAAATATTTACAAGTCACGTATCTGACAAAGAACTTGTAAACAGAATCCACGAAGAACTCTCAAAATTCAATAACAAGAAAACAATGTACATTGTTGTGTGCATAAGATCTGAACAGACACTTCACCAAAGAAAATGTATGGATGGCAAATAAGCATGTAAAAAGATGATCAGCATCATTAAAAATATAATGAAAGACAATTATACATCTATTAGAATGGCTAAAATATAAAAAGCTGACAAAACAAAATGCTGGTGAGGATGTGGAGTGTCAAGAATTCTCATACATTACTGGTAGAAATGCAAAATGGTGCAACCAATTTGGAAAATAGTTTAATGGTTTATTATAATTAAACATATGCTTACCATACTACTCTGCAATCTCACTCTTAGGTATTTGCCCAAGAAATATGAAAACTTATGTCCATGCACACAAAATGTATTCAAATGTTTAGACCAGCTTTATTCATAATTGCCAAAAACCAGTAATAAATGAAGTGTCTTTCAACTTGCAAATGGATAAACAAACTGCAATGCAGTCACACAGTGGAACACTACTCAGCAATGAAAAAGAGTGACTTACTGATTCACACAGACATGAATGAATCTCAAATGCATTTTGTTGGGCCAAAGACTAAGTCTCAAAAGACTACACATTGTATTTTATCATATGACACTCTGATCAGGCAAAGCTATAGGCACAGAAAACAGATTCATGATTTCCAGAGGGTAGAGTTGGGGGAAAGAGTTGACTACAAAGAAGTACAAGAGAATTTTTGTGTAATGGAAATGTTCAGTATCATGACCATGGTGTTGGATACACAACTTTATTCACATGTCAAAAGGGCGCAGAATTATATACACTGAATAGTAAATTTTGCATGCAATTTTTTTTAAAAAAACACCTTACATATGCTTGAACACATAAGAAAGTGAAAAATATACAATTGACACTTGACCTCTAACAAGTGTTAAAAGGAAACATGCCAAAACACTGACTGCCTAGATCATTATGAGAAAGTTAACAGTGTATTTTGTAAAGGCTTTCATAATGACATAAATGAATTAAAGCCATGTTAATGTTTCCATACCTAGTTTTCACCTTGAACTTAAGTGAGCTAATCAAATGATAAGGTTCTTCATGCAGAGACATATATAACCCCCCAAGAATCATTGTTCTTCTGAATAAAACATTTAGAGGCACTTAATGGAAAGGTAGTAAGTTCATTGACTTTGTTATTATTACCATAATTAAGGCAAAACATAGCTAGCTAAAAAGGTCTGTCCAAGTTAATGAAGATTTCTTAATTACCCGAGTCTTTGTAGCAAACCAACTTTATGTTAAACTCAGTTTTCCCTTGTCACACTAAGCACTTAATCAGAGTGGGATCCTGGAATTTGATAAGTGGGAGAAAATACAGGGATCACAGAATCAGACCAAACCCCTCATTTCACAAGGGTGAAATACAGTATCTTACCTTGTAGAATGTGGGATACAGAATTTAAACTCTTAACAATGATGATAGATGGTTTCAAACTAGAATATGAAGTGTAAAATATCTGTATATGAATTAGGCAGAGAAAAGAAAATTCATTAAAATATATGAATCTAGCTCCACTGATTTCCTGTGACTTTGCTTTTAAGAATGTGTGAGGATTTTGTTGGAGGGTTTATAATTACTTCCGCTTTTGTAGATTGACTTAGAAATTAGGGTAGAATTTGCCACAACATGCAAGGGAGATAACAAGCCCTACCAGAGCCCTCCTCCTCACCCCTCGCCCCAGCCCCAGCTTTGTCTGTGCCAAAGAAGAAAAGAAGGTACTGTTTTGTCAGGGTTTTAGGAAATAAAGCCACAAAAGGAGAATGGTAGATGATCTAAGAGCATGTAAGAAGACTCCACAGATTATGTTAATTTTCAATCTTTTCTTATCTCTCTAATGCAAAAGTTCATATGTTCCCCCAGAGGAGTTAGGGAACAGCCCAAAGTAGCCCACTACAGGTACAGAGTTTCCCTAAAACACTGTTTGTAAAAAATCCATGCAAAATTTGCATGCTGCTAATAACTTATCACTGATTATTTTAATTTACAAACAAAAATTTCCAAGAAACGAAAAATTACCTGTTTCAGGAAATTCCTCCAAGCTTGCTGGTTATTGGCAGTGTTTATCCTTTAGCTCTTTGTGTCATTTCTTCCAGGCACACATACTCCAATGTGATAAGCACAGAAAACTGTGTTATAAACATACATACATATGCACACACTATAATCTGGTGAAGCTGGAATTTTCTTGGACTGTGGAAGCAAGGGTAGGTCCATGCTGGCACACATGTTCACACAAAAGGACTAACACAAGCACCATGCTTTGTTCTGTACTGTTTAATCTTTTTCTCCCTTGAGAGGGTCCTTCTTCAGTCCACCAGAAACTGGTTATCCTGTAGGAATTATGAATTAATATTCATTCCACAAAATTGCAAATTACTTTTCTCAGAAGAAATGAAAGCCACAAATTTTGGCAGGTTAGAAATAGACACATCTTAAAGTCTTATTCATATACTTCAGGAAATAGAGGGTGAGCATTAAGACAGGTTAATACTTTCCTTTTTCAACAGAAAGACAAAATAACATTTAAGAACCTATCATGTGACTTCTGTGATGGGGGTCTGGGCAAGATGGCGGAAGAGTAAAACGCAGAGATCACCTTCCTTCCCACAGATACATTAGAAATACATCTACACGTGGAACTGCTCCTACAGAACACCCACTGAACTCTGGCAGAAGACGTCAAACCTCTCAAAAGGCAAGAAACTCCCCACGTACTTGGGTAGGGCAAAAGAAAAAAGAAATAACAGAGACAAAAGAATAGGGACGGGACCTGCACCAGTGGGAGGGAGCTGTGAAGGAGGAAAGGTTCCCACACACTAGGAAGCCCCTTCGCGGGTGGAGACTACTGGTGGTAGAGGGGGGAGCTTTGGAGCTGTGGAGGAGAGTGCAGCCACAGGGGTGCGGAGGGCAAAGCGGAGAGATTCCCGCACAGAGGATCGGCGCTGAGCAGCACTCACCAGCCCGAGAGGTTTGTCTGCTCACCCGCCGGGGCGGGCGGGGGCTGGGAGCTGAGACTCGGGCTTCTGTCGGGTGGCAGGGAAAGGACTGGGGTTGGCGGCGTGAACACAGCCTGAAGGGGTTAGCGCACCACAGCTAGTCGGGAGGGAGTCCGGGAAAAAGTCTGCAGCTGACGAACAGGCAAGAGACTTTTTCTTGCCTCTTTGTTTTGCGGTGCGCAAGAAGAGGGGATTCAGAGCGCCGCCTAAACGAGCTCCAGAGACGGCACGAGCCGCGGCTATCAGCGCGGACCCCAGAGACGGGCATGAGACGCGAAGGCTGCTGCTGCCGCCACCAAGGAGCCTGTGTGAGAGCACAGGTCACTCTCCACACCTCCCCTCCCGGGAGCCTGTGCAGCCCGCCACTGCCAGGGTCCCGTGATCCAGAGACAGCTTCCCTGGGAGAACGCACAGCGCTCCTCAGGCTGCTGCAACTTCCCGCCGGCCTCTGCCGCCGCAGGCTCGCCCCGCATCCATACTGCTCGCTCCCCCCAGCCTAGTGAGCCAGAGCCCCCGAAGCAGCTGCTCCTTTAACCCAATTCTGTCTGGGCGGGGAACAGACGCCGTCAGGCGACCTACACGCACAGGTGGGTCCAAATCCAAAGCTGAACCCCGGGAGCTGTACGAACAAAGAAGGGAAAGAGAGATCTCTCCCAGCATCCTCAGAAGCAGCGGATTAAAGCTCCACAGACAACTTCATGTGCCTGCATCTGTGGAATACCTGAATAGACAAAGAATCATCCCAAATTCAGGAGATGGACTTTGGGAGCAGGATATATTAATTTTTCCCCTTTTCCTTTTTTTGTGAGTGTGTATGTGTATACTTCTGGGTGAGATTTTTTCTGTATAGCTTTGCTTTCAACATTTGTCCTAGGTTTCGGTCCATCCGTTTTTTTTTTTACTTAAAAAATTTTTTTTCTTAATAATTTTTTCCTTATTTTCTATTTTTAAATATTAAAATGTTTTCTTAATAAGTTTTTTCATATTTTTTATTTTAAAAATTTTAAAAAAATTTTTCTTAATAAATATTTTTCTTAATAATTTTTTTCTTATTTTTATTATAAAAAAATAATAAATTTATCTTTAAAATTTTTTTTAATTTTTTTCTTAATAAACTTTTTCTTCATGATTTTTTTTCTTATTTTTTATTATAATAGCTTTGTGTTATTTTATTTTATCCTCTTTCTTTCTTTCTTTCTATTTTTTCTCCCTTTTATTCAGAGCCGTGTGGATGAAAGGCTCTTGATGCTCCAGCCAGGCATCAGGGCTGTGCCTCTGAGGTGGGAGAGCCAACTTCAGGACACTGGTCTACAAGAGACCTCCCAGCTCCACGTAATACCAAATGGCGAAAATCTCTGAGATCTCCATCTCAACATCAAGACCCAGCTTCACTCAATGACCAACAAGCTACAGTGCTGGACACCCTATGCCAAACAACTAGCAAGACAGGAACACAGCCCCATCCATTAGCAGAGAGGCTGCCTAAAATCATAATAAGGCCACAGACACCCCAAAACACACCACCAGACGTGGACGTGCCCACCAGAAAGACAAGATCCAGCCTCATCCACCAGAACACAGGCACTAGTCCCCTCCACCAGGAAGCCTACGCAACCCACTGAACCAACCTTAGCCACTGGGGACAGATACCAAAAACAATGGGAACTACAAACCTGCAGCCTGTGAAAAGGAGACCCCAAACACAGTAAGATAAGCAAAATGAGAAGACAGAAAAACACACAGCAGATGAAGGAGCAGGGTCAAAACACACCAGACCTAACAAATGAAGAGGAAATAGTCAGGCTACCTGAAAAAGAATTCAGAATAATGATAGTAAAGGTGGTCCAAAATCTTGGAAATACAATAGACAAAATGCAAGAAACATTTAACAAGGACCTAGAAGAACTAAAGAAGAACCAAGCAATGATGAAAAACACAATAAATGAAATTAAAAATACTCTAGACGGGATCAATAGCAGAATAACTGAGGCAGAAGAACGCATAAGTGACCTGGAAGATAAAATAGTGGAAATAACTACTGCAGAGCAGAATAAAGAAAAAAGAATGAAAAGAACTGAGGACAGTCTCAGAGACCTCTGGGACAACATTAAACGCACCAACATTCGAATTATAGGGGTCCCAGAGAAGAAGAGAAAAAGAAAGGGACTGAGAAAATATTTGAAGAGATTATAGTTGAAAACTTCCAAAATATGGGAAAGGAAATAGTTAATCAAGTTCTGGAAGCACAGAGAGTCCCATACAAGATAAATCCAAGGAGAAACATGCCAAGACACATATTAATCAAACTATCAAAAATTAAATATAGGGCTTCCCTGGTGGCGCAGTGGTTGAGAATCTGCCTACTAATGCAGGGGACACGGGTTCGAGCCCTGGTCTGGGAAGATCCCACATGCCACAGAGCAACTAGGCCCGTGAGCCACAACTACTGAGCCGGCGCGTCTGGAGCCTGTGCTCCGCAACAAGAGAGGCCGCGATAGTGAGAGGCCCGCGCATCGCGATGAAGAGTGGCCCCTGCTTGCCACAACTGGAGAAAGCCCTCGCACAGAAACGAAGACCCATCACAGCGAAATCAATCAATCAATCAATCAATCAATCAATCAATCAAACATACGCATCTGATTCAAGATACTCATGTTAAAAAGAAAACAAAAATTAAATATAAAGAAAACATATTAAAAACAGCAAGGGAAAAAAAAACAAATAACACACAAGGGAATCCCCATAAGGTTAACAGCTGATCTTTCAGCAGAAACTCTGCAAGCCAGAAGGGAGTGGCAGGATATACTTAAAGTGATGAAGGAGAAAAACCTACAACCAAGATTACTCTACCCAGCAAGGATCTCATTCAGATTTGATGGAGAAATTAAAACCTTTACAGACAAGCAAAAGCTGAGAGAGTTCAGCACCACCAAACCAGGTTTACAACAAATGCTAAAGGAACTTCTATAGGCAAGAAACACAAGAGAAGGAAAACACCCACAATAACAAACCCAAAACATTTAAGAAAATGGGAATAGGAACATACATATCGATAATTACCTTGAATGTAAATGGATTAAATGCTCCCACCAAAAGACACAGGCTGGCTGAATGGATACAAAAGCAAGACCCATATATATGCTGTCTACAAGAGGCCCACTTCAGACCTAGGGACACATACAGACTGAAAGTGAGGGGATGGAAAAAGATATTCCATGCAAATGGAAATCAAAAGAAAGCTGGAGTAGCAATTCTCATATCAGACAAAATAGACTTTAAAATAAAGACTATTACAAGAGACAAAGAAGGACACTATATAATGATCAAGGGATCGATCCAAGAAGAATGTACAACAATTGTAAATATTTATGCACCCAACATAGGAGCACCTCAATACATAAGGCAAATACTAACAGCCATAAGAGGGGAAATCGACAGTAACAAAATCATAGTAGGGGACTTTAACACCCCACTTTCACCAATGGACAGATCATCCAAAATGAAAATAAATAAGGAAACACAAGCTTTAAATGATACATTAAAAAAGATGGACTTAATTGATATTTATAGGACGTTCCACCCAAAAACAACAGAATACACATTTTTCTCCAGTGCTCATGGAACATTCTCCAGGATAGATCATATCTTGGGTCACAAATCAAGCCTTGGTAAATTTAAGAAAATTGAAATTGTATCAAGTATCTTTTCTGACCACAACGCTATGAGACTAGATATCAATTACAGGGAAAGATCTGTAAAAAATACAAACACATGGAGGCTACACAATACACTACTTAATAACGAAGTGATCACTGAAGAAATCAAAGGGGAAATCAAAAAATACCTAGAAACAAATGACAATGGAGACACGACAACCCAAAACCTATGGGATGCAGCAAAAGCAGTTCTAAGAGGGAAGTTTATAGCAATACAAGCCTACATCAAGAAACAGGAAACATCTTGAATAAACAACCTAACCTTGCACCTAAAGCAATTAGAGAAAGAAAAACAAAAAAAAACCCAAAGCTAGCAGAAGGAAAGAAATCATAAAGATCAGATCGGAAATAAATGAAAAAGAAATGAAGGAAACAATAGCAAAGATCAATAAAACTAAAAGCTGGTTCTTTGAGAAGATAAACAAAATTGATAAACCATTAGCCAGACTCATCAAGAGAAAAAGGGAGAAGACTCAAATCAATAGAATTAGAAATGAAAAAGGAGAAGTAACAACTGACACTGCAGAAATACAAACGATCATGAGAGATTACTACAAGCAACTCTATGCCATTAAAATGGACAACCTGGAAGAAATGGACAGATTCTTAGAAATGCACAACCTGCCGAGACTGAACCTGGAAGAAATAGAAAATATGAACAGGCCAATCACAAGCACTGAAATTGAAACTGTGATTTAAAATCTTCCAACAAACAAAAGCCCAGGACCAGATGGCTTCACAGGCGAATTCTATCAAACATTTAGAGAAGAGCTAACACCTATCCTTCTCAAACTCTTCCAAAATATTGCAGAGGGAGGAACACTCCCCAACTCATTCTACGAGGCCACCATCACCCTGATACCCAAACCAGACAAAGATGTCACAAAGAAAGAAAACTACAGACCAATATCACTGATGAACATAGATGCAAAAATTCTCAACAAAATGCTAGCAAACAGAATCCAACAGCACATTAAAAGGATCATACACCATGATCAAGTGGCTTTATTCCAGGAATGCAAGGATTCTTCAATATATGCAAATCAATCAACGTGATACATTATATTAACAAATTGAAGGAGAAAAACCATATGATCACCTCAATAGATGCAGAGAAAGCTTTCGACAAAATTCAACACCCATTTATGATAAAAGCCCTGCAGAAAGTAGGCATAGAGGGAACTTTCCTCAACATAATAAAGGCCGTATATGACAAACCCACAGCCAACATTGTCCTCAATAGTGAAAAGCTGAAACCATTTCCACTAAGATCAGGAACAAGACAAGGTTGCCCACTCTCACCACTATTATTCAACATAGTTTTGGAAGTGTTAGCCACAGCAATCAGAGAAGAAAAAGAAATAAAAGGAATCCAAATCGGAAAAGAAGACGTAAAGCTGTCACTGTTTGCAGATGACATGATGCTATACATAGAGAATCCTAAAGATGCAAACAGAAAACTACTAGAGCTAATCAATGAATCTGGTAAAGTAGCAGGATACAAAATTAATGCACAGAAATCTCTTGCATTCCTATACACTAATGATGAAAAATCTGAACGTGAAATTAAGAAAACACTCCCATTTACCATTGCAACAAAAAGAATAAAATACCTAGGAATAAACCTACCTAAGGAGACAAAAGACCTGTATGCAGAAAATTATAAGACACTGATGAAAGAAATTAAAGATGATACAAATAGATGGAGAGATATACCATGTTCTTGGATTGGAAGAATCAACATTGTGAAAATGACTCTACTATCCAAAGCAATCTACAAATGCAATGCAATCCCTATCAATCTACCACTGGCATTTTTCACAGAACTAGAACAAAAAATTCCACAATTTGTATGGAAACACAAAAGACCCCGACTAGCCAAAGCAATCTAGAGAAAGAAAAACAGAGCTGGAGGAATCAGGCTCCCTGACTTCAGACTATACTACAAAGCTACAGTAATCAAGACAGTTTGGTACTGGCACAAAAACAGAAACATAGATCAATGGAACAGGATACAAAGCCCAGACATAAACCCACACACATATGGTCACCTTATCTTTGATAAAGGAGGCAAGCATATACAGTGGAGAAAAGACAGCCTCTTCAATAAGTGGTGCTGGGAAAACTGGACAGGTACATGTAAAAGTATGAAATTAGAACACTCCCTGACACCATGCACAAAAATAAACTCAAAATGGATTAAAGACCTAAGTGTAAGGCCAGACACTATCAAACTCTTAGAGGAAAACATAGGCAGAACACTCTATGACATAAATCACAGTAAGATCCTTTTTGACCCAGCTCCTAGAGAAATGGAAATAAAAACACAAATAAACAAATGGGACCTAATGAACCTTAAAAGCTTTTGCACAGCAAAGGAAACCATAAAGAAGACCAAAAGACCACCCTCAGAATGGGAGAAAATATTTGCAAATGAAGCAACTGACAAAGGATTAATCTCCAAGATTTACAAGCAGCTCATGCAGCTCAATATCAAAAAAACAAACAACCCAATCCAAAAATGGGCAGAAGACATAAATAGACATTTCTCCAAAGAAGATATACAGATTGCCAACAGACACATGAAAGAATGCTCAACATCATTAATCATTAGAGCAATGCAAATCAAAACTACAATGAGCTATCATCTCACACCGGTCAGAATGGCCATCATCAAAAAATCTAGAAACAATAAATGCTGGAGAGGGTGTGGAGGAAAGGGAACACTCTTGTACTGTCGGTGGGAATGTAAATTGATACAGCCATTATGGAGAACAGTATGGAGGTTCCTTAAAAAACTAAAAATAGAACTACCATACGACCCAGCAATCCCACTACTGGGCATATACCCTGAGAGAACCATAATTCAAAAGGAGTCATGTACCACAATGTTCATTGCAGCTCTATTTACAATAGCCAGGACATGGAAGCAACCTAATTGTCCATCATCAGATGAATGGATAAAGAAGATATGGCACATATATACAATGGAATATTACTCAGCCATAAAAAGAAATGAAATGGAGGTATTTGTAGTGAGGTGGATGGAGTTAGAGTCTGTCATACAGAGTGAAGTAAGTCAGAAAGATAAAAACAAATACAGTATGCTAACACATATATATGGAATCTAAGGGGAAAAAAAAAAAAGTCATGAAGAACCTAGTGGCAAGATGGGAATAAAGACACAGACCTACTAGAGAATGGACTTGAGGATATGGGGAGTGGGAGGAGTGAGATGCGACAGGGTGAGAGAGTGGCATGGACATATATACACTACCAAATGTAAAATAGATAGCTAGTGGGAAGCAGCCGCATAGCACAGGGAGATCAGCTCAGTGCTTTGTCACCACCTAGCGGGGTGGGATAGGGAGGGTGGGAGGGAGGGATACGCAAGAGGGAAGAGCTATGGGAACATATGTATATGTATAACTGATTCACTTTGTTATAAAGCAGAAACTAACACACCATTGTAAAGCAATTATACTCCAATAAAGATGTTTAAAAAAAAAAAAAGAACCTATCTTGTGCAAAGCACTGCACTAGACACTTTATATTTGATACTTCATTTATTTTCTGTTACAACTCTGTGTGTCTGTGTTAATGTATTTTCCAGGTAGTGAAATTGAACCTGGGCTGAAAATCAACAGCAGTTCAGTAGTGGAGGCAGTGTTTGAACTCTCAGGGCTTCTGTTTGTTTGTTTGTTTTTTGGTTTTGTTTTTGTTTTTTTGTTATTGGTTCCTGGCCAGCCGATGGGGTGGATATCTTTGTTTTTTGTTTTTTGGATTTTTTTAAACTTTTTATTTTATATTGCAGTATAGTTGATTAACAAAGTTGTGATATTTTCAGGTGTACAGCAAAGAGATTCAGTTATACATATACATGTACCTATTCTTTTTCAAATTCTTTTCCCATTTAGGTTGTTACATAATACTGAGCAGAGTTCCCAGTGCTATACAGTAGGTCTTTGTTGGTTATCCATTTTAAATACAACAGTGTATACATGTCAATCCCAAACTCCCTAACTATCCCTTCTCCCCACCCTTCCCCCCGTAACCATATGTTTGTTCCCTAAGTCTGTGAGCCTGTTTCTCTTTAGTAAATAAGTTCATTTGTATCATTTTTTTAGATTCCACATACAAGCGATAACATATATTTGTCTTTCTCTGACTTACTTCACTCACTATGACAACCTCTAGGTCCATCCATGTTGCTGCAGGTGGCATGATTTCATTCTTTTTTATGGCTGAATAATATTCCATTCTATATATGTACCACATCTTCTTTATCCATTCCTCTATTGATGAACATTTGGGTTACTTCCATGTCTTAGCTATTGTAAACAGTGCTGCAATGAACATTGGGGTGCATGTATCCTTTCAGACCATGTATTTCTCCGGATATATGCCCAGGAGTGGGATTGCAGGATCATATGGTAGCTCTGTTTTTAGTTTCTTAAGGAACCTCCATACTGTTCTCCATAGTGGCTATACCAGTTTACATTCTCACCAACAGTGTAAGAGGGTTTCCTTCTCTCCACACCCTCTCCAGCATTTATTGTTTGTGGATATTTTGATAAAAGCCATTTTGACTGGTGTGAGGTGATACCTCATTGTAGTTTTGATGTACATTTCTCTAATAATTAGCAATGTTGAACATCTTTTCATGTGCCTCTTGGTCATCTGTATGTCTTCTTTTTTCTTTTTTAAAGGTTTTCAAAGGTTTTTTTTTTTTTAATGTGGACGATTTTTTTTAAAGTCTTTATGGAATTTGCTCCAATATTGCTTCTGTCTCATGTTTTGGGGTTTTTTTTGGGGGGGGGGAGCACCGTGAGGCATGTGGGATCCTAGCTCCCCACCAGGGATCAAACCCACACTCCCTGCATTGGAAGGCAAAGTCTTAACCATTGGACTGCCACGGAAGTCCCCATCTGTATTTATTCTTTGGAGAAATGTCTATTCAGGTCTTCTGCCCATTTTTTGATTGGGTTGTTTGTTTTGGTGATGTTAAGCCACATGAGCTGTTTGTGAATTTTGGAGACTAATATCTTGTCGGTCACATCATTTGCAAATATTTTTCTCCCAATCTGGGGGTTGTCTTTTCGTTTTGTTTATGGTTTCCTTTGCTGTGCAAAAGCTTTTGAGATTAATTAGGTCCCATTTGTTTATTTTTGTTTTTATTTCCATTACTCTGGGAGATGGATCTAAAAAGATATTGCTGTGATTTATGTCAGAAAGTGTAATGCCTATGTTTTCCTCTAAGACTTTTATAGTGCCCTGTCTCAACATTTAAGTCTTTAATCCATTTTGAGCTTATTTTAGTGTATGGTGTTAAAAAATGTTCTAATTTCATTTTTTTACATGTAGCTGTCCAGTTTTCACAGCACTATTTATTGAAGAGACTGTCTTTCCTTCATTGTATAGTCTTGCCTCCTTTGTTGTAGATTAACTGACCACAGGTGATGGGTTTATTTCTGGGCTTCCTATCCTGTTCCACTGATCTATATTTCTATTTTTGTGAAAGTACCATACTGTTTTGATGACTACAGCTTTGTGGTATATTCTGAAGTCAAGGAGCCTGATTCCTCCATCTCCATTTTCCTTTCTCAAGATTTCTTTGGCTATTCGGGGTCTTTTGTGTCTCCACACAAATTTTAAGATTTTTTGTTCTAGTTCTGTGAAAAATGCCATTGGTACTTTGATAAGGATTGCTTTGAATCTGTAGATTGCCTTGGGTAGTATAGGCATTTTCACAGTATTGATTCTTCCAATCCAAGAACATGGTGTATCTTTCCATCTGTTCATGTCATCTGTGATTTCTTTCATCAGTGTCATAGTTTTCAGAGTACAGGTTTTTGTCTCCTTAGGCAGGTTTATTCCTAGGTATTTCATTCTTTTTGATGAGATGGTAAATGGGACTGTTCCTTGAATTTCTCTTTCTGTTCTTTCATTGTTAAGGTATAGAAATACAACAGATTTCTATGTATTAATTTTGTAACCTGCAACTTTACCAAATTCATTGATGAGCTTTAGTAGTTTTCTGGTAGCATCTTTAGGATTTTCTATGTATAGTATCATGTCATCTGCAGACAATGAGAGTTTAACTTCTTTTCCAATTTGGATTCCTTTTCTTTCTTTTTCTTCTCTGACTGCCATAGCTAA
The DNA here is from genome assembly GCF_028021215.1 of Eschrichtius robustus. Classification (NCBI taxonomy): domain Eukaryota; kingdom Metazoa; phylum Chordata; class Mammalia; order Artiodactyla; family Eschrichtiidae; genus Eschrichtius; species Eschrichtius robustus. Next base: position 37,729,751 of record NC_090843.1, read on the forward strand.
GACTTCCAAAACTATGTTGAATAATAGTGGTGAGAGTGGACATCCTTCTCTTGTTCCTCATCTTAGAGGAAATGCTTTCAACTTTTCACCATTGAGTATGATGCTAGCTGTAGGTTTGTCATATATGGCCTTTCTTATGTTGAGGTAGGTTCCCTCTATGCCCACATTCTGGAGAGTTTTTATCATAAATGGGTGTTGAATTTTGTCAAAATCTTTTTCTGCATCTATTGAGATGATCATATGGTTTTTATTCTTCAATTTGTTGATGTGGTGTATCACACTGATTGATTTGCAGATATTGAAAAATCCTTGCATCCCTGGGATAAATCCCACTTGATCATGGGGTATGGTCCTTTTAATGTACTGTTGGATTCGGATTGCTAGTATTTTGTTGACGATTTTGGGGTCTATGTTCATCAGTGATATTAGCCTGCAATTTTCTTTTTTTGTGGTATCTTTGGTTTTGGTTTCAGGGTGATCGTGGCCTCATAGAATGAGTTTGGGAGTTTTCCTTCCTCTGCAATTTTTTTCGGAACAGTTTCAGAACGATAGGTGTTAGCTCTTCTCTAAGTGTTTGATATTGATAGAATTCGCCTGTGAAGCCGTCAGGTCCTGGACTTTTGTTTGTTGGGAGTTTTTTAATCACAGTTTCAATTTCAGTGCTTGTGATTGATCTGTTCATATTTTCTATTTCTTCCTGGTTCAGTCTTGGGGGATTGTACCTTTCTAAGGGTTTGTCCATTTCTTCCAGGTTGTCCATTTTATTGGCATACAGTTGCGTGTAGTAGTCTCTTATGATCCTTTGTATTTCTGTGGTGCCAGTTGTAACTTCTCCTTTTTCATTTCTAATTTTATTGATTTGAGTCCTCTCCCTTTTTTTCTTGATGAGTCTAGCTAAAGGTTTATCAATTTTGTTTATCTTTTCAAAGAACCACGTTTTAGTTTCATTGATCTTGTCATTGTTTTCTTTGTCTCTATTTCATTTATTCTGCTCTGATCTTTATGATTTCTTTCATTCTACTAACTTTAGGTTTTGTTTGTTCTTATTTCTCTAGTTGCTTTAGGTGTAAGGTTAGGTTGTTTACTTGAGATTTTTCTCATTTCCTGAGGTAAGATTGCATTGCTATTAACTTCCATCTTAGAACTGATTTTGCTGCATCCCATAGGTTTTGGATCATTGTGCTTTCATTTTCATTTGTCTCTAGGTATTTTTTGATTTCCTCCTTGATTTCTTCAGTGATCCACTGGTTGTTTAGTAGCATATTGTTTAACCTCCACGTGTTTGTGTTTTTTACAGTTTTTTTTTTCTTGTGGTTTATTTCTAATCTCATAGTGTTGTGGTCAGAAAAGATGCTTGATATGTTTTCAATTTTCTTAAATTTACCAAGGCGCACATTGTGGCCTAGCATGTGGTGAATCCTGGGGAACGATTCTGTGTGCACTTGAGAAGAATGAGTATTCTGCTGCTTTTGGATGGAATGCTCTATAAATATCAATTAAGTCCATCTGGTCTAACATGTCATTTAAAGCCTATGTTTCCGTATTGATTTTCTGTCTGGATGATCTCTCCATTGATGAAAGTGGGGTGTTAAATCCCCCGTTATTATTGTGTTACTGTCAATTTCTCCCTTTATGGCTGTTAGTATTTGCCTTATATATTTAGGTGCTCCTATGTTGGGTGCATGTATATTTACAATTGTTATATCTTCTTGGATTGATCCATTTATCATTATGTAGTGTCCTTCTTTTTCTCTTATATCAATCTTTATTTTAAAGTCTATTTTGTCTGATATGAGTATTGTTACTCCATCTTTCTTTTGATTTCCATTTGCATGGAATACCTTCTTCCATCCCCTCACTTTCTGTCTGTATGTGTCCCTAGGTCTGAAGTGGGTCTCTTGTAGACAGCATATATACAGGTATTGTTTTTGTATCCATTCAGCCAGTCTTTGTCTTTTGGTTGGAGCACTTAATCCATTTACATTTAAGGTAATTATCCATATGTTTGTTCCTATTGCCATTTTCTTAATTGTTTTGGGTTTGTTTTTGTAGGTCTTTTTTCTTCCCTTCCTCTTTTGTTCTCCTGTGGTTTGATGACCATTTTTAGTGTTTTGTTTGGGTTGCTTTTTCTTTTTTTGTGTGTATCTATTGTAGTTTTTAGGTTTGTTGTTCCCATGAGGTTTCGATATAGCAGTCTATATATATACAAGGTTGTTTTAAGTTGCTGATCTCCTGTCCACCTAGAGGAATTCCTTTAGCATTTGTTGCAAAGCTGGTCTGGTGGTGCTGAATTCTCTTAGCTTTTGCTTGTCTGTAAAGCTTTTGATTTCTTCATCAAATCTGAATGAGAGCCTTGCTGACTAGAGTATTCTTGGTTGTAGATTCTTCTTTTTTACCACTTTAAATATATCATGCCACTCCCTCTGGCCTGCAGAATTTCTGCTGAAAATCAGCTGATAACCTTATGGGTGTTCCCTTGTATGTTATTTGTCATTTTTCCCTTGTTGCTTTTAATATTTTTTCGTTGTCTTTCATTTTTGTCAATTTGATTACTATGTGTCTCTGTGTATTCCTTGTTGGGTTTATCCTGCCTGGGACTCTCTGTGCTTCCTGGACTTGGGTGACTGTTTCTTTTCCCATGTTAGGGAATTTTTCAGCTATTATCTCTTCAAATATTTTCTCAGGTCCTTTGTCTCTTCTCCTTCTGGGACCCCTATAATGTGAATGTTGGTGCATTTAATGTTGTCCCAGAAGTCTCTTAGACGTCCTTCATTTCTTTTCATTCTTTTTTCTTTATTCTGCTCTGCAGCATTGATTTCCACCATTCTGTCTTCCAGGTCACTTATCCATTCTTCTGCCTCAGTTATTCTGCTATTGATTCTTTCTAGTGTATTTTTCATTTCAGTTATTGTATTGGTCATCTCTGTTTGTTTGTTCTTTAATTCTTCTAGGTCTTTGTTAAACTTTCTTGAATCTTCTCTATCCTTGCCTCCATTCTTTTTCTGAGGTCCTGTATCATCTTCACTATCATTATTCTGAATTCTTTTTCTGGAGGGTTGACTATCTCCACTTCACTTAGTTGTTTTTCTGGGGTTTTAGTTTGTTCCTTCATCTGGGACATAATCCTGTGCCTTTTCATTTCATCTCACTATCTGCCATTGTGGTTCTCATTCTGCAGGCTGCAGGATTGTAGTTCTTCTTGCTTCTGCTGTCTGCCCTCTGGTGGATGAGGTTATTTAAGAAGCTTGTGCAAGCTTCCTGATGGGAGGAACTGGTGGTAGGTAGAGCTGGGTCTTGTCCCTCTGGTGGGCAGGGCCATGCTCAGTAAAACTTCAATCCACTTGTCAGCTGATGTGTGGTGTTGTGTTGTCATTATCTAAGAACGTTAAAGATGTACATACCATATGACCAGTAATACCACTTTTGAGTATTTACTCTAGAAATGCGTATAAATGTTCACAAGCTCCCTGTTTAAGAATGTTGATAACACCGCTCTTTGCCGTAACCCCAAACTGCAGATAATCCAAAAGTCTATCAACAGGAGGACAGATAAGTAAATCATAGTAATTCATAAAATTCCATTCACACAATGGCATATGTGCAAAAATAAAAATAAATTGATTTGACACACAGCATGAATTCATCTTTCAAACAATGTTGAACCAAAGAAGCAAGTTAAAAGAATTCTTACAGTAGGACTCAAACTATATAAAGTTCAAAAACATGCAAAATAAAACTATAGTATTCAGGAATGTTTGAATATATGGTAAGACAATTTTTTAAAAATTCAAGGGATTAAGTACCATAAAATTAATGATAGAAGATACTCTGAAGGGAGAGAAAGTCTGATGGAGCAGAGCCTCACAGAGGGCCTCTGAGTGCTGGAAATGGCTTATTTCTTGAGTTGGGTTATGATTACAAAAATTCACCCTATCATTATTATGCATTTTTGTTGTATTTAAAAAATTATAAAATGTTTACAAAATTAAATATTAAAAAATAAAACTCTTGGGAGGTTATTTCATTTTATTCAACAATAAACTCTGACTTCTTAATTCCGCAACTTAATTTCCCATTTTAATTTTCAGGTGCTGAGAAGGCTGAAGTTGCAGATGAGATTAAAAAAGAAATGAAGACAATCAAGTGAAGCAATTCCTGAAATTATTCAAAGAAGAAAATAAATATTTATTTAGAATTTATTACATCTAAGTTATATAATTATTAATTTATGATAATATAAATATTTATTTACAACTACTTGTAGTTTAGACAACAAAATTCACATTTATTGAGCATCAACTATGTGCTAAGACACAAACACACACATATACACACAAACTTAGGACCAATACAAGCAACGTATAAGCCTTCTTTACAGTAGAAAATCAGTATTAAGGTGACTATAGATTATGGATGCTTATACACAAAGACATCCAAGAGGTAAGTTTTCATCTGAATTTTGAAGAAGCTGAGGTACTTGACAATAAAAGATAAGGTGTCTGGGGGGAGAAGGGAAGCATGCATATATATGTCTGTGCACCTGAAACTATCACAAGATTGTTAATTGGTTATACTCGAATATAAAAAAAAAAGTTAAAAAAAAAAAAAAAAGAGACAAGGGAACAGTTCACCATGAGGCAGTATGTGGCACATATGGAGCAGGATTAGCAAGTGTTGTTAGCCAAAGAAGATTGAATATGGAATATTGACTTGGATGCATAAAAGTCACTGTAGTATAAAAGAGCATCAGGTGACATTTAAAAGATACATGGTACGAAAGAGAATCAAGTGATAGAAGTATGTGTGTAACAGAATACAAAAAGAACTCTTGAAAAATCAATAAGAAAAAGAGAGAAATCCTCAATTTTAAAATGCAAAAAAGACTTGAATGGATATTTCACAAAATCAGATATCAAAATAGCCAGCTAATACATGAAAAAATACTCACCTTAATTAATTATCAAAAAAATACAAAATTAAACAAAAATAAACTACCACATACCCACTGAATTGACTGAAATGAAAGATCAACAATGCTAAAATATTGGCAAGGATATGGAACAATGGAACTTTCTTACCTTACTGGTAGGCACCTAAATTGGGACAACTTTGGAAAAATGTTCCATAGTATCTACCAAAGCTAAGCATACATATACCTTATGACCCTGCCTTGGAAAAATGTTCCATAGTATCTACCAAAGCTAAGCATACATATACCTTATGACCCTTCAATGCTACTCCTGGATAAGCGCTCAACAGAAGTTGAACAACATGGGTTTGAACTGTGCGGGTCCACTTACATGTGGATTTTTTTGAACAGTAAATGCTATGATACTATGCAATCTGCAGTTGGTTCAATTCTCGGACTCAGCATCAGGGATACAGAGGAACCTCAGTCCAGAGGGCGCCAACTCTAAGTTATATGCAGATTTTCAACTGTGCAGAAGGTTGGATCGCCTAACCTGTGTGTTGTTCAAGGGTCAGCTGTAACCAAATCAGTCATTTTCCTTTTGCCAGAAATCTAGATTGTTTAGACCACATTAACAGATAGTCTCCTATGTACCAGTTCTGTGTTATTGAAAAAATAAGATACGTTCCTTCCCATGAAGGAATTGATCGTGTTTCTAATTTTGCACTATTAAAAAAAAATCCAAGCTGAAAACCATTGTGCATATATTTTTCTTTGGAGTTATTTCCATAAGAAATAATTCTCTCTCTCTCTCACCCACTGTGTTCCCACTGACCTTCTTTTGGTTCCTGAAACATACCAAGCTCATCCCAACTTAGTAAATTCTTCACCAGCGGTTCCCTTTGCAGTGTCACTTAGTTTAACCTGAGTGCCAATTCTTCAGAGTCGCCTTTCATCCCAACCACACTAAAGAAGTCATCTGCCACAGCATCCTGCTTTAGTTCTCTGCACAGCACTTACCACAATGTCATATTTTTCTTGCTTATTGGTTTCTCTCTTTATTGTCTGCTCCCCTACCCCTACCCTAGTGCCAGAATGCAAGCTCCATATAAGAACCTCATTTGTTTTGATCAATACCCAGTTTTGATCTAGGACTCAGTACCTAGAACAGGGTTTGGCAAACTACAGCCTGCAGCCAAATCCAGCCAACTGCCTGTTTTGTAAATAAAGTTTTATTAGAACACAGACACCTGCATTTCTACAGATTGTCTATGGCTGCTTTTGTGCTACAGGGAGAGAGTGGAGTAGTTGCAACAGAGACCAGATGGCCCACAAAGCCTGAAACATTTGCTGTCTGTCCTTTACAGAAAAAGTTTGCTGATCCCTGATATAGAAGAGTGCCGAGCACAAAGTAGGCAGTTAACCAGTCCCCAAGAGGTGTTAAAATTTTGTCTCAAAGTCTATTAAGAAACCTTATTAGTTTTCTCATTCTATAGATACATATTTTTCCTAATGATTTATTAGTCCCATTTTGGCAGGATTGCTCTTTAGGGAACTGCATCATAGATGGTAATTCCACACCAGACTTCCAGAATGAACAACTATTACCTTGGAACAGAGGATTCAAGTTTAGCTCAACATACTCCAAATCATGGGGCATCTCAAAAGCAGAATCTAATGTCTTTCCCAGGTTAAATCAGTTAAAAGGATTTATCCTTTCTCAGGATAAATCAGTTTCCACCTGCATTTTTTTCATTGAAGCACTCTAGATCTGCATTTGCCAACCCAAATTACACTAATGACCAGTGAAATATCTAAATTTTCTATCACAGCCAATTAAAATTGTGTTTCATATGTAATGTCAACATCAAGGTTTTCCAAAATACACAGCACCTTTTAATTCAAATCCTTGTCATGTATCTTTTGTCACTGAAATAAAATAAAACTGCCTTGAGCCTAAATTGGGTACCAGCACCCACGTCCATTAAGAGTTACCATTTTTGCTTTTGTTTCTTAGGTATGTAAACTTTAATAAGTTTTAACATTAAGTAATAAAACTTTTATACCCAGAAGTTTGATTTCAGGAATCCATTTCCCATGTTTCTCCTTTCTGCTGAGATCATAGGGTCTTCTACCAGGTTTATCCTGGGCAGTTCCAGCCAAGTCTTATCTTTGGCAGGGCATAGGGTAGACAGAGTTAGGAAAAAGTTGTATGCAAAGAAGTTGTAGTGAAAGCCCACCAATTGCTCCTCTTCAACCACCAAAAGACCTCTAAAAAATTCTTGGAACTATATCTCAGGGTTTCTTCCCTTTGGAATCTATCATTTATATCCCAAGACAAAACTGCCTGTTCTGTATTTATTTTTTTCAGAATTTGCCTCTTTAATATCTACCTGATTTATGCCTCCACCAATCCCCTTCAGACTGAGTTTTTGTTGGGTCTCTGAGCTTCATTCCTAGATGTTGTCTCTGGGTCCATTTTAACTCCATGATCTGTGACCCTCAAGCTAGACTCACCCCATCTCCACATTCACCAGGTTCACAGATTCCCAGTCTATGGGATTTGGTGAGGAAATTTTAACAGACAAATAAATATAATATAAATATGTGGAAAGCTGGTCTAGTCTCAGAGAACAATTCATTGTAGAAGTCCACTGTCCCATGTGGTGGAAGTAGTAGACCATTCTGCTCTTTCTGGAAGTGTGAAGAAAACCAACAGGGAAAAATAACCAGTGATTCACTTCCACCCCTGCTCTTTATGCCCACTTTAGCCATGCACAACTCCTGACTGTGGAAGGTGACAAGCTCCAGGTACTTCAACGGCACTTAAAGCAATCATCAAGGAACCCCTCTTGCTTCATTTCTGGTTACGTTTCTCTTACACTCCATTTTTTCTCAGATTCAGATCCTTAACCTATGTCCCATTGTCAGCTCTTCTTCTGTCCTTTGGAACTATTGATTTCTGGGGTTTCCATAAGCCAGCCCTCAGGGTCTTTCAGAACCATGGTTTTGATCCATTTCTCTGGTTCTTACTATTCCTGATCATCTTAAGCAGATTTACCACAAAAATCTCTGGCCTCCAGGACCAGAAAAACAGGCACTGTCTCACTGATGCTCTGGACAAAACCATCACAGACCATGACAAGGCAAAAGTCAGAAGTTTGTGATGTTGAAAAGTGTTACAGGATGGGGGCTTCCCTGGTGGTGTAGTGATTGGGAGTCTGCCTGCCAATGCAGGGTACACGGGTTCGAGCCCTGGTCTGGGAGGATCCCACATGCTGCAGATCAGCTGGGCCCATGCGCCACAACTACTGAGCCTGTGCTCTAGAGCCCATGAGCCACAACTACTGAAGCCTGTGTGCCACAGCTACGGGATCCTGCGTGCCTGGAACCTGTGCTCCACTGCGGGGGAGGCCACCACAGTGAGGGTCCCTCACGCCGCCATGAAGAGTGGCGCCCGCTCACTGTAGCTGGAGAGAGCCGGCGGCAGAAGACCCAATGCAGCCAATAAATAAATAAATAAATAAATAAATAAATAAAATCTATTTTAAAAAAAGAATAATTTTTTTTTTAAAAAATGTTACAGGATTGTCCATGAAAGTATTTAAGCAGAGGCTTCAGTTTCTTGGGAATTGTGTAGGAGGGCTGCCTGCTAGGATGACTGCCAGATTATACCAAATGATTTCTAAGGTTCTGTTGAATCTTGAGATTTTAAAAACTAAATTATTTAATAAGCTCTAACTAAAATAGGTTCCCTATTCTCTGGGGGTAAAAGAGTAATATCTCAGTAATACTGGAGCTACTATGTATAAATATATATTCTTAAGAAATGATAATGATGAGAAAGGAAAGAAAAAAGAAAGATGGAAAGAAGAATGGAAAAGGAAGAGAAAAAAGAAAGAAGGAAGGAAAGAAAAAGAGATAGAAGATGGAGACAAAGGATAGCAAAAGAGTCAAAAGATGAAAGCTCAAATCTTCCTTTAGTTGTCAAGTATGTATCATCTAGTGAACTCACCTGGCCAATATTGGGTAAACAAGTGCAATACAGGTTCATTTGGTGTCTTAATGACCAGAAAGATCTACCCTTTGAATCACATACAGTTGTCTGTACAATGATAATTGATGTCCACAGTTATGACCCTGAGGCACTGGTAGACCTAAAGAGCTGAAGAAACCAACAATAACAACAAAAAAAGAATCATGTTAAATGATCTGGGAGTTAAATTAATTTTACTGGAAATGAGTGATCAATCAGAAGGCCACATATTCTTATCATACCAGATGATAATAGATTTTACTTCCAGAATATCTGAATCACAGTAACCAGTATTCACTGAGTTTTATCTGAAAGAAAACCAGTTAAATAGTCTTTAGTAGATGAATCTGTTATAAATATTGCACTAATCAAAATTAAAATGGAAAAAATAAACTAATGAATAAATCTAAATAAGATATTCTCACTATTAAAGGATACTCTGATTTAACACAGAATTCCCTAATTTTCTTTAACTTCATCTAATGCACTTAAAATTGTACTGAATTGGAACACAAATTATCAGGAGCATTCTAAATTCATAAAGTGAGAAAAAAAATTTCCCCAACAATATTCAAAAGGGAAAACATCAAAACAATGGAATATCTTGATACCTCCTTTTAGCCCAGAATGAGCTATATTTCAAGAAATGTCATATTAAACTTCAGGCTCTCAAAATATAATTAAATCAATTAGTTGGAAAGAGTGCTGTCTTTAAAAGGCTCAGGTGTTTTTCCTTAATTGATGCTGCATAAATGTGTAAGTTTTGAAACTATGATCTTTGATGACAATTCTATTCAGTATCATTTCTATTTGGTATGTAAATATGTTTGTGTGTTTCCTTTGTATCTTCTGCACATATTTCAGATAAATACTTATTTCAAATCCTTAAACCCAGTCATTTGGGAGTAATTTATCATTTGGCACAATCTTAGATCATCTGGAATTTCCCAAAGTAGATTGTTTTTGTTTTTGTTTTTGTTTTTTAACATCTTTATTGGAGTATAATTGCTTTACAATGGTGTGTTAGTTTCTGCTTTATAACAAAGTGAATCAGTTATATGTATACATATGTTCCCATATCTCTTCCCTCTTGCATCTTCCTCCCTCCTGTCCGCCCTATCCCACACCTCTAGGTGGTCACAAAGTACAGAGCTGATCTCCCTGTGCTATGCGGTTTCTTCCCACTAGCTATCTATTTTACGTTTGGTAGTGTATATATGTCCATGCCACTCTCTCTCTTTGTCACACCTTACCCTTCCCCCTCCCCATATCCTCAAGTCCATTCTCTAGTAGGTCTGTGTCTTTATTCCCGTCTTACCACTAGGTTCTTCATGACCTTTTTTTTTTCCTTAGATTCCATGTATATGTGTTCGCATACTGTATTTGTTTTTCTCTTTCTGACTTATTTCACTCTGTATGACAGACTCTAACTCCATCCACCTCATTACAAATACCTCCATTTCGTTTCTTTTTATAGCTGAGTAATATTCCATTGTATATGTGTGCCAAGTCTTCTTTATCCATTCATCCGATGATGGACACTTAGGTTGCTTCCATGTCCTGGCTATTGTAAATAGAGCTGCAATGAACATTGTGGTACATGACTCTTTTTGAATTATGGTTTTCTCAGGGTATATGCCCAGTAGTGGGATTGCTGGGTCGTATGGTAGTTCAATTTTTACTTTTTTGAGGAAACTCCATACTGTTCTCAATAGTGGCTGTATCAATTTACATTCCCACCAACAGTGCAAGAGTGTTCCCTTTTCTCCACACCCTCTCCAGCATTTATTGTTTCTAGATTTTTTGATGATGGCCATTCTGACCGGTGTGAGATGATAGCTCATTGTAGTTTTGATTTGCATTGCTCTAATGATTAATGATGTTGAGCATTCTTTCATGTGTTTGTTGGTAATCGGTATATCTTCTATGGAGAAATGTCTATTTAGGTCTTCTGCCCATTTTTGGACTGGGTTGTTTGCTTTTTTGTTATTGAGCTGCATGAGCTGCTTGTAAATCTTGGAGATTAACCCTTTGTCGGTTGCTCCATTTGCAAATATTTTCTCCCATTCTGAGGGTTGTCTTTTGGTCTTGTTTATGGTTTCCTTTGCTGTGCAAAAGCTTTTAAGGTTCATTAGGTCCCATTTGTTTATTTGTGTTTTTATTTCCATTTCTCTAGGAGCTGGGTCAAAAAGGATCTTACTGTGATTTATGTCATAGAGTGTTCTGCCTATGTTTTCCTCTAAGAGTTTGATAGTGTCTGGCCTTACACTTGGGTCTTTAATCCACTTTGAGTTTATTTTTGAGTATGGTGTTAGGGAGTGTTCTAATTTCATACTTTTACATGTACCTGTCCAGTTTTCCCAGCACCACTTATTGAAGAGACTGTCTTTTCTCCACTGTATATGCTTGCCTCCTTTATCAAAGATAAGGTGACCATATGTGCGTGGGTTTATCTCTGGGCTTTCTATCCTTTTCCATTAATCTATATTTCTGTTTTTGTGCCAGTACCAAACTGACTTCATCACTGTAACTTTGTAGTATAGTCTGAAGTCATGGAGCCTGATTCCTCCAGCTCTGCTTTTCTTTCTCAAGATTGCTTTGGCTATTTGGGGTCTTTTGTGTTTCCATACAAATTGTGAAATTTTTTGTTCTAGTTCTGTGAAAACTGCCAGTGATAGTTTGATAGGGATTGCATTGAATCTGTAGATTGCTTTGGGTAGTAGAGTCATTTTCACAATGTTGATTCTTCCAATCCAAGAACATGGTATATCTCTACAGCTATTTGTATCATCTTTAATTTCTTTCGCCAGTGTCTTATAATTTTCTGCATACAGGTCTTTTGTCTCCTTAGGTAGGTTTATTCCTAGGTATTTTATTATTTTTGTTGCAATGGTAAATGGGAGTGTTTTCTTAATTTCACGTTCAGATTTTTCATCATTAGTGTATAGGAATGTAAGAGATTTCTGTGCATTAATTTTGTATCCTGCTACTTTACCAAATTCATTGATTACCTCTAGTAGTTTTCTGGTAGCATCTTTAGGATTCTCTATGTATAGTATCATATCATCTGCAAACAGTGACAGCTTTACATCTTCTTTTCTGATTTGGATTCCTTTTATTTCTTTGTCTTCTCTGATTGCTGTGGCTAACACTTCCAAAACTATGTTGAATAATAGTGGTGAGAGTGGGCAAACTTGTCTTGTTCCTGATCTTAGTGGAAATGGTTTCAGCTTTTCACTATTGAGGACAATGTTGGCTGTGGGTTTGTTCATATATGGCCTTTATTATGTTGCGGAAAGTTCCCTCTATGCCTACTTTCTGCAGGGCTTTTATCATAAATGGGTGTTGAATTTTGTCGAAAGCTTTCTCTGCATCTATTGAGGTGATCATATGGTTTTTCTCCTTCAACTTGTTAATATGGTGTATTACGTTGAATGATTTGCGTATATTCAAGAATCCTTGCATTCCTGGAATAAACCCACTTGATTATGGTGTATGATCCTTTTAATGTGCTGTTGGATTCTGTTTGCTAGTATTTTGTTGAGGATTTTTGCATCTATGTTCATCAGTGATATTGGCCTGTAGTTTTCTTTCTTTGTGACATCTTTGTCTGGTTTGGGTATCAGGGTGATGGTGGCCTCGTAGAATGAGTTGGGGAGTGTCCCTCTGCAATATTTTGGAAGAGTTTGAGAAGGATAGGTGTTAGCTCTTCTCTAAATGTTTGATAGAATTCACCTGTGAAGCCATCTGGTCCTGGGCTTTTGTTTGTTGGAAGATTTTAAATCACAGGTTCAATTTCAGTGCTTGTGATTGGCCTGTTCATATTTTCTATTTCTTCCAGGTTCAGTCTCGGCAGGTTGTGCATTTCTAAGAATCTGTCCATTTCTTCCAGGTTGTCCATTTTAATGGCATAGAGTTGCTTGTAGTAATCTCTCATGATCGTTTGTATTTCTGCAGTGTCAGTGGTTACTTCTCCTTTTTCATTTCTAATTCTATTGATTTGAGTCTTCTCCCATTTTCTCTTGATGAGTCTGACTAATGGTTTATCAATTTTGTTTATCTTCTCAAAGAACCAGCTTTTAGTTTTATTGATCTTTGCTATTGTTTCCTTCATTTCTTTTTCATTTATTTCCGATCTGATCTTTATGATTTCTTTCCTTCTGCTAGCTTTGGGGTTTTTTTTGTTCTTCTTTCTATAATTGCTTTAGGTGCAAGGTTAGGCTGTTTATTCGAGATGTTTCCTGTTTCTTGATGTAAGCTTGTATTGCTATAAACTTCCCTCTTAGAAATGCTTTTGCTGCATCCCATAGGTTTTGGGTCATCGTGTTTCCATTGTCATTTGTTTCCAGATATTTTTTGATTTCCCCCTTGATTTCTGCAGTGATCACTTCGTTATTAAGTAGTCTATTGTGTAGATTCCATGTGTTTGTATTTTTTACAGATCTTTTCCTGTCATTGATATCTAGTCTCATAGCGTTGTGGTCGGAAAAGATACTTGATACGATTTCAATTTTCTTAAATTTACCAAGGCTTGATTTGTGACCCAAGATATGATCTATCCTGGAGAATATTCCATGAGCACTTGAGAAAAATGTGTATTCTGTTGTTTTTGGGTGGAATGTCCTGTAAATATCAATTAAGTCCATCTTGTTTAATGTATCATTTAAAGCTTGTGTTTCCTTATTTATTTTCATTTTGGATGATCTGTCCATTGGTGAAAGTGGGGTGTTAAAGTCCCCTACTATGATTGTGTTACTGTCGATTTCCCCTTTTATGGCTCTTAGTATTTGCCTTATGTATTGAGGTGCTCCTATGTTGGGTGCATAAATATTTACAATTGTTATACATTCTTCTTGGATCGATCCCTTGATCATTATATCGTGTCCTTCTTTGTCTCTTGTAATAGTCTTTATTTTAAAGTCTATTTTGTCTGATATGAGAATTGCTACTCCAGCTTCCTTTTGATTTCCATTTGCATGGAATATCTTTTTCCATCCCCTCACTTTCAGTCTGTATGTGTCCCTAGGTCTGAAGTGGGTCTCTTGTCGACAGCATATATATGGGTCTTGTTTTTGTATCCATTCAGCCAGTCTGTGTCTTTTGGTGGGAGCATTTAATCCATTTACATTTAAGGTAATTATCGATATGTATGTTCCTATTCCCATTTTCTTAAATGATTTGGGTTTGTTATTGTAGGTGTTTTCCTTCTCTTGTGTTTCTTGCCTAGAGAAGTTCCTTTAGCATTTGCTGTAAAGCTGGTTTGGTGGTGCTGAACTCTCTCAGCTTTTGCTTGTCTGTAAAGGTTTTAATTTCTCCATCAAATCTGAATGAGATCCTTGCTGGGTAGAGTAATCTTGGTTGTAGGTTTTTCTCCTTCATCACTTAAGTATATCCTGCCACTCCCTTCTGGCTTGCAGAGTTTCTGCTGAAAGATCAGCTGTTAACCTTATGGGGATTCCCTTGTGTGTTATTTGTTGTTTTTCCCTTGCTGCTTTTAATATGTTTTCTTTATATTTAATTTTTGATAGTTTGGTTAATATGTGTCTTGGCATGTTTCTCCTTGGATTTATCCTGTATGGGACTCTCTGTGCTTCCAGGACTTGATTAACTATTTCCTTTCCCATATTTTGGAAGTTTTCAACTATAATCTCTTCAAATATTTTCTCAGTCCCTTTCTTTTTCTCTTCTTCTTCTGAGACCCCTATAATTTGAATGTTGGTTTGTTTAATGTTGTACCAGAGGTCTCTGAGACTGTCCTCAGTTCTTTTCATTCTTTTTTCTTTATTCTGCTCTGCAGTAGTTATTTCCACTATTTTATCTTCCAGGTCACTTATGCGTTCTTCTGCCTCAGTTATTCTGCTATTGATCCCGTCTAGAGTATTTTTAATTTCATTTATTGTATTTTTCATCATTGCTTGGTTCCTCTTTAGTTCTTCTAGTTCCTTGGTAAATGTTTCTTGCATTTTGTCTATTCTATTTCCAAGATTTTGGACCATCTTTACTATCATAATTCTGAATTCATTCTCAGGTAGACTGCCTATTTCCTCTTCATTTGTTAGGTCTGGTGTGTTTTTTCCTTACTCCTTCATCTGCTGTGTGTTTTTCTGTCTTCTCATTTTGCTCATCTTACTGTGTTTGGGGTCTTCTTTTCACAGGCTGCAGGTTCGTTTTTCTTGTTGTTTTTTGTATCTGTCCCCAGTGGCTAAGGTTGGTTCAGTGGGTTGTGTAGGCTTCCTGGTGGAGGGGACTAGTGCCTGTGTCCTGGTGGATGAGGCTGGATCTTGTCTTTCTGGTGGGCACGTCCACGTCTGGTGGTGTGTTTTGGGGTGTCTGTGGCCTTATTATGATTTTAGGCAGCCTCTCTGCTAATAGATGAGGCTGTGTTCCTGTCTTGCTAGTTGTTTGGTATAGGGTGTCCAGCACTGTAGCTTGCTGGTCGTTGAGTGAAGCTGGGTCTTGATGTTGAGATGGAGATCTCTG
Organism: Eschrichtius robustus; assembly: GCF_028021215.1. Lineage (NCBI taxonomy): Eukaryota > Metazoa > Chordata > Mammalia > Artiodactyla > Eschrichtiidae > Eschrichtius > Eschrichtius robustus. The sequence continues at coordinate 37,745,176 of NC_090843.1, forward strand.
AGAGATTTTTGCTGTTTGGTATTACGTGGCACTGGGAGGTCTCTTGTGGACCAGTGTCCTGCAGTTGGGTCTCCCACCTCAGAGGCACAGCCCTGATGCCTGGCTGGAGCACCAAGAGCCTTTCATCTACACGGCTCCGAATAAAAGGGAGAAAAAATATAAAGAAAGAAAGAAAGAAAGAGGATAAAATAAAATAAAATAAAAAAGTAAGATAAAATAAAGCCATTAAAATAAAAATAGGAAAAAAATTATTAAGAAAAAATTTATTAAGAAAAATTTTTCTTAATTTTTTAAAATAAAAAATAAGAAAACAATTATTAAGAAAATTTTTTTTAATTTTTTAAAATAAAAAATAAGAAAAAAAATTTTAAGAAAAAATTTTTTAAGAAAAAAAATTTTAAGTTAAAAAAAAAACAAAATAAAATGGACGGACCGAACCCTAGGACAAATGGTGAAAGCAAAGTTATACAGACAAAATGTCACCCAGAAGCATACACATACACTCACAAAAAGAGGAAAAGAGGAAAAAATAATATATCCTGCTCCCAAAGTCCACCTCCTCAATTTGGGATGATCCGTTGTCTATTCAGGTATTCAACAGATGCAGGTACATCAAGTTGTTTGTGGAGCTTTAATCCACTGCTTCTGAGGCTGCTGGGAGAAATTTCCCTTTCTCTTCTTTGTTCGTACAGCTCCTGGGTTCAATTTTGGATTTGGACCCGCCTCTGCATGTAGGTCACCTGAGGGCGTCTGTTCTTCGCTCACACAGGACGAGGTTAAAGGAGCAGCTGCTTCGGGGGCTCTGGCTCACTCAGGCCGGGGGTAGGGAAGTGTACAGAGGAGGCGGGGCGAGCCTGCGGCGGCAGAGGGCAGCGGGAAGTTGCAGCAGCCTGAGGCGCGCCGTGTGTTCTCCCAGGGAAGTTGTCCCTAGATCACAGGAGCCTGGCAGTGGTGGGCTGCACAGGCTCCCGGGAGGGGAGGTGTGGAGAGTGACCTGTGCTTGCACACAGGCTTCTTGGTGGCGGCAGCAGCAGCCTTAGCCTCTCATGCCCGTCTCTGGGGTCCGTGCTGATAGCCGCGGCTCGCGCCTGTCTCTGGAGCTCATTTAGGCGGTGCTCTGAATCCCCTCTCCTTGCTTGCCGCAAAACAAAGAGGCAAGAAAAAGTCTCTTGCCTGTTCGGCAGCTCCAGACCTTTTCCCGGACTCCGTCCCGGCTAGCTGTGGTGCACTAGCCCCCTTCAGGCTGTGTTCACGCTGCCAACTCCAGTCCTCTCCCTGCGGTCTGACCTCCGAAACCCAAGCCTCAGCTCCCAGCCCCGCCCGCCCCGGCGGCTGAGCAGACAAGCCTCTTGGGCTGGTGAGTGCTGGCCGGCACTGATCCTCTGTGAGGGAATCTCTCTGCTTTGCCCTCCGCACCCCTGTTGCTGCGCTCTCCTCCGTGGCTCCAAAGCTTCCCCCCTCTGGCACCCGCAGTCTCCACCCAGGAAGGGGCTTCCTAGTGTGTGGAAACCTTTCCTCCTTCACAGCTCCCTCCCACTGGTGCAGGTCCCCTATTCTTTTGTCTCTGTTATTTCTTTTTTCTTTTGCCCTACCCAGGTACGTGGGGAGTTTCTTGCCTTTTGGGAGGTCTGAGGTCTTCTGCCAGCGTTCAGTGGGTGTTCTATAGGAGCAGTTCCACGTGTAGATGTATTTCTGATGTATCTGGCACAAGGTGGCCATCCCTGGTTTCACATCAACATGATCTCAGGCACAAACCTCCTTGTTTTTCCATTTTGTCTTTAAGTTACTTGAAACAACCGGCCCGCCATCCCCACGACTGTCGCAGCTTTGGCCGCCGGGGCCCCTCCAGAGCCGGCAGCCTCAGTGAGTCCGCCCTCCCCTCGGGCTCCGGGGCAGTTCCGTGACGGCGGAGGGAAGATACCCCGCGCCGGGAGTTCCAGCTCTGCGGAAACGCAGGCTCTGTTCAGGCCAAAGTAGACTGTTGCATGGCTGCTAATCCTGAGAGATGCTCTAAGATACGAATTCTGTTTCAAATATATTTAGGAAATGCTGAACTCTATACTTCTCTCTTCATTGGTACTTGTGAAGTTCAATAGTAAAGACATCTGTTTAATTTGTTTGGTTGCCATTTTCCAAAGTACTTTGCTATGAATTTTATTTTAAGTATTTATTAACATTCCATAGATCACATTTTGGGATTGGTGGTCTATTTCAACTGTGTCAAGTTCAAATGCTTTCAATGTCCAGGTGTGTAAAGTAAATGTGTGAAGCAATCTGGTATCAGACAACAGGGAGTGATGTGAGCTGTGGAACAAGATTCTTGCTCTCCTAAAGACATTCAAGTTCAAAGTACTGAAAACAAGTGATGGGAGCGGGGGTGGGGGTGGGGGGGTGGGTACAGAGAGACAGAGATTTGTTGATTAAACAAGACACATTCATAGAGAAGAGTCAGCCTTTGGGCCACCAGTTTTCAATTCCTGATCTCAACCACCCTTCAATTAACCAATAAGAGCAAGAGTCTCAGTTATAAGGCATAACTTGCCCTCTCCACCCTAGGACAGAAAAAAGAAAGATGGAAAAAAGAAAGATGGAATAAAGAAAGATGGAAAAAATCATTCCTGGGTATGATTTGAGGATGCATGTCATTACCCTGTACCTGTTATACACCAGCCATTTCATTAGGTACTTTTCACAATCTTAAAAAATATCTCCACAGGCAAAGTGTTATTAGATTCTATTTTACAGATAAGGAAACATATAGTAGATTATTTGACCTGCCCAAGGCAGGAGTTAACAGAGCTGGGGTTTGATCTCAGATCTCTCTACTTTGAAGCCCGGGCTCTTCTCACTATAGCAAGCGTCCTATCCAGCCGGAGCACAGGGCTGTGGCATTTCATGTGACAAAAGTAACACATGTAGGCAAGAAACAAAATTTTCAGTAGTTGTGTTGATCCAGACAGGGTTAAATAAACAGGTATTTTCCAAGGAATCAATTCACAGGTACTAAAAAAAATTTAAAAATAAAAATAGTAGCACTTGTAAAAATGGTAGAACTACCATTGCTAAATACTTACTATGAACTAAGGTCTTTTTACATTATTTATACATTATTTATCCTCTGTCACTACAACAACACTTTAAAATAGGTATTAATACATTTTTAGATTAAAAACTAAAACTGAGCCTGAGAAAGGTTAGGTAAATTTTAATCGTTGGAATCTGATTGCCCTGCTCTTTCTTACACCAAATTGCCTCTCATGTTTTTTTTGTTTTATTTATTTATCTATTTATTTATTTATTTATTTATTTATTTATTTATTTTTGGCTGTGTTGGGTCTTCATTTCTGTGCGAGGGCTTCCTCTAGTTGTGGCAAGTGGAGGCCACTCCTTATCGCGGTGCGCAGGCCTCTCACTGTCGTGGCCTCTCTTGTTGCAGAGCACAAGCTCCAGACGCGCAGGCTCAGTAGTTGTGGCTCACGGGCCTAGCTGCCCCGCGGCATGTGGGATCTTCCCAGACCAGGGCTCGAACCCGTGTCCTTTGCATTAGCAGGCAGATTCTCAACCACTGCGCCACCAGGGAAGCCCCGCCTCTCATGTTTTAAACCTGTGGCTTTAGAATAGAAAAGTAATTTTTAATCGCTTCATTAGGATATGTCAATTTTTTTTTTTGTTATTTTTGAGATATACATTTTAAAGTAATAACTAGGATTATTACTTATAACATTATACCAGAACATATAAGATTTTTAGAAATTTCATGTAATGTCTGAAACATTTATATTAACATATTTCCATACAAATACAAATATAAGATTTTTAGAAATTTCATATAATGTCTGAAACATTTATATTAACATATTTCCATACATATTTCCATACAAATACAAATATAAGATTTTTAGAAATTTCATGTAATGTCTGAAACATTTATATTAACATATTTCCATACAAATAACCCAATGAAAGTTTAGTATTAGTTGTTCTGTTTGTTTGTTTGCTTATACTGCAGGTTCTTATTAGGCATCAATTTTATACACATCAGTGTATACATGTCAATCCCAATCGCCCAGTTCAGCACAACACCATCCCCACCCCAACGCAGTTTTCCCCCCTTGGTGTCCATATGTCCATTCTCTACATCTGTGTCTCAACTTCTGCCCTGCAAACTGGCTCATCTGTACCATTTTTCTAGGTTCCACATACATGCATTAATATACGATATTTGTTTTTCTCTTTCTGACTTACTTCACTCTGTATGACAGTCTCTAGATCCATCCACTTCGCAACAAATGACTCAATTTCGTTCCTTTTTATGGCTGAGTAATATTCCATTGTATGTATGTACCACAACTTCTTTATCCATTCGTCTGTTGATGGGCATTTAGGTTGCTTCCATGACCTGGCTATTGTAAGTACTGCTGCAATGAACATTCGGGTGCATGTGTCTTTTTGAATTACGGTTTTCTCTGGGTATATGCCCAGTAGTGGGATTGCTGGGTCATATGGTAATTCTATTTTTAGATTTTAGGGAACCTCCATATTGTTCTCCATAGTGGCTGTATCAATTTACATTCCCACCAACAGTGCAAGAGGGTTCCCTTTTCTCCACACCCTCTCCAGCATTTGTTGTTTGTAGATTTTCTGATGATGCCCATTCTAACAGGAGTGAGGTGATACCTCATTGTAGTTTTGATTTGCATGTCTCTAATAATTAGTGATGTTGAGCATCTTTTCATGTGCTTCGTGGCCGTCTGTATGTCTTCTTTGGAGAAATGTCTATTTAGGTCTTCTGCCCATTTTTGGATTGGGGTGTTTGTTTCTTTAATATTGAGCTGAATGAGCTGTTTATATATTTTGGAGATTAATCCTTTGTCCATTGATTCGTTTGCAAATATTTTCTCCCATTCTGAGGGTTGTCTTTTCGTCTTGTTTATGGTTTCCTTTGCTGTGCAAAAGCTTTGAAGTTTCATTAGGTCCCATTTGTTTATTTTTGTTTTTATTTCCATTACTCTAGGAGGTGGATCAAAAAAGATCTTGCTGTGATTTATGTCAAAGAGTGTTCTTCCTATGTTTTCCCCTAAGAGTTTTATAGTGCCCAGTCTTATATTTAGGTCTCTAATCCATTTTGAGTTTATTTTTGTGTATGGTGTTAGGCAGTCTTCTAATTTCATTCTTTTACATGTAGCTGTCCACTTTTCCCAGCACCACTTATTGAAGAGACTGTCTTTTCTCCATTGTATATCTTTGCCTCCTTTGTCATAGATTAGTTGACCATAGGTGCGTGGGTTAATCTCTGGGCTTTCTATCTTGTTCCATTGATCTATGTTTCTGTTTTTGTGCCAGGACCATATTGTCTTGATTACTGTAGCTTTGTAGTATAGTCTGAAGTCAGGGAGTCTGATTCCTCCAGCTCCACTTTTTTGCCTCAAGACTGCTTTGGCTATTCGGGGTCTTTTGTGTCTCCATACAAATTTTAAGATGATTTGTTCTAGCTCCGTAAAAAATGCCATTGGTAATTTGATAGGGATTGCATTGAATCTGTAGATTGCTTTGGGTAGTATACTCATTTTCACATTATTGATTCTTCCAATCCCAGAACATGGTATATCTCTCCATCTGTTGGTATCATCTTGAATTTCTTTCATCAGTGTCTTATAGTTTTCTGCATACAGGTCTTTTGTCTCCCTAGGTAGGTTTATTCCTAGGTATTTTATTCTTTTTGTTGCAATGGTAAATGGGAGTGTTTCCATAATTTCTCTTTCAGATTTTTCATCATTAGTGTATAGGAGTCAAGAGATTTCTGTGCATTCATTTTGTATCCTGCAACTTTACCATATTCATTAATTAGCTCTAGCAGTTTTCTGGTGGCAGTTTTAGGATTCTCTATGTATAGTATCATGTCATCCGCAAACAGTGACAGTTTTACTTCTTCTTTTCCAATTTGTATTCCTTTTATTTCTTTTTCTTCTCTGATTGCCGTGGCTAGGACTTCCAAAACTATGTTGAATAATAGTGGTGAGAGTGGACATCCTTGTCTTGTTCCTGATCTTAGAGGAAATGCTTTCAGTTTTTCACCATTGAGAATGATGTTTGCTGTGGGTTTGTCATATATGGCCTTTATTATGTTGAAGTAGGTTCCCTCTATGCCCACTTTCTGGAGAGTTTTTATCATAAATGGGTGTTGAATTTTGTCAAAAGCTTTTTCTGCATCTATTGAGATGATCATATGGTTTTTATTCTTCAATTTGTTAATATGGTGTATCACATTGATTGATTTGAGTATATTGAAGAATCCTTGCATCCCTGGGATAAATCCCACTTGATCATGGTGTATGATCCTTTTAATGTGTTGTTGGATTCTGTTTGCTAGTATTTTGTTGAGGATTTTTGCATCTATATTCATCAGTGATATTGGTCTGTAATTTTCTTTTTTTGTAGTGTCTTTGTCTGGTTTTGGTATCAGGGTGATGGTGGCCTCATAGAATGAGTTTGGGAGTTTTCCTTCCTCTGCAATTTTTTGGAAGAGTTTGAGAAGGACAGGTGTTAGCTCTTCTCTAAATGTTTGATAGAATTCACCTCTGAAGCCATCTGGTCCTGGACTTTTGTTTGTTGGAAGATTTTTAATCACAGTTTCAATTTCATTACTTGTGATTGGTCTGTTCATATTTTCTATTTCTTCCTGGTTCAGTCTTGGAAGGTTATACCTTTCTAAAAATTTGTCCATTTCTTCCAGGTTGTCCATTTTATTGGCATAAAGTTGCTTGTAGTAGTCTCTTAGGATGCTTTGTATTTCTGCGGTGTCTGTTGTAACTTCTCCTTTTTCATTTCTGATTTTATTGATTTGAGTCCTCTCCCTCTTTTTCTTGATGAGTCTGGCTAATGGCTTATCAATTTTGTTTATCTTCTCAAAGAACCAACTTTTAGTTTTATTGATCTTTGCTATTGTTTTCTTTGTTTCTATTTCATTTATTTCTACTCTGATCTTTATGATTTCTTTCCTTCTGCTAACTTTGGGTTTTGTTTGTTCTTCTTTCTCTAGTTTCTTTAGGTGTAAGGTGAGATTGTTTACTTGAGATTTTTCTTGTTTCTTTAGGTAGGCTTGTATAGCTATAAACTTCCCTCTTAGAACTGCTTTTGCTGCATCCCATAGGTTTTGGGTCGTCGTGTTTTCATTGTCATTTGTCTCTAGGTATTTTTTTATTTCCTCTTTGATTTCTTCAGTGATCTCTTGGTTATTTAGTAACGTAGTGTTTAGCCTCCATGTGTTTGTCTTTTTTACGCTTTTTTCGCTGTAATTCATTTCTAATCTCATACCGTTGTGGTCAGAAAAGATGTTTGATATGATTTCAATTTTCTTAAATATACTGAGGCTTGATTTGTGACCCAAGATGTGATCTATCCTGGAGAATGTTCCGTGCGCACTTGAGAAGAACATGTAATCTGCTGTTTTTGGATAAAATGTCCTATAAATATCAATTAAATCTATCTGGTCTATTGTGTCATTTAAAGCTTCTGTTTCCTTATTTATATTCATTTTGGATGATCTGTCCATTGGTGTAAGTGAGGTGTTAAAGTCCCCCACTATGATTGTGTTACTGTCAATTTCCTCTTTTATAGCTGTTAGCAGTTGCCTTATGTATTGAGGTGCTCCTATATTGGGTGCATATATATTTATAATTGTTATATCTTCTTCTTGGATTGATCCCTTGATCATTATGTAGTGTCCTTCCTTGTCTCTTGTAACATTCTTTATTTTAAAGTCTATTTTATCTGATATGAGTATAGCTACTCCAGCTTTCTTTTGATTTCCATTTGCATGGAATATATTTTTCCTTCCCCTCACTTTCAGTCTGTATGTGTCCTTAGGTCTGAAGTGGATCTCTTGTAGACAGCATATATATGGGTCTCGTTTTTGTATCCATTCAGCCAGTCTATGTCTTTTGGTTGTGGCATTTAATCCATTCACGTTTAAGGTAATTATCGATGTATATGTTCCTATGACCATTTTCTTAATTGTTTTGGGTTTGTTTTTGTAGGTCCTTTTCTTCTCTTGTGTTTCCCACTTAGAGAAGTTCCTTTAGCATTTGTTGTAGAGCTGGTTTGGTGGTGCTGAATTCTCTTAGCTTTTGCTTGTCTGTAAAGCTTTTGATTTCTCCATCAAATCTAAATGAGATCCTTGCCGGGTAGAGTAATCTTGGTTGTAGTTTCCTCCCTTTCATCACTTTAAGTATATCATGCCACTCCCTTCTGGCTTGTAGAGTTTCTGCTGAGAAATCAGCTGTTAACCTTATGGGAGTTCCCTTGTAGGTTATTTGTCGTTTTTCCCTTGCTGCTTTCAATAATTTTTCTTTGTCTTTAATTTTTGCCAGTTTGATTACTATGTGTCTCGGCGTGTTTCTCCTTGGGTTTATCCTGTATGGGACTCTCTGTGCTTCCTGGACTTGGGTGGCTATTTCCTTTCCCATGTTAGGGAAGTTTTCGACTATAATCTCTTCAAATATTTTCTCTGGTCCTTTCTCTCTCTCTTCACCTTCTGGGACCCCTATAATGCGAATGTTGTTGCGTTTAATGTTGTCCCAGAGGTCTCTTAGGCTGTCTTCATTTCTTTTCATTCTTTTTTCTTTAGTCTGTTCCGCAGCAGTGAATTCCACCATTCTGTCTTCCAGGTCACTTATCCGTTCTTCTGCCTCAGTTATTCTGCTATTGATTCCTTCTTGTGTAGTTTTCATTTCAGTTATTGTATTGTTCATCTCTGTTTGTTTGTTCTTTAATTCTTCTAGGTCTTTGTTAATCATTTCTTGCATCTTCTCAATCTTTGCCTCCATTCTTATTCCGAGGTCCTGGATCATCTTCACTATCATTATTCTGAATTCTTTTTCTGGAAGGTTGCTTATCTCCACTTCATTTAGTTGTTTTTCTGGGGTTTTTTCTTGTTCCTTCATCTGGTACATAGCCCTCTGCCTTTTCATCTTCTCTATCTTTCTGTAACTGTGGTTTTTGGTCCACAGGCTGCAGGATTGTAGTTTTTCTTGCTTCTGCTGTCTGCCCTCTGGTGGTTGAGGCTATCTAAGAGGCTTGATGGGAGGCTCTGGTGGTGGGTAGAGCTGACTGTTGCTGTGGTGGTCAGAGCTCAGTAAAACTTTAATCCACTTGACTGTTGATGGGTGGGGCTGGGTTCCCTCCCTGTTGGTTGTTTTGCCTGAGGCAACCCAACACTGGAGCCTACCTGGGCTCTTTGGTGGGGTTAATGGCAGACTCTGGGAGGGCTCACGCCAAGGAGCACTTCCCAGAACCTCTGCTGCCAGAGTCCTTGTCCCCACAGTGAAACAGAGCCACCCCCCGCCTCTGCAGGAGACCCCCCAACACCAGCAGGTAGGTCTGGTTCAGTCTCCCTCAGGGTCACTGCTCCTTCCCCTGGGTCCCGATGCGCACACTACTTTGTGTGTGCCCTCCAAGAGTGGGGTCTCTGTTTCCCCCAGTCCTGTCGAAGTCCTGCAATCAATTCCCACTAGGCTTTGAAGTCTGATTCTCTAGGAATTCCTCCTCCCATTGCCGGACCCCCAGGTTGGGAAGCCTGACGTGGGGCTCAGAACCTTCACTCCAGTGGGTGGACTTCTGTGGTATAAGTGTTCGCCAGTCTGTGAGTCACCCACCCAGCAGTTATGGGATTAGATTTTACTCTGATTGCGCCCCTCCTATCGTCTCACTGTGGCTTCTCCTCTGTCCTTGGACGTGGGGTATCCTCCTTGGTGAAGTCCAGGGTCTTCCTGTCAATGATTGTCCAGCAGCCAGTTGTGATGCTGGTGCTCTCGCAAGAGGGAGTGAGAGCACGTCCTTCTACTCCGCCATCTTGGTTAATCTCCCAGGATATGTCAATATTAAAAACCATCCTTCCATTCAAATAATCTCGATAGTTTAAATATTTCTTTAAAATACATAATCTCATTTAATCCTACTAATGACTGTGAGTAGAGAAGGCAGATTTTAAATCCCTCACATTACAGAGGAAAAATATGAGACCCAGTGAGTTTGAGACTTGGTGTAAGGCAGAGCCTAGACACAAAGCCAGGTTGTCTGACTTTTATGATTTTTCATGATTCCCAAAACACTGCACTGAAGAAAATAGAGGTATATTACTTCAGCTTCCATTTTGCATATGGACAGGCGACCAGGAAAACCACAAATCACAGGGGAAAATAAACAGTGGCAGCTCTACCTATGACTATCATGGCTGAGAAAAAGTCACTCAGTCCCTTCAGACATGTCACGTGTAATAATTATCCTTCAGAACCGAATGCAAATTCCTTTAGCACTTGGCCACCATTTCACTTTCTTTGGCCTCTATTTTAAGGCCTCTATTTAAATATTTAAATTGTTACCCACTAAGACACTGTAGGAACAAAATAAACTTTTGTGGACTTTTAAAATCCTCTGATTATTGATACAGAAGACAATTTGGATAAATTTTAAGGGCATTATGCTGAGTGGGGGACAAAAAACAATTTCAAAATTGTTTTGAAACAATTTTGAAACTGTATGATTCCCTTTCTGTAACATTCTCAAAATGACAGAAATGGAAAACAGATTAGTGTTTTCCAAGGGCTAGGAATGGAGGGTGGGGAGTGGCAGAGAGGCAGGATAGCAATGGATGTGACTATAAAGGGGTATTATGAGGAATTTTTGAGGTGATGGAGCAGTTTTTTATCTTGGTTGGGGTAATGGTAACAGAATCTACATGTGTTAAAATTGCATAGAACTACACACACACACACACACAAATGTACATGTGATTTGGTAAACTCTGAATAAGCTCTGTAGATTGTACCAATGTCAATTTCATAGGTTTGATATTTGTACTATATAGTTGGTAAAATGTTACTACTGAGAACAACTAACATCTTTGTATTTATTTTACAATTTCCTGTAAATCTACAGTTATTTCAAAAAACAATCTAAAAAAATTTTTTAAATCTCCTGATCTTGAAGCTAACTACCATCTCACAAAGACACTCAAGTAGCCCTATGAAGAGATCCATGTGGCAAGGAACTGAGGTTCACTAACTTGGAGATGAGAGTAAGCAGACCTTCCAGGCCCATTTAAAGTTCCAGATAACTGCATTCCTGACTGACATATATATTCAACCTCAGGAGAGACACGGAGTCAGAACCACCAGCCTAAGCTACTTCCAATTCCTCACCCACATAAACAGTATGAGATAATAAATGTTGATTGTCTTATGACAAAAAAAAAAAAAAAAATCTCCTGATCTTAGTGGGGGTCTTGTTGGATCACCAGTGTCTATGCCTTGGGCAAATCTACTCTACTATCCCCAAAAGTCCCCTCCCCCCAAGGAGAAGTGGCAAGGACTCTCAAAACTGCTGTCAAATGTATCCTTATCTCAAATGTAATCAGGTTGCTTCTGTTTTTAAAACACATCCATAGAATAAATTTCAAATTCCTCCTTGAGTATGACAAACAGGTTCATTGTAATCTGAATCCTGTTTACTTTTTGATGCCCCTACCCCTCCCCCCAAAAAGAAAGGCTTTCATGCTTGTGGTTCTGATTATGCTCTCCCTTCTTTCTGGAATGACTTTCTTCATACACTCTACAGACTCACAACGTTCTTTGAGACAACCCAGCTCTGCTCCCAGTAGGCCTTGCAGCTAAAAAGCAGCATATGGCAAGTCAAAGCTGGACCCGCCAACAGACCCAGTGAAGACTCCTCACAGCCTCTCCCTAGCCAGGATTCTTAAGCATTTGCCTTTGCCAAGTACTAAATCCACTCACCAATATCTTATAGCTAATCTCCTGTGATCCAGATGCAAAGTCTAACCTAAATTACCCCAGAAGGGAAGCATGTTGATTTTCTCTCCCACCATTTCAGGTGTTTACTACCCACCAAAGTTTCAGAATCAACACTAGGGCCTGGCCATGACAAAAGGTAGCACTAAGATTGGATACTGAAACAATAAATCAGCTAGACTTTGCCTATATGGGTTACCTCTGAGAGGCTGAGAACAAACAGCTTAACTTGCATCACACAACCCCAGGGTTTCATGGACATCCCTTTTAGAGGAGAAAACAATACAGTAAAGCTGCAGCTTAACCCAGGACCATGGAGCCAATCCAGTCCCATTCATTTGTTTATCCTGAGTATTTCTGACCACGTCTGGTTCTTTTGACTCCTACCTTTCCATCCCTGGTGACTAATCCATTGACAAGCAGTAGCACTTCCTGAAGGGGGTGCAGTTCAAACAAAGTTATTTTGAGAGATTATTGAAGAGGAGTGGAATATATTCATGAGATCAATTCTTGTCCCACAGAGTACACATTTTTATCTAGCACTGAGCTGATTTTTAACTAAGAAGGACATTCTGATTAACCTTATCTTTAAAATATCTTCTCATCATAACTGCACCAAGTTTGCTGGATCACCAAGCAATACATATGGATAAGATAAAGAACTGTCGATCCTTTTAAATAATTCAGCAGCATATTAATCTTTGTGAACCTTGTAGGACGGTGTTAATGTCAGCTTTCCATTGCTTATCTGGGAACACAGAGTATTCAGGACACGTTTCTCACCTCAGTTAAAGAACTACATCCCGTTCAAGATGGTGATGTAGGAAGTTCCTGAACTTACCTCCCCCCATGGACACAGAATCTACAGTTACGTGTGGAACAATTTCCTCTGAAAAACACCCCAAACTAGCTGAGTGATGACTACACATCAGGCAAATGAAGAAAAACCCACAATCAAGCAGGTAGGAGAGGCCGAGACACAATGTTGTCATAAACCCTACCCCCAGCAGATGACTCACAAGTGGAGGGAACCCTCTGTCTGAGAAGCAAAGGATTTGAACCTCACATTGGGCACCCCAACTTTTGAGACTTGCACCTGAAAGATAAGCCTTCAAAACATCTAGCTTTGAAAGTCAACAAGGCTGGTGTCCATGAGACTCACAAGACTCTAGTGAACTGAGAAACAGCTCCGAAAACTCCTGTACTCAGACTCACCCATCCCAGGGCCCTGTGCAGAGGCACCTGGTTGAAAAGTGCCCAGACTTCCTGTGAAAGGAGGCTTATTTGCTGAAATACTTTCCTGGCAGGGGACTGACAGTACCATCTTCCCACTCTCCCTCTGCCTCATCCAACTCAATATGTCTCCAGAAAGGAACTTGCACCCTCCTCTGATACCCTAATTTTTGTGGCTGCCACTAGGGGCCACCTCTAGATTACCTGGCTCTGGTGGCCATCAGGGCTTACACTCAAGGGTCCCACAGGACTAATCTGAAGCATTTGGCACTGGCCACACATGAGCATTCTGTGAGTGGGGCCCTGTTCTGAAGAACAAGGGCTGATTCTTCATTTCTTCCCGATCACTTTTCCCTCCAGGTAAGTAATAACCCTAGAGCTGTGCCCATAATACCTAATAGAAAAGGAGAAGACATGGCTATTGAAGCAGAAGGATCAGCCCAGTAGATAGGATGGTTCTTTCCTTCCAGCCACCCAGAGCTATTTCAGCCAGTCGCAGATGGTGAAAACTACTCAGATAGACATCAAAACAATGTAGATGCATAGGAGTTATCTGGTTAATTTTATGATCCAAGTTAAGGTGTGCATTAATATAATCTTATCTACATAGATCAAAATACCAGATATTGTAGAATCTGCTTATAAACACAGAAGCATAGAGCTCTTAGTGATTTTCTGGTTCAAAAAAAATCACAAATATTTTTAACTCTAAATGTCCTAAATTTACAATCTGTATAAGGCATGTATGTAGAATTCAACCTCTACCTAATTGTGAAATGTTAAATCCACTCATTATTGAGTATCTGATCAACCACTTTAAATTAAAGAATATTCCTAAAGAAAGTATTTTCAAATCCTTGCAAAACAATTTATCTAATTAATGGCTCAGGTATATGTCCCTAGGGAATGGATGTACAATAAACCATACTTTTTAACAGAGCAGCTCTCTACTCATTGCCTTCATAAAGGATTGTCAGGTTATAGATTCAACTGGTACACCACTGAGTATTTGTACCCTCAAAGTTTACCTGATGGAGAATGTTGATAAGAATTTTAAACTTTTTAGAAGTAAGAATTGATTTATCTACAACTTTGTTCAAACACTCTCCTTAGGAGGTAAGGCTGATCCACATGATAAGCAAAGACTCAGTGCTAGGAGTTTCCAAAACCCTTAAACTAGAGGGTAGCAACCAATCCACGGCAGTATGAAAAGAAGCAGGAACATACACACATGTCAAAATATACTGATGATAGCTGAAAATAAGATGCCAAAGAAGCAATTTAAAAAATGAGGGGAGGAATCCACAATGCCAGAAATGGAAGATTTGAGGGAAGGAGTCAAAAGTGTAAGGTCAGAAGGGGATTAGATCAGACAAAGATTACATCAAGAACAAGCAAGGAAGATCCAAAGTCCTAACTAAAAAGACCATTCAAGGGTCTGTGGCGTGCTTTTACATTTGGGCAGCTAGGAAGACATAACCAGCTGGCTTAACACATCAGAAGTAGGCTGCAGAAGCCTTTGATCACACAGATGGAAACAGTGTATGGGTCAGTCATCTCAAAATAGGTCAGGGACTCCAAATGATTCTTCCAAGCCTTTGTTAAATCACCCCTGTGAAAAATAGATCACACAGGAATGGGCTCCAGGCACTGTCAATTCAGAACTTAACCAGTGTTTTAAAATTTTTAAAAAGCTGAGTTCTAAACCCTCTACTTTAAAATTTATACTCAGAGTAAAAATTCAAGTCAGGTTCCTTAGTCTTCCTATCAAAACGTTAACTCTTCCCCTTGTGCATTTTCTTCTAAAGTATATGGATCTCTTTCAATCAATAACACAGAATATTTGTACTTAAGAAAGGAGACACTGATCTTCATAATATATTCTATCCATCTAATCTACAAACTCTCCCTGAGACAACTGATATTCTACAGAAAGAGGCTAAGAGACTTGTTAAATATTCATTTCCCTCAATCCTCTAAGCTTTATCTCTGAATCAAATCAAATAGCCAGAAGAACTATGTGCAAGGATTATTCTATTAGTTCCCTATAAAAATGCCTTTACAACCCAGTTTTATATTATGTCTTCTTATTGAAAGGACCAAAAATTTGTCATCTTTTGCAAAATTGCTATTGAAAATAGTACATTGTGTAATGCTTTCTATATAAAACATATCAAAAGCAAAATCAGTGCAAGGAAAGTATTAAATTCCCTAATAAACAGAAACTTTTTTAGAAAATGATGTCATTGAGGTTTTCTACCAAGACATCCAGGAAGTTCAAAACTAATATTTTTGTACCTTCTCCATTATTGATTCTGTATTACTCTACTCCTGTCTTATTGGAGGCCCTCTCAAGTCAGTTTTGGAAAGAGGAAGTATAGGATTAATAGATACTGGAAGTAAATATACAAATAATAAAAGTGGAATGATAATTATAGCTTCATTATTGGTTTGTTTTTTTAATGAGTGTGCAACTCATGGTTAGATCCATTTATTAATTTCTGATATTTAGGAAAGTTCCCTGTGGCAGAAACAATGTTATACATTTACCAATCTCCATTTCATTTTCCTCTTCCTGGACATGCAGGAAGAATTCACTTCTTGCCCAACCTGCAGTTAAGGTGGTACTATATCTGTGGATTCTGGCCAATGAAATTTAGAAGAACAAATGTATATCACTCTAAGCATGACACTTAAAACCATTCCATGCTATCTCCTTGCACTCTCTTCCCCTGCTTCAGCAACCCTGGAAGCCATGATGAGAAAGGAACATCATAAGAGGATGCAGCCTCCATCAGCCTGGGTCCCTGAGTGACTATGTGGATGGAGTAGAGGCCCTCTATGCTCCCATGTTGAACATCTAGCATAATTAGTAAATTCATTGGTAAATTCATTAATTGGCCATTTTTGTAATTAATTGTAATTGGAAAATTAATTGGTACAAATTGATAAATAATTGGTACCTATTGGTAATTGATAACTATTAGGTTCAATGAGTAATTGGTAATTAATTGGTAAATTAACTAATTGGTAAATTACTTGATAAATAAATTAATTGATACACTTTTTCTCTGAATAATTGACAGAGATTTGAAAGGTAATTTTGTTATCACATAGCCTCTTCTCTCCTTACTAGTTCCTGTGAAATATGTGATTCAAGAACCCTTCATAAAAATTCTCACCTTTTATTCTTGACTCAGATTGCAGCCTCAAATACCTTTCTGCTCTATTATCCCAATGAGATGGACTAGAAAACATGCAAAATTCTATGGCCTACTCTTCACATGGTCTTGTTTTTTTAATTGTGGTAAAATACACGTAACATAAAATTTCTCACCTTCACCATTTTTAAGTATACAGTTCAGTAGTGTTAAGTACATTCACACTGTTGTGCTACTATCACCACCATCCATCTCTAGAACTCTTTTTATCTTGCAAAACTAAAATGCTATATTCATTAAATAATAACTCTCCATGCCCCCTACCTCCACCTCCTGGCAACCACCATTCTACATGCTGTCTCTATGAATTCGACTAGTCTAGGTACCTCATATAAGTGGATCATATAGCATTTGTCTTTTTATGATTGACTTATTTTACTTAGCATAGCATCCTCAAAGTTCATTCATGTTGCAGCATGTGTCAGAATGTCCTTCCTTTTTAAGCCCGAATAATATTCATTGTATGTATATACCACATTTTTTTTCTCCATTCATCCATCAATGGACACTTGGGTTTCTTCCACCCTTTAGCTATTGTGAAAAATGCTGATATGAACATCAGTGTACAAATGTGTCTTCAAGACTCTGCTTCAATTATTTTGGGTAAACCCCCAGAAGTGGAGTTGCTGGATCATATGGTAATTTTGTTTTGAATTTTTTAAGGAACTGCCATACTGTTTCCACAGTGTCTGCACCATTTTACATTCTTACCAACAGTGTACAAGTGTTCCAATTTCTCCACGTCCTCACCAACACATGTTTTTTCTGGTGTTTTGAGAGTAGCCATCCTAATGGGTGTGAGGTGGTATCTCATTGATTCGCATTTCCCTGATGATTAGCAATGTTGAGCATCTTTTCATGTGCTTACTGGCCACTTGTACATCTTCTTTAGAGAAATATCTATTCAAGTCCTTTGCACATATTTTTATCAAGTTCTTTGTTTTTTTGCTGTTGTTGAGTTACCTACGTGGTCTTTTAATGCCTAAACCTGAGCAATTAGCTCTTTCTTCATCCTTTTCCTTTGGATTCTATTCCAAACTACTTCTTCTTTCCAGAGATGAAGGCTTAAGAAAACTATATTTTCCTAAGATAGGCTTTCTCCTTATATGCAGTTAAAGCTGGGATATTTATTTTCGCCAAATGTAAATACTAAAGTAAATTTTATTTGAGGAAAAAAGGTGAAACTTCTTGAAAAGTTAGAGCTTTGTGTATGTCATAATTAATTAGTTCACACAAATTGCCAGCAAGGATCAGGCCAAAATGTAGGGACCAACAGTGAAGGAAAAGTGAGGCAAGATCAGCTCAAGACTGATCATATGGCCCTACAAAGAGAAGCTTAGTCAAACAAAAGTAGCTATGTGGTCCACAGCATATATTCCACAGGTCACAGCCTGAGCTATTTGAGGTGCATTTCTAGCAAATAATTAAATTCTTATTTGTCCAATTTAGAGAATTAAACATGCCAATCTAGGTCAGGGTGGGGATAGTTTATCACTTTCTTGCTTCAGAGAAGATCTCTAGCTGTTTCCAATTCATCCCACACAAACTCAGGTGGGAACACTCCCTTTCTCACCATTACTGCCATGATGGATACAGGGATCTGCCTTCATCCTCTGGGGCCGTATCCTGCTTTCCTCTGGGGCTTACAAATGATTTGGGACCTTACAAGATGGAGGAAGGTGGTAGGCTGTTCACATCAGATACGTTGGACAGGGACAGAGCAGTCTCCAAACACAAAAAGCATCTTTCTGCTGGGTGGTCAGTAGACCTTGTGCTAATGAAGTAAGGAGATCTCGCTAGACATGAAGTAAATCTAACAGAGACCCTAGACACAGGTGATGCACCCTGGTCACTAGCAGGGAGACTGGATGATCATCCACGCCACTGATGGGCTCTGGTCACTGGGGGCAAACACTACTTGCTCAAGTACAATCTGTGAAGTATGAGGACACTGACTCCCCAACAATCCCTTCAGGGGGCTCCCTTGACTTCAGCCCTAACAAGCGTTTCCTCTCATCACTTCCCCTCTCTCCCTTTGTCCTCCTCCCCCAGACCTGGAGAATTTTTTCTATACTGAGGAAAAGGATGATACTTGTCATGCTTTTTCCCTAACAATCTGAATATGACTCATAGAACCTAAACTTAAGAAACTCAAAAGCCATGAGAGACACATTTTTCCCCTATGCTCTCTGCTAATACATCCCTGCCGTGATAAAAAGAAAGCACAGAAAAACCTGTATATCAATGAGGGTGGTCAGCTGACATTATATCAGAAGAGCCTCGGTCCACAGGAAATAACCACAAGCACTTCTATATTCATAATTTAATCAACACTTGAAGTTTGGCTAATTGGCACAGGAAGTAGCAGAAATGGGTTTTTATTGCTGAAATGTGTAACATGTTAAATAACATAATGAATGCTAGATATGGAACTCTCTTTGGGAAAATCTAAAGTACTTAAGATATGTGGATTGGCTAAAACATTTTAGAGATATGTTTCACCCTTGCAATACGTGGGTATAAGTATCTGAACAGGCTTCCAGCTTTTTCCCTTAAGGATGATCTTGCCACCTCTCTCCAAGATTCTATTCTGGAAACAGCATGCAGGGTCTTCAGACACACCTGCTACTTTTTAGTGCTCTCCCCAGCCTAAATTATCTTGAGGGGGTAAGTCAAGGTGCTTTTTAAGAGACCTATAATATCTAAGCCCATGTTGCATGCTCCTCCTCAAGCTTGTTTCCAGCTCCCAACCTATCAAGTCCCCATCTGCTCTTGGGGCCTGATTCCTGGCTCTGACTCATCTTATATACTTCCAACTTTACTGTTCTTTTGTTAAAAATTCCAGTTTTTCTTGGCTTTCTTTTTCATTCTCTATAACTTGAGGCAATGAAGGCCATAGATCTAGCAGTTCAAATGAGGAACAGGAAATGCAAAACAAAAATCCAAAAACCTTTTTTGGTGACTATTCCAAAAATATCTTGAAGCCATGACTGTCCACCCTGCTGATTGCTCTTTTTCTTGATAAGAATTTTATTCATTCATTAGGGGGTGATATTCTGCAGACACCCTCAATTTGGAGACAGTAAATTTCTTCATCTGACTCTTTTGTTTCAGGGGCTGTAATAGTATTTACTTAAGTAGATATCCCCATAAATTTTTCAGGTCCTTCTTTTTCATCCAGGAAGTGAGCAGCACAATATTTCTGTCTCTAAATGAAAAGAGTTAACCTTGCTACACTTTCTGGATTTACTGTTGAAGGCCTCAGTGTCTGTCCCCTATGTTTCCAGATTTGCAAATGAGACAGAGCTGAGCATTATCTCACAACTCATGCAAATTAGATTCCAGGAAGGCTATTGAAAAGGAAAGATGGTATCATCTGTCTTGCAAGGGCATTGCTCAGATTGACAGCCCCACATTTAACCTCCTCTTTTCCTTCCCATGAATTAGTAGCTCAGCTCACCCTCCCAAGAAGTCATCTGCTTTATTGAAATTAAATTCCAGCTACATTGGGGAGAGCCACTAGACAAAATCTGTCACTTATTTCCTTTGTTCTCCTAGGCTGGAAACATCCATACCCTGAAGGATAGATTGTCCTGAAGAATGTTTAAGGAATACTTTAGATGTGAGTGGTGAAAGGGGTGAGGGCTGCAGGGATAGGAAATACTCTTCCCTGATTTTCAGATGCCTACACATTTATAGGCTTTAGTCAATGGCATCCCTGCTGGACCCTGCTATCATTCCTGCATTTCCCCTGATGTCCAAGAAATGATGCTGCTAGACTTATTCATCAGTACACATCCTAATATATTATGACTGCCCAGACTTAAGGTTAATTCAACCTATTACATGAAAATAAGAGTACCCAAACAATATTTGTTATTACTTGTTTTGATATATTCAAATGAACCTATAATTAATATCAAACCACCAATCAAGAGGCACACATGTGTCCATGACCGAAATATAATTAGAAAACATGGCTAGGTAACTAGTTATTCACTGAACAAATATTTATTGAACAACTACTATGTTCCAGGGACTACTCTAGGTGTTCAGGATACAGTGGCAAACCAGACAAACAAGATCATTGCCCTCAGAAGTTTATAATCATACTGAGAAACCAGAAGGAACATACCATAAAATCAAATAAATAAACTCACTGATTTCAGATTGAGGTAAATGTCATGATGGAAACAAAACAGGGTGAGGTGATAGGGAGCACTGGGGTGGACACACTTGGGGTAGGTGGTCAGGGAAGGCCTCTCTGAAGAGGTGATATATGAGATGAGACATGAATGATGGGAAGGAAATAGGTATAAACAAAGTAGGGTTCAAAATCCCAAGGTACATACCAGCTTGGGATAGTCCAAGAATTGAGAGGTCAGTGTGGCTAGAGTCTCATGACTGAGTCAAAGGGATAGGAGGAGCCAGAACCCACTGGACCTGGTAGGAAGACTCAAGAGTTTTCAGCTGGAGTTGGCATTATCTAAGTTTTAAAAATACCACACTGGGAATTCCCTGGTGGTCCAGTGGTTAGGACTCGGTGGTTTTACTGCCGTGGCCTGGGTTCAATCCCTGGTCAGGGAACTAAGATCCCACAAGCTGAGAGATACGGCCAAAAAAAAAAAAAAAAAAAATACCACTCTGGTATTTTTATATCAAATTGGGTGAAAACTGGGTAATGGTGGAACACAAATGAGGCAAATACACTGGTTAGGTGGCAATAGTGTAATCCAGGTGACTAATGGCAGGGACATAGACTAGGGTGTGTGGGAAAAATAAACCACATTGGTTTTGAATCACAAACATCAGAGTCAATTCTTTATTCTAAAACTGATGGATGCTGGAAAAAACAGAGGTTGAACTACTTTCTCCCCACTCAGAAAATTTTCAACATAACATGTATGTTTGGGAGAAAAAAAAAGGAAGCAAAAAGTGGAGGGAAAGTACATCGATGATGTCATATGCAACATAAACAAAAGCAACATACATTTTAGGAGTCAACACCTTTTCAGGGTTTCATGATTCTACCCATTTTTTTCAAGAAAAGAACAAAAGTTACAATGCAAGTACTTAAAGGCAAACTCAGATAAAAAGAATTTGACAATAAAACTTGATTTATAGGAGATGAAAGAAAATCTCAAAAGAGGAAATCTAACATTTGGGACAGGGAGAAAAACAGTTAAATTTAGTCTTACTGGAAACCACCTTCAGCTTGAATAACTGGATAGTCAAAACTTCTGTTTAGTTTCAGTTTCTTATCAGATCAAAGTAAAGTCTTTCATAAACAGCACCGCATCTGTATAAACAAAATTTCCACAGCGTTTTCTTTCAGTGAACGATTCTTTGTTTTAGATGTTCCCTTTTCAGTCAAGTTGGGCAAAAGGAAACATACAATTTTTATTGTAGCTTGAATTCCCCAAGTGTGAGCAGTGGTGATGTGAAGGAGTAGATTCAGAACACATATACAAGCAATGAGATGAGAGTGATGAGATTTTGCTACTGGATTAGATATAAGGGGTAAAGAAATGGGAGGGATCAAGGTAAATGCCTCAACTCTGGGCTTGAGCAGTAATGTAGATCTTTATGAAAGTAAGAGGCTTTAGTAGCCTTAGAAATGCAGCACCAAACTCCTTAGAAACTAAGGAGTCTTAGGAGTTGGTCCTTACTGGTTTAATAAAGACTCCAAGCTTCCTGAGAGAAGGAGCAGAATATACATACTTGGGTATGTCCAGCAACTAAAGTGTACTGAGTGTAGTTGCAGATGTATGGATTACTACAGAGTCATGCTTGAATAGAAAATTATATTAATGAGGGTGTGGGGTCAGTAAACCAAAGAGCTTTGAATAGACTACCTAGCATGGCTGGAAAACCAATTCTTGTTAAGATCTAATAACTATTATTATAATCACTAGCATTTGGATGATTACCTTGTATTAATTTTAGGGTACCTTATATGTATTGTTTCAACTAATCTTCACAGAACCCTATGGGGTAGATCCTGAAACAAAAACAAAGGGTATCCAAACTTGTCCAGAGTCATATGGTTAGAAGTGGCAGAGCTAAAATTAGAACCCACACCAACCATCAAGCCTTGGCTCAGAACAAATGGTGAATGATGTTCCTAACATGCTTGGCATTTCACCACAAGTGAATCAAGAAATTCTGTGGAAATGTGCCTTTCATAAAAGAAAGCAGAATTTCGAGGAAGGCAGATGACTTCCATTTGAAGTTCAAGACCTGGAGAGCTCTGTGCAGAGCAATAGGTATGCTCTGAATGCTGTATTGTCCACGGGATGGCCCAGTGCATAGGACGGTGAATCATGGCCTCTGGAGCTACATTTGCTGCAGACTTATCCACTTACAGAAAAAGTGCCTGTCCTCTCCTTTGGGTTAGTATTTCCATGGGTGGAACCTGCAACTCAAAAGGATGTTTATATAGTTTCCTTTCCTCTCTGTATAGTAAGTCCCCTACATACGAACAAGTTCCATTCTGAGAGCACATTTGTAAGTCCAATTTGTTCATAAGTCCAACAAAGTTAGCCTAGGTACCCAACTAACACAATCGACTATATAGTACTGCACTGTAATAGGTTTAAAATACTTTTCACACAAATAATACATACATAAAAAATGAATACAAAAATAAATCTTACAGTACAATACAGTAGTACAGTACAACAGCTGGCATACAGGGGCTGGCATGCATGTTCGAATCTTTGAAAGTTCACAACTTGAAGTTTCTTATGTAGGGGACTTACTGTATTATGTTTCTGTAGAGAAACAGGACCAATAAGTTGTGTGTGTGAGTGTGTGTGTACGTGAATGTGTATATGTGTGTGTGATTTATTTTAAGGAATTGGTTCATGCAGTTATGGAAGCAGCAAGTCCAAAATCCGCAAAGTGGATTGGCAAACTGGAGCCCCAGGAAGAACTGATGTTGTGGTTTAAGACCAAAGGCCATCTGCTGGCAGAATTTCTTATTGCTTTGGGGAGCTCAGTTTTCTGTTCTATTCAGGCCTTCAACTGATTAGATGAGATCCACACACATTATAGAGGGCAATCTGCTTTACTCAAAGTTTACCAATTTAAATGTTAATCTCATCTAAAAACACCCTCACAGAAGCAAGACCAAATACCTAGGCACCGTAGCCCAACCAAGTTGACACATAAAACTAACCATCAAACTCACTTAGGGAAAAGATGGAAAATCGGTGGCCTCTAAACGTTTTCATGTTGCTCCTTCCCTGGGAAGGTCCCAATCTTTTGGGAGATGCAGCACGATACATAACTAATGGTTAAATGTATGAGTTTGGGTATCAAACCTGATTTTGAGTCCTGGCTCTTCTACTTACTAGCTTTGTGACTACAGGAAGGTCACATTCACTTTCTACCCAAAGGTTTCTGATTTGTGAAATATAGATTATAAATGATCAACTCCCAGAGTTGCAATGAAATGATGGAGACAGAGCACCTGGTACACTGTGTGATGGGTCTCCACAACTATCAGCAGGAGAAGCCATCTAACTTTGCCCAGGTAATGGTGAGGGTAACTATTTTCACCATGCGGAACAGAAAAATAAAAGCAACATAAAGGACCTAGATTATAAAATATTCCTTAATTCAATTCCCCAAAATTAGACTCATACTGGATCTTTCCCTACCTATTCAAACCCACAGTGATGTCCCTTTCTTTGCACTACTTTGCACATAATTGTAGTTTAATGCAGTTTAACACTTACTTCTATTCTTTAAATCAGTGTATTCCTAGGAAGCACAGGATGTTAATAGGTGTTACCCACACAGAAAAGGCTCCTGATCACATGAGATTTGGTATTTACACAGGATTCTTTATCAGTTTTCTCAGAGCCTTTAGGGTACATAAGTACATTGAAATCTCTGAAGGACGATATAATCTGCAACATTTCAAATTTAATTGACCACAGAACCCTTTCTGATGCAGCTCTCCCACAATTAGTGTTCTGCAGCACACTCTTTGGCAAACAATGTCTAATTGTTTCAAGTCTGCCAGCCTTGTCTTTCAGGTTAAATCATAAAGTCCCCAAGAGTAGAGAAATAATTGCCTCTTTTATATCCCCAATGACACCAGCACAGTGCAGAAAATAGAGCATTTCAGTAAATATGTATCGTTTGATAAAATTATTCTAATTCCTTAATAATAGTTTCTATTTTCGGAGTGCCAACTATATGTTGGATATTATTCTAGGCACTAAGAAGACCAAACTTAGTAAAATACAACCCCTGCTCTCAAGAAACATACAGTCGAGTAAAGAAGAAAGGCAAGCATATAAATACTCGCTAATTGCTATGTCATGTTTACAAGGTCTTGGGGAGATGCAAAGAAGGAAATAATAGCTTCATGGCAGGAGGCAGGGAATGGACAGGGATGGTTGGAAAAGGCTTCACTGAGAAGGTGACAAGTGAACTGAAGTTTAAGCACTGAGAAGGAATTCTCCAGACAGGCAAGGAGTTAAAGGGCATTCAGGAAAAAGCAAGAGACATGCCCAAAAGCACAGACGTAAAAATAGCACAGCTTGTTTACTGAATCACAAGAGTCCTGTATGGCTTGTGCATAAAATGTATGGGAGGCTGCAGTGGGAGCTGGAGAAGAGGAAGTAGGGGAGGCAGGTCATGGAAGGCCTGGTATCATGATGCCATATTAAAACGTTTTAACTGTTCTTGAGGTAATGGGAGCCAGAGATGGATTTTGGGGGTCTTGAAAGTGTTGAGGAAGTTATCAGGAGGAAGGGAAAGACAGAATCCAGGAACCACATACTCCCAACTTGAGGACACGGCTGATAATGACACAGCATGGTGTCTGTGTTTCTTCCTAATTGAGACAAATCCCTATCATCTTCGTTTGTTGATACCGTATCAATACGATTGTCATTTAAGCATTCCAGGTAACCATGTTTGGAATAATAGTGTCCCTCCAATATGAGGAATTACTAATTAATATCTGACTATTTCAAAAAAGAATAAGTGAACGTTTTGGGTAACTGTGAATGATAGTATTATCATAATCTGGTCTCATTTGGAAACCTCATGATATTTGAAAAGAATTATGTCAAAAGCATCCTCAAAAATATTTCTGGTTTATTGTTTTTAAAAACAATATTCCTTAATATGAGAGTATACAAGGAGCATACTTCGGTTGAAGCATGCTCTGTAATATAAGAAAAGGATTATGATTCTACCTTGTAGTAACCCCAGCAATTAATGAAATTGCTCTTTGGGGAGAACTCAACATATGCTTTTAAACACATTAAAAATTTTACATGATCCTTTAAGGATTCTTCTAGAATAAACCTCAGAGTTAAGCAGCTCACTTGAAATCATAACTTGAGATAAGTCTCTGGGCTTTGAGATGATGCCACTGTCTTCTTGCCTTTCTCCCTCAAGCCCCAATTATTAGTCCTCTCCACACTGCACCACTTTATTACCACGTGTGCTGTGAGTGACCGAAGTCCACTGGACATGTTTTCTGAGTAACATGATTTCACAGAGAATCTTCAGTTCCCTACATAACAGAAAAGGAAGTAAAGGGACTTCCCTGGTGGTCCAGTGGCTAAGACTCTGTGCTCCCAATGCAGGGGGCCCAGGTTCAATCCCTGGTCAGGGCACTAGATCCCACATGCCACCACTAAGAGTTTGCGTGCCAAAACTAAAGATCCTGCGTGCCGCAACTAAGACCTGGTGCAACCGTATTTGGTGATGCTGTGACAGCATCTGCCTCCCACAGGTGCAGTGCAGGGAGAAAGGAGACCCACTCCCAAAAATGACAGAAGGATATGAAGGAGGTATTAACTCCAGGAAATCCTCCTAAATGAAATAAGCAAACCAAACAAGAAAACAATAAAGCTCAAAATGACCTGGTTGTTCCCAGAGAAGGCAACCGAATAAAGGACAAAGCCCCTGGCTAATCCTGAGGGCTCTGTCTTGAGAACATAATCAGGAACAATCTGCAGGCAAGCAGAGGAGGTTGCTGCTCACCTGGAAGAATCCAAGGAGCACCTGGTGTTAGAAGTCAGTTCTTTGCCCTGGACCTCATAGGGCAGTGGTGGGACACAGGGATCTGGGGTCTTCTCAGCTCTGCAGTAAAAGCACTCCTATTCATCAACCCAAGGTCATCAGGTTCAGAGATTCTGGAACTCCCTAACCATTTCGAGAGGTGATTCATTAATCAGTATGGCATTTGCCTGTGGTTTTAGAGCAAACTATTCAAGACTTATGTAACTGTAACCTGAGCGCTACTGATAACAATAATTGGAACCTCAGGAGATAACTTGGAGAACCCAAACCCCCAGGTCAGCAGGGATGGAGAATGCTCTGGGGGATACTAAAATATCTTCCACCCCAAAAGTAAAAATGTTACTTGTAGGCCTGAGACAATGCAGGTGGAACTAAACAGAGGGAAGTGCAATCTGCTCAAGGCTGAGCGAGCCCCGCTCTGGGGAGGGATGCCCCTGTACAAGTGCTCATGTTTCATTTTCTTGACATAGGGCTGAAAAAGCTTCTGTCTTTGCCTCAGACGACTGAATGTCTTTTTCTTCCCTGCTGAGGGTTATAATTCTTCTACTATCCTTGTTCAGTTTGCCTAGGACAAATCACATGTGACCTAACATAGTGTCCTCCTCCTGTGATGACATTCCCTCACCAATCACATATTGGATAATTCACATTACGGAAAATTGTGTTGTAGCAGGACGACTACTGGACTTTCTGCTCTACATCTCTCCTCTAGACCATATAGCCCTGAGAGGAACAGGGAATGGAGATCTGGGTGTGGTCACCAACCACAAGACCCAGTGATCCTAAAATGCACCGCAGTTTCTCTTTCCATGTAACTGACAGCAAGGTGATGCCAGAGCTTGTGGGGAACAAGCCCGAAGGTGGTTGTGGGCAGATGTAGGCATAATTCCATGAGGGGGTTTATAACATTAGAATGTCTCATGGGAGGCAAGTACAGGCTATATAAGTACAACGGCCATTTCTAGACTTTCAGCTTTACTGAGAACAGGGTGTTGGCACAGTGGGCAGTAGGTAAAAAGAAATGAGAATACAGGTCATGGAAGCCAGGAGGAAAAGGTATTACAAGAAGAGAGCTGCCACCTGTGTACAATGCTGTTGAAAGATAAGTAACAGGAAATCCCTGGACCTGGCAACATGGAAAATATTGTTTTCCTTGACAAGAGCAGTCACATGGGATGGACGGATACAGGAGCCTGAGGAGAGTGAACTGGGAGGAAAATGTGTTATGAGGAAGTGCAGAGACTTTAGACCAGGGGTCTGCAAAAGGCCAGATGGTCAGTATTTCAGACTTTGTGGGCCTTATGGTCTCTGACACAGCTACTCAACTCTGCCATTGGAGGGTGACAGTAGCCACAGATATAAGCAAATGGGCAAGGCTGTATTCCAATAAAACTTTATTCATAGACAATAAAAATTGAATTTCATATAATTTTCACATCACAAAATACTTTTCTTCTTTTGATCTTTCCCCAACCATTTACAAATAGGAAATTCTTAGCTCCTGAGCGGTACAAAAATGGTCGTCAGGCCAGATTTGGACTGCAGGCCATACTATGCCAACTCTTACAATAAACTACTCTTGGGAGAAGGTTTTCTGTGAATGGTGTTGTGTAGATGACAGGGAACCTATAGATCAGAAGGGAATGCCAGCATAATAGGGAAGAACAAATCTGACTCCATATTGGATGCTTCTTTTACTTTAACCTTTGTATTCTACAGCTTTTGCTTTGAGTTGAGAATGTTGCCTATAGCCTGAAATATACAGGATAGCCCATTCTCAAGGCTCTGACCTTTAAGGGTCTAATACTTTTCCATTCATACAGAGAAAAAAAGTTGCAGAACAGAGAATGGCATTTGTCTTGTTGGAAGTTTATAGGAACATTGTGACCTGACCTATGTGGACAGCTGCTGCAAGAACAAAGGATTCCAATACCAAGAAGTTTGCACCAAACAACCACACCCTCTCCCCTTTTTAGTATAAAAGAAGTCTGAATTCTGACTTGGGTAAGGTGGTTCTTTGGGACAGTAGTCCACCACCTTCTCAGTCTGCTGGCTTTCCAAATAAAATTGCTATTCCTGCCCCAACAACTCGTCTCTTGATTTATCAGCCTGTCGTGCAGCGAGCAGTGCAAGATTGGACTTGGTAACACAAGCTCCATGCAGGAGATACATTTTTTCTCTTGTGTTCTAATCTATCCTCAGCTTCTAACATGGGCTTAGCACATAATAAATGCTTAATAAATATGTGCTAAATAAATGAATTAATTTTAACCTAAGTCTGACTACTAAGTCCATCTACTTTCTGCTCTATCCCACTGCCACACAGGCACATGGATATCTTAAATTAGAACCTACAAAATTCTCACCAGATAATAAAATAATAACCTGTCTGTGTGTGCCATGTGCTGTGACCCCTTCACTCCTTCTGTCTACCATACCTGTCTACCAAACTGGCTGCCTGCTACTTGACTTTTCTTGAAACCCCCTGACACAGACATCTGTTTATGTGCTCAGACTTTACCCTGAAAATTCATTTGAGACTACATATACTGTTTTTTGAAAACAGCCCTGGTTGAGTCAGGAAATTCCCCACCTGAATCCAATCTCAATTTTCTTTTAGTGAAGAATCCCTTTCCTTAAAAGAGATACATAGTTAAATGAGAAGGCCCAGCCAAGAAGACGAGATTAGAGAGATAGATAGATAGATGATAGATAGATAGATAGATAGATAGATAGATAGATAGATAGATAGATAGATAATAGGCAGACAGATACATATATACATATATGTATACACATACATATACACATAAGTACATGTACACATGTATGCGTATACACACTCACATATATACACATATTTTTTCTTTGCTCTGTCATTTTCCTCCTTCTCTTTGGAGACCTGCTATCTTATCTTTCTCACAAACAGCCTCTGAGCTGCTCTGCCTGATAAGCCCATGAATGGGTAAGCCCTTTCAGACTTCTCCAGGGTCTCTGGCAGCTATGCTGGCTGAGGGAACAGATAACCCTGGGTTTGAGGAATGACAGAACTTTCCTTGATCCACTAGGTGACTTGCTAAGCTCTCTGCTACACACAGATCCAGGGTCTGTGTTTTCAAAGATCACTCAGGAAGACAGAGCAAGGGAGAGACACTGTCAGCATAGAATTTCCACTACAAAAATGACTCAAGGAGCAAATGCTCACATTGCCTTTTCCTCCTCTGAGCTTACATCACTTACAGTGTAAGCCACTTGGAAGGTAATCACACACAGGGCTGGGTTATTAAAGCCTCCACCCACATTTTTAGTCTTATCATTCATTGCACACTCTTTTTGATCCCCCACAGCCTATATTTGAGTCACACTGAATTTTCTGTCATTTTTGAACAACCCATTTTCCTCCACATCATTTATTCACTCATTTTGAAGCCGACGACCTACCTCTCTCCCACTTCTCCCTGGCCCTCATCTCTTTCACTCAAAGTCCCACCCATCCTTCAAGCCTTTACTATAACTCTCTTTCTTCCAGGAAGTTTTCCCAGATGCCCACGTTGGCATCTCCAGGTCTTGCCATCCATTTCCATTTATTTCCTCCTCTGTTGCAGCATCTACCACATACAGTAGCTTTCAACAGAGAGAGTATGTGCTCTCTGTAGACAGACATGGTTCAAATCTTATCTCTGCCAATTACTCACAAGGGGATCTTAGGCAAAGTCAGTTAACCTCTCTGAGAGTCTGTTTTATTATTGATAAAATGCCTAAATGTTTCCAAGTTTGCTTGAGTAGCAAATGAGATACTGAATGGAAAGTGCCTGGCATGGGTGATCAACACAGGACCAGTTTGCTCCTTCATCCCACCCATTCTATAAAGAATGACTTTGTCTATACAACTTCCATATTTGCTCCTACCCAAATATTTTTCATAAGGGATCTGGCCTGTTTTCTTAAGAGGAAAGTGTTTAAACCCAAACACCTATAACTAACCTCTCAAGTTAAACAAAAATAGAATCAAAGAGTGATTGATAGAGTAGAAGGCATCTGGTACCATTACCACTGTCTGTCACCTGATAGCCATGGGTGTCTACACATGGACCCAATCTAATAGAATCATTGGCCATTATCTAGTCCTGTGTTCCAGGCCTTAAAAACTGCTTTTCCAAAAGATCTTTCTCTCTAGCTCATATCCCTTCAATGTGCTGACTGTACCTATAATCATGGCAATACTGCCTTGGTTTGTAAACAAAAAGGAATTATTGAAAGAAACAATTTAAAAGGCATATACCTTATATGGCTGTCATTACATTATTATATTACCAAATCTTTGATATTTTTTATCTCATCTTAATTCTCTCTCACTTTTACACATCTCATTTCAAAGGGATGATAATATTGGAACAAGTGTAGCTTCTCACATTTTACAAAATGGAAAAATTAGAGTTATAATGGTGAGGACAATGTGGCAATGTTGCCACTGATCTCTCTACCATGGCCAAAAAATCTAGAAGCCCAGTGAGTGGCGTCCCTTGTCAAAGGGCAGGCTCAAGCTTGTCCCGTGGTCATCATTCTCAGGGCATATCTGGCCTCCACCAGAGTGAGCTGTAATGACACTAGAAATCATGTGCTTAAAGTAGGATATTTTCAGTTTGCCATGAAAGAAAAACAAGGGCAGGAGGAACAAGGAAGGAGTTGACAGCCCCGCGGGTAAAGAATATGCTTTCAAAAAAGGAGATGTACCCAAGAAGATGATCAGCTTAAAAAATAGAATCTCCTCAGGCAAAGCAAACTGTATGCCAGCAAAGGTCAGGTATTCCTCCCAGATCAGAGTTGTTGCAACCAACTATTTGTTTTAAAGTGAGTTCCTTAGTATTTGTGTTTACGGATCCTGGTTTCTCTCATGTAGGGAGACTACTAAAGGGAAAAAAAAAAGCAGAAACATCATTTCTTATGACCTATGCCTGGGAATATTAAATGGTGCTTGGCTATTTAAATATGCTGTTTATACTGAATTCAAAGTGCAGTATCCTATATCTTAGTTGATGTTGAAACACTTAGCCAAATGCTTAATGCCCAGAAAAATATATATATATATGTATTGGGACTTAACAGCTGAGGTTTAAAAATAGGTAATGTCAGAACGTTTTCACTAGCTCTTAAGTTAACTCTTGGTCATCCAGCACCATATGAACACAGTCAACCCCTGATATCCATAGGGGATTGGTTCCAGGACCCATCAAGGATACCAAATTCTGTGAATTCTCAAGTCCCTTATATAAAATGGCGTAGTATTTGCACATAACCTACGCACATCCTCCCGTACACCTTAAGTCATCTCTAGATTACTTTTAACATCTAATAAATGTAAATGCCATATAAATAGTTGCCAGTGTGCAGAAAATTCAAGTTTTACTTTTGGAACTTTCTGGAACTTTTTTCCCAAATATTTTTGATCTATGTATGGTTGAATTAATGAATATGGAACCCAGGGATAGAGAAGACCAACTGTAAGGCCTAACATGTTCCTGAACTGTAGAGGAATCATTGAATAGTGGAGAAGAAATATTAGGAATCTGCTTAGGTGGTATCCTGAAGGAAGTTTTGATCTTTTACTAAGATTAACAAAAGGCAAAGGGACTAACAATTCTGTACCCAGTTCCACTGTGGAAGGGGTAGGGGGGTTTCTCTGCACCAACAAAGCAATGCTCTGACACCACCTTGGTGTCCTACAATTCAACTCAATTCGGATACCATCTACCTGGAGAAAGTGTCAGATCCCACAGGTTAAGGGTTCAGTCTTACAAGACTGCTTCCCCCGCCAACATCAGGTTTACACCTGTGTTTCTGATCAACCAGCTACAGACAGAGGTTCCAAAACCCTTTCCTTGGATTTGATTAATTTGCTAGAAAGGCTTACAGGACTCATAGAAGCATTTCACTTACTAGATCACTGGTCTACTATAAAAGAATATAACTCAAGAACAGCCAGATGGAAGAGATGCATAGGGCAAGTATGGGGAAAGGGCGCCGAGCTTCCATACCCTCTCTAGGCCTGCCACTTTCCCTGCATCTCCACGTGTTCACCAACCTGGAAGCTTTCTGAACTCAGTCCTTTTGGGTTTTTATGGAGGCTTTATTACAAGGCACAATTGATTAAATCACTGGTCATTGGCAATTGATTTGACCTCCAGCTCCTGTCCCCTCCCCTAGAGGTGTGTGGAGGTGAGGGAGACTGAAAATTCCAACACTCTAATCACTTGGTTGGGTTTCCTGGCAACCAGTTCCCTTGCTTAGGTGGAGTCCAAAAGTCACCTAATCATTAACATAACAGAAGACACCTTTATGGCTCTCATCACTTAATGAAATTTCAAGATTTTTAGGAGCTCTGTGCCAGAAACAGGGATGAAAGCCAAATATGTATTTCTTATTGTAAATCACAATATCGCAGGGACAGACCAAAAGTTGGGATGACTAAGACAACTAAAGGGCACTCCATGGTGGAACCCATGAAATGGCAAATAATTCCTGGCTTGCAGAATGCCAAGATGCTAGGCTAGGAATATCCAGGGAACTGGTACCGGCCAGGGATGACCCTTCCTAAAAAGAAGCCAACAAATTAATGGGCTCTTGCAAGATACAAACCTAGGTCAGAAGCTGTCAGATTCTTGGTAAGAAGCCATATTAATAATTATAGCATATTACTCACAATGTCAGACCTCATAATAGGGGTTTTACATGCCTCATACCATTTAATTCTCACAACACTTCGCAAGATAGGAATTATTTTCTCTACTTCATAGACAAAAAGGTTGAGGCTCCAAGGGGTGAATGAACTTGACTGAGGTAACACAGCTTGTTAAGTGTCAGAGGTGGGATTTGAACTCCGTATGTACAGTGCTTAAGCCTAAGTACTTACTACCACATAGCCCAGACCCCCACGAGGTCAGACACTAGGGAATTAAAGACATAAGAGGGGTCAATGAGGCCAAAGTCAAGAGTAGAAGTAATGCATCTGCCAGTTGAACTTTAAATATTCCGTGCAAGGGCAGAAAGTTAGAAGATGATATCTGACAATTTGCTCTGGATTGCCAATTCATTTGCTTTCCCATGCTGCTTCATGCTCCCTTTAAGTTGATCCCTATACCCTGTCTCCCTTGATTGGTCCAGGGACCTTTCTAAATTCCCTTATCTAGAATGTTAATCTCCACCCCATAAATTCTCTTAGTCTCAGTGTACCTGGCAGTTGCTATAAAATATATCCACTCCACCAACCCTAGTTGGAAACTTTAGCATACCGATCTGCCTCTGACTCCTCTGATTTCCTTTCACTTGCTGGCCCTCAGCTCCATCCTTCCCACCCCACTACTGGGGTGGGGTTAACACCCAAGCAGGAGGTCACAGTGTCCTGAAAGAGCAGTAAAGCTGTGGGCTAAGCAAACATTCCAGTTCTAAGGAGACATTCTAATGATTGTGAGTTCAAAAACCTTCATCACTTTTTCTTTGGTTCCAAAAGAGGCCACAAATCAGCCTTGTTGAACACCCATGCAGGTTCCATGTGTTAAGTGGCAGAGAAAAAGAGCAAGGACCCTTCTCAGATATTCATGTTTGAGTGGAAATTTCCACTGCTGGCCTCCAGGCCATCACTGAGAAAACATTTTCTCTCTGCCAGAAAATACTCACAACTCCTCCTTCTCAGGCTCTGTTTGTTGATTCAGTGGGTGCACCAATACTTTTCTTCTCAGGACCAACCTGCCAGCCATCTAGCTCTTTCTGGCTTTCCCTGAACTCCACATTTTGCTCAGGAAGTGCTTAACTGGTGCTTTAATACCAGCTTAGTTCTCCCTCCATTATTCCCTGAACTCTGACAGCCCCATCGCATTTCTCCTCTTTAATGTTTAATGCTATGATGACTGTTACTGATTAGGACTAAATTTTACCCTAGGATGCCCAGGGAATAAATGTTTTTTATTAAAAGTACAAGAAAGGGAAAGCTGTTCTGAAAAATAGAAAAGATTCCTGTGATTTCCCTCTTGAGACTCATTGAGCAGAGAGCAGAGTTGGCTTGTGGTTATTATTTGATCAGCTAGAGCTAATCTGTGTTGATGCCTCCTGCCAAGTCCTGCCATGTGTGCGTGATTTCTTGTCCACTAAACATAATGTATAGATCTGGATACAGGCAAATGAATGATCCTGCTTCAAGGAAGCAAAGCCAAACTAACAGAAACATTAGCCTAAGACTTCAGAAAAATTGGAGATTTGAAGACCCAGATGTTTGTGTTTTGTAAGTGTGTGTGGGAGTTTTCAAGGAGATGGGAGGCAGAGAAAAGGGTCACAGAGTAAAAAGGAGGAGAAATAGGGGCAAAATTGTATCACTTGAGGTCAAGATAACCTGGCTGTTCTGTGTAGGGACATCTGATGGTAACAACAAAGGCTCGTGGAAAACAAAACACAAATGATTCCAGGAATCATGGTTTTCTTGTGTTAAATTATCAGATGCAACAAGATATATATTTAGTTTTATTGAGCCAAACTAATAATAGGCATGAACACCCACTAGAGAAATTATAAAAACAGACTGTTCTAGGGAAGACTGTCTCTGCCATGTTGAATTCTTCAGTTCACAAGAAATCTGAAAATTGATGGCCCAGACACAATGTCTTAATATCCATGGGGGGTTAGGGGATGTGAAATTGGAAGGGGTCGGGGGTAATCTTGAAGGCTGGCTGAACTTAACTACTGTGTGCCTGTGAAGCCAGTTTAAATCCATCTCTCTCCGGAGATTAATTTTTTAAACTTTTGAAATATACACTATGCCCTTTCAGTTATCTACATGTAAAAATGCTATCAGATGTTATTATTTTTCAGAAAATACAGATTTTCTAGGTGAACTTAAACTAGAATTTTATGATATAAGACACTTGTAAGAAGCACTTTTGTATACCACTAAGAATTCCCAAGACTGGGTTCAGTACCTAGTATGTAGTAGGTACTTAAGAAGTGTTTAGGGGCTTCCTTGGTGGCGCAGTGGTTGAGAATCTGCCTGCCAATGCAGGGGACACGGGTTCGAGCCCTGGTCTGGGAAGATCCCACATGCCGTGGAGCAACTGGGCCTGTGAGCCATAACTACTGAGCCTGCGCGTCTGGAGCCTGTGCTCCGCAACAAGAGAGGCCGCGATAGTGAGAGGCCCACGCACCGCAATGAAGAGTGGCCCCCGTTCGCCGCAACTAGAGAAAGCCCTCGCACAGAAACGAAGACCCAACACAGCTAAAAATAAATAAATAAATAAAAAAGAAATGTTTAAACAGAAAAATAGATGAGTGAGTGAATGAATGAAAGGTATCATATGCATTCAGTTAGAGCACCCTAGATGCATGCAGGTGTAGGCAGATAACTTTAAAATATTTTTAAATTATAAGAACATTTTTACAAACATTTTAGATGATTATGACCTCTTTTCAGTACTTGGTAGTGAGTCTACCCTCTCTGAGTAAAGCAGAAACCAGATGAGAGCCTTAAATTTGTGAGTAGAATAAAGAAAAGATACATACCCACTGTGTGAGTTTTTCACTTGGGAAGTCACAATCCTTAGTTGACATGAGACTCAGCTATAACACACCAT
Source organism: Eschrichtius robustus (assembly GCF_028021215.1). Taxonomy (NCBI): domain Eukaryota; kingdom Metazoa; phylum Chordata; class Mammalia; order Artiodactyla; family Eschrichtiidae; genus Eschrichtius; species Eschrichtius robustus. The sequence continues at coordinate 37,781,101 of NC_090843.1, forward strand.
TAAGAAAATTCAAGCTAAGCAAACATCAATAGATGCCATAGGGTCTGAGACACTCAAAGTGGAATTTCAGACAAGAGGGGGAAATTCTGAATGGTTCAGAGACTACAAAAAGCCAAATTTACTCCAAAAAAATTTTACAATTTGATGGTAGCCTATAAAACTCAATATCTTAAACTTCTATGAGACAGAATACTGTGATCATGTGAACACAGACATAGAAATACATTTTGATGCTACCACTATTAGCAGCTGTCAAGTATTGAATAACCTATGCTATGCACTTTGTATGACCTCATTTCATGTAACACTTAAAACAGCCTGAAGCTGAATATTATCTCCATTTTATAAATGAGAAAATCGATGTACAGGAGGTGAAGTATCTTTCCAGGGTGGCATAGTCAGGATGTGACAGAGTTGAACACAAGTCCATTTGACTCCAAAACCTAGCTTTTGATCTCCAAGAGCCACTGCATTCTGTTTCCAGAAAAATGAATATAGAAAATTAGAATTTTGTTAGTTTACACTAATTCAGACATGAATTTAATATTGATGTGCCTGTAGTGAAGGTCCTCTGCTAGGTTCTGGGGATATGAAAGTGAATAAAGCATAGTTCATGTCCTCAAGGAACTTATATCTAGCATAAGAAATAGACACAGGCACAATGAAGTATAACATAGAGGTCCAAGCACCGTACAGTGATACAACTGAGGAAGTAACTGCCTGTGTAGAGAAGAAATCAAAATAAATATTTTTTTGTCAAAAAACTATGGATCTTCTTAACTGGCATAATCAACAATAAGATTAAGGACTGAGGTGAGCATAATATGTTACACCCAATGAGATAAGTTTCTAATTCTGTTATCTGTGCTTTGCTTCTGTGCAGAGCTCTATATAATTATGAAATATTTTATGAAATACACCTTGTCAAAAGTGAAGCTGTAGGAAAAGCCTCCTTGCAAAACTGAAGCAGAAAAGCAAGAATATATTCAATGACACAATTATTACTAACAGTGAAATTTCACCCTTTTACTTAACTAAATCAGCATTTGAGGACATACATACACACAGCATTCTCCATTGTGACCTGATTCTGCCTTTATTCAAAATTTAAAAAGAAAATGCCTGTGATTTTTCATCATGTCATTAAACTACAAGCTAACGTACTTATAGTTGAGTAATAAAAAAGAAATATAGGTCAAAGAATATCAAATAACTTCTTGCAACCGATAATATGCTCATGGTATTAGGAGATTAATTAATAACTTCTTGCAACCGATAATATGCTCATGGTATTAGGCAAACAAAAGAACTATGAGATACCTTAGTACCTAATGATGAATCACATGCATAAAAATACCTAAAGGTGTGGGACTTCCTTGGCGGTCCAGTGGTTAAGATGTTGTGCTTCCACTGCGGGGGGCTGGGGGTGGGGGTGGGGGTGGAGTTGGGGGTGGGTCGATCCCTCACACATGCCAAGCAGCGTGGCCAAAAAAGATGAAAAAAAAAAAAAAAAAGAAAAAAACCTAAAGGTGACTCTAACAACATGGAGAAATTCTCATTAGGAAAAGAGCACTGTGAACTAAAATAATGCAGCTAGAAAGATTTATTCTGTGTAAAAGAGTTATTTTGAAGACATTTACACAGACATAAATTTTAGGAAAGTTTTGAAGCCATGGAGAATTTATCTCCAGGTTTTGTAGAGAATTGTTGTCCTTATCAAAGAAGGTGAGGTAAAGATTTCTTAGATAGGCACAAAAAGCATAAAGTATTAAAAAAAAAATTGATTTAGAAAATCTGATTTCATCAAAATTAAAAACTTCTCTTTGAGAACACTGCTAAGAAAATGAAAAGAAAACCTACAAAGTGGGAGAAAATATTTGTAAAACGCATATCAGATAATAGACTGATATCCAGAATATATGAAGAACTCTTGGGACTTCCCTAGTAGTGCAGTGGTTAAGAATCCGCCTGCCAATGCAGGGGACATGGTTCGAGCCCTGGTCCGGGAAGATCCCACATGCCGCGGAGCAACTAAGCCCGTGCACCACAACTACTGAGCCTGTGCTCTAGAGCCCGCGAGCCACAACTACTGAAGCCCATGAGCCACAGCTACTGAAGTGCCCAGAGCCTGTGCTCCACAACAAGGGAAGCCACCACAATGAGAAGCCCGCACATCGCAACGAAGAGTAGCCCCCACTCACCGCAACTAGAGAAAGCCCACAGTGCAGCAACAAAGACCCAACGCAGCCAAAAATAAATTAATTAATTAATTTTAAAAAATAAGTATTTATTTAAAAAAAGAACCCTTACAACTCAATAATAAAAAACAACACAATTAAAAATGGAAAAGATTTGAATAGACACTTCTTCAAAGAAGATATACAGACGGCAAATAAGTACATAGAAAGATGCTCAATATCTTGATTTGTTGAGTACCTACTAATAACTAATAACTTCATTAGTTGTTAGGAAAATTCAAATTAAAACCACAATTTACTTGAGATATTACTTCACACCTGTTAGAATGATTAAATTAACAAATCTGAGCATAGCACTTGTTGGTGAGGATGTGGAGTAAATGCAACTCTCACATACTGTTAATGAGAATGTAAAATGGTCCACCACCATGGAAAACAGTTTGGTGATTTCTTAAAAAGCTAAATATACACTTACCACATAACCCACCCATTCCACTACTAGGTAATTACCTGAGAGAAATAAAAATATATGTTCACACAAAGGCTTGTTCATGAACGTTCATAGCAGCTTTATTTGTAATAGCCAAAAACTGGGGGTGGGGGGAATTGAGGGAATGTCCATTACTTTGTGAATGAGTCAACAATGTGTGGTGTATCCATACAATGGAACATTATTTAGCAATAAAAGGGAACAACTATTGATACATGCAACAACAAGGAGGAAGCTCAAAAGCTTTATGTTGAGTGAAAGACACCAGATTAAAAGGTACAAGCTGTGGATTCCATGCATATGGCATTTTGGAAAAGGCAAAACCATAGTGAAAGAAACACATGAGTAGTTACCAAGGCTTCATGCGGGGATATTGACTACAAAGCAGCTAGAAGGACGTTTTGGGGGTGATGGAAGTATTGTATATCTTGATTGTGATGGTGGTTACATAACCATATATATATAATGTATCTGTCAAAATTCATAGAACCGTATACCAAAACAGGATAAATTTTATTGTATATAAGTTATACCTAAACCTGACTTTAATAAAAGAACATATATGAAATACTTATTACATTTGCCTTTAAAGTTTAGTAGTAGAAAAGTATTTTACACAATCTGGATCCCAAATAGAATTGTCACATGTAGGAAATCATAAACTATCATTTATTCAACAGTAAAAACAAAATCACTACCTGAATTTACTAATAAACGTTTTTCTATTTTAAAAAGTAATCAACCATGAGTTACTGAACCTCAAAAATTCCTCGTCTGTAAAAGAATGTATATTAAACTGAATGTAGGATTTTCTATTACACACTTAGGAGTTAATCATTCTTAGCTAACGTTTTGTCAGCTTCAAAAATCCCCAAGTTATATACTTCTCCTAAGGATTATAAAATATAGATATCTGAACCAAAGGGATTCCACTGGTTACATTTCTGCTTTCTCACAATGAACAAAATATAGTAATTAGTAGGAGCACCCTTTACATAATTTTTAAGGATTATTTCAACCTGAGTGCATGACATGTTCCCTCTGGTCCGTAGCACACTCTCTAATGAGCAGTATTGAAAGAAGAATCACGCTTTCAAGGGTGAACTTGGTGAATACCTGCTGCAAATGCAGGCTCATGAAGGCTGCCATCCGCGAGGTGATTCCAGCTCGCCGTGTGCAATCTGAAACCAGCAATTGCCTCTGACTGAGAAAGAGTGTAACTTCACATTATTGTTTCTGAGCTTTCTGAAACAGGATATTTGGCCTTGCACGTGATAGATATACTTCTCTCTTGGTTTATTTTCATCTCATTGTATGGAATATTTTCCATAGAGGATTCAGGAGGAAGAAATGCAGGAAGCTGTTCCAGGCATTGGTGGAATGGCCTGATATTATTTAATTTTTTTGCAGAGAGCTCAAGGGAAGAACTGCAGCTGCCCTCCAGAGCAGCTGATGCTTAGCATGGCACTTAGGGTGACACATCCATACATCTTAATAAAGCACCATGCATTAATCTATTAGTAGCAACTCAAGGAAATACTCCAGTGGCCCAAGCCAGAGCGGGTGTATGGTAAAGACTAACAATATGGACAGGAGAAAAGCATTACAAAGAAACTTAATGATAATGTTTTCTCCCCCACCACAAAATAGAGAAGAATGCTTCACAGTAAAGGAATCGCTGTTGGAAGAATCAGCTGGATATGGTGGGAACTGAAGGACAGGCTCAAGCAAGTCAGATATGCATTGAGGTTTTTTTGTCCCATTTGATACACAGGAATCAGTAGAAACAGCAGCTGCCAGCTCCTGGAATGTCATCAACAGAAAAAACAATGGCAAGGCAATTACAAGAAGTGTTACTTAATTTTAAAAAATGTAAAAGCATTATTTAAGCCAAAGGTTAGGGGAGACAGATATTAGCCAGTTGACTGGCTTCTTTGAGGTCTAGAGTCAAACCTGGTTTTTGCATGCAATGGATGAGGTCAAGTGGAAGGTAGGCAGTAGTGATACAGCAGCACAACACTGGACTTGGAATCAGAAGATTTACATTTGGATCTCCATTCTGCCATTTGCTAGCAGGGTGACCTCTAGCAAGTTACTGAACTAATCTGAAATTAAGTGAAATAATGAGTATGAAAGTGCCTGGCACTAGCAGACACCAAGCAGAATTTCGCTTGATCTGTTTATCTGATGTGGAGACTTCAATGCATGTAGTTCCAGCCTCGTGTGATGAACGTTTCTTTTTAAACGTTTTATTGTAAACAGTTTAGTGGCATAGGACTCTTCAGTCAAGAAGTCAATATCTCTCTTGAGTAGGCCTACCCAAGTGGGGTCACTCTCTCAGTTGACCCACCTAAATGCTTAATATACACTGCCTGCAGTTGTGTGTACTTACTGCTAAATTACTTTGTAAGCATTCTTATGTCTGTTTATGTGTGCATACCTTGTCTCCTCAATTAGGATTATTGACTTATTGAGCCATAAGGTATTTTAGAGAAGAGTTTAGGCCAAACCTTTCATTGTATGCTGGGAATATCAAGGTCCAGGGAAGTCCAGTGGCTTGTCTCAAATCATACATCGATTGGTGACAGAGTAGGTATTACGACCAAGTTCTCTTCAATCCCTAGCCAATGCTTCTTTCTCCCATTTCTCATCACCAACTATTCTAAAAATAAGCATCTGAGGACAAGAACCAGTTTTGCTGCTATTGTTGTTTATACCTAAAATCTGATACCCATTCATTTACGAAGAGTAATCAAAATAGAAAAATGAATGCACAGGTAATTAGGTAATTAAAACAAAAGCCAATGTGTGATAACTCTACAGCAGAGGTACAAAGTGCTTTGGGATCAAAGAGAAAAAAGGGATTGATTTTTGTCTGAACTGTTGCTAATAATCAAGAAAAACAGAGGATTGGGACTGTCTTATTGACGGGTAGAAAATAACTAATTTCTTGAACTTCCCTGGTGGTCCAGTGATTAAGATTCAGAGCTTCCACTGCAGGGGGCATGGTTCAAAGCCTGGTCAGGCGGGGGACTACGATCCTGCATCCAGCATGACCTGCAGCCGCAAAAAAAAAAAAAAGAAAAGAACTAACTTCTAATATAGAGAGGCTAGTTTGCTAGAGACTAAGGAAATGGTCAGTGAAGCAGTAAAAGTAGAAATATTATATTTAGCTCCAATTACATTCCAGAGAATTATAACTAACATTATGTAATGTTTGACTTTTTAAATATCTTTATATTTTTGTTCTCTGCATTTATGGAAAATAGAAGGGTTGGAAATCTAAAAGGAAGAAATGTATTATTGAGCATCTATTAAGCTATTATATGCCAAATTTGTTGTGATACTTTCATGTCCATCATGTCATCAAATCCTTGACCAACCTTCCTTGGCCATCTTTATTTCAGTGCTAATTGGGAAATATTTAATCCTTGTATGATCACTTTATGAATATGAATTAGTAGATTATGTTCCTTCCATAGTTATTAATTAGGCAGCTATTACCTGCAATAATCTTAACTGGGCGAAAAAAATGAATATTTTTTAATTTGAAGGATTTCTAAACTTTGAGAGGCTATAAGAATTAAGTATTCACATACAGTGGTTTCCAAATCCAGCTGCACCTCTGAATTCTGGGGGAAGCTTTTAGAAAATGTAGATTCCGAGACCCCATTCCCCCAAGATTCTGATTCTGTTGATCTGATATGCAGATGCACGGTGTAAAAGATGCCCAGGTGATTTTAATGTGCAGCCAGTTGTGAAAAGCACAACTGATGCAGGAATTGTCTTTTAATTTGTGTTTTCATAACATGACTTGGCTATTAGATTGAAAACTTGGGGAACACTATTTGCATTGCAAGGACAAGTATCGGTTATATAGGGTTGACCATGAACTCACAATGCCAGTAGGAAGGAAAAAAGTCTGTCATCCACCTGATATGATAAAACTGCTTTTGCTGACCTATTGCAGCTACTTTGTATGAGAGACTCTGAGCTTTATTTTGCAATAACAATGGATATAACAAGTCATAAAGAGAGGGTATAAGAAATGCTCTGCTAATGAGGATACTGGTGGTTAAAGGGAAAGAAGCCATTTCACTTGAGACAATTAAATGTGGATCTGCTTAGTGATATTTGGGTTTATAATTACATACTTTGCCTATAGAAACCTCATTATTGAAAATTTTCAGGAAAAAAAATCTGATACCATTGAAACAGTCGTTTTGGTTAACAGTTTTTTAAACAACACATTTAAGTAATGCAACTAATAATTAATAGCAGAATAAACTACATTCTCTGCCCATGAATAGGTATAATAATGAATATGCAAATATGCAAATATATGCTAGAAATACATTGGGGGTGGGGTGGGGTGGGGTCTTAAAAGATTGGTACGAATTATGTTGGAAAGGTAGGGGGCATGTTAGAAAAACTACTTAATGCATTTGTTTATCTTTACCTTTTAGGAGTTAAAGAGATTTTTAGTTATCTTTGTTTATTCCACAATCTCACCACTCTACTAATTAGAAAGTTCTTCTTGAATGCTCTTAATCCCTTTCTATGTAATTCCAATTCATTCCTAAGAGGATGCTTTGGTTGACAGAAATCCTGCCTTAAGGACATGGCAATTGGATGGTTTGACTTCCCTACAGAGACAGGTATTGACCTCTACAGGCAACTCAAGGCGCCTTGCTTGTCCCCCACCCTCATTTTACACCTTTCCAAGGATGAGGCCGGTGAGGGGGAAGACACTTCAGTCTTCAGGGGGCAGGAGCGCTGATCAGGATGACATCCTTAGACTGAGGGCTGTGCTTTTATGGGTAGAGTTTTTAAAAGTGTTAAAAGGTCACCTTATTAATGTGGTCTTTCTCCACTTTCTGTAGATCTCCCTCAGGCACCAGGAACATCGAGGGCTGCTTCCAAATGGAAAGAGGCTGACCAGCTTGTCACTTCTGATGTCCCCTTTTACTAGGGCTGGGCCAGGGCAAAGCCAGGAGTAGGGATATTTTTGCAGTGGGGCAAGGGGGCTTTTTTGCACCCTGGCTCCCTTGGCATGGCTTTTTCTCTCGACAATGGGACGAAGTTCTGAAATTGGAAGTGGACTTAGGGGAAAACAATTTGGCCATTTTCCAAGCTTTGATTCTAGGCTCTTAACTAGAGGCAAAAAGGGAACTTTCTATAGTTTAGCACTCTGTAGAGTTTTGTATTGAGGTTGGAGAACAAACCCTGCTAAAAATAAGGTGTCTGTTTATTCTCTTTTGCCTCCATTGTGTTTATATCTTCCCAAGGGACTCTGCTAAAGTCTTTCTGGGTGCCTCAGCCCAATATCAAACCCATTCCTTCTCTTTATAGCACCCCCAACTCACCCTCCCCACTCCAATGGAAAGCACAAGTCCAAACTGGGATCTGTGTTTTCAACCTCAGTTTCTTTCCTTCTAAAAATGCTGCTCCAGGTAACTAAAGATCTTCCTGGTTGTGCTTCCTACTTTCAAGTAGCAACTTGTCTGTGAGTCGATTACTGAAGAGTTTTCAGGACTTTCTACCCATCACCTGCCTATTCAATTGCGATGACCAACCTACAACATCTGTCAACTCTTCTCATGAATTATTAGGTCTGTAATTAAAATCCAACAGAGAGCTCAAAAATTAATTAGGACAGGAAACAGCTATGTGAGCAGCATGGAACACAGCTTTCTATAAAGAAAAGACAAGCTTTATATAAAGCAAGGGTGTACCCCAGGCCTCTGTCCAGATCCCCAGGCCTCTGTCCATCTCTGGTCCCTGAACTGCCTTTTTCTGACCTGTAACCTCATTGTGAACGTGCCTAATGGAAGACTCCACATGGCAGCATCAATACATTGCATTGACTGTCTGACTTGTTACTTAAAATGTAATCCAGAAAAGTCTATTTCTCCTGCTTACAGAAAAAAATGGAAATTTAGAGGGATCAAATATCTTGTTGCTCACACCTGGGTTTTCTTCTTCAGGTCTCCAACACCCTGTGCTTGGAGAGTTCTTTTAAGTTTTCTGGAGTCTGCACTCATGGGCATAAGGCTGTGGAAGCAGGACAGTACAGTGGTTACATACACTGGAATCAAATGTATCTGCTACTTACTGTGAGCCCTTGGGCAAGTTACCAATACTCTGTGCCTTGGTGTCTAGCACATGGCCAGTTTTCAAATCTTAGGTATGTTATTAATTCAGTTTAGTCCCTAACAGAATGATGATAGTAATGATGTCTGTTTTCACCTGCTCTCAAGAGGGGATGCTAAAAGATTCATATTAATAACTTCAGTGTACTCCTAGATCTGTAAGAAATAGTTTCCAAAAGCAGGGTGCCATGTTTTATGCAATGTTTGGCGATTGGCTAAATATTTTTTAATAGTAAGAATGAATCAGAGAAATAAAATATCCTTCAGCACAGCTGTGAAAAGAGATACATTAACAAATCCAAGAATTCAGCCCTTCAAAAATAAAATATCTTTCTACCCTGAATAGCTGCAAAATTGCACCTCCTTTCCCATATTGTGGAAGAAAAGGACAAAAGTTTCTTCCAAAATCTGTTATTTTAAGATTGGCAGTCAGAGAAGGGGATCATAAAACACTGTCAGAAATGACAAAGGTTGAATTAAATTCCAGGGACTGTTAAGAGTGATGTGAAGGACTCATCTCTGGCCAGGAATAACTGGATATAAAAGCATATTGATTAATAATGTAACCTTCCTTTAAACCTGTTCCCAAGTAGCCCAAAATCCTTCGCTGCACTCAGGTGAGAAATATGAAAAGGTTTCCCCAAGATCCTCAATAGAAGCAACAACTGGAATAAACTAGACTTGTCAAAGAACAATTTTCACCATATGGAGCCTGAATGCCTCACTGAGCAGCCCCGAAGGGTCTGAAGGGGATACACAATCATGCTTGCTCCTCGTCAAATGCCCCAGAGAAAATGTCTGTGCCTTTTCAAGGGAAGCTTTACTTAGGCACACGCAATCCATTCAAAGACTAGACACAAAGTCTAAGACGAATGATTAAGAAAATCTCCAAACATAGCCAATATTCGGTGATGAATATTTCATTTACAACTCTGGTTCCCAACCTACAGGCAGAGGAGAGTGTTAGGCTCCTCAGAACTATCAGAAATAGAGATTCTTTACGGTTACCTCTAGCAACGGGAAATCAGCTGTGAGGTTACATGTGGAATTAAGAACAATAGAAATCTCCCAGGAACCCAGGAGTGGCTGGACTGAAGCTGGAATATAGTTTAAAAACTGTGAGTTTTTTTTCAGGACATACAATTCGCAAGACTCATCAGTATCAAAAGTCTGACAACCCTCGTCAATGGTAATCCTCTCAGATTCTCTACTGCTGACATTATTAACCCACTACCCCACTCTCTATTTGGATATCATTTTTCTGTCTTTTGGCCTTAGTTCACTGATAGCTTCTGACTACTCTTGGCTCTTGCTGTATCTGATGCTACTAATGATTGCACTATCTCTCTATCTACCTACCTATCTCTCGATCTATTCATCTATCTAACAAGAGACACTAATTGATACAAAGTCTCATACCAGGTCACTTCTAAGGATGCCAGCCATGTGGAGACTGGCTCATAGATTTGCTATTCTTACTTCAGGTCACTCTCCTGGTCCAGTCAGCTAAAATGGGGGAGTCAAATGATTTAGAACAAGGATACGCAATGTATGGCCCACAGCCTAAATCTGGCCTGCCAGCTGTTTTTGTACTTTGATCCACTTAGGTATTGTCTGTGGCTGCTGTTCACTGCAAGGGCAGGCAGTTGAGTAGTTGTCCACAAAGACTGAAATATTTACTATCTGGCCTTCTAGGAAAGTGTCTGCTGATCCCTGATTTAGAACACAGCCAAGCAAGGAAGTACTCTGAAAAGGAGCTATAAGTGGGTTTTCTTAGGAAAGGCTCAGGAGTAGAGCAGGTATTCTGAGGCTAAAAGCCTCAGGAGAAAGCTGCAGAGTTGTCTTGAGAAGTACTTGGATCTGTATGCACTTTACAGACTGAATAAATATGCATACATTCAAATTATATAGATGATTTTGCTGTGGGTAAAATATAAATTAATTCACTTGAAAGTGATATTGATCCCATACTATCTCTTCAATAACTCTTTTTTCTCTGTGAATTGGAATGGATTTTCAATCATGTTGAGAACCCCTGATACAGAAATATCAAACTAGTACATGATCTGAAAAGTGTTTCTGTTTAACTCTGGAATGCAATTTGATGTCGTTTTGTTATGTTTTTGTACGGAACGTGGTAGGACATTCACCTTATAACATGGGGTTAAGGCTAATATGAAATACTATAATTTCTACCATTTTGGAGCTCATCTGATTCTTTTATGTTAAGAAGCCAAGGAGGAAAAAACGTGATCACTAGAATCAAGAACTTAATGAAAACTGAATTTTCTGTCCATTTGTACAACAAAATTAACTCTGCCCACTAAGTTATGAGTTCTTCCTTATTTGATTGTGAGCACTTGGCATGTAGAGGTTGGATTTTATCTCCTTCATATACCACTGATTCCTAACACAGTGACTGGCACATTTGGGGACCCTAATATGTGTTTGTAGAATAAACAAGTGAACGTTGCCATATGTTCTCATGGCTCAGTTAGCAAAGCTGACAGAGAAAGACCTTTAACTGGAAAGGAATCTGGGCACAACTTTGTAAGTGCTATCCCCCCTACAGAGATGAAAAAACATTTAAAAGTTCTCCCTATAAAGGAATCAGGTGCGGAGTTTGTGAAATCCAGACTTAACTAGTGCTTTCTTCCCCTCCTGGCCATTGCAGTATTTGTGCTCAAGCCTATACTAACAGACCTGGCTCTAACCCTATGTTGCCCAGACCTTTAATCTATTCCAGCAGCCAACCCTCCATGCAAAGTTAGTTCCACTCTGTGCTCACCACTTAGACTGAATCACAATCTTTTACCAGACAGTCTCTCTCAGTAGCTTGGAAGTTCATATTGTACCTCCGTATGATAAAATTCAATAACGAATGAATAAATGATCTAAAGGATGTAAAATATAAGGCTTTATCCTCTCCTCTCCCTGACCATCTATGCCAATTGATCATGACATACTTCATTTGCTAGACCTACCTTCAACCTCACATCTTTCTTAATGGTGTAACCTCTCCAGGTAGCCTCTACTGTATTTCAAAGTTTGTACAACTGTAGGTATATATTTGCCATCCAGAGGTTCAAATCCCAGACATGGCTTTTATTAAACCATCCCTTTCTGCAGCCACCTAATTCCTGATATATGTCAATCCCCAAACAACCACCTCCTCTAAGCCCCCAACCTGTCTGCTAACTAAAGAAAATCAGGTTTTACTGCCTATGTGAGACCCCAGGAAGGAAAAGCAGCGAGCAGCATCCATGTAACTCCCTGCAGAGCAGCGAGCCTTTAGCAGCAAAGCACCCTGGAAAACACAGCTGCCTGCTCTTCCCAGAACGCTCCTCCTGCTCCCAGGAATCATTCGGCCAGAATATGGCTACCCAGCGAGGCCTTTGCGAGAACTTGATAAGTTAAACAAGGCTGCCCTCTCATGGTTAAAAAAAAAAAATCACCTATATAAAATAAAATGTTTTCTATTCTCCAAACACAGAAATCCAGGGCACCCTATTGAAACTGTGAGTAATGCTTATGTCTTCTTCAAAGCAGATAATTTAAAGCACACAAGTCAGCTTCTAAGATAAGATAAATAAGTAAAATTGTAAGCGAAAAAGTACATTCTCCATTGAAAAGCCTGCTCTAGATTGAATTATAATCATCATCAAGAATTCATAACTGGTTTCAGAATTTAAAGGCTGATGAAGTAATCCTTAAAAACATGGGATTTCTTTAATAGGTGATTTATTTTAGACTTTAGTTGCTTTACACAGCAGCAACATGGGTTCCATTCACATACTCATTCATTGAGTAAATATCTATAAAGTACTTACTAGGGAATTTCAACAATTCTAAAATACTTTTTTTTTCCCCCATATTTTATCATTTCTGATGCATTTGACAAACTGTGGTGTGTTATAATTTGTCATCAGGTGGCAGTAGAGACGTGGATAGGGTTGTCACTGCCTGGGCATGTACAGTCTGCTTGTTGCTGCTGTTGGCTCATAAGACAACAGCAACTACTTCATGATTCAGTCATCCCTCCCCAAGTCTATTTAAGGACCATTTGGGGAGGGAATACCAATCCTGCTTGTTGCCTGATAAACCTTTCATTGATACTTTCTGGTAAGACTAAGAAAGCACCACCACCAAAACTTGCAAAATGGGTGTCAACAGTTTAGGACAAAATATTGGGAGGAAATCGGGGAGCAGTTTAAGGAATGTTGAAACACCAATGCTCTTGATGGCACAAAGGATGACACAGTGTGGAAAAACACACTGACACACTGACATCTCTGAGTCAAGAGTGAGTCAGGAAAGTTGGATTATATATGGGGAAAAAAATTTTGTTAATTTTTTTTTTTTCCTTTCATTTTTCTGCTCATATATAAACAGGAGTCATATATGCAAAACAATCTAGGACTATTGTATCCCAAAGGGTTATTTAAACAAATATAAAATAAAAATTCTAAGTAATCAGGAAGCACATGGTTTAATTGGAAACTTTTCATCTAATTAATAGTCCCTAAAATAATAGTGCATCTTACAACAGAGTCTTAGATTCAATGAACTATGGAACGTACTAGCAATGTCACTGTCACTGAGTAATGTGGCAATGAACAAACAGAGCTTTCTCTGCCCTCATGAGCCACATGAGGGGGAGATAACTATAAACATGCAAACAATAAAGGCATGAGACCATTTCAAATAGTGGTAAGTGCTATGAAGACAATAAAACAAAGTAATAGGATAAAGAGAGGCCAGGGCAGAGAGAGGTTTAGATTAGCACTGTAGGGAAATGCAGGAGCAAGGGAGAGTATACCATCCCATCACAAGAGGTGAAGGAAGAAATGTGTTCAATAAGCAGGCAGAGGTCAACTGTGACACTGGCATTAGGAGGAAAAGTAAGATGAGTTGAGAGGACTGTCCTTAGTATTGGCAAGACCAAATCTTTATTTATTTATTTATTTTTTAATATTTATTTATTTGGCTACCTTGGATCTTAGTTGTGACACACAGGATCTTTGGTGCGGCACATGGGATCTTTTGTTGTGGTGCACAGGCTTCTCTCTAGTTGTGGTGCAGGCTCTAGAGTGCGCGGGCTTAGTTGCCCCATAGCATGTGGGATCTTAGTTCCCTGACCAGGGATCTAACCTGCGTCCCCTGCATTGTAAGGTGGATTCTTAACCACTGGACCACCAGGGAAGTCCCAAGACCATATCTTTTAAAAGGAACCTTACAGCTGGACTGAAGTGTGCTGAAGGACAGATGAGAGGCAAGGATGTGGGTGAAATGGAGCAGGACCCTGTGGGGCCCTCCCGTGTGTCTTGTTTGCAGGAATTTGGCTTCATTCAGCCTCCTTGACCTTCCTTGAGTTCCAAAGGGCAGATTCAAACAGTTGCTTATCAGGGAAGGGAGAGAATGCAGAAACAAAGGAGGGGCAGTCAAGAAACAATAGTGCAGCCTCAAAGCAGGGTCCTGGTTCCTCCTCAGGGAATACACATAACAATATCTTTGAGTTCTTCTACAGGAATTAAGGCCCCCATCCAGGTGGAGGAGGGTAACTTCAGGCTGAGCACCAGATTCCTGCAGCACCACCACCCTGTTACCTCACCACCAACCAATAAAAAGAAAATCTGCACACAGTGGAAGATAACGAAGACTCTGATGCCCTCCCCAAATAATTTTCCCTTTAAAAACTTTCACAGTCAAGCAGAATCTTAGGAGTTGGGTTTTTGGACACGAGTCCACCATCTCCCCAGGTTGCCGGCCTCTTGAATAAAGCAATCTTTCTGTTCCTACCAGCACTTGTCTCTTGAGTATTGCCTTTCCAGCAGAGAGCAGCCAAGCCCGAGGTGATAACATGGGGGGAGCAAAAATGCATCTCTTTGGGTAGGTGTGCTTTCAGAGACTTTGGGAAACTACATGGTGGGCCTTCTCTGCAGCTCAATGTAGAATAACAAGAGGGTATGTTTTGCAGTTTGAGGGGGGCAATATTAACTTTTGCAAACAGGCAACAAGTGAAAAATAATCATACAAAACAATTTCAGATTATAATCAGCATTATAAAGGGCATAACCGAAATGACGTGGTAGAAAGTAGGAAATAGGAGCCTACTTTAGGCTTTGGGCTTTAACAATTTTGAGCACCAGTGATATGACAAGGTATTTGTTAAAAGTGTTCAAATGTTGTGTCATTTAATCTTGAGACACACTGAGAAATGTGGAATTGGCTCCACTTTTATAGCGAAGGAAACAGGTTCTGAAAGAATGATTTGCCTGTCAAAGGTCACAGTCAGTGAATGGCTGTGAGCCAAGCCATTTGAACCAAGTTTAACATCTAAATTAATGTTCCTGTTTCCTTCGCTGTCCACCTCTTCTTTCAAGGCTCTCCTGGAGAACAAACATCCTAGGAGCATCCCTCTAGGCCTGCCTTTCCCCCACTCCAGCCTGAAATTCCAGTGCTGAATCTCTTGGGTTTTTTGAGCCCCATTCCCACAAGATATTTTTTCCAGTAAACTGATCAACAAATCATACATGATTCACAACAGGCTAATAGAAACTAAACATGTGATTGGTATAATGCTAGTAGGACATTCTTTTCCCAAATAGATGACTCTTGCATATTTAAATAGTGGCGTTTAGGGAGACCTCGCCAAACCTCAGAAGCTGTTTTCTAATAGTGGGCATTTTAGGACACCTAGTAGGTTAATAAACTAGTTAATATTTACTGAGTTTTATTATAGTCTGAGCATCATTCTATGTGCTATACATATATACATCATCTCATTTTTCAAAATAACCTTATGAAGTTATTTTTATCATCTGAGATCTGGGACTTGAAACCAGGTGATCTGACTTGCATATCTGAGCAAGATTTCCAAAGGAACACATAGGAATTAAATTACAAACCTCAAATAAGTTAAGTGTGAACTGGTGAGGTCATGAAACCCACCAAAAGCAAGTTGCCTTGGGTTATGAAAATATTGGTTCCCTTGGTTTATTTTTCAGATAAAATTTTGGTTTAAAACTTCATTGGAATCCTTTGAGATGACAAATTTAGCCAACAAGTGCCCTTTAGTCCCAGACCTCAGTGGCACTCCTTAATTATAAGTATGATGAGGGAAGCTAATGAAAGCATTTGTGTGGTTTAAAGTTCAATATTGGTGGAAGGGTGAATATTTAAAATCAACCAATAAACTTTTACTTAGCACTGCCAGATGAGGAGTGCTTGACTAGATGCTGTAGGTGTTACCAAGCCAAACTTGGGTCTGCTCACTGGATGCACAAGCAAAACCCACCTACTGACACCGGGCTGCAGAAAAGCAAAGTACAGTGTTTATTGCAGGGCACCAAACAAGGAGAAAGGGCAGCTAGTGCTCAAAAGACCCAAACTCCTCAATGGCTTTCAGGGAAGGTCTTTTAAAGACAACTTTTGAGGTGAGCATTGCAGGGTGCATGATTAGCTCGTGAACTTTCTTCTGATTGGTTGGTGGTGAGGTAACAGGGTGATGTTTCAGGAATTGTAATCATCCTCCTTCTGGTTCCAACCAGCCTGGGGTCTACATGTTTGTGGCCAGCATGTAATCACCATCTTCCATCTGGGTGGGGGTCTGTGTTTCTGTGGAACAACTCAAAGATACAGGTCAAATTGTTATGTATATTCCTTGAGGAGGAACTAGGACTCTGTTTTATTGCTGAACTATTGTTTAAGCTATCATTACCTGTCTTGAGTGACTTGTTTTTCCTTTGATTCTGCATTCCCTCACTTCTCTAATTGTTAACTTCTTGTCCCTGCTCTTTGGAACATGGGGAAGGCCTAGGAGACTAAAACCTTTTCTAAAAACAAGAATGGGGAACATGAAAGGGTTTTTGTGTCTGGGAAGGCCCTGCAGGGTCTTGCTTGGTTTCACAGGTACTCCCCAAGATCAATGACAGGAACTTGGCTCTGGGTGAAGTTTGTCTCATTCCTAAGCTTTGGAATAAGACAAACCCTAATTCATCTCCCAATTCTGAGTGACTTTAGGCAAGTCATTTAGTAAAATGGGAATAATGATTCTTAGTTTATAAAATTATTATTATTATTATTGGAGATACCAAAGCACTTTTTAGAGTGGCTGGCACAGTAGGAAGTCAACCAGTGTTAGCTCCCATCACTCTCCTTGTGCCTCTCTCATCTTGGGTCTCTAAGTTCAGCCAAAAGCCCAAGAGCAGGAAGAGAGAAAAGACTGAGCTTTGAAGTTAATTTCCAGAATAAGAAGTTGCCAAGATTTAGATACTAAAAAATAACTGTGGAAATAAAGTCAACATACATCTTTGTACATATAGTTTTCAAAAACAGTGGGCAAGAATTATTGTGTAAAAGGTTACATTTAAAGATAATTAATACTAATACATCTTTAGATGCACAGGGTCTTGCTATGTTTGAGAGAACCCAAGCTTCAGTCCAATTTCATCCTTAAAGAGTATTAAGTCTTATGACATTTAAGAACTGCTGGATTGAGCAGTATTCATAGAGGAAAAAAGGCAAGGAGACAGATAAAGAACACAAAGGAATCTGAAACTAATTGAAAGAGAAGAATTGAGGATAATTTCAAGATTTTTTATTTGGGAAAGTATGATACCATTAGCCAATCTGGGGACTTTTAAAAATCTTGATGCCCTTGATACATTCCAGGTTCGTTAAATCGGAATCGCTGAGGGTGGGACCCAGGCATCAGTACTCTTTACAGTAGCTCAGGTGATTCCAACACATCAATTACTGCCTTCATCAAAACAAAGAAGTCAGGTAGCATACTGAGACAGTGGAGGAAGGGGATGAGTATAATTCTAGTTCTGTCAAGGTCAGAGTTCCAACAAGGCATCCAGGGAGGAATTAAGGACTGGATCTCAGGAAGGATAGAGCTCAAGATTTTGGAGAGCCATTCATGCATTCAATAAACTTTCCTAAGGCCTGTTAAGTGCCTTGGGGCGGTCACTTCCCTTAGCTGGCTGTCCATTTTTTCATCTGTAAGATGATGCAGTAGACATGAGATTTATAAGGGTATGTCCAGATCTGACAATCTAAAAAATGTAGGGGAAAGAACAGAATCAAATGAGAGGGTGAAAAAGACTCTTAACTGCATAAAGCCTGATGATGGGTCAACTTTGTTTCCAGATATGTGTGTTTGCCACGTTCGGTCACCTCATTCACCATCCCCTAGAACCCACTTTTTAAAAAGTAAAGGGTACCACCTACCGTCTAGGCTCTACCCATGAGAGTACATAGGTTAAAGTCACAGCTTCTGGAATCATACAGTCCTTCACTATGACTGCATGAAAAATGACTTACTTTGGTTTTTCTAATCTGTAAAACAGAGTAATAAGAGTACTGGTTTCAGAGTTATTATGGGATTAAATGAGAGAATACATGTAATGTATTTACAGCACACCTAGCATATAGTTCTAGTAAAGAAAATATTAGCATTCTTGAACAGGTACAGAAAGAACAGCAGGACCCTGTGCCAGCAAAGTATATGTATATCTTCTTCAAGGTAGGAATAGGGGTCGTGATATACTTTGAACCACACAGATCTTTAAAAGAAAAATGAGGAGAAACATGCTCAATGAGCAGATTCATCTCGTGGCAAAAATACAGGCTCTAGAATCAGGCAGCCATGATTCAAACTCTAGTCAATCTATTTATTAGCTTTATTTTTTTAAATCTCAGATTACATATTTGTAAAAATGAAGTGTATGCTACCTGTCTCCAGGCTTAGGAAGACTGCATTCAGATAGAGTTCCACTTCCAGGCACTTAAGTGTATTTAAAGTACTGTAAAGGTTATTTGCAGGAATTCCCTGGTTGTCCAATGGTTAGGACTTGGCACTTTCACTGCAGTGGCCCAGGTTCAATCCCTGGTTGGGGAACTAAGATCCCACAGGCCACACAGCGTGGCCAAATAAATAAATAAAGTTACTTTCTTTGCTTCTACCTAGCATTATGACTTATGTGTAAATAAACGCTTAGTAAGTGTTTTTAGAATTGAAATTTTAGTGAGATTTTGCTCCTGGTATTCAGAAATTTTACCCTTGTTTCTTTCTGGGATTCTGCCTCTTCTCTGACCTTAACTTAGCTGTGAATTCTATCCTACTCTCAGACCATACTAACACGGACTGGGTTGATTTTCCCCCCTGGGGACTTGGGGGATCATGGAGAAAGTGGCAGAACACAGAAAGAAGGCTGCAACCACCACAACACCCCCGTAGGCACATGGGGAGAAAAAAGCTTCAGGTAGTACCCATCAACCTGGTTCTGTTTACCCAGCCATAAGGTCCTGAACACGCTCCCTGGTGCCATGTTCTCAGTGCCTCAATCCCGTAGCACAAGGAAATAAAAAACAAAACTTCTCCCATAAGAAGTAGCAGAATTATGTTAAAAATATGTATGTTGATTCCTTCCCAGTTCTCATTCCCTAATGGAAGGCCACTGACACCAACAGCAGCCTAAGCTGAAACTTTCTCTTTAAGCTTGTAGGGTTCAGAGAGTGGAATATTTTGTAGAGTCTATAATATGAAAGAGATTAGGTTGGTGATGTCACAAGAGGTTTTCAACAGTGTGGGCAGAAGCTGTAGCAATGACTAAGGTAGTTGATAAGTAGCACCATAGGAAGTAGTTAATCACCCTGGATAAGCAGGTGGAGAATATTAGTTACAGGTAGGAGGCATTTACCACAAAAATGATTCATTCTAGATTTCAGAATCTCAGGTATTAGCTCACATGGGTCAAGAAAAATTAGAAATAACAGAATTAGAGCAAAAAAAAGTTAACCCCTTGGCGCACATTGGAATTGGTTTTGATTTCTATTTTTAAATATATGACTAAGGACATAAGCCAGACCGATCCCCCTTTGATCTCTTGTCACCATTTCCAGGGCCCAGGAAGGGCTTGTAGAACTGGGCCCCACTTGACCACAGGAAGCAAGATCTGGAGGCACAGGGAGCCCATCTTATGCTAACTGCCATCACCTTGGAGACACACCACTCCCCAGCAGGCTCCGGCATCCTGGAAGATTGTTACCATCGCTAATCAGATGTTAATCGAATGCACAAGAGAAGGAAATAAATTCCGCTTCTGAAAGGGCAGCTGGGAAGAGGTTGAAATGCTCCAGCTCGGATTTACATTCCAAAGCAGTCCTAAGGCCAAACACTCCCTGCCGGAGCAGAAGGAAAGCCTCTCTTCTTCTCACCTTCGCTGGAAAATAGTTCCCCGGAGGAACCGAGAACTCGCTGGGCGGCGCCACGTGGTCCCTCAGGAAATAGGGGCGAGACAAAGGACGCCGGCTCCTGTGAGGCCTCTCGATTGAAGCCGCTCCCTCCTCCTGTCCATCACCTGCAGCCTTAAAGGGCCAGGGACACACCTTCCCTCCCGGATCTCTGGGGCGGGTAAATAAGTCGGAGTGGGGTAAATATTTCTAGTTACGCGATTCACTCAGTGGTTAAACATTTATTTTGTGGGTGCCAAACGCTGACCTAAGCGGGTTATGTGGTTAATGCTCACAGTAACCTGGGACGTGTGTTAACTCCATATTTCCTTCTCTACAAAGGGGAGCAGGAGGCGCAGAGAAGAACAGCACCTCGCCCCGTGAGCCGCAGGATCCGCCTCCGGGTCACTCGTCCCCAGCGGTATCCCCAGGGCCGCCCGGACGGTCCCGCGGCTCGTGGCAGGTGCGCGTGTGCCCGCCCCCTCCGGCGCTCCCGCCTGCGCCCCCCCACCCCACCCCAGGACCCAGCTCGGAGCCCGGCGCCCCGCAGCGGCCGGGGGAAGTGCGGCCCAGGGGGCGGAGCCAGGGCCGTGCGGGTGGAGTCGTGAGCCGCGGCGGCGGAGGCCCGGGCCGGCTCCCTGTGCTACCATGGCGTTCGGGAAGAGTCACCGGGACCCATACGCGACCTCCGTGGGCCAGCTCATAGGTAAAAGGGGGACCCCTCCGGCTCGGGGCCGGGACGCTACGCGTTGACTCTGTTCCCGGCCGCAGAGGATCGCGTGGGTCCGTGTTCGAGGAACTCCTCCCCACTCCCCCGCAACTTTCCCAGGCCCCGCGCTCCGCTGGTCCCGAGCGGCACCTGTCCCCGCCGACCTCTCTCGAACGCCACCTCCTCACCTCCCGTCTTCCGGTGCCTTCCGGGGTGGGGGTGGGGGTGGGGGTGGAAGCGGACAGGTGGACAGAGGGGATCCAGGTGTGGCGTGGCTGGGCCTCTACGGGGGCGTGTCAACTTCTGGGCCAGGGGGAGCTCTTCAGAAAGTGAGTCCACCCGAGGGCCAAGTTTTATTCTGCCCGTTTTGCAAAGAGAAAAAGGTTCCAGGAGGTTAAGTGCAGTGACCTCGATGTGACAGGCAGGTCTCCGAACTAGTTCTGACTCCAGGCCCTTAAAACGTGAGTTACTTTTTCGGGGTGAACAAAGAGAACGAACATGCCTAGCACTGGAGCGAAGGAAGGGGGAGCCAGGCGCGCTCTGGGGACACAAGAGGTCTCTCCAGGCCACTAGGGGCTACACAGGTGTCTGCCTGACTACTTCCCTCTCCCCGTGGCCGTGCTCTGATCCACGTACGTGGAAGCCGGAGCCAGGGCCTGGCCTGTTTAACAACACCGACTCCCTTCTCCTTGGTCTCTGATACCTCCCTTGGGAACCGGATGTGGCACCAGTGCATATAGATGCCAAGTAAAGCGTCATCACGTCGGGGAGCTTAGTGGGATGAGGAGATCATGAAAACCTGGTAGTTATAATAAGGAGGCTCAGATTTGAACAGTTTTGCCTGCAGCTCAGTTAACTGCTGTATGACAAGAGCGCATTACCCAGGGACTTCCCTGGTGGTCCAGTGGTTAAGACTTCGCTCTTCCAATGCAGAGGGCGCTGGTTCTATCCCTGGTCGGGGAACTAAGACCCCGCATGCTGCGCGGCCAAAAATAAATAAAGAATGAATAAATTAAAGAACAAAAACCAAAACACTACTCAACCTGAAGCTTAGTTCCCATACCTTTATAAGATGGTGAGTGTAACTATCATTGAGGAGGAGATGCTTTCTAAACTGTTGCTGGCCATATCTCTGTTGGGTATTAAAATGAACCCTGAACAGAAGTGGATTCAGGCTGCATCTTAATAGGCTGATTTATTCTTTAATGCTGTGAACATTTACTGACTGCCAGCTATATCCCTGGACCTGGACCAGGCAAGGTAAGATGTGGTCTCAGCCATCACGGAACACATAATCTTATAGGGAAGACGCACACAATTTCGTACTGGCAATAGTGCAGTACCTTTGCAATAGAAGAGAAGTGTAAAACACCCAACACTTATGAAAAGGGAGAACTTAACTCTGCCATGGCTTTTGAAGGGTGAATAGGAGTTTTCTAGGGAGATGGGAAGGTGGGAAGAAGGAGGACAGAATGGGGAGCAAGAAATCTGGCAGAAAGAACCTTGTAACTGAACACAAGATTGGTAAGCCTTGTCCATTTGCATGCCAAATTCAAATAGTGTTTCTCCTAGATGAGGAGCAGTCTAAGCTTTGGGGTTCCCCTAACCAAACCTTTATCCTCTTCATTATCCTTTTAATTTTTGCTCTGTTCCCCTAGAACCTCATGTTTTCATGCTGAGGGATATTCTCCTTTCTTGTAGTAGAGATGTTAAGCTCATTCGGGTTGAGTGTTCTATTATCCTTCCCAGGTGACATTTTGTATTCTTAAGGAGGATGTCAGAAGAGGGAAAAGCTATCTGACTGTTTAATGATGGGGTTACAGGTACAGGAGGCTTCAAGTCTGCCTGGTGCAGCTCTGGTTAGTACAGGTGCTAGGAAGTACATAGACAGTTTCAGTAGATCTCTCTTTTTCTCAACACCACCCCCCAAAGGAGAATAAGTGACTTTAAAAAAGCAAACAAAAACTGGCATCAAACATCAAACAACCTAGATTTGAATGCTAGTTCTACCATGTACTGACTGTGTAGCCTTAGGTAACTTCCTTAACCTCCTTGAACTTCTGTTTCATCACCTCTAACAGTGGGTTAAATGAAATTGCGTAAGATAAAATACTTAGCACTGTGCACTTCATCTTGTAGGTGTCTGTCCTTCTCTGAAAGACAGGCAGGCAGATGGAGATTTAGCTGGGCTGTCCTGGCCCTGCAGCCTTTATTAATAGGTCACTCATTACTGTTGCAACAGAAGCACCTGGGTTTTGACTGATTCTTGAATTACTGGGAATTGCTCAGAAAAAAAATCTCTCTGCTCTTTGGTGATATAAACTTAATGGTACTTGCTAGTGAACTCCAGACAGATTGTTTCAGGAGGACCAGACGTGTTTTATTCTGTTGTAGCTCAGACTCAACACAACAGCTTTTTCTTTGCAGAAAAGGCTACATTTGCTGGAGTTCAGACTGAAGATTGGGGCCAGTTCATGCACATCTGTGACATAATTAACACTGCCCACGATGGGTGAGTTCAGTGTGTGGTTCATGTATTTGCCTCTCATAAGAAGTGTCAGAACTACAGCACATTTTCTCTTGCAAACTGGTTTTCTTGTTGAAATAGTGTTTCCATCACCCTTTAAGCACCCACTGCCTTTTGAAGACATGTCAGGTTGAAATATTAGGACAGCTGCTTGTTTCAGCATGTGGAATATCTGAGGATCCATTATAATTTTTCTCCTCTTTGCCTTTTCCTTAATAGTTTCAAATTTTGGCTCGGTGAGGCTCAAATTCCTTGTTCTTTAGGGAGAGAGGGAGATATTGTTTCCTTTGTTAGGAATTCTTCTTGCTCTGATTGTCAATATTTTATGTTACTGTAACTGAAAAATATTATCAAGAAGCTAGAGGACTACTGGTGGTGACCTGTCTCTGGGCAGTTGTCATTATCAACCAGGAAATAATCTAGCAGTTGTTTTCCTCTGCCTGTCACAAGGCAATTTTTTTTTGTTCCGAATGCCAACTCACCCATGTTTATGCTGAGTTTTTAAGCAACGTGGTATCTTTTGTTACACTTCTTAAACTTTAGAGAATTGAAGTTTAAAAAATAAAATCATTAAGAAGGCCATCTATTTTGTGATTTAGTCTGAACTACAAGTTGTTATAAGGGATACAATTCTCTTGATTTTCCTGTGCATTTAAACTAATAATGAACAGCAAAGGAGACTGTCTTAGTTTTTGTTGATGAAGAAAACATTACACTTAATTATTGACTATATCAATGGAAAGTGCTTATGGTTAGTACTTTAAAATATTTATGGTGTTTTCCCTGTAATCTTGTTTACCATATTTGGTTCCTCTAAACCTTTTCTTCACTGATAATACTAATTTCTTCATTGATAATGCAAAAAGGGAAACGCAATGTAAAATTTTTTTCTCTTAAAACAGTGTCTTTATTCTTTTCAACTTTTCTAAGGGTTTAATCTTAGATTTTATATATGATTTTTTAGAAATATATATAATATTATATTTTATAATAGTTACAATTCTAAGTATATGTAATATTATGTAATTATATTATCATATAATAGAAATTCTACCCATGCAAGCATAACAAACAAAATTGGAAGGTAATATGCAAAAAAGGTTTGTATCTTTTTTAAGTTTTGAGGTATAATTGGCATATAGCACTGTATAAGTTTAAAGTGTACAGCATAATGACTTGAGTTACATATACTGCAAAACAATTTCCACAATAAGTTTCGTTAACATCCGTCACCTCATACAGTTACAAAAAATGTTTTTTCCTCGTGATGAGAACTTTTAAGATCTACTCTCTTAACAACTGTCAAATATACCATACAGCAGTATTAACTATAGTCATCATGTTGTACGTTACATCCCCATTACTTATCTATAACTGACCATCTCAGAGTAAATTTGGACTGTCTACTTACACATAGTTCCTCCTTTTGTAACATAAAATTGTAGCATATCAGAACCTGACCTGGTTAGTCCTAACTCCTCCTTCATCCCATTGCCTATAGGATGCTTAGGAAATACTAATAAAAATAGGTAACATTTTTGGGAATTACATTTCCGGTAACCTGGTTCTATGCGTTGATATGGGCTGTGGGTGTGAGTACATTTCACATATAGTGCTTTCTAGGTAATGATCATCATCTGCATATTTTATTTGATTCTGACAAGGAGGTAGGTGGTATTGTCTGCCTAGATGTATGAGGAAACGGGTGTAAAAAAGTTAAGTCATCTGCCCAGCGTCACACAGCAGAACCAATACCTTGGTTGTCTCCTTAGCCGTTCCTCTTTCCACACTGCATGCTGCTTTTCAGAGACTACTTGCTTTCAGCAATGGCTACGTTGATGATTTTACTGTGTTTATTGCCACAGGCCAAAAGATGCAGTAAAAGCTCTGAAAAAAAGGATTTCCAAAAACTACAATCATAAAGAAATCCAACTTACCTTGTCAGTAAGTATTTACTTTAACGTTAAATTAAGACTAGGATTTTCCAAGCTACTGTCACATTTCTAATTTTGGGTATAAAAGATACAAATATTCTGAGATAATTAATAGGTTAGCAAAAAGTTATTTACAGTATGAATTAAAACTATTCATTTATTGAGAATTGCAGAATCAAGGGAGTTTCGTTGATTGTAATAGCATTTAATTCGGTGGAAAGTGAGTGTTCCTGGAAAAGCATATTTTCCTGCTTAAGAGATGGGAACTGGTAATGAAAAACCTGTAGGTACTGAGTTGCTCAAGAACTTTGTGTATGTGTTACACATGGGGAGAATTGAAGCTTGAGAAATGCCTCCCCGTCATCTTTCTACCTCATTTGAACACCTCTGTGGAATTCTGAGATGCTGGAGGCTCTTTAGGGTTCAGCCAAGTTTTGCTGTTTGGTATAATTTGGAGAATGTTCTCTGTTGATTTAAACAATTCTCCTGTGCACCTTATTGCTTGATTTGGGTGTGGACATTTATTTGACATGTTCCCATTTTCCCCCAACCTTGGCCGTGTGACCTCTTCAGTTGCTTGGTGAGTTGCCCGTTTTACTTCAGTATGTTTTGCAAACCCTGCCTGCTGCCTGAGAGTGAGATGTGTGGCTTTCTAGTTTCTTCTGTGTGCCTTTGCTGACCTCAGCCCAGCCCCAAGCCACAAGTGGTTATGGCACTACTCTGCCAGCATCACACTGCTCTTAGGGGACTAGGATGTGTTTATCTAGAGGGCTATGGAACAGAGGTGAGCACAGCCCCCCTTTTCTAGCTTCAGGGGGAAAAGAATTTATCACATCTTGCTTACTTGGAGAGTAACTGAATGAGAAAAAATGAATTGAAGTCGTAATGATACTATCACTGAAGAAACCCTTCAAGTTGGGGTCTGAATATAGTTTTAGAGGGATTTTCCTCTTTCACCTTTTTGGACCTCTCCCCTGTCCTTTACCATAGCAGCCTCCTCAGGGAGGTCACGGAATGCAGGCAACTGGAGAGAGAGGACTAAGGCGCTTGAGTAGAAATGTCAGAACAGTGGGTTGGTGGTGGAAATAAACCTTTGCCTGGTACCTGGTCGATGCTTTCAACAACCCTTTGAAGAAGTTGTATTATTGACTCCACTTCAGAAATGAAGAAACTGAGACTTAGTGAGGTTAAGTGATTTTTTTTTTTTCCCCCTCCAAGATTTCAGTAGCCTAGGCAAGATTTCAATCCAGTTCTCAGATTCTAAATTCCACGTCCTTGCCCCATACCACCTTGCTTCTCAGAACAAATCAAGCCCCTTGAAAGAAAAGACTGCTGTGTTTCATTTGTGTTTTCAACTCCTTTCTACATGGTGGAAGACCTAGTGCATCAGTGTACCGGGTGTTGACTAGTTAATGATTGAGTGTCCTTCAGCCCCCATCCCACTCTCCTAGCATCCAGGAAGGACTCAAGGAATGTACTGTAGAATTGGGTTAGAAAGATACGTAGCTGTGCCCTAAAATGAAGTGGATCTAGGATATCTCAGGGCTGCTGAAGGTTAGGATAATTGACTGAGTAACCTAAGGGCAGAAGATGAATTTATGCCACTTTTGTATTTCAGCATGCGGTATTTCACCTTCTTACAGCTGTTTATTCTATACAATGTGTTTGTCTCTTTCTCAGTTGTAGCCAGCCTACGTAACATTTCCACGGTTGCTTCTTATCCTTAGCTCCATATCCTCCTCCATCATGGTTCCTTCCTTCTGGGGATGAACTAGGACTCTTCCCTGGGGAATTTGACTTATTCCAGAGTGTTGTCTCTTTTAGCCCTCCATCTCTGAGTTCCCACTCTTTCTGTCCTTCCGGTAGTCTGATCTCTTAGGCCTTACTCCCAGCTAGCTGCCTGTTCCCTGTTCCACCTCAGGTAACTACATCCTCCACCTCCTAATTTCCACACCAGTACGTGAGAACAAGCGAATCTAAAACCTGTGCCAAAGTAAGGGTGAGAGTCACAGGTTGGGGGTCATTGTTAGGGGCAGAGTTCATTAAGGTGCCTACTTCTTGGATTTTCTTTGAATTGGTCTTTGACTCTTGATAGCTTCATGCAGATTTCCCCATGTTGTATAGTCAATGGCCCAGTCACCTCACCTCACACTACTCACTGCATTGTAGTGGTGTCTTTAAGGCTTCAGAACAGACTTTAATATTAACTTAAGCCAGACTTAATTATGAGAGAGATTAGTCACAGAATCATCCAGTGTCTGTCAAAGGCAATTATATATTTACCAATAAACTCTTTAAAAATGAATCCTCATATATTACATTTTCATTTTATTACTGTGAAATGATGAGAGCCTGTCAAAGTCAATTATACATATCCTTTATATTATCTGTGATTTGGGTTCTCCATGGACTTGTTAGCCTTGATTAGGTCTTTGACGGGATCTGACTAGCCTGTTATTTCCTACCATCAGTTGGTGGTGCAGTTTTGTCAAGAAGCCAGTAGTTTTGTCTCATTTTTAAAAGCATTTTGTTACCAGACTTTATAACTCGTAGCCAGAGGCTAGTGTTTTCTTGAATGAGTCAATTATGATAAGTCTCAGCAAGATACTGTTATTGTCAAGAGGAAAGTGATCGAACAGGTTCCTAGGAATCAGTTTATTAATTGGAGCACCCCCTAGGTGGTGAGCTCTGAGGGCTTCAGAATAAGTGTAAAATGTGTTTATTCCTTCAGAAACTTAGAAAGTAAGCTCATCCCCTAAGGTGGCCATACCTTGGCGTGGTTTTCAGTTCTGGATGGCCCCAAAGCCTGGTTTACTGTGCTTGGTTTAGAAATTTACTATTAGAAATAAAACTACTACGGCACTCTTTTTTATTTTCCAGCATTTCTGAAAAGAATACTTATATCAGCTCATCAGTATATTCTCTCTTGATGGGAAATTATCCATGGAAGCAGATGATCACAGTACTTACCATTTATTAAGGTCCTGCTAGGTGTCAGGCTCTTCATATACATTATATTTCACTTAAGCCTTACAGCAGGTCTCTGGAGGAAGGCATGCTCATTTTGCAGATGAGAATCCTGAGGCTTAGTCAGGATAAGTGATTTGCCCACCCAAGTGCAAAAGGAGATCTGTGAAGCCTCAAGTCAGCATCCTGTCCAGTCTCTCAGTTCTTGGCTCCTAGGTTCTCTATTCCACCTCAGATTATGGTTTCTTGATTGTCCTGTTTGCAAAAATAGGTTATGTGAACACATAAATTGCACCAAAGCCCAATTCCAAAATGTGTAGAAGCAAGATATTTAATTTTTCTTATTCACCACTATAAGTTTTATTGCTTAGCTAAGGGGGCTGGGGTGTGAAAGAGGTACTGGGGACATATTGTAAGAGTGTGAAGGAATTGGTCCTGACATTCTGATTCCAATGGGAAAACACAAAGGGCATGATTTGTGATCTCCATATGTTAACATTCTCAGCATTTCATGTTGACTCTTTGATTTTGTGCAGGTAACCTTTTGGGAATGTTACCCATTATCATAAAATCTTGGTGCTCCAAAACATAAAAAGTGTTTGTGGAATATTTGGCATTCATTTTACTGTTAGGGAAAATGAGACTTGGAGGCAAAGTATCTTGCCTAAGACTGCATATCTGGTTGCATGAAGTATTTTTATAAATTCCCATTGAACTAGAGGCACTTTTCCTCTCAGCATTTCATCTGATAAAAACTCATCATAATAGTATATCAAGCAAAAAGTCATTTGTTATTCAACTTTTCAGCTTGTCTTTTTCTAAACAACTTGCATTTAAAATACAATAGATTCATCTTAATATGTTTTGGATTCTGATTTTACTTTCCTTTGCCTTCAGGGTTCTCCCTGTATATTTCACAAAGCTGCATGTGCTCAGCTTCTGTATTTTATGGTTGCATTTTTAGCCACATTGCCCTTAAAACTGCAGCTTTCATACCTTCTTCTTTTTGTATTGCCATTAAAGTGACACAATACAGAGCATGGTGTAAAGTCAGTTTTCAGGGCTTCTTTTCTGCAAAGATGATTATACCTATCCTGGTCACGTTATGGTTTTTGTGACCTCCGAGAAGGTGGTAGCATGGGAACTAGAGATTTAATTTTGTTTTTAGATCACTTTTAGAAATCCACTTTCTGCATGCAGTTCTTCAATACCAGCTCATTCTTTCTTAGCCTGACTTCTGCTTATGTTGCTTTACTGAAAATCTTTTTTTCAAGGTGACTGATGACCCCACTAATCAACAAACCTAGCTGGGTTTTTCAGTCCATATTCTTAACCGTTTGACACTCCATCCTCCTAGAAACTCTGCCCTCTTTTGACTTTACCAACATTATGTTCTATTTATCTTATGCATCCATTTCTGTTGGTTGCTCTTTGATTGCCTTTCCTGAACGTCCTTCTGGCCTTTGTCCCTTCCTCTCTGCTTATCCGAGGCAGCCTTGATTACTCACTTTTGGCCTAACTCTCCCCTGAACTATAGCTGTGCATGTACAGCTCTCAGCAAAAAATCTCTACTTGAATGTCTCATTGTCCTTTTTGTCTTAGTCGTCTTGAGCTGCTCTAACAAAATACTATAGATTGGGTGGCTTAAACAACAGACATCTATTTCTCACAGTCCTGGAGGCTGTGACGTCCAAGATCAAGGTGCCAGCAGATCCATTGTATGATGAGGGCCCACCCTCTGGCTTGTAGATGGCCATCTTCTTGCTGTATCCTCGCATGGCCAAGAGAGAGATCATCTCTCTTATCCCTTTCTTATAAGAGCATTAATCTCATTCATGAGGACTCCACCCTCATGACCTAACTCCCTCCCAAAAGTCCCACCTCCAAATACCATCACATTAGGGATTATTAGGAGGTTCAACATGGGAATTTGGGAGGGACACAAACATTCAGTCCACAGCACTTATAAACTCAAAATATCTAAATTTCAACCCATCATTTTGACTTTCGACTAGTCGTAGTATCCCATCCACTTCCAGATTTCCATCAATCTCATGCAGAGTAACAGTCACTTAACTTTCAGCCTTTCCTTTTCAACAAACCCCGGTTGCTGAAAGTTCTTGCTTCATAATTCTCATGTCTTTCCCTTCCTTGTACCCACATCATCCTATAGTTTAGGCCTTTCTGCATCAGGCTGTGCTAGTGGGTCACTGCTGGATCTCTCTATCATTCCAGGGTCTTTGCCCTCCAATTCCCTTTGTAGGGTGCTGCTTGAAAACCTTGTCAGAGTACTTTGCATGCACTAACCTTTCTCTCAAGTTCAGGATAGAGGTGTGATGGTGTCAAAACTAATAAGAACCCTTCAGTGGCTTCTTACTGCCTTCAAGATGATGTTCAAATTCTTTACATTGCCACACAAAATTTCTCTACAGTCTGGATGAAGCCCCTCCAGACTTAATCCACCCACCAACCCAATGTCCCCAGTTTGCTGATGTAAAGAAGCCTCTACAAACCGGACTACTTATTTTCCTCCTCACAGCTCATATGCTTTGTCACCTGTACTTATATTTTTAATACCGTTTACCTGTCTAGACTATTGCTCTATACTCATTTGTACTTTTCTTGACCATTTATCAAAGCCCAGCTTAGAACCACCCTTTTCCAAAAGTCTTAAGACCACCTCGCCCTAAATTGTCACTTCTGCCTATAAAGGTCTGTAGCTGGGGTAACCATGTAATTTTTCATCCAGGCAAGGACATTTTTGAGAGTGAAAGGAGGTATCATCATTAATAAAACCAGGGCAACAGGAGTTCACCAGGACTTTCCTGGCAAAACTAGGAGAAATGTCACCTTGTCTAGAGCCCACATTCTTCGTTTGCACCTCCCATTGGCCCTTGGCATTTACTACCTTGCATAGTTATTAGTTCGCTTATAATTGTGTCCTGGCTCCCCAACAGCACCATCTGCTAAGCAGTTACATTATGCCTTATATTTCCTCACATTCCCAGAACCTAACATTTTGCCGTGTATTTTAGTAGATACTAAATTATGTTTATTAATTGGAATGCTGGTGGAAATCATTACTTAGCAATTTTTACCTAATATTTAGGAGGTGGTTTTGCCAAAGAGATAAAACGTTTAATTTTTCTCTTTAGCTTATTGACATGTGTATGCAGAACTGTGGTCCGAGTTTCCAGTCTCTGATTGTGAAGAAGGAATTTGTTAAAGATAGTCTAGTTAAGCTGCTGAGTCCCAGATACACCTTGCCAATAGGCATTCAGAATAGAATTTTGTATTTCATTAAGGTAAGTCTATTATATATCTTATGGGATGGTGAACATCTAAGATTAGAGATTTAATTACCTAACTCCCAGTTGGCTCAGTGATCCTTTACAAGCCTGGGATTGAGCCCAAAAGCATTTTTACTGTTCGGTTTTCCATGTAATAATAATTTCTTGGCATTGGATAGTGGCCTTTTTCTGAAGAATTTGTAGTCTTTTCCATACTTGTCTCTCAGTTTCTATCTTATCTACGTCAGATAGGAGAGAGAGTGACGTGTACATTCATTTTGCAGGTGTGGAAACTATGTTCTGGGGTAGATAACTCACTGCTTTCAGAGTTATTTGGCAAAAGAGCTACTGATGCTGTTTTAGAATCTGTTAATTCTAGATTTAGTATAGCAAAAAACAAACAGTAGTATCTGTTCCAGAGTTTCATTAAATTGTTGAGGCATGGCAGTTTGATGATTAAAAATATATTATTCTAATGGCCATCATCAAAAAATCTACAAACAATAAATGCTGGAGAGGGTGTGGAGAAAAGGGAACACTCTTGCACTGTTGGTGGGAATGTAAATTCATACAGCCACTATGGAGAACAGTATGGAGGTTCCTTAAAAAACTAAAAATAGAACTGCCATATGACCCGGCAATCCCACTACTGGGCATATACCCTGAGAAAACCATAATTCAAAAAGAGTCATGTACCACAATGTTCATTGCAGCTCTATTTACAATAGCCAGGACATGGAAGCAACCTAAGTGTTCATCGACAGATGAATGGATAAAGAAGATGTGGCACGCATATACAATGGAATATTACTCAGCCATAAAAAGAAATGAAATTGAGTTATTTGTAGTGAGGTGGATGGACCTAGAGTCTGTCATACAGAATGAAGTAAGTCAGAATGAGAAAAACAAATACTGTATGCTATCACATATATATGGAATCTAAATCTTAAAAAAAGTGGTTATGAAGAACCTAGGGGCAGGACAGGAATAAGGACGCAGACGTAGAGAATGGACTTGAGGACACAGGGAGGGGGAAGGGTAAGCTGGGACAAAGTGAGAGAATGGCATGGACTAATATATACTACCAAATGTAAAATAGATAGCTAGTGGGAAGCAGCCGCCTAGCACAGGGAGATCAACTCGGTGCTTTGTGACCACCTAGAGGGGTGGGATATGTAGGGTGGGAGGGAGACGCAAGAGGGAGGAGATACGGGGATATATGTATATGTATAGCTGATTCACATTGTTACACAGCAGAAACTAACACACCATTGTAAAGCAATTATACTCCAATAAAGATGTTTAAAAAAAAAAAAAAAAAATATATATATATATATATATATATATATATATATATAATTATTCTAGTCTCTAAAAATGTACATTCAAAAGTAGCTTTCTTTTTCTGAGTAAGGTACATAATTGTCAATCTCTCATTTTCTGTCACCAGCTTAGGAGTTGTGTTTTGTTTTGCTGCTTGTTTATCTCTGGAACTTTCCATCTCTTGAATTCAGACATGGTCGCAGGGTTTCCCAGGAGCTGTGGATGTAAGTGAAGTGAAAGAAGTGTATCTGGACCTCCTTAAGAAAGGTGTTCAGTTTCCTCCAATAGATGCAGCGGCTGAAACAGCCAGACAAGAGGTAGGAGGCCGTTCTTTGACCTGTGTAGAGTAAGACAGTGTAGTGCATGGGTCTTTTCTCATTGAAAGGGACAACCCTAGCTCCACCTAGCTTCACCTAAAAGATTAATCTGTTAGAAGGATACTGTGATACCTCATAGAATACAAGCCACAAGAAGGGTGGTGTTAGCTGGATCTTTGAACAGAGAACCAAGCATTCAAATGCCTTTTTACTTGTCTACTTCCCTTTGATCATCAGCTTCGTTCTTCTCTCTCATTGCAGACTAGCTTTTTCCACATGGTAAACAATATAGCTCCCAAATTTTCATATTATAGCCTTAGCTTTTTCACATTCCAAGTCCAAAATTTCAGAGAAGGGACTCATTGAACCAACCTAGGTCAGTTTTCCATTTCTGCACAAATTAAGTAAGGTCATATAAGAACAGGGTTGCTCCATATAGAAATTATTTAAGTAGAACAGAAGAGGGGCAGGTTTCAAAGGAAAAGATTGGTGCTAGACAGGCAGGGGTCTCTATTATAGGTAGTCATATAATAGATTTGTTTATTAATACTATGCCCATAGAAGAGTTTCTCAATGTTCACATGTATTCATTCTCAAGTTTGCAACCAACTTTCAAGGTTTTGAACTTAGAACGCTTGTAGTGACTGATTATAATTCAGCTCCTAACTTCCTATAATTTCCATAATGTAAAAACAGTAATTCTTCCCTTCTGCATATTGGTGAGTCCTGCCTTGGTAGAAAAAGCAATTCAGGTGTATACCAAAAGTCTGATCTTTGTGAAGGCTTTGTCCTGAGGGCTAACTCTCCCTAGTGATTGAGTCATCTGAATGGAAAAACTGGGCTTGGGGTGGCTGAATTAATTTAAGTAATAATATTTCTAAATTTCATGTTGATAGACTGCTCAGATCTCACCGAATACACCACCATCTGTTCCTACTGCACCAGCTCTTTCTTCTGTAGTTCCCAAGAGCTCCACTATTATATTGGTCCCAGAACAGGTAACAACAGCAATGACTGTATTTATTGATGACTTTTTCTAAGTTCTAAGTACTTTATATATAGTTTGTTTATTCTTAACAATATTATCATAAAGTGGAGGTACATTTTAACCTCATTTTACAGAGGAGGGGACTGAAGCTTAGTGATACTGTATAAGTTATGATGGTTCAACTCTAAGTGGAATTAATCCCATGGATTCTGCCTGATTCTAAAAGTCTGAGCTTTTAACAGTTGTGCTAGTCTAGTGGCTTTTGTGGCTTTGTGGAGGTTTGGCTGTGGGATGGATCTTGTGTAAGTTGATTCCTGTTGCTCCTGATAGGACTGTCTGTATGCCATTTCAGAGAGCTCAGTAAGTGGTCATCTTATTACTATTATTAACTGTGCCAACTGAATTACATTTACTTTTTTGTCTATATCTGTTTATCTAATGTTTAGACAAGCAATTATTAAATAAAACTCATTTCTGTCCTGCTATAAGGGAACTATGATTTAAGACTTTATATTATTATTATTCGGTATTATATAACAATCCATGTGATTAATTCCTCTTAGAATTTAATCCAGGAAGAAAAAAAAGTGTTTCTCTCTTGATTCTTCCTTCTCTAGTACTGTGGGACTATAAAATATTCATTTTTTTCTCTCCCATTGGTTTCTAGGAAACCCAGACTAACATTTGCCATTTTCTTCAGGCTCCTGATATGGTCACCTTCTCCCTTCTCCATATTGGTTCCAATCTGACATTTTCCCTTCATTAACTTTCCTAGAGCATATTTTAAAATTTATTACAAGAGCTCTCAAGACCTTTTAGAAGGTGACAGATTGTACATTTCTAAAATAATTAGATGTACATTTGTATAAATTGGAAAATATTAAATTTTACAAAAGTGTTTTCTCTGCAAGCAAGAAACAAGGTAGCCATTCTTTGTGTCACACTTACTGGTGACTGTGTTGCTCTCGACAGATTGGAAAACTGCACAGTGAATTGGATATGGTGAAAATGAATGTGAGAGTGATGTCTGCCATATTGATGGAGAACATTCCTGGGTCTGAAAACCGTGAAGACATGGAGCTTCTGCAGGTGTAGTATAATTTCAGGGACAGGCAGTCCCTGAAAGTTATTCTCTAAACTTAGAGCCTTGGAGATGGAAGACACCTTAACATTGACTAGTCCATGCTCCCGCACATTTACTTGATTTTTAAACTTAACAAGAAGCTGCAAGGACGACTTTATCAGAAATGCAGTGGTAACTTAGACGTGGTACTTACCCTCTTGCAATAAATAATTTAACATCATTTAATCATTTATAGCCTAGCCATATACAATCTCTACTAATCTCTAATTGTTTTAAATGTGTAAAAGTTACGTATCTATTCAGCAAACATAATGAGTAACTACAATGTGGTAAAGGATGTAGAAATGAAGAGGCTGTCCTAGTCCTTAAGGAATTTAGGTCTAGTGAGCAAGAGTGTTTTGTAAACAACAAGTTTAATAAAGTATTGATGCTATAATAGAAATTTATTTATCATACTGTGGGTTCAGGGGTGGGGGCAAGGAGAAAGGTGAGGGTTTTTGGAAAGGTTTAGATGGAGGCAGTGCTAAGGCTATGGAGGAGCAAGAGGACCGTGCATTTGGACGTGTGTGGGCATGTGAAGGACCACGAACAGCTCATTATGACTGGAGTGGGGGCCCTCCCAGACCCTTTTCTGTGTCTCTACATCCAGTGCACTTTTTCCTTCTAATGGTTTGTTCTAATTATCAATTTTAAATGTTAACACACACTTTAACACATAATTTTAGATGCAGTTAGAGGAAAAAAAAAATGTTTCTAAATCTTTTTCTTCCGCCAAAAGTTAAGAAACTTATATTTTTACTCTTCTCTGATTCCCACTCCCCGCTTCTCATGTTGTTGTTATCTTTCCTTTAAGTCCTTCGATTGTTAGTAAATAACATTTTTCTTGATTGTTGCTTGTTTGGGAAAAAATAAATGGTGTAAAAATGTCCTTTTTCAACATTACCACCTGTATTTAACTGCTATCTCCTTAAATTGTTACTAGTGGTAAACTTTGAGTGTTTACATGTCCAAACATGTCTTTTGGCTGCCATGTTAAGGGCTCGCAGTTTGGCCTAGGTACAGAGTGATTTTCCTTAAGTCCTTCAGAGATACTGCTCTGTTGTTCTTGCACCCAGTGGTGCTATTGAGAAGTATCATATTATGTATTCTTGCACCTTTGTTTTATAATCTGTTTTTCTGGTTGCATTTGTGATTTCTCTTTACTCTAATGCTTCTGAAATTTCACTCTACTGTGTCTAGGGATATGTGTGCATGTATGTGCATATGTGTATCTACCTTACTTAACCTGCTTAGTATCAGTACTTGATAGGCCTTTTGCCCTGTCAGCTTAAGTGTATTTTAGTTCTGGGAAAAATTCTCAGCTCTTATTTCAGATATTTCTTTTCTAGTATTCTTTCTACCTTTGTATGGAGCATTATTTAGATGATGAAACTTTCAGTTATATTTTTCTTATCTCAACTTTTATATACGTTTTGTTTCTTCCTTCTTTTATGCTGTAGTTCTAGCAAAGCTTCTTCGTTTTATGTATTATTTCTCTTAAATGTGAACATCAGATTGTCCATTCGGCCCTCCTAATGAATGTTCTATTTCAACAATTTTTTATTTTAAAGATTTATTTCAATTTTTATAATAGTTCTTTCATGGATATGCTTTCCCCTTTTGTCTTTCTAAGGATAGTAATTATTTTTAAAGGTGCTTTTCCATTTGCTCTGTGGACTCTCTTTCCTTGGGTACAAGTTCTTTTGTTCATCAGTTCTTTCATTTCATTTCTCAAGTATCTGGATAGACTGGTGATAGTGAGCTTATTTTTGTGTGAGATCCCTGACAGCTGGTCTGCATTTCTGTGACCCAGCTTGCCCATGCCAAGTGGAAAACACCGTTACTGCAGCTTGTTCTTAGTACTATTTCTGAGTGTTTCTGTGTTTGCTGCTGTTTTCAGAGTACGTAGCACTGGCACGGGATGATGCTGGGTGGGTTATATTGGTAGCTGGTCTTCTGAGTTATATGCTTCCTATTTTTCCTGGTTGCTGCCAGCAACTGGAAACAGTGCCCTATGTCTCTGTCCCAAGCATTGCTCCCACCTAGACACAGATGCTCCTGCCTCAGCTGTCTGGTCTCACATGGGGAGAGAGGCGTGAGCACAGGTTGTCTTGCCCAGTTGTCTCACTGCTGTACCTCAGCTGTTTGTTAGCTGCCCCTCATACCGTCTTCTTCTGGCTTCCACGGTCTCTAGTCATGGAGCACCCTTCATTTCCTTCCATGTTCTGTGGCAGTACTCATTGTGGGCGGTCCTGAGTGTCCTGGATTGTGCTTTCCTCTAATCCAGGGGTCAGCATGCTGTGGCCAGTGGGCTATATGCAGACTTCGAACTGTGAACTCAGAATGAGTTTTACATTTTTAAACGATTTAAAAAAAAAGGAAAAGTCATTTCTCAAGCTATATCTATGCAAGCCTACCTCCAGAGACCACGAGGGAGTCAGACACACCCCTCAAGGAACCCCTTGCCACCCCCCACCCACTATCAATGGATTTGAGTTTGTGGTATCCCTCAGGTGCACAGAGGGTTTTAAACCACAGCTTGGGGGCATCAGGTTCCAGGAGAAGGGTGGCAAGATCTGGTCTGCACAGGTTATTGCGGACTTGATATGCCATGCCTGAGTGGGCTTAATCCAGGTGGCAGAAGGAAGCCATTAAAGGGATATAAGCTGAAGGACTGCATAACCAGATAAAACTTTAGAAAGATTCCTCTGGTGAACATTGAGATGACAAATTCTGGGGGAAGCAAGACACAACTCTTGGAAATAATTTAAGACAGCATTTCCTACTGGTCTTATGTTGTGTACTATGTGGGGAATATGACATCTGTGGTCAAATAAGTTCCAAAACCAAGTGTTTACCGTACTTCTCCTCTTGGAGGGTCAAAAAGTCCACTAGTATAGTAAAGGCTCTAAGAGTCTTTTTTTATTGAAGTATAGTTGATTTACAATGTTGTGTTAGTTTCAGGTGTGGAGCAAAGTGATTTGGTTATATCAATACATATGTATGTATATATCTATATTTTTTTTTGATTCTTTTCCTTTATAGGTTATTACAAGATATTGAATATAGTTCCCTGTGCTATACAGTAAATCCTTATTATCTATTTTATATATGGTAGATATATTTTATATATCATCCTAATTTATCCCTCCCCTAACACCTTCCCCTTTGGTAACCATAAGTTTGTTTTCTACATCTGTGAGTCTGTTTCTGTTTTGTAAATAAGTTCATTTGGACTATTTTTTAGACTCCACATATGAGTGATATCATATAATATTTGTCTTTCTCTGTCTGACTTACTTCACTTAGTGTGATCATCTCTAGGTTGCTGCAAATAGCATTGTTTCATTCTTTTTTTTGGCTGAGTAGTATTCCATTGTGTATATATGTATATACCACATCTTCTTTATCCACTCATTTGTTGATGGACACTTAGGTTGCTTCCATGTCATGGATGTTATAAATAGTGCCGTTATGAACATTGGGGTGTGTATCTTTTTGAGTTAGAGCTTTCGTCTTTTCTGGATATATATATATATCCCCAGGAGTGGGATTGCTGGATCATATGGTTACTCTATTTTTAGTTTTGGAAGGAACCTCCATACTGTTTTTCCATAGTGGCTGTATCAGTTTACATTCCCACCAACAGTGTAGGAGGGTTCTATTTTCTCCATACCCTCTCCAGTATTTATTATTTGTAGATTTTTTGGTGGTGGCAATTCTGACCAGTGTGAGATGATACCTCATTGTAGCTTTGATTTGCATTTCTCTAATAATTAGCAATGTTGAGCATCTTTTCATGTGCCTATTGGCCAAATGTATGTCTTTTGATTGGGTTGTTTGTTTTTTTGTTATTGAGTTGTATGAGCTGTTTGTATATTTTGGGAGTTAAGCCCTTGTCGGTCACATTGTTTGCAAAGATTTTCTCCCAGTCTGTAGGTTGTCTTTTTGTTTATGGTTTACTTTTCGGTGCAAAAGCTTGTAAGTTTGATTAGGTCTCATTTGTTTATTTCTATTGCCTTGGGAGACTGACCTAAGAAAACATTGCTGCAATTTACGTCAGAGACTGTTTTGCTTATGTTCTCTTCTAGGAGTTTTATGGTGTCACGTCTTATGTTTAAGTCTTTAAGCCGTTTTGAGCTTATTTTTGTTTATGGTGTGAGGGAGTGTTCTAACTTCATTGATTTACATGTGACTGTCCAACTTTCCCAGCACCGCTTGCTGAAGAGACTGTCTTTTCTCCA
Source organism: Eschrichtius robustus (assembly GCF_028021215.1). NCBI lineage: Eukaryota > Metazoa > Chordata > Mammalia > Artiodactyla > Eschrichtiidae > Eschrichtius > Eschrichtius robustus. Next base: position 37,820,601 of record NC_090843.1, read on the forward strand.
TTGTATATTCTTGCCTCCTTTGTCAAAGATTACCTGACTGTAGGTGTGGTGTGACCTATGTAGGTGTGACCGTGGGTTTATTTCTGGGCTCTCTATTCAGTTCCATTTATCTGTATGTCTGTTTTTGTGCCGATACCACACTGTTTCAGTTACTGTCGCTCTGTAGTATTGTCTGAAGTCTCCAAGGGTTATGCCTCCAGCTTTGTTCTTTTTCCTCAGGATTGCTTTGGCAATTCTGTGTCTCTTGTGGTTCTGTATAAATTTTAGGGTTATTTGTCCTAATTTTGTGAAAACTGTTATGGGTAATTTGATAGGTATCGCATTAAATCCGTGGATTGCTTTGAGTAGTATGGCCATTTTAACTATATTAATTCTTCCAGTCCAAGAACATGTGATATCTTTCCATTTCCTTGAATCATCTTCGATTTCTTTTATCAATGTTTTATAGTTCTCAGCGTATAAGTCTTTCATCTCCTTGGTTAGGCTTATTCCTAGGTATTTTTTTTTTGATGCAATTTTAAACAGTATTTTTTTTTACTTTCCCTTTCTGATATTTCATTGTTAGTGAAAGAAATGCAACAGATTTCTGTGTATTAATCTTGTATCCTGCTACCTTGCTGAATTCATTTATCAGTTTTAATAGTTTTTGTGTGGAGTCTTTAGGGTTTTCTATATAGGTATCCTATTGTCCACATATAATGACAGTTTTACCTCTTCTCTTGCTATTTGGATACATTTTATTTCTTTTTTTTTGTCTGATTGCTCTGGCTGTGACTTCCAATACTGTGTTGAATAGAAGTGGTGAGAGTGGGCATCCGAGTCTTGTTCCAGAATTTACTGGGAAGGCTTTCAGCTTTTCACCATTTAGTATTATGTTGGCTGTGGGTTTGTCATAAATGGCTTTTATAATGTTGAGATATGTTCCCTCTCTACACGCTTTGGCAAGAGTTTTTATCATGAATGGATGTTGAATTTTATCAAATGCTTTTTCTGCATCTGTTGAGATGATCATGTGGTTTTTGTCTTTTGTTGATGTGGTGTATCACATTGACTGATTTGCATATGTTGAACCATCCTTGTGAGCCTGGGATGAATCCAACTTGATCATGGTATATGATCCTTTTCATGTGTTGTTGGATTTGGTTTGCTAATATTTTGTTGAGGATTTTTGCATCTGTACAAAGAGTCTTTAACCCAAAATTTACAGACTTTTTGACTAAAGAATCTCTATTTGCTAAGTGTCTGTTAATATCCTATAGAACATCAGAGTAATATGCATTGAGAAATAAATCAGTATTTTGGATCAGTGGTTTTAAGTATATTATTTTTAAGATATTTTACTTAGGAACGTTATATCATTTTGCTAATGATTCTTATGGTTCCTGGCCTTGGGCAAGTCATTTACTATCATTGGACTTAGTTTCTATATATATATATAAAATGAAGAGCTAAGATAAGAGCTTAGCTCTTCATTTATACATCCAAGTTAAGCGGAGATTAAAAAGAAAATTAATCATAGAGTTCCTATGTAGTAATCCCTTTTTAAAAATCCACAATCGAAGGCATTCACAGATATAAATTTTGTGACTCATGATGTTAACAAGCATGTTAAACTAAAATTTAAAAAGTAAATATCAAAGTAAAAGGGTATGTGGCAGATAATATTTTTCAAAAATGGACATGGCAATATTCCTAGTTCCACACAGTCTTCCCAGCCTTTCAGAGCTCTCAAATGAAGTGATAGGATTTTTCTCTCATGTTTTTATCCATCTGTGGCAAACAATCAATCCTTCAGTAAAATGTACACTGAAACATCCCATTCAAATATGTGAATCCAGTTTTATTTGATGCCATCCTGGAGTGCACTGAAGTGCCTTTTTGTGTCCAAGTCTTCGGGTACAGATGTTTGGTTGAATTTTGCAAGGATAGTGCTGATTTGCTGGTTGCTGTTTTGATGCCAGAGCTTAGGGCTGTGTGTTGCCTTGAATAATAAAGAGATTTGGGCTGTAAATCAACGTTAGAACACTACTCATGGCCAATTCAAGTTGAATGGTTCTGGCCCCAGGTTAATTTGTTTATGGAGCCTATTGAATGTATAACTTTATTTTTCTCTCTTAATGCTTTTTGTTAGTAACAGATAGAGAGCTGGTACGGGGAGCACTGTTTTTAAATTCTTTTGACAAGTATTTGAACTTTTTCTTGTAATCTAAATAACCTCATAAAAGAAAACTGTTTCTCTACTCACAACACTTCAGACACCAGGTCTGAAGTTTTTTCCCTCACATTAAATCTTTCTGGCACTAGCTACCCAGAGATAGCACAGACCCCACATGTTAAGAGGCTTAGTCCCGCAAGACTGCCCCCACTTCAGATGCCAATCACAAGTAGCGGGTCCCCAGGTTACCCACACTTCTGTCCCATTTTGGCTACAAATCAAATTGGGGGTCCCCGTGATCCCCTCCTCAGGTTCAGTAATTCGCTAGGATGGCTCACAGAATCCAGGGAAACACATTACTTACTATTACCAGTTCATTATAAAGGATACAGATGATAGCCAGATGAAGATGTCAAGTGAAAAAATGCACAACCTATAAGTTGTTTTTTTTTTTTTTTTTTTTTTTGCTGTGCTGCGTTTTCATAGCGGGCTTCTCTAGTTGTGGCACGCATGCTCCAGAGTGCATGGGCTCAGTAGTTGTGGCGTGTGAGCTCTTTAGTTGTGGTGCGTGGGTTTAGTTGCCCCACAGCATGTGGGATCTGAGTTCCCTGATCAGGGATCGAACCCGCATCCCCTGCATTGGAAGGTAGATTCTTAACCACTGGACTACGAGGGAAGTCCCTAAAAGTTTTGAATTGTGTTTTATTTGGTGGACAAAACTGAAGACTTAAGCCCAGGACACAGCCTCTCAGATAGCTCTAAGGTACTACTCTGAAGAAGCACGGGAGGAGCCAGGATATATAGGAGTTTTTCTTAACAAAGGCCAGGTAGTTGGAACATCAAAAGATTACTGTTAATGAAAGAAAACCAGATATCTCAAGTTAAAGAATTTAGTGCTTTTCTATGTTTGCACAGATAACAGGAGTCTGGGCTCACTGAAGTCATTCCTTTGATATACACCTCAGCTATCTGGGGCCAGCATCCTGTGCTTTCTCATCCTCACTTTCCTCAGGGTACACTCTTGGTGGGTGGCTGCAGAGGCTGACTGCTAGATGGTGGGCATCCTGTTTCTATCTTGAGTTCCTTCAGGGCTCACCATCGGGGAGGCTGTAATGTGATGGCTTGATGGCTGCAACATCCTTTGTTTACTGATATGGCAGGTGACATTTTTTCGTTGTTGTTGACAAAGAATACATACAGCAAGGTCTGGAAGGGTCCTGAGCACAGGAGCTTCTGTCCCTGTGGAGTTGGAGTTCACCACCTTCCCAGCATCTGAATGTGTTCACCACCTAGAAGCTCTCTGAACCCAGTAGTTTAGGGTTTTATAGAGATTCCATTACAGAGGCATGATTTATTTAATCATTGGCCATTGGTGATTAACTCAACCCCCAGTCCCTCTCCCCTTCCTGGAGGTTGCAAGTTTCAACCTTCTAATCACAGGGTTGGTTCCTCTGGCAGCCAGCCCCCATCCTCCAAGAATCACCTCATTAGCATAAACTCAGGCTTGGTTGAAAGGGGCTTCTTATCAATAACAAAAGATGCTTCTCTCATCCTACTGCTCTGGAAATTCCCAGGGTTTTAGAAGCTCTGTGCTAGGAACTGGGGATGAGGACCAAATATATATTTCTTCTATCACAATATGCTGTCCCACTATGGTCAATCTAAAATAATGTGATGGAATCTAAAAATGAAACCAGCAAAGATAGGCTATGGAGAAATAAAGTAATTCTTTAGTTTGTACTTTTTCAAAGGTTTTCTCATAACTGTGTAAACCAGCGGTCCCTGATGTTTTTGGCACCAGGGACCAGTTTCGTGGAAGGCAGTTTTTCCAGGGACTGGGGCTGGTGGGGGGGATGGTTTCGGGATGATTCAAGCACATTACGTTTATTGTGCACTTTATTTCTATTATTATTACATTGTAATATATAATGAAATAATTATGCAACTCACCATAATGCAGAATCAGGGGGAGCCCTGAGCTTGTTTTCACTTGCCACTCACTGATAGGGTTTTGATATGATTCTGCAAGCAGTTGATTTATTATGGTCTCTGCAGTCAAATCTCTCTGCTAATGATAATCTGTATTTGCAGCCACTCACCTGTGCTAGCATCACTGCCTCAGCTCCACCTCAGATAATCAGGCATTAGATTCTCATACAGAGTGGGCAACCTAGATCCCTTGCGTGCGCGGTTCACAGTAGGGTTCGTGCTCCTATGAGAATCTAATGCCGCCACTGATCTGACAGGAGGCGGAGCTCAGGCAGTAACACGAGCGATGGGTTGTGAACGATGCAGAGCGGCTGTAAATACAGATGAAGCTTCGCTCATTTGCCCGCTGCTCACCTCCTGCTGTGTGGCCCGAATCCAAACAGGCCACAGACTGGTACCAGTCTGTGGCCTGGGGGTTGGGGACCCCTGGTGTAAAATCTACAGATTAGTGGAGTTAGGGCCCCCAGATAACGCTGGCTTCCTGCCTAGCTTCCCCATGTAACCGCAGGGGCTTTTGGAGGCTTCAGCATGAGCCTGGTGGGGGGTCATCAGAGTTGGGGTAGTGGGCAAGGTGGGAGGCATTGAGGGCCCGGGACCATTACAGGGCATACAGAGTTTATCTGTAAAGAAGTACTAAAAGTATCTGAAATCCACTGTGATAGTTGTGAAACAGACACTGTTTTTTCCCCAAACTAGCTAATAACCACTTTTTTTCTTTTAGCTTGTTAAAATAATTTACCTCCTCTTCCCCAAACCCCTTTGAAATGACAGACAAAATATGAAAATAAGAATAAATTCCAAGGGTTACAGGAGAGCCTAGACAGACCATCAGGGGACCAGAAGAGTGAGAATATTCAGAGTCCAGTAATGTAGGTGGGATCAGCCAACTGAGGTACACACAGCCCCAGGAGGAAGAGACCCTTACACTGTGACTTTCCTCAGAAGAAGCCTATAGTAACCTCAGAATCAGAGTAAGATTGGATGGGCCTTAGGCACTCACATGGACATGAGTCTGTCTTCTGCTGTCCCAGCACTGTACCCTCCAGGAGCAGGGAAATTTCAGTGTCACTAATAAGACCAGAGAAAAAGGACTTCAAATAACTTGTGGTTTCCAAGAGAACATGGGACCTCAGCAGTCAGAAGAAAAAAGAAAAACACTCACTAGGGCTTTTAAACTTTGAAGGCAGAGGGTCTTATCCCTAGAGATGATAATGCAGAAAGGCTGTTAGAATTCTCAGGAAGAATACGTAGTTTCCTTCTCTCCCTCCAAAGGTGAGGCTTCTCCTTCTCCTTGCCATTTTCCTTTGTGGGGCTGAGCTGCTTTTTCTAACTTTTTAACTTATATAACAAAAGGAAAACTTGGTTTTTTGTACTACTCATAACCATCACTTCTGACACCAAATGTATGGGTTTTTTTGCCCACACTGACTGATTCTCTGATGCCAGCTGGGTGTCTTAAAATTCAATTCAATTCTGACATTAAGTACCCAGAGTTAGCATCAGATCCCACAGGTTAAGGGCTCGGTCCCACAAGGCTGCCCCACTTCAGATGCCCTTTTCAAGTTTAAGTCTCCCATTCTTCTGACCAACAGGCTATAAACCGGAGGTTCCCACAACCCTCTCCTCAGGTTTGATAATTTGCGTGAATGGCTCACAGAACTCAAGGAGACAATTACTTATATTTACTGGTTTGTTATAAAGGATGTTGCAAAGGATGCAGATGAAAAGCCAGGTGAAGAGGTACAAAGGGTGAGGTCTAGAAGGGTCCCAAACACTGAAGCTTCTGTCCCTATGGAGTTGAGGTGCACCCCCGTCCCAGCACATGGGTATGTTCGCCAACTGGAAGCCCTCTGAACCCCAAAGTTTATGGATTTTTATGGAGGCTTCATCAAGTGGGCATGATCAATTTAACTGTCATCTCCAGCCTCCCTTCCATACTCGGAGGATGGAGGATAGGGCTAAAAGTTCCAAGCTTCTAATCATGTTTTAGTCTTTCTGTTGACCAGCCCCCATCCAGGAGCCCATCAAGAGTTGCCTCATCAGAACAAAAGATGCTCCTATCACCCGGGAAGTTCCAAGGGATTTAGGAACTCTGTCAGCACTGGGGGGGGGGGGGCAAAGATCAATATGTATATTTCTTATTTCGTATATAGGTCGTAGCCATTCAGATGTCCCAGCTGCATCTCAGTACCTTGTTCGGGCCCCAGGCTTTGTCTCCTGCCTCTCAGGGTTATTAGAGATTGACAGTTGGGTGCCTTTCGGGCCCTTGTGCCTTTATTGCCTCTCATATCTTTGGGTCCTATTTGGATTTAGCCTTTGAGGACTTCTCATGCTTTCTTGAAAGTTTAGGCATGCACATTAAAATATTTTTATATTGTATCCAATATTTTTAGGTATTTTGTTGTCAAAAATATTTTCAGGATATTGAGTACAGTGCTGTGTTGAAAATCAAGAACTATATAGCTTTTCTTCCTTTAATTGAGGTAAAATTCACATAACATTAATAAAAATGTGAAAACATTTTAAAACATAAACATTAAATTTTATGTTAAAACATAAAATTAATCATTTTAAAGTTTACCGTTTAAAGTGTACAATTTAGTGGAATTCATGTTCACAGTGTAGCCATTTCCTCTATTTAGTTCCAAAACATTTTCATCATCCCCAAAGGAAACCCTATACCCATTAAGCAGTCTCTCCCCCTTCCTGTCTTTGCCCAGTCTCAGGCAACCAGCTATCTGCTTTCTCTTTCTGTGTATTCATTTACCTATTCTGAATATTTCATATAAATGGAATCATAAAATATGATTCTTTCACTTACTATAATGTTTTCAAGTTTCAACCATGCTGTATGTAGCACATTTTATGGCCCAGTATTCCATTATATGGGTATACTATATTTTATTTATTTATTTACTTATTAGTTGATGGACATTTGAGTTGTTTCTACCTTTTGGCTATTGTGAATAGCTGCTGTGAACATTCATGTATAAGTTTTTGTTTGCATACCTATGGTCTTTTGAGTATATACCTCAGAGTCGCATCACTAGGTCATATAGAAACTCTATGTTTAACTTTCTGAGGAACTGCCAAACTTTTTTCCACAGTGGCTGCACCAGTTTACATTCCCACCAGCAACACACAGGGTTTCAATTTCTCCACTTCCTTGCCAACACTTGTGGTTTTCTGGAGTTTTTTAGCTATGTAGTAGGTGTGAAGTGGTATCTCACTATAGTTTTGATTTGCGTTTCCCTAATGACTAATGATATTGAGCATCTCTATAGCTTTCTAAAAGGGAGACCAGATCATGTTGTTCCTTGCTGGAAACCCTCCAGTGGCTTCCCATTACACTTGGAATAAAACCCAACTTTCTTACTCCGGCCACAAAACCTCTCCCAGTCTGCTCCTGCCCACCTTTCCTTCCATAGCTCATGTGTCCTCAGTCCAGCCACAGCGACCACCTTCCTATTCCCTGGACACACTGAGTTCGTTCTTGTCGGGGAGCTGTTTCACCCTTGACTCTCATGCTTCCCCTGTCTTCTAATGGCCAGCTTTTTCTCATCATTCCAACTTAGTATGTTACCTCCTCGGAGGGGTCTTCACTGGCTCCCCAGTCTAAAGTCAGCACTTTCTTTTTCACCCCCTTTTCATTCTCTGCCCAGCACACTGATGCTTTTCCTGCATGTTTGTGCAGCTGTCATTGCCTTCTAGAATGGATGCTTCACAGGCTTGTCCTGTTTACTGCTCAGGTTCCGCTCCCAGAGCAGTGCTGCACAATGTAATCATTCAACAAAAATATCTTTAATAAATTAATGGATTTTCCCTTGATTTTATGTGGTTTAAAATTAAAATCTTGGGACTTCCCTGATGGCACAGCAGTTAAGAATCTGCTTGCCAATGCAGGGGACACGGGTTCGATCCCTGGTCCGGGAAGTTCCCACATGCCGTGGAGCAACTAAGCCCGTGTGCCACAACTACTGAGCCTGTGCTCTAGAGCCTGCAAGCTACAACTACTGAGCCCGCGTGCCACAGCTACTGAAGCCCGTGTGCCTAGATCCTGTGCTCCGCAACAAGAGAAGCCACTTCAATGAGAAGCCCGCGCACCGCGACGAAGAGTAGCCCCCACTCGCTGCCAACTAGAGAAAGCCAGTGCGCAGCAACGAAGACCCAATGCAGCCAAAATTAATTAATTAATTTAAAAAATAAAATTAAAATCTTTATCCTTGGTATCAGTTAGAGATTTTCCCTTCATTTATCTTTTTCAGTTATATGGCTGGTTGTCCAAATAACATTTAGTAACAATTTATACCTTCTCCACTGATTTCAAATACCTCTTGTATCATATTCTATATTCTAATGCAAGGATGTCTTTCCAGAGGCTGTTCTCTTGGTTTGATCTGTTTGTCTATCCCTGTGTTGGTATCATACTATTTAAATTGCTCTGTTTTCATGCCTTTTAGGGCTTATCAGTGAAACAGATGGCATGCTCCATTTGGGTAATTTGAAAAGAATTTAATCAAGGTACTGTTTATTTAGTGAGATACCACAGGGCTCAGAGAAACCACAGGAGCAAGTTTGTTACCCTGGGCTATTAGCTAATACCCCTAGGCATAAATAGGCAAGAAGAAACTTTTGCCAGAACCCAGTGGGCAGAATATGAGGAAGGCAGCCTTGAGAGTAGTGGTGCCTTTGGTGGAAGGAATGAAGATAATAAATATCCAGACCTCACTCTCCTTCGCCCTCCCATTTCCTCCCTGTGCATCCTGTGGGTTGAACCCAGTCAAAAGCTAGAGGGCAGGGGACCTGGTGGTATGCCCGCTACAGGCCAGCCCCCAGGGCACACAGCAGGGCAGAGAGTATGGATGGTGGATCTGGAAGGCAAAAGAAAGGTGTGCAACCGGTAGGAAAAGTCTCCGCTCAAAAATTTCTCGGCTCTTCTTGTACATATACTTTACCAGTGATCACAGTCTTATATGCAGTTTGTTAGCATTAAAAGCATTTCCTGTTTTGTCTGTTGGTGCATACCTTCTGGCAGCTGTTCTGTTTATTTGAAATGCGTTGTCTGTTTCCTTCTGTCTGAAATCTGGTATACTTATTTGGAATCCCCTATCTGTTCCTCCGATCTGTGCCGAGCGGTTAGATCCTGAAGCCCTCCTTATTCTCAGAGCTCCTTTCTCTTTGTTAGATTCTTAGGCAATAAAACTATTTTGGTGAAAGACACCTTTCCCAACCACTGTGTTGCTCCTGGACTTTGAACTTCATTAGGGGCAGAGACAGGATTTCTTTTAGCTTGCCAGAGTGGTGTGCGAAGATTCTGAGGCCACATCTAGTCTAATGAGTGTTGCGATGAGTTAAAAGTATCTGTTCTGGTCATAGTAATGAAATGTTGCTGCACGTTCTTGCATTTGCTTTCTAGGCGTTGTGTACTTGTCTCTGAATCACCTTACTCTTACCTTGAGTGGTTCACCTCCCATTTTAGTCTTGTTTTTGCCTAGACGCAGTAGGACAATGAAAGAAGAGAATGTTTTAGTCTTCTGTAGAATAAAGTGAGCTCCAATTTTGAAAGCACAACTAGAAAAAGCCTTACTCTAACTTATTAGAGAAGTTTCAAATCATGTGAATCTAAAATTTGGTCCTGTGAGAATAATTGGTAACCAGTTGAGAAAAAAAACCTGAGAGTAAAATAAAAAGTCATCTGCCCTGACCGCTCTTACTGTCTTTCCCATTCGGAGACTTGTAAGGTGTTAAGAGTGGAAGGGACTTTCAATGCCATTAAGACCATCTCCCTTTACAGATGAGGCTACGTATTCAGAAAGGGAATGATTTGTCCACACAGTGGCAAGTGAGTGATGGAGCTGGAGTGGGAACCTTGTCCTCCTGAGGCTGCGTTCTATCCAGTATAGCACTTGTTTCTCATTTTGAACCCAGGACTGACTTTCTAGCATAGGTGGCTAACCTATTGTCTGTTCGTGTGGGTATATATTAGCTCCTGAGCTAGAGTGGAAGCAACTTGAAGGCAGTAACCAAGACCTCTACTTTTAAATCCATACAACTATGCACATTTAGAGTGTATGTTTTGTGCACTGAGTGAGCTTATCAAATGTCTGTTAAATTGAATAGATTGATTCTCTGTTGAAGAATTAATGATTGAGGGCAAAAGAAGGGCTAAGGAGTTACTGAAGATGTTTACAATATTTAGTTGGGAAAAAGAGTTGGAAGTTAATGATTTTCTGGAGGATTATGTTAACAGTTAACTTGTCATTCATTCAACAGAGGCCTGTAAAAGAAAGAAGAAACTATATGAGCAAGTTATGCTGAGGAATGTTTGGTTTCAGGGTGAGTGGGGGCAGTTTTGGTTTTGAGGATATAGGGACGTTCTCGGGGTCTCTTGCTATCTTGGTAGGAGGTCCTGGGAGAGAGGAGATGTGTAATAGCAGTAGTGCCAGACGTATTATTTCCAGAGAAGGCTGTTAAGCAAACACATTTCTTCCTGTTATTACTTTTTCAAGGGATATGTTCAGATACTTTTGTTTTTCCTTTGATTGAGTTGCCCTGTGTTGGTGAAAGTGGGACAATTGCAGTTGAAGTTGAAAGTGTGGAAGAATCTTCTTCCTCAATTCCTGAATGCTCTGTGAAAGAGTGGGAGCCATCTGGATGTCAGAAGAGGAAGCTCTTAATGAGCTCCTTTTTGTTTTGCTCCAAAGACTTTTGAATTGATTGTTAGAATCACTTTAGCTCAGAAGCCTGCCTGGGCTTTGATATGGTGTGAAGGGAGGCGATTCCAGGGCCTCTGTGATGGGCATATGCACCAGCAGCTGTTCCTCCTTATTTTAACTCGTGCCCCCTTGCTCCCCACATCCACAGCCCTGCAGGTGCCTGCTGTGGTGAACTTCTGACCCATCCTTTTGGTCCATGGTACTTGATCTGTGCTGTTTCCAGGTGGCTTGGCCCTCCTCTGAGACAGACATCAATTGCAAAGATCAGAGTGGGCTGGCTTTTGAAGAGGTTTTTCAAATTCTGTTTTGCAAACCTGCTGAGAAATGTGGTGCTTCTTTCATGTTTCCATTCCATCTGTCTCTTGAGAGGGCAAAGGGACAGTCTTCATGTGACCGGGGGCTGTTGGTGTTGGCTGCAAATTCATTTCAAATTACTTTCTACATTTTTGTGACAGGCATCTAACAGCCATTGTATTTCCTTGATCTTGACATTGTTCTAGCCTGTACTCTAATGCAGAACAGAGGCAAAGTTCTCGTTCATCATGGGGTTATGACCAAATGCTTCTTAGTTTTTTCCTTTTTTAAAAAAAAAAAATTATTTATTTATTTAGGCTGCACCGGCTCTTAGTTGGGACATGCAGACTTCTTAGTTGCGGCATGCATGCCGGATCTAGTTCCGTGAGCAGGGATCGAACCCAGGCCCCCTGCATTGGGAGCACAGAGTCTTACCCACTGGACCACCAGGGAAGTCCCAGGAATGTATAATATTGCTAGTTAAGCTGCTAGTGACACCTCCTTAGGCAACCATAATACATTCATTGACTACCCTGTATGCCATACGTGGGTTTCAACTGCATCATTTTCTATTCTAACAACAACCCTATAAGATGGTTGTTATCCTTGTTTTATAGATAAAAAAGTAAACTGAGGCTAAGTTTTAACCAAATGTGGCCTACAAAGCAGAAAATATTTAATATCTGGACCTTTAAGAAAAAGTTTGCCAACTGCTGCAGACAGTGACCACATCATTAGGAACCGGGACAGTTTTTCTGGTTGCACAATGCGAGTATGAAAACCTAGAGTCTGTCATCTGTCTGTCTCACTTTTTTTTTTTTCCTTTCCCTTTTCTTCTGTCTTCTAAATACTTTTGTTAAGATTTTGTGGAGGTATGGTAGCCTTTACCTCTGAGTCTAAATGCCAGCTAGTAGTGGTTTGATTTATTTATTTAGAGATTTCCTGTTGGAAATCTTGTGATAGATTGTTTGAGATTCTAAATGGTTTTGTGAAGTGTAAGTTTTTCAGCAGGTGTGTCTTTCTTTTTTTTTTTTAGGTCTGTCTTTCTTGAGGGAAAAGATCAGATAATGTAATGGTGCTATGATTTAGCAAGTTCTGCTGCTTTCATTTTGAAAGGGGAGCTTCCCTGTGTTCTTGCCTGATGTTAATGTATTATTACATGGACAAATTCTAGCCAGGGTGGGTTTGAAGGAATATTAATACCAGTTTTATGCTCCTCAGGCTTACTGGAGGTATGCCTAAGAGAAAGTAAGTTGTAAGATAGCAGTTCTCAAATATCAGTGTACATAAGAAACACTTCGAGATGCTTGTTAAAAAATGTGAATTCCCAAACTCTCAGCCTAGGCAATTCTGAATCAGTAGGTCGGCTGTAGGTGCCTCTGATGCTTATGAGAAAAAGCTGGTTTGGGGAGTGGAGTCTTGTGTAATACAGTGATTCCAGGCAGTCCAAATAAAAATGGCATTGATGACTAGTTTTTTAATCCTGCTTCAGTTTACCTTGGAATGTGATGTTGTAACTATAAACGTTACATGTTTAAGTAAAACATAATAAGAAAATTATACTGCTATAATTGCATTTTAACTACTTCTTTCTTCTATTACCACAAATAACAACAATAGCATTTTATGTTTTCTGTAGTGCTTTATAGTTATATAGTTCCTCATTATACACATCTCATTTGATTTTCTGTCACCCCTTGAGGTAGATGTGTCAAGTAGTATAGTTTTCACTTGTCAAGTGAGTAAACAGATTTAGAAAACAAGTGATTTTTTTTTTCCTAACACAGCACAGCTAATAAGTAGTAAACCTAGAATTCCTGTACACCACTTCTGATTTCTAGTCCAGCATTACATGCAGTGTACATTCTTGTCCTTACAATGCCTATTTTGATTTTTAGAGGAAAATATTGTTCCGATATCCTTCATAGAGAAAGGATGAGCTGCCCACAGTTAAATACTTTGGTAATCTCCCATAGGTGACTCAGTGTGGGGTGGTCACAGTAGTATACAGATGGGCAAATCAGTTGTTTTTTTAGCATGGAAGAAGAAATCTCTCTCCTTCTTTGACAGAAACTTCATAAGACAGGTCGGGAGATGCAGGAGAGGATCATGGACCTGCTCGTGGTGGTGGAGAATGAAGATGTCACTGTTGAGCTAATTCAGGTGAACGAGGATTTGAATAACGCCATCCTTGGATATGAGAGGTGAGCAGTGGCACGCCGTCTCCGACCCTCCTCCAGTGCTAGTTTAACCTCCAGGTACTCAGGGTTCTTAGAGTGCCTGCAGGTGAGCACTCAGAAAGATCAGGAACAAGTTCTGGGCACGGCCGCCTTCCTCCCAAGATAGGGAGTCCTGGTGCTGCTCTTCTGGGAGTGTGTGATATGGCTTGCAGGAATGAGCATGTCCCTGAGCAGTGTGAGGGGCATTCATGGGCAGTGTAAGCAGTGCTCACGAACTGCCCTGGGAGCAGGGCCTGGATCTTAATCACGGAATGTTGTCTGCACTGAGCACATCGTAAGCTCTCAAATAGACCAATGCCATAAACGAAGCGTCGTAGTGAAAGTGAGGTTTACCCTAAGGTAGAGGTGGAGAACAACATGGAAATGGTGAAGAGAAGAGAGGAGGATATTTATATGGAGAAAATAGTCTACACAAAACCAGAGTAGCCAGTGAGGATGATCTGTATATGAACACAGATTTTTTTTCTAAATTCTGTTCAGAAAAGTATGAAGGCAAAAATTTTAAATACAGTCATCCCCTGATATCTGTAGGGGATTGTTTCCAGGAACCCCCCCAAGGATACCAAAATCCACAGATGCTCAAGCCTTTTATGTAAAATAGTGTAGTATTTGCATATAACCTATGCACATCCTCCTGTACACTTTAAATCATCTCTAGATTACTTATAATACCTAGTAAATGTAAATGCTATGTAAACAGATGCTGGTTCATGGCAAATTCAAGTTTCCTTTTTAGAACTTTCTGGAATTTTTCTTTTTCGAATATTTTCACTCTGAGGTTGGTTGAATCCTCAGATGCAGAACCCACAGATACAGAACCTGTGGATACGGGGGTCGACTGTACTCATAATTTTGTTTCTAACATTTTAGTTTTTTTCTAAACTTTTTTATAGTCGTGATCATATAAAGAACATATACTTTTGTTTCTCCCTTGATTTTCTTTGCTCTAAAACCAGTATTTGTGTATCCTATGTTCTTAAATGCTTTGGCCAAACCATTATTATTATTATTATTATTATTTTTAATAAATTCTATTTATTTATTTATTTTTATATTTATTTTTGGCTCTGTTGGGTCTTCATTTCTGTGCGAGGGCTTTCTCTAGTTGCGGCAAGCGGGGGCCACTCTTCATCGCGGTGCGCGGACCTCTTCACTATTGCAGCCTCTCTTGTTGCAGAGCACAGGCTCCAGACGCACAGGCTCAGTAGTTGTAGCTCACGGGCCTAGTTGCTCCACGGCATGTGGGATCTTCCCAGACCAGGGCTCGAACCCATGTCCCCTGCATTAGCAGGCAGATTCTCAACCGCTGTGCCACCAGGGAAGCCCTAAACCATTTTTTTTAATAGCTGCATAATGGTCCATGTTTCTCTCACAGTTCACTTATCAGGCATTTAAGTTGTTTCCAAGTCATTTATTCATACATCAAAGTAATAGTCTTATAATCTATTGTAATCTATATTCAAGCCTATAGTCAGGAAAACACCTTCAATCATATATATAAATATACACACTTGGAAAGTGAAATAAATGCAGTGAATAGGAGGTCTATTTGGTGAGAATAACAGCCAGACCTAATCCAGGTCAGAAAAAGGACAGGAAGGCTTCTATGAGGAAGTACCATTTAAGCTGGGAAATATGGGATGAGGAGGAGTTGACTAAACCAGGAGCAGGTTAGAGCACATACGGTTGTGAAGGTATGGGAAGGTACAACAGGCCTGGGGAGAGAGCCGGCACCTAGAACCCGGCCCCAAAGACTGGCAGCATGCTTCGATTGACAGGTGGCTTTCTCCTCAGTCTTAATGAAAAGTGCTATATACAAACATAGCTTCAGGCAAGTCTCCTGGTCTCTTTCCAAACCTATACCTAGGCCTTCCTAGCATAGAAATTCTGGAGTCTCTGAGATCCCCCAACTTTTTCTAGATGCTTGTTTCAAATAGGAGTTGTATTGGCATTTGGGGTAGGGCAGTTTTCCCTTATGTGGCCCCTACCTGCTAAATATCAGAGGTTTTCCTCCGAGTTACAGTGACATTTCAAGACACCCTTAGGGGAACCATTTCTGTTGAGAATTCCCTGGAATTAGTGGCCATATTTCCCACCAACAGATGAAGAATGGGACCAGTGTGACATAAGGGAAGGAGGTGAACAGGTCCGGATTCAAATCTTGCTGATGATTTTGGACAAATTGCTTAACTTTTTTAAGATTTGGGTTTTTTCCTATTTATTAAAGAGGATAATACTACCTATTTGGAGAGGGTTTGTTTATTTTATTTGTTTGTTTCTAAGAATTAAATGCCATAATGTATATTAAAGCACCTAGCTGGGTGCTAGCACATTAAATATTAATTTCTTGTCCTCCTCCTCTTCTTGTCCCAGTGAGCCTTTTAATTTATTGTCTAAACTTTTTTCCCCACTCATCGTGAATGAACCAAGAGAATCAGGGAAGTAAAACCCACAGCTGCGAAATAAGTTCTTTCCCTCACTGTCTCACTGTCAGGGAGAGCGGCCGTTCTGTGAAGAGGCGACAGGGCACCAAGGGAGGGATGTGAGCCCTGTGACCATGTTCCCTTACCCCTAAGCAAACCTTGCCCTTCGGTTTTTTTTGGGTTTTTTTTTGGTTGTTTGTTTTTTTTTGGGGGGGGGTTGGTATAAATCTTTGTAAATGGGAAGATATCTAAGGAAAACCATATGGTTTTCAGTAGAGTGCTGACTCATGGTTTTCATTTTGGAGAATTCTATTACAAACCATAAGACCACTTACTAAAAGCTTCCTCCAAGGGGGAATGTGTGTTTTTCTGGTCTCAATATCAGGAGATTGGATTATTTCTGTGAACAGCTTTTTCTGATTCAGCTTTGAACCAGGGCTGTGTTCCTTTTTGGAGGCTCTAGAGGAAAATCTTTTCCTTAACTTGTGCAACTTATGCCACTTTCCTAGGCTCCTGACCCCTTTCCTCCATCTTCAAAGCCAATGTTGTCTGGTTGGGTCCTTCTCACATCGTATCCCTCTTGCATCCTTCTTCTGCCTCCCTCGTCCACATTTAAGGACCTTTGTGATTACATTGGGCTCATCTGTGTGGTCTAGGATAATCTCCCTATTAAAGTCCACTCACTAGCAATCCACTCCATATGCCATCTAACCTAACATATTCACTGTTCCATTGATTAGGATGTGAATACCTTGGCAGGGGAATCATACTGCTTACCATGCTTACCACAGTCTGCCCTCTGTTCCCTAAAGATTCATATCCATCCCACAGGCAAAATACATTCACCCTATTCCAAAATCCCCAGAAGTCTCCACTCATTACATCCAGGGAATAGTTGTGCAAGTAAGGAAACAGAAATTGTTACTCAAGGCTTGATTTGTGAAGGTTGTTCATACCTTGCACATAACTAGCTAGCATGCAAGAAGCCAATACCATGAGTAGATGGAAGAAGCAGCACGTGTGTTAGAAAGGGGAAAATCCTTAAACCTAAGCCATGTTTTAATTCAGTGTAAGCTTTTAGACTTGAAAGTGTTTAGGTTCATGGAATCGATGTGTCGTAATAGTAATACTATGTATTTCTAAAGCAACTTTTAGTTTGCAAAGCATTTCCACATTCATCCACCTGTATTATCTGTCTGTATCTTGCCCTTGAGAATAACTTTGAGGAAATGGTTCAAACACTGCTATTCTCTTTGAGTAGATGGAGAATTGAGGATCATATATATCGTCTTATAACTACTCAATAATAATACTGACACTTGTGCCTTGGATTTCTGCCTTCAGCTTCACTATTCTTTGAAACCTATTCTCTTATTTATTTATTTAACTGCTCCTCCTTTACCCACAGTGTACGAACAATGTAAAATTAAAACAAAGTTGTAAAAGGTAATATTGTTAGGTGTCAAGTGTCTTATAAAAATGAAGATTAAACAGTGAAAATATGTTAATTGTAGGTGAATTTTATGGAAAATGATCATTTTTGATAATTTTAGCAGAATTAGAAACAACTCAAATATTTGAGAATAAGGAGATTATTTATATATGTGATTCATTAGGTTAAGTATGCAACCACTAAAAGTTGTATTTCTGAATAACTAGAAAAATGATCTGAACATAATGGAATTAGTATACAGAATTATGTAAAGTATAATTTCAACTAAGTTTAAAATAGATTAACTTACAGAAAAAAATACCAGAAGGAAGTACATCATAATATTAATAGGAACCATATCTTGATGATGGAATTATTCATATTTGTAATATTTGTCCATTTTCTCATAGTTTTCTTTAAAGGCATAATTACTTTTATAAACTGGGAAAAAGTTATTAAAGTACTTTATTGGGAATTGGGGATGAGGCTGATTATTCCTAAATATTTGCACATTAATTTTGTTAAATATTATAGCATTTTCATATCTGTTTTCTTTTAACTACTTGCATTTTGTTAATTCAAACAGGTTCATTCGAAACCAACAAAGGATTTTGGAGCAAAATAAGAACCAGAGGGAAGATGCCAATGTAAGTAAATAGAACTGTTATAAAATAAACAATTGAAAATTTTATGAATTCTACAGCAAGGAGCAAAGCTTATATAAAACAAGTCTTAAAAAAGAGGAGACATGCGTTAATGATTTGGAGTGGTTTTAGTAGTGTAGAGTATCTGCCTTAATAACTCATTGAGTTATTGATAAGAGGTCATAAGAAGATTCTCTAATTAAGCAGGGACCCATGTCAGTGGTGAGATGTGATTAGTACTAGCATTGTCTATTGAATAGAGAGTTCTCTCTCAGGATACTTCCAAATAGGATCTTCCTTTCTCCAAAGGAAAGTCTGGGGAGAAAGCTGTGACAAACTGCCTGACACAGTTTTTTCTAAATTGTGTTTTTGTTTGCTTTGTTTTCAGACTTCCACTGAACCTTCTGCCCCGTCCTCTGATCTCCTTGACCTGAGTCCCAGCCCTCTGATGCATAGGGCCAGTTTGGGAGAACTCAACACCCTGAATGCTCAGCTTTCAGACTTAAGTAAATAAGCACATGGGCCTTTTCAGACCAGCGGAAGAGCTTGATGAGAAACAGTTCTTGGTTTCTTGATTAAATGGAACCTGAGAAGAACTGAAGTCAGTTTGAATATCAGAGAACTATATCAGGAGATTTAATTACTTCTTGACAAATGGTTGGGTCACACCCATTACAGGAATGGGATGTGTCTGAGGGAGGAGGTCCTTGAAACTCATCCCACTGGCTTAGTATCTCAAGGAATTCGCCTGGCCTGCTTATAGAGCTTGTTCAGCTCCATGGCCAATACTTAAACCTACTCTGAACCCACTCACTATTATCTTTGGGTTTCTCTACCATACTACAGCATCAGGAAAGGGAATATTTGATGCATATAGAGAAAATCAGGAATTATGAGGCCTCATGGTGGCGAAATGTAGAGGGCACATCACAAGCTTTTGAGTCAGAGAAGTCCAAGTTGAAATCCCAGTTCTGCCACCTCTTAGCCACCCACCTTAGAGACTTTCCTACTTTATAAAGTGGGAGCAATTGTTGCTTTAATGGTTTTCTGTGAAGGTAAATGAATGATGTTGCACTGTAGGCTTAGGGTTACCTACCTTATCTGTCTTATTTGTTGTCTCCTATTATCCTTCCCAGAGAGTTTTGGTAAATTACAAAGTAAAGATGATGAAAAATGCTGAAATCCAGAATTTTCTGCCAAATTAAAATCAGTTTGTTTTCCTTTTATGTAGCAGGATTTTTTAGAATCAGAATAGTCAGTATCACTCAATTTGTGGTTTTCTTATTACTTACCCCATTTTTAAAATGTTGGCTGCTTGCTTGGACCAGTGGGATGTTTGGAGTCCATTATATTGAAGAGTTTTCTTGAGTTTTTATCAGGCATTTTCAGAGCAGGGGGGAAATAATTATTTTCTTTGGGGTGTCTCATGATTATAGGAACTTGAGAGTTTGGAGAGGTGAGGGTAGAGCTCTATATATGCCATAGCTTTTTACTTCTGTGCTTGACAGGATAAGACATAAAATCCCTTCCATTCTGAGTCAGCTTGGGATTTTAGAAAACCGAACACAATAACGTTTGCTACCTTTACAACGTCCTCTTTTTACGGCAGGGAATTTCTCTCTTTCCAATTGCCATAAATGATGTTTTTGAATTTCTGTTTGAGGAAATCCCATGATTTTACGGTGACAGAACTATCTCAATCTTCTTAATTTGGTGTTTTTTTTTTTTTTTAAACAGTGGAAAATTCAACAGAACTGATGGACAAAATGTTTTAAAGCCAAGCAATAAGTACATTTTGTGTTCTAGATTTCAGCTCTCCAAGTCCTGTTGTAACAAACAACTTGAAACCCAGTCTTCATCCACAGGTGGATTTGCTAGCCTCAGAAAACACAGAAACACCCCTGTAAGTATGTCAGTAATACTCCAGAACTAATTCCATCTCATTCTGATTCCTCATATTTAAGAAAACATGACATAATAGAAAAGGTAGAGACTTAGGAATCATACATAACTGATACAGAATTTCAGTACTGCTTCCTATTAGCTGTGTGACCTTGGATGAGAAACTTAACCAGTGTGAGCCTTCATTTCTCTTCTAAGAATACTCTCTAGGATTCTTACAAAGATTCTGTGCAATGCTGTATGTACCTCCTAGTATAGCACTCAGTACATAGCAAGCCTTCCATAAATTCTGTTTTCTCTTATTTTTTTAGTGGTAACAGGAGGTAGGAAAAATACAATGACAAAGTGGGGGAACAGAAACGGCCGCACAGATTGCAGAGCACTTGCTATGTGGCAGGCACTTTGCTGACCTGTTTTTATTTATTGCATTTAATCTTTGCAAAAGTTCTTGGATCAGTGCTGCTATCATTATTCCCATTTTATAGGAAAAAAGGCTGAGACCTAGGGAATAGAAGTTCATGTAGCGATTAAGTAGCAGGTCTGATGAACTGGTAGTTCACCAAAAAAGAAATACAAATGACTTAGAAACATATTTTTGCTCAGTGATGCTCAGCCTTACGTACAGTTACAGAAATATAAATTAAACTGCAATAAGACTTTTTTTTAACCTCACAGATCGGCAATAGTCTACATGTTTGTTAACATGCTTTGTTAACTGTGGAGAGACAGATACTATCACAAAATTGTGCAGTTTTTATGAGGGGCAAGTGGCAATATCTATTAAAATTATAAATGTATTTACCTTTGAACTTGCAGTCTAGGAATTTATGCTCATTTATGCAAAATAAGGTCTTTACAAGATTATTCTTGACAGTATTTGTGCAATAGCTAATAATTAGAAACAACTCAAGTACCCTTCAGTTTGGGGAATGGTTAAATAAACATCTACACAATATATTATTATACTTCTGGAGAAAAAAGTAGGCCCTCTATGTGAGGGACAATCACCAATGTATTTATTATTAAATGAGAAAAAGTGCAAAGTAGTGTGTGTATACTATCTCAAATTTGTGTAAGCAAGTGAGAAATAATATATGCTACTATTTGCCACTCTTTGCATAGAGAAACATAAGAAAGATGCAGAAGAACCTAAAAAAAGCATGGTTACCTAAGGTCAAGAAGAGGCAGGATGGAGCAGATAAACAGCAAAAAAATAAACAGAAGTTAGATTTGCCTTCCATCAAAGCCTATTATATTCTTTTTTTTCCTTTTAAATATATGTATTTTAGGTAATAGGCAATACATTTCCATGATGCAGATATCAAAGCAATATAAAAAGATGTACAAGGACAATACTTGATCTCATCCCACCCCCATCCTGCCTCTTGCTCTCCCTTGGGTCATACCTGCTCCCACCCAGGGAACCCCTTTGTTAGTTTCTTATTTATCCTTCCAAAGTGTCTTTAGGTAAATAGGAATATGAATTCTTTTTCTCCTTTATTAAATAAAGGGCGGCATACTATGCATACTGTTCTGAACCTTGCTTTTGTTTTTCACTCAGCAGCATGTCTTGGCTGTGTTTTTATGTCAATGGACTTAGATATTTTTTAGTTACTTTTCTATATTAAAAAGGAAAGGGGCAGACTGAGGAGAAGAGAAAGGAGAATCAAACTGGGGAAAAAAGCAAAAAAAAAAGAAATGTGTAAGGGAAGAAAAGAGAAAGGAAAGATTCATGTGCTGGGACATGGCTATCTCTTGACACCAGGTTGGGTCATTACCTTAGCTTGACTCCCTCTGGTCTTGACTGCTGTGATGCAAGTAAATGTTGAAATGTTGTAGGCAGAACTCCAGTGAAGTTGCTTAGTAAATAAGCAACTGGTTATTGCTTAAATAAGCAAGTGGTCTGCAGTAGCTGATTCTGTTTTCCTTTATTCTGCAAATCTTGTTGGGAAAGACTGACCATAAAGATGAAATCCCATCACAAAAAGTGGCTGTATAAAACTCACACACAGATCAAATCCTAGCTAACAGCTGCTTAGTTTTGTGGATCTCATACTCTAAGGTGCATAAAAATCACTTGAGTGACTATTAAACAGTAAAATTGCTGGCCCCTAGAAACTCTGATTCAGTAGCAAGAATCTTTAGTTCTAAAAAATGTCTGTGGGGAACCATAAGGCAGTGATCGCCTGATCATTAGAAACCCTGTTAGGATTGTCTGCCCAAGTTCCAGCTATCAAAATAATTATAATAGTTCTTAGAATTCACTGGAATAAAAGATAATGTGTGACATCTATATTTTGTTTTCTAGACTATGTCTTTTGTATCTATTTTTTCTGATTTTCAGAAAAAGCTTATATTGATACATGAGTGAAAGTATCACTAGTCAGTTTTTTAGTGATGGAAATTGAAGCGCTAAAGTTCACTAGTCCAATTTTTTTTTTTTTTTAATTTTATTTATTTATTTATTTATGGCTGTGTTGGGTCTTCGTTTCTGTGTGAGGGCTTTCTCTCGTTGCGGCAAGTGGGGGCCACTCTTCATCGCGGTGCGCGGGCCTCTCACGATCGCGGCCTCTCTTGTTGCGGAGCACAGGCTCCAGACGCGCAGGCTCAGCACTTGCGGCTCACGGGCCAAGTTGCTCCGCGGCATGTGGGATCTTCCCAGACCAGGGCTCGAACCCGTGTCCCCTGCATTGGCAGGCAGATTCTCAACCATTGCGCCACCAGGGAAGCCCTAGTCCAATTTTTTAGTGATGAAAATTGAAGCGCTACAGTTACCTAAGGCATGAATCTGGGTTAAATCATATGCCAAAGATTACATATGAGTGGCAAAATCAGCCATCAAAATATCTTACGGTCTTGAGATTTTTCCACCTCTCTGTGTTTGCAGTTTAATTTATCATCACAGAACAAATGAGTGATGGAATTATTCATAACAGAAAGGATCCCTGAAAAGCAATGATGATGATGGGATAAAGTCACAGGTCATATTTATAGCCCACTTAGTATCAGGCAATAGGCTAAGAAAATAAGAAATGCTTACTAATTACTTACTAGGGCTCCCTACAGGCCTATGAGATAGGTACCCCCAGTATTCACTGTACAAGTGAAGAAACCAAGGCTGCCAACTAGCGCAGAAAGAGGATTCAAATTCAAGTGGATCTGATTTCAATACCTGCTCTCTTTTTTTCTTTCTGCACTTTAATTTTATTTTAAAAATTTCTGTATGGTAAAATTGACCCTTTTTTTGTTTGGTGTACAGTTCTATGTATTTTAACATATATACATAGATTCATGTAACCACCCCCACAGTCCGAATGTAGTATGGTTCATTATCCCAAAAAACTCCCTTATGCTATTATTCCTTTATAGTCACACACCCCCATCCCCAACCCCCAGCAGCCACCAGTCTGTTCTCTATCATTATAGTTTGTGACAATAGCATCTGAATAGAGTCATACAGTATGTGATATTTCTAGAAAAGTTTATGTAAAATTATTTGCTTCATGTATTTGAAGCTCTGTCTTTAAGTGCATTTGCATTCAGGATTGTTGTCTTCTTGGTGAATTGACCCTTTTATAATTATGTAATGTCCCTCTTTATACCTTGTAATTGTCTTTGCCCTCATGTTTACTTTGATATTAATATAGCCACTCTAGCTTTCTTTTTTTTTTTTTTTTTAAATTTATTTATTGATTGATTGATTTTTTTGGCTGTGTTGGGTCTTCGTTTCTGTGCGAGGGCTTTCTCCAGTTGCGGCGAGCGGGGGCCACTCCTCATCGCGGTGCGCAGGCCTCTCACTATCACGGCCTCTCCCGTTGTGGAGCACAAGCTCCAGACGCGCAGGCTCAGTAGCTGTGGCTCACGGGCCCAGTTGCTCTGCGGCACGTGGGAATGTGGGATCCTCCCAGACCAGGGCTCGAACCCGTGTCCCCTGCATTGGCAGGCAGACTCTCAACCACTGCGCTACCAGGGAAGCCCCTAGCTTTCTTTTGATTAGTGTTCACATGGTATATCTTCTTCTGCCTTTTCACTTTTTTTTTTTTTTTTGGCTGCGTTGGGTCTTCATTGCTGTGCGTGGGCTTTTCTCTAGTTGCGGCAAGCGGGGGCTACTCTTCGTTGTGTACCACGGGCTCTAGGCACGTGGGCTTCAGTAGTTGTGGCTCGCGGGCTCTAGAGTGCAGGCTTAGTAGTTGTGGCGCATGGGCTTAGTTGCTCTGCGGCATGTGGGATCTTCCTGGATCCAATCTGTGTCCCCTGCATCGGCAGGCAGATTCTTATCCACTGCGCCACCAGGGAAGCCCTGCCTTTTTACTTTTAACTTAATTAGTTGAAGTGAGTTTCTTATAGATAACATATGGTTGGGTCATGCATTTTTATGTATTTTAATAATTTCTGTCTTTAATTGGTATGTTTAGACCATTTACATTTAATATGTTTGGATTTAGGTCTAGCATTGTGTAATTTGCTCTCTATTTGTTCCCTTTGGTGTGTGTGGGTTTTTTTTTCTGTTTCCTCTTTCCTTCATACTTTAGGTCATTTGAATGTTTTCAATATTCCATTTTATCGTGATTTTGTATCTTTGTGTAGTGTATATATGGGGAGGGGAGGAATGGTTGCTCTAGGAATTACAGTTTTTTTAGTGTACTTAAAACCAGTATTTTCCCACTTGAAGTGAAATGTAGAAACCTTATTATCATACAGCGCTCCCCTTTAATAATATAAATTATAGTTATTGTATGTATTATGTATGTTAAAAAAACCACCACCAGACAATGTATAATTATTATACGATTATTTTTCCACATTATTACATTATTTTTCCATAATATAGTTTTTGCTTGCAACCCTCAAATAAATTTTAAAGACTCAGGAAGAGAAAAATAGTCTATTATATTTACCATTTCTGTTGCTTTCCTTCTATTCTGGTACAATTTCTCTTCTCTCTGAAGAATTTCTTTTAGCATTATTTTAGAGAAGGTCTGTTGGCAGTGAAAGTCTCTTAGATTATTTCATGTGAGTATGTCATTTTCATTTTTGTTCCTGAAGGATATTCTCATTGGATTCTGGGTAGATGGTTCTTTTCTTCCAGCAGTTTTTAAACATTGCTCCGGTCTCCTCTGGCCTAAATGGCTTCTAATGAGAAAGCTAACATTCATTCAAATTTTCTTTTTCCCCTACTGATTCTGTGTTGTTGTTTTTTTCTGTCTGTGCTTTAAGAACTTTTCTTTTTTTCTAATTTTGAACAGTTTGATTATGATGTGTCTGAGCATGGCTGTCTTTTGGTTTTACTGAGTGTATTCATTTCCTGTGGCTACCATAAAAACATTACCACAAACTAGGGGGTTTAAAACCACAGGAACTTATCTTCATAGAGTTCTGGAGGCTAGAAGTCTGAGAGAAAGCAAGGCAGTCTCCCTCCAGGGCTCTCAGAGGAGAAGCCATTCTTTGCCTCTTCCAGATTCTGGTGAGTGTTGGCACTCCTTTGTTTTTTTGGCCACATCACTTCACTTTCTTTCTCCACCTTCACATTACCTTCTCCCCTGTGTGTCTCAGCCCCTCCTTCCCCCCACTCCTGTTTTTCTGTTTTAAGGTCACTTGTCATTGAATTTAGTGCCCACTCGAACATCATCTCAGTGTCCTTAATTATATCTGCAAAGACCCTTTTTCCAAATAAGGTGACACTCATAGCTTCCAGGAATTAGGACAAAGACATAACTCTTTGGGAGCCACCACTCAACCTATTACACTGAACTTCTTGAATCTGTGGGTTTGTCTTTGACCAAATTTGTGAAGTTTTAAGCCTTTATTTCTTCAAATATTTTTTTCAGCACTACAAACTTTCTGCCGTCCTTCTGGGACTTTTGATGACACACGTTAGATCTGTTGTCATTGTTTCATAGATCCATAGGGTTCTGTTCATTGCTTTTCTCACTCTATTTCCTCTGTCATCCCCACTTTGCTGTTTAGCTCATTCTGTAATTTTTTAAAAAATTCAGTTACTGCAATTTTCAATTCTAAAATTCCCATTTGGCTCTTCTTTATAATCTTGTGTTTCTTTGCTGAGACTCTATTTTTCTGTTTTTTTTTCCAAGAGTGTTCACAGTTCCTTGCTGAAGCATTTGTATAAATAGCTGCTTTAAAATTGTAATTTCAGCATCTGTGTCCTGTAGATATCAACCACTGTTGATTGTCTTTTCTCTTGCAAGTTTAAATTTTCTGTTCTTCATATGCATGGTAATTTTGGATTGTATCTTGGACATTTTTAATGATATGAGACACTTCATCTTATCTAAATCCTGTTGAGAATGTTGATGTTTTGATTAGTAGGCAAACAACCTCATGAGGTTTACGCCACAGTTTCAGCCTGCCTTCTGTGTGCTTTGGTTCCGATGTCAGTTAAATTTTTAAAGCCTTGGCAGTACTATTGAGATCTGTCCCACATGTGTGCCACCCAGTATTCATGTAAGGTCTGGATAGCAGGCTGTGTGTTCAGTTCTCAACATCTTTGGCATTTATTGGGATCAGCCGTGGATGCATAGATCAGGGTGTGAGCCCAGGATTTCATAAACAACTTTGAGGTTGTTTTCCTGAATTCCTCCCTCTTTGTGATTTCTCTGGTTCTTTGCTTTCCTGGGACTCCCTTTTTTGGCTCTCCAGTCAAAAAGCTGAAGGTTTACTATGCCATGCATTTCCTTGACTATGCTTGTGTTGGGCACCAAATGGCAGGACAGAAGGGATAAAAGAAACAACAGAGGTTTGCCATATCCTCTTGGGATCACAGTTCTACCTCTTAGAGAGGAAGGTTCCCCTCACTCAGAGTTTTAAGCCCCTGTAGGTCCCTGTTGCCTCTGCTGTCACTGCAGCCACCTTGGGATCGCCTAGGGTTTGGGGTGTGAAAGAACAAAGAGGAAAAAAGGGATGGGGGATTTCCACACTCTCTCTGAGCATTAGGATTTCCCTTTCCTGCTCCTTGAGTGAGAATGAGAGGCTTCTCCTGGAGCTCTGTCTTCACTGCCCACTTGGGTTTTAGGCTGCACTGCATTCCAGTTAGGGAATACCAGAGGGACAGAACATGGTAAGTTCACCAACATTTCACTGATACTCAAATTCTAGTCTTCTTTCCCAATCAGCCTGTAACTAGTGTTTACTTTTCAGTTCTCAAATATTTGCCCCACACATTCTGTCCAGGTTTTATAGTTGCATTTGGTGGGAGAGACAGGGTGAAGTGTGTTTACTCCAACTTTACTCCAAACTGTCCCCCCTTCCTAACCTCTACTCTGCATTGCCCCTCATCCTTTAGGAAACGGTGGGGTGGTAGCTACGCTCATGCAAAGACTGAAGGCTCTGCTGTCACTGGTATAGTGTGCACACTCCAGGGTCTCAAGGCTGCCACTGCCTGGGGACAGGGTTTTATCTTTACTGTCTTTGGTATTTGGCCATCATGATCTGCTGGGCACTAAAACCAATGGTAATTTTTATTGATATATAAAATTAATACGTTTGTGTAGTCTGAAGGTAACGTTTTGGGTTTTTAGACCAGGAAAGTCATCTTTTTGCATCAGTGATCTCACTGTAGGGTAATCATGCTGTGTTATCACACTATCCTAGGTTTGTCCAAAGGACCAGCCAAAACCTCGCCTCAAGTCCTACATATAAGAGTGTAAGTAATGAAGGCCTTCCCTGGCAGTGCACCTGATGAGCAATTATCATGCTAAAAAGGAACTCCTGGTCCTTAATTCTCATGTTCTGCTCAAAGTTTCTTTATAATGTGTTGATGCAGCCCTTGTTAGGCCTTTTCCTTGTTGTCTTTTTAATGATTTAAGATAGACAAGTGTAGTCTCACTTCCATTAGAAAGATGGTTAAGGATCAGAATTCCCTTAGAGCTGTTTATATTTGCTGTCTCCACTTTCTTTCCTCCCATCCTCTGACAGACTTCAGACAAGTTCTCATTCCAGCCACTTTACTGGCAGAGCTCTTGTCAAGGTCACCAGAGACCTCCAGATTTACTAAATGTAGTCCTGCAATTCTCAGTCATCTTACCTGATCAACAGCAACTGACAGTCAGTCACATCCTCCTTTCTGCACATGTGGCTTTCAGACACCACTCACTTTGGGTTCTTCTCTTGCCTCAGTTCTTCTCCATCCCCTTTGCTGGTCCCTCCTCCTCTACTGGCCTTTCAGTATTGGAGACCCCAGGAGTCTGGCATTCATTCCTCCATGGTCTTTTGGTCTCGTATCTTGAAATTCCATTCAGACTGATGACTTACAAGTTGCTGTCTCCAGACCTTATGCCTTCCCTACACTCAGAACTCACATTTCCACCTTCCACTTCACATCTCCTCTTGCTTTCTTTCAGCCCTGTCTCCCGATTTGCTCTTCCTGCTGTCTTCCCCACTCAGTAAATGACCACTATTTCAGTTGCTGAGGTCAAAAACCTTGAGAAGTCATGCTTGACCTCTACCATTTTACCTCTACCTTCAAAATATATCCAGCCACTTCATTATCCAGCCACTTCTCACCACCTCTACTCCCACATCCCAGTTCAAGCTACCATCAGATGGATATTGCAAGGCCTCCCTGAGTGTTGCCCTGCTTCAGCCTTCACCTTCCTCTGCACCCCCACCCCCATCACACAATCTATTCTTAAAACAGAAACCAGAGCAATCTTTTTTATTTTTTCATTTTTTTTTTGGCTGTGTCGGGTCTTAGTTGCAGCACATGGGATCTTTTGTTGCAGTGTGTATAGGCTTCTCTCTAGTTGTGGCACACAGGCTCCAGAGCACGTGGGCTCATTAGTTGCAGTGCGTGGGCTCTCTAGTTGTGGCATGTGGGTTCAGCAGCTGTGGCGCACGGGCTTAGTTGCCCTGCGGCATGTGGGATCTTAGTTCCCTGACCAGGGTTCAAACCAGTGTCCCCTGGATTGCAAGACCAATTCTTAACCACTGGACCACCAGGGAAGTCACCAATGGCAATCTTTTTTAAAAGTAAAGTTTGTATTATGTTACTCATCTGCTCTAAAACCACCTGTGATTTTCTTCCTGACTCCATTTTACTCAGTAAAAGCCTGAAATGCTGCTCTGACCCCTCCCACTACCTCTCTAGTTGCACCTCTTGCCTCTCCAACTGCACTGGCCACCACCCTGCTTCAGAGCATATGACCATATGAGACCTTAGCTAACCACAGGACCCACATCAGAATCAGGGCTCTGCTTAGTGTCCCCAGTGGTGAGGCATTCCCTTGACTATGACTGTCAGAGCAATATCCCACCCCAGCCTCTCTTCTCCCATTACCCTGCTTTTTCCTGAGAGCACTTGCTATCTGACACCTGTTTACATTTGTTGATTGTCTGCTTCTGGAGGGCAGGGATTTGGCCTGCTTTATTTACTGCTTTATTTATAGAGCCTGGCATACAGTAGGTGCCCAGGACATATTTGTGAAATGAAGAAAATTACAAGAAGAAAGAGATATTTCTAATTAAAACTTTAATCTTTGTCTTTAAGTCCTGATTTGATATCTTCACCTTATGCTTTTTTGTGGTTAATATTGTTTTTTGTCCTTTGAGGCCGAGGTTTTATTGAGTGTGGAACAACAGACTCTGGTCTGAGCCATACACTCCTGCTTCTTTTTTTAAAAAGCAACATTTTTTTTTAAGTTCACATTTTATGGTGTTAGATAGTGTTCTTATGGGAAATGAGGTGCAATGGGCATGAAACCAGACAGAAAAGCAGTAAATTTTGTAAGGGGTTATTACCTTAAAAACTAAAATAATAGTTAATAATTACTAATTCTTATCTAGTTCAGAATATATGGTTCTTGGAATACTGCCACTTGGAAGCCTAGGAATCTAAATTATAAAGTAAAGCTTAATGTAGAATGTTTATTTGAACATGCACCCTGCTCTCTTCAGTTTCCAGAATATTCAAATTCAGTATTACTACAGCCAGTTACTCTAAAGACCATTCCAGCAACACCATCAAACCAGAGACTGCCATCCCTGCCCAGCAATCATCCAGGTACTTGACACCTTATTATTTGCATCAAATAAGAAAACTTGTAAGAATATATGAATTTGCTAGAGATTTATTGGTAACTGAAAATAGATATACAGAGAGGAAAAATTAGAGTTCATTTGCATTTTTAAGCTACATGAGATAAATTCAGGGCAGATACCATTATGACTGACATTAGGAGATTGTAAAAATGCTTGTGTTGCACTGAATATTGTATTTTGAGTGCTGAGGTAAATGAACCTGTAATCGAAGTTTGGAAATCTTTTTGTTATATATAGATTTGTTGTACTTGGGAGTAGCATTGTAACACCAGTATGCTTGTTTCTGGTTGTCAGTGTTTGTTAGGATCTTCTGTCGGAAGTCTAAGTCATAAAGAGAATATTAATTGTGTGTATCTTCTCGAAAAGCATAATGTGTTTCTTTTTGTTGCTTACAGCCATGACAAAGAATGATTTCCAGCCACCCAATTACCACGAGGTAATGGAGTTTGATCCCTTAGCTCCTGCTGTCACCACAGAGTAAGTCATTTACAAAATGATTATCTTTTTTGTCTTGGTTCCCTTTGGTAGCAGAGCTAACAGGACTTGGTCACACATTTAACTTTGTTTAGGTCTTGGCAGAAATCAATGACCTTATTTAAAAATGACTTATGAGGTTTTCTTGGAGGTTGTTGCTCTTAATGGTCTTGTTATTCTCAGCCTTGTGACTAAAAAATAAAAATGCTGGGGTTGCACATTAAGAAATAACCAGAACCATCATGTGCATTAGTATATTCCTTGTAGATGCCTTGGAGGAAAGTCAGGTTCTCTCCAGCTTGAGAAGGGCACTATTCACTGATTGGTGACATAAGTACCACATGGATGGGATATTTTAGTTGTTCTTTGACTAATGCCAAAAAAGACTTAATATAAGAACTTGTTTTTAATCTTTACTACCTATGACAACAGTGTGCTTAAAACGGATTATTAGTGTAAAAATTACTTTTTAACTTGGAATCCTTAAAGCAGCATTATTTTGTGATTTCATATTGGTCAGTTTATAAAAATATTTATGGAATGGTAGGCTCATTAGAGCTTTAATATACTTTGACTAAAGGTTACCCCCAAAATTGTTTAAAATGATTAAAGCAGGTTTATGGAAATCACTGTTTAGAAACTAGCAGCCTGCAGGCTGTATCTTGCCTGCAGCTGTGTTTTGTTTGACCTATGTGAATTTTAAATATTCATTTAAACACTAACTGCCAACAGTTAAAAAGTGGGATATTTCCAAAAATATCTGGACCTCTGGATTCTTTTCGATACGACAGCATTTTTATGTGTTAGCAATAGCTTGGGGCTGCGTAGTAGCTGCCTCTTTAAGATGAGACAGCTTCTGCAGACCACCAGGCCCCACCTGGCCCACTGCATACCTTCATCTGACCTGCCTGGCATGTGTAGGCATTTGAGGTTTTGACCCTGGTTTAAACCCTCAATGTAGTGATCTATTTTGGAATGATTTATGAATGAATCTTAATAGGTTTAGGAATTCATTAAATATTTTTTCCTAACAAGATTGTAAAACTTTCCTAGGTCATTCTGCTTGATAAAGTATCACTGAATATATTAGTGGTTTAAGGAATTAGAAACTGGTTAAACTAGGTATGCTGTCTGGAAACCGGATGTTTTTATCAGTTTCTCCAGGCAAACAGGAAGCGGAAAAGTATATTATTATATTTTAGTTAACTATGAGATTGTTGTAAGTAGATGTGGTGGTGCAATAGATATTAAAGGTAAGAGAGATAGTAAGAAGCTGGAAAGGCAAAGCTTTGGAATTCCCTACCACTACAGTTCTTACTTTCTGGAGGGTAGGGTGTCTCAGTTTCTTTGAACATTCCATGAAATCCAGGGAACTTCTCCCTAAGGAAAAGCACAAAATCTTGCAGAAAAGTTCTGGGATTTTCACATCACTGGTTGTCCATGAACCCCAGGTTAAGAATTTCTACTCCAGCAGAACATAGAGTATAGTACTTATGAATATACATATACATACACATGATTCATTCATTTGACAAACGACTGAACACTGTCTATGTGCAAGGGAAATTGATTGCTGCCTAATTTATCATGTTAAAACTCAAGGAGGGTAAATCTAGTATGGATGCAGAAATTAAATCAGCAGGCAAACATGTATTTACAGTTTGTGTTAATGGCATGAAAGACATCGACTTGACAGTGTATAACAGAAAGAACTGATTTAAATGAGGGTAGAGAAAGCCTGAGAAGTGACGTTAAGGTTAAGACCTGCAGTTTTTAGTGTGACAAGTTTGGGAATCAGTGTTGCAGGCCCAGGTAACAACTTATACAAAGACACTGCGGGGAGAGAGTTTGGGCACATTCAAGAAAATGGAAAAGCCAAGAGCAAAGAGAGCAACGGGGAACAACCTATTACCAGATGTGGAAATTGCAGTTTGGAAACAAAAAGGAGGGAGTACACGACTGTGGTAAACATTGCTGAAGACAAACACTTGATAATGGACTAAGTAACAGGAAATCATTGGTGATTTTAGTAGAAGCATTTTGGTAAACTGATGGGGACAGAACCAAATTTCAGTGCATTAAAAAGTAAGAGAGATGAAGTAGACAATAAGTGCACAGGTAACTTACATAGAAACTTAAACATGAAGGGATTGTGGAAAGTGGCCTGGGAGCTAGAGGATTACTGAGGTGATTAAGTAGACATGGGATAAAGGACTGTATTATTTTATAAAATGGGAGATGCTGGAACATCTGTGAATCCTAAGGGGTAGGATTTAGTGGAGAATGAGAGGCTGAAGATTTAGGAAGGGAGATACCTAAATGAGTGAGGTGTTTGAGAAGCTAGGGGTAGACAGATAGGATCATAGAAGTAGATGATGGTGCAGATGAAAACAGACTTGAAGATTTGGTGTTGGAAGCATGAGGAGGTTTCCATATCCAGACATTTAATTTACTAAAATGTGAGGTTTCTGACTGAGAGGAGGGGCATCAGAGATTTGAATAGAGTGAAGGAGGTTGAAATACTTTTGTGGAAAACGAGAGACAAAACTTATTAGAAAAACATTAACATTTCTGGACCATGCTGGGGCTACTTGAGGTTAGGGATCATGCCTTCAACGTGCTGTGATTTTTATGAGATTTTTTTTCCTTAGCCATGTGTTGTTATACTGTATATATTAATGTCATATTTCTAGGTATAGATATGTTCTATCTACAGACATATATAAGACAAATATAAAGAATTGAACAAAGGCTGTCATAGAAAAATGACTATATACAAAGCACAAAGATGACAGTTATATGCTAAAGGTAGCTCAGGAATTTGGACTGTAAAAACATACATTAAATAAGCTAGAATATTAATTTTTAATGTTTTTTATAAAGCCAGGGAAAGCTGAACAATTTTTGCTTTTTTTTTAAAAGCAGGAAGCAAACTGTCCAAATTTTGAGCCATATTTCTCATTAAATTACAAGTAAAATGGTTACATAAGATACATATTTATAAGATGTATGGGAATAGCAGCATTAGGATCTAAGAAAGTTATAATGTAAGCTTCAGGACAGAGACCTTTGTTTTTATTTACTGATATAGCCTGATTTCCTGAACACCTAAAATAGCACCAGATTTTTAGTTAAGTTGTTGGCAGTTAAGAGCCAAAATAGTACATTGAAATTGATATATAACCCTTTTGCCATTATGGCTTGTTTGTTTCAGAGCTATTTATGAAGACATTGATGTTCACCACCATAAAGGAGCTCAAAGTCACACTGACTGTTGAGGTAAAGGCTTCAACTTACACAACTTACATTCCACATGATTTCAGTGTAACTGTCACTTTCTGCATTTATTATTTACATTTTGTAAGGGCCATCACAGTCTGACACTCTGATAAGTGAGATATTATTACACAAGTTCCTCTGAGTCACTCAAATTGTAATGAACTATTGTTTACTAATGAAATACATTTTGTGACCATGTTAGCTAAAAATTATAAATCTTGGGAATGCAGAAGTAGGTTTATGGTATAGAAATGTTAATGCTAACAAAAACAGATGATAAAAACTTCTTAGCACTAGAATCAGATGTGTCTTTTATGTGCAGTTAATACCTGTTAGCTGGGACTGGTAGAAGCCATTCATTGTTAGTCTAGATTGGTCTGGATTCTATTGCTTTACTAATCATTCCATTTATTTACTAATAAATGCACACGGCCACCAGTAACCTATTAACCTTATTTATTCCCTCCACACCCTCCCCCGTGGAAGTAGTACATTCCCACCTTTCCTCTACTAGACTGTGGCTCTCTAGTTACAAGGAATGGGGAAAGAGGAAAAGATGGAGATGGTTGACTCTTCTTTTTATTCCAGGTGGAAGTGGATGACCAGCTCACTAGCAGCATTATGGGTGCCAATTCTCCTAAAGGTAGACCCTGTCCAGCTTTGAGACCCAGAAGTTAAGACCTTCCAGAACATCAAAGCCACAGTGGAACATTTCTCCTCTGCAGTAATGAAGTTTAAACAGAAGAGTAACAGTTCCAGAGTAACATTTATGGTTCCTGACAGCAGCTCAAGCTTTATCTCAAAAGAACTTGGTTGTAACATATATTCACTTAAAACTTCAGCAGAAGAAAAATTCATGGTACTGAGGCCAACCAGATTAAGTGTAGCACCTTATGTTTCAGAACTTCCTACATTTAGAAATCATCACAAGAGCTGGGATAAGAGTAGATGAAGACTGTTTCATTACAAAATAATTGTTAACAGATGAAAGCATGAAATGTGAAAAACTATTATTATTCAGGAAGAATACTGAGTGCCTTCATTTAACTAAAGTTGAATGTAAAAGTCAATTTGCACTTCTTCATAAATAATACTCTTGTTTAGGATTATGAATTGTAAAAGCCTTGATGATTGTAGTTTAATATTTCAGGTGCCCTCAAGAGGTTACTGGATTCTACACTGTTTGCCTTTAAATATAATTCTTTATAATACTAAATGCTCCTTTTTTTTTCTTTTTGGAAAAAAGACTACTGGAAAACATTCAGAATAAATTGTACTTTGGTTTGTCATAAATTACAATGACAAATAAATTACTATTAAAACAGTTTAATACATCTTTTTTCAGAAGAACTCTGCTGTCAGTAAATCTTCACAATCCCACTTAACATTTTAAAATTTGGAGACTTGGAACTATCACAAGAAATGCTAGAAACCTAACTAGATATACTTATGCATTTTATTTAAATTTCATGGTACTGAAATTTCAAAGTACTCATTTAGTACTCTGAATGTAAAATAGCCCTAGATCTTAAAGGAAAAATACAGTCAAATTTGAAATCAGAATGTAATCTTTAGGCAAGCTGTTAGGGCTTAGTGATTCCTCTTCCATTTTGAGCTTTTAAAATAGTGACTGTTCGTAATGAAAGTAGTAAACAACTATTCTAGAAATAATAATAAAACTTCATTGCTACAAGTATGAAGTGCTCATAATTTGAAAGGCGACCAGTGAATTAAGCTGAACCGTCAAGTCCATGCCAACATATTTAAGAAACAAAGCAGTTTCTTCTAATACTACTTAAACTCTAAGTATGGTTTTGAACAGTTACACATTGTAAGTTGGGTAAATTAGTTGGGAAAAAAGAACCATAAGTATGTAAAATTTAAAATAGAAGGCTTCACATTATTGTAAATATTTCCCCTCTGAGAAGATACATGATTTTTCAAAAATCACAAATTTGAAGCAGGACTTAGTTCTGACTTCAATTATAGCCTGGGACCGGCAACTTATGCCCCTCCTTTGCTTCAAAAAAAGTGTAAGAAAGAGTGATGAGATCAACATTCACCATACTTGGATCTTCAGCAAATTCAGGATCAATGTAGAAAAATACCGGCATATCTACTTCCTCTTGTGGATTAAGCCTTTGTTCTTCAAAACAGAAGCACTAGAAGTTATAGAAAGGTATTCATTAATATTTCTATTCTATTACCTATAATAGAAACTAATGCATTTATTGGCTTTAATAAGCATACTGTTAATTATAATCTTTAAATTCTGTGATAGAATAACAGCATCTTTTATCTCAGATTGAGTTTTGCTTTAAGGATTGGGAATCAGCAGATTCTTCTAATCTTAAAAAAGCAGGTACCTATATGGTTTGACTCTCAACCTCTGCATAGCTATTATAAGCAATGAAAAAAACAGTTTGAAGTTTAGAAGAAATGAACTTTAAAAAATTAGTACCTACTAAAAAAACACTGAAATAGATTTAGTATCAAACAATTTCATGTACCTTTATCACATTCTGTAATGTTTGCATTCAGTTATACCTGTATTTTATTGAAGTACTGTCCAGCTTCAAATGGTACAACATTGTATGTAGAAATTCCAATTACTGGTTTGTCAGTAGGATTCTTAGCTTTATAAAATGCCAGTGCAGTCTCCCCTGGCACTACCTGTTTTAAGGAAAATATACATTATCCTTAAATCTCACATGGCTCTTTCTTTCCCTCCTAAATTAGTCATTATTTTCATTTCAGACTATAATACCTCATTTAAACTAATGTTAAGGGTCAGCAAAATAAATTGTGAATACTACCCAAGAACATTTGATTTTCAAATGTTACTTGCTTATGTCAGTGGAGAACCAATGTTCTCTTATGCATACTTAGTTATGGATTGTCCTCTTGTATGTCTGAAGTCTTCAAGCAATAATCTGTAGATGAAGTTATTTAAAATGTGTCCAACAAAGGAGGCAAGAAAATACAATGGAGAAAAGACAGCCTCTTCAATAAGTGGTGCTGGGAAAACTGGACAGCTACATGTAAAAGAATGAAATTAGAACACTATCTAACACCATACACAAAAATAAACTCAAAATGGATTAAAGACCTAAATGTAAGGCCAAACACTAAAACTCTTAGAGGAAAACATAGGCAGAACATTCTATGACATAAATCACAGCAAGATCCTTTTTGATCCACCTCCTAGAGAAATGGAAATAAAAACAAAAATAAATGGGACGTAATGAAACTTAAAAGCTTTTGCACAGCAAAGGAAAACGTAAGATGAAAAGACAACCCTCAGAATGGGAGAAAATATTTGCAAACGAAGCAACTGACAAAGGATTAAGCTCCAAAATATACAAGCAGCTCATGCAGCTCAATATCAAAAAAACGAACAACTCAATCCAAAAATGGGTGGAAGATCTAAATAGACATTTCTCCAAAGAAGACATACAGATTGCCAACAAACACATGAAAGAATGCTCAACATCACTAATCATTAGAGAAATGCAAATCAAAACCACAATGAGGTATCACATCACACTGGTCATAATGGCCATCATCAAAAAATCTACAAACAATAAATGCTGGAGAGGGTGTGGAGAAAAGGAAACCCTCCTGCACTGTTGGTGGGAATGTAAATTGATATAGCCACTATAGAGAACAGTATGGAGGTTCCTTAAAAAACTAAAAATAGAACTACCATATTGACCCAGCAATCCCACTACTGGGCATATACCCTGAGAAAACCATAATTCAATAAGAGTCATGTACCACAATGTTCACTGCAACACTATTTACAATAGCCAGGACATGGAAGCAACCTAAGTGTCCATCAACAGATGAATCGATAAAGAAGATGTGGCACATATATACAATGGAATATTGCTCTGCCATAAAAAGAAACAAAATTGAGTTATTTGTAGTGTGGATGGACCTAGAGTCTGTCATACAGAGTGAAGTAAGTCAGAAAGAGAAAAACAAATACCGTATGCTAACACATATATATAGAATCTAAAAAAAAAAAAGGTTCTGAAGAACCTAGGGGCAGGACAGGAATAAAGACGCAGACATAGAGAATGGACTTAGGGACACGGGGAGGGGGAAGGGTAAACTGGGACGAAGTGAGAGAGCAGCACTGACATATATACACTACCAAATGTAAAATAGATAGCTAGTGGGAAGCAGCTGCATAGCACAGGGAGATCAGCTCCACGCTTTGTGATGACCTAGAGGGGTGGGATATGGAGGGTTGGAGGGAGGCTCAAAAGGGAAGGGATATATATATACATATAGCTGATTCACTTTGTTGTACAGCAGAAACTAACCCAACATTGTAAAGCAATTATACTTCAATAAAGATGTAAGAAAAGCCAAGCCTAACTTCTTAACACTTATCCCTGAATATTATATAATTGACTAAAGATTCTTTTTAAAAAAAGTTACCAACCTTAAACTTAGTTTACAACGAGAGTAAACGTAAACCAGAGTAAAACTAACAGAATAGAACTTTTATTTAACCAAAAAGCACTAATACTTTTTTTTTGAGAGAAAATAATGAATAAAATAAATTGCAAGGCTTTAAAGAAGTCAATGTAAAATGAGACAAAAAAAAAAAAAGTCAACGTCCAAAGGATGCTCTGTTGCATGTACCAATTTAGCAACTAATACCACTGAATACTACTGTGTGATTGCAACTAATATTCAGAACCATAATCTAGGGCTTCCCTGGTGGCGCAGTGGTTAAGAATCCGCCTGCCAATGCAGGGGACATGGGTTCAAGCCCTGGTTCAGGAAGATCCCACATGCTGCAGAGCAACAAAGCCAGCGTGCCACAACTACTGAAGCCTGCGCATCTAGAGTCCATGCTCCGCAACGAGAGAAACCACCACAATAAGAAGCCTGCGCACCACAATGAAGAGTAGCCCCCACTCACCACAACTAGAGAAAGCCTGCGTGCAGCAACGGAGACCCAATGCAGCCAAAAATGAATAAATTAATTAAAAAAAAAAAAAAACAGAAAGAACCATAATCTATAACACCCTCAAATCACCGAAGAGATTCAATGAAGCTTACTAACCTGGGGAAGCACTAATATTAATAGGGTTTTCCAATAAGAGTTACAATTATGCTTTTCTGGCTATTCAGTTCATGAGATAATTTCAGTTAAATCCTCTAATCACAATTATAGGAAACTTTTAAGGTGTATAATCTTTCTGATATAGAACATGACTATTTAGCATGATTACTTCAAAGATCCTTAAATTTTTTTTTAAGGGACAGGGATACTTCTGATGTAAATCAGTAAACTACTTTCCATTGTAATCAATGATTTTCAACATTTTGCTTGTATCATCTATACCTGAGGTAAAGTCAACTATAAAGCATGACAGCTGCTCCTACTCTCAAGATTAGTGACCAGAGAACTTCTTAGTGAATTCTTAATATGATTCTAATAACAACATGATATTTTCCATAGTTCCAAACTGACTTTTATTATAATGCCATGTAACTTAAAAGTTAAAAGTATATCCTGTTACATTAGGTCAGAATATAGGGCGCTGTCAAAAAGTAGTCTGAAGGAATAAAAGGATTACAGTAATGGAATCTGTCAGTTTTTGAAATTAAGTTTAGATGAATGTTTCCTAAATTGTGAAACAGTAAGCCATGAAAGAAAGAATTTTTACATTGAAAAAAGCAATCTTTTAAAAACTGCTTTAATCACTTACATATATTTCTGTTTGCTGAGGTCTAAAGTTCCACTGGAGACTTGCATGCACATCTGCATTAAAGGTGACTTTAATGATGCGATCCTTAACAGGTACCATGTTTTCAATCTGGTCTGATGCATGACCTGCTACGGCCGATCCTCCAAGTCCAGTAGTCTAGGAAAAGACAACAAGGTACAATATAATATGCTAAACAATAATACAGAAGTTTTAGGTGCTGATGACCTATTTATTGGATGAAACAAAATTTTAAAAACTATTTAACTTTAATAATCCAGTAGCAGCAAAGTTTATATACTATCACTGGCCGTTTCCTATGAATGTGCCAATGGTTTGACCACTTTTTGGGTGTCAAGGGCCTATATTGGTTAAAGTCATATTATTCAGTAATCACTTGGTTATATGG
The DNA here is from genome assembly GCF_028021215.1 of Eschrichtius robustus. Lineage (NCBI taxonomy): Eukaryota > Metazoa > Chordata > Mammalia > Artiodactyla > Eschrichtiidae > Eschrichtius > Eschrichtius robustus. Next base: position 37,860,340 of record NC_090843.1, read on the forward strand.
CATGGTCAAAAATGAATCATTTGAAAGAGAGCGGACTCTCCACTGATAATAGAGCTCAGAATTTTTAGCTGAACTTTTCATTAAACATATATCCCCTTATTGTTAATATTTCATATCAACTATTATTAGAAATAAAATTTACCCACAATGCTGTCATTTCAATAAACTATTTAAATAATTCCATTTTTCCACATTCCTGTCTGGTCCTTTTTCATATCATAACTTTTAGAGCACAGATTAGTTTGTAGCTTCACTTCTGTAGTCTGCTTTTCTCAAGCATCATAAGTATTTTTCCATGTTGGTAAATATTTTTGTAAATTTTTTTCTGTATTTTTTTGTATAGTACATCTTTTATATATATATATATTACCAGTTAATCAGAGAACCTGATCTCTTTGGCCACTGAATCAACTAATCATGAGGCATCAGGATAATCTGTGATACTTCTTGTCTATCTTCATTGCCATTAATTATTTCCTTATCAGAGATGCTTAAAAAAAAATCATTCTTCTGATGCTTGAGGTTGCCAGAATTCTGGTCTCCAGATAATTAATCTGTTACTAAACCAGGAAAAAAATACCAAATTTGAGGCTAGTGAAGACTCCCAGCAAAATATAGTATTACCATCTTAGCTTGTTACACAAGTCAACCAGCTTCACTCAGCTGCCATGCAATATGAAGTTACATTATAACCCTACAAGATACATCAGAGGGCAAGCCTTTATTTACTCTTGCTTAATAGACAAGTATATACTTCTGCTCAAGAGGGCTAAGTTTTAAGATGTTTTCCTGAAGAACCTGAGTCACTTAAATAAAGATTCCTGAATGTTTTCTTTCTGACAGGCAGTCTTTGAATACAGATTCTTCAAATTAGTAAATGTGATGCTTTGAGAAATTAAACAATAGAAAAAGGCACTGAAAAGAAAATGTCCTGCGCTCCAGTTTAGTTCTGTCACTAGCTCTAAAAACTAACTAAATCTTACTTTCTTTGGGCTACACTTTCCATACTCATAAAATGAGCTCAGTGTATGAAGTGGTTTATATGATCCTTAATTTTTTGGCTCTGAAGTTCCGTGATTCCAAAAATAAAAGAGATGCTCTTTTGGAAACGTCACTACTAAACATCCAACTATGATTTAAGTTTAGGATTACAAATTACAATTGTTTTTACTTTCCTGCCCTGCACTTTCACCCAGGTGCATGAAATACTGTCATTCACTTCAGTTTGGGGCAGGGTTTCTCAATCTTGGAACTAATGACATTTAGGAGAGGATAATTCTTTGTTTTTCGTTTTTTTGGTGGTGGTGGGGGAATGGATCTGCCCTCTGCAGTGTTGGATGTTTAGCAGCATCCCTTAGCCTCTACCCACTAGATACCAGTAGCACCTTCCCCCCTTCACTTCCCAGGTTGTGACAACCTAAAATGTCTTCAGACATTGTTAAATATTGCCTGAAGAATAAAATCAACCACCCACCTTCCCCTGCCTACTCACCGGTGGTTTGGGGTGATCTACACTTGCTGTTTTAGATTCAGGTCTGCTTACGACTTAATCAACTGGTAGTTCTGGGATTCATGCTTGGTCCAGGCTGGCCTCTGATGAAAATTAATTCACATTCTACACTCATCCTCCAGAAATCAAGCTACAGCACTTTCCTACATAGATGCTGATATTAAGAGACTGAAAAGTCCTTCAGATTTCTGCTGTTTCAGTCATTATCGAAAATAAAGGCAAAAGTTAATCTTCATAAGGACAGGAGAAGTAAGCCAGGCATTAACAATAGAGGCAGGAAAGAGCAGTTAACCAGTGATTCCCAAACTCTTCTGAGCATTGGAATCTTTAAAAAATTACTCCTTCCTGACTCCCATTCCCAGACCTTCTGATTTAATTGGTTAGGGATGTGACCTGGGTGTCAGGATTTTGAAAAGCTCTCCAGGTGATTCCGATGTACAACAAAGTTTGGGAACCACTATCACTCACTCACTGAATGAACCCAATGTATAGCTCTCATTTATGGAATGTTTTTAAAACATAAATTCCTGACCCCTACCCACGTCTCCTAATCAGGATCTCTGGGGTACAGGAGCCCTGACATGTTTGTTTAAGAAGCCCCATGGGTGATCCTAATGCCCAGACAAAACAGCCAACTACTGATTAAGAACTTAGGAGAATACATATGAAATAGGTGAACTCTGCCTTTGCCCGTGGTCCTCAAACATTAGCCTGCATCAAAATCTGCTAGGGAACTTACTGAATACAGACTGCTGGGCCCTGCCCCCAGAGTTTCTGATTCAACAGTTCTGGAGTCGGACCCAACAATCTGCGCTCAAGTTCCCCTCCCAGGTAACGACGCTGCTGCTAGTCCTGGGGTCTGCACTTTGAGAACCACTGCACTAGAGTTTCTGATCTAAAAGGTAGCCCTGGGTAAGGACATTACAGTTACATATTAACAAGGGGGGAAAGCCTCGAAGTCCTAATTCATGCTAGTTTGCATGCATAAAAAGCTACTCCCAGTTTAACTACAAATAGCAAGCACACTCCCATTTCCAGGGTTAACCTTTGCACAGAAACCATGGTTTCTGTGGTTCACAGAATTAATGTATGAACATAAATTACATTTTAAAAGCGCGCCCGTGTGTGAACAGCAGGAGGGTAAGGCAGATCGCTGGATACCGTAGTACAGGTTGCAGACCTTTCCGGTGGTGTAGCTGAGATCGGGGAATTTCACTAGGCAGTGGAGTATAGGCACAATCACTTTAAGAACTCGGGTTCTACCGGCAGCCTTGTCACTTTCTTGGTGACCTTGGGCAAGTAAGTCACTTTCTAAGGCCTGTTTCCTTAGAAAGTGATTTTCTTTGGTAGATAATCTCGGACATCCCTCCAATACGGCACCGTGGAGCATCGCTGTCTAGGGAACTGCCCGCACCCCCGCCCCTCCAGACGGGCCGCCCAACGGGCAGCGCCGGCCCTACCTGGCAGTAGAGCCGGTAAAGGGGCACGGCGGCGTAGGACGCCCCCAGCATGCCCACGGCCGCCGCGGCCACATACGTGAGGACGGTCTTGTTCCGCCGCCGCCAATCCTCCTCCTGTGCGCGCGTGAAGGGGTTCGTGCTCTTCGGCCGCCGCGGCGGCTGCACCGCCAAGCTCGGGCGCCTCCATGTCCCGAGCCGTCTCAGCTCCCTCTCAGCACCCCCTGTCCCGCTCCTCCCCGACCTGAGACAAGACTCTACCCTCTCCGCAGCCCTGGTCGGGTTCCCAGGGTAGTTCCAGGGCCACCCGCAGAAAGCCACGCACCTCCATCCTGTACGCCAGAGCCCTCCCATAGCACGGAAAGAACGCCCGCCTGTCAGAGGCCAGAAGCCAGATCTCGCGAGGCCTGCTCTGTCTCGCGATCTCTGGGTTGAGCCAGCCGCTGCCTTGGCTATGGGGCTCCTCAGGTGGCGGCGTTTGTAGTGGGGCTACGGAGGCCGGGTTGCCGGGTAAGTTCGCGTTTTGCTTCTTGACTGTTCCTCCCATTTTGCTTCCCTCCAGTACCTATTTAAGTTACTTTTAGGAAAACGACTTGCGTTCTTCCGCGTGCTAGCCATCATCACGTGGGTTTGTGTCCCCGATCTTCCTAACCTCCAGCAGCCTTTGTCTAGACCCGGCGGACCCCAGCGGCCGCTGTCCCGCGCGGTCCTTTGACTGGGGTACTGTGGCCGCCGATCCGCTATTACTGCCCTGAGCTCCGGCTCGAGGATCACCTCTCCCAGGAAGTCTTCCTGTTTTAACCACAGCCCACTCGAACACTTGAACATCTACATTTTCCCAGCCCCTGGGAATCGGCTTCTACTGCTCTGATGTCCTATAACCATTTGCCCAGTGAAAATTAACCAGTTCTGGGGCGGGAGAGACGTTGTCCGACTGGTTTTTTGAGAGGATAGTGACCAGGATATGAGGATCATTTAAGGAAGGATTGAAGGAAATGGGGATGTTCATCTTGGAAAAGAAACGCATGGGGGGATGTAATAGCTTTCTTCAGTTGTGCTACAGGACAAACTAGGACCTGCGTGGGGCGGACGGCATAGGCAATTTTGCTGTAATGGAAGAAAGCATCTTTCAAGGAACTATAAAGTAGAGGTTAAGAGCTCAGATTCTGAGGTTACAGCAGGTCTACATTCATACCCGGGTCCTCACTATGGCCGTGTGTCCTTAGGTCAGTTATTTGGTCTTTTTAAAACTTAACGGCCTTACGTGTAAAATAAGAATCATAACAGTAAATGAGAATATGCATGTAAGTAATTTTCACAGTGTAAACATTTAGTAAACATTAGTCTTTATTGCTAATGTCCAGAGCAGGTATAATTATCCCCACTTCATGGATGAGGAAGCTGAAGTCCTGCCAAGTTAAATGACTTTGTCATTCAACATTTTATTTACTGTGCTCTCTTGTGGGCCAGACATTGTTCAACCTACTGGGCCTACGGCACAGAGAAAGTCAGAGAAGATCAGTTCAGTTATGGAGTGTGTCCTTTCTACTGAGGGACTCAGGAGAAAAGCAAGTAACAGACACATAAATAAGGGAATTTCAGATAACAGTACAGTGTGATTGAAAGTCAAGAGGAAGGGAAGTAAAGTAAGGTCTTTCTGAGGATGTGACATTTGAGCCTAGTCCTGAGTGATGATAAGGAGCAAACTACACAATGACAATTCCAAGTCATGCCAAGACCCCTAGGCAAGAAAGAGCTACTTGCCACTGAAGAACAAAAAGGAGGCCATCTCTTCCTAGCCTTGTGAGCAGGGAGAAAAGTGGTAGGAAATGGGTCAGAGCAGGTATACTGGGGCCAGATAATACAGAGCCTTATAAGCCATGTCCAAGGGTTTGTATTTTATTCTAAAAATAATACGAAGCATACAAGTGATACCTGATTCACATTTTTTAAAAGATATTGGTTATGGTGTGGAAAAGGGAAGGGAGCAAAAAAGAAAATAGAACAGTTAGGAGGCAGTTGCTGAAGTGCAGGTGAGTGATGATGGTCACCTTGAGAGAGTAACTGATTAACTGTGGTCACAGGGCCAGAAAATTAGAAACCAAAAAGAAAAAAGAAAAAAAAAAGTATCTTCTGACTTTTCTCCTTTTTTTTTTTTTTGTTGGTGTGTAGTTTCTGCTTTATAACAAAGTGAATCAGTTATACATATACATATATCCCCACATCTCTTCCCTCTTGCGTCTCCCTCCCTCCCACCCTCCCTATTCCACCCTTCTAGCTGGTCACAAAGCACCGAGCTGATCTCCCTGTGCTGTGCGACTGCTTCCCACTAGCTAGCTATTTTACATTTGGTAGTGTATATGTGTCAATGTATACACTACCACTCTCTCACTTTGTCCCTGCTTACCCTTCCCCCTCCCCGTGTCCTCATGACTTTTCTACTTTTACATGAAAATTTCAAGATTCTGTGATTCTACAGACTTATTCCTGTGTTATGAGAATGTTTGAAAATTTTTTTCATCTGTATCTACCTTAGTTCTTATACCAGATTGTCATCTCTTTCAGGACAAGACCTGTCATATTTTAAATTCCTTACAGCATAAACTCAAACCCCATGCAAACATTAATGTCACTGAAACCAACAAAACATTCCCTTTGACGTTCTTTTTTTCCAGGCAACCCTTCCATGTAGCAAGAGGTAGCAGCATAAATATGTCAATAATAGTGTCTTTGTTTTGTACTTTTATTTTGTTGTGTAATTGCAAATGAAATTACTCTTTTCCAAGGTACAGTAATCTTGATAGCAATAGAGCAGTGTTGGCTGCAGTTCTTGTGAGCCTGAGTGTGCTTGTGATGTTGCATAAATCATTATGGTAACTAATGCTAAGTAATGGGTTCTACCATGAATGGAATGGGAGCACCTCAGGCAAGGCTAGTACAACCCTGTCCTGCAAGAAGAGGTGTTGATTACAAACTTAAAACATCTGGGGCTGGACTGACGTTTCAGACTCAGCATCTTTTATTTGTAATATCATTTTTAGCAGTAAATAATTGAACCTTGTGAACCATTTCTAGTTAGCTATGATCATGTTCAATTTTACATAGTAGGTAAAATACATTGTTATTTTTCATACAAACCATTTTGGAGGATGGAGGTGAGTGAAATGGGTGAAGGTGGGAAAAGAAGGAAAAATGGGAAAAAAAACTGATAGTCACAATGTTTTCTTATCTGATTATTGGTTTTCAGGCTTTCTGACTTAAGGATTATAAAGACGTATTGTTTTTAAAATTTGGTTTGTGGGAGTTCCCTGGTGGTCCGGTGGTTAGGACTCAGTGCTTCCACTGCAGGTGGCATGGGTTCTATCCCCGATCTTGGAACTAAGATCTTGCAAGCCGCACGGCGTGGCCAAAAATAAAAAAATTTTGGTTTATAATTACATTTTTTAGTATTTTTGATGCATAAGTTAAGGACATTGCAATGTAAATCTTAATATGTTAGCCACTGAGCTGTATTTCCTAGCTGGCTGCCTAATAAAGCCATTTAGATCCATTTGGCAATTTGAAGTACCTAACAATTATTCCAACAGTACTAACAACTGTTTATTTGGTAGGTATTTATTGCAGTACTTTCCTTCTACCTAAAAGAGGAAGAGTAATACATTTGAGTAAATAGTAAGAACAAATGAATTGTAGTTTGCCTGAGAATAGACCGGATAATCACTGTTTTCCAATTAGTACACAATAATGGCATGAAGTTGCCGCAGTAAGTCTTGATATCCTAGTTTTTTTATTTCCTGGCAGCTTCCTTTTTTTTTGATATAAAAACAAAAAAGTAATTGTTTATATTAAATTATCATCATGTAGAATCCACTTTAAAGGGCTTCCCTGGTGGCGCAGAGGTTGAGAATCTGCCTGCCGATGCAGGGGACACGGGTTCGAGCCCTGGTCTGGGAAGATCCCACATGCCGCAGAGCAACTAGGCCCGTGAGCCACAATTACTGAGCCTGCGCGTCTGGAGTCTGTGCTCCGCAACAAGAGAGGCCGCAATAGTTAGAGGCCCGCGCACCGCGATGAAGAGTGGCCCCCACTTGACGCAGCTGGAGAAAGCCCTCGCACAGAAACGAAGACTTAACACATCAATAAATAAATAAATAAATAAATAAATAAATAAATAAATAAATAAAATTAAAAAAAAAAAGAAAGAATCCACTTTAAAAATGTGGAAATATTTGCAGATTTAATTTTTATTGGAGTATAGTTGATTTACAATGTTGTGTTAGTTTCAGGTGTACAGCAAAGTGAATCTGTTATACATACACATATACATATATCCACTCTTTTTTTGATTCTTTTCCCATATAGCCTGGCAGCTTCCTTTAAACCACATGTTTGAGAGGCTACTCCATTTAAAAGATCTTGAATAAGTTTATGTGATTGACAGATAAGGTGAAATGAAAACAGAAATTATTCATCAGTAGAAGGCATTTATTTTTTTCAAGTAACATTTATCAAGTTCAGGGCCAGCTTCATCGGTATGTGACCTATGCAGTCAGTCACACAGGCCTTGCTCACTTAGTTGGACCCTGTACTTGGTTTAATGCTCTGCTGTCACTTTCTTGAAATTGTTAATAATTTTTTTTTAACAAGGGGCTTCGCATTTTCATTTTGTACTGCCCCCTTCCCCCAATTGATTATATCCCAAATGAACTGACTGACATTCTGACATAATTCAGGCTAGGGTATAGTCAGCCTACCTAGAATAAGCAGAAGTTAAAGGTAAGAGATAAGGCAAAAGGCAAATTCAGATCTCCTGAGAACAGTCAGGTTGTACGAAATAAGATCAAGCAAAAATTCCTATTTCTTACATGACGCCTAAGACTCTAAGTACTCTAGACCCTGCCTACTTCTCTAACTTCATCTCCTCTCTCTCCCCATTCATCATGCTCCAGTCACACTTTTTTTGTTCTGTAAACATCCCAAATTTTTTGCTGCCTTGAGACGTTCTCTGCCTGGAATACTTGGTCCCTCAGTTTTTCTCCTGGCTGACCTATTATTTGGATCTTAGATGGAACTCTAGTACCCAATCTAAATTAGCTCTCCTTTGTCCAGTCGCATATGATCATATCACCTTTCAGTATCTGAAATCTAGTTCATGTTGTTTCCGTTTTTGTTATTTTTCTCCCAGCGCTAGCATGTAGATGCCATAAAAGCATAGGCCTTGGCTTTTTTGGCATAATATCATAAGCATTTAGCACAGTGCATGCACATGATTGTACTGAGCCAGTGATTGGCAAGCAGAGGGCAGTCAGGTAGTCTAAGGAAACTTGTGAGAGCAGTGAGCTGTTGGTCTGATGAAGATCTTCTTTCAAGAAGCCCAGGACTCCTTCTTTGAAGCAGTTTTCTGTGTTTCCCACTGGGTTGGGCTGTGGGTTACAAGCAGATGCTATTCATCCACCTCCAAGACAAATGAGTAGCATTCCTGACCTGCTTAGATTCTTGAAAATCTAAGAAAAAAATGTACCACCAGGGGGAATATTGCCTTTGGGTACAGAATCAAGGAGATAGTAAAATAACCCTTTGACCGATTTTTTATATCTTGATTTCCTGAAACTTTCATGCCATTTTAAAAGATCAGTTAAAGCTTAGCCCAGAGAAGGGAGTCATTCCTGATTTTTGCCGATGTTCTTAAACAACCCTAGGATAATATAAATAGCTAATGCTGTCTTGAAGAATTTCTGCTGTCATAAGGTGTACAAGTTGTCACAGTTCCTAAACATTGTTATTTTCTTATATGTGTGTTTCTTCAAGTATAATACTGAATCTATAGGTCTAACTTTACAATAAGCGATATTGACATTTTTAATATTAGTTCCAGTGAATTTATAAATAGGAGGCATTTCTAATTTGTCAGTCACAGAATCCAGACAGATAACTTATTGGGTAGGCCTCCTTCTCCCTTAAAATGACCTTAATGTAAAATTTCACTGTTTCCTAAGAAAAAGCCTCCTTGATCTCCTTTTTTTTCTCTTTTTTTTTTCCTTTCTAATGACATAAGCATAAGCTGTCACACTCAGTAATGAACTAAAGATCCCCAGTCACTTGATTGAAATAATCTGGTGAGTCTTCAAAGACATTTAGATGTATATGACTCGATAGCTTCTGACAAAGCACCTTTCTCATATGCTTTTTAAGATGATGATGATGATGATGATGATGATGGAGGACGTAGAAGAGGAGGGAGAGGGGAGAGACTGTTTGGGTTTAGTATTGAGCCAATAAATCTCTCCTCCACTGTTACAACACCTGTCCTTTGTCTCTTCTGTTTACCTTTTCACTTTAGAGGAACAACTAAAAGACAGAGTTCCTTGGCAACATAGCTTGTTAAGAACTTTGAAGTAGATATTAAAAGTACTTTGGGGGCTTCCCTGGTGGCGCAGTGGTTGGGAGTCCTGCCGATGTAGGGGACACGGGTTCGGGCCCTGGTCTGGGAGGATCCCACGTGCCGCGGAGCGGCTGGGCCCGTGCGCCACAGCTGCTGAGCCTGCGCGTCTGGAGCCTGTGCTCCGCAACGAGAGAGGCCGCGATGGTGAGGGGCCCGCGCACCGCGATGAGGAGCGGCCCCCGCTTGCCGCGGCTAGGGAGGGCCCTGGCACAGAAACGGAGACCCAACACAGCCATAAATAAATAAATAAATAAATAAAATTAAAAAAAAAAAAAGTACTTTGTCAAGGGAGGATGAGAATTAGGTTCTTGCTTATAAAGCTCTTATGAGTCTATTCTAGAGTTATTTTCATCTTTGTAATGATAACTCAGTAAGTCTTCTAATTAATTAATTGTAAGCTGTATGTGTATATGTATTGAAGTGTTAAATAAGATGCACTTAGATATAAACGAACATATTGCAGTTACACAATTTTCAACTAAAATCTAATATATGAATTGGGCCTGTTTTTCCTTAAACTAGTTTACTAGAAACACTAAAAAATAAAGACATTAAATCATGTGATAGAATTTGGGGTGAAAGGGATTGTTTTCAAGAAGATTTTACTAAGCTTTCCAAAAACAGTTTTTATCCTTTACAAAATAATAGGTGTTTTAAAAGGCATTAAGTTAATAGAAAAAATATCAAAATGCCTAGGAATTAAATAAATAAGAAATGTGCAAGACCCATATGAAGACACTTTAAAACACTGCAGAAGGTCACAAAAGAAGACTTGAACAAAAGGAAAGATATACCAAGTACTGTGACAGGAAAAATCAAAAAGATAGATACCAGTGCTTCCTCAATCAATTTGTAAATTTAATGTGATTCCCAACAATTAGCTTTTTTTTTTTAAAAAAAAACAAGAAGATTTAGATGTTAATGTGTAAAAATAACCAAAAATAGCCAGGAAAACTTGGCTGAAAAAGAGCAGTGAGCATTGTCCTTACCAGATATGAAAACATATTATAAAGCTTCTATCATTAAAATAAAATAGTGTTGGTACATGAATACGTAGAATAACAAATGGGCCAGAATAAAAAAGTACAGTAGTAGACCCAAGTACTTATGAGATCTGGTGTATGATGAAGGTTGCATCTCTAATCACATTTAATAAATGTGATTGAGACAACTGAGTGATCTTCTTGGGGGAGAAAATAAGAGTTGGATCTATACCTTATACTGTAGGTGGATTCCAAATGGATCAAAGATTTTAGAATGAAACTGTAAGAAAATATGAGAGTTCTTTGTAACTTTGTGGAGTGGGCAAGGACTTTCATTTGACTTAAACCAAAAATCATAAAAGAAAAGATAAATTTAGCCACAAACGTTTGCATAACCAAAAAAAAAAAATCTAAGAACAAGAGGAGGAAGATATACTTGCAATTCTTAGTGCAGACAGAGGAATAATCTCCCTAGGATTTAAGAACTAGAAACTAGACAGTAAAAAGCTAACAATGAATAGGAAAATTGGCAAAAGATAGGAAAACACAGTTCACATAAAAGGTTCTGAAAGCATAAAAAAAAATGCTCAGCCTCACTCAGACTACATTAAGATACCATTTTCATCAATATGACTGTCAAAATCCAAGTAATATAGTATACCATGTTGGTGAGGATTTGGAATACCAGGCACTATTATTGATGGAGGCACTATTATTGATGGAATGGTAAATAGTACAACCCTGATGGAGAGCAGTTTGGCATTTTCTGTCAAAATAGCAAGTGTGTATAAACTCTGATTTTTGTAAATTTATCTTACAGATAGATTTGTACATGTGTAATGTGACCTATATATAAAGATTTCATTATAGCAATAGCAAAAAAATTGAAACAATTTAAATATCTATCAATAAGGGAATAAATAAATATGGTCCATCCATAAAATGGAATACTATACAGCTGTGAAAATAAATTAGTATGCTATGTAAAAATATGAAAAGAATTCCAAGTTATATATTAAGTTAAAGAAAAAAAGAAACAGGTTGCACAGTAGTGTATGTAGTATGCAGGACTACCACACGCTCCAGAGTACCTGTTCACATCAGAGTCTGTATGACCCATACCCTCTGTATTGTACAGTGTACAACCTGAACAGCTGGGTGCTTTGTGCCTGATTGCAGCTACTTTCTGCATCAAAAAAATGTCAAGGAATCTGAATATTTATTTATATTTGTTTATTTGTATGTAAAAGAACTAAAAGGATTCACAAGAAACTAAAAGAGTGGGTACCTAAGTGTGAAAATGGTGTGGAGCTGGATAGGACAGAGATATACATCCATAATATATAACCACATTGGAATGTATTAACTATTATTTAAATTTTAAAAATATAATGTTTCATATGGCATTATTATAGTTTAATCAAGTTAACACTTACCATCATTTCTGTCAGATGTTTTTATCCCTTTCCCTTTTATATTCTCTATTTTTGGTCTGGTAAAAAGAACTAGTTTTAGAAAATACTGAATGTCGTGTCTCTGAGAATATAAATTATTAAGTCTGTTATTCAGACATCATGTGCATGATAGGCAGATTTTTATCTGATGAGATTTTTAATTGTATGGAATGAAAACTTCTAATGCAATCATAAGAGAGTTGTGTATCAAAGTAAAGCTCTAATTTAAGTTTTCCAGAATAGAGTCAGCTTATAAAACAAGATATTTTCCCCCAGTGTTCCACTATCTCTGTTTTTGCTGACCTAACCTTTTCCCCCTATGAGTCAGCAACCTAGAAAAACAAAATATTTTCCTTGAATGGTCGTATTTTTAGTAAAAGAATAGAATATTTTCTTTGTGTCATTCATTAATACTGTGAAGTTGGGGGGTTGGGGTGGATGTGTAACATTACTAGAACCCCTATCGATTGAGGGCCTTGCTCGCTTGTATAAAGGAAGGAGTAGGAAACAAGTAAAGAAGAGGGAAGGAAAAGGCATTTTATGATTTTTAAGGATATGACAATGGATACCTTGTTCATGTGGAGAGAAAAAAAAAAGCCTGATGTTTGGATGGATAAGATTAAACCCATTTCATTATTGTAAAGAACTTTAATCAGTAGTATCATCTTCATAGAGACTTCCCTGGCGGTCCAGTGGTTAAGTCTCCATGCTTCCACTGCAGGGGGCACAGGTTCAATCCCTGGTTGGGGCACTAAGATCCTGCATGCTGTGTGACACAGCCAAAAAAAAAAAAAAAAAAAAAATGGTATCATTTTCATAGAAGAGAGACAGCATATTACTACATTAATTAACACTCTCTTATCCTACTTTGTTGGAGGATGACATTTTTCCACATAAATTAATTTTCCAGCATCCTGTAGCAGAAAAAGCTTGTGTTTGAAACCAGGCAGAACTGGATTCAAATTCCACTTTATAACTGTTTAGCACTGTGGCCATGGACAAGTCACATAGCTTCTCCATTAACTGATTTTCTCATATGTAAAATGGGTTAATATTACCTGCCTTTTGGGGCTCCTCTGAGGATAAAATCCTCTAGTATGATGCCTGTCTGTGTTGCTGTTTCATGACGACTCCTCCATTCTGGGTTAGGTGGCCTTCCTCCATGCCCCCAGCACCCTGTGAATACCACTGTCAGAGCACTTAGCACCCTCCTGATGTCTGTTTATTTGACTGTCTCTGGGGATAGACTCTTTTCTTTTTATCTCACCTCCAGCATTTAGGACAATGACAGGTATGTTAGGTGAATGAAATAATTTAAAAACTGAAATTTCATTTTAATAGTTTAAAGTAGAAAAAAAATTAAATGACACTGTATGGAATCTATTATAGAATTTAACAATGACACATCCATTATACTTGGATATGTTCCATGACCTGGGGACCCAGCACCCAGTTAAGACAAATCACTACTGCATGGGGATCTTACTCACTTTGGTAACACTGTGAAGACAGCCCAATTTTTTACATCTCCCTTAATCCTCAGGGCAACCCTTTTAGCTAGGTGTTATTATTCCTACCTTAATATGAAGAGACGCCAGGAGGTTAGGTAACTATTCTAAGGCTGTATGGCTAGCATATAGCGGTATTGCCATTTGAACTCAGCTTTTTTTTACTTAATTCTAATGCATTTTCCATGATATTAAATAAGATAAATACATTTGAAATACTTAGCACAGTGTGTGACACATGGTGCCAATAGATGGTAGTTGCTATTATTATTGTTATATCAAAACTTCCTCACTGAAGGTTTGGGAATCTGCTCTATTCTGCTATATTATTAAAGCAGTCTATAATGAACTTATAAAAACTTACTTTTAGAATTTAACTCTCTTCCACGGCTGCATTAGTCTTGTGGACCACTGCAGCAGCTCTTGACTCTGAGTTATTACTCTGTCAAGCCCTAGGATTGTAAGCTCTTCCCTCAAGTTTCCCCTCCTGCCCCCATGGGGTACTGAGTAACCTTCTTGCTTCCTGGCCATCGGACTTTTGCTGCTGACAGCGCTTGGTGGCTTCATTTCCCTGCTACTGTTGATCTGTGTGCTCCCACTGTTTCCGTTGCTTGCTACCACAGGGGCTGTGAAAGTTGAAGCAGGTTTTTTGTTGTTTTTTTTTTTAAACATCTTCATTGGAGTATAATAGCTTTACAGTGGTGTGTTAGTTTCTGCTGTATAACAAAGTGAATCAGTTATACATATACATATATCCCCATATCTCCTCCCTCTTGCGTCTCCCTCCCTCCCACCCTCCCTATCCCACACCTCTAGGTGGTCACAAAGCACAGAGCTGATCTCCCTGTGCTATGCGGCTGCTTCCCACTAGCTAGCTATTTTACGTTTGCTAGTGTATATATGTCCATGCCACTCTCGCACCCTGTCACATCTCACCCCTCCCCCTACCCATATCCTCAAGTCCATTCTCTAGTAGGTCTGTGTCTTTATTCCCGTCTTGCCACTAGGTTCTTCATGACCTTTTTTTTTTCTTAGATTCCATATATATGTGTTAGCATACTGTATTTGTTTTTCTCTTTCTGACTTACTTCACTCTGTATGACAGACTCTAACTCCATCCACCTCACTACAAATCCCTCCATTTCATTTCTTTTTATAGCTGAGTAATATTCCATTGTATATATGTGCCACATCTTCTTCATCCATTCATCCGATGATGGACACTTAGGTTGCTTCCATGTCCTGACTATTGTAAATAGAGCTGCAATGAACATTTTGGTACATGACTCTTTTTGAATTATGGTTTTCTCAGGGTATATGCCCAGTAGTGGGATTGCTGGGTCATATGGTAGTTCTATTTGTAGTTTTTTAAGGAACCTCCATACTGTTCTCCATAGTGGCTGTATCAATTTACATTCCCACCAACAGTGCAAGAGTGTTCCCTTTTCTCCACACCCTCTCCAGCATTTATTGTTTCTAGATTTTTTGATGATGGCCATTCTGACCGGTGTGAGATGATATCTCATTGTAGTTTTGATTTGCATTTCTCTAATGATTAATGATGTTGAGCATTCTTTCATGTGTCTGTAGGCCATCTGTATATCTTCTTTGGAGAAATGTCTCTTTAGGTCTTCTGCCCATTTTTGGATTGGGTTGTTTGTTTTTTTGTTATTGAGCTGCATGAGCTGCTTGTAAATCTTGGAGATTAATCCTTTGTCAGTTGCTTCATTTGCAAATATTTTCGCCCATTCTGAGGGTTGTCTTTTGGTCTTGTTTATGGTTTCCTTTGCTGTGCAAAAGCTTTCAAGTTTCATTAGGTCCCATTTGTTTATTTGTGTTTTTATTTCCATTTCTCTAGGAGCTGGGTCAAAAAGGATCTTGCTGTGATTTATGTCATAGAGTGTTCTGCCTATGTTTTCCTCTAAGACTTTGATAGTGTCTGGCCTTACACTTAGGTCTTTAATCCATTTTGAGTTTATTTTTGAGTATGGTGTTAGGGAGTGTTCTAATTTCATACTTTTACATGTACCTGTCCAGTTTTCCCAGCACCACTTATTGAAGAGGCTGTCTTTTCTCCACTGTATATGCTTGCCTCCTTTATCAAAGATAAGGTGAGTATAGGTGCGTGGGTTTATCTCTGGGCTTTCTATCCTGTTCCATTGATCTATATTTCTGTTTTTGTGCCAGTACCAAACTGTCTTGATTACTGTCGCTTTGTAATATAGTCTGAAGTCAGGGAGCCTGATTCCCCCAGCTCCATTTTTCGTTCTCAAGATTGCTTTGGCTATTCGGGGTCTTTTGTGTTTCCATACAAATTGTGAAATTTTTTGTTCTAGTTCTGTGAAAAATGCCAGTGGTAGTTTGATAGGGATTGCACTGAATCTGTAGATTGCTTTGGGTAGTAGAGTCATTTTCACAATGTTGATTCTTCCAATCCAAGAACATGGTATATCTCTCCATCTATTTGTATCATCTTTAATTTCTTTCATCAGTGTCCTATAATTTTCTGCATACAGGTCTTTTGTCTCCTTAGGTAGGTTTATTCCTAGATATTTTATTCTTTTTGTTGCAATGGTAAACGGGAGTGTTTTCTAAATTTCACTTTCAGATTTTTCATCATTAGTGTATAGGAATGCAAGAGATTTCTGTGCATTAATTTTGTATCCTGCTACTTTACCAAATTCATTGATTAGCTCTAGGAGTTTTCTGGTAGCATCTTTAGGATTCTCTATGTATAGTATCATGTCATCTGCAAACAGTGACAGCTTTACTTCTTCTTTTCCGATTTGGATTCCTTTTGTTTCTTTTTCTTCTCTGATTGCTGTGGCTAACACTTCCAAAACTATGTTGAATAATAGTGGTGAGAGTGGGCAACCTTGTCTTGTTCCTGATCTTAGTGGAAGTGGTTTCAGTTTTGCACCATTGAGGACAATGTTGGCTGTGGGTTTGTCATATATGGCCTTTATTATGTTGAGGAAAGTTCCCTCTATGCCTACTTTCTGCAGGGCTTTTATCATAAATGGATATTGAATTTTGTCGAAAGCTTTCTCTGCATCTATTGAGATGATCATATGGTTTTTCTCCTTCAATTTGTTAATATGATGTATCACGTTGATTGATTTGCATATATTGAAGAATCCTTGCATTCCTAGGATAAACCCCACTTGATAATGGTGTATGATCCTTTTAATGTGCTGTTGGATTCTGTTTGCTAGTATTTTGTTGAGGATTTTTGCATCTATATTCATCAGTGATATTGGCCTGTAGTTTTCTTTCATTGTGACATCTTTGTCTGGTTTTGGTATCAGGGTGATGGTGGCCTCGTAGAATGAGTTGGGGAGTGATCCTCCCTCTGCAATATTTTGGAAGAGTTTGAGAAGGATAGGTGTAAGCTCTTCTCTAAATGTTTGATAGAATTCGCCTGTGAAACCATCTGGTCCTGGGCTTTTGTTTGTTGGAAGATTTTTAATCACAGTTTCAATTTCAGTGCTTGTGATTGGTCTGTTCATATTTTCTATTTCTTCCTGGCTCAATCTCGGCAGGTTGTGCATTTCTAAGAATCTGTCCATTTCTTCCATGTTGTCCATTTTATTGGCATAGAGTTGCTTGTAGTAATCTCTCATGATCGTTTGTATCTCTGCAGTGTCAGTGGTTACTTCTCCTTTTTCATTTCTAATTCTATTGATTTGAGTCTTCTCCCTTTTTCTCTTGATGAGTCTGGCTAATGGTTTATCAATTTTGTTTATCTTCTCAAAGAACCAGCTTTTAGTTTCATTGATCTTTGCTATTGTTTCCTTCATTTCTTTTTCATTTATTTCTGATCTGATCTTTATGATTTCTTTCCTTCTGCTAGCTTTGGGGTTTTTTTGTTCTTCTTTCTCTAATTGCTTTAGGTGCAAGGTTAAGTTGTTTATTCGAGATGTTTCCTGTTTCTTGATGTAGGCTTGTATTGCTATAAACTTCCCTCTTAGCACTGCTTTTGCTGCATCCCCTAGGTTTTGGGTCGTCGTGTCTCCATTGTCATTTGTTTCTAGGTATTTTTTGATTTCCGCTTTGATTTCTTCAGTGATCACTTCGTTATTAAGTAGTGTATTGTGCAGCCTCCATGTGTTTGTATTTTTTACAGATCTTTTCCTGTAATTGATATCTAGTCTCATAGCATTGTGGTCGGAAAAGATACTTGATACGATTTCAATTTTCTTAAATTTACCAAGGCTTGATTTGTGCCCCAAGATATGATCTATCCTGGAGAATGTTCCATGAGCACTGGCGAAAAATGTGTATTCTGTTGTTTTTGGGTGGAATGTCCTATAAATATCAATTAAGTCCATCTTGTTTAATGTATCATTTAAAGCTTGTGTTTCCTTATTTATTTTCATTTTGGATGATCTGTCCATTGGTGAAAGTGGGGTGTTAAAGTCCCCTACTATGATTGTGTTGCTGTTGATTTCCCCTTTTATGGCTGTTAGTATTTGCCTTATGTATTGAGGTGCTCCTATGTTGGGTGCATAAATATTTACAATTGTTATACCTTCCTCTTGGATCGATCCCTTGATCATTATATAGTGTCCTTCTTTGTCTCTTGTAATAGTCTTTATTTTAAAGTCTATTTTGTCTGATATGAGAATTGCTACTCCAGCTTTCTTTTGATTTCCATTTGCATGGAATATCTTTTTCCATCCCCTCACTTTCAGTCTGTATGTCTCCCTTGGTCTGAAGTGGGTCTCTTGTAGACAGCATATATATGGGTCTTGTTTTTGTATCCATTCAGCCAGTCTGTGTCTTTTGGTGGGAGCATTTAATCCATTTACATTTAAGGTAATTATCGATATGTATGTTCCTATTCCCATTTTCTTAAATGTTTTGGGTTTGTTATTGTAGGTGTTTTCCTTCTCTTGTGTTTCTTGCCTAGAGAAGTTCCTTTAGCATTTGTTGTAAAGCTGGTTTGGTGGTGCTGAATTCTCTTAGCTTTTGCTTGTCTGTAAAGGTTTTAATTTCTCCATTAAATCTGAGTGAGATCCTTGCTGAGTAGAGTAATCTTGGTTGTAGATTTTTCTCTTTCATCACTTTAAGTATGTTCTGCCACTCCCTTCTGGCTTGCAGGGTTTCTGCTGAAAGATCAGCTGTTAACCTTATGGGGAGTCCCTTGTGTGTTATTTGTTGTCTTTCCCTTGCTGCTTTTAATATGTTTTCTTTATATTTAATTTTTGATAGTTTGATTAATATGTGTCTTGGCATGTGTCTCCTTGTATTTATCCTGTATGGGACTCTCTGTGCTTCCAGGACTTGATTAACTATTTCCTTTCCCATATTGAGGAAGTTTTCAACTATAATCTCTTCAAATATTTTCTCAGTCCCTTTCTTTTTCTCTTCTTCTTCTGAGACCCCTATAATTCGAATGTTGGTGCTTTTAATGTTGTCCCAGAGGTCTCTGAGACTGTCCTCAGTTCTTTTCATTCTTTTTTCTTTATTCTGCTCTGCAGTAGTTATTTCCACTATTTTATCTTCCAGGTCACTTATCCGTTCTTCTGCCTCAGTTATTCTGCTATTGATCCCTTCTAGAGTATTTTTAATTTCATTTATTGTGTTTTTCATCATTGCTTGGTTCCCCTTTAGTTCTTCTAGGTCCTTGTTAAATGTTTCTTGCATTTTGTCTATTTCTATTTCCAAGATTTTGGACCATCTTTACTATCATTATTCTGAATTCTTTTTCAGGTAGCCTGCCTATATCCTCTTCATTTGTTAGGTCTGGTGTGTTTTTACCTTGCTCCTTCATCTGCTGTGTGTTTTTCTGTCTTCTCATTTTGCTTATCTTACTGTGTTTGGGATCTCCTTTTCACAGGCTGCAGGTTCGTTTTTCCTGTTGTTTTTGGTATCTGTCCCCAGTGGCTAAGGTTGGTTCAGTGGGTTATGTAGGCTTCTTAGTGGAGGGGACTAGTGCCTGTGTTCTGGTGGATGACGCTGGATCTTGTCTTTCTGGTGGGCACGTCCACGTCTGGTGGTGTATTTTGGGGTGTCTGTGGCCTTATTATGATTTTAGGCAGCCTCTCTGCTAATGGATGGGGCTGTGTTCCTGTCTTGCTAGTTGTTTGGTATAGGTTGTCCAGCACTGTAGCTTGCTGGTCGTTGAGTGAAGCTGGGTCTTGATGTTGAGACTGAGATCTCTCAGAGATTTTCGCCATTTGGTAGTATGTGGCACTGGGCGGTCTCTTGTGGACCAGTGTCCTGAGGTTGGGTCTCCCACCTCAGAGGCACAGCCCTGATGTCTGGCTGGAGCACCAAGAGCCTTTCATCCACACGGCTCAGAATAAAAGGGAGAAAAAAATAGAAAGAAAGAAAGAAAGGATAAAATAAAATAAAATATAATAAAATAGTAAGATAAAATAAAATAAAGCTATTAAAATAAAAAATAAAAGAATTATTAAGAAAAAATTTATGAAGGAAAAAAATTTTTAATTTTTTAAAATAAAAAATAAGAAAAAAATTATTAAGAAAAAAAAATTTTTAAGTAGGGAAAAAAACAAAATAAAACAGACAGACCGAACCCTAGGACAAATGGTACAAGCAAAGCTATACAGACAAAATCTCACCTAGAAGCATACACATACACACTCACAAAAAGAGGAAAATGGGAAAAAATAATATATCCAGCTCCCAAAGTCCACCTCCTCAATTTGGGATGATCCGTTGTCTATTCAGGTATTCAACTGATGCAGGTACATCAAGTTGTTTGTGGAGCTTTAATCCGCTGCTTCTGAGGCTGCTGGGAGAAATTTCCCTTTCTCTTCTTTGTTCGTACAGCTCCCGGGGTTCAGCTTTGGATTTGGACACGCCTCTGTGTGTAGGTCGCCTGAGGGCGTCTGTTCTTTGCTCACACAGGACGGGGTTAAAGGAGCAGCTGCTACGGGGGCTCTGGCTCACTCAGGCGGCGGGGAGGGAGGGGTACGGATGCGGGGCGAGCCTGCGGCGGCAGAGGCCAGCGTGACGTTGCAGCAACCTGAGGCGCGCTGTGCGTTCTCCCGGGGAAGTTGTCCCTGGATCACGGGACCCTGGCAGTGGCGGGCTGCACAGGCTCCCGGGAGGGGTGGTGTGGAGAGTGACCTGTGCTCGCCCACAGGCTTCTTGGTGGCGGCAGCAGCAGCCTTAGCATCTCATGCCCGTCTCTGGAGTCCGCGCTGATAGCCACAGCTCGCGCCCATCTCTGGAGCTCATTTAGGCGGCGCTCTGAATCCCGTCTCCTTGCGTGCTGCGAAACAAAGAGGCAAGAAAAAGTCTCTTGCCTGTTCGGCAGCTCCAGACCTTTTTCCGGACTCCCTCCCGGCTAGCTGTGGCGCACTAGCCCCCTTCAGGCTGTGTTCACGCAGCCAACCCCAGTCCTCTCCCTGGGATCCGATCTGCGAAGCCCAAGCCTCAGCTCCCAGCCCCGCCCACCCCGGTGGGTGAGCAGACAAGCCTCTCGGGCTGGTGAGTGCCGGTCGGCACCGATCCTCTGTGCGGGAATCTCTCCGCTTTGCCCTCCGCACCCCTGTGGCTGCGCTCTCCTCCGTGGCTCCGAAGCTTCCCCCCTCTGCCACCCGCAGTCTCCGCCTGAGAAGGGGCTTCCTAGTGTGAGGAAACCTTTCCTCCTTCACAGCTCCCTCCCACTGGTGCAGGTCCCGTCCCTATTCTTTTGTCTCTGTTATTTCTTTTTTCTTTTGCCCTACCCAGGTACGTGGGGAGTTTCTTGCCTTTTGGGAGGTCTGACGTCTTCTGCCAGCGTTCAGTGGGTGTTCTGTAGGAGCAGTTCCACGTGTAGATGTATTTCTAATGTATCTGTGGGAAGGAAGGTGATTGCCGCGTCTTACTCTTCCGCCATCTTGCCCAGACATTGAAGCAGGTTTTTAACACCCAGAACAGTGATACAATTCTGTGTTAGTATCCCAGAAGGTTGTTGGCTCTTTCTTCAGAGTCCATTTACTTTATTGACAGAAGAATCTAGGATTTCTCTCACATAAGTAGTTGGAGAAGAGATGGGATAATCCCCTTGATTTTAGTTCTCCACCTCAGTTTCACTGTCCCTAGTACTTTGGGTTCCTGATTCCCCAACCTCTCTGGGATTCTACAAGATATGTTCCTCAACATCTCTAGCTGTTTTATATGCCAGAATTTTGCCATGAATCAGTTATGGTGTGCTGAGTTAGTGATTGCCCCTCAGCTTCTTAGAGGTATAACATGCCACCTCTGTTTACCCCAGTACACCGTACAAGTATTACCATTTTCTATATGTGTGCTCAAACTTAAAAGTGTTTACAAAGCCTTTCCCTAGCTTTCAGCTTCTTCAGGCCTCCTTTATCAATTATCACCCTACCATCTATTTTTTGTCTTCCAGAAATTTATTGAAACTTTTCATCTCATGGCTCTTCTTTCATTTTTTCTCTAACATTATGAGTTTATACTGTTTGTAACCCTTTACTTTTATATGAGTAGGCTCTTGGAGGAAAAGAAGATACATGCCAAGGTCAAGCTGCCATTTTTAACTGAAAATTGGATTTTTAAAAAAATTTAACTTTACTAGAGTATAATTGATTTATAACAAACAGCACATATTTATAGTGAGACAGTTTGGTAAGTTTTGACATGTGTATCCATTTGTAAAACCATCACTACTACCTACTGTACCTTTGAAGAAACTGATGCTTGGAGAAGCCTAGAAGTTCAAATTGGAATCCAGGTCTGTCTGATGTCAAGTTCCATGCTGTGGGCTCTGAAGCCTGAGTTCTAGTTGGGAAAACAACCATTGACTATTTCTCATTTGTGTAGGGAAAGTACACAATCTCTCTGAATCTAGCTACTCATTTCTTTAATAAGAGGGCTGTGCTAAGTGATCCTAAGGTGTTTTTCAACTTCAGGTTTCTATACTTTATTTATGTTTCTTATACAGAAGTGGTAAATCTGTTCAAATACAGTTTTTAAATTAAATGAAACTGCACTATTCTCTATAATTTTCACAGTGGAGCTATATGAGACATTAAAATAATATTTTTTTTCTTTTTATAGGAAAGTATTTAAGAAGCTCATGGAGTAATATGAGTCAGAGTAATATAGGATCTGCAGGAAGTCCCTCAAGATAGTTGGTGAGACAGTAGGAA
This sequence comes from Eschrichtius robustus, assembly GCF_028021215.1. NCBI lineage: Eukaryota > Metazoa > Chordata > Mammalia > Artiodactyla > Eschrichtiidae > Eschrichtius > Eschrichtius robustus. Next base: position 37,882,822 of record NC_090843.1, read on the forward strand.
TTTGTGTTTTCTTCAAAGTGTATTGTATAATTATTTTGCAGACATTCTGACTGTAAAATTCCTAGCCTTGTGCTCACAAGAGACATTTTCCTCAGTCTTTTATTATTATGTGGTTTTTAAGCTTAGTAACGGTGGAAGCTATAATAGTTACCTAAAGCTTAACTGTATTCTTCACTTCTGCTAGAAAATACAGATTTTTATATAGCTATAGATATTGATAATGATATAGATATAGTCCTATAGCTCTATCTAGCTTTCTATCTACAGAACTGCCTTTACATTTCTCAGATATTATCAGCAATGACTAAAATGCCATAGCCCAACATATATAAAATACATCTATCATCTATACACAGGCACATATTGTTTACATGCCAAGTATATGTAATGTTTTTATGCACAGTTAAAATCAAATTTGACTGTTCTAAGATATGACAGTTTATTTTCTACTTCTCCAATCTTAGGAAAAGAAGAATTTATAGACTCTTCGTCAAGATCTTCATTTATACAGCTGTTAAATCCAAGGCTACAGTGGTAGTGAAACCATGAATAAAAATACATCTGCCGTAGTATCATCCGGGCTACTTGAAAAGTAATTGCTAAATTAAATTTAATATGTTTGAACTATCATAGTTTAAAATATGTAGAATATTAATGAACATTTGGTGGAAAGTTTTATACAGCTACCTACCTGTGGTCTAAGATAGTGGTAATGAAAAGGTTGATCAGAGCTTTCTATGTAAATCAGGGTAAAGGACAAATTATGCATTCTCTTTTAGAATTATTTATATAGACTGCTTTTTAAAAATTTGATCTGATTTTTTGAATACCTAAAATATTTTATAATTCCAGTATAAAAATAACATAATGTTAAGATTAACATTTGCTGACTAACAAACCAGCTCAAAGTACCTTAAAACAAACAAGCATTCATTCTTCCTCATGATTCTGTGAGCAGTTCTTCTGGGCTGCACCAGATCACATAGGGTGGCCTCATTACCATGTCTGGGGCCTCATCTAGGAAGGCTGGATAGCTGAAGTCTCTTTCAACCTGGCCTCTCATCTTCCAGGCAGCTAGCTCAGGCTTTTTCAGAATGGTGGTGGCAGAATGGTTCCCAGCAACAAGCACAAGTGTTTTTCAAATGTCTGTTTTCCTCACATTTGCTTATGCACCATTGGCTAAAGCAATTTAGATAACTAAGTCCAAATTCAAGGTCTAGAGTTACAGACTTTACTTTTTAATGGAAGGAGCGGTAAAGTCACATTCCTGGGGGCATGCAGACAGAGATGGGAAGAATTGGTGGCCATTTTGCAAACATGTAACACACATATAACAAGGTATATTTGGAGAAGTCCTGCTTTCAGTCTTGTCTTTCACTTTGTGCCCTCATTCCTCCTATAAATAGCCATCTTTATTCTTAGTTCTTTTTCAGTGTTTCTTTTTGCATAAGCAAATACATATCCATGTAAATATATATGCATGTTATATATATATGTGTGGATATAATTATATTTTTTCTCAAAGCTATTATTTATTCTGTATATAGTTCCACTGTATAGACATTCTTCTACTCTTGCTTACATAGTAAACAAGTGTACACCAGCACTTAGACTCAGGTTTGAAGATCTTCCCTGCAGAAGGGTGTCAGGTTAGTTAAACTCAGGGTATCTTTCTCTGATGCCTCCTCCTGGGAGCACTGGAAAGCTCCAGTCTCATAGGGATATAAGCCAGGCCCAGCTGTGTGGTAGGTGAAGAGCTCTGTCTACAGAGCTCCATGCATTGATGTTGAACAGTTTTACTCTGTGTGACAGCACAGGGTTTTATCCAACTACTTAGGGCAAAATCAGGTTCATGAGGAAGTAGCATATGACCAAGGCAAAATGTCCCAAAACACCCAGGATCCAGCTGCCAGGCTCCACTTGCCAGTGCATTCTTAACAAAAAGGTAGCATATTATATATAGTGTTTGGACCAGACTTTTTTTAAACTTAAAATTATATCCTGGTGATCACTTCATATCAATTTATAAAGATCTTCCTTGTACCTTGTTGTAACTGTATAGTATTCTGTTCTTAATGTACCACAGTTTATTCATCCAGTACCTTATTGATGGACATTTGAATTGTTTGCTATTTTTGGTGATCACAAATTATGCCAAATGACGAACCTAGTATACAAGTCATTTGTATTTCTTGCCAGAGTATCTTTGGGAAAGGTTCCTAGAAAGGGGATTGTTGGATCAGAAGGTAAAGTTAGAGACTATCAGATCCCCTCTTTAGGGGTTATGCCATTTTGCATTACCACCAACAATGTAAAAGAGTACCTCTTTCCTAAAGCCTTGTCTTATATTGTCAAAGTTCTGAATTTACGTTGATCTGATAGGTGAAAAGCAGTGTCTCTGCCTGGTTTTAACTTGTAATTCTCTTACTATGATTAAAGTTGAGCAGCAGAACTATTTTTAGTAGCCAAAAAAAAAAAAAGAAGTAATATAAATTCTTAACAATGAGGGAATTTTAAAGTAAGGTCCTAGCAAGTAAATACACTGCTGTGTTAATAATAGATACTCTGTGTTGGGATTAGAAAAGGAGGGATCCTTTACTGAAATAATAACATATGCTGGAGATCGTGTGTGTCCCCGTTGAAGGAAATTGACATTTAGAGGGTTTAAGAGGTTACTGGAGGTGCTTAATGAGGACCTTTGTCCCCTTTCGTCTTCATCTTGCCCTTTTCTAGGCTTCACCCCTTTAAGTCCTTGCAGTCTAAATCTCCTGTCAAGAATGGACTGAGGTTCTGGAATCTGACAGTAGAACATTTTCTGCCTTTTCTTCCTAGCTAATTGACTATTACCCTAGTAACCCTAGATAGGCCTTCCAACCCTAGAGCTGAATTCAATATAATGCAACCCTAAAGGACGTGCTATATAAAGGGCAAAATATTCAAAAAAAGGGAGTTTTGTAATTTTTTTAAAATTTTAATTTCTTTCATTCTACTTTTTTATGATTTAACTTTTGAATACAAGTCTTCTTAAAGATATAGTCAGAACTTCTATGGCAGAAGTTAAGAATATTTTTTTAAATCTATAATCATATGTAAGGTATGGAGTAACTCTTTTTAAACAGCAGTTTCTGTGTTTTGGCACGTTTGAAGACAGCTGGAAGTCCTATATTCAAAAATGGTTTTAATGCACCAGTGAAGTAGACCTTAGACCATACTTTGCATCTGGAGTAAGACAGACTGGCCTCACATTGCTGTTCTCCAGCTTCGTAACCTTGGGCCACCAAGTTAACCTGCCCAGATTTGGGTTCTTTTAGAAAAATGAGGGTAATAATCGTAGGGATTTTATAAATATTAGTTGAACGGCCTAATGTATGTATACTGCTTAGCACAACACCCACTGTACCATAAATAAGCAGACAGCACTGAGCTTCATTTCATGCTTTATTCAAGTTCTCTTGGACCAGTAAAAGTATCTGCTCTGACCACTGTTTAGAAACACAACTGAGGTGAAGGGGGGAGAGTACCTTTTGCAGAATTCTTTTAACAGTTCCTTCTTTTCTAATGGCATCACTTTTATGTCTGGCAGAAATTGCAGGTGGAGCAAGTAATTTGTACCAGGAAAATACTCTTTCTAAATTAAAAAGATAAACTGCATTTGTTTTTTTTTTTTTTTTGAGATTCAAATGAAGGTCATATTTATTTTGCTTTAAATGGCCAAAAACATGTCTTTTAAAGTCACTTACCTAATTCATTAAAGTATTTTGTTTTGGAATCCTTCAGTGTATTCAAAAAAATCAGTTAAAAGTAAGTCTCTTCAGGGCTTCCCTGGTGGCGCAGTGGTTGAGAATCTGCCTGCTGATGCAGGGGACACGGGTTCGAGCCCTGGTCTGGGAAGATCCCACATGCCACAGAGCAACTGGGCCCGTGAGCCACAACTACTGAGCCTGCGCGTCTGGAGCCTGTGCTCCGCAACAAGAGAGGCCGCGATAGTGAGAGGCCCGCGCACCACGATGAAGAGTGGCCCCCCACTTGCCACAACTAGAGAAAGCCCTCGCACAGAAACGAAGACCCAACACAGCCATA